>NW_025408616.1:0-1269292 GCF_020137385.1 Morchella sextelata
AACCCTAACTAACCCTAACTAACCCTAACTAACCCTAACTAACCCTAACTAACCCTAACCCTAACTAACCCTAACTAACCCTAACTAACCCTAACTAACCCTAACTAACCCTAACTAACCCTAACTAACCCTAACTAACCCTAACTAACCCTAACTAACCCTAACTAACCCTAACCCTAACTAACCCTAACTAACCCTAACTAACCCTAACCCTAACCCTAACTAACCCTAAATAACCCTAAATAACCCTAAATAACCCTAAATAACCCTAACTATCCCTAACTGTACTTTCTTCATCCCTGCCGTCCCGGATGTGTAGAGTATTGCTTATCGTGATTTGTCGCCGAATATGCTTGCAGAATATTACTGCAAATCTTTTAGTACCTAATTCGTCTCCCAAATATGATATCCCGTCTTTTAACATCAAACGGATGTTGTATCCTGCTAATATACTAACACTGAGACTAATACCAGTAACTGATTAAAGTCAAATTCAATTCTTCCACACTTTGAGGATCTAGCCACACCTCCATCTCCACCTCTATACCTACCTACCTTGTCTCCTACCTCTCCTCCTACCTCACCTTCTAACTCTATCGATACCTATCTCCTGCCTGTATCAACGCCTAGATATGTATTTACCTTCCTCTGCTTTTTGATTGTATACCGACTCCGCTGCAGGCAACAAATTGTCAGCATATGGACGCAGCTGCAGGTTCCAAATCATGCAGTATACTATTGACGGTATACTGATACCACTGGAGGTACCAAGTTGCTAGTATGTTGACGCTGCTGCAGGCACCAAAACGTGAGTATATTGACGCTGTTCGATGTTTCAAATACTCAGTTTATTCACGGTATAATGACGCCGCTGGAGGTACCATATAGTCAGTATATTGCCGCCGCTGAAGGTACCAAATCGTCAGTGTATTGACGCCGTTGGAGTCACAAAATCGGCAGTTTATTGTCGCCGCTGGAGGCGTCAAATTCCCATTATATTCAAGGTATAGTGACGCTGCTGCAAGCAACAAATCGGCACCTACCACGCAGCGAATACTACATATAGCAGCAACCATTACTGCACCCAATGGACACCAACAGGCAGCGAATGCTGCATATGCCAGTCGTCGAATACTGCACAAAATGGACACGCTCAGGTAGTGAATCAACTCCTACCAATCACTCAATACTGCACAATTTGGACACCTACCAGGCAGCGAATAGTGCACCAAATGGACACCCCCAGACAGCGAATTCTGCGCCTACCAGTCAGCAAAACTGCACCATATAGACACTCGCCAGTCACCGACTCGGAATACTAGTCTCAATCGACACCTACCGTGACTAGCTATGGAGCTCAACGGGCAGGAATGCAGGCAGCAGGGAAATCAGCGGGCAGGAGGGCAGGAGGGCAAGCAGCAGGCAGGCAGCAGGGAGATCAGCAGGGAGGTCAGCAAGCAGGAGGGCAGGAGGGCAAGCAGCAGGGAGGCAGTAGGGAGTTCAGCGGGTACGAGGGCAGCAAGGCAGGTCAGCGTGTAGGAGGACAACAAGCAGGCCAGTAGGCAGCACAGCGAGCAGGAGGACAGCGTCCGGAGCAGGAGTAAGCGGAGGTAGATGGGGTATTTGGGAATACTATGTACACATAATTACGTAGACGTTTGGATCAAGAAACATGACAATTGCATGGAACTGGTTTCATCGTCTATATACCCATTTCCGAGTTACCTCATTCTGACAGCGAATCACTAGCGAAAGCCGTTAATCGGGCAAAAGCTACCTAGGTTTGAACCTGGTCTTCGTTTTGGGGTCGAAGGACAAGGTCATTTGGTCAAAAGACAACTCCGCGATGAGAACGAAAGAGATGTTCGTATTTTCTTGTCGAGATCATGTCTCTTTGCGCCGAGGCATATCGATGCAGGTAAGAAAACTTCTGTGGCACCTGGTACGCCCAATGACGCTGGGTGCGCCTGCATACGCCTAGGGTCGTCGGTTTGAAACCAATTTTTTGCTGATGAAGAGTTATGTACCATGCTATAAAATATGTACTGAAAGTTATTTGGATAGATAGACAAATATACAAGAAGTGCGCATAGTTTTTCTTCCATAATATTCAACTTTTGCTGAGTGATTTCATTCTGCTAGCAAAGTCAAGTAACCGACCCAATGGTATCAATATTTAGCACAGGGGATTCTCTTTTGACCCAAAAATAGGTAGGTTGGTCCGTGGTCCCGGGGTATATCGTTGAATATTGGAAACCTATTGTACACTAGTTTCATGAATCGGTTGATAGCGTCGTTAGGTTATGCGCAGTTGGATTAGTCAGCATGTTTCTGTTCCATTCTATGGATTTCCGTTCGGTTGCGTGGTGTGAGTCACTTTGGATTAGTCATTGTAGGATTTCCTTGGGCATATCAGAGGGCTCTCCCTCGCTTCGTTTCTGTTTTCCTTTCTCTTCTTCTTTCCTTACGTAACGTCTTCTGTATTCTCTATACTATAACGCTTGTTCGTACCTGGCATACCATACCAGGTCGGACCACTTCTGTATTTACGCTGGTTACCAAGATATACGCAGCCACTTCTCTTCTTCACGAAGACCTTTGCACCTCGCTTGACTAACTCGACAGCTACTACTGTCACATATGGTACCCTGAGGAATACTCGCTGTCGCCGCCCCTTGAGACCCTCGCTTCGTTTCTGTTTCCTTCCTCTTCTTCTTTCCATACGCAACGTCTTCTGTATCTCTATACTATAACGCTTGTCCGTACCTGGCATATTATACCAGGTGGGACCACTTCTGTACCTACGCTGATTATCAATACGAACGCCGTTACTTCTCTTCCTTATGAAGACCTTCGCACCTCGCTTGACTAACTCGACAGCTACTACTGTCGCACGTCGTACCCTGCGGAATACTCGCTATCGCCGCCCCTTGAGAACTATGTATGCCAGTTCCAACCAGGGGTACCAAGAAGAGAATCCGGTTTTTACTGTTATTGGCTCACCCTAGTATATCATAGTAGGGTGAGCTAGTGGAACTGTTTACTTTTAAAGCAATCTATGTATGATTTATATAATATTATAATCCCGAACAATTATATTATTGTCAAAACAGAAACATTAGTTGATGTTGTAAAACAAATATGACTTATATCTTTTTGTGAACAACTTTTCGTTAAAAAATATAAAAGTTTTTAAATTTAATATATAAAGGCGGCAACACCCCACTTGTTGTATTCCATGGATAATAGTGAAATCAAACTTGTCTAGATACATCAAAGTTAAAATTTTGATTATTGCTCATAATATGTGAGTGAAATTTGGATTTAAACGAAAACATCACGTATTTTGTTTACTTACTAAATGATATTAGAGTTATGAATCCCCAAAACCGTCCTATGAAAAGTCATACAGCACATCGTCAATATCTTCAACGCCTTCGGAAAAATACTCAACCTCTTTCAAACGAAGAACTACGAAGAATGGCAAGAGATAGGCTATTGGAATAACGTGCAATCCGAGAAAGAGAGCGTGACGCACGACTCAAACAAATGAGAATTACACGTGACCAAAACCGTGCAACTGCCTTGAAAACGAAATCTCGATCTAAGGATCAAACATCATTAGACTTGTTTCTGAACTCCAAACAAGAGAGTAATAAATGCTCAAGCACTAAAGTGAATGAAAGTAAAAATCCACCAACTCGTAAAACAAATTTTCAAGTAGTTATATGGGTACCAAAATCAAAAGGGCAGATCGATAATGATTCACAATCCTCGAAGATCAATTCAAACGATACAGAGGAATACGAGGACAATTGGGCAGAAGAAAATGCTTTGGATTTGATCTCGCTACTTGATAATATGGAAGAGACTATTATTCTTAATTAGTTATTATTACCCTTTCATGCAATGATTTATGTATATACTTAACCCTTGTTCTGACACTTAAACGCTGCTATTGATAAGAATTTTTATTATAATTTAGGATAGCTTTATTGATTTCCTTAACTATTCATACGTAATCATTCATAATAGCTTAAATACCTAAATGTTATTTTTCCATTTTCCGTTCATTTTAATTCATGAAATTAATAATGAAGGTGAACGTGACTAGTAAAAAAAATTGATAATAATACTAAAATCTCTCATCGTGTCATAATTTGATAATAATTGCATTTTTGAGCTAAAACAATAATTAATTTAATTAAAAGCAAAACATAAATATTTCGATATCGAGGATAAAAGAAAATATATGTTTTAAAGTAGAATACTTCAAAAATAAATAGAAAGAACGTGAAGCCATGATAACATTCTGATAGAAATCGAAATTAAAATACATAACAACCTTCCCGAAATTCGTTTTCTGTCATAGTCAAGCGGAATGGCTCAGCCTGGTATATCATACCAAGCTGAGCCGTGGAAATATATCGTTGATGGCTCAGCCTAGTATATCATACCAGGCTGAGCCATGGAAATATACGGTTGATGGTTCAGCTTAGTATATTATACCAAGCTGAGCCGTGGAAATATACGGTTGATGGCTTAGCCTAGTATACCATACCAGACTGAGCAATTTAACTACTTTTAAAAACTCAACTAAATATGCCATACCAGGCTGAGTCGTTCAACTATTGTTGATGGCTCAACCTAGTATATAATACCAGACTCAACTATGAAAATATATGTTACGGGAAATTGAGTGAGACGTTTTCATAAATGAAAGGACAAGTAGCCGGAGAGAACCATAGGAAGATATTAAGTTGGTGTAGGCCAGTTCGTATTTGACTAGACCTGCACTATACTATTAGGTTGAACACTCTCGAAGTCATGATCACGGCTGCAGTCCTTTCTCCTTTGAGAAGGAGCTCAACAAAGTAGTTTAGTACAGCCTGATAGTTGGACTTGGTGAGTCAAAATGATCACGAGTCAAAGAAGGGATTAGACTGAAAGCCGGCTTTAATATGGGTTCCTCAATCTATAAACTTGAATAGAAGGGCGAATTCTTACGAGCTGAGATGAGAATTCACATGAACAGTCAGTGAAATCCGGTGTAAAATATTCGTTGTTTAACAAGCTACAGTACTATTGCTTATCATTACCATATTTTTACGTATTCCATTACCAAACAATGTATAGCTAATACTGGCTTACGATACCTGTCTGAGCCGTTCAACATATTCCAGAGAATGAGAAGTATAAGAAAATTCCTCAATTTTATCTATATATAGAGTACCTATACCCCATATACTCAAACGGTATCAAACAATCAAAACTCATTCGAAACGTTCAACATTTTACATGAAAGGTTTATTTCTAACCAAATTGTTTTAAAAGTACGGAGAAAAATACTAACATTTGAATCATCACAGACAAAATGTTTGACTACGAAAATATTGAAACCTCAAGGAACCAATGGGCAAGAGTCGGTATGTTATCACATTATGATCTCAGATTACAATACAATCGTGTTCATACAGAGCATCAAATAAACGTACATGATTGGTGCTTCCTTCTCACCATATTGAGACAATCCATTCATCCGGAATATTTACGAACCCTAACAACTGCGGTATTGGAAGTTCAACAATTGCCACAGCTTCTGTTGGACAATAATATTGTTTTCCCAAATATCCCAAATATTTACAATAATATCGATATTGTAACTTCACTTGAGACTTGCATTGAGTGTTTATGGTTTTATACTCGGGATCCGGATTATGGATTGACACCTGGTGGCCCTTTTATCCAACGACGTTCCGGAATACTGCTCTATTACACTTTTCGAGAAATTGTTCGTATCGAGATGCAGTATATCATTGACAATATTCCCAATTTTACCAGGGAGGATTATGACAGTGTTCTACCCATTGTCAGCTCTGGTATTCGTGAACACATCGTCAATTTAACGCATCAAGTAATACCTAGCGACCCTTTGATACCATCACCCCGACAGTTGGAGAGAATACTTGAAATCCAAGAGAGATGGTATCAACTGAGTCAGCTGAACACCGACATCTATTCAGATTATACTCTGCCTTTATTGGTTTCACTCCTGGTACCCGATGATAAGCTTATTTCCTTGCCAATTAAACATTGGACATTTTTTATTGAAAGTCTTTCATCTCTATCACCGGTGATCACTCAGTGTGCAATGAAAGCAACAGAGATTCTCTACGGTGATTATGCCAATGAAGAGTTCATTCAGTCGGTAATGGAACGTAATCCAATTGGAGTCATGGATAATAGCGACGGAATATTGCTAAACCTACAAAATTTATCAATTTCCGTTCAAGTGCCAAATTCACGTGATATTATTGTTACACAGAGAGCTGATGTTACAAAAATCATCAGTGGAGATTTACTTGCTGTCATGGTATCGAGTGTTATTAGAATGATGTAAGGATTTTTTGCACATTTCAGTAAAGATTATAGGAACTTGGACAATAGAAAGAAACGCGAATTTCTAGCATCGTTTGTTGACAACAAATTATATTGTTACCACTAAATCAATATCGATTTAATCAATCATTTACTACGAATTTTTTCATATTCTATTTGAAATTTTAATAATTTTATCAATATGTATATCCATGGTTTCATTTCTTGTCACTATGTTTCCGCTTCGTTAATGAAATTACTGAATTATATAATCATCTAATTTATTAGCTTCATATTTGCTTGTAAGCATAATATTCTAAATGAATAACTTGATATGCATGATACATATTTACGAACCAGCTGCTTTTTTCTTTAGTATGATATTCTTGTTCGGCATATCGTTTCAAGCAGCCGTGTTTTGATCATTTCCGAATAATCAATAATCTTTTCCTAATTTCTATTGTCCGGAATATAAGATATGTGATTGTTAATCCTGAATGGTTACTAAGGCAACTTTGGCGGATCACATCAAATTTGATACACTAAATCATAACGATAACCGCCTTCCTTACGACACTTTACCCTCTATCTCACCTCCCACCTACATAATACCTCAATACTTACCTCGACTTCTACGGCTGAGTGCATGCACACCCACCTCGATAGTTACCTGAACACCTACATTTATGTCAATTTCCTACCACTCTCAAAGTTTTGTTGACTATTAATTGCCCCCATTTTTCGATGACTGTACTAAAACTGTTACTTATACCATATCTACACCTGTATCGGAATTAAACTGATTCCTGTTTGCCCTATTGTCTCTGTTGTATCTATGAATTACATGTAGCAAAAGGTGTTATTCGATAAAATACCAATTCAAAGGCATGGTTTTTTATATGCAATAATATATTCTTTACACTCATAAGCCAAAAAATGACAATCGCAACATTTTCAATACTTGTATTTTTTTAAAAATGAATTGAATAAGCGTTTGATCTTTGGAATATAAATGTTTCAAAGCCTATCAATAACAAATAATTAACTCATAAAACTGATGTCAATTTCAAAAACGATATGTCAATAGAACAAAAACAAAAAAATTCGGCAGGTAATTCCTGAATCATATAAATGCTTCCAATCCTTCCAAGCAACGTTCCGTAACTCAAATCCGCTGAATTCATTCCATCGTACCATAAATTCTTTTCCAGAAAATAAGAGTTTCAAAGCCTATCTGTAACAAATAATCAACTCATAACACTGATGTCAATTTCGAAAACAATAAGGTAATAGAACAAAAACAAAGCAATTCGGCCGTTAATTCATAAATCATATAAATCCTTTGAATCCTTCCAAACAACGTTCCATACTTCAAATCAGCTGAATTCATTCCAAAATACTAGAAATTCTTTTCCATATCACTCTCTGTAATTGAAAATAAATAATCACTATCCCAGTCCGCATCACGTTCCAAATTTCCTTCAACGGCAGTTTCGGGTTGGTTTTCCTCTTGGACTGGACTATTGTTATCGCCAATATCAGAGCATGGGACCTGAACAACTGTAGCACGCCTCAAATCTTCGACCAGAAAGTCTGGGATGTTGACATCGTGGATTTCTCTGTGAAGGTCAACAACCGAGCTTGGAATCATGGCTATAAAATATTTATCAGTATTAATTCTAGTACAATACAACGTATGGAAACATACTCAAGTCTGGCGTATTTTCGGCTTCAGAGTCTGGCCGATATACTGGTGTGGCACCTCCACCATCGGACATTCAGGATTGTTGTACATCAATATCATCCAACGCCAGATTCTCTTCAACATCAGTTGCAGTTGCAATGAGAGGCCGTCTAACTTCCAGCGCAAATCCCCTCGAACTGGTTGGTGCTGGTTTATTGGGATCATGATTGACAGTAACCTTTCGGTGAGATTTGAGTCTCTCAGATGCTCGAATAGGGGCAATACCAGTTCTGAGTGTTAGTCTACATCTTGGTACGATAGCAAATTGACTGGGGCCAGCGACCTCTATTTCTTCATGAGGAGGAACACTTTGAATCCGATTTCGTTCTTTGGTTGCCAAAGTTTATATCTCTTGAAATCAGCCCCTTTCCTGCCAAATTGAGGAATCAGATTGATTCCTTCCTGAACGGTCATATCCTGTTCAAATTTAAGATATCTTTTATAACCATCCACCGCATGAAAGTCAACTGCAGGCATAAGCTACCAATATTGGAATGGTTTTTCAAATCTACCGGATGTCCTGAATGATTTGATGGAGTTTTCCAAGGATTTTGCGATATCCATTAGACGGGGACAGAGGTGATGAAGATTAGCGACAAAAAAGTGCCATACATGTAAAGGGAACTTTTGTGAAAATGTCAATTTTCCATCCGTTGGGAGGAGACAAATCATAGCAAGTAGACAAGAGCGTAGGTAGTCATCATCAAAAAAACAGTTCCATTTCTTGCCATCTTTCAACCAGTTCCTGAGAGTTGTCATCGTGGTCATTGTCGTACGTGTTTGCTCTTGGTAAAGTCGAAGTAGCTCATCATTGACCTTTTTTTGAATACGAGTATTTCGAGTTCGATCTGACTTATCGACGCGGATACGTTTAGTGGGTGGGGAATTTTCTGTTACCACCTTGACTTGCTCACGTTGTGCGATGAAGATATCAAGACAGCAAATCCGGTGCATGATTTGATCTAACCGTCCTCTAGTTCCCAGGTTATTGAGCTCAAAAATGCGTTGAAGACAGATCAATTGAGAAGAATCAATTTGACTTTCGGTAGTTGGTCGCTGCAACCAGTTTGGCTGATTTGGTTTTCCGCCACGAGCATTGAAGAATACTTCCTGGAGTGCCAAAATATTCTCTGGCAACAAAGCTTGATATACCCATTCCAAGAGATTATCCCATTGCTTTGCTGTCAATCTTTTGGTGGGATCCTCTTCGTTATCATAAGACTGCAAAACTTTCAATTGACACTCCCAACCACGATTCTTCCATTTTTCAACCATTGTACCCGTTGGGCGTTCAATGTCTTCCTCTTCCAATCCTTCTTCAGGCACTTCTGGGGGTTCTTCGCCACCAACTCTGTCTTCTTCATCAAACTTTTTGCAGAGCTTTTGATATTCAACCGAATAATGATGGTGGATACGATATGCTTGTTCACGATTGCACGAACCATAAGGATCGTCAGGCAAATTAATAATATAATTGCCACGATATGCAATTTCGGTACTCGGAAGGAAATAGCTTCCGCCATCTCGTACCGGACGGGGTTGAGGAGTTTCTTGTTCAGAAGCTATTAGAGTGTTAGGAAACAGTTTTTTACCTGATCCAGAGATATTCAAACTTACAATCTTCGTCAGACGATCTCATGACCGGTTCTTCAACGTCAGGCATATAATTATCCTCAAGTACAGCCGAACGACCAACACGAGATTAAATCCGGTCCAAATTTGATTTTGGATTATCCGGGGGGCTTGACGTAGCAGGAGGGGATTGGGCTGACACTAAAAATACTTAATTAAAATTATTAGGGTCAAGAAATCAAGATCAACTTACTGTTTGTATGTCAGTAAACGTTTTAAGCTTTGTACTATCGTACGTTATAATTCGAGCTATCGTAGGAAACAATGTTAGTTTATCCATATTCCCGTACTCATTTTCATCAAAAAGTAAGTCAATAGCTCAAAAACTAAAGAAATTATGAACGGAAATACAATGGCTCTACCTGGTATACCATACCAGGTAGAGCCAGTACATTGGCTGAACCTAGTATAATTATACCATTCTAAATCAATAATAAAAATAAAATTAAATAATAATATACTTACTTCCAAATCAACCGGGAGTATGTAAAGGGGATGGAGAAGAAAAGAGATAAGTGAGTA
Organism: Morchella sextelata; assembly: GCF_020137385.1. NCBI lineage: Eukaryota > Fungi > Ascomycota > Pezizomycetes > Pezizales > Morchellaceae > Morchella > Morchella sextelata. The sequence goes on from NW_025408616.1 coordinate 10,277, forward strand.
CTTGGGCAGTACTTATTCCATGAATTGTTGGATATATGATTAGTCATCATCGGAAGCTTTTTTTCTTTAGAATAGGAGAGTTTGCTTATATAATCTTCATATTGGTACCCTATTTACTTGAATATAAATTTTCGAGATAAAGCAGTATCCCAGTGCCGTTTTTATCTCATGTTCGATTATTGACATACCGGTTCGTTTGGTAATATTAAAGTTTGCGATGGCCATACTCATTGGGTTATACCTAATCGGGTAGCTCAATAGAAACAAGTTATAAGTACCGCTATTGCCCAATATTGCTCGGTTTCGAAATCGGACACCTCAATTGTTGTGACGTGCGCGATGGGCCCACTTCTTTAGCTATGCCTCATTCGGTAATGTCACCTTATGGCGTTACACGGTTGCATTTTTATTCAATATTGCTCCGTTTCCAAATCGGATCCGTCCGTTGTTGTGACGTGTGCGTTGCCGCCCCTCCTTTAGCTATGACTAATTCAGTAATGTTACTTTATGGCGTTACACGGTTGTATTTTCATTCAATATTGCTTTATTTTAAGGTCGGATCCCTCTATGATTGTGACGTTCGCGATGTGCCTATTACTTTGCAAATGCCTAGTTAGGTAACATTATATTCTAGCTTTACACGGTTCCGTTTTACTCAATACCGCTATGTTCTGAAGTCATATCCATCACGGTTGTGACTTAGGCGGTGCGCTAACTCTATTACCTTCGCCTAATATGCTAAATTCACGTAATGGAGTTACACGTTGCCGTTATTGTTCAATATTGCACCTTTCAAAAATAGTATCACTTTTATTTTTTCATTTTTTTGTTTCACTCATTTATTGAATGCAGGCCGTAGTCTATTGTAATACGACAACTCCAAAACTATCCTGCTAACCCCTGGCCACACCCACTAAAGGGTATTCAGCAAGCTTGTACTCCTCCGCCGCCTCCACCTAACTAAATGAAAGAAAAATAAAATAACAAGACTCCGCTTATGTCACACACTGTTTACAACAATTTGGATCTTTCTTCTTACCCTCCCAATTCCTTCGGGTAACCAAACAAGTATTTTTTGTAGTAAACCTTTATATTGCCAAACAATTGACGAATTGCTTTCATCCATGCCATGGCTCTTCAAACTGAAACACATGGAGGGCCGGAACCACTTGAGTCGGAACCGAATCCATTGGGCTTGGAACTACTAGCACCCAACGAATAGAAATTCATAGTGGGTAAAGATGCCTTCATATTAGATTATATAAAATTGATATCTAAATAGATCCCTAATGATTCTGTCGCTCAAAGTAATGCCCCAACTCCCCTGCCCAACTCCTCTGTCCAACTGCTCAAGCCTTTTGACCTGTTTAACCTCTACAACTTGCGTGACCTGTTCGACCGCATGACATTCCGGCCAGGCCGACTCAGGACCTCACTAACCAACGACCCCGCTACCAAACGACACCGTGACCTCACGACCTCACAACCTCACGACATCACAACCTCACGACCTCACGACCTCACGACATCACAACCTCACGACCTCATGACCTCAAGGCCTAATGAACTCACGACCTACCAACCTCGTTACCCAGTGATCCGTATGTACCTGTTAGTCAACGTTTATAGATTATTAAAACAGTTATCTCTACTTATTGTCAAACTGCAGGTGCTGCTCGGCAGGTTCCCTTGTTATTACCAGCGCGCTTATGACAAACATTACACTGTTGAGTGGCATGATTTCGAATTTCAGGGAGACCGCCTGCACTTACCCAATTTTGCGATCAAAAAAAGAAACTAAAATGCATTTATATAATTTTATCCAATGAGTAACAGAGAATAAAAATACTATAAATACCTAATTTTGATTTTGATAACCCTTGTATACCATATCAGGCTGAGGCAATTAACCCTCTATAGTCCGTATAGGTTTTGAATCAAGAAATGATACCAAAATGGCTCAGCCTAGTATGGCATACTAGGCTGAGCCAATATTTTTTATTCCAGTCTCTCTTATTAACGGTTTTTTTTTCCAACTAAACTGCTTATATATAGGGCTTCGTATCCCCTTCGAAATTTAGAGATCAACCTCTTCCTTACACAGAGTTGTTCTTATTTGGAATCACAAATTCTCAATTTTGCATACAAATCCTTATGAGAATTCCTAGAAATCGTCAGTACAAATATCACTTTGATTGTACAATTGATATTGCGTAAAAGGTGAATAGTATTTCAAGGTTTTGAATTTTCAATCAAACGGATATGACTAATATTTCAGTGCAGTGCTGTAGTTATGGCTGCCAATGTGCAACAGTATCAAGCGGTACGAGCGGAAGGTACCAACGCTGAACTTGCGGACTGCATTCACAATACTTTCAATGCGATAATATCGTGTCCCCAATGCTTGAGAGTTGGCAGTAATGGTACTTTTAGAAAGAGCAGTGCGGGAAATATGAATTCAAAAGGTCAACGATATAGAAGATTTGTTTGCAAATGTGGGGAACTTTTGAGCTCAGTTGCGAACCAATCATCTGTACGAAAAGATTGCACCAAAACACTTAGTACAACTGACTTTATCGAACATTGTCGTCAATTTCCATCGATTGGAAATGAAATAATTGATACAATGCAAAGGGAAATACTCAATAAAGCAAAAGAAGATTTTCAATCGACTGGATTTTCTCCCAGCAAAAAACGTATCGGTGTTGAAATAAATGAGTCTCAACCAAAGCCAAAACGCAGAAATAAGGACTCATTACCTCCTCGATTGGCAGCAACTGATGATAAAACTGACAAAACGGTTTTACTATCCGAACGTGACGAGATGAGAGACTTAAAAACAGAGATTATCAATATCCAATTACAACTGCAACAATTATTGGAAAGGCTAGAAACAATGGAGACTAACAAATCCAATATCAAAATATGCAAACCGACAAGTATAGCAACTGGTAAGTAACTATCTCTCGTTATCATTTACTTTGATCTTGATCTGAAAAGATCGCTAACGAATTGAATAGAACTACCAGATCTTTCGGTACCGAAAATTGATTCACAGTTATCAACGTTATCATCATTCAAGCATCAAAGGGAGCGTCGAGTACCTACTGTAGCAAATTTCAGTAGGCAACAAAAACTACCAGAAAATATTATACCAAGATGCGATCATATATATATAAATGGTTTTGTTCGGGGATCATACAGTTCAACAAAAACATTTTTGAAATCATCATGCAAAGTTCAGTTGCGAAAGATATTGAATTTAAGTTGGATCAATAATGATATTTTGGAAATTGTTGTTCTCTCCTCTTATACTACAAAATTGAAAGAAAAAATTTCAATTATATCTTCCTTATCGGTATTAAAGAACTTTGACCCATTGAATCCAAAATGCTATAACCCTGATATTGAGCAGTCCAATGTCAAATACGATGCTATGAGGAAATCATTAAGGCGTGCAATGATCAAAGGTCTCGCTCACTCCTCAAATGATTCAAGCAATTCTAAAACGAAAGACTATATAAGAGATTGGATAGGAAAACATGGATGGTCCAATGAATTCAAAGTTCAATTGACAAAATCCAGAAATTCATATGCGAATGCTCCTGGTATGCTTTCCTCGATATTCGTTTCTATATCTAAAAGCTGTTCGCTTTGATTTTTAATATGCTAATATGGTTTAGGGTCTAATATTTTCAGTGAATCGAAATCTAGTTTTGAATTCGAAGAATCGATGGAATTATGAGTACCACAATGAAAATTGGTTATGTGAATGTCCATTCTTTACAGGACAGAAAGTTTTATCACATACTTAAAATGTTAGAACATGATTATGATTTTTTGTTTTTAGCCGAGCATTGGTATACCAATCATAGTAGTAGAATGTCTAATCCGGCGGTGATTGGAACAACAATTTTACCTATATCGACAATCTCAGAAAAGAAGAAAGGGAGGTTTAGCGGTGGTATATATTTGTTAGCTTCACAATGGTGGCGAAACAAGGTTCTAAAGGTGGAAGGTACGCAGCATACTTTGATAGCATGGTTAGAAGGTGTAACATTTGCTGGAGTTTACTTTCCTCCCACGACAATGAACGCTTCAGACATTCAAATCCAACTAGCAGCGTTACCTATAATTGATATATTACTAGGCGATATCAATATTCGATTTGGGGATCAGAAAAAAGTTGGACCGTTGGATAAATTGAAGGTTATACATGACTGGGAATCAGTGGCGGGATTATCTAGAATGAGACCGGATGGCAAAGCGCTGGAACTTGGCACAGATCATGCATTCATTAAAAACCGATTATACAATCAAAACCCACAACTGTCGCTTGAATCTACAGCAATAGCTGGTATTCATACCGATCACAAGTATATTCTTAAATTATATCTCAAGAATTATTCCGATTCTGCATTCAAGTCTGAGCACAATTACCATCATATTTATCGCTATCGAGTAAACAAGCTTATGAAGAAAACACCGTCATATTCAAACATCAATATCACTTCTACAGATTGTTGTTTACTTCCTTCGAAAAAGAAGGAGTTCTCTGATTGTTACAAAATGATTGACGACCTTGTTCGTCTAGAGAAAGATTCTGCCACAGATAGCAAAGATATAGATTTATTGGATGTTATCTTGATGACCAAGGTCCAAACTGCATCTGAAGTAGTATTGGGAACTATTTCACCTTATCAGGAAAGACTCTGTCCAGATAAATATGTTAAGCATTTGGTCGGTTCCAACGATTGTGGTTCAACAGTTAGTCTCTTTAAACGATTACAACGATGTTCATCGAAATCGAGAATAATGAGTTCGGACAACAATTCAGTTACAGTAATGCATGACCTGGAAAACAAATATTCAAAGGTTTATGACAGCCAAAGTATAACCCGGAATACCTATATCAGACATTTCCCATCCGTCAACGATAGATTATATCAAGACTATTTATTGCGATTGGTGACCGTTGATAAAATTAAGGAATTTGTTGCAAAGTTTTCAACAACGAAAGCATGCGGGGAGGATGGAATTCATATTTTACAGATTAAGAATTTGATTGAAACCGAATTCATTACAGATTTATCATTTCTCTATCAAATGTGTATAGAAACGTGTTCAACTCCTGAACGCTGGAATAGTTCGATCCTATATCCATTACAAAAAAACTCCACAAAGCCTTATACACCATCAAATACAAGACCTATTTCTGTTCTTGTAATGTTTAGACGGATATTTGAGAGTCTAATTTTACCAATATTCGAAGATTCGATATGGGATTTCAATCAAATGAATCCTTGTCAGGGTGGTTTTCGGTCTAGTTATTCAACTCAAACTCATGCTTTAATCCTCAACCATAGCCTTGCTTCAGGAAAACGACCTCTGACGGTCTTTTTGGATTTTGAAGCTGCATTTGATAAAGTTAGTAAAGAATTGTTGGTGCAAGAGTTAATTGATAATGGAATGCCTCAATATCTCATCTGTCTACTCATCAGCCTTCTTTTTCAGTCAATGTCATATCATATAGTTGTGAATGGTACGGCGTCAAAGAAGCTTGATCGAAATATCGGCTTGCCACAGGGTTCACCACTCTCACCGGTTATTTTCAAAAAATTCATCAACTCGCTTGTTTCTGAACTGAATCCCACAATTGTTACGAAAGATCAATTACCTTCAGCTCTATTTTTTGCGGATGATGGCGTTTTGCTTGCCACTGATTGGGGTCATGCAACCGCAATGTTAGAAATATGTGAGAGATGGGCCAACAATCATGCAATGAAATTCAATGTCTCAAAGTGTGGTGTAATTGATAAACTGGATCTTCAAAAAGAACAAACCATTCAATTATGTCTCTACGGAGTACCGATACCTATCGTGACTACATATGGTTATTTGGGGTTTCCTATAGGGTGTGATGGCATTGATTTTGAAAGGCATCGGGATAATCTCATTGAAAAAACAATGAGATTAAAAGGATTTCTTCAGTTCCATTCAGATTCTTGGACACCGCGTGTTCGACTCAATATGTACAAAACATATCTTATGCCAACAATGGAATATGGCGTTGAACTATTTGACCCATATATGAAATCAAAAAGGAAAAGTACCTTTCTCAAACCTTTGGAAAAGGTTTGGAATAGTTGTATGATTTGGGTAGCTGGTGGGCGTTCAAAAAGGCCAAAACTGTTCGGAAACCTGTGTGGAGTACTTGAATATCGAAAGCGTCTACAACATCTTCGTTGCAGCTTCCAATTACATTTAGAACTTATGAACGAAAGCAATCCATTAAAGACAATAATTAAACAATTACCTAAAAGAAATACGAAGAAGCTTCTAATTGGTTATTTACGGAATGATAAATTGTATGATCGGTTCATAACGGAGGAGAATGCATTTTTATTACCACGTCAACCTTCCAAAATACGACTACGCTCTTTTCTTCTTCGAGATAAAACTGGCAATATAATCTACAGGAATGAAAAAATGAGTAAACTATTGGCAATTGTTGAACCTCATTCACGTCTGAAGGGTTTGGATATGATCGATGTTTTAGGTGAGTATTTCATATTACAAACTTTTAGTATGAATGCTAATAGTATTTGTAGCAATTGACGATCCGAAGATGCAAAAAGATTTATGGGATTGGCGAAGAGGTATCTTTGGTTGGGGTAAAAAGTGTATTTGCGGAATAAGATTTGATCGAGGGCATGTTCAATGTATGGAAAAACTAGGATTATTTGACGGTATTCTAAGCGTATCAGAAACGGATTTCATGGAGCTTGATAAAGCTTTACTTCCACTATCAACAAAATATACTATTATCGATTATTTACTCAACATTGGAGGTCACAACCGTGCATATCAAATATTGGTTAAGTGGAATAAAATATTATCCGAACATTTTCTTAATGAATTAGCATTACCTTGAATTTCTATATTTACTTATATCACAATTGATTTTATCTGGCTTGTATACTAGTATCTATTTATAATATAAGTCTCGGAAAATCAATGGGGTGGTGTGGTGGTCTGGGGCCGCTATAGTTTGGTTTTAGATATTTTTGGATTTGGATTGTGTGAAGAAAGTATGATAACTGGATGGAGCAACTAACTTGGTAATTTAGGTTAAGATCTTTTCGTTGGCCCTTAGCCTTTGACATACTCTTCCTATTTTCCAACTATTGTTTTCTCTGGATTCCTTTTTTGATTACCATTCGTTATTCAATTCTCCAATCTGTTCTATACTTTACTCCGCTGTACATGCTATTGATGATGCATGTATTTAAATCCTTTCATCCCCGCTGAGTGGTTAGTTTAGCAGCTTATACCGTAGATTATGTCTATCGTATTTGTAATTAGTCTAGTAACTATCTCCCTAGCTAGAGTCGAATAAAAACACTTAATCACTAACCCTAACTAACCCTAACTAACCCTAACCTTAACAACCTCAAAATCCTGTCCGACATTTCACTACTAGGACCCTAGCTAACCCTACCCTTAACTCTACCCTTAACCCTAATCAACTTTATTAACAATCCGAGTGTTATGAATGGCTCGGATAAAAAATTCAACTAGTAGTACATTCTGTAGAAGAAGATTTCTCTCAAAGAATGAACAATCTTGAAGATTGACCAAGAAGTGCCAGAGTTGGAAGAAGCTCGGCTGAAAAGACTTATTAAATCGCTTCTGCCTAAAGATATGGCTAAGCCAAAAAACTGGTTCAATAAACGCAAGGTGGTAGGGTTCTCATGCCCGAAAAACTTGATTTACTTATCTAACTGCAATATAGGGAAAAACCGCCCCCAAGATAGAGGCTCCGGCCAAACCACAGGGTATAAAAAAGATTCAGAAGGTTCGAAAACCTACTGCACCGACTACACGGAATACAACTCAGAAACGGGTCGCATCCTCTACCTTCGTAAAAGGGTCAGGGAAGAAAGTGAAGGTTTAAAATTGTTAGCTACAAATTTTAACTACGATAAGCCCTCTTCCTATCTGGGTACGTTATTAAATCTCACCGCCCATTTGCAAACAGAAATCTTGATCGTGAAAGCTAATACCGAAAGGTTATTAGCGCTTCGCAGGTTTTGGCCAGATCCTAATTTCGAATCAGGGCTTTCTGTCCCAGACTGGGTTAGATATGAGTTGGGGGTTAATTTAAAATATCTGTATCCTATCGTGTTTAATAAAAATTTAATCTCCACTGCATTTGATGAATTTACCTATTCACTATGTGGGAAATACTTTTGCTTTAACCGTGACAAAAACAATGATGAACCATGGAATCCGGAATTCTCATTTACGAACGTAAAAAAGTATCCACCGAGAATAAGTAAAACACTTGAGAGTGGACTTACATGTAGTGAGCTTTCCCTTCACAGGGATTATGCGGAGCCCGTAAGATCTAATACCTTACATCGAGACCGTCGCTCCCGTTGGAAAGAACTCTCTCAATTCCTAGAAAGTCAAAAAATGATAATCAAAGGAACGGACAAGAACCTTGGGCCTGTTATCCTTTCAGGTGATTGGTACATAAGCGAAGTGGAGAAATTTCTCACTGCCAGCCAAAACTACTGGAAATTAGAAGTTGGTTGGGTAGAGAACCCTGGTCCCGCCTTATTGTCTTACAACGAGGATCACACGATCAACGGAAGATTCAAGTGGCTAGCCAATACCATCCATGAAGTAAGGCGTGATCTTACCGATATCAAACAATGCCTTATCGATGTAGCTATCAAGCAAGAAAAGGAATACCTTGAGTGGTGGAACTTGCAATTTGACATCCCTCGATTTCATTGTATCTCAAAGATCCATAAGAAACCATGAGCCATTCGTGCTATTGCTCCCGTATATTCTTGGGTTAAATCCTCCCTTGCTAAATCGGTACATGTTAAAATAGCCGGTGCCGCTAATGCAACACCATGGATCGTTCAATCGGCCAAGGATATTGCGGTACTACTACGCAAGGCTATTATCCCTGACCGCCAGACCCGCCGTAAAATGTTCGTTTGCATAGGCGATGTAGTTGCAATATACCCGAACATCCCTGCAGATGCAAACTCTATCATCGCTGTATGATTTGCGGATCACCCGGGCCAATTAGACCCCGTTATGAATGATAACATACATCTACTGCAAAATGCCATCAGAATCATCAACCAATATAGGGTGGTTGAATTCAATGGCTCATTCTATTTACAGCTCAAAGGTTTAGCAATGGAAGCTGCCTGCTCCCCTGATATCGTAAATATTTATGCTGCGTACTACGAACAAAACGTTAATTTTAACGTGCAAACATTCGAGCATGATAATCCAATTAAAGTTTATTGTCGCTATATCGACGATCGTTTAGCTATCATCGAGGCTGACTCTGCGGAGCATTGTTGGGCAATTCTTGGTAAACATAATCTTGGATCGGTACTCCGCACCGAATGGTCTGTAATTGGTGAAGGGGAGGGACCTAGTCCGTTCCTCGATTTAGAAATCGATATTCTTTCCAGTAGCACACTTGACTTTAAGCTTTACCGAAAATCTTTGAACTATTTTATGCATATACCATGGAAGAAAAAGTTAAGGTTGAGTCTCGTAGGAGCGCACGCTTGAAGGGAGGGGATACTTTCATGTATCAATGTAAAGAACCATGGGCGAGGTAGAAGCTGAGGGGTCGAGGGACATGGTTAGGTTCCCCGAGGGGAAGGGCTGGCCTCGCGTGAGGGCAAGAGAGGGTGCAGGGGTATACCCGAAGGCAGGGACTGAGGTCTGTACAAGGACAGAAGAGAGGGCAGCGACGAAGGTCTGTACGAGGACAGAGGCAAAGGTCCGCACGAGGGCGGAGATAACGGTGGTCGGCGGGTTAACCGAGGAGGATGCGGCGAGGGGTAGGGAGGCGGCGAAGATCATAACAGCGGATGCACGGGGCAGGAGGGACAGCAGACGTAACTTGGGTTGAGAGTAAGATAATGTATTTGAAGCGAGGCGAACCCCCAAAGTAATAACCCAAAGTAGAATACAAGATGTTGCATAAGGAAAGAGAAAGAAAGACAACAGGAGACACAAGCGACTCTTTATAGCAAGGGGATGACAACCGATTATTAATCCCACGGAACCTTCCAGACTTCCTAATAACTCATACGTTTGATATAGCAGTATGGTTCGTAACAGTTTAACTCCTCCCCCCAAAGGCCAGCTCCTGCGAGCAAGCAGACAAGAACAATATAAGAAAAGAAAGGTCTAGCTAAGTAAAAAGAGAAGATCGACACCAGGGAACATAAACTAGTACAGTCCCATTTACCAAAGAAACCATAAGAAACTTATACTTTCCCCCGTAAGGCCCTCTTAGGGACTAAGGCGGGTTTAGTAGGGTACAGAGAGTGAAAACGTTGCAGCGATCCTAACTCCGCATCGAGGTTCCGGGCAGGTTCCCAGGTGGGTTGTTCATAGCCTGTCCATTTGACCAGGTATTGTAATTGCCGATGACGTATCCGCGAGTCTAGCACCTCCTGCACTTCAAATTCCTCTTCCCTTTCGACGATTACTGGCGGCGGAGGTGGTTGTATATGGCCAGGAAGAGGTTGCATTCGGACGGGTTCTAGCAGGGAGACTTGGAATACAGGATGGGACTTCATCGATGGGGGAAGCTACAGTCGGTAGGCGTGAGATCCGATGCGCTCGATTATTTTGAATTTCCCTAAGCGTTTATAGTCCAATTTATCCGATGGCCGAGTGGTTCGTATGTGTTTTTGCGACAACCATACCAAATCCCCTACTTCTAGTCGTGGTTCGGGGAGTCGGGTGGTGTTGGCGCTATCAGCAGCGGTGGCTTGGGCGTACAGGATCTCGGATCGCAATGCGGTCTGTAGGGTGGTGATCAAGTTGGCAAACTCTAATACTTCCTTCGGCGTGGCGTCGTGTCTCTCTTCGGTGGGCAGGATGTCTAGTTGTGGATTATACCCGTAGTTGGCGAAGAAGGGACTAACCCTTAAGGGCTCCGTGGTGGCATTATTGTGCGCGAACTCTGCCAGCGGGAGAAATTCTGCCCAGTTGTCCTGTTGGTAGTTGACGTATCCCGCAAGTATTGTTCCATGATTGCATTTACTCCTTCGGTCTGTCCGTCGGTTTGTGGGTGGAAGGCGGTACTGAATCGAGGTTTGATATCCAGCTGGTTGCACAGTGCTTTCCAGAACTGCGAGTTAAAGGTCGTGCCCCTGTCCGATACTATATCCTTTGGCAGCCCGTGAGATTTCCAGACTTGTTGTAAGAATAAGTGGCCAGTTCGGGGGCGTCCGCCGTATCTCTAGTGGGGATGTAGTGGGCCATTTTGGTGAGTCGATCGACAACTACGAGAATGGCGTTGGATCCTTGTGACTCTGGTAGGCCGGTGATATGGTCCATTGACAACGAGGACCAGGGTTTGACTGGGGGAGCGAGAGGTTTGAGGAGGCCATAAGGGGCATATCGGGCCGGCTTGATCCGGGTGCAAGCGTCGTAGTGGTCCACGTAGTGGGCAACGTACTTTTGCATTTGGGGCCAGTAGTAGTTTCGTGACAGGAGTTCCAGCGTACGGGCACGTCCCGGGTGTCCGGCCGGAGGTGCGTCGTGGTTGGTGCGGAAGATCTCCAGCTTGATAGTGGCATCGTCGGGGATATATAGTAGGCCCTGATAGTACAGTAACCCATCCTTGATTGCGCATTCCCCGATGGGAAGGAAGCGAGAGTGTTTTTTCCTTGCGATGATGTCCTTCATCAATTGTTTGGACAGCGGGTCGTTGGCTAAGGCAGCCTGCAGTTCATTTTGCCGGGCGGGTGATACCTTGGCGGGTCTGGGGACCTCTAGTGCGGCGGCTAGACGGAGGTTCTTTGGCTTGAGTATAACCTGATGCTGTTGGGTCAGTCTTTCATCCCCTTCCTTAGGGAGATCTCCAGATCGACGTGTGAGGGCATCAGGTTTTCCATTCTTCGTACCCGGTCGGTAGGTGACCACAAAGTTGAAGGAAGACAGTGTTAGGGATCAGCGAGCTTGGCGACGGTTAAGGATCTTCGTGGACATGAAATGTTCCAGGTTCTTGTGGTCGCAGTGTACCGTGATCTCCTGGTTACTCGGTTCCAGGTACTTTCGCCATTCCTCAAACGCGCGGACAATCACCAGCAGCTCCTTGTCGGAAATGTCGTAGTTGCATTCGGCTGACATCATCTTATGGGAGTAGAAGGCCACTGGGTGTAGGATTCCTTGGTCGTCTTTCTGGGAGAGCACGGCGGCCGCGACAAAATTAGAGGCATCGGTTTCCAATATACAGGCCCGTTCGGGGTCGAAATGCTTCAGTATTGGTGCCGTGGTGAAAGCTTCTTTTAGTTGGTTGAAGGCGTGGTCCGCGGCGGGGGTCCATACAAACTGGGCGTCCTTCTTTAGTATGTTCGTCATCGGGGATACCACTTTGGAGTAATCGCGGATGAATCTCCGATAGAAATTTGCGAATCCCAAAAAGACCTGTATGTCGTGTACCGAGGTAGGTGTTTTCCACTCCTGTATCGCCTTGGTTTTATCGGTAGCCATGGTAACCCCTTCGCCCGATATGATGTACCCTAAGTACTCCGTACGATCGACGTGGAACTCGCACTTCTCGGGCTTGCAGTGGAGCCCCGCCGCTTGTAGTTTGTCCAGGATGGTGTTGAAATGTCGCTGGTGTTCCTCCTCCGTGTTCGAGCAGATCAGGATGTCGTCGAGGTACACCGTGCAGAAGTCGTCGAGGTGGGTCCGGAGGGTGTCGTTCATGAACACTTGGAAGGTGGCGGGTGCGTTGGTGAGTCCGAAGGGCATCACCAAGTATTCGAACAGTCCATACCGGGTCTGGAAAGCGGTTTTCCATTCCTCCCCTTCCTTTATCCTTATCTGGTTGTATCCATTGCGGAGATCCAGCTTAGTGTAGATCTTGGTGTCTTTGAGTCTATCCAGGGTGTCGTTGATCAGCGGCAGTGGGTAGCGATTCTTGACCGTGAGGGCATTGAGGGCGCGATAATCCACACATAGTCGTAGGGAGCCATCCTTTTTCTTGATGAATAGGACGGGGGCTCCGGCGGGGGAGGAAGAAGAGCATATGTAACCTCGAGTCAGTTGGTCGTCAAGGTATTCCCGAAGGGTCTTCAACTCTTCTGATGACATACTGTATAATGGGCCAAATGGCGGTTGCTTGCCTTCTTGCAACGGGATCTCGTGGTCGATATACCGATGGATAGGGAGCGCTTGGGCCTCTGACTCTTGGAATAGGTGGAGGTACTGGTGGTAGGTGGTAGGGACCAATTCTTCGGTGGGGTTGGACGACGTTGGGTTCGGACCGGCGGGACGAGCAGCCAGGAGGAAGAGGTGGTTTTCGGGCTGTTGTGCTTCCCTATGGAAGCGGGCCGCCGACAGAGCGATGGTACGGCGAGGAGCGGTAGGCCTTGGGGGTATCGGGGGTGGTGGTAAGGTGGTGGTGGCGGTAGATCTCGGAGGTATCGGTGGTGGTGGCAGGGTGGCGGTGGCGGCAGTCAGCGGAGAGGAAGCGAGGGTGGAGGCCCATAAGGCAGCGGTATGTTGTCGGCATCGGTCGGCGTGGAAGGAGATAGATCGGTCTGCAAATTGAATTTTGGCGGCATGGTGTTGGAGCCAGGGGAGACCCAGTACTACCTTAGTGTCACCTAGTTGGGTGACAAATAAGGAGATCCCTTCCACTTGGGCGCCTACTTCGAGGCGGAGCTTGCAGGAATGAGTAATAGCTCCGGAAGCGATGGGTCGGCCGTCGATTACCTGTAACTGCCTAGGCGTGGGTAGCGGCTCGGTGCTGTAGCCGCGGGAGTGGGCAAACGAGGCATCGATAAATCCATACCCGGTGGCTCCTGTGTCGACTAGGGCGTGGAGATTGTCCTTGTTCCTAAACAGCAGTATCGGTATCTCGAATGGTTCACAGTCACCGGGGTGGTGGTGTTGCCCAATCTTGAGTTTGGCACCTATCCGTCTTGACCGTAGTAGTCGCCTGGCAGTATAGGGACCGGAGCCATCCTCGACATGGTCTGTGCCACGGTGGAGGGTGATGAGTGTGGGGCGTAGTGGGGCTCCTAGCTGGTGGAGGGTGTTCAAGACTTTAACCGGTGATGGGTAAAATCCTAACCCGGTGAGGTACGGCCGGAAGGTTATGGAGGCTAGTGTCAAAAAACACCAGCCCGGGTCATTCCCTGTCGGTCGTTGCCAAGGGATGGAGCGTCGGAGGAGGCGGCATTGTAGGCGGCGAGTACGCTGGGGTGGCTTTAGTGGTGGGATGTGGTCGGCGAGTGGTTCCTTCATGGCCTGCATGCAGAGTCTACTGAGAAGGTAGGCTATAGTCCAGGCTAGAAGGAAGAGTGCGGCATTCGTGAACATTATGATGGTGTCTGTGGTCTCCGCGGAGAGCGAGGGTATCGATGGTCGCATAAGCGAAGCAAGTTGGTGGATGTCAGTCGACCCTAAGTGACGCAACATAGTGTAAAGAACCATGGGCGAGGTAGAAGTTGAGGGGTCGAAGGACATGGTTAGGTTCCTCGAGGGGAAGGGCTGGCCTCGAGTGAGGGCGAGGGAGGGTGCAGGGGTATACCCGAATGCAGGGACTGAGGTCTGTACAAGAACTGAAGAGAGGGCAGCGACGAAGGTCTGTACGAGGACAGAGGCAAAGGTCCGCACGAGGGCGGAGATAACGGTGGTCGGCGGGTTAACCGAGGAGGATGCGGCGAGGGGTAGGGAGGCGGCGAAGATCATAACAGCGGATGCACGGGGCAGGAGGGACAGCAGACGTAACTTGGGTTGAGAGTAAGATAATGTATTTGAAGCGAGGCGAACCCCCAAAGTAATAACCCAAAGTAGAATACAAGATGTTGCATAAGGAAAGAGAAAGAAAGACAACAGGAGACACAAGCGACTCTTTATAGAAAGGGGATGACAACCGATTATTAATCCCACGGAACCTTCTAGACTTCCTAATAACTCATACGTTTGATATAGCAGTATGGTTCGTGACAATCGATTAGATAATCCATTGGGTTATGAGGAGTTGGATTAGTCAGAAAGGTTTTATTGAGTTCTATCGGGTTCTATCGGTCGCAAATGTGTAAGTCACTCTGGATTTGTCATCGCTGGGATTTCCTTGGGTATATTAGTAGGTTTCGCTCCCGTTTCTGTTAAGTTTCTCTTCTTTCTTTTGATATGCAACGTCTTCTGTACCTACGCTGTCTATTACTATATAATATTATTTCCTTTTCTTCAATCAAGAACACTAGCATGCCACTACTTCCCTTGTACCGTTGACCCTTACCAATGCTAGAGTCCCTCAGGACCCCTATCGCAGTCTCCAATACCAAGCTCTACTACCCCCTTCGTACCCTGCGGAATACTCACTATTTACCCCCTTGAGATTGCCCTACCAGATCTCCATTGAGAAAAGCATCCAAAAAATGCATTTCTATTGCAAAGATATCCGAAAAATGCATTTCCACAAAATGCCTTTCCACAAACATTATTATAGTTAAATCTATTTCCTAATGAAGTTACTCACGTGGTAGAGAGCTAGATATCGGTGGAACACTCTTTATACCATAATGGTCTAAAATATGAATGCAAACGGGTTCCTGATTGGTATCCTGCAAGACGGGATGGGTGATGTAGCTATACATTACTTTCTGTTCAGCCTGAATTGTGTTAACAAAAGACCAGTCTCCAAGCAACTTTCAAATCTCAAGGACATCTTTTCATCTATTAACTAAATTCAACCTGGCACTGAACTAGACTGAGTACTATTGAAGCAATTTAAAACAGTAAATATGTTCATCTATCAGGTACAGTTTGACTTCTTTTCGCTGAACAATTCCTGCAGGCATTGGGTATGCTAAGCGACTCATAAGGAAGAATTGTAATAGTTGCAGTAAGATTGAAACTGGAGGCAAAAATGAAATTAAATCACAAGGCAATAAAAAGAGAGTTTATGGAAGTCAGAGAGAACTTACAAATACCATTTAGAACCTAAAAAATTGAGAGGTCTACTTTTGTACTCTGCGTGATATAAATATATCAGTTTTAAGAACAAAAGGGCCTACAGAATAACAACCATTAGAATCGCTAATATATAGGCCTGGATCCTAACTTATTGCCGTCCAATTACACCTATTAATACTCTCAAAATATATTTTATTGTTTATCTTTACATTCTACTACACTCCAAAGAGATTTGAAATAACTTTTATAAATTTTTTTTATTGTAAACTGTTCAATACAGCAATAAGATATAATTTTGAGACGAATTGGATACCAGATTTGGTTTCCTGGCATTTCAAAACCCGTAACCTAACTCAGTATGCATTCATCATTATTGTTGTTTAGCTATGCATGTTTTTTTTCATTTGGTGCCCGTCGATTTCTCATTGGATAAATGATACTATTGCTGGTACCTGTCAACCGCAACCTCAATCCTAACCCTGGACCCACACCTCCCTGACGAAAATATCCCTTCCAGCTATCGCCTGCCATATTATTTATACCAAAACAATCAAAGCCCATTCTGTAATGCTAGGATGATATATGCGTACAGTTGGTGCTTTCATAAACTTTCCTAAAACTTAATTTTCATTCGACTTTTTTATTATCATTCATTATCACTCGAGTGCTGAGACATCTCAAATCATCTCGTGTTGGAGAACATAAATACTAGCCCTTGCCTATTCCATCTTTAGTTGACATTACAACGTCCTCGTTGAATCAGTGGACGCACTTCAATAACTAATATAAGTACTTTTGTAACCTACTCGGAAATAATTTTTGCTCTTGAACCCTCATCAGCTATTCTAGGAAAGTAGGCAATTTTGTCGATAGCAGTATTCTCAATAATATCCCTTTAAAGATCGGTGTTCCTCAGTTCGCTAAATCATTCCCAAGTATATTTTCAAATGAGTGGGTGGTCTAATAATGCGTCGATTTGCATTGCTGTACCTGTTTCCTGAAGTATATAAACCAATTGACAAGAGATGCGCACCCTTCCATTAGCCACCTTCTCCTATCTGCTATCCTATACCAGTAATTACCTTCCGATACCAGTCAAATACTAATGACACAGGCATTACCTTATGAGCCTTTTTCATCAACCCTTTTATGCGTGCGGCTTTTCATCTTTCATCCATGACTGTTGTATTGGACCGTCTACGAAGGACGTAGACTTGGAGCCGTGTAAATTACAAAACACTCTCATACAGCTGCCGACTCCCCTCCCTACGTACTCATATTATCCTGAGTGTTCAATACGCAGTCATTTAATTACACAATCGCAAACAGAAGCTTTAGTCTAAAATTTCAAAGGCAAGAAATCATTTCTCGTCTAGTATCACTCGGAGATCCATGCAACCTGCTACTGTGCTCTTCCCCACTTCGATTCAATACCACACAGATGATCATGATCAGGACCCTCTTCTCACTGAGTAACGAAGATCTCATATATAGTGGTTTTCGGGATATTTCATTCCAAGATAATTATACTGAAACATACACCTTTTAGTCACATCTCTTATGACTCCTTAATCCCTTCTCCGGCAACTTGAACTTTTTGACTTTATTTTAAGGGAAAAGGTCTAATATACTATGAAATCGCCATGGAACACCTGAATATACCACATTTCAGTGCGCAACGCTGTCTCATGAACCAAACCCGTACTATATGTCCAAATTTAGGAGTGACTAGCTTTACATATCCTAGCATTATACCCAACTCCACCGCAACTGCTACATTTCTGCTTGCTTGCAGGAATTTCTTCGCCATTGGCCCTTCTTGCATAATTTAAAGCCGCTAAACCACGGTCACCCTTTTCTGCTCTTCTATTTTTAGGCCATCCTGGCATTCTTTTTGTTGTTGGAGGTTGACATAGGTGAGGCTCTGCCTCGAGATTCTAAATACTTATTGGCCTCCAATTTGTCATATAAGTGTTTCTCCAGGTTGCAACTGATAAAATCTGAGGGAAATATGAGTTAGGTGCTTGGTTGATAGCAAGAATACAAGCTCAAGCATGTGAGCACGGAATCTGATTTTCCTGGAATTTGGTGCATGTACAAGTATGGGTGTTCACTAAAGTCTATTAAAGAGTCGGAAAAGTGACAAATTGAAAGAATTCGGAAAATCTTACAATTCACTATATAGACTTTGTCATTCCCCCACTCTCTGTCTAGTTTTTGTTGCACCTCTCCGGTATATGAGTCAGCCATTTGAACTGTATTGCTTCGTGCCCAAACATTACTTGTTTCCGCCTCAGTTGTGCAAAAGGAGGTAAATAGAGTTGGAGTTCTGGTAGACTCTGATAGACGACGGAAATGGAGAGCCATCTGGGAATGCCAAATTTCATTCAATAAGTCAAGGATTAAAAGCTCACCTTGGAGTTTTAGGCTATGATTCATCGACTCGACAATGTTGGAGGTATTATGCCCATACCTACAACCTCGGAAAAAATCAGTTACCCACATTTCCCTATCGATTGATTGTAGGTAATCAGAGGCTGTTGGTTTTTCAGTCCGCAACAGTTGCATTTGTTCCTCGTATTTTTGACGGCTTTTGGCGTTTGCAATCTTCGCGAAGTACGCATCGGTAAGACGCGACCCATGTCATGTTCTGAAGTTCTCGCGTAGATGAAAACAACAAAATGCGCGTGAAATATGGGGACCTAGAACCACATCCGCATACATCAATCCTTTATCCCTATCGCTGATAATAGTAGACTCAGTGACTTCGGGAATTGCAGCACGTAAATGTGTAATGAAATAAACCCATGAATCCTTATTTTCCCCTTTCACAATCGCACACGCAAGTAAAACCATATGATTATTTGCATCGATTGTTACAGCTAGTATAAGAGTTTGTACAAAACGCGCTTTACAGAAAGTACCATCAACAGCGACAAGTTTCCGACATTGTTGGAAAGAGGAACGTGCTTGACTTGCTGAAATAAAGATCCGATGAAATCTATTTATTTGCAAATTGTTTTCGGCGTCACTGTAATCCGGTATTGTTTCCATATTGCAGTACACAAAAGGATTTTCTGCGCGTAGGGTACGGAGGTAGGCGGGCAGCTGGGAATACGCATGTCGGTCATATTCCAGCTGATTGTTGGATAAGGCAGTACAAGCTCGTTGAGCTACCTTGTATTGGATATGCTCGCTAAAGTGCACCGGTATTGTGTCGATAATTTCCTTGGGCGTGGTGTTTTTGGTTACAATCAAGTGATTAGGAATCTGTCGACATAGACAGGATTGAGTGTTTTGTGTGCCGTGTATGGTGGCTGCTGAGCCAACACAAATATGTGTAGAGGAGAGACGAGATATCTTCAAATCTTGTTGTTGGGTCAAGGACGCATACACTCGCGATGGACAGTCGTTCCTATTATCACCCGCTCGAGGAAGGTCAGTTTTGCATCTGTAATCCACCCGAGACTTGTCCTTCAAGAAAGTACGGTATTCAAATTTGTCTGTAATAGACCAATCCTGTACCGACTCCTTCAACATATGAAAGGATCCGAAGAGCTGCCCAATTTGAAGAGGAGTTGTGGGCATCATTTAGGGAGAAAAGCGAGTGATATCGTATGAAAGTGTCTCTAGAAAGATTAGAAGGGAGTTCAACAACAGTACGAATACTACCTTTTTATAGTAATTGCAACCGGAAATCACACATTTCAAACAGTGGATCCATTGCCAAAATAAACAGGAAGACGAAACAGAACTGACATTCAAACGAAACGGAATGGTCAGTCAAAACGAAATGCCGCCCAGAAACGAAATGCGCCACCCAAACAATACCCTCTGGCAAAATCATAGGTGACAGAAGAACAGTTAAACCCAAGGTCCTACATGTAGAAGTCAGTATGATAGATTGTAGATGGCAATAGTACCGGCTCTTCTATACAAGCAAAACAGGTCACAGCAAACGAAACAGCTACCCAAACGAAACGGCCAAACGAAACAGGTATATCAAACGAAACAGTCCAGCCAAACACTCTGCCACTGGAGCAGAGGAAAATCAAGGTCTTATTGGGTGCAGGCTGAGGGTGCTTATAGCTACTGGCAGCTATGGGCAGCGAAACGAAACGGTCCTCCTAGTAAACGAAACGATGTTAGCAAACGAAACAGATTCGGCAAGGAAACCAAACTGGGGAAAAGAGAATAAGAGCCTGAAAAAATAAATTATTAGCTGAGTATGTAGAGCTCCAAAGAGGTATGGTGGGGTGTGGTTGATGAGACTGGGTTGCGCACTGAACTGTGGTAGATTCGGGTGTTCCAGGGCGATTTCATGGTATATTAGACCTTTTCCCTTATTTTAATGGTCCACCTAATTATAAATCATATCCTCACACAAGTCTCACTCTCCATGATCATCTTCCCCACGATCACAAACGCCCCAACCGACGGCACAAATAACAGCGATAAGTATACATATCTTAGTATCAATAGGATCCTCAAATTCGGCACAAGAATTCTCAGCTCTCTCAAACTTATCCCTGCCGGGAGCGTCGTCCCATCGTCTCTCAGCGGGTTCAGAAAATGCACAACATTATTGAGAGTAATCACGCCCATCCAGGAGGCGCTCGTACCTGCGAGTGAGGCGATGATCCAGCCGCGCTGAGCGGTGGTGCTATGCTTTGCGTCAAAGTGGCTGAGGAGATAGATGATGATATAAGTTGGCGCAGCGAAGCAGAGGAGGAGCACAAAGACCGCCAATACACCACAAAGTGCCTGCTCAGAGTTAGTGACAAAGCTTGTTGTCGATGTCGCATAGGGTATGGTTGGCGGGGGCATATTTTTCCCAGCAGAACACTTGCTGCTCGCGGTTCTATGTCGATTGGGGGTACGGGTCCTGAGATACTTGGAGGCCCATGGGTGCATCCAACAGCTCCACTAACTAGACTTTTCAGTTCTCTTGCACACTCGTGATCTTGACCCTCCTGTAACTGATGGACACACCGTTCTTCTTCTTTGGGTGATAGAGACTTAATTGGGTCCGACTCTTTCCCAGCATCTTGCTCCTATTCCTAGTTCTTCACTGAGACAATACTCCCAGATGGTTCTGCAGAGGCCTTGTCAGGTCCTCCTTCATCAATCCTCTGCGGCAGCTTGTCCCCATAATGACCAAGATACATAGACAGATATGTCGGCCGGCACATGTTGGCAACGAGGTTCATGAATGATACCACGATGTACGGGTTAACCGTGAACGAGTACGCAGCATAGCCAAACCTCTCTATCTGCGACCCACGTGCCTGATACAGCTCAAAGCTACTATAGAAAATTTGAAAGATGGCAGCGAGAGACTTGATGACACTGTATTCGCAATAGATCTGGATCTGTCGTTCCTCCTCATCCTCGTTTATCAAAGGGCAGACCGTAAAGTGTGGCGGCACCACTACCAACCCATATCGCTTTCCCGCTCTCCCGTCCGCTGTCTCGAGTGAGACAGAGCCCTCAGAGGGAAACCCCAGAAATAGCCGCAGTCGTCGAGTAATCTTCTCACTTTTGAATGGAAATTGCCCGTGTATGGTCTGGTCGCCATACCACCCGAGCGGTGATCCACTGTCATATCAGATCCGATATCAGTAAACCTCAATTTTTTGTCACCGCATGCCAAGTCCAAATTGGTTGCAGCATACCCATATTTCTTGTTCAACTCCCACGGCACCAACATACACAGAGCACGAGCCCTTTGAGCCCTCACAAGCTTCTTTTTCGTGAACATACTACCAGACAAGATTGCTCCGGTTGCAGTTGTTATTCTGTACATTGGACATAGCAATGAAGCCAAGATATTATGAGCCATAGACTCGGTCGGGGCACCAGGGGGTTGATAACTATGATAGCATGGAGGCCATAGTTGAGAAGGAAGAATTTTACTACATCGGTCCATTTTGAGCTCCGGCATACGAGGTCACCACTCGAAGCCCGTATTATTCTATCCTGAACTAGTGACATGACAGGAAATGCGTGGTTGTGGTAGATTTCTTCCTCAGATACTGAGAGGAAGCACGATTTGATTTATGTTGGTGAGATATTGTTCTGGATGGAGCTGAGTATATCCGGGGGGCATTGTTTTCAGCATTTACGGGATTGTTAGAAAAGCGAGTGATAGGTACCGTTCGCTTCACTCAATCTCCGATCAGGCGAACAGGCAAGTCGTAATATGTTTTAGATGTGCTGTCCTCCCAAGAGTCTTCGCTATACACACGCTCACAACGAAAAAAAGTAACTATAAGCTGACAATCACCAATGGGAATACGAACTTGCATTGTGCACATGAACCACCACGATAGGAGACAATTTTGATTAGAGGCTAAATGATTCTAACAAGGATACCTTTGTCTGGCGATGCTGCCCATTGGCTCTACTATGAGGATTAATGAATCAGGGAAAGTCGTATTTTCTTTAATCGCCGTAATGTGTATGTAAAATACAGTCCTCAAATAACTCACTATTTTGAAAGCATCAGGGAATGAATTGGGGAACAAAGCGGGGAGTAAGCTTTTTATGCATCAGGGAATGTGTGAGGGAATGGGTGTAGGAATGCATGAGTAAATGAATTGGGGAACGAATCAGGGAACGAATCGAGAACCAAATCAGGGAATGGGTCGAGGAATGAATCAGGGAGTGAATCGGGGAATGAATCAAGAGGTGTAAAGGCATCGCAAAATGAATCATGTTTATTGAGAAAAGAAAATTGAAGTCACCGGGAGTTGAACCTATGACTTATAGAATGCTATTCCATTCTTTATCAGCTACTTGAAGCTACTGATAATATTTTTTCCTTCCTCATTCTGTGCTTGTAAACTGTATCTAAAATTAAAAATTCGGTTTATTTTGTAGAATAATGTGTTCTATGAATTGTATCCGATATTGTATTAAAAGTCGTAGGTGGTAACAGTGTATGCAATTGGATCAATTACAAGTCGTAAAGGGTAATAGGGTATGTAATTGCATCAATTGATTCATTTACAACAGGCCTCGACGGCAATTGCATCAATCGCCCTTTACACGTCAGGTTGTGTGGGCAATGTGCTTATTGATGCATTAACTCCCGTAGTAGAGTGGCCGTCAGGAGGTACCGCTCGGTCTCGAATTAATAAGAGCCCAGGTTTAATGCAAAAGTACAGAGAGATAAGTGGTGGCAAAGCGCAGAACAATCAATCAGATGACTTAGATTTGATCTTTGAACCAGGGCTCTTCTATCGAGAATCGGCGGTACTCGCGACCGTCGCTTTCTCAGCTCATAATCATCTGTCGATCGTCAAGAACACGTACGTACGGGCTACCCGCCCCGGTGTCACGCCAAACAAAATATCGCTTGGTCTTATACGTAACCCCACGTAACTTCTTTATACTTGAATGGCCGCAACGTGAACCTGCTGGGGGGATTTGGTATCCTATCCCATGGTACGTTGAAACTTGTCAAACTTGCGACCTCCCTTTTCCAGCTATCACTAGCCTAGTGTGGTAATTGTTGAAAATCCTGATTGGCTCTGTTCCGTAAGAAGCATGACAATTCCCTTATTAAATGGTGCACGGTCCAGGTCGCAAGTTTGATAACTTTCATCCTACTATGGGATACTCATTATTCTTCCTCGAGGTGATTCGAGGTCTAATACTACAATCCCAAGGAGAGTTATTCGGTCTGTGTTACACACCCGAATATATATAATATTAGCCTATTTCTTTTCGTTCAACCCCCGACCATGCTGATAATCATAGGGTGGTTCAAGTGGTTCATGTGTCGCTCATAGTATACGAGTTTATGTACCCATCGAATATTTTAACTACCGTGGAAGATGTAGGTACAGGGTCTGTTGGACATATATCGACCGATTCAAGCTAGCCTAGATTACTTTTGTTGGGTTGAGCGACGATACCTCTCCAGAGTTAGCTGACCAAGCTACTCGCCCATGAAAAAGCACTGTGGGGAATTAACTACGTAGAGTACCTATCAGTGAGATATCGAGAGAAGATTGTCCCTTGGACAACATGACCTCATATGGACGAGAAAAAGTACATATTCGAAGGGATGGATGACTGTTTCATTGCAGTTGGGACACGACAGCGCATGCCAGAGAACTACAGTTGCAACTCGATATGCCGGATTGCCAAGATTCTAAGGATTTCGTACGGGATAGCAAAAAATCCGGGATAGCAAATTGATTTTGCAGTAGGAAAAATCATATTCTCAGAGGATCTCGTACGGGACAGCAAGGGATCCGGTGTATTGAGTTCCGGCATATCGAGTTGCGACTGTACTCTACTTATGCAATGCAGGGGGTATGGAATAGATTACATCTCAAGCGAGACGTGAGGTAATATGGTAATACTTATTCCAAGATCTGAGCTGAGTACCTACATAGGTATCGTACCTGATCCATGCAACTCTAGTCGAGCAGGACGAGCCAAACCAGATATCGTATCTGAACCGAGCACACATTCTGATCCAGACCAGGCCCGATGAGCTAAATCGAACGACCACCCAGTCAATTTCTCCAACTGTCTCACTCTGGAGGTTTTACTTTGAGGGCTGAGAGAAGATACTCTATGTATGTCCCACTAGAGCTCTACCGAGACAAGCCAGGACTACACGGTAGATTACGTGTAACGTAGGTAATGACACTTCTCGACCAGGCGCTGTCGTAGCAACTAGGTACTACATAGTACCTAGCTGGGGAGTACACGACAACGGTGTTTAATTCGAAACCATGGATTGATAAGAAAATCACCAGGACAATAAGCGTTTGAAAACACTCGTTTAGCGGCCAGATAGACACCTGCTAGACCTGCAAGCTTTTGATGGATGTTCGCCGGTAGAGGATATACGCATGTAGTCGACGAATAGGAGGTTGAGTATCCCGAAACCACCCTGCATCAGTAGCACATATGTAGCTCAGGGCGATCAGTCATGCAGTCGCGCAGATCCAGATCTTGGCGTTGGTCCTCACGGGCCGGGCTGCCGTACGTAGATGTGAATATCCCAAGTGGTATCTCCACCCACGACACCACGTGGTTTCTACTTGTAGGCCTATAGCTTAGGGGGTGCTCGATCTACTCTGGAGCAGTGCACTCCCTCCTGAGATACAGACACGGTACGCGACACACATGGTCACTGCTTTATAAATTTACGTCATTGTATGTATACAACTCTACTAGCTAGCTAGCAATATGGCGGAGAGGGATGTAGTGTAGGTAGGGTACAAGTCGAGGCGCTACATGATATCTATAAGGAGTTCAAAGTCTTAACTTTACTCCACTGCATTCGGATTGTTATGACCTGATTTGAAGCCTTGCTCCGTAGAGTACATGTATTAAAGCTTAAGTTCAGCCGTACCCGTATACGGTCAAGGGTAGTTAGAGCACCCCATCTTCTGCCCAATTCATCGTCGACCAGATCTGAATCTAAAGCCACTCATAGGGTTCGTATCACGAATCTTGTACATAGCTAGAGTAGTATAGTCTAGTCTATAGCTCTACGGTACCTAGGTTGGTGACGTGGTTGAACAGATAGTTCTGAGATGCTAGCTTTCTTTTTGATTCCCCCCCTCAGCTCGGAGGACATCCTTTTGTATATTATGAGACAACCTGAACATGCACCTGGATCCAAAATCGGGTAGATTATAGCACACGAGCTCGGCGACTAATTGATCTCCTCTACAGTCAGCAACTACGTCTCCCCGCTCAAGCGGTCTTGATCTCGATCCTAAGTACTCATACTCATTCTATGGTCTGCATTTTCCTTCACCACTAGCTCTCCTGATGTGTATATAATCTGCTTAATTTCCATCCCATCATCACGGCCATTGTCAACACTAATATCACCACCACCACAAGAACAACACATCTGGAACTTAAGCTTAATAACAATCCCCTTTCGAATATCTTACGTATACCCCCCTTTTCAAACTACACATAATGTCTACTCCCCCCGGGCTTGTAAGAATTCACAATGTCCAGCATGGCGGCAGCCTCATGAAGTTTAACGACGGGGTCGCTCTTTCGTCTCCCAAAGTGAACATAGACAATAATTGGCACTTCACCCCCACTGGTGGCCCTCCGAACGCTTACATCATTGAATTCATCGACACCAACGGCGTTGCCCCCGGGCATCTCGTTATAACCGTCGAGCCTGACAGAGGGCAAGATAAAATGATGGACATCGTGCTTCGGCAACTGAGAGGTTCGGATACTCAGGCTTGGACGGTTCGAGGTGGTCCGGAAGGGTAAGATCCCACTAGCTTCAATATATATCTTGTGGATTCATGCTAATTGTAGCTATCGCGGTTTGGGAATAACAGCTCGTACCAGATTTGCAGCATGGCCATTCCATTTATGTGTATGAGGCCTGACTTCAATGCCCCAGTGCAGTCGAATAAGCCCGGCGTGCCGGTGTCGGCAATGCGTGCTGAGGGCGGAGGGCCCGAAATGTGGTGGAGGATGGAATATGTCGACGCGAGTGGTTAGAATGAATAGTTGGATCGACAGCTGGATGAATGTCCCGGTGGTGATTTTCGTGAGTGACTCGAGTACTCACTTTGGATGAGGGAGAGATCTTGAGATGTGTCTGGTGCCCAGCAGCTCGCAGGATCTACACTACATACATAGTCGTGTGATAGATTTATTTTGTCTCAAGGATATCATGTAATATGTATCTAGGCTTGCGGTACAATTAGTTAATATTGACTCTTAAGCTATATCGTTTGATAAATTTACTGAGGATAGCTATACGTATATACATATAAGGAAAATTCTACCGAGATTGAAATGCTGCCCCCCATGCACGCCAAGATGGCGGCTAATATACTAATAATTCTATAATCTGATCAACCAATATGCAATTGTGTAATCTCTAATCATTATATTGACCAATCCTTCACTCGAATGTACTGTGACTTTACACTAACTCGCATGATCGAGTAGGCGCCCATATACGGCAGTAACTGATCGAGAGACAAAGGGTCGATAGGCAGGCACGCATAAGTCAACCCGGGAAGCTAAGTAGAGAGCCTGATCATCTTTTGAATCTACTCAAATCCGTTCTACCTAGTTGTTACAACCCAGTTGGGTCGTATTTCCTTCTTGGCCGCGCGTGCCCAGTGTTTTCATTGCTTGGTATTGTTTTTTTATGATAGAATAGTGACCACCGACGTGCCGCGAAACTATTAAATATTGAAACACTATTTACGACCCCAGAGAGCCTGGGTTGGTGTGGTTTAGCAGACAACTCGCGGGGGCCTTCTTCTACGATTCCGCTTCTCAGCACGGAGGTGATATCTTCTCGTAGATTGTGAGACACCCTGAGCCGATAACTTGAGCAGATCGGCGCTCGGCGGCTGGCTATTGGTCCTCGCCATTGTTGGTCTCGGACATCACGTGTTCCAGGGTTAGTAGCCAAAGAACTAGTAGTTACAGACCTACATGCAGCGCGCAGAGTTACAAGTAGCTAATGATCTATGTACTCATCTTGCTTTTCCCAAAGTACATAATCCCCTCAACTTCCTCCTCTTGAGCACTATTATCACCACAACTCCACCCGCACCAGCTCAATAATCCCCTGCCTCTATTATTATTCTCAAAATTCAAACATATATACGATGTCCAGTATCCACGGTGTTGCAAAGGTCACCAATCTCAATCGCGCCTCCGAATTCAGCATACTCAGCCACTTCGGCGACTATGCTGTTCTCCCAATGAACTCGAACGATGACACGCTATGGAACTTTCAGCCCAGCACATCAGGGGGGGCGGAAAACGCATACGTGATCACCCTCTACAAGCCTGATGGCAGTAGAGATGGGAATCTATGTCTGGCGCTCTCTCCTGATCAATCAAACCAAGATATGATCAGCATAGTGTTACAGCAGCTGAGCCAGCCACCTACGCCTGATCAGATGTGGACTCTGGAACGGGCTATAGTTCCCCCTGCGTGAGATTCCACTAGAGTACCTTACATGTCGGCCTTTGAGGAGTGTGACTAATGAGGATGCATTGAGATAATAGTTTCCCAGTGCGATATGCAATCGCAGAGATATGCAATCTCGCTAAACGAGAGTTGTGTGCGGCACCGGGTGGCAATACTCCATTACCGCTGATTTTTATGCCTGTGTCTGCAGGCAAGAATGATGGCCAAAGGGACGATATGAGGTGGAAAATTGATTTCGCCCGCTAAAACTACATAGATATGTATGATTGGTTCTTGGGTATCTTAAGGGTAAGGGTGTAGGTTATGAATTGATATTTATTTTTAATGAGGGAGAAATGTGTTTAGAAGTTCCCTTTAATTGAAGATTTTTATAGAGGGAAATAAATCTGCTGTGTTCGAAGTCTTTTCCTCCTTTTGTTCCTTTGAATCCACGCCTAATTATAATATCTATAATTAATTGGCAATTGGCTGATCAATTTCGCCTGGGATCCGGAAGACTTTGGCCGTTCAATTGCCAGTTAGACACATTCCCAGTCGGCGACCTGGTAGGTGTACGTGTCGAATAATGAGTTTTGTATATGCAAGAAAAGGTCTTTTTGTACTCAGTTTAAACATGTTTTATGCAAAACAAAAATAGTTGTGATTCCGCCACCAACACCACCAAATAA
Organism: Morchella sextelata; assembly: GCF_020137385.1. Lineage (NCBI taxonomy): Eukaryota > Fungi > Ascomycota > Pezizomycetes > Pezizales > Morchellaceae > Morchella > Morchella sextelata. The sequence goes on from NW_025408616.1 coordinate 38,909, forward strand.
TCCCAGCCGCCACCGTACATACCACAACCCCGCAATATTCAAGCAACAATGCCGCCCAAGAAAAAGAAAGAGCAGAGTGGGGCGATATCAAGGATGGGTATTTGCTTAAAGCATTATTAAAGCAGGTAAAACTCGGGAGGCTTAGACTGCGGTAACCGAGGCGTTTAATGCAAAATTTTCTCCTTATGAACGTGAACAAGTCAAAGCACGTATCAACTCCGTGAGTTTACAAAATGAATTGAGACCGATCAGGACTAATCTCCTTGAATTAGCTCAAGCGGCGATATGATGCTTTTCAAAGTGTTTGTGACAACTCCGGATTCGGCTGGGATAATGAAAAGCAAATTCCGACAGCATCAGATGAAGTTTGGACAACTTATTTGAAGGCCAGTGGATAATACAGCTAATCATTTCTATGGTCAAACTAACTCATTTCGGTTCTTTAAAAATTCAGATACACAAAGATGCTAGGCAATTCCGATATAAAACGTTGGCGCATTACGATTTACTACACGAAATCTTCGCCCGAACTTTAGCAACCGGGGCGGCAGCTTCTGGAACAATTGATCAACTAGTACCCAATCGCCCAACAGCAATTCTATGTCAAACCCGGGCAGTCAGTGTCATGAATTCGCCATCAGATCAATTAATTTCAACAGCCGATATTTCAAATTTGAGTCCAGACTCCTCCGATGCTGAGCTTGAATTACAGGGGCATACACAGCTGAAGGACGATAGAATAGCTTTGTCCAACTCGGATGACTATAAAGATTATTCAAATAAACGAGAAGTATGTATTTTTTGAGACGTAATCTATATGTACGATCAAAAGTCTGATGAATCTCTTGCAGGCTGAAAGTGAAACACCGGTACCAACATCAATCAAGAAACCGAGAAATGCTAGATATGCAGCAGCTGAGAGTCTCCAGAAGCTTGCACAAGCCTTTACACAATCGAGGCATATAAGGGCTCCTCCAGTAATGACAAAGCTTGAGGAAGCTTTGAACATTATGAGTGCTTTTGTTACCACAGGGAAGTGGAAAGACGAGGATTATGTTGAGGCGTACAAAATTATGTTAAGGGACGAGAGACACGCGATATTTTTTTACAGCGCACCGGAACACATACAGGAGGGATGGATCGCTACCATGAGGGCAAGCAATTATGAGAATGCTTTATTGGGTTTGTTAGATTAAGGACAGCTCTATCAGGGAGAACTGTCAATTTTCTCCCTCATAACTTTCTCTCTTGCCTTTTCTTCTCGGGGTGCAGGAACAATAACATGTCTGTCCATCGTTCGGTTGCGAACCATATCCTCAAACTCCCGGGCCTCTAACAGTTCCTCATCGGTAACTGATAGCACTATATTGTCGGTATCTCCATGCCTTTTGATAAAGTTGTGCAGAATACAAAGGACTTTGACAAGATGGACCTGAGTCAGAAAACCATACTCGGATTGTGACTTTAGGATCGGAAACCGCTTTTTGAGAACACCAAAGACCCGTTCTATCACATTCCGTAACGAAGCATGCCGGAGATTGAAAAGCTCTTTTGGGTTCTGAGGCTTTTGGGTCCCTTGAGAGAACTCCTTTAGGTGATAGCGAACACCTCTGTAAGGCGTCAAGAAGTTCATTGTTAACCCGTAACCTGCATCTGCTAGATAGTATCTATCAGCGGGCATTGTAAAGCCTCATTCCAACGCGTCCTCCAATACCCTACTATCATTCGCAACCCCTTCCCAACCCGCTAAAATGTATTGGAAGGTTGAGTCAAAAGAACAGACTGCTAATACATTCCGCGCAATAAAACCTTTCCGGCACCGGTAGGAGCCTGCAAGTTTAGCTGGAATTTTAGCTGGTATCAATGACCCATCAAGCGCGCCCAAACAGTGTTTGAAATACGGGTTTCCAGTAATAGCGTCAGATGGCTCATTAGATTCTGGGAGCTTTATATAATCTCCTGCAAGTTTTTCTATTGCTTGCAGTATTGAAGAAAAGTGGCGCGACATCGTCTCCCCTGAGTACTGAAACCGGTCCTGCGCTGACTGATTTGTTGCATTTCTTGAAACGATATAGAGAAAGATATGCAGTTGCTGCTCGACAGAGATCCCTTTAAGAGTATCGGATAGCAGACTTTGCTCCCTTAATAGCGTGCAAAGAGAGATAAACTCATGTCTCTCCATCCGCACATTTGCCAATATAACCCGCGGATTGTCTAACCGTAACAGCTCTTGGGTGTACGCCTCTCCAGACAATATTGATTGATGAAATGGCTTCTTCATCACCGTCTTGAAAACCGCAGCCCCATATATACCACCCGCAAGCATTGCTAACTCTTCCTGCCTCTCCATTTCTTCATCCCGTGATTGCATTGCTTGGTTGACAGCTCAAAGTGACGAACAGTATCTATATTAGCAAACTATCAACACAACGAATAGCACCCACCACTGCAAGGATCTGGGTACCTGTATAGTTTACTCCCACCTGTATTAATAGTATAGCTCGAGGGTCCGGGTCGGGTCAGGGTCGAAGTCCGGTCGCGGATAGTATAGGTCGCGGGTCGAAGGTTGTGAATAGTAGTGGTTGCGGGTCGAGGTCGAGGTCGCGAACAATGTAGGTCGCGAACAATATAGGTCACGGGCCGAGGTCGCTGTTCAAGATAGCTCTTGTATTGTAGATCTTGTAGTTAGAGATGTGTTCACCTGTGGGATAGTATCTATTAGCTTCTGTTATATTCTCTTAATGGGTTCAGAAATACCATATACCTCTATCAAAGATAGATGAAATGATTGACCTTGATGTTGAGTGTCAAATTTTGATTGTTGCGAATCAGAATAGTGGATGGAGTAGAGTGAAGTGGGGAGATCATTATGTCATCTGGATGATAAAGTATACTTTCGCCTAAACATATTTTTTCGGCAAGAAAATACATTTGCTCCTAAACACGCTTCCCAAACGTCTGTTTATCCAAACGGAGCCTAATATACCCGTATGTATCAATTTTCAATCACGTGTGTCACGAATGAAGACCGATGACAGTACTTAATTCAAGAGCCATATATACATTTCCAGGAGGGGATGATAACTATATATCGAATATATCGAATATACAGCCAAACAAGAACTTACCTGCAGGTTTTCCCCTCGAGCTTGAACTCTCCAGGGGCGTCTAAACCCTGGTGAATATATACCGTAAAATCTAAGAAATTTCGTTGCGCTGCAACAGGGATATTCTACACCAAAACTTGCATATTGACGTCCAAAGACTGCCTCCGGTTGGCCTATACCCCTGTTGTCTCGCAACGAATATTCTAAGATTTTGCGGTATTCCATTCATGTACGACCGGGCTGACAATTGAATCCCAATCAGAACTATCACTCGCATTGCGTTCTCGTATTGTGTTGATGATATTGGCTTTTCTAGTTCCGACACTTGTCACTGTCGAGACCTACCACTGCCACGTGGACACACGTCCAATCAATGATTATAGCTACATGGTTAGATCGCTCCTTGTAGATAAAAGAACAAAGACACTTAGACACAATCCTGTCCTACTGCTTCAACAAACTATATTCGGAACACTTTTATGCCGACCACCTGTCGTACTCTCTGGTAGAGGCAATACCAATCCGTTTTGATAAGGGCGACCACTATCTATACCCATCATCCGTTCAAGATCGATCTCGCCTTTCATACCTTTGTTGAACTTGTTATGAGTAAGATATACTTGTATCTCGACGCGGCACAACGCCAGTTTACTCGACGAATTTTGATGTTGGCTGCAATCCCGCGATTCTTGTGTTGTAGATTTTTCTCTTCGGGCGTGTGGTTGGCTGCCTCCGCCGTTCATGGATTTTCAGCTTGCGAGTGAGGGGTGGTGAGCCAAGCCCGGGGCTTGGCGAAGTGGCCGTAGATTTCTAATCCCGAATTCCTTGGTGCCTTATGCTCAGGAGAGATGTCTCGGCTCGTTATACCTATCACTTTCATTCTAGTTTCCACCCGTCACCTTCCTCGACAGTGGACATGTGACTGCAGGAGAAAAGATTCTATAAACTACAAAAAAGCCTTGTCCCCCGGCCCCGGTATTCTAAAAGTACATTCCGAACATATGAAGTACATTCCCAGTCCTACCAATTACTGATCAAAGAACAAGAAGCTCAATAATCCGCCGGAGGGATCTCGACGCCCTCCCGCCTGATGAGCCTCAGGGGGAGCTTCGGCTTCTCCCACAGCATGCCAAAGGTGTTCTCCTGGAACCACTCCTGCTCCGGGTTGACCATCTCCATATCATACGACCAAAGCATCTTGCAGAGGATGAGGCGCATCTCCAGAAGGGCCAAGCTGTTTTTTTACACCGTCAATCAGCAGCTTCAACAATACGAAAGCACATGGAGTGTTAGACTTACTTTCGGCCGAGACACACACGAGAGCCAAGGAGGAAGGGTTGACTAGCGTCTTTCTTATCCGTGCAGTTGGGGTCGATCCATCTCTCGGGCACAAAGTCATCCGGACGATGGAAGTTGAGCTCCGAGTGTGTAGCGGCATAGGATGATGTGTGAACAACAGTCTAGTAGCACGTTTATCAGCAATTTTTCATGAGGGTGTGTGGGGCAGACAGTGGATCAGGGTCATTGATATCGGTGGTATCGTGAGACTTACTCCTTCAGGGACGTATTTGCCATCGATTGTCTCTCCAGGACTGAATCTTGGCATGCCCATTGGGACTGGCGGGTAGATCCTGAGGCCCTCATCGATGACGGCCTTGAGATATGTCAATCGTTCGGTAGCCAGCCCGGTGATCTCGTCATAGCTGTTAAAGGCACCACGAATCTCGTCGACAAGCTTCTTGTAGGTGGTCGGGTTACGGCAGAGGTAGAACGAGGTACCGGAAAGGAAGGTGGCGGTAGTCTCAGAACCGGCAACGCTGGATAGTGCGAAGTGTGGGTCAGCATATACATCATACGTATTGCACTGGTGACTTTTGGCAACAGGACAGGACTCGAAAGGAAAGACATGGAGTGGGAAATCTCTTACATCAGGAGTTGAGAGTTACTCCTCATTTCACCTGGCGTGAACCGTTCCCCAGCGTTGTGTTTGGTGATGAGGACTGTGAGTAAATCCTTCTTGGGGTTCTTCTCTTCGAGACGTCTGAAGGCAAAGAGGGGGAAATCATTAGCACCGCTCAAATTGGATCATTGCTCATGAAGCACGTACTTATTAATCTTGTCCTGGGAGTAGTCCATTTGCTTCTCTCTGGCAATCTTGAGATGTTTTGGCACCAACTGGGGAATGAGTTGGCTGAGAATCCAGTTCTTCTGGAAAGCAAAGATCCATTTCCCTGCCGCCACTCCCTTGGATACGTTGTCCACCCAGAAGTGTGTTTTTCCTACCGACCATCCGTCATGTTAACCACAGCTCCTGCTTCTCGGGTGTCTTTTGGGGGAATGCTAGGAACTATCGACTCACCATCTTCCAAACTTCCAAAGGGATCACCAAAAGCCAAATCGCCAATAATATCAAACGCAACAAATGTATACCACTTGACCATATCGTCACCCTTGGGTTTGGTGATGTGCTTGTTGACCTGCATGATGAACTTGTCGACGAACTGTTGCACGACCGGCTCCTGCTCCGCTAAGGATCTCGCCGAGAAACCATTGCTCAAAAGGCGGCGTAACTTTCCGTGCTTGTGGGGATCCCGCTCACTGAGGATGGAGGGCTCTGTGCCGTCGTTGTAGAAGGAACTCTTGGTGAATGTCTTGCGACCTCCGACATGCCCGTAGATGTCCTTCCAGGAGTTGGCAGAGCTGTAGGATAGCTCGTTGGGGCCGATACGCACAACGGGCCCGTACTTTTCGTGCAGAGACTTGATGAAAAGAGGATAGTTCCCGGCCACCCAAGGAAAGGAAATCCAATGCTGGAGGTATGTCAACACTTGCTACTGAGTATTCGGATATGTCTTATTACCTTTGTGACTGCGGCAAGCTTTGGGCCGGGGTATTGTGAGTTGCCATTGATGAAGAGGTTGTAGAAAGCTTCAACAACGAGGTAAAGCGCACACTATTTTGCCACCGTCAGTGGGTTGCAAATGGTCAATTCATAGCCAATGAACGTACGTATGCTGCTGTCAAAGAGAGCAGGTAGGGATATGTCAAGTAAGGTGTAAACACCTCTAGGCGTGATAGAGTAGAACCCATCTTGGGCAAAAAAATCAGAAATTCCAAAGACTTGATACAACCAGCACTGCTTTCTTTCTCTTTTTCAAGACGGTCAAAGTCGAGAAATGATGTAGTCTTGCTCGGATGATTGCCAAAAAATGAAGCAGACTATGGACGGTCTTTATATTCCAACATTTTTTTGATAGCCACCAGGAATTCCGGGGCAGCAACCTCTTTGATGCAATGATCGTTCGTGACACAATTGGGGGGCGACGATTGTTTCGGATCAATTGTGCTGTGGGGTGCGCGATTATAACGAACTTAACTGAGTATTATTCTCATATACGATATCTGGAAATCCTGAAGAATCTCGTCGTTCCAAATACGGATTGATACAGGACGGAAGCTGGAGTTACCGTTCCGGAATACGTCTACTAGATGGCAGGGCGCAAATAAAGTTGCGGAGCCTAGGTATCTGTGCCTCCACATCTTGCTAACATATTCTCTTGGCGGCACTGTAGATCAGATGCACTTAATTGATCAGCATCAATCACGGAGAACCCAGGTTTGTTGGCTTGGGAGGGGTGGGGAGGGTTGCATACCATGCAGACTCCCAAGCTCTGAGCCACTGAAGCTTTCTATGAGGGGTTTCAACTCTAGGGAGTCCTTGGTAGTGGCGTGGGGATTTTCTTGCGTAAGTTTAGGGGGAGTGGAGGAAGAAAGAAAAAGGGGGGGGGAGGTTGCGGGCGAGGTCGAAGATGTTTGCATATGCCATGTGTAAAAAGCTTGGAATACGAAATATCAATTGCCCTATTGGAGAACGCACCCACTCTGAAGAAACGATTAGTAACACAAATGACACAAAAGGTTAATACCCATATTAAAGTGGTACGGCATTGATCGTGTTTACGAGCTTCTCATCGCTTCCTCTCCGGGAAGATGATAATTCTTCAGCACTCAGGTTAACCTCTGCTGCCGGGACGTCTCATTCACCGACAACCTATGGTATTCGTACTTTGCGAGACGGAAACGTGCATAGATTAAACACCCTTGTACATCCGCAAGTGCCGGAGGAAGGCATCTACATGTATTTACCATGACAGGCATCTGGCCAGGAATTCCGTTGCCAGCCCAGGGAGCTTGAAGAAAAATGTTTTGTTACAAAGTGGTGATGTTTAGCTTTCAGAGCATATATTTATTTGCGCGAGTGATATATATGATGTAGGTACATGCTGTCAGCTTGCAAGGCAATTGTTTCCGTCAGCCCTCGAAATCGCCTTATTATACGTATATTTATTTTTTCTTATTATTTTATTTTTCCAGGCGAGGACCACCCCCGCGCCGCTCAACGGTTGCGCGTTTCGTTTCGTGCGGCCAATGATGCCGATCTCCGTCCATCGCAGATCAGCCGTCCGTTGTTTCCTTTGTTGCAGGCTTTGTTGCTTTTCCTCTCGCTTAGCGGTTGGTGTGTGGCATTGCTACCCCATAAACCGTCGATGCTGACACCCCTAATGTGAGACCGAAAGCCACAGCACAATTGGGTAAGAGATCAACAAAAACCACAAAACCTATTGGCTCTAGCCACCTCTTGGCATTTGCAAAGGGGTGTCAGCATTGTCTCGACGGTTTACGGGATAGTAGAGTAACACCCTGCCTCTGTCTAAGACAGGAGGACCCTGCTGCCAAGGGCGTTGCCAAGCAGTCCCCCAGGTACTCCACTAGATCAGTAAAGACGATAGCTAGTGAGGGTGTGTATATATAGCAGGAGGTGCGTACTGGCAGGAGGACTTGCCCTGGATACATTCGTAGAGTGTGAATGTGTATATACGCATTTATATAGACACGGACATGATATATGTAGGTACAGTCCAGAGGACACTACTTCTGAGCGAGAAGGGTCTAGGGAATCCCGACATGAGCTACTGGGACGGATACAGGTCAATAATAGCAATCGCACTAAATGACGCATTCCGTGTGTTCGGCCTCCTTCGGGCGTAGATGCATGGCTGTAGCATCCAAGATCTTTACGAGGCTTGGTATGCAGGCTATCGATATATATCTGGCAATCATGTGTGATGCAGCCAGCCAGCCAGCCCTATCCCTCTCTTTCCCTCTCCCTCTATAGTCTAGCTACAGATAGGGGTCTCTCTTGAGCTAGCACTCTCCAGCCCTCTCTATTGTTCTCTCTTAGTTTTTCCCTGTTTGAATACATAAATGACACACACATAACTACACGAACACACACAGTAGAGAGCAGATGCCCCCTGACAGTCCCCAGACGTTGAGTTAAGACGCCACCACAGCCGTGACACTCCCGTCCGCTGCACTGTAACAAAACTTGACATTCTTGGTAGCTCGCACAGCAGAGTGCGTAGAAAGTAAAAAAGAAAATAAAGGACGAGAACCGTGTTTAGTGATCACACTCCACCGTTGAAAGCCACTGAGTATATTGATCATCTTCAACATCTGCCTGTAAGCTGCTACTCCTGGAAGAGAGCCGGTCGGCAGTTACGGCGCCGACCACAGACCCTGACCCTGACCATGTATCACCCCACCCACCCCAGACAGTCCCTCCGCAAGAATATTCAGGCGAGAGAAAGAACGTTCCAGTTGGCCTCGTTATCTTATCGTCACGGATGTGATCCGAAAACACATCTCTCCCCAATCGCCGTTAATATAATTATATAATATTATCCGCCCCCTGACAATAGTAGCTAGCTAGTCCTCACCCACCCAGCTTAGCCAAACCTGATTCTAGATACCTTCGTCCCCTTCGCTTTTCTACGTGACTCACTCGTCTTGCGTGGTTGGCTGGCTGCTTCGCAAGGCGTTTGATGGGCCGGATGCATATATATATATCGGGGGGAAGGCGGTTAACTTGCTCGAGATTAGATAATCTATCACAATTGTTAGGTGATCAAGTTTTGTTCCAAGCTTTCCTCTACTTACGTAACCGGTCGAATCCGCGGCCCCAGCTCGGGCCATAATCAATGGGAGAGATCGAGGACAGCATTTGAAGTAATGTCCTACAACTAACTCCCCTTTGATCCCTCTTTGCTCATCAATTCATCCGGATAAGCGGCTGTCTGCCAATCCTTTAGACTGGTTCGGGGTACAATATGTCTCTCTGTTATATGTGCAGAATCTACGGCCATCTCGCTCGCTAGGGAGGGTGGAGGTGGGCCAATGATAAGCAGCGTAGTTGATTATCACAAGCTCGGAGTTTGACAATACGAAGCCTAAGTGTCTCAATCTATCTTTCTGTGGTACCGTGGGGTTATACATGATAATATGATACAGCCCTGATTGAATATATGTATACGCTGTTTAGTCAAATCATGGCATATCACTCGCTAACCTGCTCGGGAATGGAAGGACTTAACGCTGTTTTCTGAGTCATGCCCAGCACTGCAATAATGGCCACGAATAGGCGGACAGTTTATGTCTCCGTACGTACACACACATGTTCTGTGCACGCCCCGACATGCGGTGTTTTCCCTTCATGGCGTAAATATCCTTACCGCGCGCGCACAAGCCTAAAAATTTCTTCCAGCAGTCACTCGCCCCAAGAGCTTATATGTCTCGTGTTCCCCGTTGAGCGCCCACGGCCGGGCTGTTTGTGACTCATGGTGCAACCTTGGCGGGAAAGAACGTCCATCGGGGAGATGTTTCTTCATGAGCTTGGGGAACAAGTACTGTACTAGGTACCTTTAATTTGGTTCCGATATTCCGTTGCGCTGACGCGGAGGAAACACAGACCAAGACAGGCGAGACGGCGAACCTAGCTAAACGGGCAATCAAATCTAAAGAAGCCAAGTTACGGGATCCGGAAACCTCTCTGAGTGATCATGAAGATCTTACTTGCAGCTGAGTCGGCCTCATGACAAATACTCGAGCAGTCCCGGAGTTGTGGGCGACACACCCGTACCCGCATATACGCAGCAGCAAGCCAGCTAAACGTTCTCCTTCAGAAAATAAGAAAAGACTCTACTTGTAGCGAGACATTGTACATAAGTATAGTCCTGAGATCTTTCCTGTCCCTGGCAAGTTAACAACGAATGGGAGTGCGCCAGAAACATGACAGTATCCACAGAGACAATGTTTGAAGGCCAAACCTTCAGCCTGCTGAATCTTTCTCCTTTCTCGTAGTTCACCGCGACAATAGTTAAAAGACCGAAAGACAGTACGTGAGACCCTGTTACTAAACACTCAACCAATTAGATCTGGCAGTAGTCCTTAATTCCACCATCCGGTCGCTCCTCCTGCTGAACTGTTTCAACAGGCAGTACTACTTACAATATATGGCACGTGGCACGGGAAACACCCAGCCGGAACAACGCCCGAAAACCGTTTTAATTTGCACGAGGACTCAATTCCCAATTCCAGACATAGGCCGCGGCGATTCAAAAAAATGACGTCGGTAAAGATGGCGCTCCTAGCTAAGTATGTACTTGGTACCGGTACTTCACCAGCTGTCACCCGGTTATAACTAGTAGATCCTCTTATCTCTCTTATCAAATAATAGATCTTCCACACAGATTTAGTTCCTCTATTATACGGTGGTCAGCTCGCCAGACGAAGGGATACGCCGCACACCCGTTCCTTGAAAGTAGAGTAGTAACAAAAGTTTGCTTTTTGGGGGTGGTCAGCATTTGTTGCCAGACAAAGGGATACGCGCATGACCGCTGCTGTATATACTTGACACCGTCAATATGCGCAAATAGAGAGTTTGCGCTGCAGACCCAGGTGGGTGCCAAGTGCCGAATTTGTCGAGTCCGACCCAGTTGCTGTCCAGAGTTTGCGGGCGTTGTTGAACAGAATGGGTGTCTCGGCGCCTCGGCGTGGGGATATGGTGTTCTGGGAGCGAATCCTCAGCCCGTAGTAGCCCAGCAAACCCTCAGCCCGTAGTAATCCAGCGAACCCTCAGTCCGTAGTACAGTGAATTCCACAATCGTTCTTCAGTTACCGGCGATGCTCACAGCCAAATATATTATTATCCGTCGCATGAGTAGGGTGGAGAGACTGCAAAGGCTGCGGTTAGCGGTGTACAGCCGCATTTGAAAAGACTTGGCACCCTCCCTTATTGCGCCCGCGCGACCCCGTTAGCTTGTGAAAAACTATGGCGCCCCCGCACACCCAGGTCAATGATAGAAGCAACCGCAATAGAGATATAGCAGCTCTCACTGACTATGGCCTCGGATACAAGAGGATTGCAAAGCAGATAGGCATAAATCCTTCCACAGTTAGAAATGTTGTTAAGAGATACAAAAAGCGGGATCATGTTCTTGATGCGCCCAGAATCGGTAGACCTTCAAAAATTACAAAAGAAGTTCGGAGCCTAGTCAATTCAGTTACCCTTGATAATCCTCGAGCATCTCTCAACCAATTGACTAAATTGGTCCGACCTGATCTGGACATTGGCCGCTCAACAGTTGATAAAGTTATAAAAGAGCTGGGTTTTAAGTTAATTGTTCCAAGAAAGAAACCCTGGTTCCGCAAAGACTAACAGAGAAAGAGATTAGAGTGGTGTAAGCTACGGAAAGCTTGAGGGAAAGCAAAATGGAGAAAGGTCGTTTGGTTGGATGAAGCAATATTTGACTACGTTGCATATCAGCCAGGTCGGAAAGTCAGAGTTAAGCCTGGCGAAGAGTTATTGGACCAGAATTTAGCTGCCAGCTTTAAATCAGGACGGATTTCGGTCGGCTGTTGGGCAGCATATACTCATGGGAAACGGTCCCCACTTGTTCGAATTCGACGATGTGGTCCAGATGAAAGAGTCACAAAAAAGGATAGACTAGGCTTGAATGGGAGTCAATATGCCAAAGAAATATGCGAGCCATACCTGTTACCATTTCTACAATCACTAGATCAACCTGTAACGGGGGTCCTTTCTAAGAGAAATAGATTTGTATAGAATAGAGACGGCCGTGCAAGATAGACAATCAGGTTGCAGATTATTCAAAGATTCTATCGCTAGAACTCAATAATCTTTAAGGGCTCTGCTACCGATAAAAACTTGGTTTTCTTTCTGATGAAGACTGGGGAGAACAGGACTGAAGGGCGAGAATGAACCTGAGTACTTATACTCCGAAGGCCTCTGTTCTCTGCTCCTAACTCCTTTACTAAGTTCCGGTGGGCCTTCCCTCAGTACCGGAAACAATACCTCCGCTACCCCGCTTTTCTCTAAGCGTCAGCAGGTGTTTCCGATACCCAAGGCAACCGCCCTTAGTCAAAGCCTTTGTAACACCTGCAGCCTTGGTTGCCACACAACCAAGGACCTGCATGAATGAGCTGCCGCTCAGGTGTAAGCTTAATCATTGCTGTAGAGCTTTCGCTTATTGTAGACTTCCCTAGCATAGTCCCTGCTCTTCGGCGGACCTACAATGCTCAGAGGATATAGAGGATCACCGGGCAATCAGAGCTTCACTCTGGCCGGTCTTCTAGTCACTGGCGAGGCATAGACTCGTCAGTCATTGCTCCCATGAATAGATCCCCTTCCTAGCGCCCGGAATGTAGTTACTCTAACAGCTGGTAGCTAACCACACTGCCGGTACTTGCATATCACCGTGCAACTGGCTTCTAACAATAACTCTCAACATGTAACCGGGCCCTGTGTGTACTCATACACCAGACAGTTGAAATGGCTCCGTTACACAACCTATCGAAGAGATCAAAGTGGTAGAAGACAAAGGACCATATCATTTCGGGCCATTAAATATTACTCTCAACTATACCTACGGTATCAACAAAATGCATACCCCAGCAAACTCTCCGGACCTAAATCCTATTGAGAATGTCTGGCATATTTTCAAAGCTAAACTCCGGAAAAGATTTACAAACAAAGAGAGAAAACCTCATAGTGCAGACCAGCTATGGGGGGCGATGCAGGAGGAATGGGGAACAATGGATCAAGAGGCTATGGATAGATTGATAGATACTATGCCTGAACGCATTGCAACTATAATTTCTGTACAAGGCGGTCACTCAAAGTGGTAAAACCCTCTTATTCAACCTGTATCGACATGTATCATTCCCTTTTTCTCTATATATCTATTTCATTATATTACGGCCTCGAGACCCATATGCGAAAGGGTGCCAAGACTTTTCAAACGCGGCTGTACAGAACAAATACTGTGAAGAGAGGGGTGGGGAGGATAGAAGGTCGGATTGACCTAGATACAATTCCAGAAGACGGCTGAAGGCCTCAGTTCCGGTAGGAACCCGCTGATGTACCAGTATCAATATCAGTAACAGAGCGTCACGCTGACTGGTATAGGTTTACCCGCGCCGATATTGACCAACTTGTGTTGGCGTTAAGGCTTCCAGGCATTATAAGAGCGGACAATGGGATAGTTGAAGATTCTCGTACAGCTATCTGTATGCTGTTAGCATGGCTTGCATATCCAAATCGCTTGTCCGACCTATGGCTCAAATATGGTTGGAGTCCTGAAAGAGTTTCCTGTATATCCTCAACTGTTCAACTGTTCATACATGATCGATGGTATCACCTACTCGAATTTGATCATGTCCGCCTGACACCATTGAAGTTGGAGGAGTATGCAAGAGCAATACACTCAAAAGGGGCCCCTCTGAGAACTATTTAGGGATGTATAAATGGTACTGTACGTGGACTAGCAAGACCGATAATACATCAGAGGATGTGCTATAATGGTTGGGAATGGAAACACTGTCTCAAATATCATGCTGTCGTAACACCTGATGGCTTAACTAGCAATCTTTTTGGTACAGTCGATGGCCGGCAGAACGATTCTTTCCTCTTGGACGACTCAAGATTGCTTCAAAATCTTGAAAGTCATGCAAATACTATCAACGGTACACAACTGCAACTCTACGGAGACTCTACCTACAGTATCAACAGGTATCTGTTATCACCGTATCAAGGAGCATATATAAATGCAGATCAGAGAGCATGGAATAAGTCAATATCGAAAGTCAGAATTGTTGTTGAATGGGTGTTGAAAGAGGTGGTTACTCTTTTTGCATTTCTGGATTACAATTAAAATCAAAAGCATTTGTTACAACCAGTGGGGATATAATTTAGAGTAGCTGCACTCTTACACAACGCACATGTTATCCTTCATTGTCTACAGATTGAATAATATTTTGATGTAAATAGATATGGTGTTGAGGAAGAGTGCATGGAGGAGCATTTAGTTGAGCCAGCAACGTTAGATAGCTATTTTCATGATTGACTATTACTACCGCCACCTAAACTATGGGAAAGAACTCTCATCATATCCAAGTATTCTTCTCTCCTAGCTAACCGGTACTCTTTCAACTCATCTGCAAGTGACTTCAGCCCCGAAACAAGCTCTGAGTGATGTCTATCTTCAACCTCTTGCAAATGTTGCAAAACAGTAGAATCATCGTCCCTATTGAACTGGTCTAACACCTCATCGATCTTAATTGCTGCTTTATTCTTCCTTTTTTTTTTTTAGACAATCACTTTCCATCTCACTACCTGAGTCCCCCCCTACCCAGATCTCATCCCTTTTCCTAAGCAAACCACGAAGAGAAGCATCTTTCACTACCTGGCCATCCTCCTCTAAAGCTCTTGCTTCGGTTACTGCCTCTTGGCGAACAGAGAGATCAGTACTACCTTGATCCAACCTAATTACCAATTCATCCATATACTGGATAAACCGGTCCACTTCTTCATTTACCCCAATCTTCTGCAGCAACCTGGACTGCTCAGTCTTGTACAGCATGACAAGCTTCTTCATGCGAGCCCTGCAGGTGTCTGCAGTTCTTCTAATCAGGGTGTTGAGTTCTAACAGGTGAAGGGATACCTCCAACCATTTCTCTAGTATACAGCCTCGAATACAATTGATCGGGTCATCTGCTAAGACATGCCGAGCCAATGCACGATCCCTTCAAGGTTCCCAATTCGCTGCTTTGCCTCCAGCCCTTCCTGCCTCGGGCGAAATCAATTTTTGAACCAGTTGAACGGCAGCGGCCTCAACAGGTGCGGATTGAACAGGCGTGGCTGCTGGAGGCGCGGCTTGCAGAGGTGCGGCTTGGAAAACACTCGGTGGTGTACTGAAGCAGTCATCAAGTTGGAACTGGTACAGACCCGGAATTTGACTATCACAGGCATTAGAGTTCTGGAAATCTGACATTCAGTAAGTGCGGGTTCATGATAGAGTATCTGGATACATGTACTTACGCATTCAGTAAAAGGTTGTGAGAAATAACCCCATTGCAACGTATGCTCAACCCCACCCTTCCTATTAGCTGGTCTGTCCAGGTCGGAAAAGTCAGGTTTTGAAACCACAGCAGGTCGCATGAAGCTCCAGGTCCACCAAAATTGGACGAACCAGGGTTTGACTGTGGCTGCACAGCGCCCTGGGTCTGCATCGCAAACTCTCTAATGAAAATATCTTGTGCTGCCATCATTTTTGTCGACATCATGACTATTGCTTAATCTCAACCCTAACCCTCAGCACGTGACAGAATAATATCTTGCCTTTGTGATCATTGACCACCAACTGGTCAAGACCATGTCCCGAGCCTATACCAAGGAAGCGAGCCCTACAACCTTATATTCTGACAAAATTGAACCGACTTGATCCTATCTCGCGTTTTTATTCGATCTGGCTCACCATACACACGGTGACCCGCGGGGGAGGCGAGCCCTGCTAGTGGTCAGGGTTAGGGTTATGAGTACAGAGACAATATACTGTTTTACCTCGTTCAAGATTTAGAGAGTCGTGGTGTCGATTAGGTTTTCTATTTTAATGTTTTTTGCCGAGATATTGACCAACAAACATGTCGAACGGAGATATATGAGATTGCCTATTTCTGTGCCAAGTCCGAGCAAAATTTAAATTAGCGATGGACAATAAAGAAAAATACGATACTTGATCATGATCAGCACAACCTAGCTGTCTTTTTTTTTTAACAATTAAAACGTTAGGTTTATATCTGAAGCAAAGTCTCGCCATAAGATGAGGCATGCTCTGGGGCAGTATGCATTTACGTGTGGTTTAGGATGGGCTTAATAAAAGGATAAGAAGGGATTTAGTATTCCTCGTCTTAATTCTCCTACCTTCACGGTCATACTCACTGCTCTTTCTCCCATCTTTCTACTATTCTTCATGGCTGTCTCGACTTGTGGATTCCCGTCCTAGTGATAAATTAACAAGCAACCATCCGTTGACGAATCAGTAGCTAACCGCTGTTGGTACGAATGAAAATGATGATTTATTAGATACAGCAACAGTTCCGGCAAGGTAAGCCTGCCCTTGAGGAGGAGGACTACACCTCTCTTTCCGTTCCTATCAATGATCAACGAATCATGATCTATCAACCACGCCTTGTACCACTTGAGTTTCTGTTGATAAGTTTAGAAGGTTTACCCTAAAGGTTTGCGCTTGATGGGACTCAGTTCCTGGCCAATTCAAGCGACCTCATTCTTGCCCTACCAATATAATTAGCTACATAAAATATCACTCGTTTTCGAAACGTGTCGGTATTACCTTTTATGTGTTTTGCCTTGTTTTCTCTTTCCATAGTAACCGTTCTAGCTGATCAACTGTCTACGTATAGTTCTCTCAGACTCTAGTAAGATCTAAATCATGAAAGCATTCCTCCACCGCGTAATTAAATAGAATTGCTTATCTTCACGTTTTGTAATAGTTGAGTAATTCCTAACTGTCCATAGGATTGGGTGATAAGCCCAGTCTTTATACACATTAGTACAACTAGTAGTTGCGCTGTCACTAATTTTGGTAGCTTTAGCTAGCTTAGTCATCTGGGTTAGGGGTTTCTGAGCGGATATGTATATACATGGTAGCCGACCTAATCCGTCAATTTCAAACAAGTGCGCAATTTTTGGCCCGTTTAGTAAGGACAGGTTTACTGAGGAGGTTTATCTACACCTCCCAGTGCGATAAATGTATCATGAGCAATATGACCAAACCTTGACTATACTTTCCCTTTAAGTGGGTAAAAGCAGCATGAATTAAAAAAAAAAAATTTAGTGTACATGAGTTAAGAATATGCAATCGCGCCCCAGGCTTCATATTTATAATTTGGTGTATAAAAAACAGAGAAAGAAAGAAAAATTGACTATATGTAGTATATAACATTCGGTCTACTCCCTTTGTTTGCCCCTTCTCCGGCTCATCTTCTCATGAAACTTCACTCTCCTTACTGTATCCGGTTGCAAGGGCCCGAGCGCTTGCTGACTTAACGTCACCAACTTAGAACTGTTCAACTCAGCCTGCGCCCAGTTTTTCTGATCAGAGTACACATAGCAGAGGAGCTCAAGTACGCGTATAGTTTTTAAATGGTCCCTCCTCAACATGATTTCACTATCCTTCAACACTCGCAACAAAAGCCCCTCGGCCTCCTTCAAATTCCCACAGAATCTTTGTGTCTCCGCAAGCTTGACGTTGTGAATCAATATTTCCATAGGATCCTCAACGCGCTTCCCCAGTTCAGCAATCCTGTCCAACGCTTCATGAGCATCATCATCCAGGCCGAGCTTAACTAAGACCCGTGCCCAGTTGCTTAATTGTGTGACATAAGAGCATCCTTTGATATCCGAGATCTGTTCTTGAATCCTGATAAGCTTGCGTAGAAGACTCTCTGCTGATCTCAGGTCTTTCATGTTAATGAATACTACAGATAGGGCGTTCATTGCTTGGAGGGTCAGGGAGTCCTGGTTTCCAAGGATGTCTTTTAGGATAGGGAATACATTTCCCAGAATCCTTCTAGATTGCTCATTCGCCCCAACCCTCCTAGCAGCATCAGCGATCACCACTGCTGCATTCAGAGACTTCTTGTGCCAGATGGAACCTCCAGAATCTTTATAACGTAGAATCGTCTCGGCGAGAGCTCCAAGATACGGGATAGACAGTCTTGCAAACTCCCAGTCCTCTTTCGATGGAGTATGACCAAGGAATATCGAGTCGCCCACCTGCACCATCATCCTCTGTACAAGGGGAAGGCGCCGAGGGAGCCGATTTCGAACCCACAACCAGTTATGGATGGTTGCTTCTATCGAGATACGTTTGGATCGATGATTCTGTGATACAAGCCCATAATGTGACAATTTAACAATAGAGGAATTAATTCCTGCAGTTAAGAAATTAGTAAATTGTATCATATGACGCGGAAAGAGAGACCAGGGAACCCCGAGGAATTGAGATGAGATGAGGGAGGCTCTTACTCTCTTGAGGGCTCTTGAGGAAATGAGATAATATATCTAGCGCGATATTGCTGCTGCCCATAAAGGAGCAGAAAAGCAACAATTTGTCATCTTCGACAGAGAGTGCTTGCAATGATATCTCGAAAGGTATGATTTCTGCATATTCAGTTTCGTCTGTCCCATGCTCTGAATCCTGCGCAAGTTTCCGGCCTGTTTGGGCGTAGAGTTTCCGATAATCTGCGAGTGACATGGAGTGGATCATTAAATATGCTTTCACCGCTTGTTGAGCTAGAGGTGATAAACCAGGCCTATTGCCATCGTCCTTTACCATGTGAGACACTTCTATATCGTTAAAACTGTTCCCAATACGATGAGATAGACGGACATACTTGGATCGGAGGTTAGGTTCATATCTAAAGCGATATCGCTATTGGTATACACGCTTATATCAGTGATTTCACACCCGCTCATGTTATTGCTTACTCTGGAACCTTCTCCAGTAGCCTGGCTCTGGAAAAAACTGTCTTCCATGGGATATTCAGGGCAAGTCGTGCTGGAAATCGCGCTTACGAATGTTGGTTCGGCGGAGCGATGGTCATGGGATGACAATGTGCTTAAGATCTGAGCTGTCGGCTCTACCACCACCGGGTCACAATTATAACCCACAGGGCCAACACTGGAGGCAACACTGCCCTCGTTAGAGGAGGTATTTTCACTGAGGTCTATGGTATCAAGTGATGTTTGGCACATCAGCCGGGGCCTTCGGGTAGTAGAGCGAAGAGTCCGTTGATTCGAGCAGGTTCTTGAGGGCTCCTGGCGGGCACGACGACTAGTTACTTTCGCGATCCCCCATTTCTTCAGGTATTTTTGGTATGTACGCTCCCTAATTTGCGAAGGAAACAGTATTAGTCATTATTAATCGCCCAAGGGAGGAAGTGGTGGTGGTGGTAAAAGAGGGTGGAGGGGGGGGGAGCGTTCGAGGAATTAATTACTTTGCGCCATTCATATCCGGAAACTCTTTGTTGACAATAGCCATGACATCTCTAAGAGTTTTGTTTTGCCTACCATAGAGCTCCCGGATCAGCGCTTCCACCTCAGCTCCCCAAGGATAGGTCATGTTTAGTATTGTCTGTATTGTCGGATCTGGGGTGGAGTTTTCGTCCGTAGTTTGTAGTTCTTATATACTAGCTATAGCGGTGGGTCAGTACTGGTGAGGGGCGGAGGAATATCGGGAAAGAGGAGGGTACGTTGAGTCGAAGGAATTGAAGCGTGAGAGTTGAGAGGGATGAGTGGCGGGAGAGATCGATCAAGGACGGGATCGACAGTATCAAAGAGAAACTAGCTATCTCAAGCTATCTCAAGCTATCTCAAGCTCACGGGGGATTGATACATTGATTGATTGAGCATCTTTCGATACCATTGAGTCGAGAGTATTCCAGATGATCTATGTCGCCATGGCATACATAGCTACATGTACATCATACATACACAGCTAGTCCTGCGCTTCCTTGAAAAGTGCGACGCCCTTTTGTGCAACCACCCGAGGAAGCCTACGAGCCTCACTTTTGGCGCGCCCATTTGTGTAACCGCCATTCTACGCCACGCGACACATGTGAATATGTGTACCATATCGTTTCAGGTACTGTTCAGAGGACGTTCCCTTCGGTGACCATGATATGATCGAAGACAAAGAAATTCCCTGCAATGGCCTGTGTCCTCATTATTATCCTTGTTGACTCTGCAGAATAATGCCCCGAAGGCCAGCGGTGTTGGGTCCCTTTGAAATCTTCTCATGGAAAGCTTAAAGCCTCATACTCAACTCGAATAAGATTCGAATTCACATGTATTCCTCAAGCAAAACATTGATCTGAAGTTTGCCTTGTTAACGTACGTGAACGCCCAAGGCTGGTAAACAGCTCCGAGCTGACGCTGGTTCTAATGCAAAATCACGTACTCCTCTACAGTACTAAAGTCCCAGCAAGAACCACGATAAACGATGCTGAACAGGAGTCATTCACTTCATACATGTCATGGGATGATCATTGGCCATGGTCTAATAATATATATATATATTCTTATGAACGGAAAAGAAAAAGAAAAAAAAAAAAGGGCCTGTGCATACATTCGGACTTGGGACCCTGGTAATTAAGACGCTTCCATTGAAGGCTCAATAATCTTACTGGTGAAATCGAATTCTACGTATGGTATGAGGCACGAGGGAACCTGTTAAAGCTAATTAGCTCATAGTATTGTGCAATTGGGGTGGTTTCGAATTCGTGATAGCAGAGCCATACATATACGTGTACTGCATCATATCCGGATCCACCCTGAAGATGTTTTTTAGGCTTACACGATTCTACCGAAGTGCTGTGTGAGAGATTAGTACCCTTAATGGAGCTCTAGATGTAAGTAGTCTGACACCTATCGCTAAGATAGTTTGGATCAATCTACTAGCCATATGAGCAAGGCAGCAGAGATATATCTCGAATTCGTTTTACTGCGTAAAGGGTGCATGCTAGCTTATCTCCTCAGTCAGTAGTAATGGATCTATCTTTAACAAATAATAGTAGTAAATATGCTGTCCCGAATTAGTACCTGCCCAAACTACGAACACGTAACTATATCTCCACAGATATGTAGATATATTCAATTCAATTGCTTCAATAAAAAGATAATATTAGATATCTTCATGGCCGGCGGGGTCGGTGTTTGAAAGATAGGCTTGGGAATAATTTCCGGGAGATCTGTGTGAAAATGTGAGTTGTAGATATAGATGGTATAACCGTTATCAATAATTACATGCATCACAACGATTAAATAAAAAAAAAATAACTAAAGAGTTGACTCGACTAATCATACCTCAGTGCACACAATTAATGAATTATCAATCGATCAATCAAATCTCGGTATCGAAGGGATTGCTGGTGCTAGCGTATTATAGCTACATGAAGTTTCCAAGGTTGCCCCCAATACCCTGGTAGGATCTACCGCCCTTCCGTTCGAATTCCACTACAGAAGAAAAAAAAAAGAAAAAAACTAGGTTTTCAGGGATCGAGCACACTTTTAGTCCTGTGCAGGATCGAGGGCGGTCATCATTCTGGAACCGCCCTTCAAGAAAGCACGTGGGAACAGCACAAGACCGTAGGCCTAGAAATGGAAAAGCCCTTACTCGAGCACTCGTTGCTCTCTTGACCATTCATAACCCACCACTATATCTCAAATTACATTATATAAAACCAGTCAAAACTCCACCATAGTTATCGATATCGCTTTTCCCAACATCGGTTGAACCAATACTCATAGGTCCATACATTTTATACTTTAACACGACTTAAGCTAGACATTCCCCTCGCTATCGACTCTTACAATGCCACCTTCTGTATACAATTCCACTTCTGTGCTCAGTAACGATAGTCACTCTTCGGACCAGATGTAAGTATATTATATTGAAATTCCCTCGAAACCTCGTTGCCTATGTATTACTCTACTGGAAGTAATGCTAGTATACATCTATATTCTTGGCATCAGTTTCTGATTTTTATTTTATCAAATACCTTACCGTCGAAACGGGTAAAATAATAAGGCTGATTTTGAGCTCTAAGACAGGGCTCTTCTACTGTTACTAGTATGTCTTCGCGATCGGCTGCTGAGCACCTCAATATCTACGAATATCAGATTACCGAGGCGTCGATGCCAACGCTTTCTGCTTCTAGCTCACCCGCAATGCGTGGAGATAGCTTAGCTGATAGCCTAGCTGATAGCTATAGCTCCAGCAGAGATTTGGAAGATCTTGTAATCTCGAGGGTGAATACACCATCCTATCCCACGAATCAGTCAATGGAGCAGGAGGATGAGGAGTTTGTACCGGAAACATCCGAATGGAACGAGCTTCTGGACGCTCTTCAAGTTGAAAGGAGGAGAGTGACAATGTTTCACTCGATGAGCCCGATCGAAAGATTCCTGTCAGGTGAGAGAGTTGAAGATTGTTCGGTAGAGTTGCGAGTCTGGGGGGCTGAAGAGCACCCTAAACAATAACGACCGGAAGAAGATTCGGCGCTTCTTAAGTATGGTAAAACTAGCCTATTATCTGAGTCGAGGTTCAACAAGTGCCGTGTATGAGTAGGTATGTGTTTGATCAGATAGGAAGCAAGCTAGGGATGAGTGCTTTTTTGTTATTGTTGTCAGTGTCAGTTTTCCAAATATTCTCACCTCTTTGATTTTCTTCCTTTGAGTTTCCGTTGTTATCTCTTTCTTTTGTCACAGTTTATGTTATCTTTCTCTAAGCTCTTTCTTTTGTTACAATTTCCGGTCATTCTCATATGTAGGTACTTTCCTATCTATTTTCATAACACTACAAAGCTAGTTAGCAAGTTTACAAGAAGAAAAAAATTAGGTATCAAGATCAATTATTTAGCATTACCCCATACCTATATTCCTTTTTGGAGTAATATCCTATTAGAAAATACTATGACGGAAGGAATGGGTTAGGGTTATAGCATCTATATATGGTGATCCACCTAGAGTTTGTACTGTATCTACTGTCGGGTTACAAACATAACTCCGCACCCAATTACGGCAACCAAATAACGACCATCACAAGTGAGTATATTTCAACAATCACAATAGATATGAAAAAGGTAATTGTATATCCATGAAGGTTATAGGGAGCCATATTGGAACTAGTGCGCTTGCCCGTGGTTTGAATGAAGTGGATTGGTCATGAACTTTGGTTGCTATGTGGCCGGGGTGCGTAGTTATTTTTTTGTAACTTGGCAAAATAACAACGCCATGACACACGAGCTTAACTACGCCACAACGGCAGCTACAGCAAAGGCGAGACCATACCTTGGTTAGACCTCCCCCCCCCCCCCCCCCAAACCTCCTCTTTCTCACCTTCTCATCAGCCTTCCATCAATGGAAATATACACAACACGCCCTCGAATTAATTCAGATTTCAATTACGGAACTTCTCTGCCATGTCTGAGTATGTATACCGATATTTCCTGAATCCCACCCCCCGCTCCATGAAATAATTTCATACGACCCCCTGCCCTCCTCCAGGAACGCACCGCACAATGAAAGTTAATCGGATCAAGACTGTGAGTATTTCCAAAATATAGTTACATATTGCAAAGACCCTATACACCTAAAAATTGATGTCATGCTTTAGGTGTAGCTCTTATGGATTTGCGGCCGGGGGTCAGCCGCTCTTCACGACAAACTTCAATGAGTAAACTACATACGTATATACGTATTAAGCGATTGTCCCTGCGAAAATCACCAAAAACATTACACCCGTCGACGCCCTTAATGACAAATAACCCCAGAAAGCGACAATTGCACAGACTGCTTAGCGACAAATCGCCAAGTGTTACTATATTTAGAAAATCTTTTGCTATAGCGACGGCGATACCTGTTTTATCCATGGATCTACTAAATACATCTTAATACAATCGAGAATTAGGGGTTTCCGGAACACCATATACATATATTTAGCATTTAGCTTCTGGTGGCATTAATAAGGAACATGTACAGTACTTTGCTTGTTGCATCACTCATCTCTCGCGCTGTAATCTTACATAAATGTCAAATCCTGTAGGGTCTGCATGTCACTTGGTACCGACAATAGGCCCTTATAAACCTGACCCTCGGGTCTTTGGAGTAGATGGATCGTAAGATGAGAATGCAGTAAGAGAATAGACAATAATTCTATTCCAATTCATAAGCCTTGAAGATAGCGCAAGAGATGAGACCTGTTAAATCTTGCACGATGTTATCTGGAGACGTTGATAGCACTGATCTACTTACTAACTTGCACACAAGATATACACTTTCTATGTTATGTAAACAAACAAGATCTATCATCATTGGTTTTACAATTGTAATTGTGTCTAATTAATTCACCCATAGGCGTGCACACAGAAAATAAGGTTTATATTGACGCCCCTAACAAAATCACCCGCTATATATCTCTGATACATGTGCTATTCCCTTCCTGTCCCTTTTACTGTGCCTTTCCAAGGTAAATGTCGCATAATAAGGGTCATTTCCATAGATTTTGATTCCGGACCCCCCATTTCTCGATTCTCGGGCTTGGTTTCATTTCATAGTTTTCACTACCACCTTTTCCTGTCTTTTGAATGCAATATATACACCTTTTCAACAACACTTTACACTCCCTTTATATAACATGAATAGCTCTAGCTATAGTTCCGGTCAAAGTCATGAATCATGCAAGGTTAGTATTTGTGGCATGAGTTAATTCTATTTCCATACGTATACCCTTTCTATCCCGAAACGACATAACTGCATATTCTTTCCCTCATGTACTAACTGATGCGTTCCCATATAGGTTTCGAGAATGCTTCAGCTCTTAACTCACGCCGTGTAAGTAAATAGCTATCTATAGAGATACCAACACTACTTTAACTCACTCACGATAATATAATATGGCTCACGCTGAACTAGGAGAAAAAAGGAACCTTGGATTCTATATGTACTTACATATATACTGCAGCTGGACTAGGTAATAACTAGGCAGATATAAGTGCTCTACCACGCGAGTGTCACGTGATGCAAGGAGATCTCCAGTGTTGGATTTAATCCCCGCTCATAACCATACTTGATTAACCTCAAGCTCAACCTCCGTCTGTTTCCTAGCTAATTCCATCCTCCTCGTCCAAAATAAGTTTGCCAAGATTATATAATTATTATTCGCACGCCGGTGTGCGTTTTCTACCTTCTTTTGATTGCAATTGGCCGACAATCAACTGCAGGATATATACGCACCCCAGTAATTGAATAGACGGCCAGTATGGAGCGGTAAATGTGTCAAAAAGTAATTTTACCAACGGTAGTAAATTATTTACCACCGGTGGTATAAGCACTGAATTTCAGTCATTGTGTCTGCACGCTATCCTACATTAGTACATTTCCACCGGTATAAACACTGGGTTTCGGTCTTTATGCTGCGCTATACTAAATAAGTAAATGTTCAATCATTAATGCCAAAACTTATGAAAACCTCCCACCGGTGGTGAAATTCCCCACTGGTGGACAATTTTCATATATATTGGCATTATAAGGCCCCTTTTGGCCAAAAGGTCTGTGCTTTTATCATAAAAATTAGCATTATAGGGTATAAACAATGGTATTATTTTCACCACCGGTGGTAAAATAATTTACTACCGTTGGTAAAATTACTTTTGACACATTTACCGCCCCATAGGCCAGTAGTACTCACATAAAAAGTTGAATCTACTGGCTTTTCGAGCCCTTACACGTATGAGATAAAGAGCTACTAGCCACAACTACAGTCGTTCACCGTCGTTTGACGAATACTACCACAGGGTCGGGATTTTGAGCCAATAGGATTAAAAGAACTGGAGATCTCGCAGCTTGGCTGTTGCTGGACTGTTAATTTCTTGCCATACTTGGAACCCCTGTTCGTCAAGTGGAAGTATTCGTCAAGAGACGGTGAACGACTGTAGCTTAGGTTAATAAAGCTTAGGGACATTGTAAGATCATGACATTATGACGATTAGCTTAAGACAAGGCGGCAATAGTAGCTTAGTTGTATTTAGCGAGAGAGGGAGTTCCCCATCTCTCTTCATCTCGTGCATTAGGACAAATGGAAGTAATTACAATCAGCCTCTCTGTCTTACTTCACATGCAACCAATTGGGGCTGAAAGGCCCCATATATATAGGCTCGGGGAAATGATTGGGGAGCTGATATATATCTTGTTAGTTAATTTGTGGCCGGGGAGGCCAAAATATACCATATGATCTCGGGAAGAGAGGGCCTATTTCTCGATTCACCTTATTCCAGTGAGGAGAGGAAAATCCTCAAGCCAACACGTATACCCTAACCCACCACTTGTTCAAGTTGCACGTTGACAGTACCCTACTTGTACCTAAGTATGTAATATCCAACAAAGCGAACTGATATCATGCTGGTAGGAATGTAGGTACGCGCATATGTATGCATGATTACACATGTACCTACATGTACATGTAGGTACCCCATTGGAGCTTACAGCAAGACTGCATGTATATAGCCGCCGGCCCTACATACAACTTCACGAATTCAATGCTCTTATGTAAATTTACGGGGGTCCTAGGATCCTGCGCACACGGTAGATTAGAGTAGTGCGCACACGTATGTACATGCATTTATCGCCAAACTCGACAATAACAAGCGGGCCAGACCGAGCTGGCTGTAGGGTGAATCAAATGGGCGTATGCACGTTGAGGCTCGATGACAACCGCCAAAAGAGTAAGTCCTCCATTCAGAGTACGTTATTCCATATTTCGTGACATCCACCGGTAATCATACATCATCATATAGAGGATTGTGTGTATCGCACTGTCAAGTGGTGCGCACTTAGTTCAATAAACGAATCGGCTGGAACCAGATGGTTCCTTCACAAGCTGTCATACCCATTTTTTGCTTTTAACAAGGCTATGTAGTAAAAGGAGGATCAATCAACGGCTCGGGCTTTGAAGTCTTGGTATCAGCATTTTCTCCCGGGGAGCCGTGCTCTACCAGTGGTCTATGGTTCGTCTCGCAAAGCGGACGGCAGGGCAATATCTAGAAGACCCGTTGGCTGTAGGTACAATATGTTGGCTCATATTGGCTATCTATTTTACGACTACGTACGTATTTCAATTATTACCACCTTGCCCATACAAGAAGGCGTCTAGTTCAGCATCGAGGCTAACCACTGGATCTGAATCAATCTCTTACGTATACGTATACTATCCAGAGATTTAGCCGGACCTTAAACCGTCAAATGGGCACTTTCATGTGGATGCCATTCGCCACCAACTGGAGGCAGTAATAATCAGAATCATTATGCAAGACCTGTTTTGCTGATATCCCTTCGCACTCAGAGGAAGAAGCAAACATGCTAATGCTTAGGAAAAGGGTTATTTGTGTAGCAGATCAACGGCGCCCGTCCATAAAAATAAACCTGTATTCCTCTTTTTTTCTTTTTTTTCCTGCACGCAAGTACGTTTATGTACGTACTAGACATTCAGCGCTACCGCTAACCTCCGAATTAGTGTAGTGATTAAAACAGGTATATGAAGATGATCAGGACTCGTTTAATTTCCCTCCCAAACCACTAGCATACCTGACGTTCAACATCAGTACATCTATAAATCACTTACATAAAAAGTCTCGTTGAGATATGAGCACCAGTCATAGCGAAAGCGGAAATGGCAGTGGAAATCAAGCAAGGCGCGGGGGTGAGAATTCGACACAACTGGTCCCCCGAAGACCTGGACCTACACCAAGACGGCCATTAAAATCATTGTATAAACGTATAGATAGATTGTGGGCTCATATCATATTCATATGGTGTATAGATACATATACTGATGGTCTTTTCCCACCTGTACCTAGTTATGATGCCGATTACGCCGAGTGGAGAGTCGTCTCAACTCCCACCGAAATCGTTCATAGTCAGGATGAATATTCTGATTTTGCATTCCTTGTCCGCCGAAATCTAGACCAGGAAAAACAATATCAGGATACTATTCTCATCATAAAGTCTTCGGACCTTGGGCAGATCATCAATGCTGTCGTACACAATGTGGAGGGTCTATCTGTGATTGGCAACTCGTCCGAAGTATGATTAACACGTGCACAGCACCGCTCTTGCATCAGGATATACCCAGTATTTTGCTGATATTTACCTAGATATCTCCCCATATACTTTATCACTTCCTAGATGATTTGCGAGACTTCGAAGTTGCTTCGCTTATGTTCTTAATAAATACCGAGGAAGCCCAGGTCCAGCTTAGGGCGCTAAACTCTTTCCTCCAGTCTGAATATGAGTTTGAGGTTACTTTTGCAAATCAGCTCCTTTCATACAACCCACCTCATATAACCTTTGGGTTACTCTGGCTGATATTTAGGCCAAACACTGTCGTTTTCACTGAAACTAGTGAAGAGGGGCTCAGTGGGCGTTTACTTGCACTTCAACTGCCCATAGAGCTACCTAACGGATTCCGCCTGAACTGCAAATCGATCAACTTTGATGGGAAGAACTTAGGGTACGAAAAAGAAAAGTTCACGATCGATGGGTTCACAGGGACTAGGCCAATCACTACCCTTCCATTTTTCCCTTTTCATTTTCATTCTGAATATGCCTGGCTAGAGCGCAGATTTGCGGACAGGGGGCGAAAATTCAACGCATTGTGTCACTCGGGGAAAAGATACGTTCATTATAAGGGGATAGCTGAGGCTATTGGTGAGAGTTTTGGTGAGCAATATCACACCGGAATAAAGGTGACTTATTTATTCTTTCACCTGTTTGTTCTTTCGGATCCTGGTCGTGATGGTGATCGATTAGTGGTCTGATTATTTAGCTAAAGAATGACCCTTAAGTTGGTGTGATGCGACTGACACACAATTCTGCAGTTCGATTTAAGCAATCGCGTTATGCTTGACCCAGAAACATTCTGGAATCTCGAGCGACCTGGTAATAAACCATCGATTCAAAAAATCGAACACCGGCCTCTAGATGAAACGGAATTACAGTTATGCAACACCTGGCTACCAGGTTTCATCATGGAACATAAGAAGTGGGGTACGTATTTCCGTTTTCTGGATGGACGGAAGATAAAATACTCATCATTGACAACTTGTGAAAGGATTCATCCCTATAAATGATGTCATGGACATTCAGTGGGTAGATGACATGCTAGATCACGTGGTCCTCGAACGAACGACAAAGGAGTTGATTCGGAGCTTTGTTACAGCACATGGAAGTGTATCTGCACTCGGTCAATCAGAAGATGTTGTTCCCGGAAAGGGGGCGGGACTTGTTATGCTCTTTACAGGCCCACCTGGGGTAGGGAAGACTGTTACAGCTGTATGTTCCTAGATCTTAGGACGAATATCCATCAACCAGGAGTACTCGAAGTCTACCGAAGCTAAGAATGACTAGGAAGCTGTTGCAGAGATATCCCGTCGACCCCTTTATTCCATCTCATCAAGTGAACTAGGTTCCATGCCCAATGAGCTAGATAGGAACCTCACAAAAATATTACGGCAGGGAACCTTATGGAATGCTCTACTCCTCCTCGACGAAGCGGATGTGTTCTTGGAACAAAGAACGAGCTTTGATGTCAAGAGAAACTCTTTAGTTTCCATCTTTCTTCGGCAATTGGAGTATTACAAAGGAATCATTGTCCTCACAAGTAACCGGGTGGAAACATTTGACAAGGCACTTGAGAGTAGGCACCTCCTTTCTCTTTATTTTTGTTACTTTTCGCTCTTTATTAAGTCGTGAAAAGAGTCCTATTCTAATCTTCAATTTACTATCAAGGTCGGGTTCATTTCAATCTTCGTTTTAAAGAACTTGATAGACCTTCAAGGGAGCAACTGTGGAGTTACTTCATTACAGAGTACAATCATGTATTTTCTGATGCTCATCTGAGAGATCTATCAGAACTCAAATTTAATGGCAGGATGGTACGTTTACCTATCGAGAAACTATGTTCTAACGACGAATATATACAGGGACCACTAATAGTGTCTATTACCTTAGATCCAGCATGCTGTAGCTCTAGGCCGCTCGCTTTCCAAGGCCCGTGGAGAGGATTTTTCCTATGACCATATCCTACAAGTCCTTGACTTTATCGATCCAGCACGGCGTATCCAGAGATTTGCCAACCATGAGGACGGACTTCCAGACGCTTCGCCTGCTGACCCTTCAATGAGTACAACAGAAACCCCTCGATCGGATTCTTTTATGTCTCCGAACGGTATAGTCCCCCTAAAGAATGAAAAAAATACCAGAAATAACCCAGAAGAAAGGAAATATACTGATATATTTGTTAGACATTCATGGATCAAAGAGGCCTAGGCGTAGATAGTATCCACCTAGCGAACATCTTTCTTTCATATCCTTTCTGCTGGAAATATTCATGCAGATGACACGTGGCACTTTATTTACTTCTCGTAAAGAAAATCTTTGTTTTCTATATTACCCCGGGGTACGGTATCCGTCGATGCCTTCAACCTACTTTGTAGGCCCCGTATTGTCAGTGTCTGAATATCTCCTATACATTCAACGCGAGTTTTAGGATAATGGTTGAAAGAGGCATGAAAGATAGTGAACCAAGATCTCTTTTTGCATACTTCATTATGGACGTAGCAGCCCAAGGTTGTAATTCGAAAATTCAAAACTTTCTCATAATTGCTAAAACCGGGTATATAACTAACCTAAGATGGTTATATGAACAGGACCTATTGGGACGTTACTCTGGCTAGACCCAAAGATCCTTTGCATGTACTATATACCCAGTGTTAATCTTTCATTTAATAATATAGTCCCTGTGGGAGTTATGATCAGGCTACGTATCCAGCGGGGATTCGTATCTCTATTTATAAATTTAGGAGATACCCATGCCCATGAATCCTTCCTTCCTTCTTCTCGTTGCTGAATTTGACGTCCCATGGGGGGTTGTGGGGGGGAGGAAGCATGCTTTAGAGTTGGTTCGAATGTATGCGACTGATAAAGAGGAGTGTTTAGAGTTGGATAGCTGGAGGGGTGGAGGGGTGGAGGGGTTGGGGTGGAGCGAGGGGTAAAGCGGAGAGGAAGTTACAAGGCAAGTAAGCTTATCTTGACGCATGTCTGGCGCGATAAGCGAGGAGCGGGCCGACCCGCAGGTACTCTAGCGCAGGAGGGTGCGGTACAAGTACTAGTAGAGAGCGGGGTGTTGCCAAGACGAACTGGCCAAGACGGACCCCTCTAAACATACATTATCCCTTCGTCTGTCGACAAAATGCTGCCCCCAAGAAAAAGCAAATCTGGTGTGGCTTTACTAACAGATCTCGTTATCTCTCTTATCAAATAACAGATCTCACATACAAAATTTGATTTCTCTATTATGGGGGGGGGGGGGGGCAGCAATCGACAGACGAAGGGATACAAACAACCTAATGTGCAACCTCAAGCTAGTGGGAATAGAGCTAATGAAACAGCCTGAATTGTTTAAACACGCCGCGAACCATAAGAATAGAAACAATCTAATATCAAATCTTTGAAATCCAAAGCTATCCCATGGCAATGTAAGAAGCGCCTGCAGCATACAAGATGCTATCGTCCCAAGTGTTAAGACTCCAATCCATCTTCGATCGATCGACCGTAGCGTGTCTCATGAAGAACCGCAGGTTACGAACATGATCCATATCGAGATAGTTCAAGGCCACAAAAACGCGGGGCGTCGTTTGAAAGGTATTACCAAAGTCAACAGTCCCGGTAGTTATCTGTCGTGCTGGGTGCGACGATCGCACCTGTAGTGTGTTGAAACTACCACTCAAGACTCTTGGGGTATCTGCTGGATAGGCAAGCCATGTGGACTCGGCACCGTACAAAAGAGAATCCCCCCAGGTGTCGATGTGGAGGGTAAAGCCATCCGTGGTGACTTGAGAAGCGTAGGTCTTGACCCGCCAGTTCGTCCTCTTGTCCATGGCAAGAGCACTTAGCCACACCACCACCACTGGCGGGAAAGGATACTCATGCTCGAAAGAGACTTTTCGTGCGAAGCGCTCCATCACCGTCGTCCAGGGTTGGTCCCATGCCACAGCTCCAAATCGCAAGTCTGGATCATGATCTGCTGCAATTGCCAACCACGCGCAACCACAACCATGTAGATTTGCCACCTCCCAAGTATCCAAGTGAACCGTGAATCGGTCACTCCGTATGTTGCTAGTGTAGGAATAGATCCGGACATGATCCCCATTCGCTACATCTATATCAGTAAGCCCTAAAAGCACGCCGGAGGGCTTCTCGGGGTAAGGAGTTTCGAAGATAATTTCCTTTGGGCACTTATGCTCTGGCTGGTTTCTGGGGCGTATGTCATCGGTGTGGAAAGATCCAATAACCAAATCTAACGGTTTCTTAACCTCCCTCGTGGTAGATTTCAGTTGTGCGAGCTCTCTCCTGAGCTCATCATTGGTTTGTCGGAGTGTCTCAAACTCTCCTCTGAGATGATGGTTGGATCGCCGGAGAGCCTCAAGCTCTGCCCTGAGTTGATCGTTGGATTGTCGGAGAGCGTCAAGCTCTACTCTGTATTGATCGTTAGATTGTTGGAGTGTCTCAAGCTCTGTCTGGAGTTGATCGTTGGATTCTCGGAGCGCCTCAAGCTCCTCCCCCAGTTGATCGATAGTTTGTAGGAGTATCTCAAGCTCTTGAGGATCTACTAGCCCCCCAATTGTAGCTTGCAGTTGTGTGATCTCCGCCTTAAGTTTATCGCTGGATTGTAGAAGCGTCTCAAGCTCCTCTTTACAGTTTTGTAGAGCGGTTGCGAGGTCCTGAGACATTTTCTCAATAGAAGATGGATAAACCTGCAGGGAACACTGGCACTATCGAGTGAGTCAGTAGTCAGCTACTTGGGAGGTAACATGTTCCAAGCAAGCTATGTATCATTACGCCTACGGGATGGGAGAGGTTGGTGGGGAGCTTACGTCCACAAATATCTGCTCATAGAACAACGGTGGTGCGGCTGTTAATACACGATGGGCGTTCTGTGAGGAATCTAGATGGAGAAAATACCAAGAATCAACACATGGGTGAGATTCTAGAAGGGGGCTGTAGTTCATACAAGAGTCTATAGTGAGGGCGAGGGGTAGCAGACCTTGGTATTGACATGAAACCAAATATGGGGCTGTCACGAGCGGGCTTGAAATTAGATACGGATTTGCGGCATAGGCGGTGGCAAGGGCAGTAGTAGACATTAATATATTAGCGTTCGCTCTTACTAGCAGTATCGAGTCTACGGTGGACAAACTCGAGGGAGTCAGTATGGTTTGCCTGACATTGTTGTGTGCAACGAAGCCTATTCTATCATAGCCAGACGCCTTCTCTAGCCACCCCCTCCCAACCTGAAAGCATGAGCACTCCCGACAACTGTGTTGTCGAGGCCAATCACAATGAGGATTCCGATAATCATATTCGAGTGAGATTTTGTTCGGGGTGACCGGCCTGGAAAATTTCAATGAATTGACTAGACCCCCAGAATAGGTAGCACGCATATGATCATAGGCGAGTTAAGATCTGTGGCTTGTGGGCGATAACGTTGCCCTGGAGTTACATAGCATGTCTCGTCCATGATTGGCCAGCTGAGGGCTGAGCCTTCGTCTCAGTAACTCAGGGTTAGGGTTGATAAGCGACAGCTCGGGTGGAACAAACCGGTATTGCTTGAGCTGAACTCTCCGCCCGACTGGAGATAATTATAAACGCCCTCCAAAACCGATCTGGAGAGAGTTCTTACGCCACAAGATACACACTCGCCCCCAATCGTATGTTTGTCGCCTTAATCAATGCGATCACAAGGGATGGGGCCGGCTACCACTGACAGATACGGGCATATACACTTCAAACACGTACTTAGTACTATAGCTACGTATATGGTATAACTAACCTTCGACGATCTAATCGAGAGTTGTTATCTATGCGCAGACCAGCCGACGGACGTATCTATGATAAATTGAGAGAGGTTTGGAGATAATACTCTACAGTACCGTAATATAGATCCTACTACATACAAGCATTTTCCGGCCTTTGGCCGGAGTAGGAACTGTTATGGCTTAAACAATATCAGTTTACCAACGCTTAAGATCACTGAAACCCCAAGATGCCCTGTGCACATATCTGATATACTATTTGGTTGACTCAAGGTATGTTGGAACCAATATCTACTGGCTGACTCAAACATATTTGATAGAATATCTACTAAATCCAACATATTTGATAAAATATCTACTTACTGACAAACATATTTGATAGAGAAAAACAAAACCCCTCAAACCTGGCCAATCAAAACCTTTAAATAACACATTGCATATCGGTATATCTATATACTTATTAGATAGTAGTCAACTATTCAGACAGATATGACAATGATCACCATGCCAAGATATATATCTATCTGGATCTGGATATCAACACATGTAATTTGTATGGCGGGATGAACTACTATAACTACATGTACTCTACTACAGGTATGCGCAAGTGTTCTAGATCTTTCAACCCGTTGCCCGCCCAAATGCACGTGCTTTATGCAGCTACCCTAACGCCTCATTTGACAAGGGTAGCTAAACATTATGGTATTACTCAAACGCCTCCGGTTACAAAAGTGGAGAAATACTTCTGCGATACAATGCAGATATCCGTATGTAGAGGAGGTCACGGAGGAGAGAAGTGGATCTAGGTTGTACATACTATGTAGGTGAATATATCTGCGTTTAAATTGCGTTTTGAAGAAACTGCATCTCGTAGGAAAGCCCAGTTTATAACAATTAAACGAGATTCTAAGTCAGCTTATACCCCACACATACCACACATACCCCACTGGTATCACTAGGGCGACTATGGGGAATATCTGTGGACGATATATCTCGAATATATATGGAGAGCTACCCCGCGCCGGAATTGCGTCCGAACAGGAGTAAAAAGAAGGTTCCGATTTTAACTTTTCCATTCATCAAGTCACTTATATGCAAATCACTACGTGAAGATTCGTTGGCGGATCCTGAGAAGGCATTCCCTACTACTGGAATTACACCATGAGATCGAGATCCTATGTGGTACCCGTGAACAAGCTGGCTGTTCGGTGATGTACATATTACGTATATATGATATCGCCTATGTACTAGCAACAAGCACGGGAGATATACTCGAGTGGGTGGACTCAGTGGGCATCTCAGGGCGCAATGATATGAATGCAACAAGTAATAGTAACCACGATTGATTCCAGGTGCGTACGTCAGCCTGCACGTTTCTGTCTCTGCTCTAGATAATTTCACCTGGGCAACCATATCGGCGGTTATCGAGAGGGCATCTCGTTGCGCCTGTGTGCAGTGATTCCCATTTGTGGGGTGTGAAACATGTCTTGGAACTCGAGTGAGACATTTCTACGGAAACCAGAATTCAACCACACACTAGCTTTCATAGATCAGACCCTACGTTATCCAGTCCAGTTAATTCTACATATGGCCATCCCTCTGATCACCCTTAACAGAGGCATATCCGTGGGATTAACTGGGCATGTATATATAGATTAGCTGGCTAGCTACATGTAGTATATATTCAGAGCATTAATGGATTGATGTCTCGAACTTCTGTGGGGAAATCGCCCTAGATGGTAGCTGTATAACTGAACAGCCTTCCAAAGCCACATTTCGCTTTTTCAGCTCAGATATTTGTCTCATTGAACTCTCATCTTCAACCCGGACTCATACGAATATCACGAGATCGACTAGCTAGATGATTATGAGTTCTCCAGAAGAGATCATCCAGAGAGGAATCTAGAGCTTTTGTTCCTCAGCCGAGAAGCAGAGGTTATACCTTCTTTGGATTAGAAGACGAGGAATTTGATATAAAGCCTGTATCATTTGGTTTCGGTCTTGCCGTGATACACAGTTTGATTATCAGAGGGGAACGGGATATTTTGTCGTGCTCGAATCATGGAGCTAATGTTTTCAGCTCGACCTACATCATTGAGTTGATCATTGGGCACTTGCTAATATGCATGTCCAGGTATAGCTGCAGTACGTACATCCGTTTTTCTGGTCGTACATCGTGGTCTGCATGTGTACGTCTATAGGTTGTTTCACAGCGGCAGAGCTAGAGACTCGCCGGAATACGTTACATACATGTACAAGTATGTAGTCGGGCGCCAAATTAAGTAGCCATCTTAGAGAATTATGCATGGCTAGCCCTCATCGTTTCCTGAAAATGTTTCGGAATTCGGAATAATCAGGATTATCAGCTCGCCCTGTACTTCCAGTCTTTAACATTCCTCGCCCTCTAGCGCTTCTCATCTCGCCCTATATAAGATACTGTCTCTGCCCCCCCCCCCCCCCCGGGGGGGAGATGAGGATAAAGAAAGAGAGAGAGCATCCACATCCACAAGAGATTACGAGAGTTCAAACCCACACACACACAGAAATCTAAGATTCTATACTCATACGAAATGTCTACTTCATGCACCGAGGCACCACGCCGACACACCTATCGTGTTGGCAAATGGCGTCCCGAAGATGCAGAAGTTTTGAAGAAGTGGCTAGACAACTTGATCTAGCATGTCGACAAAAAGAAAGCTAAAGGCGAATGTGGGGACCGCAGCCCCGTCATCCAAGAGCTCGCCGAGTTAATCGAGGGCGAATCTATCCTCTTTATGCTCTTTAACCTGATGTTTACCCAGGTCCCAAACAAACCTCCTTACAATCTAGACCCAAACAACGACCCGCAAGTCCGTGACTACAACCACATGCTCGACTTGTTCGACGCGATCCTCACAACGGCACAGACTACAAGCCGGAAGGCTTGGTTGGCTTCCCTATCAACGCCATCCTGGATTGGCCCATGGGCACTCCTGCTGGCTTCGAAGCGTTCCATAATCCCAAAGTCAACGCACAGTTCAAGAAGATGTTGGCTGTGTGGGCAACCTATTTTACATCCCCCGCATCGGCCAGCGTTCTTAATACGAGCGAGGATGGCTGGTTTGGCCCAGAGGCCGAGAAAGAATCTGTGCTACAGAATTTCGCTGCCACCTTTGTTTGCGACCCCACGAAGGAATACCACGGCTACGTGTCATGGGACGACTTCTTCACTAGACTATTCCGTCCGGGCGTTAAGCCCGTGCTACAGCCGGACGACGATAGATTTATCTGCAGCGCATGCGGATCGGGGCCATACGCCTTCACGAAGAATATCCAGGCACGTGATCCTTTCTGGATCAAGGGCCAGCCATATTCAGTCACCGATATGCTGTCAGGGCCAGATGCCTCTCCCTACGCCTCGCAATTCGTTGGTGGAACCGTCTACCAGGCCTTCCTCAGCGCCCTGTCCTATCACCGCTGGCACAGTCCCGTCAACGGTACGGTGGTCAAAACCTGCATCATTGAGGGGACATATTACTCGGAGAGGATCCAGCACTGGCCGCCCCCAAGCAGTACAAGGACGGGGCCAGAGCCGGCGGCGCCAAACCTGTCCCAGGGCTATCTCACCGAGGTTGCCACTAGTGGTCTCATCTTCATTCAAGCGGACAATCCAGATATTGGATTGATGTGTTTCATGGCTGTGGGCATGGCGGAAGTATCGACGTGCGATATTCAGGTCGCTCCGGGTGACAAGATGGTGAAAGGTCAGGAGATGGGAATGTTCCATTTCGGAGGATCGTCACATTGTTTGATCTTCCGCGGCGGAGTGAATGTCATTTCAAACCTTCCCGAGACACCAGGCCCAGACTCCTCACCTCTCGCACTCAGTTCGGCCATCCTCTTCGTCCCCTCTGCCACTGACGGACAGTAAACTACATGTACCTCCTCCGAATGGACTGTATATGGCAGGTATTTTTAAAATTGTGTTTTCTTCTGATTTCCTTGGAATAATCAGGATTATTGTTGAATTTGTTTCTTGTAAGGAATGGGTGGAGCCGGAGTAGACGTAGGAGGTTGATGAAGCTTTTTTTTTCTTGTTTATCTGCCATTCTCTATGATAGTTCTACCGTCTTTACAAACATTTATGTACCTGTTGAATTCATACGTATACTCAGAACTCATATATCCCCGTGCATATCTATAAGGGTCCGTGAATGTCCAAGTACAATCTGTAGATCCCCACCTACCTTCTGAGTACTCCTCACTCGTCATCTGCTTGCAACTTGATGTGGCGAGCTCGAGCCTACCATCGCACACAGGACAGTTAATTACATGCGCATATATATAATTCATGTTAAGTACTCTGCATCAACCTATATATCAACCACCATTAAATTATGTTGCAACATATATATAGCCACCCGTCTCGCGTGATCAGACGAAATTTCATTTAGCCAATAAAACCACTTTCATTTGTAGTTCCTCTAGATCTAGTGGAGGAATAAACGTTAGTACTATTTTAATTAACAAACGCATTGTATATACAGACCGAGTGATGGAATATGATGCACCATGGACGGTCATAATGATAACCAGAATACTTGTATCCCTCGGTAGTCAGGTCAGGTCAAGTCAACAACTTAGAGGTTAAGGTACAATGTTCGATCTCTTAACAAAACAAACAGTACCCCGTAAAATCTCTCCACATCTGATGATATACTGTAGTGTATCTTTGTTGGAGACCGCGAGTCGTTTCGAATTCCACCATGGCCGCCACATATGCCTTGTCTGTTTATCTGTGAAAGCTACATACATACATATTGACGCGGCTTGATTGTAAGTATATAGCACCTACATGCATGTACCTTCCTGTTGTCATGATAATATAAAAAAAACTTGACACATTTCATTCCAGCTTGTACAGCACCGGCTATCTCGAATTGCTACAAATATCATATCCACACAAAACATATAATTATATAATATTAAGCCGTGCAGCTAGAACTATTAAATTTACAAATATG
The DNA here is from genome assembly GCF_020137385.1 of Morchella sextelata. Classification (NCBI taxonomy): domain Eukaryota; kingdom Fungi; phylum Ascomycota; class Pezizomycetes; order Pezizales; family Morchellaceae; genus Morchella; species Morchella sextelata. Next base: position 77,667 of record NW_025408616.1, read on the forward strand.
GGCCGCGAGGAAATCTTCTGCGACATGAGATATCACTCGATCACACAAAAGTTCGATTCTTCGAATTTGAGGTAACATCAGGATTGGATACAGTACGATCCTTTATATATAACTCTTCTACATCTGTTTGTCCTATTCATACTCGTATGCCACTGACTCCACGCCCTCCAGGGACATTTTTTCTGTATCTATGAATTGTCAAGTCTTGGTACTTTAGGAACTTGATCCGGAATTTGGTTGACAGATTTCCAATTTCCCCGGGAGGTTATGATAGTATTTTGTACCAGCATTAGTGCATGAATCTCCATGCGTATATAGGAATATATACATACCGCATAGATTGTTTTTCTGATGTAGTCGATCAAGTAACGGACTCGAAGTCTGTCCTGGGTGAGTTATAGCTGGCGGGAGAATTGAAGACCGAAGCAGAAAGGCAATAAAAGTATATCGGAATAGTTATATTTGTTCATCCCTTATCTTTGAGAGCATTAGTGGCGGTAAAAAGGGAGATCTAGAGATAAAATATATTAGATATATCACAGCCTCTGGGCTACAAACAATCAATGGGTTTAACAACTATAACAAAGCAACGAAGTCAATCTTTATGATTTACTTTAATTCCCATATCTGTATTCAATAGGTAGATTTATATACGAAAGAATTCAAGAAAGAAAGAAAAATAATTCCAAAAACAGGCATGTTGATTTTGTACTTTCGGGCCTGGAGCTGAGAGTTAAATCCCTTGGTTGGGTTATTTTTATATGAGTTCATATGTGACATGCTTTTTACATCATTGCCAATATCACATTACGAGAGTCTAGAAGTAACACAAGCCCTGTGAAGAATTACTACAAGGTGTTTTACTTAATGAAATTGTATTAGATGATGTACAAGTCTACATGATAAAAAGTGATTTTAGGCATAATCAGTGCCAAGACTGATTACGTAAACTAGACATGCATTCTTTGGATGACACCAGAACTTAGGTATTGTGGGTCACATCAGCAAGCATAGATCAGATTGAGTATTCAAGTAAGCTACTGGGCAAGAACATAAGCGAAAGGACAAGATGTCACATTCTGAGGTGTCATATAGCTAGTTATCTATTACTCTACTTCTCAGGGGGCGAGTTGCGAGTATTCCGCAGGGTACTAAGGGGGTAGTAGAGGTCGGTGTGGGAGCCTGCAGTAGGGGTCCAGAGGGACTCTAGTGTTGGTAAGTCTCAACGAGACAAGGGAAGCAGCGGCATGGTGGTCTTTTTGAGTGAAGAAGAGAATATAATATTATATAGTAATAGACAGCGTAGGTACAGAAGACATTGTATATCAAAAGAAAGAAGAGAAAGAGAACAGAAACGAGGGCGAAACCTCCTAATATACCCAAGGAAATCCTAGCGATGATAAATCCAAAGTGACTCATACACTTACGACTGACAGAACCAGATAGAATTCAATAGAATCTTTCCGACTAATCCAACTCCTCGTAACCCAGTGTATTAACTAATCGATCCATGAAACTACTTCTACACATAGACAATTAACCCTGCATTATCGATTGATTGATTCTGATTCATCGACTTATCGACTTTTCTTCCTAATGTGAATGAGAGACAGCCACAAATAGTGACCCCACCAGGATCTAGGTAAAACAAAGAGATCGAAGGACAAAAGAAGCATGAAAAGAACGAATGGAGAGGAAAGCAATTGAAGAAAAAGCAAAGTTGCTGCTGCAGAGAAGGGAGTGATATAAACAGTCAAAACATCGTCAAAAAGAAGCTCAAAGAAAGAAGGGGCTGTCCAAAGTTATAGGCTAAGCGAGCTGAAAGATTGTACATTCTATCGCGGCCCGACTGCCTCAACCTACCCTACCGACGAGAACGCTATGGAATCGGATTGTTAAGTGCAGGATCAGGATGGCTTCAGTTAGGTTGGATATGTTAGGAAGGTGCTTGGAGGATACAGTAAGCGCTAGGCGCTTCGGGTTAGGTTGTAGGGAGAAGGATCAAGATTGGTTGTGGGATGTTATTATATTTGTTTAATATTTCCTTATGTGTGGTGACGAGGATTAGTTACTGGATTATTCTTTAAGGTTATATTCGAAGCTTTGTCCTCACTATTTGTACTTCTCTTTCTTTCTTATGTACGCAACGTCTTTATTCTGTTTGCTAGTAAATCCTATTCTGTTTCGATCGGTATTCAGCCCGGTCCTCTGTCCTCGTCCGAAAAAGTATCCGAGTCGATCCTTGCCTCACTACCTACCCACATCTTTGTCCTAGAACCCTTCTCCGTTAGAAATTCAGAAGCAAAGAACAGACACCATTATCATCAGATGAAGAAAAAGCCCAATGAAAAGAATAAATCGAAAATGACAGCCAAAACGAAGATACATCAGTAGACGAATCTGATGAAAGCCACTCTAAATCGAGTGAAAATTCAGAAGAAACATCATGAATCTAACTACAAGAAGAACACGTAGAGAACTTAAGCCTTCTATTTTTAGACGCAATCACAAGATCTACTTTTGCTGATAGTAAGGAAGATAATACCGAGATTGAAAGTAATCAAAATAAACCGAGGATGAAGGCAGTACTAGCAATGTACTTCTATGGAAGACAACTCGAGAGTCTTGACAACTTCATAACGTCCGTCAAGTCTAACTTTGGCTCTAAAGTGTCGGCGTATGAAAGTAAGAAGGCTAAAGAAGAGGTAATTTTGATGAATCTTAAAATCCATATGAAAGGAAAAACTGCGGTGTAAATGTCCAGGCAATCTGCAGGTATTGGAGTAATGTGGAATGCTCTAACAGAGGTGTGGGGAGCCCATTATAACAGCCCTTCGAGAAATAAACAACATACGATCGATGCCCAAAGAGTGTTGGCGACTCTCAAGCAGGGAAGGATGACGATGAGGAAATATAACAACAGTGCAACTCAGATCAAGACAGATATTCCATCAGTCTGGGATTCTATGTTAGCTAGCAGTTTTGTAATAAGCATTACAGACGTGTCATTGAGATTGCATTTGATATCAATAGGGAGCCTTATCAATGAGTTCACATATGTTGAAGACTTGGAGGTAGCAACACTAATTGCAAGAGGTAGTGAAGCCAATATTGACAGAGATGACTCGGATTTGGAGAGTGAGAAGAAAGCCTATGATGAAGATAAAGAAGAGTTAGATTATGATAGATTTGGAAGGAAGAATGACAAGAAGAAGAGAGAGGCAGAGAGAGAGAAAGGAAGGTAGAGAGGTTTATGATAAGGACGCATTGGCAAACATTGTCGAGGAAATTATCAGACAAAGCAAAATCAAAGAAGAAAAAGAAAAGAAACAAACGGAACAGACGGAAATGAACTAACCTTTTACGCTACAATATGTGTTCAATCCTAACTTTCTTGAAGTGAAAGTGGCAATGAGGAAGCCAATGAGAGCTCAGGGGGATTATTATTGAGGACAGATATCAACAGCAAATCAATACAACCAAAATCAAGGAATGATTGAAGCTCCACCGCAACGAGTATTCAACCAACAAGCAATACCTCTCCAGTAAGCATTCAACCAACAGATATAGGCATGTCTCAATCAACAGTACCCCACAGTCAATCATGGCCAGATGATGAGGGCAAGTAATGATGTAGGGTATAATCATCAAGGGTATGATGGAAATCTATATGCATATAGAAGGGGGGAATGCATAGGTAGGGGTAGTAGCCTCACCCGAGTGATTCTGACATGCTTCCGGTGTGGGGAAAAAGTGAATTACCGTATTGAATGCATAAATCCAAATCAACTATCCAGAGAAGATTCATTTAGAGTTAGGCAACAGGTAGATGCAGAAAGGGCTGAGGCAGGATATCCACCGTATCGCCAACAGCGGCAAGGAGGAGGTTCTGGATATTGGTCGTAAAACCAACATGATATGAATCAACCTGAGATAACCACCAATGGGTGCAGAACGTGAATTCAGGCCCGAGCGCAATACCGGGTGTTAAGCAGGTACCAGGTCGAGATGTGAGAAATGAGGTGAAGAGAAGAGAAATCTTGATGGTAGAGATAAAGTTGACAGAGTATGATAAAGGAGAGAAAATGTTGGCATCGGAATCCAACACTGTAGAATGGTAGGATGTCGCGGCAGCAGAGAAAAAAACAAGAGCGAGCAGTGATACTGATTCGGGTGAGCCTCTCAGGATTGGACAGAAGGCGATCAATTTGGCAGAGGCAAGTCAAAACTTCCGAATACTCCAAGATTCCGATAACAAGATGGAAATGGGAGAAAGGTCTAGATCCCCTGGTAGTGCAAATAAGGGAAAGCAAAGAGACCCTCTGTGAAACCTAAAGAATCCGTATCAAGGCAGTCTATCAGATTAATACAAGATATTCCATTTAATAATATCATGGTAAGGCTTCGCGACACGCTGGTAACATAAGTCCGATTGGGATGGTTGTGCAACTAGGTACCCAGTATTCATTGAGATTTAGGGAGAGGTTTAATTCTGGAAAGGCAGACTAAACCCAGAACAATGGCCAACATAAATATCAAGGGAGCTAAGAAATCGATACTACTCCAACAAGCGTCGCAGAATTCAAGCTCAACTGCCAATCGTCAGCTGTCGATAATGATCGAGGATATGTTAGCAGTGATAAAGGGACGGAAGGTACTACCACAGGTGGGCTTTATTGACAATTTTTATACACCCAGGAAAGTTACCAAAAAATAAATCCTTTACATAATCAATAAAATTCTGATTGACGGTGTGTAACGGAGCCATTTCAACTGTCTGTTGTATGAGTACACACAGGGCCCGGTTACATGCTGAGAGTTATTGTTAGAAGCCAGTTGCACGGTGATATGCAAGTACCGGCAGTGTGGTTAGCTACCAGCTGTCAGAGTAACTACATTCCGGGCGCTAGGAAGAGGATCTATTCATGGGAGCAATGACTGACGAGTCTATGCCTCGCCAGTGACTAGAAGACCGGCCAGAGTGAAGCTCTGATTGCCCGGTGATCCTCTAGATCCTCTGAGCATTGTAAGTCCGCCGAAGGGCAGGGACTATGCTAGGGAAGTCTACAATAAGCGAAAGCTCTACAGCAATGATTAAGCTTACACCTGAGCGGCAGCTCATTCATGCAGGTCCTCGGTTGTGTGGCAACCAAGGCTGCAGGTGTTACAAAGGCTTTGACTAAGGGTGGTTGCCTTGGGTATCGGAAACACCTGCTGACGCTTAGAGGAAAGCGGCGTAGTGGTGGTATTGTTTCCGGTACTGAGGGAAGGCCCACCGGAACTTAGTAAGGAGTTAGGAGCAGAGAATAGAAGCCTTCGGAGTATAAGTACTCAGGTTCATTCTCGCCCTTCAGTCCTGTTCTCTCCAGTCTTCATCAGAAGAAAAAACCAAGTTCTTATCGGTAGCAGAGCCCTTAAAGATTATTGAGTTCTAGCGATAGTATCTTTGAATAATCTGCAACCTGATTGTCTATCTTGCACGGCCGTCTCTATTCTATACAAATCTATTTCTCTTAGAAAGGACCCCCGTTACACGGTGAGTCAGTTGTGAATTTGAGACTCGAGAATATCAGCAAGAAGATGGGACTACAATATGTGGCCACGAATAGTCTGGTTATAAAGATGGCAGATGCGGGAATCACCTTGATTTTCATGTATCGATTAGTTAATACACTGGGTTACGAGAAGTTGGATTAGTCAGAAAGGTTCTATTGGGTTCTGTCGGGTTCTGTGGGTCGTAAGTGTGGGAGTCACTTTGGATTTGTCATCGCTAAGATTTCCTTGGGTATATTAGGAGGTTTTGCTCTCGTTTCTGTTTTCTTTCTCTTCTTTCTTTTGTTACGCAACGTATTCTGTACCTACGCTGTTGATTACTATATAATATTATTTCCTTTTCTTTACTCAAGAGGACCACAGTGTCGCCGCTTCCCTTGCACAGTTGACCCTTACAAATGCTAGAGTCCTTAGGACTCTTATTGTAGGCTCTCATAACGACCTCCATTACCTCCTTCGTACCATGCGGAATACTCGCTACTCGTCCCCTTGAGATCCATCTACAAATACGTCGATATTCAATTCTAAGTGGCTGATGTAGTACCAGCGATCAGATGTTTCATAATCCCGGGTAATAGGAGCCCTTCTTACTTGATTTTGCTGAGGAGAACATAGTTTGAGCAATGTAAGGCCAAAACGAATTATTAGAATTAGACATACACTATCTGCGATACTGAAGAACGAAGAGTCAAACTTCAAAGAGTAGAAGAGATTGGCAGACCTGAGATCCCAGTAGTCTTGAAAAGTGCCGAAACATGCCACGTTCAAGATTATCTTTACAGTGAAACCATTGATAACCGACAGAATGAAGAGGAAGAGTGAATCAACGATATTCTGTGAATGGTCATATGAGAAGCAGGAGAAGAAGAATATAGAGAGGAAGAAGAAACGGAATCCGAAGAGAAAGAAGAGAGTTCGGGAAATGGCAATCGGTGTTAAATACTTAGACATTTAACAATGTGCAAGTATATAACTCGGGGGGTGAGGATATAAAGGAGAAAGGTGGGAGCAAAGGCGACAGCGAGGAGAAAGCGAAGCAAAGAAAGGTAAGTAAATTGAGAATGGGTATTAGTCTATCAAGTGATATGTCTACACCTGAAATTGAACATCCCCTAAAGGAAAGAGAGAACCAAAAAGATACTCATTGCGGGAACATTATAGAGTACTACATCCATATTTTTAAAACCAAGGGAGAGATGAAAAGAGAGAGAGGGTGTCTGTGAGAGAAGTACCAATAGTGCATCTTAAGAAAAGCAGACAGAATAGTCATATGACCATGAGTGAACTAGGATATAAGAACAGAATACTCGAAGGAATTTGAGAGAGGTGTAAGGAAGATGAGGGAGGTAGAAGTGGAGAAGTCAATAAATAGAGATGGGGAGTATTATCAGATGTTTAACAGTGAAGATGGGATATTTGGGATCAATGCGATTGAATATCTTATCTTTGGGAGACTAAAGGACTTCAAAAGAACCATCGACAATGGAACATCAGAAGGAAAAATTGACGAATGATTTGAGCAGTGTGAAATTACGGTAGGTGTCTTAGCTGCAACGTAAGATCAGAAAGTCGTAGCCATAAGATTACTGTACATTTGGAGAGATATCTCCGGAAATAACAGCACGAATGCGTCAATGTTTCTGCTGATTAAGGATCATATTCTGATGAAACTGGGAGCGATACTTCACAAAGCTTCGAACTATCTATTCTCAAGGGGACGAGTAGCAAGTATTCCGCAGGGTACGAAGAGTGTAATAGGGGACGGCATGGGAGCTCCGCAATAGGGGTATTACGGGGCTCTAGCGTCGGTAAGGTTCGAAGGGACGAGGAGAAAGCGAGGCGGTGGTCTTCTTAAGGAAAGAAAAGAACGATAATGTTATATAGCAATAGACAGCGTAGATACAGAAGACGTTGCGTAAAGAAAGAAGAGAAGAAGAAGAACGCGAAATACAAACAAAAACCCCCTTAATATACTCAAGGAAATCCCAGCGATGACAAATCCAACATGACTCATACATTAACGATCAACAGAACCCGGTAGAACTCAATAGAACCTTTCTGACTAATCCGACTCTTCATAACCCCGTACCTCCACTAATCGATCCATGAAGGTAGCCCCTCCCTTCAAGCGCGAGCTCCTGCGAGCCTTAACTTTAATCTTTCCTTCCAATGGTCCAGGTTTGTCGGGGTAGCGTATGTGGAAGATATCAACGGCGGCGGTATTATCGTGGTATGCGGCGGGTTCCCAGATAGGGTCGGTATAGCCTGTCCACTTAACAAAGTATTGCAGGCCAGTGTTCCGTAATTCTCGCGAGTCCAAGATTTCCTCAACTGCATACTCCTCCTCTTGTTCGACGATAATGGGCGGGGGTGGTGGTTGAATTTGCTCCGGGACAGGATCATTCGCAGCGGGGTCCAGCAATGATACATGGAAGACGGGGTGCATCTTCATACTTTTAGGCAGGTCGACTCGATACGCATATGGCGATATAATTTCCTTAACGGGGAACGGTCCCAGTTTCTTCCAGTCCAGCTTCCGGGAGTTACGCGTGGTTCGGATGTTTTTTGCTGAAACAAACACCATATCACCGACATCGTACCGTGGAGCCGGCGTTCGTTTAGTATTGACGGCCTGCTCTTGTTGATCCTGCGCTGTGCGGATATTGGAACGTAGGTGCTCATGGAGTTCTCTCATCTTCGAGGCGAAATCCTTAGCATTGATGCTTGTTGGGGTCATGTCAAGCGGTTTAATCGTTACTGTAAACCGGGGGTGGAAGCCATAGTTCGTGAAGAATGCTGTGGCTTTAGTGGATGTGGAGACCTGATTGTTGGCGGAGAATTCTGCCATAGGAAGCCATTTTACCCAATCGTCCTGTTGATAAGAGACATACCCACGTAGATATTGCTCCATTACAGCATTCAGCCTTTCGGTTTGGCCGTCGGTCTCCGGGTGGAAGGCGGTGGACATCCTTGCTTCGATGTTGAGGTGTTTAAAAAGAGTCTTCCAAAACTTAGCTGTAAATTGCGTACCGCGGTCGGAGGTGACGTGTGTGGGTAGCCCGTGGAGCTTCCATATGTTTCGCAGGTATAGTCGGGCGACGTCTTCGGAGTTGACAGTAGTATTGCAGGGCAGGAGATGTCGCATCTTTGTTAGCCAGTCAACCACTATCATAATTGCATCGTACCCTTCACTCTCCTGTAGGCCCGTAACGAAGTCCATCGATACCTCCTGCCATGGTTGTTCGGGAATCGGTAAAGGTCGAAGTATGCCGAGTTTTCCATGGGTATTGGGTTTGCTTCGTTGATAGGTATGGCAGTTCCGAACATAGCGGGCAATATAATTTCACATAAGGGGCCAGTAGTAGTCCCGACTGACGAGTTCGAATGTTTTTTCGTGTCCCGGGTGTCCAGCAGAGGCGGCGTCATGGTAAAGTTGAAGGATTCGGAGCTTAAGAGGATCGTAATTAGGGACATATATGCTGTCTCGGTAAAGCAATCGGCCTTCAACCTCGGTGCATTCGGCGAGTGATATGTCCTTTGATTGTCGTTCGCCTTTATTCCGCATATCCAGTATCTTTTGGGGAAACGGGTCAGCGCTATATCCTTCATCGAATAATTCCTGCAGTGAGGCGTTCTTTTCAGCGGGCTCATTTGAGAAAGAGCCCGCCAACAAACTTAGCTTTGCATCGAGATTCTCCTTCTTCAACACAACTTGACTCTGATGCAATTGTCTTTCATCCCCCTCTCCAGGGAGATCTCCTGATCTTCTTGTCAACGCGTCCGGTTTCCCTCCTTGTTTCCCTCGTCGGTATTTGATAACAAAATTAAACTGTGACAGGTATTTTGCCCACCGTGCTTGTCTCCGGTTGAGTTGTTTGGTACTCATAAAGTATTCGAGATTCTTATGATCGGATATCACGGCGATTGGGTATGCAGCCCCTTCAAGTTCCGGTCGCCACTCCTCAAAAGACCGAATGATTGCCAGTAATTCCTTGTCGTAAATCTCGTAGTTGCATTCGGCGGGGGAGTGCTTTTTCTAGAAGTATGCAACAGGTCGGAGGATACCATTGTCATCGTATTGGGAGAGTACACTGGCGGAGATATAGTCAGATGCGTCGGTTTCCACAGTACTTTCCTTCTCCGGGTCGAAATGAGTAAGAATGGGCGCCGTGGTAAAGGCTTCTTTCAGGGCGTTGAAGGCGGTTTGGGCTTCGGATGTCCATCCAAATGATATGTCCTTATGTGTCAGTCTGGTAAGGGAAGAAGCCAGTTCCGAGAATCAGCGTATGAATCGGCGGTAAAAGTTAGCAAAACCTAGGAATGCTTGTACATCCTTAACTGTTTTGGGGACGGTCCAATTCTTCACCGTCTCCACTTTCCTTGGGTCCATTTTAATACCATTGGGTTCGATAATAAGGCCGAGATAGGTGGTACTTTGTGTATGAAATTCGCATTTCTCCGGTTTCAGCAGTACTCCATTTCTTTGTAGGGCTTCCAGGACCTTTTCGACGTGTACTTGATGTTCTTCGAAGGTGTCGCTGTAAATAAGGATATCGTCAAGGTAGGCTGTACAGAACATATCAAGGTAATCACGGACGCAATCATTAATGAAATGTTGAAAGGTGGCTGGTGCATTGGTAAGGCCGAAGGGCATTACGGTGTATTCGAAATGTCCGTAACGCGTTCGGAAGGCTGTTTTCCATTCTTCACCCTCAGCCATTCGGATCTGGTTGTACCCTTAGCGAAGGTCAAGTTTGGTGTACCACTTGGCTTTGGAAAGGCGGTCGAGAGTTTCCCGGATGAGTGGCAGCGGGTAGCGGTTCTTGATAGTAAGTTCGTTGAGGCCACGATAGTCGACACAGAGGCGGAGTGTTCCATCGGCCTTTTTAACAAATAGGACAGGGGCACCGGCAGGTGAAGAGCTGGCCTGAATGAACCCCTTTTGAAGGTTGTCCTGTATGTATTGTTTCAGCACAATGAGTTCCTCGCGGGACATACCATAAAGTGACCCAAAAGGGGGCTCTTTCCCTTCGTTGAGCGGTATCTTATGATCATAAGGGCGGCGAGGCGGCATCTCGTTAGCGAATTCTTCGTCCATCATTTTATAAAATCTCTTATACCGGGTTGGGACCCGGTTCCTCCAGTCTTATTTAGGGGCCTCGCCCGTTGCTTGATCTATTTCCTCAATAGTTGTACTAAAGATTTGGAGTTTGTCTCTTCGAGCAAAGCGACAAAGAGCAGCTGAACTGACGAGGTGGAAACGGGGCGGTGGTGCAACCCCTCTAATGGGAACGGGTATCGGGGAAGAGTTGGACTTGCGTTTGCAATATTCGGAGTCGAACAGTATGCTATTGTCCTTAAACCGTAATGTTGCGTCGTGCAATTGAAACCAGGGGATTCCGAGGACGAGTGGGTACGAGCCGAGTTTGGTAACGAAGAAGGGGGTAGTTTCATGGTGGGAGTCAATTGATAGCGGCAGATAGCAGAGGTGGGTAATTTGTCCGGAAGATATGGGCCGACCGTCGATGACTTCAAGAGTGCGGGGTGATTTGAGGGGGAGAAATGTGAAGTTGTTATGGCGCGCGAATGCCTCATCAATGAATGCAAATCCGGAGCAACCGGTATCGATCAATGCGTGAGTTTGAATGGATGTTTTATTGTTTATAATTTTACAAGAAGCAACAAAATGATCCCCATCCAATTTATCCTCCACAGACGATACCGAGAAGCCAGAGATAGAAAACGCAGACAAAGGAGAAACATTGGAAGGTCCCAGACAGGGGCCATTAATCAAGCCCGGGACTACTGAAAACCCGACTCAGAGGAGGTGGGACTAGCGATCAGTGGAGCAGCGGGGTCGACGGCCGTATGGCTGGGTGCGAGGAGGGCGCCTCTCATAACCGGTTGGTTACCGTGCGGGCGATTGGCAGAGGGGCAGTTGGCAAAGACATGACCAGGGTTGGCGCAGTACATACAGAGATTGTTGTCCCTTCGCCATTTTTTTCAGCGGCAGAGGTTTTGCGTTGTCCATTGACAAAAGTGTATCGTTGTTCGATGGCAGGACGTTGAGTGGGGCGGCTTTGGAGAGCGGAGAGGTCCATTGCGGCGAGGCCTCTGGTGGTATGAGATGGGTGTGCGACAGCAGCGGGGGCGGTGAATTGTCCCATTGTATTCCGAATGGCCCGTTGTTCAGCTTTGCGGCCCCGAACCTGGTTATCGATTGTCATCAACATGGTGGCATAGGCTTCGACGGTGTTAGGCCTGTCTGTCCGGTATGTCATAGCGTCCTTCAGGTCTCCCGACAGTCCTTCGGCCAGGGCATCGATCTTGGCTCCCTCGTTGTAGTCCAGGTATGCCACGATGCGGAGGAACTGCGAATAATAGGTAGCGAAGTCCCCTTTGCCTTGCTTCAGGGCAACGAGTTGGCGACGGGCGGTACCCCGGGGGTCTGGGTCTCCAAACGAGGCTTCCAGATGGGCGATGAAGGCAGTGACGGAGGAGAAGGGGACGGCAGAGTTAGCGTTAACGAGCGGGACGACCTGGTCAACGGCCCTTCCTTCCAGGCAGCTGACGGCATAGATAACCTTTGCTGCCTCGTTCCGGAACCGATCGTGGTTAACTTCAAGTTTCATTCGAAGTTGGGTAGTGAATCCGGGGAGCTTGGTGCGGGTGCAATCGAATTTTTCAGGGTCTGGAAACTTTTCGGACCTGAAGGCGGGGACAGGAGCAGGTGGAGGAGCAGCGGCAACGGGGACAGTGACGGTAGGGGCGGGGGCAGCACGGGCGATATTGAGGTCGAGGTTGAGCCGGTTTATCTGCTCCTCGAGGTTGTCAATGGTTTCGTTGGCGGCGGTGAGTAGTGTATGAAGGGTGTCCCTTTGGAGGCGGACGCGTTGGACGAGGGTGGCGATGTTGTTGAATAATTCAGTAGAGTCGGCCTCATACATCTGCCTGAATCCTTCTACATCGTTGGGTGCCGCCCATACAGGTGGATCGGGGGTGGACATATCGTACGGTGCGGATGACGACGCAACGTAATCTCAAGGGGACGAGTAGCGAGTATTCCGCAGGGTACGAAGAGTGTAATAGGGGACGGTATGGGAGCTCCGCAATAGGGGTATTACGGGGCTCTAGCGTCGGTAAGGTTCGAAGGGACGAGGAGAAAGCGAGGCGGTGGTCTTCTTAAGGAAAGAAGAGAATGATAATGTTATATAGCAATAGACAGCGTAGATACAGAAGACGTTGCGTAAAGAAAGAAGAGAAGAAGAAGAACGCGAAATACAAACAAAACCCCCCTTAATATACTCAAGGAAATCCCAGCGATGACAAATCCAACATGACTAATACATTAACGATCAACAGAACCCGGTAGAACTCAATAGAACCTTTCTGACTAATCCGTCTCTTCATAACCCCGTACCTCCACTAATCGATCCATGAAATCTATTTACACAGGAAGAAATGGAATAATGCGTCTAAACTTGCCGAAAATGGCCGGGAATGGCATTATCACATTTGCTGATTCACCATAGTCGAGCAAGCTCGAGTATTTCAGAAAAAGTAAGAGTTTGGGAGAAGCAGAACTATGACTGGTACATATACTTTGTCTGTTAAATAAGGTAATAATCAAGTCAAACTATCCCATGAAACGGATCGAACTGATTTTTATGGATCGATTAGTTAAAATACTGGGTTATGAGGAGTTGGATTACTCAGAAAGATTCTATTGAGTTCTATCGGGTTCTGTCATTCGCAAATGTATGAGTCACTTTGGATTTATCATCGCTGAGATTTCCTTGCGTATATTAGGAGGTTTCATCCTCGGTTTTGTTCTCTTTCTCTTTTTTCTTTTGATACTCAACATCTTCTGTACCTACACTGCCTATTGCTATATAATAACATTTCCTCTACTTTACTCAGAAAGACCACCGTGCTGCTGCTTCCCTTATTCCGCTGACCTTACCAATGCTAGAGTCCCTCAAGACCCCTATCACAGACTCCATTACCCACTTCTATTACTTTCTTCATACAGTGCGGAATACTTGCTACTCGACCCCTTGAGACTGATAATCAACAATTTATTGCAATCGAAGTTCAAAATGTATTGGAATGCTAATGCAAAAGCTTGATATCATGGAATCGTGCTGAAAGAGAAGTGTGAATCCAAAACAGCATTTAATACCCCATTCGGTCAATATTGGTACTTGAGAATAGCGATGGGATTGTCAGGAGCAGCTCACACATATGCACGAATGAAGAATATTATGGCCGGACCAATACCAAAACCGAGAGCTGAAGAAGCGATAACAGGGGTGACAGAAGATAAAACTTATGAGTTCTTTCAAGATGACAACTATGGCGCAAGCACAACGTTCGAGGTACAAGCGACATACTTGTATGAAAAATACTTTCCGAGAATCGCATGGGCAGGACTGCAACTAAAGGAATGGAAGTCGTATTTCTGGACAAAGCCATTAGCATTGTTAGTGTATGCAGGTAGAAGCAAAGAGGCTAAAAAATGGGGATTAAGACCGTGTATAGACAAGCGGGAAGCATTTTGAGAGATCCAGATACCTGAAATAGTTAAGAATATCGAAGAATTTCTCCATATAATGGTATATTTGGGGAGCTATATCCCAGAAAGAGTGGAACACGTGAAGATCAGCAAAGAATCTATAACGATAGTCTGAAATGGGTCAAGATAAGAGTCAACTGTAAACTGAGGAGCAGAGTAGGAGCATTCGTTTAGATATATGAAGCAAAATGTGGAAGAGAATGCAATTTGGGGAGGGGATGCGAGTCTACAATACCATATTGTAGCGGATACCTCCAACAAAACATTAGGAGATTTGGTGTTTCAAATGATCGACATGCAACCCGGAACAATCGTACGATCCAAATATTGAGACAAGAAACGTATCATAAGGTTTATTTCGAAATCTTTTGCATCTGCTGAATCACGATATCACACAACTGAGAGAGAGGCTCTAGCGGTAGTGAGGATCCTGGAAGAAGTAAGATGGCTAGTACTAGGGTCCCGATACCCAATCAAGATATACACAGATCATCAAGCTGTATTATTGATACTCAAGGGTGATGAAGTAAGAGGAAACCTCGTTCGATAGCAGTTGCAATTGGCTGAATATGATATAGAATATCATTATATTCTGGGGAGCCAGAACATTCTAGGTGATGAATTGTGAGGCATGACTACAAGGACGAGAGTGACGGAGATGATGAGTGTAGAGAGAGAGGGTTGGGAGAATTGGTTAGCAGACGAATAGTAGGGGGAGTTGGTGGAGCACAAATTGATAGGGGAGGTTCCTAAAGGAAAGATAGAAGAAAGGCACAAGAGATTGTTGGAAGAGACGGAGGTAGAAAAGTGGCAAAGAATGCTGAAACAACAGTCAGTAAGCTTTGTTTTGATTGATGCAGATGAAAAAGGGCTTCTATATAAAGAACGAAAAGGTGAGTATTCAATGTATGTGAGAAGAAGAGAAGTACGTGCGGTGTTAACGTAGGCACATGATCTACACAGATATTTCACAGAAGGAATCACAACAAAAAAGCTGATCGTCAAGTACTATTAGCCGAAGAGGGTGAGGAATGTCGTATATTACTACCGATCATGTACAGAATATCAGAAGTAGGGCCCACTAAAACTGTCACAATCGTTAACCACAGTAATGTAACTACAACCGTTAGACATTATGGGAATTGATTTCAGTAGCTCCGTGAATTCTTTGTCGATCACCAAAGCCAAATATATCTTAGTTGTTGTCGACTATTTTACAAGGTATCTATTTGCAACAGAAGCACCTGCTGTTACGAGTGAAGTCATCATAAAGTTCCTCACAAAAGATTCTGAGCTTCTAAGGTAGCAACGAGCGAATACAATGATAAGAGATCGCACTTTATCAACAAGGAAGTCCAAAGGTTTCTCGCGTCTAAGGGTGTTAAACAATTCCTGGCCCCTAAATAATATCTATCAGCTGTGGGATTGTCAGAAAGATATTTACAAATGGTGGTCATGGGATTCCGAGCACTCCTACAGAAAACTCCAGCTGCAATATCTCAATATCATACCCTCTTACTGCATATTGTACACACCAACAACAATCGAGTCATTAGAAGTAATGAATAGACTTCAAGCCTACTGTTGTTTGATTTCAATACCCAACGGAGTCATATGGATGCGTCAGCTAGAGATAGGATCGTCAGTTCATTGATCAGTACAGAAGGAGGGGTAGAGAAATAGTTGCAGGTAGGTTGTTGGACTTGAAGGCAACCTGGAGATAGGGGATGAAGTTGAGGCATGAGCATGTCATTATAGAATTTCGAACATGGAAGAAATACGAGAGATAGTCAGGTTTCGCATGATAGAAAAAGTACCTCCAACCAAACATAAATGACTGATCAACTCTCCAAAAGGAGCTGATTTGGTACTACTCAGAAAATACAAAATCGATAAAGTGCACGGAAAGAAGTTAGAACCAAGGTGGGAGGGACTGTATGACCTCTGAGACCTAGCTCTCAAGGGGGCGAGTAGCGAGTATTCCGCACGGTACGAAGGGTGTAGTAGCGGTCGGTGTGGGAACTCGCAATAGGGGTCCTAAGGGATTCTGGCATCGATGAGAGTCAACGGGACAAGGGGTAGCGAGGCGGTGATCTTCTTGAGTAAAGAATAGGAAGATAATATTGTATAGTAATAGACAGCGTAGATACAGAAGACGTTGCATAGTAAAAGAAAGAAAAGGAAAAGAACAAGAAACGAGAACCAAACCTCCTTAATATATCCAAGGAAATCCTAGCGATGACAAATCCAAAGTGACTCCCACACTTACGACCCACAGAACCCGACAGAACCAAATAGAATCCTTCTGACTAATCCAACTCCTCATAACCCAGTGTATTCACTAGTCGATCTATGAAACTAGCATAGGACAGCATATTAGAACGACTATCCGATCTCAAAACACAACAACGGGTTCGAGTTCAGGTGGAAGGCCTGCAAGAAAGATGTCATTTAGATAACCTGAAAATCTTTATACCAAGGGAAGAAAAATGGACCTCGTATGATGATGATCTGAAAGAGCTGGATGATTGAAGGATTATAAAAGAAAGAAACAAATAAAGGAAAAAAAAGAAAGATTACAAAAAGATCAATACGGGGGAGTATGGCCAATATGATCTTGAGGTTTTAAGCGGCGCTATAGTTTAGATGAGTTATTGAAGTGATACGTTGCTTTGAGGAGGTTTATATTGTTTCCTTTACACGTGTCGTTGGATTGTCATTATTTTGCATTACTTTTGGTGGATTGTCATTATCTCGAATCCCTTTTGGGAATTGTCAGTATTTCGGGTTGGTCTCAAGGGGAGGCTATGATATTTATTTGTTTGCAACAGGCGGAGATGAAAGGGTTCAGATGATGATATAGTAGGGTGAAGACAAGTAAATTGTTTGATAATGGCTATTGGTTGAGTTATTCGTTATTATGAGAAGTGGGAAGTGATGAGGGATGAGAGGCTATAATGGAGGATGCTAAAGGATTATCATGTTACTCAAAAGTGGAAAGAGAAAAGAGAGAGAGGGGGGGATTTCCTGTGGGTTATGTCAGCGAGTATGGGTCAGATTGAGTGGTCACGTAAGCTAGTGGGCAAGAACATAAGCGAGAGGACAAGGTGTCACATTCTAAAGTATCATGTAGCAAGTTATCGGTCACTCTACTTCTACACATAGACAATACACCCTATGCTATCGATTGGTTGATTCTGATTCATCGACCTATTGACTTTCCTTCCTAGTATGAACGAGAGACAGCCACAGTATTGCGAGTTGTCAAAATTAACCAGACGCTCTGCTACAACCACCCAAACCAGAACAACTAACCTTTTAAATACCTGCGATTGAGCCATATTAAAACCTGAAATAATGCAAGCATAGAGAATCATAGACATAAAATCTTTTGACTTTTCCAGCTATGATTGTATTGCAAGGCGATGTTGAAGTTGCATTCCCATATTAAATTTAGTTGTAACGCGGTACCGCAGTGTCCGGTCAATTTTAGCAACCCGCAATACTATTGCCACCTATTTTTAGTATATATAGTTCTAGTATTTTACTATCATGTCTAATAATTAAGAAAATACTTACAGTATTCCATATATAAAAAACTACAAGGCAGATATAGTCTAGGGTGAGTGATAGATCATGATGCAGGTTTGATTGATTGATTAAATACGTCCATCCTTGTCATACAGGCTTTTTATTCATATGATCATGGCATCCTCAAAGGATAATTGGGTTGTACGGTCTTGAGCCGTGTGATCTATCGCGCGTAGAAATGACGGAATGATACCATTTGTCTGAGTGCAGAACCTACAGTCATATCCGTAAAGTCCGTCAATCTATCCACATCTCGACCTGCTGGTCAAATCATGAACTCCTTAACTAGCACAAACTTCCCTCGTCGGCTCACGAATGTTTTTTGTCTACTCAAGAATTTCTTGGTCAATCCACTACCAGCTCACACCCCTGCCCTAATGTTGAACTATTTACCGCCTTATTGGTCCACTGACGAAATCTGTGAGCTAGCCGTGTGATCCTTCAAGTTTGGAACAACTATTCAAACCAACCTAAGTAACAAGCAAACAGACTCTGCGGTTACCTATCCCTTAAGCTGTCAATTGCTGAACCCTTTATGGGGCCCAAAAGCCACAGTAAATCTCGGTGAGCGAGTGGTGAGAGATTGATTCAGATCTAATGATTGATAATAAAATCAAGGAATTCGTTAGCAAAGCCACACTTTTTGGCCTCCTCTAAAAGGGTCGGCATTTTAGTGACAGCTTAAGGGATACGTACCTCCTTATTCGCCCCTGACAGATCTACATTTTATGAATACGTGTACGTACTCGAGACGTACATGTAGGTATGTGCTTGCGCTCGTGAAAGGGAGAAAAACAGAAAGAAGGCAAGCACAGAGGACACTGGTGTTTATACGGCAGAAAGACGCCACTCCATATAAATCATTCTTGCCATAAGCATCTATTTCCCATATCCATACACGATCGATCGCGACGCCTCTTAATTACATGTACATGTAGTGACCAGAAATCAAATGAACGATGTACTATAGAGATACTATATAAAAGAAGCACTGAGAACATCTGGCTAGCTCGGAAAGCTTTTACATCAAATTAGAATAGTATCGCCTATTACATATTTGTGGCTACATGTAATTTGCCATCTTCATTCCATCTGACGACGTCGAGCGCCAAGCGTGGTAGTGGGAGGGATATTTGCCGGTATTCCCTAAAATGGCTAGCCTCATACCTGAAGCGGCCAGAGATGCGACTACCCACCCATACCTTCGGTACTTTTCTAGCTGTTTCCCTCCCTGATTACTCTAATTCCACTAAAAAAAAAATGCTTACGTACCCAGCCGAACACTTAAGGACCTCCTTTTTCCTTCTCATCATCCCTTCTCATCCTCTCTTCTTCCCATTGTCAGTACTTGATCCCCACCAATTTATATAAAGAGTTAGGATCTTTAGCCTAGAGATTTTGCAAGGCACCCCTTAGTCCCGGAATTCATTTCTAGCAGCCTACCTGACTCGGGAAGAACTCTATCAGGACAACATCCTAAAACGATTACGTACCTACAAGCCTGTGGGCTCTCAAACACCTTGAAATAATTATATAACCCACTTATCTCAAGTACGTACACACTAGATATATCTGGCCCTACATACAATGGTTGTGCTCCGAAATCGTTCTTTGTCTACTACAGCCACAAGATCATCCACCCCACCCGCCCGAGCCCCAGGTCGCAAAAGTACCCGTGTCAACATTTCTAAACAGGATGGAAGTGATGATGAAATCCTTGAGTGTATTGTTGTACGGTTAGTCAATTAATCATCTATCCTCCTACAATATCAGTTTTAGTCAGACTTACCCCCCTTCTTTAACACTCTTCGATTACACCCGAATCACTAGCATCAATAACCGCTCCATAAGCTTTCAATGGTTTATAGTATACACTAATAAACTAGTGAAATTGTCATAGCTCTTCGCTTCCTTCCCAGCTTATAACATCAAAATCCGAGAGATTGAATCGCGTTGGAGTTCATAAGTCTGTAAAGTCAACTTCAAGTTTCAAGTCTGCGTCCTTGAACACTCCAGTTTCGAGGTCCTCCTCTCCATCTGTTCGAGAGACCCACACAGATTCCGACGTCGAAGAATCTCTCATGGCCCTTCACGGTAGCTCAAGGAAAAAGGCAGTCAAAAGAAAATATATAACACAGTCAACACCAGATCATAACCTTTCAGGACCTGAAACGCCACAGAGTATAGCTCAGGCACTCCCTGAGAGCCCTCCATCTTCTATATTTGATAGCTCGTCTGAGCAATTATCTGCACCTATTCTCAAGCCTTGCAAGGCCCCTTGGAATGTTCCAGCTTTTTCAGAGAGTTACAAGAGCCTTGCCTCACCTTTATCTCTTGAGCATCGGCAAGTTCTTAACAACAATCACGTAGTAGATGAGGTTTCGTATATACCGACCAGTCGAAGGCATTTCACTCGGAAGCTCTCAGCGCCTATGATTAGTCTGAGTAATAGCGCAAGGCCTGTCTCATCAAACGCCAACCAGCAGTCGCGTAAATGTATGGGCCGAGTTCAACAACACTCTGATCGTGTTGTAGTCCCAAAAGATAAATCACCAACTCAGGATGCCTTTCGTAAGGACTCTATCAGTAGTGGAATGAATACCTCGATCATCGTAACGGATTTAGTGCAGGGTTCCAATGCAACTGAGTTGCTTCCAGCACCTAGCCGTAGGCCCCTTTCTAATACGGGTGGAATTACCGCTCCTAGTAGCACAAGGTTCTTAAGAGAGCGAAGGAATGTGACCCATCGATCTCTTGAGGTTTCTGCAAAAAAGGCTCGAAGATCCAAGAAAGTTGTTTTCCAAAATAGTGGCTCAGATGAGATTTTGGGTGAGTATCAATCCCTCTTTATATATTGTAGAGATCATATCGAACTAAGAGATTTTGTATATGCAGAATCAATATTCTTGAAACCACTTACAGCTTCGATTCATAAAGAAACGGGGTGCAAGCAGCAGAGTACTGATACCCAAACGCCTGCAACCTCAACCGTGAGCCCACAACCTCTAGACCCTGAGCAAGGATATCAGTTATCAAAGCCTGATATCTTTGCTTCTGTTCTACCAACTGCTGTGCTATCAAAGTCTGGGCCAGAGCTATCTCATGACCCTCAACTTTGCAGCGAGAAAGACGAGAGTGATGCGTATGTGGAAACACTTTTACTTATGAGTGGTCTTTCACCAGAAGCAGTGAATGATATGATGTCTCAAAGACAAACACATCGTGTGGTGTGTTAAGTTATCAGGGAATTTGGGGTTTTCATGACTACCAGGAGTTGTGGTAGAGTGTAGGGATGTTGTGGCTGGTAATTCCTTGTAAAAACTTCGTCCAGTATGATTCTTGTTATACCTATCGCAGATACCCATCGACCTTATGACATCTCTTGTGGTTTAAAGTGGATAGCTAGGTTTTCTGCTGCCTAGATCGATGGAGGATTATATACTCATTGGTCAATGCGGGAGGTATGTTCAATTCTTTTGACACATCCACAGCTAAGGTTTTCTTGTTGGATGGTCTGACTAGTCTCTAAGAGCGCCCATTCCGTGAGAAAGTCCCACCAGGGTGATCCTTGACTCGTCTTAAACGCTTCCCTCATCTGAAATTTTAATCTGCGGGGCGCCCTATTTTGACTCCTATGAGGTTGCTGAAGGTCTTCTGGTCTACTCGTAAAATACAGTCTGCTGGAAAGTTTATGGTAGCAGGTCCATGGGTATGAGTAAGGCGCCCCTTTCATAAGGATGTTGAATCTTCTTACTTGCCTGAACCTCTTGGGTAGCTAGGCCCGATATATCAGCATGGCGCACGATCTAATACCTGGCATGCTTCCGGGATATTCACGCTGTGCCAACCAGAAAAAGTTTGAAGTTTCCATCAAGTTACCTTATTCGACTGGTTAATCTCAGTGATCTTGATGTTCCTGGAAGGTGTGGCCAATTCCCTGAACAGCCGACGCAGTACCTTGAGCCCAGAAACATATTCTTGTAAGGGGTAAGAGAGATTCGGACCTCTCGTGGTCAACCCCAGACTATCGGAAGCGGTGTCAGGTCCTTTGATAAGCTAGAGTGGATGGAGTTTACCCCCGACCTTGCCGGTCTGGCCCTCATCCAAGGTCATGCTAAGGGAATGAAGTGATACGTCGATGTGAGAGCTTCAATGCCTGAAGAGATGTGAGCCTCCAGTTTGCTGATTTATCAGCTCATTTGCTCAGGCCGAACTATTCACTAGCTCATTAGAAAACACGGCATGTTGTGTGAAAGAAATAGTTGTTCGAGGCTTTAATTGATGAATTGTTGATGAAAGGGAGTTGTTGATGGCTTGAACGAAGAGAGAAAGGAAGGAAGGAGGAAATAGAGAAAGAAAGAGCAAGGGGCGAAACTAACGTACAGCACTCAACCCACTCGCCCCCTTTCTAATCTAGCCCACCAGGCTGCTTCGCTGCCGAATCCTAAAAATGAATATGCGATTTCCGTGTGAGTACATATTTTGTACTGACTCTGTTTCAATTAATCAACAATCCTATTCTGCTAAGTAATAGGTAGCCTTTCGAATGGGCGTGCACCCCATTCGGCTCGTCTGATACATGGAGCACATCTACTTATATATGGCTCGACCAAACCTACTGGTTTTATTGCAAGTTTCCGATATGGTGCTGAGGGGGCCAGAAAATACTCCAAGTCTATTCAGCCACAGCCAGGAAACCCTTTTGGTCAAAATATGGGCCGTGTACGCCTTAATTGCGTACTCTATGGAGTTACAAGGCGAAATACAGCCGACGTCGCTTGAAAGCCCGTCCTTGACGACAAATAAGCCAGGAAAGTAAAAATTTCACTCGAATGAGGAATCGTGGTGCGCCGTAATTATAATCAGGATGAACTACGAGTGATATTGCGCCTTCTTTTGATCAACCTCTACATTTTTAAGAGTCACTTAACGCTCCGGAGCACCCACCGCGCTCTAAGCTAGCGACCATAACACTATTCTCGCTACATCCCTAATTACTTCTTATAGTGATGGTAGACTTTTTTACATCGTTATATTTAGTAATTTAACAGCAACTTAAACATTTCTTTATCGTATTGGTCACACCATAGAGAGTTGGCGTTGTCATATTGGTATCTCTTGGATCGGTATTTTATATCCTGTTAATGAATGGCCGTGGCGATATATACGCTTCAATGAGATAGCAGTATTTATTAGTGTCTCCCTCCGCGAGATAAATAAGTTGAAATCTACCAAACTACTATTACCAGGAGTACGGCACCAGTGAGAAAGCCGTTGGTAGCATACTCTAGTTTCAGTCCGCGACGGCTCTCGAAAGTTGTTTATCAGGAAATCATGCAACAGTCAAAATTTCTTTCTTGAAAATTGGGATTAGGTGATCTTGGCTCACTACCACTCACTCAATTCTCCGAAGCCTATCCCAGGACGGTTGAGGCAAAACAATACCAGTCTCCTAATTTTGCAGAATTATATAAAACCGAACAAGACGGGACTTTGGTATCGTCTGGGACGGAGTCGTGACTGCGTGGACAACACCATCACAATCGTTAACTACATGTATTTTGAAACTTGGGCTGATCATGAACGCAGGGACAACGTCCCCAATTGAACAATAAAAATATAGAACTGTCTTATCCCCATTGCGAGCGCACGTCAATAATTCTAGATGCATTTAGTTACGTAAGAACTGCTACATTATTTTAAAACCAAAGGTCTCTATATGTCGCTGGATAGCGGGAGCAATAACTCCACGTGTCGTTCAAGGTGCGCTGTTGGTTTTATTTGTTGAGTACTACTAGTCCACCCAGCTATATATTCATACAAAGAGGATCGATCAAACGTGGCTTGAGACAGGCTAAGTTTATTTAACGTTATTAAAGCCCTTGAGTCTCGAGATCTCTGATCTGGGAACACTGGTCGGGGTAATTAAGTTACTTGAACAATCAAAGCCCAGCTGGCCAGAATCATACAAATTCGAACAGAAATATCCTGTAGTCTATCGCTCTTTGATTACCTCAAACTTACATTAATCTCCTAATGTGTTAATGTTCTCCACCTGTCTGCTCCCCTATATCATCGGTAGTGCAGTACATTTCTATCGACCGCCCGCTTGAACACCAATCATCTAGTTTGTATCTCATCTTCTACCAAGTATGTACTCTATAACAGAAATGTTTTCTCTATCCCCTTCGGTGAACATTTGCGGCTCTAGATATCTCGTCTCTATGTTTCAAGTCAAAAAATTAAGCCATTTATAATATTGGGTGCAGAAATGGAGAGTTGATCTTGATCTTCGCAACTTCCGGTACGCAAGGGCTGTCAAGAAGTCCTTGGAGATAGATTATGTATTTAGCTACATACATGTATATAAAAATATTAAGCGCCACTAAGTCGCTGGAAGTTATTATCAATGAATTATTAATCAATCAGCTGGAGGTGATCATGATTATTAAATTACGTAGTGTGAAGAGCTTGGCATACAGCAGACGACCAATAATGTGGTAGGATACATGAATTCGATGGGGCTATGTAGCAAAAAATTCCAAACCAACAACTATTCTGAATACTGCATTTCATAAGTAACGGCAGAGTAAATTTTCAGATACAACAATCGGAGGCGCGGATATGAGTACATGTATGTAAGATGTAGTCGAGGATCCACACCCTCACCACAGCATCATTCGACCTATCAGTATATTTACCAACTTAGTCGTGCAACATCAAGAGGGATTCCTCTCAAAACCACCACAAGAATCCCTGGTGTTTATACTGATAGAGTTGTTTGGGCTCCGTTACACTAGGACATACTACTCAGTCAATCTGGTCTTAAACAAGTTACTTTAACGCCCGATTTGGTATTTTTATAAGCGTTGTATAACGCTGAAATAAGGCTTGTTTAACCGTTTTTGGCAGTTTATTGCTTATTCCGTTTTTACATCTCCAGTAATAAACTCAAACCAATAAGCATTATCTCAGATAAGGATTATTTCGGATTTGAAGGCTTTTTCGGATTTTAAGGCTTATTAAGGATTATAAGGATTATAAGGCTTATGTCGATTTTTAAAGATTATTTCAAGTAAAAACAAAAAGAAAAAAGCGGGGGGTTGAATCCAGAGCTTTGCAGGTAGCATCTACTTTATCGCCCGAGCGGGTATTTTTATAAGCCCTCATATAAACCTTAGTACACCATAGGATTATAAGAGCCTTACTCACTATAATAAATGTGATTTAAGCGTGTTTTAAGTATTAAGTAAGTCTTAAAACTACCTTAAAAAAGAGCTTATATACCAAAGAGGTCCTTATAAACCTATGGTCTGTATAAGGGTTAAATAAGGTTTAATATGTCCTTATAAAAAATCCCAAACCGCCGCTAACTACCTCATGCTACCCACTAAGCCATAGGGGAACTGAAATTCCGGTGCTGGAAGTAATATATGGCCAATATAATGCGAATTTTTAAGCCTTATATAAACCTTATCCACCAAAAATCCTTAAAAAAGCCTTATTTGATGAATAAGGGAGATCAGGTGTAAAAGCTTAAGTTATTTGATAATAATTATCTAAATCTAATACTTATCCATAAAATAAGCCGTATATATGCCTTATTTTTGAAAAACTCTTACCCAAGAAAGAGCCTTATCCCAAATTAAGGCTAATACCGCCATTGTTTGTCAATAAGGCCTTATTTAACGCTTATTTGACAATAAATCGTTACTGGAGGCTTATTTTTTTACCAAATCGGGCGTTAATGTATCTCTCGAGGGAAGAAGGGCTAATATCACTACGGATACTTCAGACCACGTGATCTTCGGGAATCCCGATCCGCGACATCCACTATAAACGGCTCCATAGCTAAATCCCTCCATGGCCATTCAACCTCCAACCATACCGCCTTCAGCCTATACCTCCGCTATATGACCATCCCAAGCTCTCCGTAAGCAAAGACACCAAGTAATAAGAACCCTCCAACTTCCCGACAGGGGATCCCAGACTTTCTCCAGTGCATAACAATCTCCCTTGATCCTTTCAAAGCTTTATCCTGCCTACTTCTGACGTCTATGAAGGCACAGTACTTTTGTGCCCCTTGATACCCCCTCAGTCATGGAATCCAGGGCCAGAGAGAGGGCGGGGAGTGCGTGATCATGCTCTAGTGATACGATATTTTGGTATTTCCCAAAATACAGGCCTTTATTGGACCAGTTAGCCATGGAATCACCAACTTACGAGTATATGTAGGGATACCTAGTACCGGTTGGTCGATCTGGCTTTGCAAGTTGTGCAAAGATCCGGAGGGGGTTTACTATCAACCAGGTTTAGTTAACTCAAAACACCCTGGGGGTTAGGTTTTATTGCGTATTGCTGACCGGAGAGACACGCACTTGTACTATCTTCCGACAGACAACTATTTGCAACGTTATAACGTCAACCAAGCCATCCACTCCCGACTTTCCTTACAACTGCTTGTCGGGGAAATATCCGACTCGGAGAAATATCGTGGGGTTACGCGTTGCAGCCAATGGTTCCCCGATAAAAGGGCATATCCGAGTATATGTCGGGAACAATATTGACAAAGCACGTCTGGGATGTTTACCTCCACTGCGAGCCTTAAATCTACTGCCTTTATATATAAACAACCCTCTTTCTTCATTATAGGACTTGGGAATAAGGGACTTGCCTGCATGTTGGACTACCTCGACCTCCGGAGGCTTACTTTACGTGCCTATAACCTAGGATAATCCCACAGCAGTACAAGGGATACCCCTCAGATCAGGAGCTATCAATATCGTATCGTTCGCGCAACTCGTGATAGGCTTGTATCATATGAAAGTGTCGGGGATCTTACTCAACCTTACGACGAACACCCATCCACCCCGGAAGTCATCCACGCCGCAAGTGGCTCGCAGAACAGTTATGTCGATACAGAGCTTCGCGGAATGGTGTTGGTCCTAATCTTTCCTCATGTTGTCGCCGAATGACCTTACGGGAACACCGGTTTTTAACTATTGGTTACCCGTTTATTAACTAGTCGGGGTCTAAATCCCCGGCCTTAATACCGGAACCATGAGTTTTTACCTACATAATCAGCCCTGTGACAATGATTGGGGGCTATCTCTCACAAGACATGTACAGAATGGATTTCACGAATCAGGCAATGAGCGAAGGCAATACAACAGATAGCTGGACTTTCGAAACTTAAATATGATTTTCCTAAATATGGCTTTTCTCGTAGAATCAAAACATGAAACAACGCTTGCATGAATCGGTTGTATAAGAGCACGAGGACGAAGACAACCTAAGCTAGTAAATACTTCCAACATTTTATGAAAAACCGTTGGAATTATCCTGGAAGACTTCACTATTCTTGCTCGACATCTATTCCAATGTGGCTACAAAGACAAGAGATTCCCAGGGAGAGGTCCTGGATAGCCACGTGCTCGTATCCGATCGTAGGGAGGGAGTCCCACATCGAACATCCTTGATACAACGGAATTGCGAATGGTTGGCAAGGAAAAGCGATATGAGTTACCTGCAGTGCCGAAGTATTTATGAAAATATGGACAAGGGAGGGCCTACCGAAATAGTTCGGGTATGTTTTCCCTGGTAGTTTTGGCGAACTCTTCATACTAAATCCCAGTTTCCTGCGCAGAAGAACCATTTCTGCACTTGCTATTACCTGGTGGGATTCCCTTCATGGCAAAAGATAGTCGACGTTTAAAGATTTTAACTCTTTCACATGTCAGTCCAGGGTCTGGAAGAAAGAATGAAAACATATTAACTTGATTGCCACAAATGAGAACAAATCATGGACGTTTGAACCCTCCATTGTGTATATTTATCGACTCCATATAGTAATAGGGACACCTCCAAGTATCGGATCAAATCCTTATTTCATACTGGAAGCACATTATTGTTTCTCCAGCAACACGGATGTCTAGTTCGACGATGATGATTCAATGTCTTCAAAGAGGGAATTATCATTGGGTTGTATAGTCGCCACTGCTTTGGCATTCGACGCCCACAGACCTATTGCATACCTAGACCCTTCTCTAAACGCCAGATTTCTACTCCGGCCAATAAGGTACATGATGGATTATTCAACATCACTGGTCAGAAAGCTGTCAATCCAGGACTGGGCCTCACTATGTAAACTGTCTGTTCTCGTGCTAGTGATAATCGGGCGTCCTTAATAACACGGCAATGCTGGAGAATAACTAAACCCTGGGGTGATTTGCGGGGCAGCCGAAACCTGGTACCGCAAGGACATCCCTGTTATGTAAACTGACGATCCAGTTTTGGCGGATAACTGGAGCATATACGAGAATGCACCTTATCTCGGCGTCTGGGGTATTAATATCTGTGGTTGTATATGGCCGAAATTGGACCAATGCATAGAAAAGCTGTTCTCGACAAGAAAAACCCGGTGGTTCAGGTAAGTCGGAGAGAGAGGAATTGATAACAAAAGAGGATACGTGAGGCTTGTTCGTCAGATAGATATGTCAACTTTTCAGCTTTGGTCTGTGGCTTATTGTGAACTGGTCGACCTGCGAGCGGCATCACTGCCTGAGTAACACGGTTGTGTATGCGCTCTTAAATTTTGATCTTAGCATTTCTCCCAGAACAGACGGACCCTAAGCAAATGATATCCAAATCAACAAAAGCCACGCGAAAGCTTATTCATGCTGCCCCTACTTGTGTCAAGCAAGGGATATGGTTGGGGACACCTTGAGCCGGAGCACTTCCAACGTCAAGATTTCCCAAGCTAATAACTTTCCACAACCACACCCTATTTTAATTATCTCTTTGTTATTCGGCTAGTATTCATCTGATCTATAACCCTACATAGTCCAAATTAATTTAGCTGTTCTGTGGGTGGAGTTATTAGGGTCGGGGTTTGGTGATGAATGTCGCGGGCCATGTTAATTAGTATTAACACACTAGCTAACTGTAAACGAGAGGCAGTTATCTGTGCCAAGAGTCTAGTTAACATCCGGTTAATTCTTGGATCGAATGTCGCATACTCCGGCTCAAGGTGTCCCCAACCATATCAACTTATTGATCATGCACACACATGTACACTGTCGCTATGGTCCATGTCTACGTCTATGTCCATGGGTTCAGTACAGCCATTTTATGAGCATTCCTTCGATCCCGGGTTGCTACACATTCTATATCAGAGCTATCAAATGAAATAACCGAGTGCGCAGCTGTGACGTTGTTCCACCGGACAATTATAGCAACGTGGGCACCCGCCCCAGCTGCCTACACACACCCGAAATGGAAAGCGGTTTTGACATAATATAGGTATCGAGCATGGGCGCTGAACGCTATGAACATCTTAATTCTTGGTATGAGAGGCAGGCATCTGCGTTTGAGTACAAATATAGTTGATTGATCGACTGAATCTGACTACACATGTCCCTAATCCACTGTAGGTACTCGGGGCAGGCGATAAGAACCTGAAAATGCAAGCTGCAAGCAGGGGCTCAATTTGGTGTAGCTTTTCGCCAGCCACGAATCAGAGGTCGTTACCATAAAAAGTCATTTTCAGGTTCTTCTTGCCTGCCCCGAGTAGAGTAGTAGAGTACCATCGATAATGTAGGTACATGGTACACAGGTACTATATGTACATACTCTAGAGTGCATTCCAAGGCCCGTCGTGAATGATCCTTGTACGAGGCACAGACACATGTACTCTAGCTCTACTACTCTAGAGTAGAGTACATTCCTGTTGTAGGTATTACATGATATACACGTAACTGCCTATATACAATTACTATGCACCTATGTATCTGCTCTCGATATTCTAGACGTTAGGCTATCATGAGAATGTATGTAAAGTAGGTACGTGCCAGGAATATCATTGGTATGGCCATGCCCCAAAGATGGAGAACAACCCCCAGACGTTCAACAGCCACTGACAATTGCCTTGCACCAAGAGCCAAATAACCTTATTCTCCGTGCGCTAGGCTCGACTCTGGTCCCCCAGAGATCATAAATGCGTCTGATGCCTTTTCGCGTAATATTCCATGCTTGTCCACCCCTGAATCGTGCCCGAAGGTCAGAGGTGTGTTGCGGTCCTGCTAACCTTTTCTGGCTAAGCTCCCCTTTCCTCATCGTGTGGCTTTCCTTCAAACACTGGATAGCCTCGATATGGTTGGTGTCAACGCAAATTCGGTCTTGAGCTCTGCTTCTTGATTTGATTGCTGGTGTTTAGCTTTGGTCACATTAAAGCACATTCATTGATGATCAGCGTCCCAGAATAGGGGTGTCCGCTGTAATTTTGGTCAGGGGATGCGAGGAGTGTAAATCCTTCGACTCGCAGGCTAACACAAGAACCTGGGGATCGATGCTGCATGCGTTGAGATAAGGCCCTGATTTGCTGTTTTCGCTTGATTTATGGCCGTGGTATGTACTCTATGGACAGTTAACTTCGATATATACCCGCTGATACTTTCTTGGCACCCTCGTGGAGGGCGTCCGTGTGCTTGAAGAAACCTCAACCGTACGATGGCTGATGCCATAAAAGGTGCCAGGCCCCAGGTTCTTTCGTGGCGGAGGCGCCCGGAAATTTAATTAAATATCTTCACAACTGCGTGCCTTGGTCTCCGATTCTGCTTCGCACTCTCCGCTCAAAGTTTGCGAAGAGATGGTTGAAAGTAAACAGCATATGATATGGGTGGCGGGCCCAGTACTTGGGATAATCAGCTTCATTGCAACATCTTTGAGAGTGTACACTCGGTCGATGATAATAAGATCTTTTGGTATCGATGATAGTAAGCTTCCCCGCACTCCTGTATAACCAATGGATTATGCTGAGACTTAATGAAAAAGTGTTGATCGTGATTGCGGAAGTAGGTAGACAATCTCTCCCAGAAAGCCTAGCACCAATTTTCGCCTCTGAAATATACACAACTTCCCGGGGATCTGTCAAAAGCACGGCTGATTGATTTGTTGGACTAGCTATTGACGCTGTCTTATCTTATCTGTATTCTTGTTGGTATGTGGCTCCATCTGGTTTAATTTTATACGAACGTAGTCTTTTGACTGATATTTCTTCCATCTTAGCTGCAAAACATGGGTTGGGAATGCATCTTAAAGATCTTACCCCCAACGATGTTAGGAAGACTATACAGGTAAATATGAATTCTCAAAAAAAAAAAAAAAAAAAAAACATACCAACAAAAATCACTGACCTCTGTTTAGGCAAATTGGGGCAGTAGTCAGGTCAGTAAACAAAATTTCATCAGGCCTCAGAATCGGCTATCAGTATATCTAACATTCATGGGGGCAAGTTAAGAGCTACACTGTGCAAATAATGTTTGCCAAGCTTTCGCTGTTATATTTCTACCTCCGAATCGGAGGTCCTCGCTGTGGTGGCCTGCCAACCTGGTTTCGGGTTTCAACGATCATGCTCATTGCTCTTACGATTGTTGTTGGGGTTATCAGCGAAGTCATTATTATCTTCCAGTGCAAACCGGCCAACCACCAATGGAATCGATTGTTCCCAGGTGCCGATCCCGAAGGAAGGTGCTGGGACCTTGTCGTATTCTATTTCATTCATGCCGGTCTAAACATCTTTCTTGACGTGGCCATCACTATACTTCCTATGCCGCTCCTTTTATCGCTGTAGGTGTTCTTGATTCAAGACAAATTCGAATGCATCGCTGATAGTTCGACATAGTGAGCTACCTAGAAGGCAGAAAATAGTTTTATGTGGGCTGTTTTCATTGGGAGGAGTGTGAGTCAGCAATTGTTTCTCCTCCAAAATCTTGATAAGTTTCTGATTCAATTGAGTGATTTTAGGGTATGCATAATCAGCATGGTAAGGGTTGTCAAGTTACCTGCACTCAACAAAAGTAAAGACATCACCTGTATGTATCGACAGAATACTAAGACACCTGGCTCTTTACTAACGTTTTTAACAGGGGATGTAACGGATGCAATCGTATGGTACTATGTCGAAAGCACTCTCATCGTCGTAGCAGCATGTGGACCATCGTTGAAGCCGTTGATTCGAAAATACGCACCAGGGCTCTTGGGGTCCAAGACTCCAGATAGCTCCGGAATATACCAGGGACAAGGGAGTAGTGGTACCTCGCACCGAGTTGGGCGGAGATTTGTAGAAGGCGTCATAGCACCTTTGCCGACTGGACACCAAGCCTCAACTCATATTTCTTCATCCAAAGATAGAAGTTTTTACGGGGAATGCGATAGTGAGGAGAGGATTATCCAGGAGGAGATGGGGATGGGTATCATGAAGAGGACGGATGTCGTGATGACGGTGGAAAGCCAGAGTGAGATAGACCTGACTATCTCACGGGATACATTACAAGACTCGGAGAGTGGTATACGGTTGGAGGTTTTGAGTAGCAGTAACATATACGTAGACAATTCAAAAGCTAACTTATGACGAATGATTGATATTATCTTGTTTTAAATTATCTTTTATGTTTGTTTTCTAGTTCTAGTTCTCTATGTAAATATCTCTTCTTAGCGACACTTGGCTTTGGAAATCACCGGTTGGGCAGGTACGTCAATGTAATTCTAGTTAGTTTCCCGAAATTATAATAGGTGCGTATATAATCGCACACGTTAATACCCATGAATCCATCAAAAACGGTATGTGAACCGGCCTCCAAGGAAGTCAACAATATGTGCTTTTTCAAGGCCACGTTCTAGCACGGCCCACTATTGTGTGACTGAGATTTAAATACATAAGCAAATCAAACTGATATTCCTTGGATATTCGCAATCCGTTCTACGCCTACAGACAGTAAAGACCAGAAGGGCCTCTCGATGTGGATGAAACTTTCTTCGTCTTGAACCTGATCTCTGGATCACTCAGGTATGTGTTTCGGTAAGCATTACATAACTAAGCTATTGGCCGGGAAGAATTAGAACAACTAGATAGTAAAGAGTGGAGAACGCCCTTAGGAAATAAACCCCGCATAAATGACAGCCACAAAATCCCGCAGGTGGTGTAGAAGTATTAATACCAGATCGCTATAGTGGGATCTGATCTGGTCTCTGTCTAACGACAAGTAGAATAAGTGGTGGGAGTCAACCCTGGTACTACAAACCACGGCAAAACGCCTCGCACTCTATACTCCACTGCGCCATGTGAAGAGTGGGGAAACAGTCCTCGCCTGCAGGACGGGGCGTTCCCAAGAAAGAGAAAGAAAAGCAATATCCGCAGCCACTTTACCCTACGTGGGTTCCCGGCCCCGACCTACGGGTCCCTGGGACATTTAAAGTTATTTCGTAGTCGGTGCACGGCTTCATCGATATCATCAACCCCTTTGAATTCAAATTATGCGAAGTGCGCCCCACCCCCCCCCCCCTCTCTTCCCCCTCCCCCAGTCAAAGATATCTCCGTCATTGTCCGAACCTTCCGTAGGGCGGCCAAGGAGCTGGTAGTTGGGTTTTTTAGATTGATTCATTGATCTAGGCATTACAATATGCATGCATCTCGAACTGGACAAGCCAGAACTTCATATATAGGAACTTCTCCGAAGAAAGTCACCCAAATCCTTAGTAATTAGTAATTATAGGTGCCACACCTTATGTCAACATTCCCCGAGCTTTGAATCTCTGAACAGAGTAACCCCTGGATGCTAATTGGCGACACGAAATACAGATCATAATTAGTATACAATGGGGAGGCAAGAAGAACCTGAGCATGAAATATGCAGGCAGGGATTCAATTTGCAGTTAGTTCAGAATATACGCGAATCAGAGACCATTACCGCCAACACTCATGTTCAGGTTCTTCATACCTGCCCCGAGTACATACATGTATATGAGCTGCGTTATATGACGATATCGATTCTACAAAATTGATTTTCGACCTCCAGCCCATGTATAGTCGCAACTCGATATGCCGGATTGCCAAGATTCTAAGGATTTCGTACGGGATAGCAAAAAATCCGGGATAGCAAATTGATTTTGCAGTAGGAAAAATAATATTCTCAGAGGATCTCGTACGGGACAGCAAGGGATCCGGTGTATTGAGTTCCCGCATATCGAGTTGTGGCTGTAGGTACATGTGCAAAGTGCCTACGCATTGTTACATGGATCTCCGTCCGAGCCAAAACTCCCGAACGCCGACATTCACAGTTCAGTAGGTACTTTCTGTATGGTCTAGGCAAGGACTAATTCCATGAGGCAGAACGACATTCCCCTTTCGTGTTCATCTCGGGCCTCTTAGCTACGATGGGACACTCATAATTACCACCCTAACCCGCCGGAATGCCGGCCCTGTAGCCCTCTCGGACTCATGTCGGAAAATATTGCTACGAGGCAAACACGATAAGATGTACATGTTCCTGCTTGGAATAGTACCGGACCAATGCCTTCTTCAGTCCCTCCTCACTTTTGGTAAAATGAAGCCAAACGTCAATATCTTCGCGCATAATATCATTGATGGAAAACAATCAGCGTGCATAGCATTGCTATAGTTACTTTAAGCCCTCAACATTATACGAATGGTTGGTTAGTTTTCTTCCCAGATATAGCGTATTTCACACTGCACCAGACCCCCTTCCAATAATAGCCAACGATGGTGCTAATCCCATGGATCGACAGTTACCTTTGTCCAAAGCGCAAGCTTAAACTAAGGACCTGGGCATATCGATCACGGCCCGCTCCATTGCCCAACAGCAAACGGTCTCCGGCGAAATAACGTCTCCCAAACTTCTTCCGTCCTAGTAGGCCAGTCATTAAGATACAGAAAAGGGTTATGTGGAAATGAGTCTACCCTGATTCCCCTAACCCACAATCAATCCAGCCGTGAGGTGAGATGTCTTCTACTCGCTTGACTAATCTCGACTAATCATGACTGATGCTGATATGTCAGTACTTCGTCTCATACTAATCATCGAGAGTTCGCTTTGGTAACTAGAGAACCTACGTAGTACATGAAAGATACAGGTCTACTGCCAGAGAAACAGACACAGATCCCCTGCCGAGCCCTGTGTCCCTCCCTACGCGAGATCTTGATGTCTCACAAATCAGATTACTATTAATTTTTAAGCAACGAAAAACGTGGTATAGCGACGAAAACTCAGATTTCAGCTACTAAAACCAACTAACTCTCGCAGCTGAATGCCACTGTTTCGGCTACCAAAAAAATATCACTATCCGTTATTATCCCTGAAATGACTCAACAGAACTCCAAAACAAATGATATCGGCGTTAGAGCCAGCAAAATGATTTCACCCGGGCTCGAACCGGGGACCACAAGTGTGTTAGACTTGTGTGATAACCAGCTACACCATGAAACCACGTTTTACGAATGAATTTATGTTTATAAGAAAATTGGTTTGTCAAGGATTTTGCTGTTACCTATTCAGGGTTACGGTGGTTCCCGATTGGGATTAGGGGGAATTTCAGCACGAGGACAGGCTTTGTCACAGCTCGACCACCCCCACCTGCCCTGCCGACGAGAACGCTACGGAATCGGGTTGTTAGGTGAAGAATCAGGATGGCTTCGGTTAGTTTGGATATGTTAGGAAGGTGTTCGGAGGATACAGTAAGCGCTAGGCACTTCGGGTTAGGTTGTAGGGAAAAGGATCGGGATCGGTTGTGGGATGTTATTATATTTATTTGATATTTCTTTAAGTGTGGTGGTGAGGATTAGTCATTGGGTTAATCTTTGGGGTTTATATTTGAGGCTTTGTTTCTGTTATTGGTACTTTCTTTCTTTCTTCTTTACACAACGTCTTCATTCTATTTATTAGTAAAATTCTATTCTATTTCGATCGGTATTCAGCCCGGTCCCTTGTCTTCATCCTAGAACGTATCCGAATCGATTCTTGCCTCGGTACCTGCTCACGTCCTTGTTATCGAACCCTATCCTGTTAGAAGCTTCTGGATTTCAACCATCCTCCCCAAATCAGCAAAAAATGGGTTTCCCTAAGACGACTTCCGGCACCCAGATACCCAAATTCGTCTTTTGCCCTCAAAACCTCGTCTTTTGGCTCTGGGATATCGTCATATGTCCCCCTATTTTTGGCCGCTCATCATTCAACCACAAAACATTGTCCATTTAGAGCTCCTATTACGAAACCGGTCGTGCGACCTCATTAGCTCGTCTTTTGAATCAATCTATCCTACGCTCATCTTATGCCAAATGTCCCCATCTTCACTACCCATCAAAAGACGAAGATGGCTCAATTGGGAAATCCTCGTCATTTGACTCGGACATAATTCTGTCCAAAATCCAAGTCCAATAATCACTTCGTCTAAAATACAAACTCTAATTACCTCCGGGCCTGTCTAATACCTTTCACCCAATATGTACAATACAATCTAGTGCGTCGAATATCCACTATTTAACGTGTCTAAAGACTCCCGTCTCATTCCCAGTTGTCTTCCCCGTTCGTCATAATCCCCCCTGCCCAAAACCTATCATCAGAAGTCCACCTGTCTAAAGTCTCTTGTCTGGTGTTCATGTCATCAGTATCATTATAAAAAACTCAGTCCAACGTCCCGTCTTACTTCAGTAAATTGATCCGTATGTCGATAGATCGATCATACTATTGATAAACCATCTATTGTTCGTAGATGACGTCATCTCAGGCACCAAATAAGCGGCGCCCAAAATGCTTTTTATTTTTACTACCCTTTTATCGTCAGGAGAGCTTGAGCAGTGTGATACCGTTATTACCCCGTGGTCGACGTTGGGGTTTCCATTGAAGTCCGGCTTCAATGATTGTATTGCAGTCAGAAGTCTGGCCCTCCTTCGTCTTGGGTCCCTGAGCTTAAAGATCGCAAGTAGCCTTGCTGCGCTTGAACCCTGCAAAGCTTCCAAGTCAGCCGGCTTTTGATGAAATCAGACCCAGTCATTGCCCGTGTTTCCCCGTCTGTAACCCGATGTTCCCGTCGTACAAAGTATGTGAATTGTCCTCTCGTTGCCCTCGCCGTCCCAAATGATGGGTACATTAAGCTGTTTGAATGTGTTTACCCGCCAGCTATCGATGTCTTCGGGCATATCTTCGTATCCAAGACATAGCTTCCTCCTGAAATACCGTCGAATGTAATTCTCAAGGGGGTGAGTAGCGAGTATTCCGCAGGGTACGAAGAGGAGAATAGGAGCCGGTATGGGAACTCGCGATAGGGGTACTACAGGACTCTAGCGTTGGTAAGGTTCGACGGGGCACGAAGAAAGCGAGGCGGTGGTCTTCTTAAAGAAAGAAAAGGACGGTGATATTGTATAGCAATAAACAGCGTAGATACAGAAGACGTTGCGTAAAGAAAGAAGAAGAAGAAGAAGAAGAACACAAAATACAAACAAAACCCCCCTTAATATACTCAAGGAAATCTCAGCGATGACAAATCCAACATGACTCATACATTAACGATCACCAGAACCCGGTAGAACACAATAGAACCTTTCTGACTAATCCGACTCTTCATAACCCCGTATCTCCACTAGTCGATCCATGAAAGTAATACCCCAGTCTCTTTGTAGCACCTGTGATATCTACACTACCGACATTTGTTAATTTGACTGGGCATTTGACCTACCTCTTCTCCAACCTGGTGTCGCTTGGTAAATAGACTAATAACGCAATATACTGCGCTTGAAATGCCGGGTCGTCCTGACGGTCTCTAAAATCACGTCTTGTAGCTTGCATCCTCCTCCTCAGATGTAGCTCTAAGACGTTGAGATTGCCGACAAGCTCAGTGGTCGAAAAACTGTACCGGGCAATTTGTAGAAGATTTAATTCGCAAATGGAAAACGTATAATCACGGTTAAACGTCCAAAGTATTTGCATTGCGGGATCAATGTGATTGCTCCAACGATACGGTATTTTGATCTGATCCCTGTGAACTGACTCGCAAGACTCCGTCGAATAGTCCGGAATATTGCCGTATTGACGAATGTGCTCTGCGAAATGGCGAATGAGGTGTATCTTGGGGAAGTTGAAGTGGGATCCTGCTCGCAAGATTTGGTCGGTTTCCGCCTGGAGATTTAGCCTTTGGTCTGCGATAACCCTTCATCTTTGGCCTAAAGAGTCGTTTAGGCCTGCTAACTCGACGTCGTATTCCCAGCGCAATTCCCTCTGTCGTTCCGCCACAAGTCTGTCAGTCTCTCTAGTCGCGCGATATTTCCTGAAGATATCCTTCGTCCTATGGAAAGCCTTTAGGTAACTATCCAACATGTCTATCGTCAGTTCATTATGAGAACGATACTGGGTGACGAGTGCTCAGTCAACCATTGCCCGTACGCATTGAAAGGCTTTCTTGAATGGCTCTGCCTGTGCAGATGACGGATGCCTGAGGGCAGATGCCAGGGCTGGTAAGATTATTTTCTGAAAATTACGCATGTCCTTCCCTTGCCATTGACTGACCACTTGATAAGGCTTCATCGGTGCGGTAAATCTAAGGTAAGGTGGCATTCACATCCATATGGCGTTGAATTCATCCAAACGACCATGTTCCTTCAGGAAGTCTTCCAGCCACTCCATAAAATGTTTCAGGATTCCCAAGTATACCACGTGCAGCATGTCTGGCTTATGGAGGTCGTAGGTTTAGAGGAAGAGGAGGTTCCAGAAATGGTTGTACAGAGGTTGTAAACCACGAGAATTGAAGAACTTGGTTAACGTCTTCAGCTTCCGCCTTTCGTCTC
Organism: Morchella sextelata; assembly: GCF_020137385.1. Taxonomy (NCBI): domain Eukaryota; kingdom Fungi; phylum Ascomycota; class Pezizomycetes; order Pezizales; family Morchellaceae; genus Morchella; species Morchella sextelata. The sequence continues at coordinate 116,018 of NW_025408616.1, forward strand.
TCGGTGGATTCTCCAGTACCTTCAACACTCTGTACTGACGATAGATTCTCTTGTATTTGTCCTGATCACGAGGGTAGGTCTTGAACGGTTCAGCTTCATATTCACCCAGTCTATTGATGGGTATCTCGCACTTGGGGCACAAGTTGAACTTGGTATTCAGAATATTGCAGCTCTCCATTTGGTCCGAAAGCCATGCCATCAGAATCGGCCAACAACGTCTCGCGTACCCCTCTGAGCAGCCAATTAAGACACCGAGCCTTTGGTTAAAGTGCAGCAGAGGCTCCTGTATAACTGACATGACTCTCCTCACCGTCTCTGCCACCTAGGACTGGAGTCTCCCCTTCGACGTCGTGTTCCCAATTACTTCAGGAGGTATTGGCAATAGTGCGAGTAACAAATGCGCCTTGGTCGACGGCTTGGATCGTACTTTTCCCGGTATATTACCTATCATCATATATATCGGCCAAGTCCTCTTGTCTCCGGAGAAATTTGTCAAATGCGTGATGTCGGAGCTGCAGATAATCGGGACAATCGTGGCCCCGGTAGGAAGTCTTTCCTGCATATTGCATCACCAGTCCACTGTATGCATCTCGGAATAGAGTTGATATCCATTCGCATCGTAAACTCTCTCCAGCCGATAAACCATGCTTGACTTATAGTAATGTTGACCCAAGAGATACCTCACGCATTCGACCAGATTCCTGTAATATAAGTCGGTCGTTCTTCCAAAGCCGTCCCCAACGGTCCTGTATTGAAAGTTAGGTGGGGAGCCCGTCATTTTGTCGAGCTGGTTCTGGAAAGTATAAGCGGACTGAAAGGAACGCTCATTCTTTGTCGTCTTGTGCAACCCCTGATTAAAGTAGGCGTCAATTAATGTAGAGGTCAGCTTGTGCTCGATAAAGAAACAAGCCAATCTCCATTCCGCCGCGTCTTTGAACGGTGCCCATGACTTCCAATTCTCTTCTGTATAGTCTCGATAGCTATGAACCTGCCTTACTCTTTGTCCACTATTGGGTAGGTATGCTGTGGCCCTTTGATTATCATCAGCTTGCTCTGAGATCGGGGAGGCGATCGCCTCAGGGCCATCGTAATTGGAGTCAGGATCGAAGTCGGATTCCGCCTCAGAGTCGGTTGCTGAATCTGTAGAATCATCCGGGGCATCAATTACCAGAGTAAGCATACCAGGCAGGGCGTCTGGCAGCGTAGTTTCGTCTTCTAAATGCTTGTCCTCAGGCACATTGTCAACGCTATGATGCCGGTAAATATGTCTTGCAAGATGTCCCGCGCGACGGTAATACCTTGGGCACAGGGGGCAAGGTGTGGATGACATCCGCTTTCTTGATCAGTCGTGATGGTCTTTTGGCTTGTCGTGCGCGTCTTTTGCTTCGTCGTATGCCTCATTCTCGCGTTCACTGGCACTGGTATCGAGTGGGTTTATACTGCTGGAATTCTGACTGAGCAAAATGACCACTGTAGCACAGACCGACGATCATTTCCCCGGGGTCGTCAGCCGCGAGCCAAGCTTTGTTAAGCACATGCGACCTGACATCATTCATCACAACGTCGTCTGACCTCACCACCAACAGTTGCGAACCTCCGTCAAAGCACTCGTGTTGGTTCATTCATTAACTTAATCCAGCGACGATGAGCCTTTGTTTTTCGTCCCCTACATTGTATACATGACAAGGCGTTACGAGTTGCCGATTCCAGCACACCCTCACGATGGTAATTCGCACAGTCTTTGTTCTATATAAGAATCTAAATACCCCGTTGTTTCCCCGGAGTCTATCCTCCTGAAGGTATCCACCAACGGTCAAGCGTCTTTTGACCACCTTCCTAACGCAACTGACTACAAGGGTGGGTACTCAGTCGGGTAAAAACAAGTTGGCATTAGCCCAAGTGGGAAGGTCATTTCTCTAACGGGGTGGGGTTCTATAACGAAGATGTAGGCAGGTGCCGAGGCGAGAATCGACTCGGATACGTTCTAGGATAAGGATAGGGGACTGTGCAGAATACCGATTGAAACAGAATAGAATTTTACTAACAAACAAAATGAAGACGTTTGTAGAGAAGAAAGAAAGGAAAGTACAAATAATAAGAACAAAGCGTCAAATATAAACCCCAAAGAATAATCCAATAACTATTCCTCATAACCACACCTAAGAAAATATCAAACAAATATAATAACATCGCACAACCGATACCGATCTTTCTCCATACAACCTAACCTGAAGCACCTAGCACTTACTGTATCTTCCGAGCACCTTCCTAACATATCCAATCCTAACTGAAACCATCCTGATCCTTCAACTAACAATCCGATTCTATAGCGTTCTCGTCGGAAGTGCAGGTGGGGGCGGTCGGGCGGTGATAATCTCTGAACAAAAAAATGGAATGGGCCAATAAGGAGGGCCACTGGATTTTGTCGATTAGCAGAGCAGCATATATAGCAGAGGTAAGATTTTTATCAAGTCCTATATCTCTCGCCCTCTGACGCCCACCAGGGGTATGCGAAAAAGAGTAAATTTACTAGCGCCGAAGTTAAGTCCTTACTCAGCATTACGCTGGCCCAATGGAGGAACATGTTCAAAGCTGTGTACGACTACTTTGTCGAGAATGCGATTGCCGGCAGAACTATGGGAACAGACGAGCAATGGGACGAGACCGTGAGACTCCTACTCAGTTATCCGCACTGGAATAAATTCAGACGCCTGCTTCAACAGCCGGAGGAAGATTGCACCTTCCAAGGAGCGTTGATCAAAGTCTGTGTGAGCAGTATACTCCAAGATCTTGCCAAAGGTAACTCTACTGAGGATAGAGAGAAGTTCTCTGAAGCACTCAAACAGAAGAAGCGTGCGGCGAAGTCAGCGAAGGTGAAAGCAGAGAAGAACAAGGTGACCAAAGGGAAGGCGACCGATACAAAAGGCAAGGGCAAGCAGCGTGAGACGGCGCCAACTCGCAGTTCGATAAAGAGGAGCAAGCAGGCCCAGGCATCTCTGCCCAACAACGAGGACGAGGTCTACCCTGACATTGACGAATTTGCCTGGTTGGAAGACAAACCGGAGAAGCGGAGGGAAAAGGCAGATATCAGAGATGAGACGGACGATGAAGAGACATCTGAGGAAGCCGACGAGCCCTTCTCGGTGAAGACCGGGAATGTCGAAAGGCCACAATATCTTACTGATCAGCCTATCGGCATTTCGCATTTTTTCCCCTCCAAATACCGCTTTGAACGACTCGGAGGGGTGAAGTTGGGACTACGTCGGAAGCCTTAGGAAATTCCTAATTTGACCTGAAGAACCTTTGGTGGGCATCCCTACCTGACGTTTAGTTCACTTCCCGGTCTGTATCTATCGGAGGTTGTGAGGATGTTTAAGGGGTGTAACTAGACCCTGAAACCCGCGGTGGTGCTTCTGACTTGCCACACCCCGTGATACGCTATTTGGTCAGGTCTCTTGTCCTCGATGAGCAGTTTTCTAAGACCGTGTCAGGTCAATACCGTGTTTACCAGCTGTTACCTGAACAGGTCATCTTCCTACGGTCAGACAAAGATGTCAGAGTATGGCTCAATGCTTGTAAAGTTGCACCGCAACTGATACTATTAGTGATTTATAATGAGCATGATAAAAACGCCAGTCAGACTCCACCGCCGCTGTCATTCCCCTACTTTTACGGTGACTGGGAGGTGCTGATGGACAATCAGTTTCAGATTTACCGGAGAGCATTAAGCATCAAGGCCGAAGAGACAGGAACTCGTAAGGGGAAAGCGACGAAGAGGAAGAGAAGTGAGATTGTGGAGGTGAGCAACGACGCCGACGATGACGATACTGAAGACGACGCCGACGACGACAATGAAGACGAGGGTGAAAGTGGAGGGTCGAGTTCCTGTAAAAATCCCAGAGGAGAGAACGCCGGAGAGGGCAGCTCGAGCAAGGCGGCCCAGAAAGACGACGATAATAGCGACGACGATGACGAATAGCGCGAGGAGGATGATGACGTCGATGACGAGGAAGAAGAGGAGGAGGAGGACAAGGAAGAAGAGGAGGAAGAAGAGGAGGAGGAAGAAGAGGAGGAGGAGGCCCAAAGAAGAAAGAAGACAAAGACACCTGTAACGGCAGCTAGGCGGGTTGGCTATGTGAGTTGTCTGGGTACAAGGGAGAAGGATTATGCAGTGTGGTTGAGTTTAGTGAAGCGGGTTTCTATTATGTTCTTTTTGCTTCTGTTATGGGAGGGTATGAGTCAGCATTGGGATAGGGTATGGATATATAAGGGGGGCGTTGTCTTGTGATTTCTTGTTTCTCTTTCTTTCTCTTTTCTCTTTACGCAACCTCTGTATTTCACAGTTACGAATACTATTTGGTTCGCGCTACGTTATATGGTTTACCCGGTATACTAGACCAGGTACAACCATCCATAGTCCACAGTCCCCGTTCTTGCCTTAGGTGTACCCTTCGGCCCCATAGTCCATAGTCCACGAACCTCCTACGTCCACGTCTTCGCCTCGGTTGTATTCCTTGGCTTCATAGTTCCTACGCCCACAGTCCCCGTTACACTTAGGTTGCGTCCTCTATCGCCAACCAATACAACACTACCTCGCTTAGCTCTGGTCGCGACTATGTCCGACACTACTCAGGATACGCTGTTGCAGCGCCTTTTAGAATTTCTCACCACATATGGTCCCCTCCCAGCAGATATCGACTTCGGTGACGAACTTACCGAGGCCCATAATCTCATTGCTGAATGTTTGGAGGCTTTTACCAAGCCTTCCAAAATCCTGGAACCCGTTATCGACACGGCCCAAGAAGAGGTCATTATCGGCCTCACCAAGGAACTCGAAGTAGCTGACGAAAACGCTGCCGATTTATTGCAAACCTTGTCTGAGTGCCAGGAAGAGTCTACCAAGACCATCCGGGGCCGCGACGAGGCTATTGTTGCTCTGAAGATTGAGCTCGAAGAATCAAAGGCCGAAGAAGAAGAACTTCGATATCGTCTCGCCCTACACCAGGAAAGTCTCGCCATTGACGACGAGAAGCTCGCCGATGCTGAAGACGAAATTCTTCACATCATCTCTGCTGCAAAAGCCTGGGAAGTCCAAGCTAATGCCACTATTGCCGGTCTTCGTTCTCGTATCTCCGTCTCCGCCGCTACAGTTAAACCTCGCCATGTCTCCAAGCCTCGCTATCTGTCCCCTCGCTCTCAGGATCCCCGTACCATTAGTAATTGGCGAGAAAGGCCACTTGAAAATGGGTCCCCAAAGCCGGCGTTAAAAGGTCAGCCCCTTTGGTAAAAATTGGCAAACCAAAGGGGCCAGCCCCGCCACCTGTTCCTGTTGTCCCTGTTTTCTCCGCTGCTGCCGTGTCCGAGGATAAGATTCTCACAATGACCCGCCTTAAAGTACCTCGTCAGGTAGATGTTATGGATGGAAGGCCTATTGAATCAGGAAAACAAGGGGCGAAACCAGATGCATTGACTAGGAGGTCGGGTGACCTGCCTAAAGAAGGGGATGAGCGGTTGACCCATCAGAGTCAAGTGGTGTTGAAGCGAAAAAATTTGGATTCAAAGCTAAGTTTGTTCGCGGGTTCTTTTTCAAATGAATCCGCTGAAGGAATGTCCACTGTAGAAGAGTTGTTTTCAAATGCTTATCAAGTTGACAGTTTTCCGAATAAAGTACTCGCGATGCTTCGAAATGGCGTCCGTCACTCGAATAAGATCTCGCTTGCCGAGTGTACGGAAGATAACTGTAACGGCAGCTACGTATTTCGGCTAGGTGATGAACTGGGATGAGGGAAGGAGGTATCGTGCAGTGGAATTAGGATTTGTAATGGGGATTTCTGTTATCTTCTTTGGGTTTCTGTTATGCGAAGGTATTAGTCATCATTGGATTATGGATGGATATATAAGGGGGCGTTGTCTTGTGCTTTTGTCTGTTTTCCTTCTTCTCTTTCTTTCTTACGCAACCTCTGTATTTATTCCACGAATACTATTCTTTGTCTGCACCATGTCATAGGGCTCCAACTGGTTTATCATACCAGATAGAGCCACCCCATAGTCCATAGTCAAAAGTATACCTTTACGTCTACGTCCACGTCTACGTCACTACCTAGGTTGTATTCCTTGGCACTACAGTCTATCGCCTACCGTCCCCGTGATACGTAGGTTGCGTCCTCTATCGCCAACCAATACAACACCATAGTTTACAATGTCGGAACATGCACCTATTGATTATCAACAACTCAGCGATAGTCTCCAAGCCCTTTTTCAAGCGCATCCACGGGTCGATGATACTGTTGGAACTGAAGCCTATGCGCTTCTCCAACAGTGCCAACATGGTCTTGCTCAATATGCAACGGATTTACAGGAGGTAGAAGAGGAGGCCGAGAGGGCGAGGAGAAGGTTTGAGCAAGATCTTGCTGCTGCCCGAGCTCAACAGGCTCCTGTTGAGGCTGTCGCCCCTGTGCAAGCACCCAACGAAGACAATATTCCACCTGCACCCCCAGTACCACCCGTTACAGATACTACCTATCGGTCGGAGAAGCTTCCAGACCCTGAGGTATTTAAGGGGGATCGTGATCGAGAAAGGTTACACCTGTTTAAACAACAAATGAAGATTAAGCTATTAGGAAATGCCGATCGCTATCCTACACTACAGTCTAAACTATCCTATGCATTCAGCAGGTTGGAAGGCGTTGCCGCCAATCAGTTTTTACAATATATTGGCGAAGAAGGTATTGCCTTACCCTCTATGCTACGATTTTATGAGGTTTTAGATACTGCTTTCGGGGATCCCGATCGAATGCGTACGGCTAGGAGGAATCTTAGGAACATCCGTCAACGAAATCGAACGTTCGCCGATTATTTTGCTGAGTTCCATCGATATGCTGCTGAGTCGGGTATGGATGAAGTCTCTCGGATTGAGGCTTTGATGGAAGGTATTAATGCGGAACTCGATGAATCAATGATACACCATGACACTCCCGCAACGGTAAATGCTTGTGCGATACTTCTACAACGGTTGGATAATCGTCGCCGAGCGGCAGAAGCTAAGCGAGGAAGTAAAAAACCTTGGACGACTACTACTACTCCGGCCCCTCGTCCTTCACCAGCAAGTCCTGTTTCTGCTCCCCGCGCTGCCGCCCCAATCGCCAATGTACCTGTTACTGAAAGTCATCCCTCATCCCGCCCGGGAGGTGATGTACCAATGGATCTATCTGGAGGGCGTCGTCGCCCCTCCCCTACCGAAAGAAATGCCCGCTTAGTTGAGGGCCGATGTTTTTATTGCGGAGGTGTTGGACATATGGTTAGGGATTGCCCTCAAGCAAGGGCAATTGGAAATCAACCAAGGAGGCCTGTGATGAGGGGAGCAGCGTTGACGGTGGAAGAAAATGGCGGAAGCGATAACGAGTCGGCAAAAGATTTGTCCCTGCACTAAGTGGCTTAGCCCAGGGACCATTTAAGGATTTTTCTAGGATGTGTATTTCTGGTTTTTCGGTATCAGAGGAGGAAATGGATGGAAATCAACTTGTAGTAACTTGTTCGATTTCACAGAATAAAAATTCTTTCATACCTACCTACGCCCTTATTGATACCGGAGCATCAGGATACGCTTTTATTGATGAATCTTTTGCACGCCACAATAATCTTACAATGACCCCCCTCAAAATACCCCGCCATGTAGACGTTATAGATGGAAGGCCTATTAAGTCAGGAAAAATTACCCATATTGTCGAAGTCTCGCTAGACATTCATGGTCATCGGGAGGTCGCGCCATGTTTTGTAACGAAGTTAGGACATTATCCGATTGTGATGGGGATACTTTGGATGCGACGACATGATGTTACGATTCGACCAAAAGAAAACCTACTTGTGTTTGACTCTCGAAGCTGTTGTCAATACTGTTCACTCAGTGGAACTGCAGTTATTGTTCATGGCATCTCGATTCCCTTACCGGAACACCATACGGTCATCGTTTCAGCAACTGAAAAATCCACTGTCGATATTGAACAATTAGTACCAAAGGAATTTCACCATCGTCTCCATATGTTCAAAGAATATGATGCTTCAATTCTCCCACCACATCGACCATCCCATGACATCGAGATAGTATTGGAAGAAGGCAAGCGGCCACCATACGGACCTATATATGGATTGTCTCAAATCGAGTTAAAGGCACTACGGGAGTACCTTGATGAAAATTTACCCAAAGGATTTATTTGGGCTAGTGAATCACCAGCGGGAGCACCTATATTGTTCGTAAAGAAAAGCGATGGAACCCTTCGACTTTGTGTTGATTATCGAGGTCTAAATGCGATTACAATCAAAAATCGATATCCATTACCATTGTTAAAGGAAACCCTGGCTAAGCTGTCAAGATCACAATACTATACCAAGTTGGATTTACGATGGGGATATAATCAAATCAGGGTAGCGGAGGGAGACGAGTGGAAAACAGCATTCCGGACTCGATATGGACATTTCGAATATACAGTAATGCCGTTTGGATTAGCTAATGCCCCTGCTACATTTCAACATTGGATCAATGATATTCTACGTCCCTACCTTGATCAATTCGTAACGGCATACTTAGACGATATCCTTATCTATTCCGAGACCCTATCAGAACATAAAGAACATATTCAAAAGGTTCTAAAGGTACTTGATGAAAATCATGTTCACCTTAAACCTGAAAAATGTGAATTTATGGTTCAGGAAACAAAATATCTTGGTTTAATCCTTACTCCGAATGGGAATAGAATGGATCCAAAGAAAGTTATTGATGTTTTGGAATGGACTACACCGACAAACCTTCGCGATGTTCAAGTATTCCTAGGATTTGCAAATTTTTATCGACGATTTATTTTGGGATATTCGAAAATTGTTGCTCCGCTTACAGCCTTGACAAAGAAAAATATTAAATTTAAATGGACGGATGAAAGGGAGGAAGCATTTCAGACTTTAAAAAAGATGTTTACAACGGCACCGATACTAGCTCACTTTAATCCGGATCGAAAAATCGTAATAGAAACCGATGCATCTGACTATGTTTCAGCAGGAATCCTATCTCAACGTGACAATGAAGGAATTCTACATCCAGTCGCTTTCTTTTCCAAGAAACATTCTCCTGCAGAGTGCAATTACGAAATTTATGACAAAGAACTTTTAGCAATTATACGATGCTTCGAAGAATGGCGACATCACCTGGAGGGAGCTCAATTCCCAATTGAAGTTCTTAGCGACCATCGGAATCTCGAATATTTTATGACAACAAAATTGTTAAACCGTCGACAAGCCCGTTGGTCCGAATTCCTTTCACGTTTCGATTTCGTTATACAATTTCGGCCAGGAAAACAAGGAACAAAACCAGATGCATTAACTAGGAGGTCAGGTGACCTACCTAAAGAGGGGGATGAACGGTTGACGCATCAGAGTCAAGTGATTCTGAAGCGGAAAAATTTGGATATCAAGCTAAGTTTGTTCGCGGGTTCTTTGTCAAACGAATCCGCTGAAGGAGCGTCCACTGTAGAGGAGTTATTTTCAAAAGCTTACCAAGTGGATAGTTTCCCAAACAAGGTCCTCAATATGCTCCGGAACGGTGTTCGCCACTCGAACAAGATTTCGCTTGCCGAATGTACGGAAGATAATAACGGTCGGTTACTTTATCGAGGCGTGCTATATGTACCAGACGACAATGACCTTCGACTAAGGCTTTTGAAAGAATATCATGATAAACCATCCGCAGGACATCCGGGTAAAGCTAAGACATTGGGACTTCTAAACCGAGAATATTACTGGCCACAAATGCGAAGATATGTCGACCAATACGTTAGGAATTGCAATGTGTGTACCCGTAGTAAGGCACCACGCAATGCGCCTCATGGAGTGCTCCGACCTATGCCGATACCTGAGGGACCGTGGCTGGATATATCAATGGATTTTGTTACTGATCTCCCTGAGAGCGATGGATATAATGCAATTTTGGTTGTGGTGGATAGATTAACCAAAATGCGACATTTTATACCAACGACTAAAGAGGTGGATTCGAAGGAAATAGCAAGGTTATATATCAATAACGTTTGGAAGCTACATGGATTACCTGAGACCATTATATCTGATCGAGGAACACAGTTCGTTGCGGAATTTTGGAAATCGCTTTGTGACCGGTTAGAAATCTCACCAAAATTCTCTACTGCATTTCACCCCCAAACAGATGGACAAACGGAGAGGATCAATGCTATAATGGAACAATATCTCCGAAGCTATGTTTCCTATCAACAAGATGATTGGGCTCGAATGTTACCAATGGCTGAACTTGCGACAAACAATCATGCCTCCGAAACAACAAAGGTCTCCCCGTTCTACGCCAATTCAGGAAGAAATCCAAGGATGACTTTTGGCCCTTTGGAACATGGTCGAACGACGGCGGAGGATCAAGCGAATCGTATTGCAAAGGAAATGAAGGATGTGGTGGATTTCTTAAGAGAAGAAATGTTCCGGGCGCAAAGGATACAAGAAGAATCAGCCAATAGGAATCGAATTCCAGCTCCTCGATACCATTTAGGAGATAAAGTTTTCCTATCGACTCGTCATATTCTAACCAAACGACCTTCCAAGAAATTCGATTGGAAACGTATTGGACCATATAGTGTTAAGCGCATTGTTAATCCCTACGCCTATGAGTTGGAACTTCCCCGGTCAATGAAAATTCACCCAGTATTTCATGTTTCACTACTGTCACCTGATGCGAATGATCCTTTACCGGGACAACAACAGTTACCACCACCTCCGGTTGAGATCGAAGGAGAAGAAGAATGGGAAGTCGAAGATATTTTGGATTCGAGGAAACGAGAGGAAGGTTTGAATACTTGGTACAATATAAAGGATATGATGAAGCCTCCTGGCAACCACTATCGGACCTTGAACATTCACCTGAAATCATTAGACGATTCCATGAGCGTTATCCAGAGAAGCCTAAGCCTACCAGGAGGTAGGCCTTAGAGGGGGGCGTGGTCTGTAACGGCAGCTACGTATTTCGGCTAGGTGATGAACTGGGATGAGGGAAGGAGGTATCGTGCAGTGGAATTAGGATTTGTAATGGGGATTTCTGTTATGTTCTTTGGGTTTCTGTTATGCGAAGGTATTAGTCATCATTGGATTATGGATGGATATATAAGGGGGCGTTGTCTTGTGCTTTTGTCTGTTTTCCTTCTTCTCTTTCTTTCTTACGCAACCTCTGTATTTATTCCACGAATACTATTCTTTGTCTGCACCACGTCATAGGGCTCCAACTGGTTTATCATACCAGATAGAGCCACCCCATAGTCCATAGTCAAAAGTATACCTTTACGTCTACGTCCACGTCTATGTCACTACCTAGGTTGTATTCCTTGGCACTACAGTCTATCGCCTACCGTCCCCGTGATAATAACAACGGTCGGCTACTTTACCGTGGCGCACTCTATGTACCGGACGTCGACGACCTTCGGCTAAGACTTCTCAAAGAACACCATAACAAACCATCAGCAGGACATCCTGGTAGAGCAAAGACCCTAGAGCTTTTGAATCGAGAATACTACTGGCCACAAATGCGAAAGTATGTCGACCAGTATGTTAGGAATTGCAATGTGTGTGCCCATAGTAAGGCACCACGTAATGCGCCTTATGGAGTACTCCGCCCCATGCCAATACCTGATGGACCGTGGACGGATGTGTCAATGGATTTTGTTACAGATCTTCCTGAAAGCAATGGGTACAATGCAATCCTGGTTGTGGTAGATAGGTTGACTAAAATGCGACACCTTATACCGACAACTAAAGAGGCGGATTCAAGGGAAGTAGCGAGGCTATACATTGAAAATGTTTGGAAATTACATGGACTACCTGAAACTATGATATCTGATCGAGGAACACAATTTGTTGCGGAGTTTTGGAGGTCCGTTTGCGATCGCCTAGAAATATCGCCAAAGTTCTCTACCGCGTTTCACCCCCAAACCGATGGGCAGACGGAAAGGATCAATGCCATAATGGAACAATATCTTCGGAGTTATGTTTCCTACCAACAAGACGATTGGGTTCGATGGCTACCGATGGCCGAATTTGCAATCAATAACCACGCTTCGGAAACAACCAGAATCTCTCCTTTCTATGCTAATACGGGAAGGAATCCAAGAATGACGTTCGGCCCTTTAGAACATGGTAAGACGATGGCGGAGGACCAGGCCAATGGTATTGCACGAGAGATGAAGGAGGTATTGGATTTCCTACGAGATGAGATGTTTCGGGCGCAAAAGATTCAAGAAGAGTCAGCCAATTTGAATCGAAATCCAGCCCCCCACTATCGGGTAGGAGATAAGGTTTTTTTATCAACACGCCATGTCCTCACTAAACGCCCTTCGAAGAAACTCGATTGGAAACGTATTGGACCATATGTCGTGAAGCGGATCGTTAGTCCTTATGTCTATGAGTTGGAACTCCCTCGTTCTATGAAAGTTCATCCCGTATTCCATGTCTCTTTATTGTCATCTGCAGCAAACGATCCTTTACCAGGGTAACAACAGTTACCACCTCCGCCGGTCGAAATTGAAGGACAGGAGGAGTGGGAAGTCGAGGATATTTTGAATTCCAGGAATCGCCGGGGAAGGTTTGAATACTTGGTAAAGTATATTGGTTATGATGAAGCTTCGTGGCAGCCATTGTCGGATGTCGAACACTCGCCCGATATCATCAAACGATTCCATAATTGTTATCCACGGAAGCCTAAGCCTACTAGGAGGTAGGCCTTAGAGGGGGGAGTGGTCTGTAACGGCAGCTAGGCGGGTTGGCTATGTGAGTTGTCTGGGTACAAGGGAGAAGGATTATGCAGTGTGGTTGGGTTTAGTGAAGCGGGTTTCTATTATGTTCTTTTTGTTTCTGTTATGCGAGGGTATGAGTCAGCATTGGGATAGGGTATGGATATATAAGGGGGGCGTTGTCTTGTGATTTCTTGTTTCTCTTTCTTTCTCTTTTCTCTTTACGCAACCTCTGTATTTCACAGTTACGAATACTATTTGGTTCGCGCTACGTTATATGGTTTACCCGGTATACTAGACCAGGTACAACCATCCATAGTCCACAGTCCCCGTTCTTGCCTTAGGTGTACCCTTCGGCCCCATAGTCCATAGTCCACGAACCTTAGTCCACAGTCCCCGTTCTTGCCTTAGGTGTACCCTTCGGCCCCATAGTCCATAGTCTACGAACCTTAGTCCACAGTCCCCGTTCTTGCCTTAGGTGTACCCTTCGGCCCCATAGTCCATAGTCCACGAACCTCCTACGTCCACGTCTTCGCCTCGGTTGTATTCCTTGGCTTCATAGTTCCTACGCCCACAGTCCCCGTTACAACACCCAGGCCCAAGACGTCGGCCTAGATGCCGCCATCAAAGACACCCGGCCCGAAGACCCCGGCCAAAACACCTGCTCAGACTACTGCTGCCCAGCGTGGAGGGAAAAGGTCGAGAGCGTAAGTTGGACTAAATTCCGTATCAGTAGTATAGTTTCTCCTCATGTGGCTCATGCAGTCAATACATTAGACACCATCTGTTCAATGAGCCTGCTGAGAGCTCGCCTTATAAGAGTGAGCTGGAGGAAGAGCAAGGGGACTTAATACCAGAGTACGAAAGTTGGGCCACTGCTTCACAAGCTGACAGCGCTCTGGAGTCTGAAAGAACTACGCAAGAAGAGATGCCCGGTGAAGAGCCTGCCGGGGAAGGTAGTTAAGTTGATAGTGGCCCTGATGGGAGTATTCCTCCTGGCAGGTGCGGGGTCGAGTCAATCGATATAGAGGTGGGTTATCTTAGCGATGCATCGGCCAGTTCGATTGAAATGGGCAAACTTCAAACAAATCCCCATCTTCCCCAGTTCTCCTACCTCCAAACCTCCCCTACTCCCACTAACATCAACCTCCCCGACCTCCCTGTGAAGGGCTGGACTTCCGTCTCTCATCCTACGACTCGAAAGAAAGTTCGTTTCGAGTAGCACTGGTTGATAGTAGGTTGCACGCTCCAGTCACCTGCTCGTGAGTTTTCTGACCCTAGTCGCAATCTTTAGTTTTTGACGGTTGTGATTCTCGTCTTTTTGTCGGCCTATCTTTTATGGCGCTATTTTTTAGCCTCTTTGGCGGTTGTTGCGATATGTTTGGTCTATCTGTTTTGGGTGATTTGACAGTTGTCCTGGTCATCTTTTGGGATTAACCTTATCTATTTTGGGTCTTTTGGTGTTTGTCTTATCTTTATTCGGTCTTTTGGGGGTTAGTCTTATCTCTTTTGGGTTATTTGATGGGGGTTCTTGTGGTTTAGAGTTAGTGATATCTGTTAGAGTCTTTTGGCGCAGGACGTGAGCTGAATTAGGGTTAGTTGGGGTTGAGGTCATTTTGAATTTGTCTGATCATTAGTAGTATTCTGTTATTAAAAACGTCACTCGACCAAATACAATACAGTGATGAGTAGGTTGAGCAAAAGGGCGTAGCCGATCCCAAGCAAGTGCTTAGTCATCTGAAAATCCAAGTCACGTCCAGCGTCATCTCCTCTCCTCTATCCAATATGAAGGCGAGTACACAATATCTGTTGCTCGCCTGACCTATGATAACTCTAGTAAACGGACTGGATCGACGGAACACAAATAGCAGTAAAGCCCGGAAAGGAATGGTGCGGGATCGTAGCCTTTTTCGTCTCCTCCCATTGCCTACCCTCCGGGAACGCGGGCTTGCTGGGGACACCAGACTCAGACTTGAGAGGGTTTTGACTTGACCGCCCTTGACTACCCGTAAACAATTTAGTGGAATGGCGTGAATCTGTATTATGGTGGACTTATTTAGGCTAAACCTTGGATTCTAGTAGCTCGAAACAAATCGCGGGACATATCTCTTAGCGTTGTTTGCCCCTAGCTATTGGTCCGTGTATGGATCAATAACATCACGGCAGAAGTTGCCCTCCGAGTCATCTCCCCACTCCCCCTTCCCAAAACTCTCTTATAAAGTTGGAACGTTGCACTGCCGATTTTATCGACAAAGACATTCTTGACAATGCCTCAGTGAGAGAGTCAGTTTCATTTGTCTAACTCCTACCGTACCTCGCAAAACACATACAGAGAAACTTCCTCCAGTCGCAACACCAGGTCATTTAGAAGGGACAGACGACCGACTACTCAAAGACATATACGATCTTCACAGGAGATTCCAAGCACCTTTCCACATAACTCAGCCAGATGATTGCCTATGAGATCGTCACAGGCGCGAGGGCGAGACATGGAGTTTGAAGACGATGTCTCCGAATACGGGGATACATCACAAAGAGCTTCACAGATTGATTTACAGCTTCATAGTGAGATGTATTTGACAAAAGACGGGAGATTCAATGCCCGGCAACCTACGAGCCCGCCACTCTTAAGCCTACCACCCTAGGAGTCTCAATTTCAGCAATCCTCGTCGAGGGGTACATTACCGTCGGCCGCACCAAATAGAGAATCTGATCCGAACCAGCTGCATGAAACTTTTTATCCCTCCCCCAGGCGTGGTAATAGGTCTCCTACCCATCGAAATGCCCTAACTAATCATACACATACTTGTAACGGCAATTAGGTATTTCCGGCTAGGTGATAAACTGGAACGAGGGAAGGAGGTATTGTGCAGTGGAATTAGGATTTGTAATGGGGATTTCTATTATGTTCTTTGGGTTTCTGTTACGCGAAGGTATTAGTCATCGTTGGATTATGGATGGATATATAAGGGGGTGTTGTCTTGTGTTTTTGTCTGTTTTCCTTCTTCTCTTCTTTCCTTACGCAACCTCTGTATTTACTCCACGAATACTATTCTTTGTCCGTACTACGTCATAGGGCTCCAACCGGTTTATCATACCAGGTAGAGCCACCCCATAGTCCATAGTCAAAGTATACCTTCACGTCTACATCCACGTCTACGTCACTACCGAGGTTGTATTCCTTGGCACCACAGTCTATCGTCTATAGTCCCCGTGATAATACTCCCTCCGGTCATCAAGATTCTGAGTCTATTAGAACATCGTCGGGGGGGACACGCCCCGAAGCCCTTCGTCAACTTTCTGAGCTTTCTGGACCGGCGTCGATAAGAGCTCCTTCCGAAGTTGTCAGCAGTACAGATTATGCTAGTGGCAGCGGCGGGAGGTATTCTGGGGAGTCATCATTACAAAATCTACTAGCACCGGTCGACTCTACCGATCCCAGCAAAACCAGAGCTCTCCGACATCGTAGCTTAGGGTAATTCGACATTGAGCTGAGGACTCTAATCGAAAAAGCTGGGTGGCATTTCACCAAAGAGACACGATTCAAAAACCCGATACCCTCGTTATTGGAATTGGCGTCCATAGTCAGAAATTCATTGGATTTTGCCAGGGTGGAAACCGACTTTTCAGCGGAGTTGTCGACCGGCGTGTCCGGGCAGGTGAGGTTTTATCATCAATGGACTCATTCACACATGATGGAGAAGGCAAAGGCGGTAATCGCGTTATATTACGGCCTAGCCGGCATGACCGGTGAGCAAGCAAAAGCCCGTGTCGATTACTTCCTGACAGATGACCGTTTCAATTGTGATCTCACTCATTACGAGGTATATCCACTGTTCGTCCAGAGGTACAGATTTGGTACTAACGTCTTTAGCCCGTACAATGGCACTTTGCCGCACCTCAAATACCACGTTTTATCGTCTACGCCTACTATAAGACCAATCGTAGGATTGCCGTCAACGATCCGGAATTTGAAAGTTGTATCAACCCGTCTTTTATCTGCCTGGTTTCTACTGTACTTTACCATGCACTGAGAGTCCACGTAATTGGAGGCAGCAACTGGAAGAATGGTGTCTTCAATAAGAACTATTGTGGCGGTGAGCACCCCGTCTTTCATCTGGTCAGATTATCGACGGGCATCATTATTGACGGTGGTGCTAGTAATTTTCAAGAGGCACATGCGCACATGGAAGAGGTCCTTCCCCGATGATAAGACGTTAAATCTAGTACTGAAGGAGATTCAACACGAGATATTGAAACACATTAAGAGGACAAACTGCTGCAAGATTACCACTATCGAGAGCAGGGAGGCAATTATTGACCCTGGAGTAGGCAGCTTTTTTGAGGGTCTCCGATCCAAGCTCAGTACGGAGACTGATAACGACGATATGGGGTCCGACGAGGCAGACGACCCGCCGTTTGACGATGACAATGGGGAGGAGAGCAATGTCACTCCACCTACAGTCGGGGACTACATAGTCGATGCAGGAAGCCAGATAGATAGGACTATTGGAACAATTACCGGGATTAATGTAAATATTGAAAATGACGTAGAGAGAGATGTCAGTATGATGCAGGGCGGAGAAGAGCGCTCGGGAGAATTAGTCAGAAGACGGAGAAGGAGACCGCGCAGGAGCAAAGTACAAAGGGTCAAATAGCTCTCACCTAAAAAGACGAACTAGATAGAACCAGGGGTGTCAAAAGACAACGAATCAATAGACAGTATTACCCAAAGAAAATTCAAACGTAGAATCAAGGGACGGAAAGATGAAGAGTTTAGACCAAAAGACGAGAGATAGTTGCCATAAGACGAGATGTGCGAATGAAAAAATGAAGAGTGTGAACCAAAGGACGGGATAGTTGTCGGAAGGCACAGATCAGTGAGAAAGGACGATATAAACTGTTAAAAGACAGAGAGTGTGAGCGTAAAGACGATATGTAGTCGTCGAGATAGGCAGGTTGAGGACATAAGTCATCCAATATGACGTAGGTAATTAGACTAAAGGCGAGGTGATGAGGGCATAGGATGACTTTCATAGACCAAGATGTGAGCATAATAGTAGAGGAGCTACCTCCTATGTCCAGAAGACGAGCTCGTCTTTAGATGTCGGGACGACGTCTTTGAGGGATGGGAGAAAGTTTTCGTCTTTAGCCTTCGCGACGTCGTCTGTTGATCAAGAGATGCAGAGCTCTCGTCGCGGGGCACCCAGGTGTCGGTATGCAGGTAAGAAATCGCTTTGTATAGTCTGGAGCATCTGGGGTGTCTGGGGCGCCCAGGCATCATAAGACAAGACGTCATTTTTTGCTGATGCACTCTCCATGTGTAGGTTCGAGTTGCTACTAATACATGGTGTTTCTGGGACTGACCAGAATCAGAATGATTCAGAGATTCTAGTAGCCATATCGTGGATGTAGTTAGATCTCAAGGGGGCGAGTAGCGAATATTCTGCAGGGTACGAAGGAGGTGGTAGAGGTCAGTGGGAGAGCTTGCAATAGGGGTCCTGAGGGACTCTAACGTTGGTAAGGATTTAACGGGACAAGGGAAGCAGCAGTGTGGTGGTCTTCTTGAGTAAAGAAGAGGAGATAATATTATATAGTAATAGATAGCGTAGATACAGAAGAAGTTGCGTATCAAAAGAAGGAAGAGAAAGAGAAAAGAAGCGAGGATGAAAAGCTACTAATATACTCAAGGAAATCCCAGCGATAACAAATCCAAAATGACTTATACCCTTTAGACCGACAGAACCCGATAGAACTCAATAGAACCTCTCTAACTAATCCAACTCCTTGTAACCCAGTGTATTAACTGATCGATCTATGAGATTAGACCATACTAGAGAAAATGTATGTAAAGAAGTGTAGTAATTGAGCGTGTTATTCCAACTAACTAGAGGGGGGAATGCCCGGTATTTATACTAAAGAAAGATAACTCAAAACATAACGAATCATAGCCGTATAAGTAATAGAAAAACATGACTAATAAATACCAGAGAAAGAATGAGTCAGAACCCGTGACTCATGATGACAAATGAGAATCCTCTAATACTATGAAACGTACCGAGCGTACTATTTCAAGACTTACAACTTTCAGTGTTACTAAGCATTTGATTAGGCTGAATTGTACTCAAATATTGACTCCGACCTACTTGTACCGGGGGTTAAGGGTAAGTACTGAGAACCCCCTTTTGGGGAATTTTTAAAAATGAGGGTTTGGAAAGAACTCTGATTGGGCTGATATGAATTAATGTGACACTTGGCAGCCAAGCAAGTATTTGAGGTAGCCCGTTGCCAGCTTTTGCAACGCAACCTCCATCACCTCAATTTGACTCCGGTTCAATCACAATTTCATCAAATAACAACCCTCAACAGAGTCTGGTGGTCTGAAATGATATGCAGATGATGCGGTAGGGAGGGGAGATACTACTGGTTTTTTGTTTGTATTTTTAACGATTAAATTCGATTTTTTAAGTGAAAATATATGAGAATGTCTCGGTATTTTTTTCCCACATAAGTCTCAGTAAAAATCATCCTGCACCATTGGTTGCTTTAGTTGCTACCCATGGCATTGACACAAAAATCAACCAATGAAAAAAATGGACATGGGGGTGTCTCCGTACTTTACGTGCACACCCGGTACTAACTTTCATGAGTCCTGAATGCACGAGTTTTTATTGGCACGTTTACAGGTGCTTATCTGATCTGATATGATGCGTGCTTGTTCATTAGATATCGATCTCTACTGTAATGATTTCTTGTAAGATTTAGTTTGTAACAGTACATGTGCATAGCTTCGTTCATAGATAGTGCCAATAAAGCCACGTTCACGGGAACTATGGAATGAGAATATCCCTACTTTACATCGATAAAGATACATAATGCTATCCTTCCCAAAGTTTCATTGTGCATGTAAATTATTCCTTCACCGCGAACTCCTAGTGCCAACCTCACAACCAGACAACTATCAAAGGAAATACTAAAATTTATAAGATCTCCGTGAGAACCAACCAGGCGCTGCCTTCCCACGCGCCTACTCAGGTCTCCTCATGTTATAGATTGGTCCTCCCATTTGAATAAGTTATGTCCACAAAATCGGGCGTCCCCAATCTCCTCAGAGGTTCTATGCTCTCCGAGCCTTCAATAGCTACATGTAAGCTTTCATCCCGTGAGGTTTGGCTGCTGCTCGGTTGCACTCAAATGTACCTATATATGGACATGCAAGGCTATGACATGCAGGTTTGATAAAAGAACAGACGACTTACATACAAGCCAAATGGGTGAGTACTTCCGCCCACAGTATCTCCTCTGCCTCTCTAAGCTCAAGAATCTCAGCGATAGGTTTTCTTACGAAGTAAATGTGAGAAACTCTCAATTCGGCCTGGTATACTAAAATGATCAAGCCACTGAAGCGTGTTAATTCTACATACCAATACGCGTTGTCAAAGAGACATGTTAAGGCTCGTTGGGACCGGCGGCGGCCCACTAGTGAATCTACTTATCTCTCAGCCCGGACGCTTCCCATGCAGAGATTTCTAGTTCAGCTATGTATGAGCGAGAATCACATGCAAAAATCCTTACCCCGCCATTCCTGCGACCCCGCCAATGGCCAATACCCTATCGATTTGTACCTACTCTACAAAACGTGTGCTTTTGATACTGATCTCCCGCGCATAATCGTGCTCGTGTGGAATCGACCGCCCCACGTACCTCCTCCACCACCACCGTGACGCCTCCAACCCCAGAAACCGGCACGATGCTCCTTTGAATAGTTAGCCCTGAGGAAAACTTTTTCAAAGGACCCAGACTCTCTGCGTCGAAAAGGTACGAAGCGGGGTAGTCTCCAAAGACAGCTATGTTTCGGAAGCTCCTTCCAAGATATATCTCCAACAACGTCATCTCTCACGATATTGAATCCCGTGTTCATTTCGATCATGGTCATAACTACGAATCTGATCCCGCCCCGAAAGACATCTCCTGTATGTACTCGATTCCTGACAAGAATGTAGGTCTCACAAATCCAGTCATTACCCGCTCATTGTGCCAGCCCCGATATTGTGGCACTGAAGTCCTCGACGGTAAATGCCAGCCAGTCACGGCAGACGTGCCAGAGTACGTATGTAGGGACGAGATATTTCACAAGCCGAACCGCCTTGCGTGACCGTGTTGGCGCGCCGGTAGCAGTCTTGCTGTCTGTCCGCATCTTGATCTTGTCTTGATATAGGCTCACATTTCTGCTATATAGAATTAGTCATGAAGCACAGGACATGCACCTCCATGTAGTGCGGAAGACCGAAAATCAAGGACGCAGCACTAGCAAGGAGCATGTAGTGTCATATTCCGGCGAAATCTTCTCTAGCACAGCAAAAAGCCTAAGGCCCTTCCCGGTATACTATTATGGCCACTCAACCATACTCGAGAATTCTAATCATGAGATATCACTCGGTACCACAGCCTGGGATGATTATTGATTGATCAATTGAGATGGCTAAGTGACTTGATTCATTAGTAGAAAAAAGGGTCTAAATAGCTATCTAATCACTGACCGTACAGGTTTCATCATGGTAGTAACAGATCACCTGTTGATATTCGACATCATTCAAAAAGCCAAATATCAAATAACAATTGTCGATTTCATGGCTTCCGAGTCTTAAGAACGTCCTCACGTACTTGGCTATAGATTTTGACATGACAGAAGGTTCTCACGGGCTTCTCGTCCACAATGGGTCATGTTTATATAAAACTCATTTATGGCTCTATTTCACTCCCGCCTCTTTAAAAAATCATTTACACCAAAATTGCATCTTTCCCATCTCCTGCGCCAGCAAATAAGATACTGCATGAAACACGGGCACCACTAGTTTCGGGATGATCTTTCGCAAGTTTTGCCCCGCCGCTACCCCCACTATCCCACTACCCCCACTATCCCACTACCCCCACCACCACCACCACCACACGCCGTCCTTCCTCCCCTCAATTGACACCAACCTCCAACCTCCAACCTCCAACCCCACCCCACCAAACCCCACCAAACCCCACCAAACCACAAACCCCCCCATCCGAATAACCATCCCCACCCTGTCCACACTACCTCCCACGTCCTCCCCCTTGACTCTTGGGAGCTCTTCAAGCTGACATGCCTACTGACATGCCTACGGACTTCTAGAGCTCGATAAACTCACTTCAATATCCATTTAAGCCACGAGAAGCGACATGTAACCAATTGCCCCTACGCACCAATGTCTACTCTAACTAGTGGTCAAACCAAGGCTTTACAATCCAGACACCAGCACAAGCTTCACATCGACAATTCTAGAACCCGTTTTACCATGGCCTCTATAACCAAATTCACAGTCCAGCATTCAACATTCGACGACATCTCGCAACCACGAGCCCAGAAGCTCAAACGTTTCTTTTGCAATCGATCGTCATGACTTCATTAAAACCACCAGCAAAACAAAGGACTTTTATCTTTTCATGACATCATCATCAATCATAACGCTCACACAAAGAACAGAAACCACACACAAAACCTCACAAAGAGACACAAAAAGAAAGAAAAAAAGAAAAAAAGCCCCACCAAAAAGAGAAAATAAAAATAGCGGATATCATAACCCAACCCCACCCACCCTCTCGCCACAAAGGAAACCAAGCACCCTATATAAAAAAAAAAACGAAAAACGAAAGATGGAAGAAGAAGAACTACAACAGCTACTCGACCGAACAACACCGATAGAAAAAGTCCTCATCCACGCCCCTCCACTCGTTCAGCTTCACCATGGTCCCCGCGTTCCCCGCGTTCCCCGCTTCACCTATAGAAGCCACCGGGGCCCTCCCTCCGCCCACCACCATGATGACTCCTCCTGCCACCGTCGCTGCCGGGCGCGGGCGCCGCCGCCGCGCCCCCGGTAGATGTCCGTCGCACATCGCGCTCGAACTCATCCTGGTAAGCGTACTCGGCGACGCGACGATCATCTCTCTCCCTATCACGGTCTCGTGGGCGGTAGTCCTCCTCGAAGCTGCCGCGAGAGAGAGGTTAGCTTGGGATACGTACTGGGAGGAGGAGGAGGAGGAGGGAGATGGGGGTACAAACTCATCCGGGTACGATTCGTCGTATTGTCTGCTGCGCGCGTTCTGCGCCTCGAAGCGCCTCATTGCCTCCCGCTGCTCGCGCGCGACTTCCTCGGCCCTCTTGCTGCCGCCTGCGGGCGGTGGTGCAGGTGCATCGAGCGGTGGGCCGTCGCCGCTGCCAGGCGTGCGGGCGGAGATGCCGGAGGACCCCGACCAGTCGCCTTCGTCAGGGCTTGGGGATCTCTCTCCGCGCCTGTGGCGGGACTGGTGGCGGGACTGATGCCGGCGATGGCGGTATTCGGAGCGGTCACGCTGGCGTGAGGGGCGTGACTTCTCGGCGCTGTCGACGCTGGGGTGGTGTCCGTGGGATGTGTGGGGGCGGGTTGGCGGTGCCGCGCGGGCCTCCTCGCCGAGGATGGGGCGGGGGTTGAGTTCAGACTCGCGCCAGTGTGGGTCGGGCTTGCGGGGGGTCTTGGACTTGCTCTTGGGCGGGCCGTGGCGGCGGTCGTCCTCGTCGTCGTCCGGAGGATAGGACATGGGCATGGTCATGGGGATCTTCTTGCCGCCGCCGCCTCTGTGGGGCGGGCCCGGGGGCACAAACGGGCCCTCCATGGCCTCGGGGGGCGTCATCTGCTCTCGCGGCGGATAGCGGTGGTGGCCTCCTCCTGGCGCGGGCAGGGCAAGGGTCTCGTCCTCCGAGTCTTCGCTGTAGTCGCGCGGGAACTCCTCCCACACCCTCCACCAGCCATCGGAGATGATGGCGTCCTCCTTGTCCGGGAAGCACCGTCTGGGGATCGACTTTGGGAACGGATGGCCGGTCTTGGGGTTGATCACCTGCCAGTTTGCAACCACCTTCTGCAGACGCTGCGACTCGCGGTTGGGGTCGGACATCAGCTGCGTAAACATCCAGGTCTCGAACCCGCGCGGGGTGAGTGCCGGGATGCACGGCTTCTGGTCCGACGCAGGGGGCATGTAGAAGTGCTCGCAGTTGAGCGCGCGGTAGATTGACGACAGCGAGGCCAGGGTGCGGCCGGTGAAGAAGAGCTTCCAGTCGAGGGGCTCCTTCTCGACGGCGTTGGAGGTGTAGAAGTCGACCATCTTCTCGGGCGTGATGACGATGCTCTCCTTGACCGGGCGCTCCTTGATCTGTGCACTGTTAGATGATGTACATGCGCATATATGCTGGTGATATCAGGTGCGATGTAGGGAATAAAGATTAATACCATGTAGTTTGCAGTCTCCCTCAGCAGGGTGACCAGCTTTTCCTTTGGCCGAGGCTCCCTCCCAGGCTCTTTGTCGACAAGGTCTCCCCACAACTCGTAGAAGATGGCCCCGTCGTCCATGCCCATCTTTGGCTTCCCTGACGCCGTGGAGGACGTCGATGTCCCTGGTGTTGGCCCGTATACAGACGATGTTGCATTCGACTTTGACTGTCTGTGTGACGGTTTCCTGCCCAGATTCTCATCCCTCAGAGCCATAGCTGGCGGTCCCTTTGGCGACATGTGCGGCGGCCCCGAGGCCCCGATTGGCGCCGGCTGCGGCGGGAAGTAGCTGGCCTGGCCCGGCGGCGCCCCGTACTGCTGGCCGTGGCTCATCTTCTGGCCGTGGTGCGGCGGCGGCGGGCCAGGCGCGGGCGCCGTCTCCTGGCCCCCCGGGCCGTGTGCCGAGGAGCCATAGCCAGGGAAGGGCCCTGGCACCGGCGGCATGCCGTAGTGTTGTGGCTGGTGCGGCCCGTGACCGCCGTGACCGCCCTGTGGCTGTGGTGGCGGCGGGGCAGGGATTGTCGCGACAGCGGGGGAGCCTTGGCGCTGCTGCTGCTGGCCGTGGGGGGCGACCG
The DNA here is from genome assembly GCF_020137385.1 of Morchella sextelata. Classification (NCBI taxonomy): domain Eukaryota; kingdom Fungi; phylum Ascomycota; class Pezizomycetes; order Pezizales; family Morchellaceae; genus Morchella; species Morchella sextelata. The sequence goes on from NW_025408616.1 coordinate 140,702, forward strand.
GCTGCGTGAGCAACGGGGCTGCGCCCGCCGGTGCAACTCCTCCTCCTCCTCCCCCGCCTGCTCCTCCTCCTCCTCCTCCTCCTGGTCCTCCTGCTTGTCCGAGCTGGATGCTGCGCATGAGATCCTCTGCCAGGCGCTGCACGACATCAGGGGGGAGGCCGTGCGTGTTTGCGATTATGTGGGGCAGGTCTGGAGAGTATCCCCCCGCTGAAACAGGAGGGCCGTAGTCGGAGCGGGGTGGAGGCTGCGACTGCTGGGAGGGCGAGAAATCGTGACGGTCAGGACGGTTCCCTCCCTGCTGGGTCCGATACGGGCCCTGCGACGACTGGGGTGGTCCCGAGGCCTGCGGGGGGTGGGATGGGGGCTGGCCGTAGTACCCACCGCCTGGAGCTGTGTTTGACGGGGGGGCATACCCGCCAGAGCTGTACGGGGCTGCCGTGTGTGAGCGGATGGGGGGAGGCTGCTGCTGGGGCGGCGAGTTTGAGTAGTTTGATACTGGCGAGGCGGCCGTATTTGGGGCGTACCCGTGGTGCTGCGGGGGGCCCTGGGAAGAATAGAACGGGGACTGCGAGGGCTGTCCTCCACTCCCTCCACCCCCTCCCCCGCCGCCCCCTCCTCCTCCTCCCCCGCTGTCTCTGCCCCCGCCGCTGTAGTAGTGTCCGTGGGCGGACATGAGGTATGCGTAGATTGCGTCGTCTGTGGTTGTCTGCTGCGATGCTGCGATGGCGGGCAAGTGCTGCTGCTCGTAGTTCTGGTGGTGTGGTGGAGTCTCTTGCTCGGGGATGCCGCTGTCACTGGCGACTGAAGTGGAGCGGGGAAGCAACAGCGCGGATGGCGTCCGAGTGCTAAAGTACCCGGGTGTGCTGAACAATACTGCGGGGGGGGGTATTGTCTGTTAGCTGGCTGGTGCTGCACTGAGGGTTTTAATTGTATGTGTGTGAGTGTGTGTGTGTGCGCGTGTCTGTATGTGTGTCTGTAGGATAGCTATCTATCTATCTGGGTGTGTGTGTGTGTGTGGGGTGTTTGCTTTGGTTTGTTTATTTATTGCTTTCCTTCACCTCCCGGTGAGGGAAAGGGCAAACGTACAGGGAAAAAACAACAAAACAGGAAAAGTGCTGTGTGTGTGCATGTGTGCAGTGTGTGTGTAGGAGATAGAGTAGTAGATAGATGGATGGATGGAGCATAGATAGCTACTCTGCAGTACCGGTACCGTAGAGTAGATTGGAAATAAAATAGATGGATTGCAAAACTCACCAAACCTTTTTGTTTTACCCCTCCACTTTCTGTTCTTCTTCTTTGACGCTTCGAACGAGCAAGGGCACAGACAGCTAGATCGATCACTTTCGAACTTTACTTCTTTCTCCAAGAAAAATAAAGGAAGTGACAAGACTAGAAAGAGGGAAGCGAAGAGCAAGAGAAGAGCAAGATGGAAAGAAGAAGCAGAAGAAGAGAAGATGCAAGCAAACGGGGAAGGGAAAAGCTACCGTCCAAGTAATGCTGTAACTAGCCACCGCTACCTGCTACTACACAACCTCTCACTCTCTACACCTTTCTACCTCTCACAGCCCCCACCTGCTCTCCCACCTCTCGCGCCCAAACCAAACAGCAGACCCGACACGACCCCTCACCTCACATCCCTCTCCCTGTCAGTGGTAATGTCCTTTAGACTCACACTTGCACTCACTCACACTTATTTTTTTTTCCTTCTTTTCCCTTCCTATCGTTCCCATCCATGCACTGCAGCAGCGTGACGTGGATAGCTTGTTCCCTCTTCCCTCTTGCTCTTCTGGCTCTTCTGGCTCTTCTGGCTCTTCTGGCTCTTCTGGCTCTTCTGGCTCTTGCTCTACCACCAAACGGAAGCACCAGCGCCCGGCTGAAACCCACAAGTAGAGTAGGTAGAGTAGGTAGGGTCTGGGGGCCACAAATAGAAATAAAACATAGGCAGGTTCCTTCTGCCTATTGACTGGAGCAGAGCCGCATTCTCTCCGCGCGTGTGTGGGGGAGATGGAGAATGGATGCTATGCCCTTTCCCTCTTTCGCTGTCGCCCAGCTTCCAGTCACAGCCCAGCGACAGCCAGCAAGCCAGCAAGCCAGGCAGGGAACCGCGGCCAACCAACAGATCCCAAGCCAAACCCGCACTAACCCGCTCCACGCCAGATCCACGCTGCATGAGAACAAGATAAAAAAAATAAAATGAAAAACTCAACACACCAGGCGGGAGGCACCACCACCACCACCACCCAGAGGAGGTGCGTGGCAGCCAGAGACAGACAGGACGTCATTGTCGGTCTCTGCACGCTAATTGTTGCTTTTTCATGTTGGCGATTTCATATTTCTGTCTCTGTCTGTGTCTGTGGCTTTTGTGGTTGTGGAATAGGGTTGTTAATATTGTGGGTCTCTCGCACTCGCTACAGGCTACTCTATTCCCTCTCGCCCCCTCCTAGCTGCGTGTTTTACCCGCGCCCTCACAGCCACGGTAGGCGGTAGACGCATCTCTGCGGCATCATCACGCTCATCGCCTAGCTGGGTACATCTGGGTATGACTGTGACTGCCTGCCTGCCTCCTGCTTTCGGTAAATACATGTAGGTACTCTACTCTACTTTACTCCAAACAGCCACTCGAGCGAGCAGTGGGCGATCCCGGCCAGCCAGGGCAGAGGGTTGGTGGTCATGCGGCATCACTCGAGCGGGCCTTAGTCAGTCGGTTGCATGATCTGTGACAATGGCTGTGTCTGTGTCTGTGTCTGCCTGTGTCCGTCGGTGTCTGGTTCCAGTCTGTTCTGTCCACTTGCCGCCCCTTGCAGTGTTTCGTTTCTCAGCCCTAGCGCCGTGTTTGTAGGTGGTGCAAATGACTATTGCTATTAGGCCCAAAGACAACGCCAGTGTAATGTGATATGGAACGCGATGAAAGGGAAAAAAGAGCAGCCAAATAGAAAATTGCTCATCCCATACAAGTTAGATGCTGATGAGGAAACCATCCGACTGCGGTGAAAGTGTTTCTGTTGAACTCTGGCGGCCCGTTTGATGAGAAAAGAAAGAAAAAAAACCCCAGAGAACAGCAGAGATGCCGCTGGAAAACCATCAGCGAGTCGGGTCCCTGTAGTGCACTCAGCGACCTATCTACATATATCCCTCTCACAGCATACTCTACGTGCATACCTTCGTTGCGAAAAATTAAAAACCAAAAACCAAAAAACCAAAGAGAACCTTGCAAGGCACCGAGCTGTCCACTCCCCCCGCGACGCAGTGCACCCCGCATCGAAGGCATAAACTCGCCAGATTCCCCCTCCCCACCGACGAGTGGGGTGCGTGCCTCACATTCCCAACCACGCTTCTACTGGCGGGGACACGATCCAATGGGAACGTGACCTTGTGAACGCCGGAGAATTCCAGCTGCACGTCAGCCGACAGGTGTCGATCAAAGTGTCGTGCGGTCCTATCAGGTGTATGGGGGGAATACGGTGATTGAGTCGTCGTGGGCGATCTTCGGTGGGAGTGGTGCCTGTGGATGCGTGGATGGATGTGCGGTGTGGAGAGTGGGCGAGTGATGGCCTGTGAAGTGATTGGGTGAGCTTCATCTTGTAAGCTTCCATCATTGCGGTGGTTACGGGCCATCGTACGTACGGCTTTTTTTTTTTTTTTTTTTTCATCACACGGCCCGCCCTCAGCGTTTGACATCTATCGTCCGTCGTGTGTGATGCTCAGATTTCGTTTTGCATTCCGATCGATGTCGTTGAATTCTGCGATATCGATATCGATGTACTTCTGTGCCCACATGCATCAACCCTTAGAAATACCGAGAAGAGTGATAAATATTATATCAGACCTCCGATGTTCTGCGTCGCAAGATGAGCAGCACACGGCCACAGATGCGAAAAGACGCCGTTATGTTGTACCAGTACGTCCAGAACTAGTAGAAACGCACGAACCAGCCCGGTAAGGCCACCAGACACCGGCTTCCCCTAGAGCAGACGTCCAAGATCATCACATGGCGGGTCACCTTTCAAAAAACCTTGTGCCCTGCCTTGTCCCTACTATCCTGCCGTGCACCATCCTGCGGCTTGGGGGTAGCATAAAATCAGGGTTAGGGTTTCAGAACTGCTGTCATCGTACATATGCATCTTGGACAGGTGGACTTCAGGTTTCACCAGCAGGGGATTTTTGGAATAACTATGCAGTTTCGGAACCGAGGTTAAACTGCAGCGAGGGATAGGTCGGTGGCTCATGTAGTGAGCAAGTAGATGCCCACTGTGGAAGAGCTGATGGTATGAACAAAGCGCCATGGCAGCAACGCACATGTACAAGGCATAAAGAAGAAAAGAAAGAACTGGTTCCTTTTATACGCAAGATAAAGATACAGAACACGTATCGTGTGGACAACAGGAAAGCTTTAAAGACAAGTTTAATTTCCAAGTTATTCATTCGAATTCTCATATATCAAGCCAGGAAGAAGAAAAGGCAAAGAGGACAAAGAGGAAGAATACATGTAAGGAACCAAGTAGCACGGAGCGCAAAGAACCACAGAAACAGGGGCGATGTGGCAGTTTACTTCTACCTCGGGTTCACTTTAATTTGGTGGGGTTGGTTTTGATACTTTAATAGAGCTACTATCGCTGACACGATTATTAGAGCGTATTTACTAAGTGTCATTTTTGACAATTGACACTTCCCCTCCATAGGGATATGAAATGCGCAAGCTGCAAAATGGCACTTGTGGATGCCGCTTTGGAGAGTGGCGAAGCGCCAATTGTCAGAATTGACGGTTAGTAAATACGCTCTATTGAATTATATATATACAAACATAAAATTACTAATACAAAAGCATTAAAAAACCCTAACCCACCAAAGAATGCCCCAACCGTAGCTTCGCGGTTCCCGCTTAAAAAAAGTTTTAAGTGGGGAAACCGGTATTAAGCCATGTTCCTGATTCAAAGGAGAATCAGGTGAACAGAGGGCCACAAGAAAAATTGTTGCAGCTGAGTTCTTACTCTGACAGACAGGAGAAAAAAGATTCTCCTGCTTGCCAGAGCAAGAACACAAATGCATACAACTATGATTTATGAAGGGGAGGGGGGAAGAGATCCTATATATACATGTAGTAAGAGGAAGACCGTGCCAAGGATAAAGATTGACCGCTCTTAAAGGAAGGGTAAGAGCAAATGCCAGGTTGTAATAAGATTAGCATAGATAAGATGGGGCAGTGAATGTCAAATGCCAAGTGCCTTACCTGGTGCTTCAATCACGGCCACGGTCTATGCCACATGAGTGACTGCATCAAGGCCATAAGCTGAGAATGGCGGTTGTTGGTCTGAACTGAGCTTTCGTGGACGTGGCAGTGCCATTGACAGCTTTCTCAACCATCCTGTCTCTAGACTCCTTTATCGTTACAATACTGAAGGGTCCCGTGTTTGATTTCCCGTAGTTTCCGCAGCCACCATTGGAGAGCGCCACGGAGGCCTCAGTGGCACGCATTTTGGTTAGCGCTATAGCTTTCCGAGTGATTTGATATGATGCATCCGACTAAATTTCCCTGGCGGTAACCGTAACCCGCGCGTACACAATGCATGAGTCCCAACAGCGAGCTTCTCTCACGGCCTTTGGGGGAGCTACATTGTAAAACACAGCAATTGCGATGGTGAATTCTCCTACTACGCCGTAATTTAATTAACAGCTAGCATGCATGTGTTACACCGTCCATGCTAATGTGTACCGGTACCACGGATACCTCAGCTGTCGGCAGATGGTGAGAGACCCTTGATTTGCGTGGGGGTTAAGAATGTGACTTTGATAATGAGTTACCTGGTTTTCATAATCTGAGTCGATCTCTCACCAACCGTTTGTTTCCAACCACCACGGTTTTGGGGGGTTTCCCACAAGGCAAGCTCGACATGCATGCATTGATGCCTTGGGCAACTCAAGGGGTAGTAGACGAATGGAATAAAAGACCAATTGATATACAATTGATTATTCTGCATATATATACATATGTCTCGTCTTAAAATCAACAATTTTTTGATGGGGATTTCGATGGTTCCAGGATCAGGACCAGAAATCAGAATAATTTAGTGTGGTCCGTGATCGGGCCGAGCTGGCTTGAGCTTGAGTCTCGAGCTTTGGACCCATCCAGAATGGGCCTTAGCTTCAACGAGCACGATCTAGATAATGAAGATATTTATTCTCGAGTACATGACGACTATTGGTTAGAAGAATCCGGACCATGAGATCTTGTGCTTGAAAATAGTTATCTCAGCTGCGTTTTCATTAATATGGCTGTTGTTTACTTGTGACAACTCGAACAACACTTGGCAGAGAATATCGTGCATCTTTGATCATTGACCACCGGCGTTAGCCATTCGGCGAGCTAGCTTATTTCGAGGGCTCGGGCCCTATGAGCCTCGGTTGCGAGGGGTCTGGGACGGCTTGGGTTCAGGCCGCCAATGGATACCGAAAACCTCAAGTCACTGCAGTCACGTGTATGGTCACCGAATCTCACACATAGAATATTGGTCTGAAAGCTGTATTCTTATTCAACTAGTGCTGCCTATAGATTGCCGATACAAACGAGAAAAAACGACAAAAGAAAGTGTAAAATCCTACGTTATATTAATATCCCCGTCGATCAACCACTTATAATTATACTAATAAAAAGAGATGCCTTCTCGTGAATGAAGGTGAATATGGCTAGTGCCAAACAGAGCAACAAAAGAACTTGAACGTCTTGCCCGTCCAAAGAGAAGGAGTGGAGGTAGAGGTAACAGTGCAGAAACATTAAGGTGTACCGTGTAGGTACCCAACGTCAGAAACCCCCATAGACAGAGGAACAGAAGCCAACATCCTCCCACAGATCCAGATATCAAAGCGAAATCCATCATCTCCTCCTCCTTGAATTGCCCCTCGGACCACGCATATCCTCGACCGGCGCATTCACATATCCCCTCGTTCCGCCGCGCTCCTCCCGATACCTTGTAGGTTCCCGATCCTCCACATACTCATGCGAATCACGATGGTGGGAGCGTCGTCGATCGTGATGACGTCGTGGTGGGGACTCAGGTGTTCTTTCCAGCTCGCGCATCTGCTCTTTATTTGGAATCACTACTGAGGTAGTGAGTTCGTGGTCCTCCTTCCACCTCACTGACTTCGCAGGCCGAGGGGCCCACACGAAAAATACCAGGGGCCGAGGTGCGGGATGATGAGTGCCCCTAGAACTTGAAGCATGTCGGGATTGACGGACAGGTTCTTCGTGTCTAGTCGCCATGTCTGGGTGGTCCATGACGCTCTCGGTAGTGGGTGAACGGTAGCCACTTCCATGGTGGCGGGGCAATTGGGTGCTGCTGCTTGGAGTGGCAGCTCCAGAGCGAGCGTAATAATACGTGGAGGTGGGCATCTTCATGATTTGTTCTTGGCTTGGAGGTTAGCTATTGTTCGTAGTGATTTGGTTTCTTGCCTTGTTGGCTTTGATTGTCTCCTTTTGAGTAGGAACAAATGCAGATATAGGGCCAAGGTGAGAAGTTAAGAAAATCAGATAATGAGAACGTATGAGAATAAAAGAGAGAGCTGAGAGACGGTAAGATAAGGTTATATGAACTATCTGGGGGAGAAGCGTTTTATATGACGGCGGATTGCTTTTTTCTTCTTCTCGCAAGGCGGTGCTCCCTGGGTAGGCGTCCGATGCTTGATTCTGTTTCTGAACGTGTGAGTATGTTGGCTGCTGAGATTTACTGAAAGCCCTGGGAGCAGCATATTTAAAGGACTCGCTGCTATCGCTAGAGCTGGCCTGATGATGCTATCCATTGGTCGTTTTTGAACGGATTTACTATTCGTTGTGAGAATAAGCGCATGAATAGTATTGTAGAAGGTTCTGATAAGAGGCATGCATAAAACATAATGAAGGCCATATTTCGGGGTGTAGAAGTAATAGAATGTAAGGGTAATCTAACGGTGGCCAATGGGTGTAAACTTTCCATTCAAGTGGGAATTAAGGGGACCCGCACATGGTATTACGAAGGAGGCAAATGCAGGTTATATAGAACGTTCTCAAATTCAAAACTCGTTAATACTATCCATGTCGAGTCCATATTCACGAGTGCTGTCAGAAGTCTTTAAATTTGGGTGACGGTGCTATTCAATTTAGAAGTTCGACCACAAGTCTTGTTCCACCTATAATTCTTTCGCTTGAGCAATTCACATGTTTACTAAGTAGAATTTTTCACAAGATACGCACACACACCCTACTACTAGCGAAAGCTGGGAAGAACCGCTGATTTGACACTGAAACCATTCGGTCCTAGTTTTTTCACCTGCAGGTACCTTATTTTACCCATCTACGTAGTAAACAGTATGTAGTAAATGTGATTTGGCGAAGCATGATCGCGATCGTAACTCTAATCTTCTATCTTTTAGAGTTCCGAAAAGTAGTCAATTCTATAAGTAAGGCGAACTTTCATATGCCGCCTATACCAAGACCGCGCGTTTGATCATTCGCACAACGAAGATATTCTAACGTAGACTATATTTTGATCAGCCACATAGTAGTAATTATGAAATTATGAATGCGTCGTTCCTTGTACGCTTGTCTCCTTTATGAGTTCAATCGCTTGTAGCGTAGCTATATAGATACTAAGTTCTATCAAAAAGAATTGCAAAAGAAAGAATAGGACTAATGATAAGTACTTGAGAGAGTAGAGCGAGAGTGACAATCCATGATTCAATTTAAACCTACCGCTAAATCTCGAGTTATTCGGGGGGGTTGCCAAGGCAAAAAGCTGAGGATCTTCACCTTTAGAGGAAGCGATCTTCAAGAAAAAAGCCCTCTTTTACAGGATCTAAATTAAATGTAGTTTAGCAGGTGGCCTTGGCAACCCCCCAAATAACTCGAGATTTCGCGGTAACCCTATCTTGGCACACGCAACCTAACCCATACAGGTGTGACGTCAGGCTGGAATGTTGTTTCCAGTTCTTCTGTTCCGTTGCGTGTCTTCAACCGTGCCTTGGACTGACTGATTCGCTCAGCGCCCCAGAGCCAAACAGCTCCTACTCTATCGATTGCTATCATGATCCTTGCTTCCCTACTCTATTTACAAGACAAAGAGCCCGTTCGATAGGGTGGCATGTCTGATCGTCTCTCGCTTTGTTGCCGCTCTTTGCAGATAGGTACCTACTAGGGATAGGCATGCACTCCACAATACAACCAAGAAATGCTAGCTCTGGGTATTGATACTGAAGATTTGGAGCCGTGAAATAGTTTTCTGAGAATCGACCCTTAAAAAAGGCCGTAAACTGTAGTGTCATGCGGCTGAACGCCCCTTTGAACAGACAATCGCATTCGATCGGCCAGCCGCCTGTAGGGTGCATAAAGCTCAAGAACAAGCAAGGCAAAGTTCAAGATCAAGTTGTTACAATTATTTAGGATGTATGTACATGGATCCCTGAGGTAACTGTGACGACCTCTACCAGTGATGTCATGGGCAGCTCTCAATTAATCCCCGGTATCGTATATAGACGGTAGTGGCCCGACTTCTTTGGACAGCTCTCAAGCATCAGAAGAGAGTTGACTGTCACCTCCAATTATCCAACATGACGTCGAATAAGCCTTACTCAGGATCGAATCCTATTCCAAAGGTCTCCGATTTTCTTCGCGAAACCGCCGAAAAGGTTGAGGGCCAGAAGAGTGACGAGAAGGCCCAGATTGCCAGTGAACGCAAAGGGGTAGAGCAGGGTGAAGGGTCACAAGGGAATAGGAGAACTGTAACGGATCCGACAACAGGAAAAGAAGTAGTGATTGAAGATACGAATGAGCGCTTTATCAATGCGGCGAAGAGAAACGACGTGGTGGTTCCAAATGCGAATTTAACAGACAGAAAGGACGTTGGTGATCCTCAGGTTGGCTTCTCTTGGGTTCCTTTTGGCGCTAGTTCTCGTTTTGAGGATAACTAAACAAACTTTCCCAGGCAAAATATTCTTCACCGACTCAATCCCAAGAAGAATACGCAAAGACTCAAGACGTTACAGCGCCCCCCGCACCGATAGCTCCAGGCACAACCAGCGATGTCCCTATCCACGGCGAAAAGACAAACATTCTTTTCCACCCCACCCCCTCGCTATCACTCCAAGGCACCGTCTTTCATGATCTCGAGAAGCGCGCAACAACCCTTTGCGGAATCCTTTTCGTCTCAATCGTTGTTCTCGGGCGTATCTTAACCCAAGGCTCCATAATAGGTCTTCTGATTGTTGCCACGGGCGTTAGCTCATACATCTACTACTGGACCAAAAACCTTGTGGAAGAGTCTGCAAACGTCGACTGGGAGACTGAGAAGCGTCGAGGTCAGACGGCAGTGGCAAACCTAATTCCAGAGTCTGTGGAATGGATGAATGCTCTCATGGGACTTGGGTGGAACCTCGTGAACCCAGAAATGTTCAGTAGTGTAGCAGATTTATTAGAGGATGTTATGCAGGCATCGGTCCCCGGAATAATTGAGAATGTGAGAGTAGCAGATATTTCTCAAGGATCGAACCCGTTGAGGATACTTTCGCTGAGAGCACTGCCTGATGTTGAGGTGGCGGATTTGAAAAGGGCTGCGACGTCTGAAAGGGATGGACAGGACCAACAACAGAGACTGGCCGAGGAGGAAGGCGGAGAAGTGTATAATCTCGAGGCTTCATTTGCGTACCACGCGGCACCAACGGAGGGAAGAGGGGTGAGCAACAAAGCGAAGAATATGCATTTGCAGGTGGAGTTTTATCTGGGTATCAAGGGGCTTTTTGGCGTCCCTCTGCGTATGTAGCCCATTGGAATAGTTTTCTGTGATGTAAGTACTGATGGTTAAACAGCTATTTGGGTCGAGCTCAAGAGTCTTGTTGGAACTGTTCGCTTGCGGCTGCAGTTGACGCCCGATCCTCCGTTTTTAAGGACGCTCACCTTCACTCTCATGGGAACCCCACAAGTCGCTGTATCATGTATACCAATGGTTGAATGGGGTATCAACGTCCTGAACCTTCCGCTTATATCCCAATTCGTCAATGCTTCTATTGCAACTGCTGCGAATGAGTATGTTGCGCCAAAGAGCATGTCTCTCGAGATTGGAAAGATGCTGCTTGGGGATGATGTCAAGAAGGAGGTTGACACGGTTGGTATCTTATGGGTAAGGATTAAAAAGGCCGTGGGATTGAGCAAGCAAGATAAGAGGGGTAGCAGTGATGCCTATATCACTTTGGCCTATAGCAAGGTATGAATCCATAGGCCCAATATCGTAGGTATAAACTGACACATTCTAGTACGAGAAACCGATGTATTCGACACGAGTGATTGTCGATGACCTTAACCCTATCTGGGAGGAAAGCACAGCGTAAGTCATATCCCACTTTTTAAATTAATCTGCTAACATATCGTCAGATTACTTGTGAAAGCCGATCATATCAAAGCAAACGAAGCTCTTTCAGTCGAACTCTGGGATTCAGACAGACGTAAGTCTTTGTTCCATCGACGCCATCAAATAAAAGACTAACACCCCCAAGTCACTGCCGACGACATGGTCGGAAAAGTAGAAATCCCGCTTCATGACCTTCTGCTCAACCCTGGAAGGATGCATGAGCAAGTCTCAACATTGACTGGCGCTGAGTCTGGCACAAGTATGCCCGGCAAACTTTATTGGGAGGTTGGATTTTTCGGCAAGCCGGGCTTCCGTCCTGCACTGAGAACATCCGGGAAGGACGTGAACCTTCCAGATAAACTAAAAGACCGACCGGAGCTCCAGGATGACCAGGGCGTCTTAGAGAACACACTGGAGGACGCTGTGATGCATACACCTCCAGACCCGCTGTTTCCTTCTGGGATTGTATCCCTTGTTGTTCATCAGATTGTCAACCTGGAGATCAGAGATTTGACTGGAAACTATGGTAATAGGAAGAATGGGAAGGAATATTCTCCTGGTATGGAAACTGGGGAGATTAAGCAGGAGGAAGGTGGGAAGCTACCAAGCGCTTACTGCACCATTTCTATCAACGATCAGCTTGTATGCCCTTACTCCTGAACCTTACACATCACCAGCTAACAGTTGATCTAGGTTTACCGCACCCGTAGTAAGGTAGTAAGTAGTAAACCAATTTTCAACGCAGGTACCGAGCGATTTATCCGTGACTGGCGCTCCGCTATTATCACGGTCACAGTTCGCGACCAACGCTACCGTGAACATGACCCTATCCTCGGTGTAGTCCCTCTAAAACTTTCGGATATACTTCAAACAAACTCCGAAGTCACTCGGTGGTTTCCCCTCGATGGTGGTATCGGTTTTGGTCGCATTCGTCTATCTCTCCTATTTAGAAGTGTTGAATTAACCATTCCACGACAACTTACTGGGTGGGACGTTGGTACATTTGAGTTCACCTCTGAAACACTCATTGCAGAGTCGTATCCCACCGCTGCAAAAATCAAACTTCGAACCGGCGGGTCCACTGGCCTGATCCCCCGCAAAAATGGTGTTAAAACGCAAACCGGTACTATTGAGTGGGCTCTAGTCAGAGGAAAGAAGGAGAAGCAACACCGCATCCGTCTCCCTGTCAAGCACAGATATATGTCACCCATCACCTTCGACTTCTACGACTCGTCACACAATCCTACTTCACGAGGCCCAGACGCACATGCTACCCTTTGGCTTGACAAACTGGTTGATAACGACCCAACACCAATTCGTATTCCTATCTTCAAGACTTCCAACTCCCAGAGATTCACGCAGAATCGTATTGAAAGCGTAGAAGATGATCCTAGTATTGACTTGCAGCAAGTCGGAACACTGGTCTTCTCTGGGCGCTTTAAGGCGGGGATGGATGAAGATCACGAAAAGTTTGCCACAGACAATGACTCAAGGGAGACCTTTGAGACTTGGGCAGCTTGCAGGAGTGAGGGAATCAGGGGGACAATAGTACACAAGGAAACCAACCCCATCATCGATGAACTCCATGAACACAGCATTTCCCAGATGCGGGGCGACCTTGCAGACTTTGACAAGGGTCCCAAAGTTGCCGACGAAACAAATCGCCTCACGGATCGTTATGGGAAAGACTGGACTGGTGTTTTTGAAGCTGGGAAAAAGGATTTAGCCCCAGAAAGTCGATATCGTACTACCGATTTCAACGAAAACAACCCCAATCAGCGTGGTGTACAACCATACTCCCCGCTCATCACTAATCGTTCCGACTACTCCGATTCTGATACAGACTCAGACAGCGACTCGGAAGCGGCTTCCGACTCCTCATATCACCACGTCACAACTGTAAGTCCACCTTCAACGGAGGAGGAACCCACAAATTCAGGCTCCATGAATCCTATCAAGTCAATAAGAGCATACCGAGAGAATCAAAGAACCACACATAGGAAGCATAGAGGCTTGATGCAGTGGAAACCGATGAGGAGTATTGCGTTCGCAAAAGATGAGATGAAGTTTGCAGGCAGGAAACTGAAGGCGAAGACTAAACTTACCGGGAGAGAACCCGATGTGGAGACAGAGGTTTAGGATGTGCAACACGAATATCATGGTTTTTTCTTTTTTTTCCCTCCTTTTCTTTCCTTTTTCTTTGAAAAATAATATAAGGATATCCCGGCGAGTCTTCTGTATTTCAAAGAATTATAATATACGCAGTGTGAGCTATCTATGAAAGAAAAAAAAGAAAATAACGGTGCGCAGTAATTATAAGGCAAGAATTTAGGTGCATACTCATGTCTTTCGCTTTGTGTTGTTTCTGGGACGACGTGTAAGTTACTGTTTCGCCAATGTTCGATAAAAGAAAAGGCGGCGGAGATTTATTACAATAATATTTTTTTCCAGACGCTCGGACCACCATGCGGCCCTCCCAAGGATTCGAAGCTTCAGCATTGAGTGATCGAGGGGGATACGTGCCCGCGTACCAGGTCATTGGGCTCCATATATGTACAGGTACATATGTACATACCATACATGCTTAGAGTATTCTGTATATCTACCACGCCGCCTGAGTGCAGTGTTACACGGTCTTTTCTGAAATGTCTACAAAATCCAAATCTATTTATTTCATTCATATGGCTGGATGACTTGACAAATTTGGACGTGCATTTGTAACAAAATCAATGTGAGATAAAGATTTGTCAAGTCTCAGAGTCGGTCACGACAGCTTTTTCCCACTGAATATCAAAAGTCTCATACCCAATAACCAATAAGCATTCGGTGTAACCCATCATATCCTCAAGAATTCTCTGTTTCTGGCTTCTGTGCATAATAGAGATGTCTATCCCGCATCCCCACCAATGTCAGCTCAATAAATCTTTACTTGCCCATAATAAAAATACAAAAAACTCACTGCAACGAATAAGAATGCATCTTCCTATTTGTACTATCCCTCTTCGCCAATCTAATTAACTCTTCCACCTCTTCCAGTGACATGGTCCCATCCCTCGTTAGTGGCGCCAACGCAAACGCTTCAAACGCGTTCTCTGCTGTTAGCAAGAGATATGCACCCATCTCTTTCTGCTTCCGATCTGCTGGCCATGTGCCGTAGGGCAGTTTGTACCGGAGATGATGGATGTTGATGAAGCCTGCATTAGCGATGTGCTGGTCCAGGGAAGATGCTTTCCGGAATTCTCGGCCTAGCAGAGAAATATTAGAAGAGTTTTCCTTATAGACAGGGCGCTAATAAGAGTCTTCAGCACCTCTGGCGGAAGCGGCATCGTTAACGGCTTCGTAATAACGATAAATAGGGGAGGTCACCGGGAGGCTGTTATCGTCGCTGAATAGCCAAAATTCGAACTCCGAAAGATCGAGCCACCCTCCAGGTTTCGTTGCTCTGCATGAAATGATTTAACTAAATGTTCACCTTTTTTAGGGTGCTCTTCGGCTTACTTGTAGGCCTCCTTCAAAAACTTATCCCAATCCGAGATACCCCCGGTCAAATGTCTGATGTGCACGAGATCGAACGTGTTCTCTTCAAATGTCCACTCCATCTCTGCGTCATCAATCTGAAATTGTACGTTTGGTGGTACCCTGTAGTATTGAGGATATGAGAATGGAATCAATCACATGCACAGTTTATGAGCAAGGCTGTGTGGGATCATTCAGGCCTCATACCAGCTAGGTTGAATGGGACTAAGATCGGTCCCAATGACTTGCGCTGTGGGATATCGTCTATTCAATTTCGTTAGAGCCTTTATCCTCCTCTTGTTTTCGAGGAAGCACTTACTCTGCTGCATCGATTGCCCATATCCCGGTGCCTGTTCCTACATCTAGAATCATTGTTGGGTTTGGCGCAATAGGCGCAAGATGGAGTTGATCGTCAAGCATTAACAGATAAATGTGATGAATAGTATCCAATCGATCCTGCTCCGCTTCATCATTCGGGATTGCGTATTTCCTAGAGGACTCAATTCTTAGTCTCACAAGATTATAACTAAATAAGCCGATAAGCCGTGGGACAACCCGGAAAATACCTACCCGTCCTTGTATGCATGATAGCGTCGGCCATTTTCAAATCGATATCTACAGTTATCGTTATGACCTTAGTCCCGCCATTTATTGTAATGGATATGGAAGGAGATATTGTATATATGGGCTGAGTATGAGGTAGTCCTGGGCTACTTACTCATAGATGGAGGACCTCAATGAGTCGTCCGAGTACTCGCCGCCTCTGTTCAAGAACACCCGTCAATTATCTTCCTATCCTCGATACCACCACACTCATAGGCTTGTACCTACCTTACGTAGTGAGAACTACTGTCGCTCCATGAGATCTGGCATAGAATTGAATCAGTCGGAGGTAATGAATAAGGCGTGGATATCAGGCAACTGACAAAAGAAGGGTCAACTTGGATGTCTGAGTTATAATCTGGCAATCCTGTTGCCGGAGTAGTAGGATCCGGGTCGCCTTGTAGTGACATGATACTCTATCTCTGTGGGTTGCAATTGGTGGCTGGATCTGTTGGCGCCGCCACGCTCTACTTGGGATATGCACAGAGTGAGGAGGAGAGAGAGAGATAGAGAGAGAAATTCGAAAAGTGAAGTTGAAGCAGAGTATTTATGGTAGTTTGCGGGGAGGTAGATCTAGGTGGGGGATGAAGTGTACTGCTGTACGCCATGCATGGGGAGTGGAAAGGAACTTTATTTCCTTCAGTGGCTTATAAGTTTTTATCCCTCGGCACCCCGGATCTTGACCCTAGTTATGTAGGTAAGTGGAGGCATTCAAGCTCTTACAGATATCGCCTGTCTAGCTTACGGCAAAGTATGCACACGCCTACAGACCAGGCGACGTCTTCTCTTAAGCTACATTACCAGCTAGATGCTTAGCTACCTAGCTACATGTAGTAGGGTGGCTATAGGTGAATAATACATACCCATTCATACATGTACCTACTCCATGCATGTATGGGTATGGGTCAGATATAGGGTCCCTGTCAATCAACTTGGGTGCAATAACTGTTGCGTCGGTATTATTTTTAGGCGCTCATAACTCACCCCAAGATCTACAATAAGTGACCACTGTCAAACAGGGACACTAAAGTACAGTAGAGTACATACCCGCGTGTTTCTCCACAGGGATCGCTTGCCTTAAACACATTGACAAGGTGAGTGATCAGTACACAACTACATATAGTTAAATGAGTCTACGGAACACTTGCCTAGAGTAAATTATTCTGATTACAACTGGTTCGCACTCGCACATATATGCATGGACTAGTTTTTGATATCCAGGTTGATTGATTGGGCCATGGGACCACCGAGTTGAGATTAGTTCCGTTTAATCTAAGCATTGTACCTACATCTAATCCGGGAACTTTCACTCAACCCCGAATCAAGATCCTTCACGTACCTAGAAATGTGTTACTGAAGTCTTCTTTTCCTTACATCACCAGTACTAACTCCACGCTCATATTCTCCTCTGCCTCCCACCCACACACGCACTCACTCTCACTCACTCTCTCACTCACTCTCTCCCTCTTGGCTGGCAGAAATCGTTCACCTGCTAAGCCTTTTAAAGAACAAGGCACGTGGACACATTCAAATCCATTTTGAGGGGTGGCTGTCCGGGCCATAGATGACAACTCAGGTATATTGGTCGGATTATACATGTAGTTAAAGATAAGCCGTGAGATTGAAATTAGCCAGCCTTGCAGCTTGGACCAGGTCTTCGATATACAACCTTTTGCCTGGGACCTTTATGGAAGATGGATGTATGTACTTCTGCTTGTAGAGAGTACTTGGGGAATCTGGAGTAGGATATTTAGTCAATCTTACGCTCGCTTGAGTGAATTGTTTTACCTGAAGAGTTTACTGGTTTGCAAATTTGATCAATTGATAGGATCGGCGATGATCATGGCTTGCAGGGCGCCTTGTATGTAGGCAGGTCAAGGTGGTTAACCGGTCGGTTGTCTCGGAGACGCATTAAAAGTGGATCCGGTATCCTGGAGCGTGGGTCCATAGTAGCGACTTGCCTAGCCATCCAACGACGAAATTTGTTTAAACCCTGAGTAGATAACCAGTTTTCTAATTAGTTATTTCTTTTTCAGAAAAATGAGATTCAAGCGAGCTAGAAACGAGCTCCTCCATCGTAAGCATCCGGAGTGCTATTATGATTTTTTCCAATTAAGTGCCTGCATTGTTTTTGTTTTTCTTTCCTTTCCTTTTCCTTCAATGTTGGGACTTCATGAGACCCGGTATAGGGGAAAAAAGGAAAGGTAGTTTAAGATGGCTAGGATCCAGCTACCCAGATTTAAGTCCCTTGGGGATCTGAGAAGCATACATGTACTCTACTGGGCTGATGACCCATCGTTCCAATTCAATTTCTCATAGCCGGAAATCTGTATTGGCTCCAGCGAATGTATTTATTGTGCGGCGAGATCGGTTATTCAAAAAATCGTTTATTTTTTTTTTTAGAAATCAATGTCTCAATATAAGGATCCATAAAGCCACCATGCGAATTGCACCACTCGCCGATACAACAATGTACCGCAGTGGCCTTCACTTTATTGGCCGAAGGCTTCATTCAAAGATTCCGGTCGACTTATTGACGAGAGGAGCAGTCAGGCCTGTACCTATACATTCTCATCCGAAACACATTGCAGTTTGCCCGGCCACTTGGACGCACCATGCAAGAAAGAGATCGAACGGAACCATCATGTCCTACGAAAATCGCCATTGAGAACGGATAATCAATATATGGCTTTCCTTATCTCCCTCCCTTGATTCATCCGAGTCTGATCCTGCAATCCTTCCATAGGATGGGCCATAGGATGGATGATTTCGCGCATGCCCGCTCCTGTATACCATTCATCTGTATGCAATATATGTATGTACGTATGTATGTATGTATGTATGTAGTAGTGATAGCTCGTTCGTGGCTTCCGAACAGGAATAATGCTATGAATATCTGTTTAATCAGAGAAAACTATCAAACCAGGTTAGAAGCGGGGTACTGCATGATGTTTCGAGGTGGCTAGACTAGTTGTTTTCGCGGTACATGAGCTGATTTTTGTTTTTCCAAAAGGCACAGTATGTACTGCGGTTGGGTTTCGTGTGATTTCTTAGGTATCCACACCGATGTCCGTCGGTGTTCCTTTGCTGAGGGCTCCTGAAACAGGGCGTGAAGCAAGGATGGTCAGAGAAGGTATCGGAAGTGATATTTACCTGGGAGAGAACCCAAACCCAAAACCGCCAAGATCTGTAGCACACGATTTGAATATGATCAGCCCGAGGCTGATACCGAATGTCTTATAGACACGCACAAGTACGTATTGTTAACGTGTTAAGACTACTCATGTAAAGCATAACACCCACCTTCGCATGGTGTGGGGGAGGAATGGGGTCTATGGGTAGGTACATGTAGCTTACCAGGTATTATTGTCACATAAGCTCAAAACCGGGTGCTCGTTGCTCACTGATTTCTGGTTCCTGGGTCGGCTCAATGATTACGAATGTTGTCCTTGCTTCGATCTACGGAATCGTCGCTATGACCTAGATACAGCCTTGCCAGATCGTTTGAACCGTCTAACCCTAACCCTGCATACTTTGACTGCCTCATAAGGAATCACTCGCAGATGCCATATTGTAAGACCAAGAGATTTAGTCTTTCTTGCCCAGAAACCTGGTGATGAGTACCCCGCTCAGATGCCTCTGGTGAAATATATGTATGCTTATATGTAGCTATCCCAATCGAGCTTGCGGAATCGCAGCTTACTAGGAGGAGGAGGAGGGGTTAACATCCCAGATCACCATGATACGGTGACTAACGTCTTTTGAAAGTTCGATTTGAAGAATGTAAGATCGGGAGAGGGGTGACTCCATTGGTAAAGGTGACCTTGGAAGTGCAGTAAATGCGTGTCTTTGATGTGTTACGTTATGGGAACTGCGCGGTAAAGACGACTGCCTACATGTACCTACACACATGAGGTCAACTACAGACACCACGCTGCAGCTAGCTTAGTACAAAGAGTACCCGCTAAAGCGCTAGAAACGTCAGCAAAACATTGCTGAAAAACACATGTACATGATTCACGCATATGTATTTCTTTCGTTTCGTATCAAAGCAAAAGGAAGGTTGGCATATTCCGTGCTTGTTACATATCAGCTGTAATCTTACTCACCGCCGAGACGTTTTTGTTTTTGTTTTTTTTCATTGTTGAATTCCCGCTCCTTTTCGGACCATTTGGTCGAAATCGAGTTTATTTTACTATTCCAATTCGTCGTGCCTAGCTTATCGCCCCGCTGCCACGGTGCGGGGGCGGTTTTTTGTACGGTCGTTCATGGTCACTAGGTCACAAATACTACCTGTCAATGACGAACAGGGGAGCCCCGGCCAATAGAAATTAAGAGAAACCGGTGCTCTTACAGCTTGGCTGTTTCTCGCCATAGATGTAATCCTTAGCTACATAGACCCTGCTCCTCAACAGGCCATATTTGTCGAGTGACCATCATGAACGACTGTAGGCATTTCTATGCAGCTCAGGTTAAACACAGAAGTGCTGGACGGAGTTGCTATCCGGGTTGACAATTCCGGCCGTAATATGGATATCGCTCGGGGGTTATCGGTAGTGTTCAATAATCCACTTGCCAGTTGATTACACGCTGCTGCGTACGTAAATGTAAGTTAGGACTCAGTAAAAGAATACTACATGTGTTATCAAACCAGTTATAGGTTATCGTACCATGTATATACCAGTTGACTACCCAATAGACCGTCCAATCTTGACGCCACGTTCTATTTAGCTTTTCAAGACAGAATTCGAACACCGCTCAAGGCTAATAGTTTTGCCGATACTTTCCACCAACTATGGGCGTATGTATGTAAATAGCTATAGCCTCAGCCTATAGCTACGGTACTATGGTTGGTGTCGATGGGAAGAAAGCTAGCTAACTCAGTGACCATGGCTAGACATCGCATGCTGCACAATGGATCCAGAGAATTAATAGACGCTACAAACGAGATAAG
The DNA here is from genome assembly GCF_020137385.1 of Morchella sextelata. NCBI lineage: Eukaryota > Fungi > Ascomycota > Pezizomycetes > Pezizales > Morchellaceae > Morchella > Morchella sextelata. The sequence goes on from NW_025408616.1 coordinate 161,141, forward strand.
ATCGAGAATGGACACACGTACCTAGCACACGTTCACTGTTTTAAACTAGATCCAATACTTGTTTTGACTTTCCGAGAGACACTGTACGCACACCAGCACGTACAGAGCTAGAGCTTAAGTATATATCTCCCCTAACCCTCGTTGCTACGCCCATCTCTTTGGCGCTCACCAGGCGGTTGGAAGTAACAGTCAATTGATCAAACGCGGGGCTAGTGTCGATCAATTAATGAGCATTCACTCCCATAGGCGTCCCCCCCGCTCCCCCGGGACGTCAGTCATGAGATCATTATCAAAGGCATGCAGTGCGTGTGGAAAATTCTTTATACTCGGGGCAGGCAGGAAGAACCTGAACATCGTTTTTCTGGTAGCAATCACTTTGGCCCCTGCTAGCGTTACATAGAAACCTTGGGTATATGTACATGTATGTATCTTCCAGGTAACTAACTCTCTTAGCTCTCCATCATGGTTCCATGATCCAGTTTACAGCTCTTTAGTGATCATGAGTCGACGCGCCCGCTAAAATTTAAAAATGTATCATGTGTGGACAAGTTATTATTATATTCAACTCTGCCCACTTTGAGAAATAAATTTAGTAAGGTACCATACCTATCGGGCATGCGGACTAACTAAGTCATAGTCGAACTTAGGTGGGTATTTCCAGAAATACCTAGCCCATACGTCCGAAGTTTGTACCTGCATAATGCCGGCGCTTAGTTTTCTTTTCGTGGCCAGATGGGGAGGGGAAATTCTGCAGAAAAAAAAACTCACGTAACGAGAATAGAAAGAAGTACTTATGGCGGCGATGCAGGTACGTTTGACACTTCAGGAAGGCCTATGCTGCTAATTAAGAAGGAAGGACCTGCTGCACGGCCGCGGACTCGCTCGATCAGGAGGTTTCCTATCTTCATGCAGGAGCAGGGAATTGTCCTGGTCATGGAACCCATACTCAAACACGGTTTATATAGGATCTCCCTCTTCGCCTATCTACATGAGGTTCCTTAAGTTTAACCTTCTTATCTGAAGGGGGAGTTTTTCGAATTCAAGGCCTCTGTGAGGTACGATATTCTTTTTTTCTTTTCTTAATTTCTTTCATTTCTTTGGACTTTTTTTATACAAACCCATCACCATGGTGGTTCTAAATTTTGGCGACTGGATTCGTCGGTCTCTTCTTTTAATCTTCGTTTTGCTTCAGATCGCTAGAGCATCTACCCTAATAACACTCGTTAAGGCCACCTGCCTTCAGCGATGCTTCATCTCAACATGCCCAGATCTCGATGCGGACTGTGTCTGCAAGTCACTACGAGATGCCAAAACCACCTCTCAATCCAGTCTCTGCTCAAACGATTCCTGCGGCGAGGAGATCTCATATTTGACCCTAGCTCAAGAGTGCAGCAGATATCTGCCAACGTCAAGCCTCACTACTTTAACTACAACTAGCGCTCGCAGCACTGCTACTCCCAATACTAGTACCATGTCTTCTATCGTTGTATCAACGACCACAGCGCCTTATCCCACAGAGCTGGAACGCTTGCCAATATCCACCTCCGTTTCCCTAACCACAGATGCTTCTGGACCTCAAACCTCCTCTGGATCTCAGGCCAACACCCAGTCCACCCGTGGGCCTAGTCTCAAACAGCGCGCTCTCACTGCAGTTTTCGTTCTGGCACCAGTCAGCATAGTGCTGATGCTGGTTGCCATCTTCGTCGTGATCCGAAGACGCAAACAGGCCCGCCGCTCAATATCAAGTTTTGCAGGCGTGAAGGGTTGGAATAGAAGCTCAATGGCTTTGGCGGAACCTGCACCAGTGAGGGGGGATGTAGAACAGCAGTTTCCGCCGCGGGTTGTGGACCAGGTTAGAGGGGGAAGGTTCAGTTTGTTCCCAAAACCACCGACATTCCCGGCACCAGTTCGGAGATCATCGACGGTAATCACTACCATGGAACCTAAGAAGGTGCTCCCGGAGGTGCCGCCGATGTCACAGCATCGTCCAATCACAAGGATCTCGGAAGTCTCGGAGACAGTGTCACCAACTAGGGATATAGGGACATTTCAGACGATGGATTCGGAACTGCAAAGAGCGTTTTTGGAGGTCCGACAGGGGTTTCGACCAAACTCGCCGAGGTCTAGTGCAAGGACGTCGATGGATTGGAGTATGATGATCGATATATCCCAGAGCAGTAACACCGGAAGTCGGAGAGACTCGGAATTTTCATCAAAAGCCGGCAGCAAGACTGATACGCGGTTTTCGTGGCAATAAGGGTCCACTGGCATGCAGAGTGCTACACACTATTCGATTCTTTGTAAACTTTTTCTTTCTTTCTATCTTTACCCTTATTTCTTTTGTTTTGGGGGGCTCGACTTTACAATCTTTTATTACTGGTTATTATTAAACATGGGACTCTAGAGGGGTTTGGGTTTGTTTTTCTTTTTGTCATGGCGTCTAATTCTATATCTAGCAGGACAAGATTGTAGCTGGTAGGATGCCTACCTATGTGCAGGCTGCATAGAAACATGTAATACTTAGTTAATGGGTGGTTGGAGGTGTCTTTATGAAGTTATGATTTGTAAATAATGAATAACGTCTCTATCATGATTCATAAATACCGTTTATCCCCGCTGTACCGCTACCCCTTGTGCCTTGAATCAACCCCCAACATATCAATACACATATCTAAAGTTGATCTGCGCCCCAGTCGTCAGTATCACTCCAATGTTTGAAAATTTGGTGGAGGAAATCCAGAAGTATGCTTACGTTCTCTCTATCAGTCATGTCTGAAAATGCGGTCGAATCCAGATCCCTCTCCACTCCCTTTTGCAACTCATCTCTCTTTTTATTCTCTCTTGCCAATAGAATCCCAAGCGTCAAGATAATCAAAACCTCCGCAATGTTGCAGATTATCATAGTGGCGATGCCAAGTGGGTACGTAGGGCTTTGACTGCTTTTGTAGAAGAAAGGTCCAATGAGATTGCCGAAACAATATCCCAGAAAGGTGACGGCGTTGGAAACAACCTTCTTGGTGTGACTATATGTGAAAGTTTAGTTAGTTCTCTGTGTGCATGGCCGAATGATGATTTGGGTAAATCTCACCCGGCAACATTTCCAATTTGCAGTGATAAGATCAGCACAAACGCCGCATTGTAAGGGCCGGTCATCTAAAAAGTCAATTTTGTGTTAACGAGTAACCAATATCATCAAGTTACCGGGGACATACATAATAACACATCAGCCGAGAAACATGGTAATGTAGAGGAACAAAAAATAGCCCAAATGAGCCTATGATGTTGGGGATCATGAATAAAGCTACCATTTTGCAGCGGCTATTGGGGGGAAGACGATCATTGATATAGACACAAGATAAAATTGAGACTGATATGACAACGCCGTACGGTATCTGTAGAAGTGTTGTGACCACTTTAGAGATTACTTATTAGTAAGGCGGGCGTAGGGAATTGTGAGGCAGGCACCTAGGCTACTTACAGGTCGAGAATTCGAACCCTTTAATAATTAATGTCCCTACTCGAAGATGCCACAGTTAGCTATTTGTAGCACTGATTTTGATCATTTGATTTCCTTTCATTAATCCATCGAGCACAGGAATTGTAGCATTGGTCATAAATATTTGCATGTCCTGTGATACACATATACATACCGAAATTACTTATTCCTCCATTTGGAATATTTGCTACAGTCGCCAAAGCGAAAAAGAAATACGTCTTGTAGTCCTTGAATGCCTCCAATACTTGATATGGTTTCAACGTTTTGTTTTCAATCCCTGTCTGATCTGCTCTGAGACGTTCGACTGCCAGTTTCCGCTCCTCTTTCGATAGGAACCTCGCGGTGACAGGTGAGTCAGGAAGGAGGACGAACATTACCACTCCCCAGATTGAACAGAGTGCGCTATCAAAGCTATCAGAAATAGGTCCGTGGGGAATGCATTAATATTAAAGAGAAGCATTTACCCAATAATGAGAAACTCGTATTTCCAAGATGGAAGAGCACCCTTGATGTGACCAATCGAATACCCTAAAAGCCCGCCTCCAGCAATTCCAAGTCCATTTGCTGAGTACCAGAGTCCGATACGAATGGGTTGCTGCCTCCGTGTGTCTTTGATTATTTAGATTTAGTATGCCCATAATCTGAGTAGTGAGAAAGGATGACCTTACACCACATTGAAGTTATCAGCATAAAGGCAGGGTCCGCACAGGCTTCTGCGGCGCCTCCCAGAATTCGCAGCGCTGCCAGACTCTCAAAGTTTTTGCAAGCTGCCTGCCACACTATTATAGAAAGTCATTATTGAGCAAATATTACTCCTATTTATATGATCGAAGCTTGTGTCACAACGTACTCAAGAAAAATCCCCACATAAAGATGTTTATGCCTAAATATTTTCCAACCTAGAGATGTACGTATATATGTTAGTCTCTGGCTTGTTTGTTTGTCTGGTGTAATATATATGATATACCGGTAACCTCTGCAAAAGGAAGTTAGTAGGGAATGCCCACCTATACATCATCAGTGATTTACGCATGATATTGATAGGCTCATAATACTTACATTAGAAAACCAATATAGAAAACAGCGGACAGCCAGTTATACTGATTTCCATGAAGGTCCAAGTCTTTCCCAATACCGAACAAAGCCGCATAGGATAAAGTTGTTTTCTATTCTCATATTAGCTCAACTGTTTCCTCGGCCAAGCTCCTTTGGGATTGCGGACATCGATGTAAAAGAAGCAATAACAAATTGCTAAACTAAGCACTGTGAGTTCAAGTGCATTATAAACTATTGGGGGATTTCTGGAAGGTCTCACTATGGCAAGATCATGAGATCAATCTTTCTGACCAATTTTCCCTCCTGCTCAGGGTCGATAAGTTCATGCAATTCCTGTTCATCTCTGAACAGAGCTAAAGCAGCATCATCTTCTCCTGATAGTCGTCTAGACCTGGATCTTGATCGTCGTCTAGACCGGGACCTTGGTCTCGATAAAGCTCCGTACTCAATATGCTCTGAAAGCAAGCCCGTGCCAGCGTCATCGCCGTTGTCTTTCATCATTCTCTCTTCCGTTGGGGTATGTTGTGGGGAAAGCTTGTTATGGTGACAGGTCTTTTCGACATAGAGTATTAAAGGGGGATTTAGGCAATTGCTGGCGGTTAATAGAATCACTGATAGCATTACTTATTAACATGCACGGTTGAGATCCTTATCGGGATGCTTATCGTGGGTTAGGGTTACATGTGCCGAGGTGTTATGGCGTTTAGAGCTGGTACCCCCACGAATTACAAAATTGCCAAGATATATGTATGTGCGTAGGTACCTGTAGTTACTTAAGCCCCCCCCCTAATACTCTACCTCCAAAGCCCCCCCCCCTAATACTCTACCTCCACTTCCTGAAGTGCAAATTCGCCATCAGGATCCTCCAAGCCTCCCCGCTAGCAAACTCAGTAATGGGAAGGACAGACCCCCACTTCCCCACCACCCTACGAGACCGAACCTATTCACACACCGCCCTCCTCAGAGGCCAACCCAATCCGCCAAAGAAATGGAACTCCAAAGCGAAGAAAGGTGTAGCACACACACCAATCGAACACCTCTGCTCCCTGCTCCTCCCCCTGATCGAGGAAGGCGTAGATCAGAACAAGATGGCTCATAGAGCCAAGCAACAACTGCTGGATAACTGGCGCACTCATTTCCCAACCCCGACCTACTACACACACAGACTAGATACGTCTCCCCTACCCTTTACACACCTTCACAAATTCATTGCCACAAGAATCCACCAAATACGATCAGGGAAGAGCTACCTACGAGCACAGCAATCCTGGATCAACCTACACACCTCGCCCAAATGTCGGAAATGTGGTCTCGAGGATGAGACCCCCGACCATGCTATACTACAATGCACCGCTACCGCACTCACCCGCTCCCAAACTCTAAACGGAGTCACATCCCTTGAGGAAATCTGGGATAACTACACCCTCACCCTCCTACTAGGAGCCTACATCACCAAAACTAGAACAGGCTACCTAGTCAGCCGGGGACCCTCACCACTCGAATCAGGCTCAGGAACCTCATCCCCCCTCAGCTCAGTCTCCTACTCCTCCACGTCATCAACACCAATCATGGGCCCAATACCCATAGTTTACGCGTCCTAACAAAGTCTCACTGCGAGCACGGGGCCAATGGCCAGAAGGATTTCATAGGGAAAGGCGCCTAGCTCTCCCTCTAAATTGTTCATTGTTATTTATATGCGTTTATTTTTCTTTGTTATATTTCTCTTTTATTTTGGAATTTTGTTTTTTGCTTTTTATTAGGGGGTGAGTTTTATGTTTTGTTAGGGGAAAGGTTTCTTTACGCCATAGTTTATACTTTATGCGATCATTGTATACCTCGAAACAGAAATTGAAATGATTTAAAAAAAAAAAAAAAAAAAACCTGTAGTTACTTGCCGCCCTATCGATACGCGTAGGATCCTGTCTTATCAGTAAAAATAGTACAAGTGCTGTCGTTCACGGACACTGGGTGTTGACGGACAACCCAAAAGAGAGACAGCCAAGCCCAGTTTTGCCTTCAATTATTGGTCAAAAGGCCCCTGTCCGTCAATACAGTACAGTGTCCGTCAATACCCCGTGAACGACAGTATCTACCTGTATGCATCATATGACCTTGATCTCTTCACAGCTAGAGGGCATAAAACACGTCCTACATGTATTTGTAGGCATAGCTTCTCTCTGATCATGAGTAGTCCGAGCACGCGCACTGCGAATCCATTATACAATAAATACCGGAGCGATAAATGGTGGTATGGGTGTTCAGTAGCATAATGGTACTCTACATCCATCCCTTACTGGTGCACCAGAGACATATATATAGATTATTTCAGGATCCCCTTTATAGGTTTACTTCGGCACGAGCTCGTTCTCGATCCCCGCCTTCTGAAGAAGCATGCTACGTACTAAGTCAACATCAATTGTAACACGAGTATGTGTATATTATATTACCATAGGGATGTATTTGAGTACCGCCCATAAACCTGTTGAACATTCCTTCTCGGAAGGACTTGGGCTACCATGCTCTAGAAGGTACTTAGCTAGCAGATCTAGCTCATCTTCCCATGAACAGGCCGGTCTTATCAAGACCGACTAAACCCGTGCCTTTATACGTATCAATAGAGTGTAGGTAGAGTCCTCATAATTTTCAGCGTCCTGATGATGTCACAGCAGCTGTGTTCTCAAAGAATTTTGGCAAACTAAACATATGAACGGCGTTATCATGTTGAAAGGTTGCAATATTTATTCAAGAGCCATACGTTCCGAAGTATTTGTAGGGTGCAGGTAGGCATAAGATGTACTAACTACCCTAGAAGCACGCACCCGGGCCAGTAGATACACGATCCTATCTTCCGTACGTCTTTCCTGATTCATCCAAAACAGATACTCTTGGAAGCCATTGGACGAAACCACACAGAGTGTCTAGAAACACTCTCCAGCAGAGAAGGCGGGATTCCCACTCCATTAAAATCAGTAATACTAGCCTCATTCGGTATTTTCCGTTCAATTCTGCAGCCTGCCATAGTTAGCCCTACTAGCTCCTGATATTTTCTGGACAATTGCTTTTTATCCGGAGAGGATTCGAGAAGGATTCGAATACTCAACTAGGTAGCTTTTGTTGGGCCTGTGATGTCTGATTTTACTTCTACTCTATTCGCTTTGGCATAGCCACTGTCGATCGAAAATTTAAGAAGAGACTCAGTCAAAAAAGTAAAATGAGGCCGATGAACTATCCTCCGGCCCGCGCCCCCTAGGCTCTATGACAACATTTTAATAAATGGTTGGCTGCCATTCTAGCTGTAATTATGTAGGTGACTTCGGATTTGTGTGTGGGGACGTCTATGGGAACGGATACATGTAGTTATAGCAAGGTGTGGCAAGGTAGCAAGTGTAAAATAAGGTTTTGGAAATTAACCACTTGCTCGAACGAGCGCGGTTTGCATCTATTAAGCCTCTGATCGATGATAGATTAAGAATAACCCCACCGATAGGACTAGTTCTCAGCTACATATGAGTCTTGCCCGACATAGAAAGCTTCATTCCTCAAGTATGACTCGACCAACGACGATTGGTGCAACACTCCGCTGCAGGGGTAAAAGAAAAAAAAAATCACTGCCTCGCTCAACACTCCTAAAGTTCAGCTCACTCAGGCAACACCTCGTGATATGTAAATATCCATTCAATTTGGCCCCAATATGCAATCCAATTGAATGGATGGGTTGTTAGTAGGACTAGGCAGATTGGCGCTTATGTAGGCCCAAACAGAGGCTGTGCGAATCTTGTGCGCAGCCTTGCCCCCCGACGTCACTAACATCTTGCCTACTTAAAACCACAAAAATCCCCCCGAGGAGATTTTTTCCTCTCCCCTATTCTTTGTCGACTTCATACGCATTGGTTTAAGAGAGCTGGTTTGAAAGGTAAAAACACATACAATTCATGAGAGATATGCTAAGCTAACTTGAACGAGTGTCCCAAAAACAGATAATATAATAACTCAACCATGTACATGTCCAGGCGCCACTAGAAAAGAGAGAGGAGACTCATAGCGTCCATCCTTAAAACAAGGATTTCATAACGAACTTCAATGAGACAAATAGAAACAAAACATTATTTGCAAGAAACCAAAGAATAAGCTGAAGAACGCCAATCATCCAATAACAGGGAAACCAGTAACAAAAGAAGCTCAGCTTCGGGTATCAATCCCTCCGAAATACCAGATTCCGAGCCTCGGGACTAACTTGCAAGCAAGCAAGCCGGATTGATGTTATGATTGGATAGTTCTGGGAGCTTTGATACGCTCTTTCCTTGCTGGGACCAGTACACATTCTGGCTCTTGCCTCTCTGTCTGTGCCGACCAATCGTGGGGATAATCCACCCTAGCAACACTATCGCTCGCATCGATAAACCGTCTCGGGGTCTTCTGCCTATACATGTGCGGTTCCTGCGACCTCGTCGTCTGCGGTTTTCCTGGACGTGGATCCGACCTGCTCATTGTGTACTCCGAAATAATATCGTTGTTTGCACAATAATCTAGGAATTCCGTGTCAGGAATGACACTCCCTTGGTACCTATGGCCTATCACATGATACAAGAATCGGTTCCAAGTGATGGCCGGGGTGTCTGTCTCGAATGGTTTTCCGCATATTGTACATTTGCAAGACTTTGGTGGGTCGATGCCACCGAGATGGGACTCGACGTGACTGACCCAGGTCTCAGGGGTGCAGTATTCTGGGCAAGCATTGAACGCAAACAGGCATCGATAAGATCCTTTCTTTGGGGAGCAGTTCACTGCAACTGGGCGAAGATGACGTCCTGTGGACAAGACCCCACCACCATTGTCTTGAAGACTGTACATCTGGGGATGAACGATATAGGAAAGACCAGAGCTGTTGAGGGTGGTCATGCTGCTATTGTCTAAGGCGGGAACTGGAGAGGAGAGATAGCGACCCCGTTGCTTAAGTGGTATCTCGAGGGGCCTCTCACAAGGCTCGCCGTCGTCACTGCTGGAACTGTCGTCGAAAGGGACAGGGGCAACGAGATCAAGGGCGTCGTCCCCCAGGAATGTTGCCATCGGAGTTTCGCGATATCGAGTTGGAGGTTGGATCAATTCTTTCCCTATTTATTACGGAATACACAATTAGAAAATCAAATATCTATTGCGAACGGGATCTATTTTCTAAGGTCTAGAAGCTAACAGTTATGGGATGGAGCTCTTATATTACTTACACGAAAATTCAGAGCGTATAGAGTACTGCGAAGCAGTGTCAGAGTTTCGTCTTGTCCGTGGTCCCTCTGGGGCAATTTGTGACATGCCTATTGAATGTAGTGGGTGGGTTTTAGGTGATCTTTATTGTGGGTCTTTCAAACGATCTTGGACAATTGCGAGATAAAAGCACAAAACTTCGACGAACGACTGTTTATATCTACGGTTTCTATCATTCTCCCCCAGTCTTTATCAAAGATGCAGACCTTGAGGCTCAAAATTCGTGTAGCCATTGGTTTAGAAGCGAGTCCAATCAGGCAGACCTGCTCCTTACACTGCTGTCGCAGGTGATCTAATATATTGTGCTAGTTGCTTGGCATGCAATTGGCAGTAGAAAATAATATTAACAAGCGAAGCAAGTTTTCGCGTTCACACCTCCGCCCGCATCAGAGGTGTTGCCCAAAATCGAACTGCGCTTACCGGGCGGGCGGGGTAAAACCCACGTGGCCAGGGTTTCATGGAACGCATGCATTTCTTTCTCGCGCGCAATTATTCCTAAGAGCGCTGGGCCGGGGTTTGTTCTAACGAACGGAACACAGCACATTCATTCTCTGCGCAGGGTAGAGTAGCTATAGAGAGAGATAGACTGCCTGGATCATACTGTCACGACTGACAGAATGACGGGGTTCGAAACACGCTCTTGAGGATTGCGTAGGCATGCATGAGATGTCCCCATTAGACGGAGTATGTGGGGGTTTCAAAGTCATCTCTACTACACAAGTAGCTGGGCCTTTTCTGGAGTTTATTCGACATCTTTTTCAATACATGCACCATTCGTGGCGTTACAGTTCTCGTTCAAAAAGGGACGCTGGCACAAAATCAGACGTAATTACAAACTAACTACAGATCGGCTTTTGAGAGAAGGCCAAGTAAGTCGGTTCAGTTAGTCAATTGGCAGTTTCTAAACATACAGCGACAAAAACAATGGGGACGCTGATGGGCGTGGACGCGGGTTCTCGGCAAAGAGGAAGAGTGAATGTATGAATGGGACATGCGAGATGATGGTGGGGGAAAAATGAGAGGAAATCATCATACCCACACTTATTAATTGGTCAGTCGCTATGGTACCACCTCACCGGGCAGTCCGAAAAGGGTTGCTGGCAGAAATTCGAAAATAATATCTCCATCTGATTTGCCATGCTCCGAAGTGAAGGGAAAGTTCCGGACGTGGGGCATTGACGAAGCGACCAACCGTCATTTATTTTGGTTTACTCTAGAGTATACATGATACATACATGTCGGGATATATCTACACTTACCCCGCCAAATGTTTTGCTATAGCATTGATTGCTCCGAGTGATTGGCTGTGGATTCGATCTGGAAATTAGCTAACGGATCAGAGCAAAGATATCGCCGAAAGACGCTCGACTATGCTCCAGATCAATACTCGGCAACTCTTTAAAGTCCGAGAGACAGGCTCCCTGCTTTAACTGTCAATTTGCTGGTCGTTGTTAGTTTTTTCCTGCAAACTCATGTGCTGTCACTCGTTATATACATACAGTGTTCATATCCGGTTTAGGAGAATCATTCATAGATTTGCACTCGGAATACTCATGATCAGCTGGGACGCCGAGATAAAACTGTAAGACACATAAGGCGCAAAAAAATTTTCGTATGCACCCTGAACGTGTCGTCATAATTTTTTCTTCTTCTGCTTAATTTTCTTTTGGGATGCGTGGCCCAGTCGGGACGAACAGAAGGGAGGACGCCGGCCGGGATGCTTTCAGACTGGCTAGATCGCTAGGTTCAAAGAATGTGAATCACAAACATCACCCTGCAGTGAAGGTATGTAGGTACATACGAGTAGAGACCGTGGGAGTATCTAGCTTGTATCTTAGGTGCTCGGTACCTTCATCAAGTGTGCAGGCTAGCAGAAAGAACAAGAGGGCCTGTTGCACCATCCACCGTAGCACAAACATCCTTACGACTATGCATATCTGGCATTACTTGCTTTTTTCAGGCAATTAATTGAAGGCTCCACCGACCGGCCACTCCACCTCGGGCACCACCACCCCCTCAACCAACCTCCATATTTCCCCTTCCACTTTTGTTTTTCTCTCCGTTGTGTTCAGCAGTTGGATAAATTTCACTCTACTCATTTCAGTACTGATTACCTATGGTTAAACAGAGTGGTTGTGGAAAACAGATTGGAGGCTTGGTTTATGACCGGGCGCGCGGGGCGGGGAAGGGCGGGGCGGGCGCGTTGATAATAGTGAGGCTCTGCTGTAGTTGACTGATTTTCTGATTGGTTGGCTGATCCTAGTGAGACATGGGACGCTGAAACGGGCCGCATATCAGCCGTAAAGTGATCTACATACATACGTCTTCCATCCATCCCTCGACACAGCCGCTATATCTTTCCCTCTCGGAAAAACAAGAGACCCTGGAGCTTCGGAAGAAATGATATTCTACCTGATCACAACTACCGTAGTTTACGAATGGGCTGACATCACTGGATCGTCAATATATCAACCAACCGAGCACACTTCATCTGAATCACTCAAGTTCAAAAATATGAGTGACTGGTCTACTTATTGCAGGAACAACATATATGTAGGCATTGAGGAATAGGCACGTGGTCGGCATACGTAGTAATGAAAAAATGCGTGGTTATGTTGAATGACGCGGTTGATAGACACTCTGGTATTGGTCCCATGGCATTGAGCTGTTAATTTGGCAAAATTCCTGATTCAATGGCGAATACATATCAGTCATTAATGCTTTATGGATTGTATTCAAAGATCTTACCTTGCACGCACTGTACTCTAGGAGCACATTCGACATGGAATCGAGGTTACCCGAACGCAGGGCGGGATGCGGACATCGGCACCGATGCCACCATAGAGGAATATATCTCGAGGAAACATATTCTTTTTTCGCTAGATTTCAGAACAGCTTCAGAGTGATGTGACTAGCTAGTTTTCTGTCAAGAGCTTCTAACTCTAAGTTCTTCAAACGAGAATTCGAGAAAAACAATAGTAAGGGCAAAGCTTAGTGTAGTGGAATTTAGGTATTACTTAGAGAACTAACCACACCCGTTCAAATCCGTCTGATAGAGTGCCTACACACCACCAGTGCGAGAACATGGGGATCTTTGATGCATCCCGCTACCGAGAGATCGGAACCCGAGTTTGAAATGCGAAAAAAATTGGTGGGTTGCGGGGACCCTGCCTGATCTCGCCTGCCAGTGCTAGTGAGTAATGAGAGTCAACCAGACACCGGATTGTTTTACCAGATTTGCTCACAAATACTAAAGGTGTAAGGGAAAACCTCCTTGCCCCACATTGTAGCACTGTAGTACAAAAACTTGGGTCAAAACCTCTCTTGTTTTGCCCGTGTTACACACCCTACTGAAATGGGGGAATGGGTCGGAAGAGATAGGATCATAAGGAGTCACTCTTCGTTCCTAATTAGTCCCGCGGACTCACGCAGCGTCCTGAATCATGATGGATTTATTGATTTATCTTCTCTGTACTGTGCTTTTGACATCGCGTAGCTTGACCCACTGCTCGGCTCTATGCAAGAAGATTACTATGTAATTAAGAAGGAAACAACTGCGGATATAATACAATGTCATACAAAACCCCGCCACTTCACATAGCCAAAAGTAACATGAATAAACATCCCCTCATCCTACTTTACAAAGATCCCTCCCGCCTTGCACCTGCCATCTACACAACTCTGGCTGCAACCACATGCTCACAATGCTCGCCACCATAATCGCAAAAGTGTCCGGCAATGCAATGGTTGAGATCAAAAACTCTCTAACTGCCGTCTCCTCCTCCTGAGACCTTTTTATGTTCACACTTGCCTCGCTTCCCGGCTCCTCCATCTCCTCACTCAATAATCTTTCTCCCGCACTTCCCCGCATCGAGACTAACTTCCTCAATCTCGGCCTCGGCGCAAAATACCCATCCTGCTCACCGTCAAGAGGTGTCGAGATTCCATCTTCCTGGGTATCGAAGCTCCTCTCCTTCTTCCGCAGCCTCTTGGAACGAGCCTTATCGAGCGCATTCCACACCGCATCAGGAAGTGGCTTCTTTGAAACTCGCCAGTATGTATTACTCATACCGAGGCCTCCGCATAGGCCCATTGTGAATATCAGTGCCATCACGACGAATGGAGAGAAAAGGACGTTTCCGTCGGGATTTTCGGTGAATGAGGAAGGGAGCATGGACCATGATTGATTTAGCATTGTGACAAAGATGACCGACTCAATGGCGCAGAGGATCCAATAGGCAAAGCTTGAGCTGGAATTACCACCAGGGAGGCGGAAGAGAGTGATGGAGGTGCGGCCAAAGAAGATGGCAAACTGATAGGTGGTGAAGAAGAAAGGATAGAAAGAGCGGGTAGAGGTGAAAATAGTGTTCAGGAGGGAGGCAGAGGGGGTGAATACGGAGGAGAATGGAAGATGGTATATTATCGTAGGTAAGATACCCTGATATTATATTAAATGGATGGCATATGTTTTATTTGAAGATAGGGACTTACCTGGGTAGTGATATTCTCCAAAAACATTAAGATTGCAAGCGGCGCCATATACCCAATCACCATCGGCCTGACTAGCCGCAACTTATCCCCCAGTTTCAAGTCACTGATCATTTCTTCCTTGCCAGCCCCACCGACTTCTTCCATCTGGATTTCATCAATGTCCGTCCCGCTTGCCAAAGCAGCTTCATCACACTCCTTGGGAGATGGAAGAACAAAGAAATAAGTCATTAACATGATACTGGGAACAATCCCAATACCGGATAACACTGCTGATGGTGTTACTCCAAAGGAGCTCGTAAGGAGCGTATAGATAAATGATCCAACCAGGCCGGCTGCTCCGCTACCGGCCGCATATCCACCAAAAGAGCGGGAAATCATTGATGGGTAGCGGGTTGCGAGTTGGTAGAAGGACCTTTTTGCCATCAGAATGATACATCATGGGTGGATGAACAGCCGCAGAGAAGACTTACATATCGCCCAGATTACTACTTAGACTAGCAAAAGCAATACCAAGCATTCGGACACCAACATTATCAGCCCACGCTAGCATCTGCAGCCCAAGGAATGAAGAGGCCGCGCAGACAGAGAGGCGAGCCGCATAATTGATCTCTTGGGACACCTTGTCTCCTTTCTTGAGCCCAAAACTTGGGGTGCCAGGAGTGTGAATCCCACCGGGGGTGTGGGCTCTCCAATAGTCGGACGCTTGGGGCGAATAGAAGTACGAAAGGAGATCCGAAACTTTGGGAAACTTGATATATGGGACGAAGGTACGAACAAGAACTGAGGGAAGGGTATATGCGAAGAGGATAAGACCCGGTGGCGCGCTGTTTCCCACAAGACTGATAAAGTGTTAAATTAAATGCTTCTGGAATAGGAGATGATCTCAAGACTACTTACTCATTGGCGGCAGTTAAGACAACCCTGCATGTGCAATGTCAGCCAATTGCAACAATATCAACTGAATCGATATATAAAGAGGATACATACCCGAACTGCATAGTCACAAGAGTGCCAAACATCCAAAAAGAAAAGGACAGCAACGCAGGTACCGAAAAGAGAGCCATCATGAATGACGTCTTTCGCTGCTCCATATGCACCCGAGAGTCAATCCTTCTATTTTTCAGTGGAAACGTGTTGTACACCGGCTTGCTACCTTTACCGTTCCTAGAGGATTGGCGCGAAAGGATTCTGGAGGTTGAGTTGTAGCCACGATTTAATGGGGGTTTTTGGGAGGCGTTGCCTTGTATAGGAGGGTTTTTGGAGTTGCTTCGTGACATGGCTGGCTTCATCTTCCGAGGAGTTGATCAGGGTTTGGTATGTCTAAGATTGAGTTATGATGGGCATCAATCAACGTGGGGTAACAGTGCAACTATATAAATAGTCGAGAAACGGTGGCCATGGATCGTGCCATCTCTACCTATTCTAAATATTTTCAAGCCTATGAGGTGGAGATATCATGTGGGGAGGATAAGGATAGTACTGGTCACGCCTCGCAGCTGGTGAAGACTTGACCTACATGTACTTATTAGTCTGCCTTGGCAGATATGGTAGCTCAAGGGCTAGAAAATTGATTTAGGTTGCTTGAAAATTCTTCGGGATAGGAAGGTTAGATGTTTTTTTTCAAGAAGCACATTTTATTACCTTTCTCTCATTCTTTTTAGATTCATGGTATCTGGTAAGGAACGCGAATACAATGAAATAAGACCTGGATATAAATAACGCACAGATGCCCAAGGCATCTTAATCGATAAAAAAAGCTTTCAGGCTGTGGGGTAAACAAATATCTATAATCCTCGTAGAGATCTTGGTACAGAATTGCGGGGCAGCCAACCGTTTTGCATCCGTGTCTTAATCGTTAAAATCTGCGAGATTGCATCACCTATCCGAACGCTTCTTCTCCGTAGCCTGCAGCTCTATGTAAGTGGCGTTTTGTTTCCTGGGTTTTCGAAGGGACCTTCCCCGTTAGATACCCGTGTTGAAACCTGTCTTCACCTCTAGCACGGGTCTTTTCATCCCTAGATCAACCACTAGGCTCGTTGTTAGCTGGTTCGTGCTGCAACCACGCTGGCCTGTGACCTGTCTTTGATGTACTATTTAAGTCACAATGCTACAAGTAACGACTACTACTCTCTCCTCGAAGGCAAATACTCATTCTCAATCATCGTCTGCCTCAGCGCTTTTTGCATACATCTATCTCAATATCCTTACTTTTCAAAGCTGCCTTTATCAGTATAATAATATTCATGCCAAACTCGAGAAGGCTTTCTACAATAGAGGGATTATCGTCGACGTTTAACCATCAACCCGAAGAAGAACCGTTTGCAATGGATGATGACCTGGGCGAACAGGAGAGACCTCTCGCATCGCCATCCAAAATACCAATACCAAAAGCAAGATCAACGTCTGACGCATCAGCAACGCCCACGGCCGTGAAACCTAACATAAATCGTGCATGGGTTACTGTGCTCACAGGACCAGCATATCTACCAGGAACTATAATTCTTGCTGATTCACTTAGGAGGGTCGAATCAAAGTATCCGCTTCTCGTTTGTGTCACACCCTCGGTGAACAAGACTGAGCAAAACGCACTCAAGGCTGCGGGATGTGAGCTGATGGTGATCGAGCCACTGAAGCCAAAGGTAAAAGTAAATGTTGTAGCAACTCGATTCGAGGATACATGGACTAAGCTGGTAGTCTTTGGGCTTGTGCCGATGGAGGTAAGTTATAATTGTTTTCGTTTTATATCATTGATTAATCGGGCTTTTACAGAGATTGGTCCTACTCGATAGTGATATGCTGGTTCTTCGCAATATGGACGAGCTCTTTGATATGGATCTGCCGTTTGACTTTATCGCTGCAAATCATGCCTGTGTTTGTAATTATGCTAAGGACCCTTGGGCTGATGCTGATTGGTGAGTTCTCAAAGATCTGGGTGTTTTTGCTTCTTTTTTCTCACATATTCTTCGCCACACAGGAACCCCCAGAATTGTGCGTACACAGGCCTAAAGCACCCTAAAGCCCTCACGAACCCAAGAGAGGTCACACCAGAGTCTATCAGGACGCATCATCTTTTAAATTCCGGTCTCGTCGTGTTCCATCCCTCAACTATGTTGTATGCGGCAATAGTAGAATTCCTCTTAACTGACCCCCGGGTCCCTACCTTCGGATTCCCTGACCAAGATCTCCTTTCCGTATTTTTCAAAAACAAATTCAAGCCGATAGGTTGGCAGTACAATGCACTAAAAACAATGAGTTACGAGCACAGAGATATGTGGAGTGATTTTGAGGTAAGGAATCTACACTTTATTTGTGAGAAGCCATGGAAGACGGGTAGATGTGAGGGAAGATTCAAGATTCCACACGGTATCTGGTGGGATGCTTGGGACAGGTGGTTTCACGAGGCTCAAATTAAGGTGCCTAAACTGGCGCAGTTCCTTACACGATATGTCAACCTACCGGATAACCCCGGGTCGAGTGATCGCTCAAGCTCTGCCTGAGAGTTACACTGTCAGTAGTTCCAACATGTGCCGGTGATAGTTGAGCTCTCTCTTCGTCCCGTGAACACATTTTTTTAGACTTGTATTAAAGTTGTTTCAACAGTTCTTTTATGAATTCACAATTCAATTAGGGAGGATATGCGATTGTGTTCACTCATATCTTATCACTCGGTGTACGCTTAGGGTTAGGGTTCTACACGAGATTATTCATGAGTCAATTTATGCCATTTCATTCTTTAAACTTTGGACAAAACGAGTGCCAGTAGAGCCAGTCATCTGCTTTTGCCTCCTGAACTAAAGGTATGCACAAAGTCCCAAATATGCATACGTATACTTTGTCTCTGTTGCGACTTCGAAACTACATGTACTTCATTTAATTAGGTTCGTTTCTTGTAAAGACCGCTTCAAGAACATTGCTAAACAAGCAATTACCTTAAAAGTGCACATGTCCTGCGACCCACGCACACCCGTGGAGTAATCAATTGTTTCAAGGTACAAAAACTATCTATCTATTGCTATATATATTCCTTTCCTTGTGTATCTATTTTATATTCCTTAATCCTCTTTTCACCTCATTAGAACTCATGCGATAGGTCCTACTCTCCTAAACCACCACACAGAGAGTGGAGGTTTGTCTAGAGAGCGTTGGATCTCCGACATCTCATTGTGTTTCTGATCCAACACCTAAATCTGTTCATCAACTTTGATCTTGATTCCTTTGGAGATATTCGGGGTGAGAAACGGTCATAATGAATTATACGGACTTTAATAGAGCCTTCTCGAAGGTAAAATTCATTCATTAGATACTGTCCGACAGTGCTTGAGCGGATGTAGTTTAAGATTCCTCACGCAGTAGACTCAGGAAGGTACTGTCTTAATACTGGGACTATCAAGTCCTCATTTCTGAGTTATGCCCATGACAGGATGCAATCATTTCTCTTATCTTTCCTCCCGTTTGCACTGTTCATATATTTGTATCGTTGTTGCACGTTCAACTCCACCAGTCGGCATTCCGCAACATCCTTGTCATTTTTTCGCGAGGGATGCTGCTGCACACTCATGTAGCCAATATATCTGCTCGCAAACCATCCACACATATACAAGAATACCGAATATCGCGTCATTTGGTAATTAATTTCGGCGTGTGTGTCTTGTATTATTTATTGTGTTGATCGAGGGGGTTGTTTTGGTGGTTTTGGCTTTTATAACTGTGTCTATCCCGCCAAGATGTTCTTATGGTCGGATTGATCAAGTAGCCAATTTGAGACGTCATTAATTGACGGCGTATCATGAAATATCACTCGCTAACTGTTTTCTTTCAAGGTTGGGATAGAAAGCGAGCAAGCGAGCGGTGCCAAAGGCGTATATCTCATCACATTACATAATAGACCCGATCCAGGAGCACTGCCTGCACATCTCGGTAAACGAAAAAAGAACTCAATACTATGATGTAGGCCAGCTGATAGAAGCGAATGGTGGGTGTTTTGATGGAAATGTAAATAAAAAAATGATACCCCAGGTCAGGGTCGAACTGACGGCTTTCGCATTGCATACAAGTTGGAATACTTAGTATAAGAACGACACGCTAACCACTGCGTCACAAGGGTATATGATGATGTGCCGTAAAAACGTCTTAAGTAGGGTACATAGTTTGGGAGACTTGGCTCCAAAGTTTGCTACCCTAACCACGATAACGTAATGCGCTCGCGGGAAGAGGTACTGTAAATAGAAAGTCGCGATGCGTCTCGAATGACTTCTCAGAAAGAGTAAAGTCATCAAACGCATGATGCAGGATTATCATTCCGCTATCTCAGATGTGTTACATAATATTACAACGTAAACAACATCGTCGGAATTTAACAGCCTCAAAACTACTCGCTACACCTCATCTGGATTTTTCCTTATGTTACTTCCACAGCGATAAAACTGTTAAAAAAAAAAAAGGTAATATAATCGATCCTTTAAGCGTGTTCATCTTATCCGCTAACTCGGTCGGTGTTTCGAGGGCTGTATGCGGGCTGATCAAACACGGTGAAAACAGGTACCTAGCACATGGGGACTACTAGTACCTGTAGACAGCCCAAGCACAGTCAGAAAAAAACCGAAATAATCTCTGACCTGCTAGCTTGATAGACCCCGCTCTCACAGCACTTAGTTGGACTTGAGTAGAAGGTTTCCTTGCTGGTGTCAGCTGCAGCTTCAGTGCTACTGCTACGTACAAGACACTGCACCCAACACTCATATTACACAAAGAAAAACGATATTCGTATCGATTTTCTTTCCGGTAGTATCACTTTGCAATTTGGTATACCTTCTATCTTTCTTCGTCTACGGAAGTCGCCAGTCGCCGTGGCGCGGTTCCGGTCAGTGAAAGACCCGCCAAAAGTCCATGAGTATAGTACATCTTTCTACATATATATGTCCTTATTTAAATTTTCTTATGAGATATTGAGAGGCTGTATCAGCAGATACATCACAGGGAGTAATGAGAATTAGAACCCTTGAAGATAGGCTTTTTCTATAGCACTACTCTGTCGCAGCACCTGATTGATGGTTATTAGGAATGAAACTGACCTACCTTGAACTGCAACTAGATATGGGACTCGTTCGACCCCGCCTGATATAAAGAATATATAGACAGTCGCTCTCTCATTAGTATCAGTCCTCTTGCGATCTTCGACTCGATCGAGAAGGCCTGGCCACTATTCAACGAGCCTATTAGTATCCCCGACAACCAATACTGGAATACGTGCCATACTGCTTCTTCTTTTACCTACAAGCAGCTTGGAAGAATTTCTCTTTGATCTATTCAAAAGATGACATAGCTAAATAGTTCAATTTTCCAACCGAAACAGATTTTCTTGGTATTATTCTTGACATGCCGTTCTCTCGATCAGCGCTGCTCTCAGATAAATGATGTGGAAGAGTAGTACTTCTACCACCCCTGGGTGGGCATAGGCCGAAGGCCCTACTCAAAAGTTGGTTATGGACGGGTTGACATTCTTCAAGCGGTTCCATACCACTTATGAAATGCTTTCTCGATGTTCTAAATATAAATGAACACTTGTGGGAAATATTTTTCAGTTACAAAAATAACCTAAAATACCTAGATCTATCTGGGTTCGAACAGTCCAGATCTTGGGGTAAGGCAATATACGGCGCAGTTGCAGTACTAATGCTTGGCAATGCAGGTGTGAACTGCCTGACAATTGGTACAAAAGCCAATCACTCTGCTTATCATTTGAGCTCCAAACTGGGTCTTATCTATTTCCTCTTTTGTACCTCTTGTTTTTTTAATGGATACGTGTAACTACAACTGCAGATTACAAGTACTGGATACCTGTAATATTATGTAGGCGCTAGATCAGTATATACAGAAATTTAATGGGCGCAAATTTTATCACAGTGGCGGGGGAGTGTATATTTATCTCTATACATCACTAATAAGTAGCACGTAGAAGGGCTTCAGGAAGGACTCATGAATTCTACTCTGTAAATGATGTAGTTAAGCGGAAATTTAGAACCTATTGGAATTTAAACAGATCGTACAGTCCGGGAAAGAAATGAGCAATTAAATGAGCACCAGAGGGTCATAATGTTCAGAAAATAGCTTGGAGGGATAATTCCTCGAATGCTTGCATGTATGATTGAACCGGACCAACTCAGAGACTATCACTTGGCCTCAGCTAGGTAGCATGTCAATGATACAGCACAGTGCTACTTGCTAATCCGCGGGCGTTGATTGGCAACAAGTGACCCACAATCCGCGAAGCCTCAAAAACCCTTGGACCCCAGATTCTTGGCGCTGCCCCACATTCATTTTTTCACAACTAGGCCACAAGACGAGCCTTTCTCTGCAAACAGCAATTGCTTCTTCCCAACCCGATCGTGACAAAGAAGAAGAAGGTGAGGCATCATGTCTTCAATGCGTCTTGTGAGCTTCTTCCCAACCTCAATTAGAAAACTCAAATCTAATGTATCTGCTCCATAGCTACGACTTCCCACCAGCACCAGACTCTGCCTCCCCCGGCACCGCGCCTTCCCTCCAAGACTCCCTACATTCTTTCAACCTGCAACATCTTTTAACCTCGTTCGCTCCCTCGCAACATCTTCCAATGTTCCAGCAACTTCGCCAGTTCAAAATCTCACTGAACAGATCGTACAAAACTATGCTGTCAACCTCCCTCCTGGCAAGGCCGTCCACTCGGGCGACTATGTTACGATCCGTCCACACCACTGTATGACCCACGACAACTCCTGGCCCGTCGCCCAAAAGTTCTTCTCGATTGGTGCCACGGCAATTCACAACCCTAAGCAAGTCGTTATGACCCTCGACCATGACGTCCAGAACTCGTCAGAATCAAACTTGAGGAAGTACAAAAACATTGAGGAACTGGCAAAGAAGCAGGGCGTAGACTTCTACCCAGCTGGGAGGGGCATTGGACATCAGATCATGACTGAGGAAGGATATGCCTGGCCAGGAACCCTTACTGTAGCGAGTGATTCACACAGTAACATGTACGGAGGTATCTCGTGTCTTGGAACCCCAATTGTCCGTACCGACGCCGCATCTATCTGGGCTACTGGACAGACATGGTGGCAGATCCCACCGGTTGCGAACGTGAAGCTTCAGGGTGTTCTCCCTAAGGGTGTTACTGGAAAGGATGTTATTGTTGCCCTTTGCGGACTCTTCAACAACGACGATGTCCTCAACCACGCCATTGAGTTCACAGGATCCGAAGAAACCCTTCAGTCCCTCCCCATCGATGACCGCCTCGCAATTGCCAACATGACCACTGAATGGGGCGCTCTCAGTGGTCTCTTCCCCATGGATTCCGTCCTTAAGAACTGGATGCTCCAGAAGGCCCGCGAACACTCTGCCCGCCTCAAGGACGCTACTCACCCCCGTCTCACAAACGAGAAGATCGCTGATCTGTTTGAGAACAAGAAGCTCACCGCACACCCAGACGCCACATACGCAAAGACGCTTTCCCTCGATCTCGGAACCCTTTCTCCCCATGTCGCAGGGCCAAACTCCGTCAAGATTGCCACGCCACTTCACGAGCTTGAAGCCCAGAAGGTCGCCATCCAGAAGGCCTACCTCGTCTCATGCACCAACTCCCGTGCTTCTGACATCGCTGCCGCGGCCGCCGTCTTCAAAGCTAACCCCACCGCAAAGATCGCTAACGGCGTAGAATTCTACATTGCAGCCGCCTCAACTCTCGAGCAGGAAGTGGCTACTAAAGCTGGTGACTGGGACACTCTTATCAATGCCGGTGCAAAGCCCCTCCCCGCCGGATGCGGCCCATGTATCGGGCTCGGAACTGGTCTTCTTAAGGACGGCGAAGTAGGCATCTCTGCCACCAACCGTAACTTCAAGGGTAGAATGGGCTCAAGAGACGCACTCGCCTACCTCGCCTCCCCCGAAGTCGTGGCCGCCAGTGCACTCAACGGTTACATCTCCGGTCCCGGAAACTACACTGGTCCTGGCGCTGCTGTGACCCGCTCCCAGGCCGCTACTCCCCCCTCTAGCTCTTCCGGTGCCGCGGCTACCTCGGAGGCCCAGGCAGAAACCGAGATCCTTGACGGTTTCCCCTCTAAGATTACCGGTGAAATTGTCTTCTGCGACGCAGACAACATCAACACCGATGGAATCTACCCCGGAAAGTACACTTACCAAGACAACATCCCGCTCTCTCAGATGGCCGAGGTCTGCATGGAGAACTACGACCCCAACTTTGCTACTCTAACCAAGGCTGGTGACATTCTCGTGTCCGGTTTCAACTTCGGTACCGGATCCAGTCGTGAGCAGGCCGCCACCGCCATTCTGGCTAGAGACATGAAGATGGTTGTTGCTGGCAGCTTCGGAAACGTGTTTATGCGTAACAGCATCAACAACGCCCTGATCACTGTGGAGGTGCCTAAGCTCATTGAGCGATTACGGGCAAACTTTGGCGGCGAGAAGGGTGTGGCTACCAGGAGGACCGGATGGTTTCTCACATGGGACGTAGCACGGAGGTGTGTGATTATCAGAGAGGGCGGTGAGGGTGCCGAGGAGTGGACAGTACCCGTGGGAGAGCTCCCACCGGGTGTCCAGGAGGTGTTTGTTAAGGGTGGTCTGGAGGGATGGGTTAAAGCAAAGTTGCAGTAGAGTAGAGCAGGGGAATGGGTTTGATTTATACTCTTTGGCGTTTAAAATGCGAGCAGTTAAGGGGGATATCAATTTGTATATATAGCCATAAACGAAGCTGTTGAAACAACCATTATGATATTGCAAGTGAGCCGCTTATATTACACCATCAATTTATATTTACTGGCAATCTTTGGGTTATTTGACAAGGTTGGAGTATCCTTCATTACATAGGTTTTTCTCATAAAAATAAAAAAAATTAAACTCCATAAAAAAGAGATAAAACCTTTTTTTTTTTTTTTGCATACAATCAATGGTTTAACAACAACAAGCGATTAATTTTCTCCTTATACTCGTCATACCCAAGTTTAGCGAAAAAAGAAAAAAAAAGCAACAACCTTTACCTGATGTTAGTGACAGATAAACTGTGTGGACAGGTGAAACATACAGGCACGAGCAGTACACGACTACTGATAAGAATGATGCTCTCAGTATTTTTTGGGGAGCTAACTGTGGATTATTAAGTTAACATGAGCTCGAGAATTCGGAACGTACCTCGTTAAGATCTGCCAACTGCTTCTCCACTTTCTCGAATCTCGCATCAACTTTGTCGAATCCCGTATCCATCTTGCTTTCCAATTACTTAATGGAGTTCTCCACCTGCTTCATGGTATCACCCAAAGCTTTCACGCCGTCAAGCTGCAACTTGGTAACTGTAACATCCTAACAAGCTGTTAATATATGCCCTGTCTAATCAACTTACTGCCTACCTTGTCAAGCGTTGCCAAACTGCTCCCGACTTGTATATTCTCGTTGCTAAACTTCTCCCAAGTAACATAGTATCCGTGACCCTCAGAAGGTTGGGTGCCAGTAGCGGACTCGAATCCCCGATAAGAACCCCCACTAAAGCGACTAATGATAAGCCCGCGTTTTCAGGATATGTGGCGATTGGTGGCTCACCATACAAATTGTACAGATTCCGGTAGAATTATTGCGAAAGTGGGTTCTCCGTGACCCGATAGTCCTATTGGCCCTTAAAAGATTTTTGCTACGAGCACTGGCCAACAAAATCCACTCTTTTAGCTCTGACTTTCGCAATAATTCTACCGGAAACTGTAGAAGCTAACTACAAATGTCGGCTGGCGGTGCAAGATGGACCCAATTGTCACGCAAAATTTCTCTAAAAGGTAGTGGACTATACTGTTTCTCGTTAAAATTGTGCCCATCACGACGCCGTCATCGCACAATTGTCCCGTTCCTGGCCACCCTGTGGACCTTAGGTCACTGTGTCCTTCTTTTCGCTGCTATTCTATCCCTTCTTGTGTTTTCACGACCGGGAGTGAGTGGGCAACTTTTACTTGGTAGTACACCTAACCCTCACTCTGTGAACCTCTTTTGCTGTGAAGTCACCTTTTGTGACCCCTCCTATACCTTTTCTGGTGTCTCCACAATCTGTAGGTAGCTAGATTTGCTGAGTATATCACCACGCCGTCGCGGGCCTACAGTTTCCGGTAGAATTATTGCGAAAGTCAGAGCTAAAAGAGTGGATTTTGTTGGCCAGTGCTCGTAGCAAAAATCTTTTAAGGGCCAATAGGACTATCGGGTCACGGAGAACCCACTTTCGCAATAATTCTACCGGAATCTGTAATATGTCTCCCTTTTTGCTCTGACGAACGAAGGGATGTGAATCGAACGAAGGGGTGACCGAACACGTTGGCAATGATCAAAATGTGGGTTTTATTTTTATCTCGTGGTAGATATCGATGTCGTAGCACAGAACGACGTGTGCAGTGGAACACGCGAGACTCGGGGCGCAAGAGCTTTACCGGGGTCCAGGGAACATCACATCGACACCTGTACGTTCAAGTCAGTACATCGTAGTACAATCATCAACGTACTAGGGTACATGTATCTTGACGAGGTGCTTCTAATCCTGACCTATGAGTAGACTCCTTCACTGGGGTACGGTCAACACGGAGGTATGGTCAATCTCAAATATACGCCGGAGTGATATATGATACGCAGGGAGCTGATCGAATACCTCTTTTGGTTTCCACCCAAAACCTTGGAATCGACCACACCCCCGTGTTGACCATACCCCCGTGAAGGAGTTTATACTAATCAAGTGCAGCTCAACCAAGTCGAGCTCACCACAAGACAACCTGTTACGGCCTTAAATGGCGAGAGTTGAATATAAGCAGAAACCAATTCGATCCATATGCAAGTACAAGTAATTCGTATGGTCGTTTTATCCCTTTATATATGAGCTGCCAAACTCATAAACTCCCGTCCCTAGGTATGTATATAAATCCCTTCGTCTACGTATCTTACGTGCGTAGATCGAAGACAAAGGTGTCTAACATTGGCAAAAAAGAATACCCGAATCAGACGCAAGCCATATCAGGCACATGACTTTTAGCAGTTTTATCATGAGAAGGAATAAGCTAATGACCCCCGGCCTAGACACGTATTATCCACATCTTACTGCTCGGGCTATAAGAACTCAACACTGGGCCTAAGAAAATTTCTCAAACGAGGGCAAATCAGGAATTAAGTCCATTCACCAGAATTTTCATTCTTTCATTGTTTACTTTTTTGGCACCCAGCAATATTCGCGATGGAAAGTCTACTAGTCATATCAAAAATAAGCTAGTTAGACCTCCGGACTCTGGAATATCTGTTTGGCTTATGGTTTTTAAAAAACGGATGGTAGGCCCCAATTGATACTAAAGATTTGAAATCGAGCACTAACTTATGGATTTAGAAAATGAAAAAAAAAAAAGGTTACTAGATACTTCAACGATGCATATGTCCTATCTACGTCTTCGGAACTTAAGTGCAGTAGCAGTCATAACCACAAAGGATGGGATGGTCAAACTAAGAACAGTCTGAAAAACCACAGTGGCAGCATGATCTTGTCATTTATCCAAGTCTAAGGCTATATATTTATCATGTAATCAGACACAGGCAAGTTCCTTGACATTTTGAGCCTTATATCGGATCTACTTAACCGAAACATTCCAGGTCATATTCTCAAAGCGTCCGGCGTAACCGCTGTTCTTTGTTACACTGAATACCGCAGGGCGGCTGCATAGAGTACTCAGGTCTCAGAGAGCCGCATCACATCCTGCACACCGCCCAATATCTCTGAATTGCCGCGTAGGGGTACATAAATACCTACAGGTCTTGTCGCACAAGAAATGCCGGGCTGAGATGAGGAGGAGGAGACAAAAAGCATCACCATCTCAACCTCTGACCTTCCCCACAAAAGAGACTTCAAAGGAAAAGATAAAGATGCTGCAACCACCTACAGATGCCTTTGCGAATCTAGGAATTAGTGCGCCTGCTCCTCCAGCCTGTTCTTCCGGCTCTAGTGTTGCGTCGTCTACAACACTGGGGTTGGTAGGGGATATCCCTACTGCTATTACTACTGCTACTGCTGGTGATCGGTTGGTTATCGGTGTGGATTTCGGAACTACTTATAGCGGGTATGTTTTGCTTTTATTTAATTAAAAAATCTAATCAAGTAGCCAGATTAGTATGGGCTACGGGAGTTGCTTTTTATTATTATCTTCTTGGGGAATGCATTTACGTAAAGATGCGTTGAGAACTTGTATCAGGCAATCAGGGATCTATTTTCATACGTGGAGGTCAACTTTACTAACGCCATCTCCAGCGTCGCAGCTGTCTACAGCGGTACTCCAGATGATATTGAAGTGTATGTCAATGATCTGTACAACCTATTTCTTTATCTGACTAATATTCACCAGAATCAAGACCTGGCCCGGCGGGAATGGCATCACCTCCGACAAAGTCCCCACTGAGATATCCTACACTCTCTCTGCAGGCAATGCTTCCAGCTACCGCTGGGGCTTCCAACCTACTCCTACATCACCACGGCTGCGCTGCCTCAAACTCTTCCTGGACCGAAAGCAAAAGATCCCCAACTATGTGTCTCCTCTCGAAACCGCAACTTTGCTCCGTGGCGTCAATAAGTCGGTTCTGGACGCCATCAGCGACTACCTCGGCGCACTCCATGCCCATACCATCACAACCTTAACTCGGCGCTACGGAACCAGCTTTATGGCAATAACACCAATTACCTGGGTTCTCACAGTCCCCGCTGTCTGGAGCGATGCGGCGAAGACTGCCACGCGCCATGCAGCTGAGCGTGCAGGAATGAAGTCTCCACGGCTCATTAGCGAGCCAGAGGCCGCAGCGGTGTATACACTAAAAGCTATACAACCTAACGCTCTAAGTGTTGGGGAACATTTTGTAGTTTGCGACGCGGGTGGTGGAACAGCGGATCTGATATCGTATGAGATTGTGGCGCTGGAGCCAGATTTAAAGTTGGCCGAGTCGTCGATTGGAACTGGTGGGCTTTGTGGGTCTGTTTTGTTGAATTACGCATTCGAGGAGCATTGCAGGAAGAGATTGGGAAGGGAGGTTTACAATGGGTTGAAGCCGAAGACGAGAGCCATGGCAATGAAGTATTGGGATGAGTATGTTAAGCGGAATTTCAAATACATAAATTCCGCGACGAGCGACGGAAGTGAGGATGGTGAGGATGAAGAGGAGATATCAGTGCCATTTCCAGGACTACCAGATGGCGAGGAGAAACGGGCTGAGGGCGGGTTTTTAATGCTGAACAGGGATGAATTGAGGGATATTTTTGAACCCGTTGTGGAACAAGTTGTAGATTTGTGCGAAGATCAGGTTGAAACAATCAGAAGAAAGGGTGGAAGAGTCAAGGTACGTTCTCTTTGTAAGGCTACAGCTGGGACTCAACACTCACAAGGAACGAAAAACAGGGTATCGTGTTAGTTGGTGGATTCGGTCAAAGTAATTACCTGTATAATCGCCTCGATTCACACTTCAATTCTCCACCTCCATATGGTGAAACTTCAATATCAATTGCGCCGTTACCTAAAGTTGAGATAATGCAGCCGCTATATGCATGGACCGCTGTTGTCCGGGGTGCCGTCCTCAGAGGATTAGAAGGACCTATAATAGCATCACGGAAGGCTCGATATCACTATGGGACGAGCTATGCAACTGCCTGGGAGGAAGGCAAACATCCACAGGCAGAACGTTACTGGAGCCCTTTATGGGAGCGATGGATGATTGATGATCGAATGGAATGGCGTAATTACCCCCCCCCCCCCCCCGGGGGGCCCCTCCACCACGATGATTTATCTCTTCTTCGTAGCAAAGTTACTAACTGGCGCAGACATAAATCGTGGCCAGTCGGTCTCCGAAAGCGCGCCAATAAGGTTTCATTATACGCGTAACTTCCAATCCTCGCTCATAGTTGAAGAGGAATTAATGATTTGCGAGTCTGCGATTGCACCCATGACCCGTAAAGATGAGAGCGTTCGTCCGCTCTGTACACTGAAAACGGACCTTTCTGCGGTGCCGAAGAAGGAATTCACAAGGTTAGAAACAAGTGAAGGCAGGGTTTTTATGAATTTGGATTTTGTCCTCGAGCTGAGAGTGGATTCGGCAAGCTTGATGTTTGAATTAAAAGTAAAGGGGGTAAGCGTCTATACACGTGATTTTTGAGGGAGTGGTCATTGCTGACTAGGCGAGTATCAGATTGCATATGGCTCTGTGACAGCTACATTCCATTAAGGGGATTTTTTTTTTGGTAGTAACTGGATTGGTTGATGATGGAGACATGCGGTAATTACATATGAAATTATGAGCTAGTGGTTGTAACGTAATTCAAGTGAAATCTATCATTGACCCCACCTGGATAATTTCAGGAAAAGCAAAGTAGTACTCCAAAGGCCCCAGGAATACGCAAAGTACGTGAATGCACAGGTTCGATTGATTTTTTTTTCTCTGATTTTGTGCTTTCGCTTTTCTGCCAAACGTTACCACGCGCCTGAAATACCGACACGCATTGAGGCAACTATTGGTACTTTCCGACAAGCTTGACACTCTACCGAGTGCAGAAGGCAGAAAGACTTAAGGTGAATTAATTTTCAGACTTCCTAAAAAATAATTGTATCGGTAGTAAAGGCGAAGTGGGTAGTATCTCTGGAAGAACTGAGTTATTATTGGAGGTACATACCATGCACGCAGGGCACCACTCTATATTCTCAAAACATTCTCGTACAAAATTTACGCTTATCTGAATTTGAGACGAGACTAATAAAATCCTTCATCTTTTGGAATTATCTTATAATTACCTGGTCACGAAAAGGAAAAAAATCGCGTACTCATGCGTTACCATTTCCATTGTCACTGATATAAGAGCTATAGCTGTGCTCTGATTATGACGTCTCTGTCTACATACTTCATGTAGACGTAGGCTAGGCTTCTCTCTCTTCTATAAAGACGAACCTTTCCCTCCGGCAGGAGAAACATTCAAATCTCTCACTCTCACTCTCACTCTCACCTTCAAAAATTCGAAAGAAAGAAACTTGACGCTCTGAAATCCTTTTAAATTTTCTCTCCATCGATCTCCTTAACCTCCCGCTTTACCCCAAACCTCACACCACAAAACAAAATGAAAATCTCCCTGTTAAGTATCGTTGTATGCTTGCCCGCCCTCGGGTTTGTCGCAGCCAGGCCAACTGCTCATGCACCCGCCCACTCCGGCTCCGTGTATTCGTATTGGGACTATATGATCTCTGAGCACTCGCACACTCCTATTACAAAGAGGGAGTCTCGTATTGTGCCTGTCCCCAAGAACGGTATGCTACATTTTTTTCCCCCCTCTCCCCATCTCCCCCTACGCACTTGCGACTGTTTTGTCGTGTTTGCTATGCATGATATCATGGCTTTTGTGGCTTTTGTCGTCATGAAATATATATACAAGTATCCTCTTGAGATCTTCTCTACACTACACGCTCATTTTTTTGTCTTTATGATATTATGGCCTAGCTCTGGCGACATATATGGCCTTTGCCCTCACGATGTCATAATTCGTTGTGTCGTTCTCGCTTTACATCATCGCAATTCCCATATACCCATCAATGACGATTCCCGATACCCTCAGCGCTACATCATATGTAAACAACCCGCACTGCTCAGCACTAACACTAACACCCCCCAGAAAACGACAAGTTCCTCGACCGCTGGACCGCAAACTTCGGCACCCCCGCTCCCGAGCCCGTTGCGCACCCCCCAACAACTTCCCGAACCCTAGTTGGCACGCTCACCTCCGCCGCCGACGCCCTCTTCGGCGTGTTCGGCAAGGGAAAGGACCCCGAGCCCGGCCCGTACGCCCACCCCCCGACCCGCCATGCCGACAGCAGCACGGACCGGTACTCCAAGTACGCCGGCGGCAGCACCGACCGTTACTCCAAGTATGCCGCTTCCAACGTCGACGATGACGCACCACCCAGGTACGAAGATGTCTTTGACACAGACAATATCGTGGACTGGAGAGCCGACTCCCCGGCAAAGTACGCCCCGTCCTTCCTGAGCGATGACGAGACTGCCGGGCCGAGTCGGTATTCGTACTTCGGGGATGACAAGAAGGGGATGAGTGGATACTCTTCCAGCGATGACGATGAGCCTTTTAATCCGAACGGGGGCTCCGCCACTAACTATTGGTCTGAGCTGTTGGCGCCGGAGACCGTCGTGGTCATGCCTGGGAATCCGTTGACTGCCGAGGGTCTGGCGGAGGAGATTTGGAGGCAGGCTGATGCGGGGGGTGCCACGGAAGAGGCAGATTATTGGGATGCTGCGCCAAAGGAGCGCTCTGGTGAGTTTGGTCCCTCTTGTCTGTTTGTGCTTTCGTGTTGCTAATTCTGTGGGTATATAGGTTGGCAGAAGTTCCTCGACTGGTGTAAGCACGCCTGGAATACCGTTAAGGGCGTGTTCACGAAGAACTAAGTTGCCTTGATGTGACCGGAGGCGGGATGGTCGGCGGGCCTTCGGTTGTTGTTGTCATTCAATTTGTGATATCTTGAGGGATGGATGTTGAGACATTTAGCTTGTTTTTTTATTTATTTATTGGGAAATAGACGGGCTTTTTTCACTTGTTTTATTGAAATAGAAGCCTTTTCGGAGTTTTTTTGATTTATTTTTATTAAAGCAGTTGCTTTCATAGACACACTCTAGATAGTACGAATTGATTACATCTAAGATACGAAGCATGGGTTATCGTGAAGAGACAAAATGTGAACACGCCCCATAAAACATCACAAAAATCTCTCCAGGCACTCCAATCTTCCCAGATCCTAAGCGGTAGCAAAAGAAAGTGGCCCAAGACATCCATACTCGGTTCGCAACTATCACGACGAACACTGAGTGATAGCCTATGAATAAGACCAATTAACGAGAAAAAAACCACCGACGCCATGAATGCCCGGTATATGTAGGCATATACCTCAAGAACATTTTCTAGGTAAAAGAAATCGGAAGGGAAATACCTAGTATTTCCTAATTAATAAAAGCATCACTGGAAAGAAAATTATTTATTCCTCTGGGAGACGCTGGAGAGAAACCCTTGCAAGTACCCGACAAGGCATCGATTAACTGTTAACAAGAAGAAAGAAGAACACCCAGGAGCGGAGAGGTCGAAAAAAAGGATGAAGTAAAAGACCAACTCCGATACTAACACGTCCAAGCATTTCTGCGCCCCACTCCATGCCGCTCCGCAAATACCAAATTAAAACCCACAGAGTAATCATTACCAACGTGTTCGGTCATAGAATGATGAAAGCTAGGCATCCCGTCCGCTCTGCCATATATAACCATCATATCGCCTAGTTAGTACTGCAGTGGGTGACCATGTGGGAATCCTGGGTACCGAACTCATCTCTTTTTTTTTGCTGCGGTGAGGGGTGGGGGTGGATGAAGCGGGGGGCGGTCATGGTTGCACGTTGAGGGTGGGAGTTGGCGTGGATCGTTTGGCAACCATAGGCGTGCGCCAACTGGTAAGCGACACCAATAGAAGCATCATTTTCGAGGTTTTGGAGGGGACGAGATGTCTGGACTCTACAGTTTCCGGTAGAATTATTGCGAAAGTCAGAGCTAAAAGAGTGGATTTTGTTGGTCTGTGCTCGTAGCAAAAATCTTTTAAGGGCCAATAGGACTATCGGGTCACGGGGAACCCACTTTCGCAATAATTCTACCGGAAACTGTAGAGACGAAGAATTTTTCAGTGTAGAGCAGGGTGAACCTTGCTAGCGCTAGTAGCCTGCTAGCAGATGCGACGGCATGAAAAGAAAACTTGGCGACACCTTATCTTTTAGTTTAAAGCCTTACATATTTTTCAGTCTTATGGAATTCTTGATTTCTCATATACGGCTTGTTGGAGGCTTATGGGAGGCTTATGTGAAGAAACAGCTTGTTAAGAACCCATCCCCCTATCAGGGGTATATGGCGTTTAGAAAAGATTTTCCTCGGGTGCAAAAGTGCTGAAATGTAGAGAACTCGCGGAACGTTTCTTAAGGCACTCGAGTTCATACTGGAATCTCCTTATTGTGTGTGTCGTCCGTCGCTGCTTCTACGATAAAAGTAGTCGGCGGCAAATCTCCCTACGTATTGACTGTGTGGGGGGTGGGGGGTGAGGGGGTGAGCTTAATTCAATCGCGGTTCGAGTGATGAGTTGTGAACATGGTGTTAGCAGTCACAAATATAAAATCCACAAATCGATCATTACAGTCGTGTTCGGTCATAGAATGATGAAAGCTAGGCATCCCGTCCGCTCTGCCATATATAACCATCATATCGCCTAGTTAGTACTGCAGTGGGTGACCATGTGGGAATCCTGGGTACCGAACTCACTTCTTTCTTTTTGTTTTTTTGTTGGGGGTGGTGGATGAAGTGGGGGCGGTTTTGATTCAGAGTGGGAAGGATTTGGTGGTTTGGCAACCAGATGCGCGTGGCTACATATATCTGTAAGCGATGCCGATAGGAACATCATTTTCGAGGTTTTAAAGGGAACGAGATATCCGGACTCTGGAGACGAAGGATCTTTTAGTGTAGGGCGGAGTCAACTTTGCTAGCGCTAGTACTAGCTTGCTAGCAGATACGAAGACATCAAAAGAAAAACTTGGCGACACCTAATCATTTCGGAGCATAAGCCTTATTTCAGTCTTATAGCATGCTTATAGGAGGCTTACGGAAGGCTTATATGAGGTTTGTATGAGGAAATAGTTTTCTAAGAGTCTATGTTCTATAAGGGTTATGTGGGATTTAGAAGAGGCTTATATAACTCGGGAGTAAAAGTACTGAAACTCGAGGTCGGGCCATACAGAACTTTTATTAAGGCACTCTGTTTCTACTTGAATTCCTGGTTATGTGCGCTGGATAGGCCAAAGATGGTTGGGATTTTGTAGTCGTTCTTCGCCGCTTTTGTAATAAAACCAATCAGTCGCAATGCTCCCTAATACTGTGTGGGCGGAGATGCGGTTAATTCGATCACGATTCGAGTGATGAGCTGTGAACGTGGTGGCAAAGCAGTCCACAAACAAAACCGACCGCTTGATACAACAACGGTCCTAGGACGTTTTGAATGTCTCTTTTAACAACATACTCTATAGATCAAGACCTACGTATATCTCTAAAAGACACGTAGTTTATCGGCGTTACTTGCGATCATGGCAGACCAATGCCAAGAATTGTGAACGGATGTCACCACCTGGACAGTTCACCGTGAAGACATACGACCCACCCTTGAGAGGAATGGCAGCCACACATTACACCACCCCTTTACAAAAAAAAAATGACCTTCTGTCCCATATTTAGCATGGTTAAGGGCATAGTAGTACTCTTCTCGCCCCGCTCTGACGTGCAGAGCCATCAAAGACGAAAATCTAAAATCCACAAATCGATCATTACCAACGTGTTCGGTCATAGAATGATGAAAGCTAGGCATCCCGTCCGCTCTGCCATATATAACCATCATATCGCCTAGTTAGTACTGCAGTGGGTGACCATGTGGGAATCCTGGGTACCGAACTCATCCCTACCTTTTTAATTTTTGGTTGTGGTGATTATTGATGGTTGAGCGGTCATTTTGGTGGTGGTGGCACTGGTGGCACCTGGGAGTTGAGTGGTTTGGCAACCGGATTGACGTGTCTGCTGAACGGCCTTCTTTAAGCGATGACAGCAACAGAGTCCGGTTTTACGTTGCGATTTCTGATTTCTCGAGATGAAAGTTTTGTTGGTGCGAGGACAGGGGTCAACTCGGACCAGTACTAGTCCGGTTTAGTAGATGACACCAAAGGGACCCTCCGCGATACAATGCCTTATACTCTTGAAACGGTGATCAGAAAAGCAGAGTACGAATAGAAACTCCAGGTGTGAACTTCTCCCATCTTAAAGGGATCTTGAGTCCTCGTTGAGTTACAACATTTCCAAGGCAAGATATAAGATGAGACAGAATCGACGAACGGAACAGCATGAACTCCTGTTCCCGCGGAAGAGGTTCAAGCACCAGCTCCAGATCACTTGTTGTGTGCTTTTGTTTTCATAAATAAACGTACACGTTAGTTACCAGACCGATCAAGTAACATAAAAGCCACATTTCGATCATTTCCTACGTGTTCGGTCATAGAATGATGAAAACTAGGCATCCCGTCCGCTCTGCCATATATAACCATCATATCGCCTAGTTAGTACTGCAGTGGGTGACCATGCGGGAATCCTAGGTACCGAACTCATCTCTATCCTTTTATTTTATTTTTTAGTTGTGATGCTTATTGGCGGAGCGGCGGTAATTTTAGTGTTGGCAACCGGATTGTATCTACTGAAAGGCTTTTTTCAAGTGATGACAGTAAGAGAGTCTGGTTTCACGTTTTATGAATCGCGGGATTTCTGGAGATGAAAGCTCTGTTGGTGCGAGGACAAGGGTCAACTGGTGCAAGTACTAGCCCGACTAGGTGGTCCTAAACGACACTTGGCGAAGCCTTATAATTCTCAACAGTGATTAGAAATACAGATTCCGTAAATACAGGAAATTCTAGATATATACATCGCACTCAAAGCACTGTTTCCCATTAGAACTCTCCTATTGAAGCATCCTTTGTAGCGTGTCTGATTTACGGTTACTCGCCCTTATAATTTGCCGGGGAATTGAAATGAAGATTCTACATGTCTCTACGTGTTTCGGGGACATGGAATTGCAGGGAAAGCTTCGAGCTAGAAGGATTAAGTATGACTGCTCAGTACTGGAGTTCGGCACCCCTTCTAGTGAGGGAGCAAGAGCGCAGAAAATCAAAGAAAAGAGACCGAAAAGTGCTTCCTTGATACGCATATTACTCTCGTAGCAACTTGAATCTTCCGCTTCGCTGCACAGTGAAAAATTTCCTTTGAGTTCAAGTTCCCGTTGAGCTGCAGCGAGATAGATGACATCAAACATGTCGCAACAATCTCGAAGAGAACACGCACAAGAATTTTCAGAGAGGAGGCTCATGAAGCACTCCTGGTCACTCCGCGCAAACCGGGCCTCTGATGCCGAATTCCTATCATAAAAAAAAAATTACACGGTACCCAGCTAGACCAAGCAAAGCAAAAATAAGTTCCACAAATCAATCATTACCAACGTGTTCGGTCATAGAATGATGAAAGCTAGGCATCCCGTCCGCTCTGCCATATATAACCATCATATCGCCCAGTTAGTACTGCAGTGGGTGACCATGTGGGAATCCTGGGTACCGAACTCTTTTTTCTTTTTGTTGTTGTTGATGGGGAAGCATTTTGGTGGTTGTGGGTGAAACGGGGTTGAGGGTTTTTAGTGAAAGTTAGGGATGGCAACTGGATGGATGCGCGATGATTTTCTATAAGCGAAGAGGCCGGTGATCGAATCTGTTTTTACATTCTCGAGACTCGTCATCGAGACTCGAGAGAACAAGGGTTCTGGAGATGAAAAGCTTGTTAATGCATGACAGGGGTCAGCGAGCCCCAATAAAAGCTACCAATTTACATGTAGATAGCATCATTGGCACACCAACGGTGATGAGAAATATAGAGATACCCGTTACGTATGTACGGAAAACCTCAGATACGTATCTACATACCCAAAGTACTCACATAACCGTTTAAATTGTTGCCATTGCCACTCTAAGTAGGTTTATGTAGAGTAGTATTTCTATCACCAGCTTCCAGTTTTTGCCGTGAATTACATATTCGTTTTAGGCAACTCGTTAAAGTCCATCGATCAAGGAAAAGAAAAAAAAAAACCAAACCCCAATATCGCCAAAGAATTCCTATAGGTGTAATTAAGTACGTAAATGATCCACTTGTTGCGAAGGCGGTGGTGTTCTGACCCCGCGGGGTGATGGAGTTCCATATATACATGTACGCAAAGTCCACACAAACCTCAATGGCTAAACCACTCAG
Source organism: Morchella sextelata (assembly GCF_020137385.1). Lineage (NCBI taxonomy): Eukaryota > Fungi > Ascomycota > Pezizomycetes > Pezizales > Morchellaceae > Morchella > Morchella sextelata. Next base: position 198,375 of record NW_025408616.1, read on the forward strand.
CAAGCCCAGCAAGTTCGTCCGAGGGATCGCATTTTCTGATATTTCCCAACGCTCAACGGGGAGGGGTAGCGACAATAGCATATACCATGTTCAGATGACGGCCGTGTTGAAACCCATAGGGTAGCTTTTATTAACTAGCCGGTGGCATCGTACGTCTGTTATCGGTTCTCGCGATATATCATACCTAATAATTTCGACCAGGATGGAGTAGGATCTAGACCTACACGTTCTTTGAGCTTCGTGGACTGGTAATAACGACCGACAAGCGATCCTAAGCCCTCGGAAATACGTGGCTCTGGCCTTTTAGACACGAATTGACACACGTCCCGAGAACGCATAGCTATAGTTGAACGGGGGATTATGCCCTACTTGCAATTTAGGATTATGGTTCGGTCAATTGATCGGAAAAGCCATGGGGGAATGTTTCTCGTGCTTCGTTGGCTCGGCTGCGGTGGAATCTTCTCGATGATCATGATCGCTGCACCTTTAAATAGCTCGCGGCGGCAGCACCCCAGCTTTGTTGCCGTCCCCGGAAGCGGATCTTGCCGGGCGCTGCAACCAACCGCCGCTGTACACGATATCTGCACCATCAACAATCACTCCCTCCGCTATCTGCAATCTCTGTGCTCTCTACACCCCGTCTACAGCTCAGAAGAAGGCCACAGCAGCAGACCACAGCAGCAGACCATCCTCGGCCCCCCATGGAAACCCACGACTCCCCCAACCCCACCGGCCCATTCAGCACCTTCACCGCCTCTCCCCCCTCCCCTCCCCCCTCCCCTCCACCCCCCCTCGACACCCACACCTGCCGCATCTGCCTCGACCAAGTCCCGCCCCCCTACGCCCCCGACCCCGAGCTCGGCCGCCTCATCTCCCCCTGCACCTGCAAGGGCTCCTCCCGCTTCGTGCACCAAGGCTGCCTACAGCAATGGCGCACTCTCTCCGCAAACCAGACAAACTTCTACCAATGCCCCACCTGCCACTACCAGTACCGCTTCCGCCGCCTCAAGCTCGCGGCCATCATCGGCTCCCCGGCCCTGCGCTTCGGGCTCACGAGCAGCATCATGGTGCTGGCCGTGTATCTGCTCGGCTTTGTGGCCGAGCCGATCATCAACACGTATCTTGACCCGCCGGCGCTGTTCCTCGGCCGTTCTGGTGGGAGCACGGCGGCGGCGGTGCAGCAGCCGCTGTCGCTGACGGGGCGGGCCGGCGGCGTGGTGGAGCATATGCTGAAGGGCTTTGCGTCGCTGGGGCTGCTGGGCTTTCTGAAGGTGGTGTATCTGCTGCCGAATCCGGTGTGGAACCTGCGCAGTAGTGGGATTGGGAGCGGGATTGGGCGGTCGGGGAGGGATCGGGCGGCGCAGATTAGTTGGGTGGTGGTTGCGATTGGGGTGGTGAACTTCTTTATATTTACGTGGGGGCAGGTGGGGGGGTGGGTGAAGGGGTGGATGGAGAAGGCTGCTGATGAGATCTTGGAGGTGAGCCATGAGGAGGAGGGGGAGGGGAAAGGGGGGAAGGACGAGTAGGAAGGGGCCAGCGGGCTGGTTATAGGTTGTTAGTTCTTTTGTCTCTTCCTTTTTCTTTTCTTTTCTTTTCTTTTTTTCTCCTTCTTTCTTGTTTGCTGGTTTTGTATTGACAGTGTCGATTGCATATTGTGCTGGCGTTATTTAGTTGATCCTGGCTGGACTTGTCCTTGGTGCTTAGTTAGTTAGTTGGTAGTTCCATGTAGCAGTGGACGTAGATTAGTGGTTCTCTAATAATCTACTGTTTGATAGCATATTACCTCCGTGGTGATCCGCAGCGACCCAACACGAGTGACATCGAGTGGCCATAAACCTATCCACAACCCACCTCGAGCCCCCTCAACCTACATATCTCCAACAGAAACAACCCCATCATCTCCACCCAGAAACCCCCCCCCCCTTACCACAGGAAATATTGCCTCAACTCTAGAATGTTACTCCCAATATAGATTATCTGTTAGGCGCATACAGCAGCAAAACAGCCAATTGAAGCCCAGCCTACGGACAAAATTGTCAAATCTTGATGACACTTACTAGAAGTTGTATTGTTGGGCTAATTTAGTAGCACTGCGCTAACAAGGGTGGCTCGCACTAATAAACCCCTGCTTCTACTTCCGCTCCATCTTAGAGACATCTCCAGAGACAAAAAAAAAGAGATCCCTCAACCGATAAAGTCATTCCATGCACTACTTACAAGAATCCATCACATATCCATCCAGTTGCCACCACTAAAACGCTCAACCCCCCCCGTTTAAACCACAACCACCCCCCCAACAACAAAAAAAACAAAAGAGTTCGGTACCGAGGATTCCCACATGGTCACCCACTGCAGTACTAACTAGGCGATATGATGGTTATATATGGCAGAGCGGACGGGATGCCTAGCTTTCATCATTCTATGACCGAACACATTGGTAATGATTGATTTGTGGGTTTTATTTTAGCTGTAGATCTTTTTAGAGGTCTTGTACGCTAAATCCTATCGTGGGATTGAAGTGGTCTAGGATGGAATAAGACAGGAACTACATACTCTTGAAAAGGACTTGGGTCGGGGGGCCCCTACAAGTCTACTTGTATGGTTTGTCTCTGGCCGGTTTGATAAGTCAAGGGTCCAAAATGGTACCACTATAGTCTTTTGCACCCAGCATCCCCCCAATCCGTCCCGGATTTTCACGGCTTAGCCGCCCAAGCAGGAAAAGACAGATCACAAGACAGAGGCTGTGGTAAGCAAGACGGATCATCATGTATCACTCGGACACCTCTCTCACTGGTTTACTATTCTTTTGGTTATAAAACAGCGAGATTTGTTTATTACGAAAGCTAGTTGGTACTACACCATTCAACGAAAGAAGCATAAATGGCACCAATATTACAGACTACTAACAATTAAAAGGGAGAGAGCTGATGAAACGGAAGGAACGAGTGAGTGAAAGAAGGAAATATATGAATGAAGCTACAATGTCGATATCAACATCACCGCACCTTACTAGCAGCACCACAGTTGTACGCCTGCGGAAGAAAGAGAAGGAAATGGCAACGTGAAATAGGAGAAAGAAAATCCCACCGACAACGAGGTAAAAAGTCCTCAAGGCGCCATAACCCCCTCCGAAAACAACATCAACCTCACACCTCCCTCCTCCACAACTCCGTCCTCCTCCACAACTTCCTCCTCTCTCATCCCACCCAAATGCGCCAAGCACCTCTCACCACCCACCTTGCCGCCCACCCCCAACATCTCAATCGCCCACCTAAACCTCCTAACCATCCTCACATCCATCTGCACATACCCCCTCCCCACACACCACGGCCCCTTCCCACCGTCGCCCCCCGCTGCAACCACCGCACCATCACCCCCCTTCACCCCCACCGGCAACACCAACCAAACCCTCTCCTTCACCCCCGTCCCCACCCCCTCCACAAACGCCCCCAACCCCCAAAACCTCTTCAAAAACGCCCCCATCCCCAGTTTCGCCCCATAGCCCCCACCGTTGCCGTCCCCGCCCCACAGGTTCCTCCCAGAAATAAGCCGCTTCCCAATCTCCTCTTCCACAGAGGCCAACAGTCTAGTACGGCACTTGCACACCCTCCTGCGCAGCGCCTCCTCCCTGCTCAGTCCCCCCGCGGGGACGGGCGCGCGGCAGCGCACACACATGCCCTGCGACTTCAGTCCGGCGTCCCATGAGTCTTGGACGGAGCGGCGGACCGCGACGAAGAGGTAGTGCTCGATGAGGGTTGAGACGGAGAGTGGAAGGCGTGAGATGGGTGGGAGGAGCGTGGAGGTGTGGTGGGTGGAGGTGCCGTATTGGTGGCAGAGGCGGAAGCAGTGCAGGGCGGGGAGGAGGAGGGAGTGGGCGGTGAGGGTGAGGAAGAGGGGGATCTTGGGGACTGGGTGGGCCCAGAGGAGGAGTGGGGAGGTGGTTTTGGGGGGGGTTGGCTTTGGGGTGGAGGGAGTCGTCATTTTGAGGGTATGTGTGCTGATTTGAGTATTTAGTTGATTAAGTGAAGATTGCAGGCAGTAAATTTGAGTGTTTTTAAATGAGAGATTGATGAGAGATGGAACGAAGGATGAAGGAGGACAGAAGAAAGATCATGAGAAACCAAGAGGGCAGAACAGACCACGTCCAGGTTTTTATTATACTGACATATGCTTAGACCAAAGTGTATATTGGCAGACAGGCCAGCCTAGCCCACATGAGCCTATCCTAGATCCAATGAAGAGGTCTCTGCACACTCCTAAAGAAGATACAATGTGCTACTGAACCCACGAAACATACCAAGCAAAAAGATAAGATTTCTCAATCATAGATGATCACTCGGTGCTTATCAGACTAATTGGCGGGTGATCGAGGGTGATCGAGGGTGATTCTCGTCTCCTCAATCTCAAAAAACTACAGACTATTGAAGAAAATCAACATAAAGATGTAACTTAGAAGCAAGACTACGCATGTATTTCATGAAGCTAATAGAAAAACTTTAACGAGGTGAGATGCGCAGGAGATGTGAGATACAGCTTCACGTTGGACTTCCTGTCCGAGTATCTATTTGACATGCGCATATCCCCACTTCCCGTCAACACCTTTGTACCTCCTCTGCTCCCAGCAGATGTATATCGCCACCCTCATCTCCCAGAAGCCTCACCCCCAAACCACCCACACGACAAACCCCACAATTCCCCCAATCACCCACGTCACCAACACATACACATGAAGCGCAAACGTCACCTTCTCCAACGCATACTCGAACGCCTCCTCCCCAGCTTCACCCTCAAAGCCCCTAACCCCCACCGGCTCCTCCCACCCATCCATCGACTGCCCCCTCCCTTCCTCCAACCTACAGATCGCCACGCTGCCCACCACCACCCCCTTCGCCATCCTCTTCCCCTGGTACTTCCGCACCGCGGTCTCAGCGTCAAACACATGCACGCGCACCCTCGGCCCCCCCGCATACGCCGTATTGACGACCGTCACCTTCAGCTTCACCTCCGGCAGCTCCACCTCCTTCTCCTCCTTTCCCTCATCCTTTGCCCTCCCATCCTTCTCGGGTATCAGGAACCCCGCGTCGAAAAACGGCTTCCTGACAGCCGCCACAAAGTCCCGAAGCCTCTCATAGCCATCGCCGAGCTGATTACCTGTAGGAACTGTATACAGCACGCCTGTGCGCCACTTCCCACCCCCCGTCTCGAGCCCCCTCAGGTCCGTCTCGATGGTCTCATAAATACCCCCCCACGTCACTCCGCGGACAATGGCCCTAAAGTCAATCTGCTCGAGGAGCTTCACGGCGGCTTCCTCGTCCTCTAGAGTCGGCAGTGATAGAAGGCCGAGGGGGAGCTTGAGGGCGGAGGCGGGGCGGATGGCGCTGGAGAGGAGGATCTTCTGCTCGTGGTAGAGGTAGGCAGTGAGGGCGGTGACCATGTTGTCGAGGGTGATGTTGAAGGGTTCGGGGGCGGGAGAGGAGGGGGGGTTGTGGCCGAGGGGGAGGCAGAGGTAGTGGGTTGGTTTTGGTTTGGGTTTTGGTTTTGGTTTTGGAGGAGGGGACGGGGAGGGCTCCATTGATAATGGGGATTCCATTGATAATGGGGATTCCATTGATAGTGGGGATTCCATTAAGGATAGGGATTCCACTGAGGATTGTGATTCCATTGAGGATGGGGATTCCATTGATGACGGGGACTCCATTGCGGACTGGGATGCCATTGGTGATGGAGATCCCATTGGGAGCGGTGGGGATGTCATTGGTGATGGGGGAGGTGTCATCGGCGAAGGAGGAGATGCCATTGGTGATATCGTAGACTGTCGAGATGGAGAGATGCAGAGACGGAGAGACGGAAGGGTGTGATAAAAGGAAGAAGGAGGGGAAAAAAATCGGATAGAAGGCGGTTTGGGAAGAGGTTAGATGTGAGGAGGTCATTTAAGCTTCATCCTCTATTTAAACCGTATATCTGACGTTTACAGGGATATAAGTAACAGACGAAACGCGGTCGACTCGCCCTATGATGATAAGCTACAGGTTTAATCGTCTTGATGCCAAGGAGTGAACATGTATTCTACATTTCTGCTTTTATGAGTACAAACCTCTCTCTGATCATAAAGACAATTACTCGTCCTGTGGTGGGGTTGTTTAGGCTTCATTCTCTGAACAGTACGCATATCTGACCTTTACGGTATATGAATAACAAGCGCCCTATGATGATGCGCAATGAACTGCAAGTTCAATTATCTTGTAGGAGGGACATGTATCCAGCCAGTACATATCTCTAATCTTATGGATACAAATTCTCTCTAGCCATAAACATAATTACTCGCCCTATGAGTGTTTCAGTTGGTATCAACAAAATGGTAGTGTGACTACGAGCGAGTGATCTCTGGTGAAATGAGACGCACGGGTGTACGTCGGCATAGCTACATACCCTGGTATGAACACCTATCATGACAACCGTTACTTCAGTATGAAGGTCTGTCTAGACCAAAGACCACAGCCTACCAACTCATATCTATCTTGCCTCCAGATTACAGTTGTCAACCCACAGAGCTAAACATTCAGGGCTCCCAAGGTTCCCAAGGACGAAAGGAGACAAGGGATCAAGTCTTCGGATTGACACCCCAGTCCGTGACGCCGGTTGAGGCTCCCACGGCGTCTTCCGCCGGGAAAACGGAAAAAATGCCATCTTCCGAGGAGCACCGGTAAGATCTTGTGGAATGCATGACCTGAGTAAAAGCCCCGGGAAGCACAAATCAACCACTCCATCACATCACACAACCAGCAAGCAAGCAAGCAATGGGTGGGACAGGAACAGGGACACCGGAATATTTTCTTCTCGCCAAATTGCGCCTTTCTATTTCTTCCCCATCGTCTCTGAAAAAGGAATCAAGATATAAAAGATTTTTTACAAGTCGAAGAGAGAAAAAAAAGAAAGAAAAAAAAAACCACCAAAAAATAATGCTTATTACAGAGAACCGTGCATATCGCCAGCATACCAAAGGACCAGTTATGCTATCTAAAACGAAACAAACTGTCTAGACCCCGTGGACACCATCGAGACAAAAAAAAGAGTAGAGAGGGGTTCTATGTGACTTTTAAAGAGATAGGATGAGGGAACCGCTATGAGATGATTTTCGAGGAGGGGGTTTGGGGAGTTTATTTGGTAGCGTTGCGCAAGTAGCTAGATGCAAAAGTCAGCGGAAAGCTCAAATGAAACTCGTTCGTGATATCAAGAGTGAAACATACGTGATCAAGTCGTTCCTGTCCTTGTCCTTCTTCAAACCACCGAACGCCATCTTGGTTCCGGGAATGTACTTCTTGGGGTTCTCGAGGTACTCAAACTACACGCCAACTCCGTCAGCAAACTATTCCCACACCTGCTGTCGTCATCGCCGTAGTAGTAGTCAGACTTACCAAAGTGCTCTCATCCCAGACGACACCCTTCTGCTTGTTGGCATCGGTGTATGAGAAGCCCTCAACGGTTCCGGACTTGCGCCCGAAAAGACCGTGAAGGTTAGGTCCGACCTTGTTGGCACCGCCCTCCTCGAGGGTGTGGCACTGGGCACAGCGGGTCTTGAACAAGTTCGCACCCTTAGCGTCGTTACCTGGTGAGCGGGAGTGTTAGTATTGATGAGCTGAGAGTAAAGATCGTGTACCCATCATCAGCATCTTCATTCCATTCGATTTCAATTGCACTGAGCCCGACATCGGTCAAGAGTGGAATTCCTCCCACTCAAACCGATGACGATAGACAGCACAAGCGAAAAAGAAAAGAAGAAAAAAATGAAGCATCGTCAAGAGCACACACAAAGGAGCAAGAGAGTGAAACAAACCTTCAGCGAAACCCATTGTGATCAAAGATTGGTGATTGAGGTAGTAAGTTGGTGTATGTTGGAGTGAGTGAGATGATGAGAAGACAAGACTCAGGATCAGGGACGGGAGCGGAGGTTAAAAAGCCAGCTCGGGGAAGCGGCCACGACGAAAAAGAAATTTTTTTTTTTTCCCACCGTTTGAGCTCGACAAACAAGGCACTAGGCCCAATAGTGGCGGTGACCGCTGACGGGACCTCATCCAGCCACAGCCTTGTCAGCCAATGACGACAGGAGTATTTGCGAGACGTTTCTTGGCCAACCGTATTCCGGGATCTCCCGGGGGCAGGCTGCAGCAAGGCAAGCCCGCGGCGTCGTGATGAGATGTACCCTACCCTACCCTACAGGCTACAGCCCACCCATTTTTACCGTACCTATCACCGCCACAGGAGTATTGCTCTCGAGGTCCTTTTCGTGCTGCGCGAATTTTCCTGATGGGATAAAGACTCCTGAAACGGCGCCGGATCTCGAAATAATGACGATTACATACCGGTTTTCGTCCACACACATGACATGAGGCTGAGAAAATCGAAAGAGAAAAAAGACCCACGACCGGTATCCGACTAATCTATCTTTATCTGGCCTGCAGCGCAGCGCCAGGAACACAGAAATCGGAACCCCCGCTGGGTTACCGACGTAGGGCCGAGCCGCAACACTATCCCATTGTGTTCCATCCCGTGGGGGGGGCAAAGGTTCAAAACTCAAACAACGATTTTGGGGGCCAGAGACGAATCCACGAGAAACTTTTTCAGTTCACGCTGTCACGTGGTTGTCAAAAAAGAAACTAGTTGTCCAGATCCTGTGATTACGCTCCGCCAGGCTGTGGGGTTAAATCGAAGGGTCCAGCAAGAAAGATCTGTGCCGGCAAAAGGGGTAGATATCGGTGGATCTTGCTTTTTGGTTTTTTTCTTTTCAGCATCTGCGGGAGCCTAGATAAACGTGGCCGTGAACCGCTATTGATAATCCTCTAGAGTAGAGACCTCGGGCATTGACAACGAGACCTGCCTGTAAGACTTTTCGGAGGTTTCATCGTGAGACTGGACTTTCCTGAGTCACGGATAGCATTGCATGGCAAATGGGGTCACAGAATGGAGAGATATGGGCGAATTTGGACGATTCTGGCAGCAGCTGATATGTATTTGGACAACGAGCTTGAGCATCATGGGAGATCATTCGAACTTATCGAACATGTGTTGGATCTGTAAGGTGGCCTTAGCAACGGTGTCCACAGTCTAGCCTAGCTAGACGTGTTACCTTTATATGTGTAAGATGATAGGCCTTCATTCTCCTTCGTAATGGAACCATCCATCCTATTGTTGCCTATTGAGTCTTCCTACAGGATCGCATTTCGCTTTCTTCCCAAAGCCAAAGACAGCAGCGAGGCTTCTAGATCTTAGGCCTGGTACAGCACGGTCCATGAATGGACGCTCGAGGCGAGGTTTGAGAATGTCCTCCAGGTGCCTCCTCGTGGACCTCTGTCCTTGTCAGACCTCGACGTCCAACACTGCTGTCCTCGAGGTGCTTCGAGGAACCTCGAGGACGGTTCCGGGAGAGCAACAGGCGGTATTTGGGACCACGCTAGCCTGGGATGTTCCTCCCACAGAACGAGTGATATTTGATGAGAATCAAAAACCTCGGTCGATTACTATTCAGAATTAACCAGACGGTCTAGGATTCAGTCAAACCGGCCACGAAACGGTACAAGAGAACAAATTCCGGATTCCAATTTCTGCAAGCATCCAAACCAGATTTCTCCCTCTGGGCTTCCCAACCCCAATGCCCAATGATGACGTACATATAAGTGGCGAGTGATATTGCATGAGAATGGAACAGCGCAGAACGGACGGGATGTCCTAGACTCCTCAACTCGCAGGTCTTCAATCACAAGTAAAGTAAACCAGACCCCGATGCGTGCTCGTGCTCTACAGCGGAGCACAGAGGATCACTCGTGTCGATGCATGCTCTGTGTGAGCACTGCGCACGCACCGGCATCTCGACTGCCATTCAGTAGAGAGCCCCCGTCCACACCCTGATTTAATCTGTCCCATCGATCAGCAAAGCCCCGACCATTAACCTCCCAAGCCTCCCAAACCTCCCAGACCTCCATACTACATCCACACTACATCCACACTACATCCACACTACATCCACACTAAACACACTCGCTGATCCAGATCTCCGCGCCTGAGATCTCCCAGAAATACCCCCGCGCTCATCATCAGCTCTAAATAAAGCACCCGCGCGTGTGCCTCTAGGGTTAGGGTTTCCGCACGTGACCTCGAATTCCAGACGTCATCATCGCAAAGCTTCACAGCTTCCCCAAACCTCCAACAACCTTCGATATCAGCACATCAATCACCGCATATCGACATCACCAGAATCCGCAAAGATGACACCATTCCTCAGCAATCTCCTTCTCTTCTCCCCCCTCCTCGCCATCGCCGCACTAATCCTCTACGTCCTCGACCGCGCCGACCACCTCCGCCGCGGCGCCGGCCTCATCCCCGAGCTCGCGCCAGTCCTAGTCCCCGAAGAAGAAGAAGAAGAGGAGGAGGAGGAGGAGGAGGAGGAGGAAGAGGAGGGCCCTCCCGAACTCATCGACCCCAGCGACTCCGCCTCCCCCGATGACGTCTCCGAACACGACTCCGGCCCCGGCCCCGAGCTTCAGGCCCCACCCCACATCTACCCCGACGAGGACGCCGCCGCCCTCCAGGGTGCCCCCCCGTACCCCGTCATGCCCCCCATCCCCGCCCCCCGCGCCCGCACCGTCGGCACCAAGAAGGCACGCTCCCTCGCGTCCCGCGACCAGCGCCGCGCGTACCACGAGTTCCTGATGGCGCAGCAGGAGGAGCGGGCCCGCGCGGCCGCAGCCACCGCGGACGACGACGAGGAGCGCGTGTTCAACGAGAAGCGGCGGCGCGCGCTGGCTGAGGAGGAGATCGACGAGCGGCTCAAGGCGGAGCGGGCGATGCGGGCTGCGGCGGAGCGGGCTGCGGCGGAGAGGCAGCGCCGCGATGTGGACTGCTTGAAGGCGATGATCGGCGGTGAGGGGGGGAAGGCGTGGGAGCTCGCGGCGCTGGCGGCGGATATAGGGAGGAGTACGGAGTGGGTGAGGGGTGCGTTGAGGGCGGAGGGGATGGTGGGGATGAGGGATGGGGTTTGGGGAATGCTGACGGATGGAGGGTGGTATGTGCGCGTGGGGGGGAGGGAGATGGGCGCTCTCTATCTCGAGCTGGAGAACAGGGGGAGGATGGATTGGGGCGATATGGCAAAGGTCGTTGAGGGCACTCTGAGGCTCTAGCTCTGAAAAAGAAAAATCCATCGAGAGTACCTACCTACCTACTCTCACTAGGGCCTGAAAAGAAAAAGGAAAAATATATGCCCGCCCTTAAGCTTATAAATATAGTTACTTACTTTCTAGTCTTTGCTTTTATTCTCCGGTGTTTGGGTTTGGTCTGGGAAAAATAGAGTCACGGTTTCTTTCCTTAGTTTAGTCCTAGAATAGGCCGCCATCCCCTTTGTCTTGCTCGTAATAAGACTCATAAACACATACATATACTGTCCGTCCTTCGTATAATAATTGGCTTAGTAGCTAAATAGTTGTTGACAAAGATCTGGTGCGGTAATGATTGATTGATTGATTGATAATCCTCCACGACCCAACCCCGAGTGAGGATTGAGCACTGAGAGTACTAATATCCAAGTAGAACCCTCAATTGCAGACCCCCATTCCATCAGCCTGACTACCAAGACCGAAAATCCCCCACCACCAAACCATCCCCAATTCCACGTACCCATTAACCCCCTCCCCCCCCCCCCCCCCCGCGTCCAACGACTCAACCACCGCAATCACGCCGCCATCCCAAACCGCCCTAATTCCTACACAGCTCATGGACTAGATAAATCTTATCAGGATCACACGATATGCCCCCATTGCCCAATTGGTCACATGCCTACAGAGCGCATATTAGCCTGTTCGAGGTATTCCTCGGTGTTGATTTCCCCGATCGTCCGTGGCCGTGGTTCGATTTAAGCAGTACTCTACTGGTACCGATCAAAATCCCCTGTACCGCGGCTTTCCTAGATGGCATAAGTAATTTAGATTTAGAATTGCACACTTGCTTTTTTGGTGCCTGCGCGTTAGTGCTATTAACGATACTCGGGGCAGGTAACAAGAACCTGAACATAAAAACGCGCTAGCAGGGGGGTCAAAGTGGTTGCTACCGGAAAAACGATGTTCAGGTTCTTCATGCCCACCGCGAGTACCCACACAATTCACAATTCGACGAAGAGAGCACAGCAAAATTCGAACTTAACAATTCTCCCGCCACCGCATCCATCACCAAGCACGCACTCCTCTCACAACCCCAACCCCAAAGTAACCATGCGCACGCCACACACAACTGCCCAATTCCCCGCCACCCAAAACCGAACTGCCCGAAAAACTCCCCAGCGAAGAGAGGAGGAGCAAAAGAGATGATTTCGCCCGGGCTCGAACCGGGGACCACAAGTGTGTTAGACTTGTGTGATAACCAACTACACCACGAAACCAGCTGTCTGTCGTTTTCCGTTTTACTTGATTGAATTTTTTTATTAGTGCTAGTGGTGCTGGGGTTGGTGTTGCTGCTGGGCTAGCCTGGATCGAGTGTGGGGCCTTGGCAATTTTTCTCGGGACGGTGGGGCTGCGGATGGTGAAGTTATGAGTTTTGGGGGTAGAGTGGTTCGGAGAGGGTTTAGGAGGGTTTGTGGGGGGGTTTTGGAGAGGGAGTTGGGTCGAGATATGGTGGAGATGCGGTCGTGAATATTTGTATGTAATTGAGGAACGAGTGCTCTCCGTAGAAGCACCCCACAGGAAAGGAACGAACAACTACCAGATTTATTGACTGTAATATCGAGAACTAATTTCCTCTCTTCTGTTAGAGAGTATTAGCAAAGCGTCAATCATAGCAATTGACGTTTTGTCGATCACGAAAAGTTGCAGCCCGGACTCTGTGCTTAGTCGAATTGACTGCCAAAGGGGATTTGTCGATTTTGACTCTCGCAACCGTTAGCATATATCAAAATATCCATCTACAAACCAGTGCTTACCTCAAAATATATGTCCACTCCCTCAATTCCAAATCTAGACGTAAATCTTCCGAACCACATCCACGGCTAAAGATCGAGTGATATCTCATGAGTCCTAAACTAAAACCCCCACTTCGACACAAAGGCTCCTATTATCCAATTAGCAAACAGAGATAAACCCAATGGTCAACTTTCATTTCAATTGGCTCTTGCTCTTTATGTTGTCCAGGAGTGATTGTCAACCTGACAAACACTATAAACGCCGGGCCCAATGGGCCCATCAATTGCAAACCGATACGACCTACTTGTATGGACAACGCCCAACCACCGATTCCGTACGTAGATCAATTATGTATGGTGATAATCAAAGTTCATAGGCCTACTATTCTAAGCGCTAGCGATAGCCATTACAAAAAAAACATACATGGCAAGAGATCAGCAAGCCATGAATTATCAATCAATCAATCAATCAATCAATCAATCAATCGACCTCAGCAAGCCCGTCTTACCCCCCGTAGCCAAACAGAAAGCAGGAAACCCAAATATCTCAAGCCACAATAAACCAACGACATCCCAGAACTTTCATGCATTCCAAACGGCCATATTTATGCACTCAACCGTCCCCGCTCATGACCACCAAGTTACTATCATGACCACCCAGCCATCATCCCAACCCCATCCCAACCTCCCCGCCACTTCTAGTCTCAAACAATCTATCATCTATCTTACACCTATCAAAACCCTACTCGACACCCTATCAATGCCACCCATGGCCAACAGAGTGTCACATTTTCACGAGCCTAAAGAAAAGATTAAGGAAGAAATTCAATTGATCAAATGTAAGATACAGTATTCAACAAACACCCTGTGATGTCTATAGTTCACCAACTGGAAGGAGAGGATAACACGGCAGTTCTCCAGGGCATTGATAACGCTCGTCAAAACCTTCCCCAGCATCATTGATGGCCATGACTATGGCCGGCGAGCCCGATCCCATGCCATAGGACCTGTCTTTCCACAAATACCGCTCCATAAACACCCCAGTATCCCAGAGTTGAAGGCATCGATCCAATGCCTTCCTTCACCGCTCCATACCCAATTGGCCGTGCTCGACAAACCTAATCTATTCTTCACCGCCGCCCAGCCACAACAATAACAAAAACCCGCCAACCCGCCATCCACCACCACCATCCACCCATGTCCATCCCCAACCCCCAAAACCAGCAAAAAAGAGATGATGATTACTGATTGCGCCCGGGCTTGAACCGGGGACCTTCTGTGTGTGAGACAGATGTGATAACCACTACACCACGCAACCGATGAATCACGTGTACGCATATGAGATTTTGAAACGCAATCATGCGATCTCACTCGATTTGGTAATATTCCGCTGCGGAAACGCTCTCCCCCAGGATTACGCGATTCTCTTCAGATCGGCGGTATTAGGAGTATTCTAGATCGATTATTAGTAATTTTCTTCATCTGCACATCTCTTGGCATTTCACGAGAATCATCACCACCGTAAAAAACAAACTTTACAACCAACACCAGAGCCTCCTGTCAACCAAGCAGGCATCCGCCGTCTCCGTGCAACTCCCTAGCGTGCCAGAAAATCAGACAAAGAACAAAAAAGAACGACACCGACGAGATTCGAACTCGCGCGCCCGAAGGCATCCGCTTACACTTTCCTAAGAATAGCAGGCGAACGTGTTAACCACTCCACCACAGTGTCCTGGTAACTGGTTTCCACCTAGGAAAGTAACAACCTTTTTAATTCAGGGCTAGGGCTGAATGCTCATCATGTCTGCTCACTCGTCGCGCTAGGGATCTACATGCACCCCACTTTTAGGGAAGGCCAGTAGGATTAACGGACGGTTTTGAGAGTCACGCGCGACCGTGAGTGAATTATTTTCTGGCCTCTTAAAACTGGAAGCAATGCAGGATGAGCGATAAACGGTTGTGATATAAAACTCGTTTGAAACGCGGTGGGAAAGAAAGTGCAATGGTGGTTGGTTGGCCCGGGTTGGCGATATGCGTTGAGGATCACGACGCTGGTCTGCGTATGGGGGATTCGCCCCTCTCTGCATCTCAACTGAAACACCAGCTACAATTTTTTTTTTGACTCCCTTCACGCCCCGCTGCTGCTGCGAGTACCTACGTAGGGAATCTACCCGCAAGAGACTCTGCTGCAGAGAAATTCACCGAGATAACCGCGGCGGCGCAACGACCACAAGTGGCTGCCTGAGTTTCCCCGCGTTCGGCTGCCAAAAGGAAAAAAAACTTTTATCGTTGGGAGAGGGGGAGGAAGGAGGAGAGGCGTTGTGGATTGTGGTGGAGAAAGTTGGAAATGTCGCCAGAGAGATGGGGAATCGCGTTTGGATGAATGTCGATATCCGCCCGTCTGGGAATTTGATATGGTCCGAGGGGAATGGCATAAGAAACAACACCATTCCCTTGCCTTGTTTGCCAACCCGCTTGCCTCTGCCTCTGCCTTCCTGTCTGCCTGCCTACTTTGCCTGACATGACATGGAAACATTCTCACCTGTTTCCTTCGCTTCCCCCCTTCCTTCGAAGCTTCTCTTTTCCCCGCACAATTAGGATGTAGCGGAGAATTAAAATTAAAAAAAAAGAGACATCGTCACCCTACCTCCCTTCCCACCCTTAATTTCTCTGCAGTATGATATGTTTGCTTTCCCTTTTCCCTTCGCTCGGCATATATGCACACACGCCACCCCACAAAAACCTGGAACGGAAGCACCTTCCCCCTTCTTGTTTCCCCGCAAAACGCTAAAATCGCCCCACTGCCTGCAGGTTGGACGATTCACGTGGTACACGCATGCAGCACAGTCGTCGGTTCGTCGGTGGGTTACTGCATACATACAGCCTGGAGGCAGCAGCATGTAGGTTCGATTAAATTGCTCTCTCTCACCTGGAGGCATAGTTGCAACTCGACCGGTATATCGACGATCTTATCAGGCCGCTATGCAACTTAAGATGAAGAAACCCCCCTTTCCTCTCACTCCCTTCGCTCGTCTCCCTTCGATCCCCCTCCCCCATCCATCGCGCGGAAAATAAGCAAAGCAAGCAGCTCCAAGAAATAAAGAAGGAAAAAAACTTAGAAAAAAACAGTCAGGGTACCGAGTGTACATAGAGCCCAGAACAGGGAGGGGAGAGGGGGGTGGTGCCCGGACCCTACTACATACATACCAGATTGCCGATAAATCCCTCCAAACAGGCCTGGCTGCAAGGAACAAAGTTTTTTTTTTCCCTCTCTTTCCTGTCACGCGTCTGCTAGTCTAGAGGTACATTACATACATATACCCACTACTGCATGTGTATGTAGAGTGACATGACATGACTCTCCTCCTTCACGACACCCCTCTCTTCGCTAAATAAGTAGAGCAACTGTACTGAGGAAAGCTAGTTAGAGAACTGAGAGGAGGGGAGCGCTTCAATAGGCATTTCCACCCCGTTGTCAGAATCGGTAGGCTTTTGTCGGGGCGCTTGGGGGTTAAGTGGTTAGCTCCCTAGGTAGTAGACCCAGCCTAAGGATATACTCTAGAGAGTGAATGGATGTAGCCCAGCCTAGGCATGTACAATTACATACTCTACAGTTCTCCCAGCTGCGCGATGGGGAGGCGATTGACTCGACGGCGAGTTCCACGAATCCCAAAAGCCAAAGTCCAGTTCGTCCCATCATGTCAAGTCACCTCATGTCACAAAGCTCTCTCCAGGAGGCAATGTTTACGTACACTACCAGCACCCCCTAGCTGCACCGCTAATTGGCTCACAACCTCAACTCTACCCAGTAGCAATCCTCACCCAAGACTACATAATAAAAACTTCAAACAAGGACTACAAATTGCAAAAAGCAACAGGAAATTGAATGACATCGTGACATCTAAGTGACCCCCCGTCTCTCTCCCGTAATAGAGCTGCACTTACCGTTTCCCCCTCCCCCCCGTGTGCGAGCCGAGCCGAATCGTTAGGGGTTTGCTTTTTTCCACCGACCGACGACGACACGGGGGAGGAGGAGGCTGGTGTTTTGGCTGTTTTGGTTTCTGGCTCGGACTTCACCTCCGTACGTACGGTACGCCCGTCACGAACCAAGCATTCTGTGCGGGACTGGACTGGACCAAAACGACAACAACACGGACTCTATTTGTTTATTTACTTTTGGCTCACGCTTCAATTGGTTGGAAAGCAGGGAAAAAAGTTACAGATGAAACCAAAATCATGACATTCCACTGCTGAAAAAGTATCTTGCATTGAAATTTTTCTCATACCCAACCCTTTGCGTGGGAGGGGTAGCGAAGTAAACTATGGTTATTTAGGGTCGGCTAGTATCGGGGCCTAGAGTAGAGGAGATAGGAGTAGGGTAGAGTAGGAGGACAATATATATATAAAAAAAAGGAAAAGTAGAGAGAGATAGCAAGAAATTTCACACAACACGCACACACACACACATACGCACACGCAAAATAACAAAAGAGAGGTATATAAAGAAAAACATAGGAAAACCACAAGGAAAAACAGCAATAAATAAATAAAAAAGGTGACTCCAAAGCACAACTAGGCTGACTGATCGCGCGCGACCACCACAGCTACTAAACTAACTATCGAAACACAAACACATATTGACCAAACAAAAGGAAGAACAAAAAGGAAGAAAGGGTATAGAAAACCAGATCCGCCAGTAGAGAAAGTTCAGAAAGTATAGATACTAGTCGCCTTAAAGGTATAAAAAAAAAGAAGCTAGAAGAAAAATAATAATAAGTAGGTAAATGCGAAGATAGACCGATGAAAACCGACTCAATGATGATGCATCCAAGAAAGAAAGAAAAAGAAAACCCCACCAGCACAACATAATCCGAAAGGGAAAATACACAGGGAAAAAAAAAGAAACAAAACTCCTTATGCCCAGCAATTTCTTTTCAGTAATATTTTCAGCTTTTTCGCCGCTTTTTGGTTGAAATAAAGACGAAACCTGATACCAATTTGCAGTCAAAAAAGAAAAAAAGAACAAGTCAAAAACAAATGAAATTAATTTGTTGAAAGTGTCTTGCCAAACGTAGAGCCTAATCATCCTACCGCCCCGCAGCGACAGCCTCCGTATATGCACCCCATCCATCACCTTCGCTGGGTGGTGTGGGCCATTTTGGTTGTTGCAAATCATCGTCTTTCCTACTCCTTCGGACCAGAACATCGACCGCCTTAGAATAACTGTTAGCCCGGTTTCCCACACGTGGGTTTGGTGTTGGGTATCCATTGGGGGCATGGGCACCGCTCGATGCCCTTACATCATGAGCTGATGTTCGCCTGGGGATATTATTTTCTGTTCGGGAAGCGGCAAGTACCTCATCGACAAGTTCGTCGTTCTCATCCGGAGTTTCATATCTTTGTCTGGCATTCCGTACACTTCGTCGCGTCCTAGAACTGATGGGTGCCACCACAATCCCGCTGCTTGGTACAGCCTCTCCACGCGATCCACCCGGGGTAGGCGGGAAGCTGGAATTTCGTCGGATGGAGTTGTTCCCTTTGTTACTAGAGTATGTAGAGCTGTTTGAGTCGTCCAACACGCCTTCAACGTCCCTAATAGCCCTATCAAATGCTCCAGTATCGCTGGGACTCTCCACTAACATGCTGCTCCTGTTGCTTCCGCCACCTGCATTACCCCCCCAAGCAATGCCACAACCAATCCCAGCCTCTAGATCCTCATCGCCGGGACTTCCAGGAAGTCCACCATTTTTTCCAGACAGTCTCCGTGCGCGCTTTCTTAAGTGAGAAAAAAAACTCTCCTTCTGTGCACCTGCCGAGGGTGGGCTTGCCAAACCTCCATTTACATTCGCGTTGCCATTCAACCTTTCAGCTGCCATTGCAACATGCACGTTTGTATAACCATTGCCATTCTGTGAATTCGTTGAAGCCACTGACAATTGTCGGCCAAGTTTTTTTACCGTCTTTTCTTCCATTCTTCTCCTCTCCTTTTCCATAGAAGGTGATTGGTTCTCCCTTCGTTGTCTAGCAGCCTCGACAGAAACAGTGTCACTCAATGGGGATACTGGCCTGATTGTAGGCAGTATCATCATTGGAGCTGCACTGGTTGATGCACCTGCTGCTGGTACTTTTTGTGCGTGCCACGTACTCCTTTTCTCTGACTTTGGCTTGAAGTCACGGTCGATTGTTGTTGTGGGGGGTGGGGAAACAACGCCATCGCCTCTTACTGTACCGATGAATGACTTTCGGAACCATGAGTTCTTCTTTTCAAGTGTAGGCTGAACCTCTGTGATCGAATCCCTCGATTGTTTTGTTACAAGATCAGACTGCTTTCGGAGCATTCGTGACGGTGTGTTTGATCGAGGAAGGAGAGGGTCAACTGCATCTTTGAAGTACTCATGTTGAAGAGCCTGGATGGAAGTTGGACGGTTACGTGGGTCCCACATCAAACATTGTGTAACAAACGTTGCCAATGACGCAGGCCATGTAGGTGATTGAAGAATGGTCTCCATGGGTTGAGGTGCCATCTATTTATAGTTAGTATTAAAACCCGTACTAATAATTGAGGTAAGGGGTAGGTATGCATGCAGACATAGGAGAATAAAATTCTCGCATTCTGCGCGTGTATAAGAAGTTAACGCACCCTTGGGAAGCTAAAACCCAGTCTTCCTGCTAATCTCGAGCCTTCTTTCCATTCACCACCACCCATCTTCTTTCCATTTCGTCCGATCCACTGCCCTGGAGACCCCATAACCTCGCATACTCTCCAAACCTGGTCTACCTCGTTACCACCTGGGAATAAAGGTTTCAATGTTGCTACCTCTACAGCCATTGCACCAACTGCCCAGATATCTACTGGCGCGCTGTACTCGCCAGCCCGCAATAACACCTCAGGCGCTCGGTACCATCTTGTTGATACGTATGTTGTGTATGGAAGTTTTGACGAGGTCTCACGCGCAAGTCCGAAATCTGCAATCTTAACAGTGTACGTCGGAGGTGTCGCTGGTGGTGTCACAAGATTTGAGTATCGGCGGAAGGAGCCCGTAGAATCGTGGGGGTTCTGGGCTGATGTGGAAACGAGGATATTCTCAGGTTTGATGTCTCGGTGGAAGAATCCATGAGCGTGGATGTGCTCTAATCCGGACAATATTTGGAATCTGCCCGGCTGGTCAATACCTGAACGCAAAAAGCGGCCCTCACACGGTAAACATACAGTACACTCTTTACCACGCTTCCTTCGAGTAGCTTGCCCTCTCTTGCCTTCATCAGCTGATAGAGATTTCCGTCCATGTACTCCATGCAGATGTGCAGGCGCTTTGTGTGGGGATCCAAGAAGATATCCAAAGCCGGTACTAGGTGCTGGTGCGCTGGCAACTGTCGTAGAAAGATGACTTCTCGGAGTTCCAGGCAAGGCGCGAAAGAGTCAAAGGTCTTCTTCATCGTTTTGATAGCAACCTATGCAGAAGTTAGAAAGTCACATCTAAAGAGTAACACAAGTAATCATGATACGCACCACACTCCCACGCCTTGCTACACCAGCTCCAGCCGACCGCACCTTGGCAAGTACGACACTGCCAAAACTTCCATCACCAATATCCTTAATGATCTCGAATCGATCCGTCAGTGCCATGGTTGATGATGAGGTTCCGCTGACCATTGTGGTTGATTAGGTATTTTGTCTGGAGGTGATTAGCATTCGGCACGAATGAAAGTGCGCCAGGGGTGTGTGTGGGAAACATATATACCTAAAGAAATAGGAGGCAAGCAACTCCACTAATTAGGTACCACAAGTATAAGATCCAACAAATGTGCCCGCTAAACTACGAAAGATATAAAATAAATAATAAAAGCTCGCGCCGGTACAAAAAGAGATCAACTAAAAATTAAGGTTTCAACTTTGGATGTGATTTGAATGTATGGACTCTCGGAGGTCGGTATATGCCTGTTATGTTGCTTGAGGTTTGAAACGAATGCTGTATGTCCTAGTAAGATGGATGATGTGTTTTCTGTTGACAGCGACTCAGACTCGGCACCCAAGTACTTGATGATGCTTCCTTTAGTCGGGAGACGGTAGAAGCAGCAGAGGTGCAGAGCTGGAAATAGGTTGCAGGGGCCAGCTTTGACGACGTTGCAGACTGAAGACCGAGAAGGTAGAGAATGATGTGAAGGGGGGAGCGGGGAGGGGGGAGCAGGAATAGGAACACAAAAGCAGAAGGGGAGAAGAAAGTGCGATGGAACCAATGAAAACCAGTAGGACCAATAGGGGTGTTTTCGACTGGGATTGGGTGGAACCGAACAGCTGGATAGGACCGAAGGGCTACGAAAGAGAAGAAATGGAAAGAAAGAGAGAACAGGAAACAGGCAACGACAGAAAGAGAGCGTGGGGTGGAGAAAGGAAGTGAGTGGGTGGGGAGATATTTTTTGCTGCTGCGAGAAGGGAGTAAATGCGAGTGAGCGTGTGCAGCGGACGGTAGGTGCGTTGGTGGTGGTGGTGGTGGTTGCGCCTGTCTCGTGGGATTGTTGCAGTGTTGCAGAACGGCGGGTCGAAAGGCCTGAGAACTAGTCAGGTCAAGACCCAAGAAGGACGATCCGCTATGAACCCCTGCGTCCCGTTTTCTCTTGCAACTTCCTACTTGCCCTTTGAATTTATCAAGCGTGTTTACAGTATAATTATTAATTTTTTTTAGCAAGTAGGAGGAGGTATTGAGGGAGGGGAGAGGTCCTTTGATTTTAGACTCTCACGCGCTTTTCCTACTCTAATTCCTCTCCAACTGTTTCTTTGATATACTTAGAAGGCAAGTAAGATCAGCGGCAGTAGTAGTAGCTCCAAAGAAGGTAAAGCCCTGTGGCAATACTTCTTGCTTGCGTCTCCTGTGAGGCACGAATTGGTAGTGCACTCTAGAACGAATATGTGCGAGTACCCAGGGTAGTTATGTGTGTGTGTTGTATCGGCTGCAGCCGCGCTACCTTTCGCGATAGGCGAATGAGCGGGAGAAGGGACGGATGACAGTGTAGGCAATGCCTGATATCAAGCTTGAATTGGATAGACAAAAGAACAAGATGGCGAGAATATCTCTCTTTCTCTGAATAGAGTGGTAAAGCGTACGTCTTTGGCGAGATGAGCCCCTTCCCCGAATGTAGGTTGCGCACAGAACCCTCTGCACCTTGGCCAAATCTCAACCAATATTTACGCGTTTCCTGTACGGCTGTGTGGATCGCGCGTGGAAATTGTTCCGAAAAAGGGTGATGAGATGGTTCTCCGGATAATTGATCGTAAAGAAAGGGAGTAATCAATGCATCAATGGTTATTGGGGGTGATTCGACTGTAAAGTGTGCGCAAACCAGATGGCGAGATCTACCGTCGACCGGAGGATTTTGCGGTTGTGGCGGTGGGTGGTATCACTGGGTATGTCTCTCGGGGGGCTGAATATCGAACAGGGAGAGATACATGAATGTACTCTACTTTAGGACGCTGGTAAAGGATAGGATAGGATAGGTAGACTTTAGAGTGCTCTGCACAGCGAAACTTAGGTAAACACGGTAAGGTAAGAGGTGAGAATAGATGGGATATGGAGGGGTCATAGATGAGTCTATCAAATGACCAGGGGGCACCGTTGGAATAGAGGAGCAACAGAGGGGCTGTTACATTACTTACTCCCACTCTTACAGATGATGATGATGATGATGATTATGATAATGATATGCCCCTCCTGTTTGAATATTTGCTTTCTCTTGATACTGTATGTAGAGTCGTACCTAGGCGCATGTACATACATATGATGTATCTATGCGGTGGGAGGAGGGACCGTTGATGATGGGGAAGGGGGGGGGGTGTTGAACGTCCTGCCCGATTTTTTGCAGGCCTTGTCGTACAGGAACTATTTTGAGACAGCGGCTTCCCTGAGCTGCACTCAAAAGTCATAAGTTCTCTCTCTATCCTGTTTTCATCATCACCACCTTCAGGAATTCTCTCCACTTACAAAACAACACCAATTCACCTTAGTTCAGTCCAGCGCAGTTATGAGCAACAACACCACCAGCAACAGCAGCAGCAGCTTGCAGAAGGCAGCCCAGCAGGGCAGAGTGGCCCAAATCCAACCTCTTTCGGGGGATTGGGTGTGGTGATTTGCGGTTTGTTGTGTTGGCTGGATTCTTGCAGGGGCCAGGGCTGTGGAGATGCAGCTGTTGGGCTGTCAAAGCCTTTTCCATGTCCGAACCGCACCAGGGGAGGAGTGGCCGTGTCTGCCGAAACGGGTTGGCTTGTCGTCGGATATGATCCATGAAGTCTTAGACTGTTCTAAGGGCCAATCCCTTCCAGATGGTTTCCTTCGTTTCTTTTTTGGGTGCTTTACCGCAAAGGGATTAACGGCGAACAAGGAAGAAAAATACGCCTGCAATCTCCGCCGATATTGGACATATGGGAGGTGGGGAACAGAACAACAAAATTTAAAACTTGAATCTGAATTTTGATTTTCCTCTGTGTAGACCGCCGCCAGCGCCGCCGGTACATACTGTAGTATTCTCAGCTACGAAGAGAAGTATCTCTCTGATATATGAGTTACTTTCGGACGACTGCATGCGCTAAAATGTTTCCTTGTGTGGGGTTGTCCGCTTTGTCTCCTCTCTAACGCGCTTGTTTTGCCTCCATCCCCAACGATCCATAGTCGACTCACGTGGGAAGACGAAAAAGTCCTTAGCATCGATCCAGTGAGTGCGAACCATTCCTGTTCTCTTGCAGTGCAGGGACCTCCTCCTTCTCCTCCAGCTTAAGCTTGAACCTCCGTTGCAGGCATGAAAAATTAGGCTCCTGCGGCGCCGAGAAGTTGTGGAACGAACGAGGTGACAGGTCATGTTTTGGCTGCGTTCGCAACTTGCCGTGTTTAGGAAAGCAGCGGAGCCTTGGCAATCGCTCGAAAAGAAAGCGGTTGAGTCAGAACGGTTTTGGAGAACGGTGATAGGCCAGGGTTTAGGGCTGTTAGTAGATTGAGTTCCCTGCATGATAATTATCGGGCCTTGGCGGCGTAGGTAAGATGGCGACAACGTGAAGGAAATCCCTTGTCTCGCAGGTGTGGAATATATAAAAATTTAAATATAATATCAAATTGCAAAACAGTCAGTAGAACATCTACTCAGCGCTGTGTATCAAAAGATTACAATTCCTCACGCGAAATAAAAAACGATCTTTTATCGTACACAACCCGCTGGCAACCGATTGGACACCATTTACACAGTTTCGTCTCGACACGGTGTTTCTCTGAAAGGGGAAGGAAAAGGGAAAGCATAAAAAAACCAATATGATCACACGAGATGTTACATGTAATTATCTGCCGATACATCCAGCCAAACAACCAAGCTTCTGACTACTCTCAGTCTCTCACTAACCGAACGGTGATATCCTTCTTCCAACATCGTTCCGTAAACGGCTCCCCCTCTAGACGCCACATTTGAGCGACCTAACTGTTTTCTCATCCCTCGATAGCACAAATTCACAACCTCTTATCAAGCCAACCGGGATCTCGGGTAGAGAAAGATCTCCAGTATGCTTGCTCTTCATCTCATTCTCAGGTCGGCGAGAACGGGTCTTTCCTTGAACCCTGAGTCTCCAGACGCCCTTTCGTTTACCCAACCCAACCCAACCCCAAACCTCGAGATGAACGTTTAATAGGGGCCAGCCACCAAACATCCACCGGCCGCCCTGCGGGGAATTCAACAAAACACCATTACCTACATACATGTATGCAATTGCTTATGTCGAGATGGTCCTCACAAAGTGATATATGTAAGCTACTCCACATGCGCGTATGCATACATGTAGAGTACATACTGTTCTGGTTCCAGAGTGTCGGTAGCTGGCACATATTCTCTACGAGCTCTATATCGGAAGTCACAACAAGTTCGTGGACTGTTTTGGTTTCCCTATATGATACAAGTAATTACATGCTACATCAATGCAATTCCAACTGTCGTTGGACGAGATGAGCCACAAAACGCCCAGATGGGATGGAGTAAAAAAGAAAGGGACATAACGCGTCGCACATGCATGCCGTACATAGGACCCAGCGTTTCAGAATCTCCCGGGAAAAGAAAGAAAAAAATGCATGCATGATGCTCTGCTGCTTCTTTGTGAGCTAGCCCATCGTGGCATCCACCCATCTCTCTCCATACATCACACCTGGTTCCCGGTATTAATAATTACCCGGATCGTTTCATGAGTTCAATCTTTCCAGGACGTCAAAGGTAAAAGAGAGAGCTCAAGGACAAGACATCATCACCTTGGGGAAATAGTCTCTTGTAAAGTTGGAAGTTTAAGTGCAAGCTGTATCACACTTAGCCTGGGATATAATCTCTATGTTCCCTTCTACCCGGCTATTTGACTGGAAAGCAATATATGGTATCTATCCCCACATACCCACGGGCCCCACCGAAGAACTAATGCCTCGCGACGACCATGACACGAAAAACCCACGGGCGACTACCCCCCCTCTTGGGTTCACAGAACTCATTTCAATTCTCAATTCGTCTTCCAGAATAGTGCCCATGACCTCGGTTGCGGGACGACGGAGCATATGACGTCGGAGAATATCGGTAGACAGCATTTATGGAGCAGCGCACAGTTACATACTGTATTCATGGAAGGACCAAACAACAAAGTTCGCTGCTTGCCATGCCACATATAACGCATGAATTTTATCGATATGTACCAGCTGTGCGGGAATGAAATGAACATCAACCGTGGCTTCGTTTCCTGTTGGGATTGGCAGATGCAATCTGTGCACAGACAGGATAGGTAGAAAAGAGAGAACTTGGACTCTCCATGATTAGAGGCTCGTGTTACTGAACGTTGGGGACAAAACATTTCTCTACTTTAGAAAATGCTCACCCTGTTAGTTGGGTAATGAGTTTACCTTTAATAAGGAGATCGCCGGGCAATCCCAATGAGAATAGACCCAAAATCAACTTCTGGACACCGTTGATTGGTAAAGCACACGAAAACTTTGATTGGTGTTTCACGATAGGAATTGAGGTCAGGGATGAGGCAGTGCAAGTTCATTTCGCAAAAACGTGCCCTGGGTGGCGAAGGTGCCCCCAACTTAATATCACTTTATTCTAGAATAACCAAGATCAACTGCGGTCAGACTTTCAGAAAGAAAATGCCCCAGGAAATACCTGGCTATTCCCACTCCCATGGTACAAAACACTTTGGAATTTGACATCCTCCCTCAACGTATGTGCAGTGCCGCCCGCCCTTCCTTGATTGCCTGCCAGCGCCGTCACAGGATGGAGAAACACGTAGGGTCCCTATTGTTGACCGACCTACCGTGTCCCAGGACCACCTTGCCGCTTGTTCTTCGGACTCGTAAGCTCAGCTTCCCATGCGGGACTGCGTACTTTACTTCTGCGGACGGGTAGATCTGTCATACAAAAAATCAAAACCATCTTTAAAGTTGCAGATGAATCCGCCCGCCGCCCGACCGATACGTAGGCCCCATTTCATTCATTCCGTGGAGTTTATTTACTGGCCCAATAAAAGCAACGGTGGAGACCGGCCCTGGCCGTGGTTGATAGGGTAGGATACTTCGGCCCGTATGCAAATCAAGTTGATCCCTGGCGGGGGGAGCTGTCTATCGGAAGATTTGTGGTTCGAGCGATGGCCTGCACGGACCAATGGATGGGTTTCTGTTCTTGGCTGGGGGCAGGCAGATCGAGACGGAGATCGGAGGTTTCCAGGTGGGAATTCCCTGTGCCTAGGTTGCATATGATGTAGTTTTGCTTTCATAGCATCGGGCTACACGCCGCCCGCCGCTGGAGGTCGGCCACGAGTGATAGTGTGTGATCGCTGAAAGCTGGTGTTGGTGTGTTGTCCCTGTGAGTGTAAAACTTGTTTCGTTTGGACAGGAAACATTACGCAGATGTTTTCAGGGTTGGGAGTCGGTATGAGACCCAAGCTCCCGGCTACAGGCCTACGGGAAGCATATGTGGATATAGTTACGGCACCGGGAAGACGGGCGAGCTCACAACCCTACACCGCCAGACTGCGGTTAAGTATCATACGGCAACTATATCTTTTAGTTTAACTCAACATTCGCACACGTGGAGGTCTCCCCCCGTAATGTAATGTGGCTGCAAACACCCGCGAGAGCTAGCTAGCTGAGGGGTTCTGGCTGATGGATGATACGCATATGGCTCGAAAGTCCATGAATCGTCATGACACCGATACGGGTTTGATACACTGCGCCTGAGACAGGTTGCAACACCCCGAAACGTCACTTTGCCTGCGAGTTCTGGCTGACGCGTTGTCGCCTTCAGAAAGTGGTAGGAAGCGTGCTCAAGTGTATGTATGTACATATAGCCAGCCATGTGAGTCATCATGAGTTTTCGAGACATGCAGTACGAGTGCTCTAAATATAAGCAGAGAAATCCTGTAGTTTGCAATCTCGCGGAAAATGTGTTAGTCTACGACTACATGTGCTTGTATGTCAATTTGGTTGATTAGGACACATAGTATGGATCAGCTACCATAGTATGGAATGAACAACAGTAGACTAAACCCACACGAAAGCTAAAAAGTCAAAAAGAGAGCTCGATCCCGGATTCGAACCGGGGTTGCCGGAATTTTCTTTTACATCAAAATCCGGAGTGATAACCTCTACACTAACCAAGCGTAATATTATCCATCAAACACGGGGTTTTGAAGGTCCCACAGGGAGGTTTCGCACTAGGGTATCCGTCTAAAGCTCCAGAGTAAAGAAATTTCTGATCCCGAGATGTCTTAGATTGCAGCAGGCCGTATATACATATTTAGCACGCCGTAGTTCGATTCTTTTTGGTGTGCTTCATGTCCCGTCACTCGTGCCCCGCCCCAGGTTCCAAATCCCACAATCATAGACCCAACTTTTATTATCTACCATTTCCGTGACGCGCATGAACGCAACCACAACCGCATAACATCACACTCTACCAACCCTCTGGGACCCGCCACTCCATCGGGTACTGCTTCCCCAGCCACTTACTCCAGCTTAGAGTGTTAGGTAGCAGTCGGGCGTGTTGATTATCTTTCTGCATGTACTCTACTTCTCTGGATGAGCGTATATCTCAATCGGGCTGCAGGTATAGCATAGAGTAAGTACTCTGCTAGTATATACATACGCCCACAAAGTGCAAGATACCCGCCGACGTTTGGTTGGGTGACCCTGCATGCTTGCTTTTTCCCCTCTCTTCTCAATACGTCGACTGTGGTTATGGCTGTCTCTAAGCGCTCGCTCGGTGCAGTGCAGTGCAGCGCAGTGCAGAGAGCAGACGGGGGGGGGGGCAAAGTATGGTGTTGCGGTGGGTCGCTGGAAGTAGGGTTAGGGGGAGCGGGGGGGATGATCTGCGTGAGGGTAGGTGGTGGCGGGTGCGCAGGGAGATGCGCGCGCGATCGGGGAGGGCTTTGAGCTTATCGCTGGGTGGTATGAGTCGAGGAGGGGCAGCATACTAATAACATGTGTTCTGAAAAATAGTTTCGTTCCCCCCGCGGCTGAGGGGATCGCTCAAATTGAAACATCACTTTGTGCATGTTATGCAGCTGTATTTTTGATATGAATTAACTCTTTTTTTTTTTGGAATAATAGTAATAATTGGAATAATAATATTTTTTGTCCACCCATAGCTACAGTCGGTGTTCTGATATTTGGTGATATTTGCATAACTACTGCGTGCTCTACGTGCTTGCCCAGCCAGCCAGTCTGGATGTTCATGGACGGGTTGGTATGCTGTTCCGGCCTGCATCGTTAGCCAGTTTGATATCATTGACTAGTATCTTGTTATGAGAGAAATAGACCGCATCTACCCCGCCTCCCCCCACGATATAGGTCTAGAGATATGAGACCTTTAGCTACTTTATCATGCAAATTCCCTAACGACCATAACATGATAAGAGCAGAGAACGACCAAGCATCTTATTAGCTTGATCCTAATATACCATGTCTAAATAATGAAGCTAGGGCCGGGGTTGCATCGGACTAGCTACTGTTAATACATATTATGTACAAACGATCACAAGGCTGATGTTCAGGAGAAACTACAATAGCAGCAGGGAGAAAACACTCTCCGGGAAACTGACGCGGGTTGTCCAAGAGTTACGACACAGGGTCGGCCAAGGATCTACATGTAGGCATAAAAATTATTCGACCAGCAGCTGTCCGCGCCTGTAAAGACATTCCTCAAATTTTCAATCTGACTTTAAGCAAACCTCACAGCCCGATGCGGATTTGGAAGCTAAATGTTGAAGGCGCAGGTACCTATATGGGCGAGGACTACGCACATTGAAATATGTACCATTAGACTTCTAGAGGCGGGGTTTATCGTGCTGTAGACTTTTGAGTACATGTACACATAAAATTTGAGAAATTTCATTCGCTTTTTCTGTTGCTCCCGCTTGAATTTCACCTTTTTCGATGTGGAAGGAGGTGGGGAATCTTTATCTGTTTTATTGCGTATAAGCGCTGGGCTGATTGAATCCTGTTCCACATTTGTTGTTGAAACGTATGGCTCCCGAGCCTAGGATCAAACGTTTAGTTGTCACTATAAATCGCCGTATGTCACTATGGTGTCAAGAGTAGACGGTGGAAACAATGGAATAGTTCAGTGTATTAAGAGTTATATGGGTATATGAGGTCACTTATTTGTACTGTAGTCAAGCATATAAGAAATACAAGCAACATATCTTTCCTATCAATCTATCCAGTCAAGAAAGCAGCCAACACCCACCTATATTTCTAACATTTGTGATTCGGCGGTTGGCCGAGTGATAATCTATGACACGACAGGTTTTTTTTTTTAACACACGACAGGGGTGTAAGTTTACATAGGCAGCTTAAGCTTACAAGGTAAGAAAGAGATGATAACATGATTGATAGTCGGCACTAATCAAGGCAGGAGTTTCTCCGTATATGTAGAATAGACAGTTTTAAGGTTGAGAAATGGTAGTTCCGTCTATTGAGGTACTTACCTTTCCAAAAGGAGTTGTTTTTTTACGTACAAAAAGATCTAACTAGACTCTGTACGTCTATCAACAGACTTGACACATTTGGTACTCTCGAAAAGAGAAAGGAGGTAAGAGAAAACGGCCCCTGCATTTGAATCCAAAGAGAAATGATTGGTTATTGAGGGTATTGCGTGTAATGATCAGGGGAAGAGATGAGGCGTCACGAGAGGGAAATGATACGAGATAGAGGATGCGGGATGCAGAGAAGACGAAAATTGTATCAATAGGAAGACGGGTACATGACGAAACTTAGAATTTCAGGAGGAGGGGAAGAAAAGAGCAATGTTAGAGGTTTCGATCGTCCAACATCCTCTACTTCTTGCGACCATAACTGGCCCATGGGCTTTCTTCCTCCGGCACATTATTCTCGGGTTGACCCCATTGTGGAGCCTTAGAAACCTTTGCCCATCCGTTCTTCCTAGTGGCTGGCTGCTGTGATGAATAACCGGAGCGCGAGGCAGTAGATGAGGCTCTACTCGAGCCCCCAATGGGCCTCGTTCTATCCATAGTTTCCCATTGATCATCGTCGTCTTCGACAGGAGGAGCACGACTGGCGCCGGAGTTAGAGGGCTGGTTAGCACGGGGATTAAACACAACCGGAGCACGCTGTGCGGCGCCGGGACGTGCCGGAAGGTTGTATCCCTGCTGTCTGGGAGGACCACCATGATGGGATGTAGTAGAAGATGAGACATCTCCAAATTCATCTTCATCGTCCTCACCGGTAGCTGATGCCCAATCATTCTTCTTATTCTGAGATATATAAGGCCTGACCTTGTTGACATTCGACCTTGACGCGCCAACATCCCACTAAGAAATTGTTAGCAAAGAAAACCAACCATGGAAAGTACAAGACGTAGATTCAAACACATACATCGTACTCTTCTTCTTCTTCCTCATCGTCGCTGCTGCTTGAATCAGTGGCATCATCAGGACGAAGATCGGGCTCGATTTTAATATCAGTGTCGACACAATTGATGCACCTGGCGTTATCTGGGTTCTTTCGCTGGTTTTTGGCGAACTCATGCAAACCCTTCACTTTGTCGCAAACATAGCATTTGAGCTCGCAAGTTTGGTTCGCGGTGCACAGGGTGCAAGCGACATGCACTGAATCCACATCTTTCTTGGCTGGCTGGAATCAGCACCAAAGTCTACTTTGAAGCAATTACAGTTGAGCTATGGTGCTCGGTGGCTTGTACTTACTTGTTCGACTGCCCCTCTTGTACGAACTGAACTTGAGGAGCTGGCGGTTAGAGAACTCATCCTTACTCTTCGTTTTTTTACAGATCGCACACCTAATCTGCGAAGGTGCCCCACCATCCCTATCAGGTGTATGAGTTAGCAGCTGTATCCATGTCTCCTAAATAGTGAACCAGAAAACGCAGCGAAAATAAAATTTGATGAAAACAAACCTGTTCGCGCCAGCAGCCGCTCCCGGTTTCTTGTCAGAAGTGCTCCATCTCGCACCTTTGGGCGCAGATGGTATACCTCTACCGGCCATGCCTGGGGTTCCTGTTGTAGGAGCTAAAAGGTCAGTCTCAATTGATGAATTGCAAAAGACAATGCGCAGAAAAGATACTTTTGGATTTGACGAGCTATCTGCCAATTGGTGAAATCGGCAAGGTCCTGTTGATGGTGATGAGGGAGCTTTTTGTGATGAGGAAGGGAGAGGGAGCTGTAGTGGGGTGGAGGAGTAGTGGGGTGTGGATAGTGGGATAGTGGATGCCTGAATTGCAGGGGTTACGTGAAGACGTGTTGCTGTTGCTGCTGTTGCGGTTGCACGGCTCACGTGAAACAGAACTCAACCAGTTAGCTCGTCGAGCGGTCAATGATCGTTGTACAGTCAGTCAATTGAATAATCTGCGTTTCCTTTGAGAGTCCTCGTCCAGGACCTCACTCTATGTGTTATTCTTAATTACTAGCAGTTTATCATGAAGAGAAATCAAGTGAAATTTGGTCGCAAAACCCACCACGGAACTTTTCACATACATACATACATACATTAAATTCAAATTACATTTATTAAGATTCGTATGACACATCTCGATCTCAACATAAATACATAACTATTAACATGGCCCGTGAGATTACACAGAAACTCCGCTTTATAAACGCACGACCGCAAACAACCCAATAATCATCAATCCAAACACCACCGGGACTCTTACGCCAGACCCACCATTCCCAGCAATTACCTGAGCCACTGTGCTCGTAGGCACCGTTGACCGTGTGGTTGACGCCCTCGTGGAAGTAGTTGACCCCTCAGTAGAAAAAGGAGTCTCCTCTGAGAAGATAAAATCACCTGTCTCAGTCGGTGTCGGAGCTGCGAACGAAGTCGTCGACGAAGTACGTCTCACTCTACTAGATGTAGATGCCTGCACAGTGCTTTCACCAAGCCCACCACCTCCGCCTCCGCCATTTCTGATGCAGCTCTCCCGTACAGCGTCGCATGCGTATCCTGAAGGGCAGCACCCGCCGGCACACTCCGTCTCCCCACGATCACAATCTTTCTGGCAGTAGTTCTCGCCTGACACACATGTAGTCCCGTTCGGACAGCACCCAGACAGATCTGCACAAGGAAAGTACCCCGACCTCGAACATGATCCACTACCACTGCTACCGCCACTGCTACCACCGCTGCTACCGCCACTACTGCCACCACTACCTTTCTCCAAACATCCATACCGGCTCGTGCTACTCTGGTAGTAGCAAGTCGAGGTAGCAGTAGGACAGCATCCATCCCCACCGTTAATGGGCCCACAATCAGTATGCCCAGCGGGACAATATTGCAATGATCCCGAGCAGAGCTGGCCAGTAGGACAACACCAATTCTGCACGCCATCCGACTCGCAGTCATAGCCAGCGGGACAGCAGGAGAAAGTATTGGCGCACATGTACGTACCGGCCGTGGCACATGTTTGTCGTTTGTGCATTGCGGCGGCGGGAACTCGGTCGGCAAAGGCGGTGAATTTACCATCGGAAGGAGCTGGGGACCCCATGGAGCCCATTGGGAGGACCCCTTTGGGGACAGGGGAGATACCGAGATTGGAGGGTTCTTGTTCTGCGCATACTGAGGTTGCGAGAGAAAGCAGGGCAAGAATGGGGGCGTGATATTTCATGATTGAAGGTACGTATGTGGCCAGGAGACGGATGACTGCACAATGGTCTGAAAGATGAAATGGAGGGGGGACGATATATATACTGACATACCTACTGAATTCAGATTTCAACCCACACCCC
Source organism: Morchella sextelata (assembly GCF_020137385.1). Taxonomy (NCBI): domain Eukaryota; kingdom Fungi; phylum Ascomycota; class Pezizomycetes; order Pezizales; family Morchellaceae; genus Morchella; species Morchella sextelata. Next base: position 231,572 of record NW_025408616.1, read on the forward strand.
CAACTCCGTCCTACCAAAAGCAAAGAAATAAGTCCATTACCAACACAAATCGCCAGTCAATGCCAAGGCCGACCCTCGTATCGTGTTAATTGCAATTCATCCTTTGTACAACGTCGATAGTTCTTGGTTAGGTAACTCTGCAGCTTCGGCGGTGACACCGGCTGTACTCCTACACATCAACTATGTATGCATTCGTCCAAGGATCCAGCCACTGAGAAGTTTTAATGATAAGTGCCTACATGCCTACATGAGCTGTGTAAGTTCACAGTGTTACACATACATTAGGATCCGTCGGCATGGCCGCAAACATGGAGTTTTTTATGTTCAACTCCTCACGCTACATATCAGTCATTTGGTTTCGGAACTCTCTGGGCTTCCCAGATAGTGCGAAGATATTTGCAGAAGCGTAGCTATCGTTTACCTTAAGACTGATCTATGAAAGCTTGTTAATTGCCTAGTGAGTCACGTCAAGGAACTCGAGCCTTTTCGTATTTTTCCCTGTCAATAGAAAACCTCGACTAATATTACCTAAAATGGAATAACTAGACCAGACAGTTTAAGCTTAACCGCAGATCATCCAATGAACTCATATGATCTCGTATGTTACACGAGTATTACACAGAGCCTTAAGGCAGAGAAAGGGGCTGAATCGATTGGACAGAAACCAGTGGAGTGCGCCCGTCGTTAAGTTAGCTTTAGGGTTTCTGGGTCGGGGTATCATAGATATGGAAAGAGTACCGGGGGTTATGGGTTAGTCTGAAGAACCCTTTTTTGGCGTATGATTGGTTGAAGCTGCAGAAAGTGATACTTGGCGCCAGAAAAAGTACTTGAATAGGCTGCCCCCCATCTTTTGCAACGCAACCTCCGAGACCGCAATTTGAGTGCTGTTTGCACCCAGCTTCATCAGAAAACACTCCCCACAAGGGCTTATGAGCTCAAAATATTGTCTAGGGGAAGCTGGGAGCCAGCGCTATTCTGCAGTTATTTTTTTGTATTTTTAGCAAAATATTTAGATTTTTGAGTGAATATATATGAAAGTTCTTCAGACTTTTTTCCCCCCATACAAATTTGGTGCGCTAAGGCCGGTGTGATTGATGATAATTGGTTGCTCTCTATAAAATCCCTGCATGTTCAACCAACGAAGCAGAGTTCTTCAGACTAAAGGTGAACACCCGGTACAGCGATTCACAGGCATTTGGCGAATACACCCATTTGACGAACAGGGGTCACGGCCAATAAGAATCAGGATATCTTAGTCAAACTCGCAGTTTGACTGGTTGCTGGCTGGTTGCTACATACAAATTCGCCAAATGGGTGTATTCGCCAAATGCCTGTGAATCGCTGTAGGCATGGGCGTGGACACTAGAGTACCTACTCTAGTGTGGTGACTCCACCAGCATCTGGTAAACCCGTTGTGATAAACGTTTAAAACACCACTGGCTAATATATTTAGACATATCATCTCGTAATTTTGGTTGTCATTAGGCCCTTTAGCTACATGAAAGATCGACCGAGAACGAGAGATGGAGGGCGGGGCATTACATAGGCTATCAAAAACCAACAGCACTCAACAGCACGTGCAGTTAACGGTATGTGGTACGGGAGAAACGTTACACAGGGCGCAATCTTCTTCAGCCCCAGCCTTCCGGAGCCCTATGTACGATACTCGGCTCCATCCTAGAAGTGCAATTATAGCCAGCCGAGACGTGACATGTCATGAGAGAGGGCTGTTTTGTGCATTAAACTGCACCTTTGCGGCTGAAAGTGGCATAATATTTTGTGCACTCGCGTGGTAGCGGTGGCAGCGAGCGTTTTTGCGGAGACTTGCTACATCTGGAGCAGGTGAGAGCGATCATTAATAAAGCTTGATAGACAAGAAGTTCTTATTAGCGACACATTAGAGAGTTTAAGCCATCCGAGTTTTGGCAACAACAAAAAAGATCGTCGGACAAAAAAGATCAGCGGTCCAGGGTCAAAGGAGAAACTAACCTAGGGCTGGTAATTTCTGCTGTTGATACTGCTGTATCGAGCACTAGTAAGAGCCTCAAGACTACTAGTTTGGGGGTGAGCTACGAAGGTTGATCTTTTTTGCTTGTTCTTGCTAGAAATCTTTGGTGGCTTAAACTCTCTAATATTATTTGAAGGAGTGGGTCGATGAGCACTAGCAAGGACTGCGCCGCAGACTTGTAATTTCAAGTATCTCCTAAGGAGGTCTAGTTTCGCCTCTATCTATCTTACCGCCAAAACTCGAAAAAAATTGGCTATCTCCCGCTAGGGATTATTGCTCGAGTGATTGGTTGAATGGCATCGATCTGCATCAGAAGTTTCCCATACAAGTAATTTTGATCTCTGGAAGCAGCCAATTTTTCGAGTTATGGCGGTATTATCGCCAACACCAATACGAGTCATGCAGTCATGAGGATAAAACTATTCGCCCTGACTGGAGATCGCTCCCACTAAGTCTTCTTGGATCCGCGGATCTTCTGGCTGTCTATTCTTGTTCATCTAAGAGACTAACAGGATGTCCCGAGACTTACCTTAGGTCTCGAGATTATTAAGGCTGCGATATAATGAGACAATGAGACAAGATATACTCGCCAAAAAATAAAGTCTGTGGATGAACTAAGTACCGTTGCAACGCAACCATTAGGCCAGGTACTTAATTCATCCACAGACTTTATTTTTTGGCGAGTAGAGATACAGGTTCAAAATAGTCTCGTTTTGTCTTATGTGCATCATTAGAACTTGGGTTTGGGAAAGAGGGTGGTGTTCAGGAAGGAAAGCTATTAATGGGGGATCAAAAGAAGCTGAGAGTGCTCTTTATCTAATGACCCAAATTTGGGTAAATTCCCCAAGACTAGATAATGATGTTTCGACAGATTATCATTTCACCCCGAATTTGGCCAAAGCAGTGCCACTGCATCTCGTACTTCGGGGAAGTGGTACCCAAACAAAAAGAATTCAAGTCAAAGAAAAACGATGTTTTCTTCACCAAATATCGCTGTTCGATGGGTTCCTGTTACGTCAAAATGACAGTCACCGTTATATATCGAGCCCTTTGATCATAACACGTGCGCTTGGAGTTTTATTCTAGCCCTCTGGCCTCGGCAAACATATAGATAGACTGATATATACCTGTTAAAAAGCCTGGATTAACGTGCATATACAGTATTCAGCTTTGAATCAAGTAAACTGCGCGCACGTCCGGATCAGGCTGTAGTTTGGGTCGTTTACTTGTTGTAGTCTTCTTTACTGATATTTCCTATGTGTAGGCCAGTCTGTTAGCCTAGTCTTTAGCTATAATTATACTTATTGGTTATGGTATATGCCTGCGAAATAAAATATATATCCGTGACCGCAGAGCGAGCCTGAAATCGTGGCCACAAACATACTAAGGTTCGATGATACCTGGTATACCAGGGGAAAATTTCTTTTGTTTGAGGTGCCGGCCACGGTGCATATAGGACAAAAATGATGTTGTGTCCTGGAAAACATCGTTTCTGTTGGCCTAATCGCTTGCTTATCTGCCATTTTGGTGGATATTGTTTATATAAACGGGACTCATACCTTCTTTCCCAGCTGTGGTTCTTCTCCATTGGAGAATCAGACGATTGTATACATGTAGTTAATCTTATCCCGATTTGTGGTTGCCCTGGCCAGTTTCGATTCAGGCTGAACACAATTAATGAATTATTAATTAATTATCCTGGTTTGGTATTGATGCCCAACTCGCTCAAGAAGAGATTCAGAACTCAACGATATGTGAACTTGAACTTTCAGGCACACAGAAATCGCATGACCAGCAAAGACGCGAGATATCCTGGCGTTTACGGTATCAGTTTGGCACTCTACGCGCCTACCGAGTGATATTCAGTGATACTCACAGACCATCACTCGGTATCCACAATAGTGTGAAACGTTACACAGACTCTTCCATGGCTGCATATGCAGGCAGGCAAGATGTCCCGCCCGTATCTCCACTCCATGATGCCTCATCTCCCCCACCAAATACATAGACCGCGCCATGTCCACCCCGCCGCCTCCTCTGGAGCTTAAGGAAGCTGAAGGTGAGAGTTACCACCCAAGAAACCCCCAGGAGGAGACCAGGCCGCAAGTCAGGGAGCTGAAAAGTCCAGATAAAACCCACGAGGAGACCGCAGAGGCCAAGGCGGACGAAGTTCCAGAACTAGAAACAGCGAAAGAGTCAAGCCAGACTACCTCCGGCGCAAATGATGAAGATGAGGTACTTACCCCGCTGACGTTGCTTCCTCCGAGCTAATACCCCTATAGACAGTCAAGAAGTCTAGTCGTGTATCCCGCACACGTATAAAAGACCTCGAGGCTGCGCTCACAGCTCTCTACAAGGAGCGCCGTGATATGTTCACAGACATCGACCTCTACAAGCGCGACATCGTAGGCTTCAAGAAAGACATCTCGCGCCGCGACGCCCAGATCCTAGAGCTACAGCAGCACACCGCAACACCGTCACTTGAGCTCGACAGTCTTCGTGCCGCGAATGCCCGCATCGCTGAGGAGCTACGTGTGCACAAAACCGCTGCAAACGCCGTTATTGCTGCGCGCGATGCCGAGATTGCACGGTTAGAAGAGGTGGTGGGCGGGTTGAAGATGTGCATTAGTACTAGCACGCGAGTTGAAGAGGCAGTCGGGGATGAAGTATTTAGAGATGCGTGGGGGAGGATCGGGTATGATGTCGTTAACTGGTGCTTGACTAACGGAGCCGTGAAGGGGGGACGGGTAGATGTAGGATCTTTGGACGCGGAAGTGAGAGTAGTGTTGGAAAGGGCGGTACCCGGGCATGACGGACTGGTAGGTGATGGGAGGAGGGTGCATGTAGTACAGGCAGTGATGGCAGATGTCTTAGTGAGGGAAGTGTTTAAGGGCTGGTTTTTAGGACTGGAGGAGGACCGAGATGTGGCTTTGAAGGGATTGGAGGGGATGTTTGCCGACACAGGTACTTAGCTTAATACCCTCAGATATGTGTTTGAGCTGACTCTAATATGTACAGCTTTACCAGCATCTTTAAACTCTTGGCGCGCCTCGACGCTCACCCTCCTCCGCACACACCTCCTCGCCACACCCGCTGTCCTCACTGAGCTCTCGACTCGTATCACCAACGCTCTCCTAACATATACCACACCCCTTCTCCCGATGCCGCCCAGTGCATCCCGCGAAAAATCACTCACAGCGATCGTGGATGCCACGATCCGTATCGCAACACTGATGCGATGCCAGCGCGCACGCTTCCAAATACAGGACATACCTGTTGGCGTCAAGTGGGATGCGGAGACTATGGAAGACCTGACGGGAGAGGAGGAAGACGGAAGTGTGGTCGGGTGCGTGGCATGGCCTGGGGTGGAAAAATGTGGTGATGAGATGGGAGAGGGAAAAGAGGTCAGATGTGTAGTAAGGGCTAAGGTGGTGTGTGTTGAGCCCAGAGAGGGTGCGTAATTATCAAAGTTAGATAGGATAGATACGTGGGGTTATTGGGTGGAAGTAGATACTAGCATGGTTTTGAACATAAAGAATTGTAGTGTTGTATCAATGAGAATTTAAGTGTTCAGGAATAAGAGAAAGAAAGAAATAGGTTTGCTTATCCTGTTTAATAATGTTGAATCTTGTATTAGTATAACAATTCTCCCGAGACGTTGATAAGAGAAAAGCCAGGAGTCGATCAAGGCGTAGCTTAGAGCTTACAGGCAGAAGTACGATAAAGATCCTCGAAAGCCTGTGAGGATATATTTCGGGGCAGCTAAAGATCTGGTCGTGGGAGGGAGAAAATCTCAGCTTTCTTATCTTTGAACCTGATTCACCTCAGCCGTCTTGTGATTACTTACAGATCATGGAGCGCACGTACTCGATTTAGCCAATCGTAAAGAAAACCTTTACTGTAGCAGAGATCATTGGTCCGCCATTAACGGCCAATAATATTTCAGGTTACAAATGTGATCAAGAAGGGAAGCGATGCCTAGGCCATGGACTTTTGCTTGTTCTGTACTATTTACACTACGTGTGATGATCTTCCTGTCCGCATGGATGAGATGATATTTTTCCCATACTCCAGGTCTGGGCCTCAGCACCTACAAGAATTGACCATCACACCCAGATCAGCTTCTACTGATCGCTCTGCTCTCGCACTATTTACAGAATTCATAATTCCACACTTGGTCTCCGAGGTTTCATTCCCAGTATGATTTAACTCCCATTATTTAGTGGGCCATGGGCCAATGACGATAAAATCTAACATATGTAGGTACAGGATACCACCAGATATAGATATAATCTTTTGAACTAATTACTTGCCTATCTCCCCGGTCCGCTTTCCGACTTTAATTACATGCATATGATAATGATAGTGTCTAGCCAATTCCCCTCATTTGCAAGGGTGTGAGATGATCCCTTCCACTCCACTCCATGACTAGTCCCAGTCCACGAAATCCGTAAGCATTTTATTAATATTGAGGTGCGAGCTGTAATGCTTCCACTATGTTAGTCGTCTTTGCAGCCAGGCATTCCTTAAGACCTGAAGCCTATGATTCATCCAGCACGAAAATTGAGCTGAAGATTTCAGTATCCAGGCCGACAAAAGGTAAGAAATAATCGTGGCATGGGCCATGAATAATTCTTCTGATATGATCGACCCCCCACAGACCCCCATGATCTTCTAAAGTTCCTACGTATCGGGATCTAAGGTTAGCCGTGTAGTTTTTCGCCAAGCTCGCCTTCCTGTAGACTTTGTTCCTGAAGAGAACGCAGTATAATCCTCTAGTCCTTTCCCCGGCCCAGATGTAACCCAACCAGAGTCCAAAGAGCTGCGAGAACTACCTGAGTTTGAACCAGCAGTGGCATGAGGTAGCGGAACTGGATTTTCGTGCGCCGTTTCGGGACCACTAGTTACTCCATCAGCCGGCAGCTTTACAGCTAGCTTCCATCGATTTCCAGGATAATAGTTTTGAAATCCAGTGAATATCTCCACAACCCATTCCCTCCCCATTCTATCAAATACCCAACAATTTGACTGCCCGCAATCTAACTTACAGCCTGAAAACCGCCACGATGCGCAACTAAAAAAGTGCATAAAAGAAATAAATAAAAGAAGAAAAACTCCAAAAAGGTCCAGCCCGGTCCTGTCCAACATGAAAATAATAATAATAATAATTCAACCTCGATCGTTTCCTAAGCTAGATTCCCGCTCACTTATTTGGTATTATCATTGATTTCGCTTTCCTCTCCCTACAAATTGTCAACGCTCCGTACCCCGAAACCGGAAAAAAGGAGTACTTACACCAATGTATGAAATCCTGCCTCTGCAGCCCTCACCCTCGCCACCGCCCTACTACTCCCGCCCTCAATCTTTACCAAAGTCTTCTGATTAATCTGCACCGTACATGTATGCTTCCCTCCTCTAGCCAAACTAGGCAGATACGTGACTGTCCCTTGCCCGTCCGCCGCCACAAGCTCACCAAGCTTCTTGACTGGATGGGTAACGTCCACCCCATCTCTCACCAACCTGCGCATCGTCCTTAATATCCCCAGCCGCTCCGCAAACTCCGTCACTGGCCCAAAGTCTCCACCCGAGTCTACGAAGATTGCACCGAGAAGCGCCTCAACAATGTCAGAAAAGAACTTATCCGCCTCGAGCCCGCACAGCGCCGTCCACGGGTAATTTTTGCTCTTGTCGAGAGCCTCCTGAATAATATCTCGGAAGCCCTCTGCATCATAGCTGTGCCAGACCTTGGTCTGCGCAGACGCCATCTCCGGGTGCTGGTGGCGGACAAACTTCCATAACTGGATTTTACGGTCCTTTGGCACGAGCTCGAAAGTTGATTGGCGGCGGCCGCGGCGGGCAGACTCAACGACGGTTGCATCTCCAACATTTGTGGCGAAGCCGAGGGAGAGGAAGGCGAGGAAGTCGGCGTTGACGACCGAAGCCTTGAAGAGATGCATGTTGATGTGGGAGAGCTCATCCTCGTGGTGGAAAAGCCATGGAACCACAAGCATGTCGAGAAGGGCGTCGCCAAGGAACTCGAGACGCTGGTAGGAGATAGAGCTCATGTCGGAGGTATAGGAGGGGTGCGTGATAGCTTCGACGAGGAGCGCTTTGTGGCGGAAGGTGTAGCCTAGGAGCTTCTCAAGGTCACGGAGGTTCGAGGTGCTGGGCTGAAGCATTGCGGCGCGAGAGACCATAGAGTTGATGCGTAGAGGGAGGGGCTTGAGTTCGTTTTCGGGTACAAAAAGGTTTATACACTTCAGCGCCTTTTCGTAACTTCCTTCGAGGAAAGATGCACCGATGAGGGATTCGACAACGTCAGCGAGGATCTTGGTCGATAGCTCATTCTTGCCGCTAGGGGTTTCAACATCGTCGGCGTCTTTGAGTATTTCGGGGTTCCGGATGTAGTGCGGCGCCCATTTCATCCCCGTGAAGATCGAGGTGATGATCCACCTCGATAGTCGCTTGTCCTGCGCTGCTTTGGCTAGCCGGGCGTTTGAAACTAGCTGGTCCTTTTTCCGGGCGAGGTAGCCTTCGTGCCAAAGCGGGTGCTCATCGACAAGGTTGACGCTGGTGAGGAATTTAAGCACTGAATCACCGAGGAACTCAAATCTTTGGTAGTCAATTGCCTCACGGGCAGCAGATGCGCATATTGAGGTGACAATGAGAGAAATATCATGGATACCAACCGGTGCTAGTAGCGTCCGCTGTAGATCCGCCGCAATAAGGTGTATCTCAATCCGGCGAATGATGCCCGGAAGAAATAGTCCCAGTTGATAAAAGCGCCATGGGACTCTCTCAAGAGTACAGTACTGTGGGAGCAGAAGTATTGTAGATTCAGAGCTGGGTTGATTTGCTTCCTCGTGAAGGAAATCTCGGCGTTTAGTGATTTTGACTGCTTCGATGATTGGCTGGTCCTTTTTTATGTGCTTTTTGCCGTATCTTTCAACAAGTGCAGGTACATCCAGGGGCGACAGATCTGTTCGCCAATTTTTGACGACAAGTCGTAAGTTACTCTGTAAAATGTCGTTAATCACAATATCACAGCTTGGACCAAATTGATTATAGCCGTCTAAAGCGTTCGTAATTCGTCCAAGATTGGAGCAGTCCCATTCGCCTGGCTGAAGAGGAACAAACAAATATGGGAATTCCATGACCCCGGGCTTCATCCTGTTTCCAAATATATAAGAAAGCAACTCAAAGGTCTGCTGTCTCCCCCACTCCACGATTCCCGGGTTCACACCGAGACAGATTGTATTCCCAACCGTGACCTTTCCGACCTCATCATTAGTCCAGAAGACCCGAATGTCAGCCACAGGAGGGCACTCGACGGACGTCAGCATATTGATTTCCACATTTTTATCTGACCTTGGCATGCGCAGACTGATAGTTGTGGAGTAAACGAGAGCATCATCATCCCACTTCATATTAGCCCAAGGGTTCATGGTAGTCTCGACTGGAACCTTAGAAGGTCTCTTCTCGACATCCTTCATGGCATCGATATCCGCATCTGTCCGCAACAGGGGCATTAAATGATCATCAACAAGTTTGAGACGATATAGGGCGATGTATGCCTCGAGCGCAGCATCCCGCTTCGCCCATTTTTCGGTAGGCCATGATAGCTTGCTCTTTGTATGACGTGCCTTTGGAGGGATACAATTGGGGAGCAAGACCTCGGCCCTGAAGAGTTGAGCTGAGGTCCTGGTTCCGTCTTCATTGCGGGGGTCTGGATCAATTTCGCATGTAAATGTTGGGTTGATGTTCATATACTGGCCCTGTGGTAAGCAGTCGCAGAAATGATAGAGATGTGTGATTGCCGATTCTAGGTTTAAACAAGCCCTAATGATGACTGTTAGTACTGGTGTTAATGATCAGCATGGAGGGTAATGATGGATATTTTTTTTGTTTCGACCCTTATATAAGTAGTGCCGGCCGGGAGCAGGAAAAACACATGACACGACAGGCCTATGCTAATTGGTGTATACTCTGCATGGATAAAGAAGGGAGGGAAAAAATACCCGGTACTCTCAATAAGAAACTTTCGTTTTGTGCCCACGCCCCGGATTCCTTTATTTTCGTCTTCCTCCGAATCTTCCTCCTGGGCCGCCGCCGTAGCCAACTCTCTGGTCTCGTCCAGATACTCTTCGATCATATCCCTTTCCCTCTTCTCAAAGTATTCCACACTCCCATCCTTATCCCCCTCCTCGAACATCAACACATAGGTACTCTTGGCCCTTCGAGCACGCCCTCGACGTTGTATAAAGCTCTTCAGGTTCTGCGGCAGCGAGAAGCACACGACAAGATGGCAAGCCGGAATATCAAGCCCTTCCTCCACTACGCTCGTAGATATTAATAGATTCACTTTTCCTGCTCTGAATAGCTCAATGACTCCAACTTGATCCTTTGGAGAAACCAGTTCGTAAATCCCCTTTCCTGTTCTTGCCGAATGCTGTGCTCCACCAACTATCGTACCGCACCGGAAGAGGTCTTTTGTGCTCCTGTGTGTCCTGATAATCTGCTGCATAAGTGTTACTTCAACTCTTTGCTCAACAAATACAAGCCCGGCAAAAGCTTCTCTATCTTCCTCGCTGTGATACTCCTCCAACAGGACCTGAATCAACTTCTCCATCTTATCTGTGAGCCCTCCCTCGACAGGCCCGACGTCTCTGGGCACTGCGACATTTCTTAGAACCGATTTTAGATATGTTTTCTCGTCGCCATTCCACTCTATCAATGTTCCCTCTCCGTCAATTTCCTCGGCGCCTCGCAGGGTCCTTGATAATGCTTCTTTGATGTACCATTCCGTGGCCCATACTCCGTATTCTTTCCGGATGTGAGACGCTTTGGTGACAAGCCCTTTCATTTGAGTTTGACAGTAGGTACCCCTACTCGATATCAAGCTCTGAATCTTACGCTCATTAGGGACAGGTGATTGGCGTAGAGAATCAATATACGGATCCTTCTCAATATCCATCCTCATATACGCATTTTTGAGAGACTCAAACGCCAAAGAGGTTCCTTGAGAAATTATTACCGGTGAAGGATTTGAGGATGGTACTGATAGTCGATGCGGGCTTATTGATGTAGCTGCCGGTGGTGTTGACGATCGTGAACGTGAAGGTGACTCGCGTCGAGAGGAAGGCGTGTAAACCTCTCCGGTTCTAGGGTCGATCACCTCGTAGGTATCTGATTTAACAGAAACGGCATCTGGTGAAGGTGGTCTTCCGGGTATAAGGACCTCCCCTGTTCTTGGGTCTATAATCTCGAACTCCTGTTCCTGTTCCTGTTCCTGTTCCTTCGCAAAAGGCTCGCCTGTTCTTGGATCTATGCTTTCGAACTGACCCTCAGGTATCTCAGTATCTACTCCGTTTGAAGGTCCGTCCGTCTCATGGGTATCCTCATCAGAGTAGTAAATGCTATCCCCGCTGCAGCTATCACCATCACAACCTTGATGTATATTACTTATTGCCTGTTCAAGCGCTTTCATATTAAAAGTATCATTTGTGCTCCCGTTAGAGTAGTCCGAGTCAATATCCAAGACTTTTTCCGTACTAGGGAAGGAAATATCCTCTGGTAATCTGGCTAATGGTGTGAAGGATTGAAATTGTGAAGAGCTGTATATAACTCTTTTGAGCTGTGGCGGGTAAACATGTTTGAGAAGTTCGATTCGGTTTATTACTGGCGTCCGAGCAATTGCGTTTAGATTTGCTTCAATTAATCTATGGAGACAGTTCAGTATGCGGAGAGAAAGCATTAACATGGGCTAATTAATATATACCGAAGTTGATCGGGCCTTGCTCTTACCACAGGACTTGCCGTAAGTCCAAGAATGGCGGGAACATATAACGACTTTTTGAGCCGTTCATGGTAGAAATCCTGCATGATTCGGTTTGCTGGGTGAGAGCTAACGCAATGATGTGCTGCGAGGGGATATACATTAGTAAATTCCAAGGCAACTATATATCATACTCCCTTATTTCATGAAGTTTCCTCGTAAATCCACTCCTTTTGAGGCCGATTTAACGATATTTGGGCTACAAACCTTCGTCAAAAATTAGCAACCCGATTTTTTCGAGCTTCACGAAACCATGGGTCAAGGCATCCAGCAGCACCTACCCGTTAACTATCAGTACCCGGGTCCGTATTACTTCTTGTCTAGTAAAGTGATATTTGTTCTTTATTAGGGATATATTGGTGAGTATATACTTACCTGATGAGTACTGATAATCACTGCGCTTTGTTCACTATTTAACCCTAGAACGCCATCCCAAATCTCTTGGTCGCTCCATTTATCCACTTTATCGTTCCCACTCAAAAATTCTATTTTCACAGGTGGTAACGAGCCTTTCAGAACATCATGTTGTTGTGTTCCTAGCGCGACGTTTGGTACCAGAAACCAACACAGCTAAAACATATTAGCACACGATTTCAGGCTTGATACATGTATATAGGGTTATTATCTTGCTATACCTTTCCGTTTCCTTTCTCTAACTCCGCCTTAATTCGAAGCACAGCGCTGTAGAAAAAACCATTTAGTCAAAATCAATTCTCCTAAATAATTTTATACAGAAGTCAAGGACTTTATGGTATTGCGGGGAATGTTGAAAGGAAACAATTCTGCTCGTTACATATGCGTCTTTCCAGATCCGGTATCCATCTGCATCATGTTAGTACCCTAGATAAATCTGGGACCTTTTATACTCCGTACCGCGACAATGATATTCCTTCTCAAGCTCTCTTGAAACATTTCCATCTGGTAGCCTCTCGTCTGCTCTAGACTACTCACCAAATCGGCTCCTCGTCCAACCCCATCGGCACTCCCATCTCTGAAAGCGCCGAGGTCGCCATTCTCACTTGCCATGTAAAACTTGGTATTTGGTGTGAAGCACGGGGGTGATATAGACCTTCGATTACGAGGAAACGAATATTGCGTTGATGATATCAATGAAAGCACGGAGAAGTCGTTCTTTTTATCCCTAACTAGGAATGACCACGTGCGGGGTAACACATGCCTAATGCGACGCGGAATTCTAGAAAACCACCCCATTTAGTGAATACAACTCTTGTGAATGCCATTCACCTGGATTCGAATTCAGGCATCCACGATCAATCTTTCAGGCAACCCACTGGAAAACTATCGGGAGAGAAAATTCTCATTTTGCGTGAAGATTGTGTCACCTTGGATGCCTGACTCACGAAGCGAGATCACCATTCGACTATTACGGCACCCACTTTCGCCTACAAAAGTTAGCGGTTAACTATCCATTTACATAAAGACAGGAAGATTTCATAATCCATATTACAGACTTACCTTTATCTAATATCTTTGAGTAGGAGACATCGAACCAATCACCATTCTCCCACGTAGGGTATATGTGTGTTTCTGCGAGTAGATATCGAAGCCAATTTATTCAGTAACTAATTGATAGCTCGCAAGTCTCTAATAATTAGTTTCAATGTGCGAATTGGTATAATTATATACATTATTAGAGACAGACTACATGCAGTTAGCTGCCATGGGTCAAACCTAGAAAAAGTGCATAAGCTGCTAGTTAGTACAGCCCATAGCCAGGCCACACCAATAATTTATCATTTGAATGCTGCCAGATTTGATTATATATGCATATTATATGAGATATGCAAATCAATGCGTTTTATCACATCCATAGATCTGATATCCAGAGACAGAACGCTTGATACCCAGGATTTATTGAAGCCGCAAGTTCGTTTTAAAATAAAGGCATCGGCACAGAGTAGAATATTCTCAAAAAGGTCTTGAATTTAGGGTCATGATTACTATGCGCATGCACACATGCGAGTAAACAGTGATTATCGTGCTGCAGAGCCAGATGAAAACGCCGTATTCAATTTGTATTTGGGAAACTAATTTACACCTGCCGTTGATAGGATCAAGATTCCTAGGTGCATTGAATACATATTACCAGAGACGCGGAGTTAAAAACTTTAAAGAATTATGAAGTATATGTGCACTTTTATTCCTGGTCTGCCTCGGGCTGGTAAAATAATTCTTGTGCAAAGGATGTTCCTTGAAGTATTGGAATGGTAGAATAAATGCCCCGATTTTTCGATCCAAACAACTTAGGTTCCCTATCATAAAAGGCTGCAAATGATTGAAGGATTTTTCTGTTCAGCGGATAAACTTAAGCGCGTGATGATCGAAGTAGGTACTCTAGATGCATATTTACGCTAAAGCAAGGGCCTTTTTGAGTCGGGGCCCGTCGGGTCTTTAACGTTTATTATATTGTTCTACCTCAAGCTCTGTTTTTACTCACCGTGTGCATTTAGCCAGTAACGTAGCGCATTGGTGCTCATAACTTCTTATAACTCATAGTATTTTAACCTCTTGAGTGTTGAATGGCGATCCCCGCAGTTTGAAATTCATAGCACTTGTCTCGACCCATTCGTCTTGGGATTCCCGAGACTCACCTACCTATCTTATGATGGCGGCGTTGTCAGTGTCGTCGGCGACGCGGCGACAAAGACGGATGAATTCGAGTGGTAAACAGCCTGATTACCCCATTAAAGGTACGAAGTCTTATTCCCTATTTAGGTATCGCGCCTTCGCTTTTATATACGTCGGTGGCTTTGAATAAAGCTTCACCATCTCATATTTCTGTCAACAATACAGCATTTCACTTCTCCACTGTATCTAACGGTCCACGCTTTAAACCGATGAAGCGGTAGTCCAATGATTAGTTTGTAACTACATCTCCGGCACCGGCAGGTTGGGAGTAAATGGGCCTCGTGATATTAATTTTTCTGAACACTTTTTTTATTTGTTCCAAGCACTTCTGTAGGTATCATAAAAGTGATTATGAGGATCCCATGTTGATTTGTCCGCTCGCCCCTTGCTTCATGTATATCCTAACATATTATTCCCATTAAATATTGCAATATAGTTTATTTTTACTGTTTCCCACCGGAAAACCGTTCGATCGAGCTGGTGGAGTTACCTTGTAGGTACATAACCTGTAATAGCGATTGATTGACAAAAAAACATGCGTCAAGTTCCAATACCCCGCAGATTGAAGTTGATCGGCAGGTGTAAGGTATTCGAATCTCACTACATATGTGTAAGTTCTTCGCAACTACTAGGCAATTAACTAATCAAGCTTACTAGCAGGCTAGCTAGTAAGCGTTCCTAGTTGTGCGGAGAAACTCCGGGGAGGCAGGGTCGAGGTTTCTCCACAGGTCGTTAGGGATTCCAACGCCAGTTGTTGGCCCCAGCAGGGAGCACAGCTAAATCTATTGCGGATACGGTGATGTCTCCGGTGCATTCGGTCCTAAATCGGACGGCGCCGAAAATTTGAAACGGTCGGGGGATCCTCGGCTGTATTTTGAAATTCTTGGCTAGGCGTCGTTAATTGTGAGGCTTGGAGATTAAGCCTTTGAACACAGGGCACGATAAGGTATTTCGCGCAACGCTCACCTTTCTCTCTCTGCCTTGAGCAGTTTCACTTAATACGAAGTGGTGCTGCTCACTATAATATCACCGAATCATATACGTCATTCGTTAAATGCCGATATGTGCAGACATGAAAAAAAAAAAACTACCTTGTCAAGTTGTGTGTCTCCGGGTTAGTAAAAGCAAGCAACCTTAACAAGTGACTATCATGGTTAGTGGGCACATACAAGCATTGCCACGGCTCAACACTAATGCGGGTATTCCCAAAGTCTTGTTTGTCGTCGACCCATATGTGATGATTTGACCGTGGAAACGCAGGCTAGCTCCTGGCAGAGGAATGTGACGAGCTACCCCTATTAGCTGGCATGATCAATAAAACTGCGAGTTCAGAGAAGAGATAGAGATATATTAATTACATGTACTCAAGGCATATCGAGGTTTTTGGAGACGAGGCCTTGGTAGGGTTGCTGTCTGCAAGGGAGAGGCCAGGAAAAAGAAAAAACAAGGAATGGCGCCCGCATGGTCTCCGGGAGGCGTTTGCAGCGCAGATCCCTCCCGAGACTTGCATCCACATCCACATTGAGAAATAATTGTTAGTTACACTTAGCCTTGGCGTTAATATGGGATTGCCATGGGGCGCGCAAGGCTAAACCAAACCACCATTGTTTTTTGGTATCTGGACTTGTGTTGTCTGACGTATTATAAACGGTTGTAGGTGCTAGATGAAGAGTATTTACTGGAATAGGAAGCCATATGTAATGGCGGGATGTCGGAAAAACAGGCAGAAGTTGGGGGTGAAGCAACAGCATGTGGGGGAATGGAGGGCGGATCGCGGATATTGTCGTTCCTCGCAAGAAATCGAGGTGAATACCTGTTAGTAGGCGCAGGGCTCATTAGATTTTAAGCTGGAAAGGGAGATTCAAGTGTAGCTCAATGGTTAGTCAGTTACTGGGCTGTCCATAATGCACCTGTCCTGTGCTACTGTCGAATAACCGAAAACGAACGGGCGTTATTTAATAATGCGGGGTGTTCAGAGGCTCTGGGTTACATAGTAAGGAACGGAAGGGGCACGGAGAAGTATTTAGTCCCTGTTGTCCCCCGCGTTTTTGTGGAGAAGTATTTCATCATTCTGAAAATCACTACACTTTTCTTTACACTCTAGCTCTTGCTTTTCCTTCCATCCATCTGAGTGATATTTTTTTGAACTCAGGATGGCTATCACTACCGTGCCAACGGGCTCAAGCACCGAGAAGCCTGTTTCCATCCACGAGAATGAACACGAAACCCTTGAATATTCACAGGCAATTCATAAGGTCAACTCACGCCTGGCACATCCTTTGGCTGGCTACTCTCATGAACGCTTGATTGAGATGGGAGCGACCTATGCTCGCAACCATGGGATGGAAGAATACCAGGAAGAATTCAGCAAAGGAGCCATGCTAGCTCAAGACCCAGGAGCATTTGAGACAATCCCACTCTTGACGGACGAGGACAGAAACATGTTGAGGCGTGAAGTCACACACAAATGGAGTCATCCAAAAGAGCTTTACCACATGGTTATCATGTGTTCTCTTGCTGCTGCTACGCAGGGAATGGGTATGTTGCCAGCCTCAACAATATCGTTAGTTTCGTAGTAATACTAATATACCATTGATCATAGATGAGACTGTCATCAACGGCGCAAATCTCTTCTTCTTACCACAATTTGGAATTGAGGACCGTGAATGGATTGCTGGTCTTGTCAACTCGGCACCTTACCTGTGTTGCTTTACCATTGGTTGTTGGTTGACGCATCCGCTGAATAAAACGTTTGGCCGTCGGCACACAATTTTCATCACCTGTCTCGTATCCTTCTTGACTTGTCTTTGGCAAGGGTTTACAAACTCATGGCAACACCTCTTCGTGGCTCGTTTCTTTCTGGGATTTGGTATTGGCCCGAAGAGTTCCACTGTTCCGGTTTATGCTGCTGAATGCTCCCCCCCCGGGATTCGTGGTGCTTTGGTCATGATGTGGCAAATGTAAGACATTCGTTCGGCATCTTTCCTTGCGGACATTCACTAACGGAATCAATTATTATAGGTGGACTGCTTTCGGTATCATGGTTGGTTACATTGCTGATGTTGCTTTTTACAAAGTTCCTGACCCACCTCATGTAAGTAATTCTTCAAGGAAATTGCAAGTGTATATCAAAACTGATGTTCTGGTCATCACAGATTACGGGCTTAAACTGGCGCCTTATGTTGGCTTCAGCGTGTGTTCCCCCATTGCTTGTTTGCGCACAGGTTTACTTCTGTGTAAGTCAACTCCTTGGCCTATCAATTTATAGCGTAATTTCTAACACCCAATAATAGCCTGAGTCTCCACGTTATGAAATGATGAAGGGCAACCACCAAAGAGCGTTCAACTCTCTCGCCCGTCTGCGTTGGACCAAGGTTCAAGCTGCTCGTGATCTATTCTACATGCACACTCTCCTCGAAATTGAGAAGGAATTGGAACATACCAAGAAGAACAAAGTTGTGGAAATGTTCACCATCGGCCGCAACAGGAGAGCTATGATTGGTTCCGAAATCGTCATGTTCATGCAACAGGTAGTTCCAAACGATCATAAGATAGCTACCCCGATGCTAACTTGTTTCCCAATAGTTCTGTGGAGTTAATGTCATCGCCTACTATTCTTCAGTTATTTTTGTTAATTCCGGCTTCTCGCACATATCTGCTCTCCTTGCATCAATGGGTTTTGGAATAATCAACTTTTTGTTTGCTATTCCAGCGGTCTACACCATTGATACCTTTGGCCGTCGCAACCTCCTTCTTACAACATTCCCATTCATGGCTCTGTTCCTTCTATTCACGGGCTTTTCATTCTGGATTGAGGATCAGACTGCTAGAGTTGGCTGTGTCGCCCTCGGAATCTATCTTTTTGGGATTGTTTACTCCCCTGGAGAAGGTCCGGTCCCGTTCACTTACTCCGCCGAAGCCTACCCGCTTTATATCAGAGATCTCGGCATGTCCCTCGCAACTGCAACAACTTGGGGATTCAACTGGGTACTGTCTATGACATGGTTACCACTCGTTCGAGCTTTCAAACCACAGGGTGCCTTTGGATACTATGCAGCCTGGAACATGATCGGTTTTCTTTTAGTTCTCTTTTTCTTACCTGAAACAAAGGGCCGAACATTAGAAGAGCTGGATCGCGTATTCGAAGTCCCCACACACGTTCACGCAAAATGGGGTCTTGCACAAGTCCCTTACTTTATCAAGCGTTACATCTTCCGCCAGGATGTCCCCGCACCGATATTGTTGGATTTATCCGATACTCCTCACCACGCAGATAGCCACGGTGGCGATTACAAAGAGGCCACTGAGAAGGTTTAGATTAGATGGGTCGGTTTTTTTTTCCCTAATGATATCACGATTTGGAATTTCTTTTCCTTTTTGTAAATTTGTCTGTAATTCTTTTTATTATGTGAAATGATATTCAGATAATAGCAAGAAGAGATTACGATTACAAGTCTACAATATAATAAAAAAGCAATAAATGAATTAACAAATGTTAATCGTGGTATTGCGGCGGTAGATCATGGATGTTAACAATTGCATTATTGAAGGTTTTAATATGTAGTTTGGCTGTACTTTTTGTATTAGAGGTAGTTTGGCCTCTAAACTGTAACTATAAAGACAGAGCCTTCACTCTCCTTGTTTCTAATCATCAGTTCATATAATACCTTCTCTGGGTTCTCGGTTCTTCACCTTTCTTCACAAAAATCATCCCTGAAAACAACAAGTCTACATATAGTATAATGTGAACACATGCGAGTGACCTAACATGACGCCAATTGATGACCTAAGCTTTGCCAGGATCACTATCACGGCCTTGATCCGAAATTCTCCACTAAATAATCGTATCTACATGCTATGTTATTGTAACAACGCACATGTGTACAGCCGCATTCGAAAAGTTTTGGCGCCTCCGGGCTAAACTCACGAGGCAGTCCTTTCTACTTTGCAATTCTCATATTCGAGACCGTTATCAGAGAGAGCCGCAATGTCTCTATTGCGGTCATACTTGTCAATAAGTTGAGTATACGCGAGTGCCATGGTTGTTGGTGGGCTACAATTCATGAACGACTCAATATAGTAGGGTGCCAGTACTTTTCGAATGCGGCTGTACATGCCCCCCCCCCAAATAGGGATACCCTACACCGTGCTTTATATTTGGATATCTATGTGCAACAGGTACATACATGTAGACATATTATATTCGATTCGCGGGTTTTGGTTGATTGGTGTATTTGAATACCGGGTTCCCAATAGAGATCCAGAGTTTATATTCCATGTGGAATAAACATAATTACCGATAATCTGCTGGATTAGAGGAGTTTTGCTGGGAAGTATGCACTATCGCTGACTCTCGCAAACAAGCTAGATTGAGTTGGGGGTGTGATAAAATAAAAATGATGTTTTGCTACAAGTCCAAACTACATGATCTCATTTTAATCCACTAAAGTATAGTGTAATGAGTGACATCAATAATATCGACAAAAATACGCTCTAGTGTGGATGGTGGTTGAAACAGACCAATAAGAACATTTGTTTACATTGTTTAGCCGCCAGATAGTTCGAATTATGTTGTCCGTAACATAGTGCAATTTATAATTTGAGCTATAGAGGGTGACAGCTGGAAAGGTGCATACTCTGGTTTCAACATTTTTGCCACAGAAATTACGTCCCACTATATATTCCTAAAACTACCTAACAACCCATCTTTTTGGTGTTCAAACGAGAGTACCTTTCCAGCTGTCACCCACCATATCTCCTTATTTTATTCTAACCCGTTACAAAAGTGAGGTTATGCCTGCTATGGACCGTTGCTGTGGAAACAAATACAAATTAATTATAATGCGAGCTTCGTAGCAAAACTCCTCCTATAGATAAGTAATTATACAATTCCTACCAAGAAGTCTTCGTGGTTGATGGTTAATCACACACCCCTCGAGGCTGCCGGTTGTGAGGAGTGTGTCTCTATCCTAATTTTAAACGTCCCAATTAACTCTCAATGTCTTCCCAAGAGTACGTAATTCCCCAATAAGTTGCGTAGAATCAAAGGGGAACATAAAATTGGAGAACTGTCCAGGTGCTGTGGAACCTTTCGTGGGAGAATAGAAAGTTGTCAGAAATTGCGGGGCTAGCAGTACTACAGCGGACATAACACAAAGTGGTGGCGCGCACGGCCGCGGCGGAAACTTATTCTCGCGGGAAGTACTACATGTAATATCTAGAGTTATTTATCCATATATATTTCCTTAGGTGTACACATAACGAATCATTTCCTGAGACTACTACGTTAGGATTAAAGCCAAAGCGATGCTAGATCGCCCCCGATAGTAGTTGAAATTTTCATGGGTGTTTTTACTCAGGCACTCATGATATTAAATTAATATATTTTCTTCGGTATTGCGTGATTTCTAGTTCAATATGATGGTACTAATCTTAGGCTAGGGGTTTTGTAGTGGGAATCATAACTTATCACTCGCTAATACGATCTCATCTGTTAAGGGATGGCATAAGCTTTCGAGCCTAGGAGAATATGGGTGTCGATCTGGTAGGAGGGTCCGGTGGGGCAACGCAACGAAAAGGAGCCTCACCAGTCCACTACCACACCCTGCAGCCTCTACTTGATGGGACAAATGGACGAAAAATCAATTCTGGGCCCTCACCAAGGCTATCTGAGCTTTAGGAAGATTTGAAGTTTATCGGTGTATCGAATACCATATATGGTTGCCACTAGTGTAGTGCATGTCATTAGTAAATGATCATCTGGATATATAAGGCTCCTCTATTCTAGTACTCGATTAAGAGAGTCTCTCTTTATCTTTATTTTCACACCCCCGTACCTATCAGTCCTATGAATCATGTGCAAGTCAATTCTGTTAAATTACGGAGATTCCGAAGTTGCGAGAATTTCCAGCGTTATATGGGTATGCAAATACATATAAGTACTACTAGTCAGTACTCACCTATTAATTAAGTCCTGAGAATTCTTGGTAGCAACGACCTCACAGAATTTCTCAGGACTTAATTAACGCGCGAGTATATCGTACTGTTATCAACCAGAATCCTTATTTCTACGTACATTCCCGCTCCTATATTCAACGTCATTCAAGATAGGTCTATACATACGGATTAATATCCGTATACAGATTTACCATGAATTAATAGTAAGTCGATTTTATAGTACTAACTATATATATAGTACATTACGGTGACATAAATCATCGCATTCGCGCCAATGCAATGAAGCAACTAAGTATCTGATATCACAGTGATAGATAGATATACATATAAGTAGCTTGAATTTAAAAATAGATAGCTATGTGACAATTATTGAAGGAGTTATACCTATGGCTTCGAATTGGAGTAGTGGGTTTGCCATACACAGGCTGATGATGCTCGCCCATTATTCATTATTTGCAATTTTTGATGTTTGCAGTCTATTGTCAGTTAAGTGATAATTCTAAGATCGCGAGAACTTACACTACATGTAGTTGTTGCGGTTGTGTGTGGTAGGCCAGGGGGGGGCTAACAATAGTGTCTCGAATTGGACTAGTGGGACTACAATTGCCGAGTGAGATTCCGTGAAGGTATCAACTAATTTTTAGAAAATAAGGTTTAAATGGAAGTGTTATTTTCGGCTAGGCCTAGCTTTTATTTTTGACAATACATGTATGTATAGCTGCTGTTAGTATGACATGAGACACATGTGTCAAGATGGCGGTAAACACGCTAGCGAGGTACTATTTCCCCTTATTTTCTGTACGTTTCCCTGATATATAACGGACACCATTTATACCATTATTAGATATGCCTAGCTCACTAATAACCTCCACAATATTACAGTATGGCTTCTCAGAAAAATTTGGAGTGTCCGAGTCTCTTCAATCATAGAACGTACTACACAGATTTATCAAATTCTCAACGCTTAAGCACTCATACTAATAACTAAGTGGCCATATTTGATTTACTTCTTCAGCGATTCTGTGTGTCCCACACTGATCACTAGGGATTTTGGAACTAAGACGGCGGCCCCAAGCTGGATTATTTGGATAAATGCTTGAAAATATCACTAAGAATTGATTTTGATAATACTATATCTCTATACAGCGGTTGGGCACGCAGTAATTGCACAGGTATTCTCTTCCCAAAAGATGGACCACAGATGTTTTTGGCATAAAACTTCGATTCTAATAATACAAGCAACACACACAAAGTCTCCCACAGATTCCCATCAAAGAATTAAATTAAAAAGGGCTCAAACTCACCATCATTTCGAAAATACACCAAACCCCCTCCCCCAACAACAGTTCTCAATAGTGCATGCAAAAGCTCCGTCCGCCCCCAACCCTCTTCGTCCAGACCCTCTCCTTCAGCGACAACAATCCAAACACCCCCTCAAATAAACAACAATAAAACAGGCGCTCGATCTGCCAAAGGAAGAGATTTTATTCAACGCTCGAGCTTCGGTCACATGTAGCGCGCAAATACAATCTTGCCCGGCCGGAGCAAGAGATTCGCGTCAAACAAAACACGGTCGAAACGATCAGAGGCGAAACAATGCTGCGATTCAGTTGTGATCAAGCTGGCTCGATTTCCGTATTTTTTTTGTGGGTGGTCCAAAAAGGCGCTAATGGGAGTTTCGCAGACGTGAGTAGATCAGTGGATGGTGAAACTCGCTGCTCAGATGGAATAGCCGATGGCTTACTATTATCAGCAACTCAAGCTTAGTAAAGGATCAATGGAGAGGTGGCTTACTTGATGAGATCAAAGCAGTAAAGCAGTAAACAAGTCAGATGGTTCAAAGTGTCGTCTCCGACGCGCTCCAGTCGAGTCATTAACGATGGTGTTATAGCATAACAATTTTAATTGCCCTTAACCAGAATCAGCAAAAGGTCATCTCCCCTTCTCCTCTCAAACCATGGAGACTTTGTGTGGTTAGACTACGGGCTACGGAAAATCTGGAAAGGTGAGAATTCGACGTTTATATCTCCTACTCTCTTTGCCAAGAATTCACGACGTCATGACACTAGTTACTGTAGGTACACACATTCCCAGCACTGATCCCTGACAAGCTGACGTAGAGCGACAAGCAAGGGTAGGAGAGCTAAAAATCAAGTCTTGATGGAAACACCAAAATAACTTCAGAGCTACAGCCTCCGGTAGAATTATTGCGGAAATGTGGCGTTGGAGAATCGCTCTGTTCTCGGCGTGATCGTTGTCCCTGTTTTCCACAATAATTCTACCGGAGGCTGTAAAGTAGACCCTATCTGCATGACGTTCTTGTTCAGGGAGTCTCACGAAGATGACTTCATCGCATCCAAAGGAGGTCGGCCAACAGCAGCATCGGAATTGAACCGGATTTTCGCTGTCAAAATGAAGGAAACCAACCTTAGATTTGGCATCCAAGAGATAGATCGATCTCGCTGACACGGGATTCAGCTTGGCGTAGGGTCTGGCGATGAATTTCCTGATTGGTACATATATTGCGATTTTCAGGGTAGCTTTCGCTGAACGTCGAGCGATAAAGGCCCTTTCTTCCGTTGGGTTCCGGCAGGCGAGAGTACGAGGGCCATTCTTGCTAGAAAAACATCGGCCTAGAATGATGACACCGCGGCCGGCTAAAGTAAAGAGACAATCAATTTGTTTAATACCGCGCGCCGTCCATACTGGTGCCAATTCATAGGCTCGGGTCGGGTCTTAAGTTACCTATCATACTAGAGGGCCGAGCTCAGCTGATACGGCACCGGCCGGACTGCCTCTCAGCAGTAGTTCTAATAATGTGTGTTACATACCAGGCACCACATACCGATAGGAGCACAGGAAAAAAGAATTATGGTTACCCCGCCAGGAACGTACCCCACTTAGAGGAGCAGTTTGCTCACACAAGAGAACATTTGATGATAGATTTGGTCCATGAACCATCAAGTAATATTTATTTTACTTTTGCATTCTCCAAAAACCTTTGGGCATGCAAGCTACCAAAAAAACTTCCCAAAACATAAAAGATATCGCACAGAAATATTTATACCAGAAACCCAATAAAAACTCCCATTTTGTCCCTTTCCCTTAGTCGAAAACAATGGCCGCCTTGATCGCACTCTTGTTTTTCATCGCCTCCAAGCACTCGCCCCATTGCTCGAGTCTGTAGGTCTTGTTTACAATGCCCTCAACCTTGACCTTTCCAGTGTCGAGGTATCCGATGGTGGCGGGGAACATGTAGGTCTCAGAGAAGGATCCAATGATAGTGATTTCGTCACCAAAGATCTTGCTCGGGGGCCATGAGACGCGGGCAGAGTCACTGTAGACACCGTAAACGACGAGCTTTCCACCACGGCGGACGTAGTGAATAGCATCCTCAAGAATCTTGGGGGAACCAGTGGCCTCAACGACAATGTCGAATCCGTACGGGTTGTCCTTCTTGATCTGCTCAAACTGGGCCTCTGGGTTTGATCGCGAAAGCTCAACGTAGACATCGGCAGCGTCCAACTTCTTGGCCAAGTCCATCTTCAGACCCTCTGGGGCAGCAACGACGACGTGGGAAGCACCGTTGTGGCGGAGGAGCTGTGCAAGACAGAGACCGGTGGGACCAGCACCGAACATAAGGACTGATGAACCGAACTTTGGTGCGATCTTCTCAAGACCGTGGGCAGCACATGAGGCCGGCTCAAGGAGGGTGGCATCAACGTCAGAGAGGTTGTGGATCTTGAAGACCTTTCCGGCAGGGTATGCGCAGTACTCAGCGAAACCACCGTCCACTTGGTTCAAGTTAGTATGAAGACAGAAGCGTATTGTTTAAATGAGTTACTTACTGGTCACACCGTGAGCCTCAAACTTCTCGCAAAGCAACAGCTGTCCACGGCGGCAGTAGAAGCACTCGTTGCAAAGCTCGGAGTTATCTGCGCAGACACGCTCGCCAACCTCGAATCCCTTGACATCCTTTCCAATAGCAGCAACGACACCGACAGTCTCGTGGCCTTGAAAATTAATGTTAGATAAATGATCGATTGAGTCGTTTAACAATTGCTGTTGATGTATAGCTTACCAGGAATGAGTGGGAACTGCGGGGGGCGAGCACGTCAGCGACTGATCAAATAACCACAGAGGTGTCTGCAGGGGGCGGCTATCCAGAAAGGTGTGCACCAGTTCTGGCAGCGTATATAATTGGGGTTCTCCCAGGTAACCGACATAGAAAGGGTATGATAATTACCTTCGCAATGAATTCTCCTTCGTGAATGTGCAAGTCCTACAATCAATCAGTTTTGCTTCTTCCGAATCTAATCCTTATCACCACTACGTACGGTTCCGCAAACACCACAGGCCTTGACTTTGATCTATGTTTACATTAGTTGGAGCCCTTGATTTTAATACTAGTGAGCTAAGAGACTTACCAAGACATCGTTATCACGAACAACCGGTAGAGGAACCTCGACAACGGCATACGACAAAGGTTTGTCGTAGCTAATAAAGTATGGTATCAGCTACTATACTCCGCTCATAGAAGAATTATCTATCAACGATAAGGACTTACCGGAGAGCCTTCATGGTCTGTGGGAGTCCTGACATCTTGAACTGAGTTTGGGCTTGGTTTTTCTCAAGAGAAAGAGAGATAGGTAGAGTCTTTTGATTGAGAATGGGGGATGGTGATATTGAAAGGAAGGCTCAATGACCGCGGGGAGGGTGGGACTTTATAGGTTATGTGAGAAATCAGTCAAGAACTTTTATACCCACCAACTCTCCCATCCCTTACTAACAATTAAAGACCAAACAAGGTCACAGCTTCATCATCATTAGATCCGGTGTGGTTGCTCTACTTCCTCAGGGAACCCCCATTCACCGTCTTTCGGTCGCCCCCCCCCCCCCCTTTTCCCCAGTCAGCCTCTCCAGTTTAATGCGTTGAATTCAATTCGGACGCTAATTGACGCTGTTGCGTTGTCCTAGCCTCGATAGCTTGCTGCTTGCCCGCATCCTTCCTCGTCCTTCTCACCCGCGGGGGACATGAGGCAAGCCAGCCGTTCGAGTTGACCCCACTAACCCCACCAAGCGATCGACTAACCCCTCTTTCGTACAACCCTTACCTCCTCGCCGCGCCGCACCCACCATCCCTGTTCACCCGGGATAACCAGCGGCTTCCGTGAATATCCCCGTTTTTGCCTGACGCGATAAGTTCTGCGAACTTCCAGTACGTACCATACTGCGCTTGTCCCGAAACCCCTAGTCAATTCAGTTCTACAAGGAAACTCGTATATCAGAATAAACAACACATAAAAACCAAGAACCGGCCGGAGTTCGGAAAATCTATCTTACCTAGCTGGTTGTGTTTACCATCTCCAATTCCCGCAGCTGTCGGCACATTTCCTGCCGGGAAAACTAGATGTAGGCAGGTGTTCTTGTACGGTCTCTATAAACCAACTTTCATGGATTTGAGCTGAGGAATATCCCTCAATCATGCGATAATCTGTATAAACTGAGTTGTTACCGCCCTTTGTGCAATGCTAAGCACAGCTATTTCAAACAAAGGTAATATACGTAAAACGAAAAAAGGGAACGGGTATCTTTCTTTACGAAAAACTGAGATATTATATGATTTCTAGTTAGGCTACATTGGCATGCTTGGTATCTCCTAAGAAATGTGGGTTGATTTACTTAGATATTCACCCGTGCATGCACGAGATATTCCAGGTTGCACCTACTAGTACTCTTGGCCGTTTTAACCAAGGTGCAACTTGATTGTGATCAGCTATCAATGGCCCATAGATAGGCACTGGTAGCGGCATTAACGGCAGCTATCGAAGCTTGAGACGAACTGTACGCGTACTCAGAAGTCGTCCAATACTTTCAAAACAGTTGAAACATTTGCCTTCTACATATACCCCGAGAGCTTCATTGAAACCCCACAAGGCCCCTTATCAGAATCAGAGAGATGACCCGTCAGCCTTGCACATTTCGCAGGGTTAAAGTACTCTGCATACTCTCCACTAGGTAGCCTGCATTGCATACATACACGCTGCTGCTGCTGCACTTCAATAAGTGATGAGTGAAGTGAGGTGGGGTAAATTATTTAGATGATGCACACAAAGAATGCGTGTAGGGCTTAGCTTCTTTTCTTTTTCAAGACTAGACTATAGCTAGCAAATACAGCGTATCTGGGGAAGGGTAGTTTAAGTAACAGCGAATAGAAACATCCTACGTAGAACCAGAAACCGGAATTCCCTCCGGGTGGAAAGGACTGTAACCCGGTGCGCCGCTCCATGCCGGTCAATGGGGTGGATGGGATGCTTCAGTAGAACTCTACTGGCGGCCGGTGTTACTAATTCGTTTTTTTCTTGATGGGTTTATTGGTGATGTCTACCAACTCACGTGATTGGCCATAACTGATCTTAACAATGTCATCTTAAAGGGAGTACCAGTAGGATAATCACCACCATATAGCTACTAAATAATATAACTTCAGTAATTTACTATTCCTTTATATACACCTATGATATAGCATTTGTATGAATATCAGAAGCTCTTATAACCTACGTTTCATAATAGGAAGGAAGTCGAACCAGATTTTAAAGTCTTTCCTTATATACAAAACTATCAAGGCCATACCTACATGTACATATACATTAGTAAGAAAGTAGCCCGTACCACGACGTCCAGTCTGGGACCTGGGACCTGGGCCCTGCATCCAAGCCCTAGAACCAAGGGCCGGGAACGCCCCCTCTCCATGGATCGGATATCAACAAATCACTCGCAGCTGGAGTGCCAGCGAACCTCCAACCTCTCACAAAGCGGCAGAAAAGGGAACGCAAGCTACTATAAGTTAAAGAAAGCCCTCTCCTTCCTGATCCCGACCCTAATTGCCAAGCGGTGTATCTCCCGCTGCCAGGAAACAATAAAATACACAAACCACAATATGATAATTGATCCCATCACCTGCCATTGCCAATATTCAGAAGTATGCAATATACATGATATAGAAAAGAGTAATGAAAGTGATAAAAGGAAATCCTCAGATCGAGTAAAACCCCTGCTGCTACTTCTAATATTAAGGGCAAATCTTGTCATCATTATTGAAATTCGGACAAGAATTGCCTCTAACTATTCCTACGCCAGAGTTTGACAGTCCACCACCCCTACCAAGTTCCCCTGTACCCCACCTCGCATGCATATCAATTGTGCCAGCCGGCCAGTTCATCGATCATTATCGTCTGTATGCTAAAGGTGCATAAGCTGATTGCGCACATGTATCCCACCCCGCTTTCCATAATTTGGTTAGTGGTATGACGACGATGATCCCCAATCATCTTCATACCCACATCCGAAATCCGAACCCGGTTGTTGTTGCACTAGCTGTTTGACCCTTTGGCCCAGTTCATAAAAAGTTCAAGCCCACACACACGCACACACGCACGCACATCTCATCATCCATCTCATCTGCCATTAAAGGCCACCTCGGACTCCACACATCGAAAGAGAACAATAAAAAAAAGAAAGAAAGGAAGAAAACACCAATGTCCGCCATTCCGAAATCCCAAGCACATAATCATTTCAGTCCAAAGCCTTCGCTTTCTGTGACGGCACGCCAAAGCATGCTCTCAAGCTTCTCCCTCCGTTTATATCTCCAGAGGCAAATCTGGTTAAAACAAGTCCTAGCCACAGGGAATCTATTGCAATCTTGCCCTAGACAGCCCACTTTGATAATCAAGCTCGTTGCTCCCATTGCTGGTATTCTGTCACTGCCAGTGATAAAGTGCAGTAGCATCCTCTGTTCCTTTGGTGAGATTCTCTCAAAGAAGCTCCAGAACCATCTGACTACAGGATCATTATCTGCTGGCGTCGCGTTTCCCCAGCCATCATATACGGCAACGGCCTTCATCGCAGAGACATCGAGCGCCTCATCAGAGCCTCGTATAAGGAGCTCAATCTCCTCTGGTCGGAAAAGAGATAATGCATTACCCCCGCAAACCGTGTAAAATCCACGCTTGAAAGGTTCGAATTGCCTCGCTACAGAGGTATCCAGGATCCATCTCAGATAGAGATCGACAAACTCTTTCCGATTTGCATTGGTAACTGGTCTATTCTCCCCGCCAGGGCAAAGAGGTGTAACGATCACTTCGCCGTATCGCTCAGACTCTGCAACAAAATCCCGGCAGAAGGTTGCCTCGACATCACCCTCGAACTCCAGCAGCTTACCCAACCCGCTTGCCAAAGCCGGTCGGAAGACTGCCAGGTCTTCCAAAGTCTGAACTAAAGGAGGTCGAACAGAGGAGGTTGCCAGTTGGTGCTTGTTTGTCAGGTGCAGAAGCTTCTTAAAGACGTATGGCGGCAAAGCAACGTCCAATATTGTGGAATTATAGATTGCAAGTCCCAAGAGCATACCAACCAGATAATACTCCTCAGAGGATTCCAAAGAGTGTGGGTTGAAATAACAGTACTCAGAGTCCTCGTCGTAGATAAACATACCTGGCCACTTTGAGTGTCTCGCGCCGGGAGAATGTTAGAGAATGGCATTGACTTACCGTAGTTAGGATCGAAAACATCCCGGGCAACCATCAAGAACCACTCTTTCTTTAATCCACCCGCATCTACACCGTCCTCCCCAATAAATTCAATTCTTAACCCTTTCTTGATATCATCTATGCCACCTGCACCCTCACTTATTCCTCTCAAACTATCTTCAACCAAGCACTCTCTCCGGACCTTCAATACGAGATATTGATTTACTGCTCTTCTGGTAGATATACTATTGAAAAACGCCTGCCGAGCTTGAACTTCCATTTGTCGCTTGGCGTCGTGCTCAAGGATCTGTATCTTGGATCCCATAGACAACAAAAACGAGTACTGACAAAAGCAAAACTTTGAAGAACGTGACTCCCAGACATCGAAATCAGCTATCAAGTCGTGGTAATCAAGAAGCATGTTGTAGAACTCGCTAGTAAGAATAATTTGGCCTCTCCGTCTCGCTTCACGCCTTGCCATGACTGCAGAATTCATGTTTTCTTCGTCATCTTTGATGTTCTGGACCATGCCACGACGGCCAGCAGTGTTATTATTTGCCGAGAAAAATAATGCCATGACTTTTGCTGCTGACTTTATCTGCCAATCGTCGTTATATGGCAACTGCTTGATTCTTTGTCCCATCATTCCGGTTGCCTGTTGTGTTTTTTTTCTCGCGGGCTGTCTCGTGAGTCGGTAAGTGATGAAGCTTCCTACTAACTCCACTAATCGCCGAAACTGAACCTCCGGCATTCGGGTGAACCATGAGACAAGATAGTGATGGATTGTATTATCAAGGTTTCCGATCAATCCCATGATACGTTTAATAATTCCGGAATGATGACCAGGACCACCTGAATTGCCACTCCGGTTGGACGAAGTGGAAGCTTGCCTTTTTAGCTTGGCCGGCGAAAGAGCGGGTTCCTCCTTACTATTTAGGGGGGATCTTAGATCTGAGGAAGAAGACATACCATGGACCTTGGAGACCGGACGAGAAGACTCCGGATATAAAAGAGGGTTTGCTAAGATTATAAGTAGAAACCTAACATCTTCAGGCTTCTTCAATGGCCTTCCGGGCCGTTTCAAAAGACTTTCTGTAGCTTTCAACAGGGATCTGCCAATGTGAGCCCTAGCATCTTCCATATCTTTTCTAAGCTCGCTATCCCAGCTCCTAGAGTCGGTTTTTTCATCTCTGTAATCCGCACCAACATTTATTACCATGTCGTAAAGCTCATCCACACTTTCCCAATCAATTCCAGGACTTCTCACGGTGGTCTTGGTTTCGGGTACGCTTTTTGTCTTTTCTTTTTCTTTTTTACTGGAATTTAACTCTTTACCTAGGAATCTACCTCGTTGCAATAAAATTGTTTCTTTCTCTCCAATTTTATTCGTAACAGGTATATCGATCTCCTTTGACGATTTCGCTGGGGATTTAGACCTTCTAGGTGAGGTAGATCTGATATCTTGAGCCTTTGGCTCCAGGCCTTCGCTGCGCCTTTTCAGAAAGCTCGCATTTAGACAGTCACAACTTCCAAAGGTGGTGGTCAAATAATTCTCTAATGGTCTAAACGATTTCTTCACAAGTTCCTCGTGAGGAGTGCTTTCTGGATTTTGCCGACTCCCGGTTTCAGGTCTATCGGCGCCATTTGACCCTGGAGACAGTGAACCCTTCCCCATGGGTACATGCATTGAGCGACGGTCCCTAGGTGGAGGTGTAGTTGTAGAAGAAAAACTCTCTGAAAGACTTAGTATAGGTAGCGAAGGCCTCCGCGGCGGCGCCGCATCCGAAAGGTCTCTATGTGCTGGAAATGCCATCATTGCAGCCGCTGTGTTAGGTGAGAATTTAGAAAAGGCCGGAGGTGTCTGCACTGGGCCCCCCGGTCCGCCAGATTCATCCGATGACCTCCCCGGAATCGGAATCGGCGGAGGAGGTGGTGGGTGCTCCGGCATATTGTGTAGCCATTCTCTTTGCTCCAGAAATCCTTTTATACAGAAATTTATGATTGATCTCGTTCTCTCGGCAGAGATTGGCGGTATACCTGCAGCAGTATTATCAGCCTCAAAAGTTCAACACTTCCTTTGCCTTGATGTATCACACCCTTGGTACACTGCTCAGCCGGAGCGAGGTCGTTGATAGTTGTGCATGTCGTGCATCGAAAAACCGACAAATGAGTTGGCCACCGAACGCAGGAATCGCAACATGAGCACCGACCCGTTGTCTAAAATGCACCGAGCATCCTTGTAAGCACGAAGTGCACATCCAAGCAGAATTACGACTGTGTACGTAGTGTAACTTGTAGAGCCGCAAAAAACACCAAAGGTAAACACGTACAAAATTTGTCTGCAAGTTTCCTCCATTTCCCGCCATTCCAGAAACCATGTCTGTAGGAACTGTTGAGTGTCTCCTATTATTCCCGCTATGCACAGTGTGCCCGCCATCTCTTTCTAAAGATCCCAACATATCTCCTTCGTTTGCTCTACTGATATGGTGTCTCCCAGGCTCTAGATGTGCGCCAGGCGGGTTAGAGTTTCCGGAAGGTATGTAATGTGACTGTGACCTCCCGTGAGATCTGGAGGTGGATGGTCGGGACGGAGGTTGTTCGGGAACCGAAAGCTGGTCCTGGTTATGGGGAGGAGGGAGTAGACGAGATGGCCAGGACGGCATTTTATCGGAACTGAGGAAAGACACTCCTTTTGAACGATCGTTTCGTCGACAGAACCTGGGGGAGGGGTTACGGGAATGAGGCCAAATCTAGAGGCGAGGGTCCTAGCAGTGAAAAATGGAAGGCAGGAAAAAGTGACACCAAAGGAAATCTGCTCGTGACCGCAAACCTCCAGATGATGCACGGAATTGAGAAAGAATATCTGGGAGGGTGTGTGAGACTGGTTGAGCGAATGGGCACAGCAAAGTACTACAAAAACGCTGGGCTAGTTGTCGTACGTTACCTTCCTTACACGCAGTATTAATAAATACCAGAGTAGTCTACACAGTTGGAAATTTCTAGTCCACGAACGTCATCCCGCGCCGTTGTATCTACTTCACCTGCCTTATTGCACTTTATAAATTATCACTCTATGTAAATAGACAGAGGGATATTCGGACTCTTATGCGGACCTCGTGCAAAGATATTCTACATGCCAGGTACCTGTGTACCGCGCTAACTGTTCTCAGCAGAGCCCAGCCTAGTCTGGTTATCTTCATCCAATAAATACGTCTAAGTCAAGTGGAAAAAACTGTATCGGGTGGTTGTGGTGAGCTCCAAGAGCTCCAAGCTCCCTGTGCCCTGCTCCGCGTATTTCCGGCCCCCACTGCATCCCCGCTTAACCCCCTGAAAAAGGCGCGTAAATAGAAACGCACAAATCATGATCTACAGGGTTTTCTCCAGATTCTGTAGTGGTATGTCCATACAAAGTAGGTACTCTGCAACCTCGTACCGAGTCTACAAAAGAACTCAAGTTCATCTCCATGATATTAATCCAGCTATGACGGCGGTAATAATTGCAATCTTATATGATAAAAAATATTTGCTTCCCTCTGGCTCATTCCAGTAGTCAGCCTATCAGAAGACACAAATTGATCGGCCCAGTAAACTCATAATTACAGTGAAAAATTAAACTTGGTTATTTGTTTTACAGTCGTACAAATTCTAGAAAGATACTAACCACGAGTTAGACAGCATCCAATCAGAGGCTCATGATACCTTTCCCTTTTCCATACCACTACTCGTAGTTTTTTGGCGTTTCCGGACGCAACTGCTATTGCATGCCATACAAAAGATAGCCTTGGCGAGTTTTTTCTGTGTATGCAATAGCAGTTGCGTCCGGAAACGCCAAAAAACTACGAGTACATGTAGTATGTACCGCGGGTACATGTATGCACTATTACATACCCTTCACTTCAGGGAAAGAACTTCAACCCTGCAAGAATTCAAGGGCCCAAAACATGCCCAGAGTGTATGTACATACGTACGCAAACATTTAAAGGGGAAGCCTTGGAACAGTAGCCATACCCACCAAACAGCCTCGCACATTGCCTGACCAGCGATTCGAAACAGCATATAGGTACTTGAATATTTACTTCTTCGTTTCTCATCTCCTCGGGAAATTATTCACCGCAGATCGAAAAACAAAAGCATCAACATGCCCAAACTCACCGAGAATTGTGGCGATCGATGTTTGGCCATAGTACTAAAACTGTTTCTGTGGTGCAAAAGTCGAGAAAAAATGCTTTTACTGTAAGACCCATAATTACAGTGGAAACCATACCCAAATCGGACATTATCGTCATTAACGCTTCTAAGAAATTAGTAGGCCTAGCTGAGCCGGATTGAGAAGATGTGGTTGCATCAATAATGGTGGAGGAAATACGCCAAGCATATCGTCATAAGCAATCACTCGCCAATCGCTCTGCAGCCATGGACTTTTGATATTTCGTGCCCACGCGTCCGCTGATAAAAGAAGTAAGAAGCGACCAAATCAAATTCAAAAGACTGGCCACAGAAGCGCATAAAAAAGGCCTCACATTAAACTCCACTAGAGCGTAACTACATGTACTAACTCTCCTAGTTTCCGGCCATGAACCCGAAAAGATCTGAGAAACCACAGCACAGCACACCACCACTGTCATGACTAAAAGCTATAATAAGTGCGTAACAAAAGAATAAACATTCTAAAGACCATCATACAAAGAAATCGTCCAAGACATACCAATACGAGCGTGAGTGCATTCATGTTATGGATATCAATGCATTGCTCACCACTCGTACCAAAGAAAAACATAAAAAAAGAACATGAAGAAGCCGTTTACAGAATTAGCTAACGTACACTACTTACCTCTACAGCTCTCACTCTGATATGAGGGATTGTTACTTTGGATGCCGTGCTAGACATGCAGGCGAAACCCTAACCAAAGTTCTCCCCGAGAAGTAAATGAGGCCAAACAATCGTAGGTAAAAGAAAAGGAAAGAGCTACACGTGAAGCAAAAAGGGTGGATATAGAAAAGAAAGAAGAAGAAAACGGAAAGGTAAAAAGGCAGATGTCCCAAGCCAACTCCACTGTAATGATGACAGTACAAAGTGCACGCTCACAATACACAAGACAAAACATGATACGAAAAACTAGCAGGCCTCTCTGCACAACTTCCCTCCCCTCAATAGGCTATACACAGAAATGAACCCATAAAGTAATCCCACCAAAATAAAGCGAAAAAAAAAAAGATGAAAGAATTGAATTATACCTTTTTGGTTGTCTATCGGTTCCCCAAAATGACAAAGGAAATTACTGCGAAAAAGCGCGAAATAGTGAGATGGCTAGAATCAAGCACTGCAGCCATCAACTAGCGTGTTTTGGGGCCAGCCATAACCAGTAGCAGCCCAATTCGTCAAGTTGGGGTTCATATAGGCGTCGATGTGGTCTTCGATGTACTGAGTGGTTGGATATCCTGGGGGATCGCATGTAACGGAGCAGTCCTCGCAGTCTTCATCTTGCCAAACACGAATCCTATTGCTGAAGTTAGTATTTCCAATAAAAACAGCCTTATGCTTTGAAGGATTCTAAAACTAACCAATCAATCCTCATCTTTGCTGGCAAAAGTTTCGCAAGCTCTGCCCAGTTGATATATGCAAATGTGCTACTCATACCGACGTTTACAATAATCGTCATAGGTTCCTGTGGGATAGGTCTTTGCCCAATATTTCCGTTGGGGCCCGTGGCCCCGGCTAACATTTCCCATGTCTTAACCTCGCCAATATTCCATACAATCTTTCCATCATTACCAGGTTCATACTCAAATCCGTAAGTCTGGTATTGTTTTCCGTCGTACCAGTCGTTGTTCAAAGTTGAGTATCCAGAAATAGCCTCCTGATAGTATCCTCCTCGGTATGAGTTCATGACCGTGATATCCGGGTTGTAAACGGCAATCTGTTCGTAATCAGGCTGATACCAAATATCGAAAGGTGCGACCTGTGCAGATTGAGATACAGCCCCGACGATATTTCCATCAGTATCGATTACTGAAACTGTAGCCTCGAGAATATCGAGTTCGGGTGATGATCGAGCCTTTCCTGCATTGGGGTGGTCCTCCCCGCTGCATGTGCAGCCAGGAAGCTTCATTCCGGGAAGCCAGCTGAGACCGTCGGGACTTGACTGATTTGCAGTGATTCCGGCATCACATTCATCGTGGTATGAATACGGCCACATGCCTTCGGTGGTTGAAAGATACCCCGGGCGACCTAAATTACCCATGGTCCAAAAACCCGGCCACAACCCAGAAACGTTCCCAGCACCGGGCAATGAGATACTCGCTAGTTAAATGTTAGAAAAGTTAAACCCCATTATTAGATGTGGGGTCCATCTCACCTTCGATAATCCCGCCCTTGAAGCACAGCTTGTTCCAACTTTGAAGCATTCCTGATCTGAAGTCCAAATCATGGTTCCTGAATGCAGCAAACTCTATTTCAAGAACACCATCTTTTGTAGTCAATGCATCAGGATCATACCATTCCGAATCTTGGGTTGCTGCGCTGTAAAGAAAAAAGCCGTTAGCCGAGATAAGGTACCAAAATAAATCTCGTATTCGATTGCTTACTAGTGGATGTCAACCCCTTCCCTGTGTAACAGTTAGCATCAAAAAAGTAAGCACAGTGAATTAAAATGCACTCACCAGTATGGGTCATCATTTGGATAAAACGTCCTTCCATCCTGATTAAATTCGTCTGAAAACTGTATTTCGCGATTTATCTCAGCAACCACGAACTCGAACTCATTAGGTTATTAGTTATCGGGATTTTACTGACCACTAGTCTAAAGGTTTTTCCATCCGCCGAAGTCTTTGTTAATGCGCTGTCTGGAGTATCAGGATCGATCAACGAATGCCTAACATTCTGTAGAAGCGCAATAGGGCCAACGTCAAGGCAAAGAGGCCCTTCGCAAAGGCTCTTTGTAATCTTGACAGCATCGCGAACAAAAGTCCTGCAAACGAAGTTCACCACTTAGCAACCGCCAACTGATTGTAAGAGGGAATCAATTGGCACGTACAGGACGGGATATCCAATAAATAATACGAGGACGCCCAACACGATCAATCCCAATCCTCCAACATTCACTAAGCCACGCTTTGTGAAAATATCGCATTCTCTCATATCGTCCAACTCTGTGGGATCATGCAAAGCATCGTCATCCTCCTTATCTATCGGAAACAGCAGCAGACCAGCTGATGGTGTTATATTGTACTTTTCACTGATGGTCTGCGAGTTAAGCGCATCACCAATATCAGGAGAGGCGGTTCCTGAATTATCGTCAAATGGCGACACGAATGGGCCATATCGATCTGTACTCCAACTGGATCTCCGTGACGATGTTGGACTATCCTGATATGGGGTAAACTGTCCAGGCCTTCGTTGCGGCGGAATTAATAGTTCTGAGGATTCTATCGGAGTGTCACCCTGGTAGAATGGACTCTGACTTCGCGATACCGTGGGCGAGGGAGCCTGGGGGGTCAGATTTCGACTGACAACACTGGCACGTCGCGCAGGAGCGCCATTCAGCAGGTCCTGTGAGCCGGAATTCAGCGTTAACGTAGGTGGTGGGGAAGGACGCGCCGACATTATTGTCGGATTATTGCTGGCAACTTGTTCTCGACTTTAAGGTTGTGCTTTACTTGCTTCCCAGTAGAAAAGAGCTTATTCGGAATAAGAATTAGGTTAGGGGGAAAATTAGTGCAGTAACCAGAAGCCAAGTCGTGGTGTGTGTTGTTGTTGTTGACAGGTGCTATGCGTCTAGTGTATCCCTTCTATGTCGTCCTCCTTATTCCTGTCTGTTAAGGAGCCACAGGATGATTCTATCTATGCAAGATAGAAACCGAGCAAGTTGCGAAGAGTAACGAGAGAATAAAGGGGAACACGTTCGTGAGAAGGGGTGGACGTATTTCGTCAGAGCGGAAAAACTCGATGCAACTGTTTTGATCCGGACGGGAAGTAACAGGGAGGATTTCAAGAATCTCTAACGTTGACTACCTATCCTGGTCAAAGCAGGACTATGTCGAGAAACGAGTGGATCTCAATTGTCCCCGAGAAGGAAAGAATGAAGGACAGCGGGATGCCGATCTCAGAGCGGATCCAAATTTGAACAGCAGCGGAAAAATGTGGCTACTGTCTCTCTTTTTGAGCGGCTTGGGGGGGGGGGGGGGGGGGGGTGAATTGGAGGAATAATATTACAGCGCACGGCACACACAGACAAAAGGTGGGAGGAAGAGGAGGAGGAAAGATTGTGTGTATGTACCTATGGGGATGGGCGTTTAACAAAGTGAAAGACAGGGGCAGTAAAAATGAATGACGAAAGGCTAGATTCGGAGATTCAAGCGATTGACTTCAAAGAGACGAAGAATAGTAATTCAAACATCTAGTACCGCGTAGGGAAGAGTGTTTAGGAGGAAGAAGAACGTCCCTGAAGTGAAGAATCGCAAAGTTGAGTTGAAAGTTGCCCTTCACGCAAGGGGCAACCAGGGGCAACATAGAAACCATCAAGCCTGCCGTGATATGATTAGCGGGATCACAACGCCATCAAGGCGGCGGCATCAAGGCAGGCAGGTGAAAAATCCCGGCGAGCCTATCAGGCAGCGGAACAAAGCCCGCTTGTAGATGCGCCCAATCGCAACAGGGGGTTCTCCAAACATATTCACAAGCTGCGAGATCTCACAAGCTTCGGGAATTCTCCCTCGAATTCTCCCCAGGAGTAAGCTTCTATTTGAAATTTTTAGAGTAAAGCAGCTAAAAATGCCTAAAGTAGCTTCAGACTTAACTAATTAATGCTACACAGAGACAAGCATAGATATTATCTAAAGGGTCCGTGAAAAAAGCCTCTCTCCTTCGCAACATCCATCCATCCATTCATCCATGAGCGTCCTGGGGTCTGGAGAGCCTGGAGTAAAACTATCATTTCTCTGGACCTGGGGTGTAGATTACTGCTATATTGAGCAGGTTGAAGTCTCAGGTTAAATGTTATGATGTCTATTACTTTACCTTGCTAGTCCTGATCGGGTGGTAAACGAGACCTTCCCGCCATGCTCCGCGTAAGCATCTTTACAAAAGTAGTAACAGATTCGCGATCCTATCTGCTTTTACCGAAGATGGAGAGAAGAGAGCCTCAAGATAAAGCAAGAAAAGCGAAGAAGGTCCCATTCCCCCTATGATAAGTAGAGCTATTATTATTGATAGGTGCGGCGGTACCTGCCGCGCCGCCCTACAGCACAGCACAGCAGGGCCTTCACTCTCAACCGCCTGGCTGACTCTGGTGGTGCTTGTTGCTTGGCCCTGACTGGGCTGGCTGGGTTTTCTATCAACGGACAACAGCTGAAGTCTCTTAGGGACAGCTAACTAGAACCTTCGCTGTCTAAGTAGGTATTACCTATCTACGATGTACTTACCTGTCCTACAAGCTGAAGGCATGGGAAAGTCGGAAATCGCGATCTGTTGTCTCGTATGTGAGTTGAAACGTCAAACAACTGCACTTTCCGCTCTCGAAACCTGCTAAAGTTGCATACTGGTATTGTTGTAGTATAGTCTACAGAACCCTGGGTCTTTCCCCGGTCTGGCATCTCAACCCCCTTGCCACTTTCGAACCTTCTCAAGATTCGATGGAAAGTACCTTGACACCCACAACTTTCCCTTCACCGCTGTCCACGCCGACAACAAAATATTCGACTCTGCTTCCAGCACCTTCAACACGATAAACCTTAACCGCGGCACCGCTAGAGGCCTTGGTGACAGCTTCAATGACATCCTGGTACTCTCCGTGGGCGTCCCACTTGTTCGGTTCCAGTAGTTTAATCTCTCGGCCGCTCTGGACTCCGATCAAATCCCCGAACTCGTCTAGTTTGCAGCGGAGGAGACAGGTGTCAGTGAAGATCAAGACACTTGAAGATCAAAGACATACGCAACCAAAGAGAATTGGTGGGCCGGAGAAGTCTCCAGAAATAAACCCATCGGAGAATCAGAAGAAGAAAAAAATGAAATAAGAGGCGGGCCAAAAGCGGTTTAAAAATAAAAATAAAAAAATTTACAAAAAAATACAGATAAGGGTAAAAAAAAAAAGTGGTTCACAGACCTTCAGTAGGAAGCGTTCCCTTGTCCCAAGCAAACGAAACTCCCTCGAAAGGCTCGTCCGCATCAGAGATGTAGAATCTTTCTCCAAGCGCTCGAACCGCCGGGTGCACCTCCGACTGCGCTGTCGACGCTGTAGTGGTGGTTGCCTGCTTAGACGAATCCTCCTCATATGATTGTGAGTAATCCTTCTGCGACTTCTTCAAGAACGCAGTGTAATCCGCGTCAGACGACATTATTATTCTGGAAGATGAAAATGCCCTTATGCTTCTGTATCCCACAGGTTTTGTCCTCCATGGAGTCAGTTGAAGAGCCTTTGGCACAAAAGGAACAGCGAGCGGTCTGCTGATCGTCCCCAAGATTCCACGTGGATTCTTGAGAACGCTCGGCGGGGTAAATGTTATTTTACAGAACAGCATGTCGTCATGTGCCGACGACCACAATGAACGACAAAAGATGTGAAAGTGTAAGAAAAAGAAAAGGGAAACCCGAGATCAGGAAATTTCAGGGCAGTCGAAAAAGTAGGAGCGAGGCAGACCTATATTACAGCAGCAGATATAGGCAGCCAGCAGGCGGTAGTTAGTCAGACAGTAGATGGCTAGGCCAACCGCAAGACAATGTTCTAAATCTCCGCGGCGCAAGTAAGATGAGGGTGTAGACTCGTAGAGTACGCGTTCGTATCCTTAGGATCGAAACTTGAGAGGTAGGTAGTGAAGCTATCAAACTAAGGGTTCAGGCCTGCGCGAAGAGAAAGAGGTTCGTTTGAGAATTGTTGAAGTAAAAAGTACCGATAGGTAGAGGTGCAATGATGCAGCAGCAAGGACTTCAGGGCAGGCAAGCATCCCCCGCTTGTTGCGGTTCGGTTCTCAAGATTCGCTTTCATTCGATCCCAATCCGTAGCCCTGTGAAGTGACGCAATTGAACATCAAGATCCAGTTCCCTGAAAAAACAACCACAACCAATCTGGAGGTATTTAAAGCTCAAGTCCCAATCATAGCAATTTCAAATAATGCGGCCAGCAAAATTCACCCCTCGAAACATGTCACCTGATATAAGGATTCGTTTAAGCGCTACTAACTAACCTAACTATGAATCCTACATGTATAATTCCCAAAATGGTTATTAGTACATGTAAGGTACTGGACTGTATCATGCCATTGCTCCAAAGGTTCGAAAAGCCTTCAACGACGCCGTGTCGTTCAGGTACTGGAAGTTGCCGCAAGGGTTGGTGTAGTTGGGTATCTGTAATCGACACGCAAAAGAACATGCCTTAGCTGGTACGATTTCTCATTCCCCTCATCTAACCACACCGGCGGATCAATTGGTGAATCTAGTACCCCCTGTTTTACGGACCACGATTAATCCTCCTTTGCCTCAGTATATACTCATGTAGTAGTGAAAAGAGACATGTAGTATGTAGGAGGGAATTGTTAGAGAAATATGTAGGGACTGTAAATAATTCCGCGATGATCTACTCGGTTGTTTACCTCTCTCATGCCCTGATTGGTTGATTGGTAAGGGGAGAGATTCTTTCTACTAGGGTTGAAGAATAGTCCGGGCTACTACACGATCCAGATCACACACCACCTTCAAACCCCCACACTACTAGGAGATCATTGTTGCGGGGGATATTCTCCCTTGTAGTATAGTGGTCTCTTCTCTTCGCACGTTCACAGCACCTTCACCACACGATCCGTCAGTGTTCTGAGGGAGTAGAGTGTGAGGATTGTTTGCGATGCGCAATTGTCTACATATGTAGACAGACTCTCCCCTTCTCTTTGTTCAGCTCAAACTCACAACCGCCACCACCATCTTCTTCCTCCTCGGAACATTCACATCACATCATCTCATTCTTCTATTGCAATTCGCAAAAAAACAAAACTCACCGCTTCTCCCTTCTTATTCATACAATAAAAAGAAAAACCAAAATGTCGAGCACCGTCTCTGACGCCGACAGCAGGGCCGCCGACTACGAGACAGTCGAGCGCCGCTACAACATTGCTGTTAATCTCGAGTCCTGGGAGCTTCTGGCGATGCACTCGATTGCTAGCGACGAGGTTTGTCAATTCGTCCGCTCGTCTTTACTATCCTTACAGTTCTTGTGAATCAAGACAGGGGATGAAAAAAAAAAAAAAAAAGAGTTGGAGTCAGCATTGCATATGCTGGGGTGGTCAAACATAAAGTGGCTTTGAGGATATAAAAAAAGAAACAGAAAACTGATCAAAACGAAATGCAAAAATTCATTGTTTTTAATCAATAGAGCATCCCTCGTGTCCGTCTTCGCATGTTGAAGTCCCTCGCTGGTTTAGTCGGAACCGATACTCCTCCGGCGTCGCCGTCGTCCTCTACTTCTCGCCGTGCGCCACAGTGACTGTACGACGATAAAAGAGAGACAAAGTTCCAGAAAAACGAAAGAAAGGTGGCAAGGGAAGTTTCACGGATAACGGCAGCTTCTTGTTCTGGGGAGCTTTGATGCGAGTGTAGGGAATGTGCCAGGTAGGCGGGATATGTTCTGAATGGTGCGACTTGGGATTTGCTTTTTCTGTTAAGCCAAGGTTTGAAACTGGGATTGGTGGAACTTGAGTAGAAATCATTATCATTATAACCTGAGCTGGACTTTAAAGCTGTGATTTTACCTAGAGGATCAATTCGCAATCTCCTGATTTTCTACGAGATTTTGACGAGGAATGCGTACAAAGAAAAGTTCAATGTGGTTAAAGAAGAATGTGATATAACTGTGTGTATATAGCATTGTGCTTGGGTTTATGCGTAATTGCGGATCTCTGTGCGCGTGAGGACAAATTGTTCTTCTTCGTAGGAGACCTCCCGAGTCTCTCAACGGATAACCGCCTTGAATTGCCATTCCTATCGTACCCTTCTGATCGATCCTAACAAAAACCCAACCCATTTCTCCCCGATCCCACGATACGTCTCCAATCCCGAATAATAGAAGCGTCGTAAATACGTTACAAAGGACGTGCAAAAAACAAATGAAAAGACCACCTTAGTAACCTATACAAGACCGCCGGTTCACTAGAAATGCAACAAATAAAAACCATAACAAATCAGAAACTACAAGCCCAATGTGGCAGTTATTGCAGGGGCTCCGAAGAACTACTCAAGCGG
The DNA here is from genome assembly GCF_020137385.1 of Morchella sextelata. NCBI lineage: Eukaryota > Fungi > Ascomycota > Pezizomycetes > Pezizales > Morchellaceae > Morchella > Morchella sextelata. The sequence goes on from NW_025408616.1 coordinate 274,768, forward strand.
TTTAGATGTAAATAAACATCGGTGCCATATCTGAAAATTGAAATATATTAGTATCAATTCCTTCTTACAGGCTGAAGAAATGGCTCACCCTTCCATGCTTATCAACTTTAAGTCTCCTCCAAAGTATCGAGCGTACAGTCGTGATATCGGAAGTCCGTAGCCAAACCCAGCCATAGGAGCCTTGAAGTCGCTCTTATTGAAGTCGGGGTCGATTGGCGGTGTTGACTCAACGGTGGTGTACATGTATGTCCATACCAAGGGTATAGCACTCCGTGGTATCCCGCCACCTTCGTCAGAAATCTTTATAGTGATATCCTACACCGACGTTAACAACAATGTGAAACCTAAATGCGGATGAAACGACATCTGAACTAGCCCCGGCAATTGAATAGGGCAGGACGGCAATTAGAAATCGTGGGGTATTTACCTCTTTACCCTCTGCTACGATCAACTTTACCGGCGGGAACTCCTCGGAATCACTTCCATGTGTCTCCACCACAGCTCGTAGGGAGTTCTTTAAAGTCTCGAAGAGCATGTGACTCAAGTGACCTGGCACATACATAAAGTTCAGATCAGGCTTGCATACTAGTTGCACTTTCGGGGCGTCGAATAGGCCGTAGTAATCTTCGCACACAAATCTCGCATTTTCAATGGCTTCTTGAGCCAAGTCCCGGACGTTTGTCTTTGTGCAGATTATTCCCACGTAGTCTTCCTGTTCAGGAGCCGAGTTCAGGGCCACATGTTGACCAATAAGCATACGGATACCAATCCGGGACATGTAAAACCGGTCCAAGAAGGATTGGATCGAGTTATCGATTTGCATTCTTTGCCTCTTGCGCTTATACTCGTTAATTCCCATTGCTACCAAAGATCATCGCGATCAGTCAGTTTCATAATTCACCAAGGCGGCCAATAAAAACGAGTTGGGAAGTTCTACCCATTGTAGTGACAACGGGGTCATGACGATGTTTAATGTTTTGGAGGGTCTTTGTAAAGCGTCTGTTGTAGTCCACAATTTCTGGGGGCCACCGCACATCGTCGTCTACAGTTGCATAATACCGCCTGCATAATGTGATATTAGAAAAAAAAAATCTAATGCACTGAATTCAGAACCAACCTCTGGGCTTTTCTTCCATTCCGGATACCATTCCCATTACCGTTTGTCGGCTGCCATGGCGAGCTTCTATATGTTCCCGGCTCGATGTCTGGGTTTTCTATAACCTCCAATGGAATCGGTGGAACACCATTATCCCGCGAACCTTTTATTAATTTATCCCTTATATCCTTTGATAAACTTGGCTTTTGTAAAGTGGTAATTTCCTAATAATTTAATATGAGGTGATTAGTCAAGCCACCACCACCACCACCACCACCACCACCAATTAGGCAAATCATAGATGAGTCACCAACCTCAAACGACTGCATGTACCAATTCGCGACTCTTCGGATAGAAGGCATATCACTTAGACCATCCGGCAGTTGATTCAACTCTTTTACTCGATGTGCCAATCGAATTGGCAGCTCTTCGCTGAGAAATTGGGAAGCCCGAAATAAGGTCCCTGCTCGGTGTCCTGTCAACCGGCAGATTCATTGGCACAACTTCTACTTTTTTTACGTCGTTCAGGACTGAATAACCCACCTGGTGAAGGATTTCGCCCAAACTGGACCATTTGCCGTAAGCTCACACCGGTTGCTGGGAATTGGCTGTAGTGGGTGATGGTCTCCATCAACGATTGCGTTGGTTTCCACATTGCGGCACTCGCACACCGCCGGCGGTGGTGATACTGGGGGAAATATTCAAGAGCTACTAAGGTCTGTAAATGGAAGTTGATAACGGAGCTCTGATAGCTATGCTAGATAGATGGAAAGCAAGCAATTGATGCGAGGAATGAGGGGCTGTCGTTTGTTGCAACGGGAAGGAAGCAGAAAAGTAGGAAGTGGGAGGACTTGAGTAAATGACGAACGGGGGAGTACGAGCAAGTAAGTAAGTGACTGGAGTTCATGTGAGAAACCAGTTCGCGTAAGCCTAGTGTGAGAAGGTTGTGGGGTAGCAGCAAGCGCACGTGCGGATGATCCGAGAACAGCCCGCACGTCTCAGTTCTTTGTCGGCACTCACCTTTTTTTTTTCACCCCTGCCTACCCTGAGAATTGCCTCACAGCCGAGGGGCAGCGTGACTTTTACCGGCAACGTTCCTCGGAAAATCTCGTAGTAGTGCGACGGAGGAACGGAGGATTCAGGGACAGGAACTGCGTATAAAACGGAACATTTTGATAGATATGAATTATCCTTCAGTTGACCTTTTTTTTCCTTCACATTCGGTCCTTCGGGCTATTAAAGTCCTTTACTGTATGTACATACGCTGACTCCGTCGTGATATGGCTCTGGGGGGTTTCAAATCCATTCTGGAGGGGTAAATCTCACCAGCAAAAGATGTGTGAATATCATTTGCATGCGGGATGATGGTGAAATCTGTACTACAAACCTAACCCCAAGGATCAAAAGCAAAACGACCCTTCTCGGGTAGTGCAACCGGACTGTAATTGCGGTAAGTTCCTAGAATCACCAATAGAACATCACCAGCTTGAGCCCGCGGCAATGTTATTTGGACTGGGCTGTCATCATCTGAGGTTTGCTCTGCCTTATTCGCCTGGTCCGTGCACCGGTCATCCCATGTTTCCCTGGATGGCGACGGGTAGCAGGCCCACCTAAATTCCTTTTTCTCTTTTTGCTCACGTGCCATCGACTTATCAACCGCGTGGGAACAGCTTTTTGTCAATAGAGCATCGTAACAGCTTGTATTTGTACCTAGGTGATTTCCCTCAATCAGTGGTCAATTCCCGCACCTAGATGGAGCAGAGCAAGGAACCTATCATCCTACATTTCGTGAGTACTCATACTACTACATAGATAATACCTTCCTCTCGCCTCATGTCATACTATTGTTTACTTTACTTTGGTCTGAGACCCTAACATCCCGCATACATACACCCCCCCTAGGACTTCGATTGTTTTTACGCGTCAGTCGTCGAGAATGAAAACCCCGCCCTGAAGACTGTCCCTCTAGGAATTCAGCAAAAGAATATCGTATGTTGGCAGTTCCAGTTCTTCAGAGATCATCCCTGTTGTCGTGCCATCTGTGCATCGGGCAGAAGGGTTTCATAAATACGATATTACTGAGCTGAGAGTGGAAAAAAAGCTGGCCACCTGTAACTATGTTGCCAGGGCTCAAGGCGTCAAGAAGCTACAGCTCATTACTGCCGCAAAAAAGCAATGCAAAAATCTGGTAATTGTTAATGGAGAGGATTTGACGAGGTTAGCCGCTGCAAGCCGCTCTTGGTTATCGATAACTAATAGTTACAACGTCAACTTGTCTTACCCAGGTTTCGTATCGTTTCCAAAAATATATGGCTTTTCGTGAGGGAGTTTGTCTGGCACAATCTTACGGAGCGCCTAGGTCTTGACGAGGTATTTTTTTTTTTCTTCAAACCTACAGAAAAACAATTATCTGGTTGTGTTTTGGTTTGGACTAAGAGTGGGCAAAAACAAAAACAAAAACAAAAAATAGATTTTTATTGACGCAACGGAAATGATTGATTTCAATATGTCACAATCAAAATACCAACCCGGTTCAAAGGACCCCTCATTCTTCCGCCTTTCTCGTAACGATCCCTCTGCGGGTTTTCCGTTCGTCTGGGACGTGCTACCTGGTTACACATACCCGCCCGCCGCATCATCCGGACCCCACTCGCTACTCCACCAGCGCCTCTTTCTCGCTTCACATCTAGCATGCTTCATAAGAACCCAGATCCTCACAAATTTCGACCACACCTGTTCCGCAGGCATTTCCACCACCAAGCTCACAGCCAAACTCGCAGGCAGCGTTAACAAACCCGATGCACAAACTCTCCTTTTGCCCGGCTTCGAAGCAGCGTTTTTAGCCGGACACGAGATTGGAAAAGTCCCAGGAGTTGGGTTCAAAAGTGCGCAGAAGATCAGAGACAAGGTTCTGGGAAGAACCACTAAAGACGACGAGATTGAATTCACAGAGATATCAGAAAAGGTTACAGTAGGTACCGTAATATCTGTAATAACCACACCCGCACAGCTAGAGCCGCTCACAGGCGGTAACGGGCAAAAAATATGGCGACTACTCCACGGGATTGACCCTTCCAGGGTTGCCGCAGCACCAATAGTCCCAACTCAGATCAGTATCGAGGATACCTTCCGCCCCGGAAAGATCACGTGCCTCAACCAACTAACCCCCGTGCTGCACCAGCTAACACTGAAGCTCCTCCAACGTATGCATGCCGATCTGATCGGCCCTGGCGGTGAGAAATGGCTTGCGCACCCGAAGAATTTTAGACTCTCCATCCGATTCCATACGAGGAACAGGGACTTTACGAGGATGAGCAGGAGCGGGCGAATGCCGGGATATGTGTTTTCGTTGTCGACACCATTGGATGTGGTAGCGGAGAGGCTGGTGAAGGAGGTGGTTGTGGGGTTGTTTAGAGGGTTGTGCGCGGAGAGGAAGTGGGAGTTGCAGCTGGTTAATGTGGCGGCGGTTAATATGGCGGATGGGGGTGGAGGGGTCGATATTAGGGATATGTTCAGCACGCTCAGGCCAAGGAACGAAACCTGGGAGAATAAGGAGGAGCCCACTGAATATCTGGATGGGATAGTGAACAACAGTCAACAGTACAACAGCCCACCGGAGAACGAGCCAGAACCAATAAAGGAAGTCGAAGAGGACGAAGACGAGGGAGGGGAGCAGGAGGGGGAGGAGGGGGAGGAGGTGGTGGAGCTCGAATGGGGTGACGGCCTTTCCGACTCCTCGGTCGAGTACGGCGGTATCGGGTCCCGGGGTTTCTCACACAACGACCCGTGCCCCAGCTGCGGCGAGCGGTTCCCAGTCTTTGCGCTCGAGGCCCATCGGCGGTTTCATCAAAGTGAGACTGAGATTGGGAGTCTGGATTAATTGGGCTTCTAGAAATACTGTATTTTTTTTTATTACTTCTCGTTGCATTGAGATTTGTTTTTGCAGATCCCTCATTGAGGCGGCTGTACTTTAAAAGTAAAATAAATAAAAAAAAAAAAGTAGATCGTGCCTTATTGTTATTATATGTATATGTTAGTTATTTATTATAGATTAACCCTAATTTCATTCTGGTGCCGTTTCAAGTACCATCTTCACATGTATGTACCTACAGGCCAGTTGCATCTAACTACCGAGTATAGTCGGAGTGGAGGAGACACATGCATTGTGTGCCATGGTACTGGCAAGGTATATCAACACATTTAGCCTGTACTGTTTTTCATAAATAAAAAATCTCTGTTATGGCCTGGGATGCATTTAACCACCAGATATTGTTTGGCAGGTGCTACTGGATGTGGTAATGTGGTATTTACTATGGGGCTAGTGCCTATAGATGTAAGATAGAGTAGTAGAACCAGAGCCCTTCTAGAACGATTCCCGAAAGCGGGTGATCCCTGGACCCTGTTCTTAATTATTAGGGTGGACCCGGGCCCGGGCCCGCAGGGTTCTCGGTGGATTAGTTATGTAAATAGTTAGGGTTAACAATTTGATTCTTGTAAAGTGGTTGTGGCGATCATTGGTACCATCCACTCACTAGCTCCGCTGAAAAGTCAGTTTTCCATATGGGGTTTAAAAAAAAAGTAGACTATCGATCATTGACATAGACATTGAAAATCCGAGATCAATTTTTTGGGAGTATCTATATACATTTACATAGCCTATTATACACGCCCACTCACTCACGCCTCACCACCACCACCAGGACCCTTCCTCTTCTCCGCCTTCTTCTTCTTCTTCTTATCCCCCTTCTTGCTCTCCCTCTGCCTCACCACCTTCTTCGGCCCCGCACCCACCTTCCGCGCCGCCTTCTCGCGCATCATGTATGCGCCCATCGTATTCCTCTGCCCCACGCCCTCGCCGTTGGGCGTAAACACCTCGACGGCCACCTTAAGCACGCCCTCCTCCTCGCGCCGCTTCCGCACCTGCGCAACGAGCTCGATCCAGCCGAGGCCGGAGAGGAGGATGTCGGTGGACAGAATGCGGTAGGGGAGCGCAGCGAGGGCCTCCGGGGAGCGCGAGTCGAGGTGCAGGTCGCGCGCGCCGGTCACATCGTTGGAGAGCGGGTAGACGCCGGCGGACTTGATATGTGGGGGGAGGACGGCGGGGGGGAGATTTTCGTCGTCGGTGGTGTCGGGGTCTTCGGTGGAGATGGAGGTGGGGATGCCGTCTTCGGAGCGGTATTCTTCGTCGAGGGCTGCTTCTTCGATGTCGTCTGTTTTCTCGGTGGTTTCTCCCGAAAGGCTGTCGTCGACGGCCTGGGTATCAATGACCGGTTCCGCCGGATCCGCGGCCATCCCATCCACGGTGTCCGAGGTCCTCGTAGTCCCCTCAACCATAATCTCGTCCAAAACAGGCTTCTGGTACAGCTTCAGCCCCTTCCTCCCCTCCGGATCGCGCTCACCCAATATCCTGATCGCCTTCTGCGTCGACGTGAGGTGCACCGGCAGACTGAGGAACGGATACGCCAGCACCACCAACTCGTCGTCTCCCTCGATCCTGGGCGTCACCATGATCACGCCCGCAATCACCAGGCTCTGTCCGGGCTTGATGGTGATCTGGTGCGGCTTGATGTAGCTCTCCATGTGGAAGAGCTTCTGCTTGTCCTGGCGGATGTACGGGAGGAGCCCCGTGGGGCCGTATCCGACCCATCGTGCGAGTCCGGGGAGGTCGATCAGCTCGCTGGTGGTGTTTCGGCCGGCCGTCTTGTAGACGATACGGATGGGGGCCGCTGTGGTGCCGGGGATGTGTGAGATTGTGGGGGCGATGTGCGAAGACTCTGAGGCTGGGGGTCCTGCAGGTTCCTTCCCCTTCTTCTTCTTCTTCTTCGGGGCAGGCGGGGCGTCGGGATCGTTCTCAAGCCCTTCTGCACCTGCGGCGGTGGCGGGGGGCAGGATATCGAACTCCCCGGCCTCCTCCATGCTGCCCATGACGGCTCTACCGGCCTCCGGCCACACCTCCTTCACCAGCCTTGATTTACCCACATTGACCGCACCAACGACCCATATCCCGCCCTCACGGTGCTTCGCATCACTCTTGATGTCTCCAACCCCCCACCCGCGCTTCGACGACACCGCCCAGAACTTCTCGTTTTCGCCGCCATGTCGGCCCTCCACCCGCTCGCCCTCCGGCAGCGCATCCTTCACCGTCTTCTTCATCCACGTCATCAGGCTCGACACCTGCGGCCACGTCCGCAGCAGCAGGTCCACCCGCGTCACCACATACGATATCGTCAGCTCCTTGGTCACGCTCCGTGGCAGATTGCTCCACAGGTGGTTGCGCAGGTCCGGCTGCAGCGACATGGGCAGGTCTGCCGCGTCAACGAGGTGGTAGATGTGGTTGCGGCGGTGCTTCGATGCCGCCAGCAGGCCCGTCAGCGTCTCGAGCGTCGGGTACGAGGGCAGAGGCGGCGCCGTGCTGTGGTGCTGCATCATGTGGCATCGTGCGCAGCGGGGGATTCTCGGGGGCGGCGGCGGCGGGGGGAGCGTGTCGAGGATGGGTGGGGTCTGGTGGAGGTCGGCGTTTGTGGAGTCGAGGGCTGCGGCGAGGCGGTCGAGGGCGGCGCGGTAGATTTCTTCTTCGCGGTGCTTGCGCTGGGTTTTGATTTTGGGACTGGTGAAGCGCTCGGATTTGGGGCGGCGGGGGTGGTAGTAGCCCGGGAGGTTGGGGGCTGTTTGTTGCGAGGGGGCGCCGCAGCCGGGACAGAATGGCGGTGGGACGAAGGGGGGAGGGTCAGTGGGACTGGTAGCAGTAGCAGTGCTAGGAGGAGAAGGAGCGGATTCTTCTGCTGCGACAGTACTGGTAGCAGTAGATTCTTCCGTGGTGGGTATAGTGACGGTAGCAGGATCACCGGTAGCAGTATTAATAGCTGTAATTGTCGGCGGTAAGTTCTCGGGGGTGATATCTGACTTCTCAGGCGCAATGTGGAGGTTCTCGGGGGTGGTGTCTGAGTTCCCAGTCTCGATATCGATATCCAACTTCTCAGAGTTTCCGTGAGCGACATCCGAGCTCCCAACACCGACTGCAGCACTCAATGCAGAATCATCAGTAGACGTAGAATCACCAGTAGACGCAGCAGCAGCAGCACTGCCATTGGCAGCATCGCCAGCATCAGGAGCAGTCCTATCGGTAGTAAGTAGCCGTCGCCGCCCACTCAAACACAGCATCGGTGTCCGTGGCGGCGGCCTGACCAGCAGCGGGAGCAGCAGCTGCCTCGGCCGACTGCATCTGAGTGCTATGCGCGTAACTGCAAACATTGCAATTGTGCTTTGTGGGGGGGAGGGGAATCCAAGCAATTTCTTCACTCGCTCGCGAGATCTTTTTTTTTCTTGTTTATAGTGGGGTTATGAGGTAATACGGGGAATATTTTTTCCATGACCGGGGGAGTGCGACATGGTGGGATGGAGAGCGGCTAACCAGATGGAGCACACCCACAACGGGCCTTGGCTGGGGTCAATGATCGGCGTGATGCTGGCGTGGGCATATTCTGGTTCGTGCTTTATGAAGAACGATCTGTAATTATTGGATAGCATCTTGTAAGCTGAGTAGAGTGTCTTTAAGGATTTGGGCTGGGATTGTACCAAATGTAAATTCAAATCCATAAGATCCCCAATTAACCCCACAGAAGAGCAGCCATTGTTAATCCTCGATATCAAATTTCCAGTATCATGGCCCCATATATCCCGAGGTTTATGTTTAGCTACCCGTTCATCCACATCCGAAAGAGCTATTAGAACCAGTCCTAAACGGTTCAGCTCAGTTGCACAACTGTAAACGATCTTCTATACACATCAATCATAAATACTGATCTGAGCGCTCCCTATAAGTGGTGAAGTAAAGACAGATTTGGTATCGGGGCACCGCGGAATTCAGACCGTCATTATAGAGGGTTTCCTGATACTACTTCGGATAGCATCAACCCGAGTAAGAGGGGCGTTTATCTCAAAACGAGATTATTTTTCCTCAAGCACACATCTAATATCTCACCTTGAGCCCCACAACCCGTTTACAACAGGGTCCGATACCTGGATTCGGCGCCTGGCGTCTGTGGTTGGCGGAATGGCTCGCTGTGGTTGTGATAAATGACAGACTGAGTGCCATAACTCTAGATACTATTTATGCATGCTCAACGTGGAACGAACAGTCCAAAAAGACAATGGCATGCGAGAATACCAGTGGTGCGAGAACTCTTGAGGGACCGCCGCTGTTGAACTATTGGTCATTAGCTCATCATAAGTCGGGACCGAGCGGTTTGGTGGAAAGGGGGCTCACATGAGTGTGCGGTCAAGTCTTCTTGTTTGTCTTCATCTTTCTTATCTTCTCTTGCAACTCAATTGAGATGCAACGTACTGTCGCCCTGTCTTTCATCAACGACTAGTTTTTGTTTTTAAAGATGCGGGTAAATTGGAGGCCTATATCATCACACGTTTTGGAGCTAATAGACTTTGGTCCTACGTGAATCACGGAAGCTCAGATCATGCATGGAAGTGAAACCAGCTCGAATGATAGTGTTGTATTATGATGGTGATCAGAATAGAAGAAGAAAGCAAGCAAGACACAAAAGAAATAGCCGAAGACACAGACTAGCTAATGTGGACATAGTGTTTCGTTCTCACCCTCTGTTCTGAAGCCCCCCCAAAAACCAAAAAAAAAAAAAAAAAGAATTGATGATGTCGTCGGTTGGGATTCGAACCCAAGATCTCCTCACAGCACTAACACCTACTAGCTGAGTTTTGGCGTGTTAACCACTACACTACCAGACGATTGGTTTACAGGCGTTATGTATCGAATTTAAACCCACCTGGCCGCTATTTACTAACCCATATGAGGTAGCCAGAAACGGGCCGCGTCAGTCTAGCTGTACGTGCCGCTACCGTAGTATGTACGCGTACATGTAGCAAGCAGGCTCGTTGTATCCAACTGGCCTTCATATGGCAAGCAGCCAGACGGCCGATGCAGGCATTTACATGGTGCTTTCCATGTCCAACCTGTGATAACCATTGCAAGGTGTTTGCTCGTTCTTCGACTGTTCCCACACTCCCTACTAGCCTATATGAGTGAGTGGATGAAGTGCACGTATAGGAAAACGTCTCTGTCACGTAAAGGGTTTTTCACTGCCTGGCTTTATACGTTGCAACATATAAGCTAGTACTTCTCATCTCCCATATGCATGCATCGACGGCAGCTAATCATATGAATTGAATTCTAGGGGCAGTTTACACATGGAGAATAAAAGCTCACCAGGTAGCCAAAGCAAGGCTAGCCAGATCCTGAAGAAGGAGAGGTACGAAGCGTTTGGGAACTGATATGTGTTGAATATCGTATCTATGGGGTACTCCTCTCTGAGCAGCGCTATCGCTGTATAGATCTAATGACTAGTGGCTGGAGTATGCTAGATAATAGCCAGCTTCCGGTATCTATTAAGATGGGTATACGTATTTTTGGGTGGTGGTGGTGGTGGCTGTTGCCCAAAAAGTTTGTATCAGTCCTTTTGGGGGGGGGGGTTTGGTTGCTATGCCAAAAAGCTCCACGGCTTGTATGCCCAAAACCCAAAACCCAAAACCCCCTGCCGAACAACCCCGTTGCTATGCCAAACCGCCGACGTGTAGACGAGGGGCGTAAGAACAAATTGAAGGGCTTGGTTCGTGGCATAGTTGATCTAGCCTTGAGAAGTGTTTGGGCCCCAAGGTAGCAGTTGGTAACAGGGCAACTCGCTGGCTGGCTTTGTTGTGTGTGGCAGCTATATTCGACACTCACTTGGTCAATGGCAAGCGGAATCGACACTATACCGCAGTTTGAACGGAGTAACTCGAAAATGTTGTTGCAGATATGAGCTCCCCCGACAAGCCCTGTGTCGCGTTGGGCTACATGGCATTGCCTCGAATTCAGTAACGATAGACACTGCTGCAGTCCGCGCTTCCCATTCCACATGGATCTCCCCTCCAGCGACAAACCCCCGAGTCACAGCCTCTCACTCACCCGCGCCCCGCCCACTCACCGCGCATCACTCGCATCCTTCCCGCGCAAACCCTGGCCCCTAGCGGCTCTTGGCATGTCCCATCTCGTCAACAAGCTTCCCTTCTTCTTTCCTTCCTTCTTTCCTTCCTTCCTTCCTTCCATCCACACGGTCGATCCCCACAACCTTTCCGCGAATCCTCACAACTTCTCCCTCTCCCTCTCCCTCTCCCTTTCCCTCCCCCCCTCTCTCCCCTTCCCTTCCCTTCTCCTCCCTTCCCTTCCCTTCTCCTCCCTTCCCTTCCCTTCCCTTCCCTTCCCTTCCCTTCCCCTCCCTCTTCCACAGACACACCACAGAGAGAGACAATGTCACGGCCCACGCCACGCGGTTACCCACAGGACTACATCGTCCGCATCCGCTACCAGAACACGCTCCCGCCGCCGCAATGCCCGCCCAAGCTGCTCGACATCCCAAACAGCGCGGCCGCGCAGTTCACCGACACGTCGTTTGCGAGCAAGCTGGCGCGCACCGAGTCGCTGTGCGTGGACGTGGACTCGGAGCTGGGCATGCCGCTGGACATGGTGCATGTGCCGCGGGTGTTTGATGGCGATGACGCCGGTACTGCTCTCTCTCCCTCCCCACTTCATCTGTGTGGTCTCTCCCTATTTCTGGTAGTAGCTGATTGACCCTCTCCATGGCATGCAGCAATCCGCCCGCTCGACCCCACCCCCGCCGTCGACCCCCGCGACCGCCTGCTCCTCCGCTCCGCTTCCTCCCTCGGCCAGACAGCACTCACAAAGACCGGCTCCGCGTCCGCAATCTCCTTCCTGCGCCGCACCGAGTACATCTCCGCCGAGCAGTCGCGCTCCACCTTCAAGGGCAGCGGCTCCACCACCTCCGACCGCATGCTGCAAGCCTCGCGCGCGAAACGCACCGCCACAAAAGACCAAGACAACGACCCGCTGCGCATCCTGCAGGCCATCCTGAAGGGCTTCGACGTCGCGAACCCGGAGACCGCGGGCCAGGGCACAATCGGGCTCAAGAACCTCGCGGCCGGCGACAAAGCGGCTGCCAACGCGGAGCGCAACTGGAAGGAGCTGCGACACCCAAACAAGCCGCAGCTGCGCGCCGTCGAGACGTTCCCGCTGCTGCCGGACTTCAACGCCACGAGCGACAGCGGCGGGTACATGCTGTTCAAGTTCTCTGCGAACCCGGTTGTGGCGGGGGCGCGGCGCGATGCGCGGCTGGACGTGGGGCTGCTGAAGCCGCATGAGAAGCCCGTGGACGAGGAGGGGAACGTGGATGCCGTGGGGCAGGACGTGTTTGACTACTACCTGCCTGCGAGCAGCGGCGTGGCCGGCGGGATAAAGCGCAAGTTCGCCGCGTACAAGGATGATCCGACGAGCGGCGACGAGGCCGTGGAGGATGAGGACGAGTTCAGATACGAGTATGTGCGCTCGTATGAGACGAAGTCGCATAAGCAGCACTCGGACGAGCTGGAGGAGGCGGCGCTGATCTTCCATGCGGGGGATGAGGAGAAGGCGCGCGGGGCGTACTTTTATCCCGTGTTGACGAGGTATGTGTTGAGGCCTAAGAGGAAGAGTCGCTTTCCGCCGGGGATGCCGATGAGGCATGAGGATGTGGAGGAGGAGGAGGAGGCCGAGAAGCCGCCGGAGGTCATGAATGTGAAGGTGAGGAGCCTCAATGGCGAGGAGAGGAGGAGGAGGGATGAGCAGAAGGCCAGGATGGACAATCCGAAGGCGGCGGTGGAGGAGTGAGTGGACTTGGGGGGAGGGGGATTGGGGGATGGACCTTTTTTTTTTTTTTTTTGCTTTTTTGTTTTATTGTGGCCTGTATGTGGGTCTGGAAACCGCTTTTTTATATTTATTATTATTGAAGAAAAGTCACTTGGCTTGGTTAATTAAGCTTGTTATATTAGAAAAACTGATCACGAAACACTGAACTGAAAGAGAAAGAGAGAAAATAAAATTGGATAATTAATGTGTTTAGGAGAGCCAGAGCAGATGGTTGGGCGTTGTGTTTCTGGTTTCTATTTATATATATCCCGCTGACGTGACTACATGTATTCTGCTTTGTTCAGCTTAAAGGGAGAGATGGGAGAGCTAGAGATGTTTGTATGATTGAAGTAAATCAAGTTGGATTATCATGAGCCGGCTCTTTGATGCAAATCAGTCCTCTGCTAGAGTGACATTAGAGCGTATTTGCCAACCGTCAATTTCAAGAATTTACAAATTGTGGGGCCCCGAAATGGCAACCGGGGCTGTTAATTTTGAATTTCGGTGGGGCGGCGTGCTGTGAGATATACCAGGAGGATCACAAGCACCCAGTTTTGTTACTACCGAAGCTAGTATCATGGGGTATGAATTTTCAGTTCCAACAGCGTATTTCACAGGTGGCGTGATGGATTGTCTGGTTTTCGGGGTTTATTCTGTCACACCGTTAACCAGATCGATTTTGGTCACTGAGGGGAACTGTCAGTTTTACCTCCCGAAACTGTCAAGTTTGAAGTGTCAATAGTTGAAATTGACGGTTGGCAAATACGCTCTATTGTGCTTGCAATTGATCCTGTGGCTAGAACACAGTATCAAGCGCCGGTGCACGTAAGGTTATAGCTACATGTATATAGCTAACTGCTTTCTCCAATCTTTAGGCTGTGATGGGGGCTATGGCGTTCTCAAGCCTCAATTGATTGAACCCTGATTGCCAAGAGACCATATATACCTAGATCGAGGATCTAAGGCTCGGAGGTTCTGGTTGTGATGTCACGGTGAGCATGGGGGCAACCGCAACTCGTGAGAATTCGAATTCGATATCTATCTCTGCATTTGACACGTTGGTATAAAATTAAGGCTGGTTTTATTCCAAGTTATTCAAATTGGTGGGTTTGGGTTGCAATGGGAGTCAAATATCACCGACCCCTCCGCCCATGCAAGTCGATCGAGTTTGGGGCGAGTCCCTCTGCGACGTAAATGGTCGGTCTCTTGTGAACCTCTTAACTACCTATCCCTTCCGCTGTTTTCAGGTACTGTGGGGTGGGGGGGGGGGGGGGGGGTCGTTGTGGAGACAGCGTTTATAGCTGCTCCATTAAAATTAAAAGTGGATCCGATGAATGTGGGGACAGACGGAGGGAAGGGATCCTTTAGACTATAGCTAGTGTTAGATTTATAAAACGTCAAAATATCTTGTTAATACAGTACTACCTACGACACGGACAGTGTCTGCGAATGAAAACGGCAGTGGAATCACTACCCGGTATTACAAGAAGAATACCGTATTCTTACTACATTGACTTGCTAGCGTATTGAGGATTCGAAGTCGTGATAGCTGGGCCTATTATTAGGTACGATATGGAACCTCGAACCAGGTTGGATCGAACGGCCTCGTGTCCATCACTATTCTGATTCCTAACAATCCAAGGTTTAATTACGGGTGATCTTTGGATGGGTGTTGTGGCTGGACAGTCGGAGGCGGCGAATATAACAAGGTGAAATAACGATTCTATAGAGCCTCCCACTGCAGGCTTGATGGTGGGGGGAGAAGATACTTGTCGGACTATGGCAACAGTCAGGAACACCCAATGAAATAAAATAACTTCCGGCTCGAAGATCTCAATTCACCGAGCCCCAAGAATGTGGGCGCTCAACACCACGTGCATATTGACCTGTTGTCAAAATCATAATCTGTCACTCGACATCGTAGGCACAGAAAACGTCAGACCTCGGAGTCTAGGAGCAGAGGAGCATATATATGGTTGTCACTATGTGGTCATCTAGAATTCAGATGATTCTATTAATGTCTGACACGCCAAGAGCTATACGCATGGCTATATATAAGACCTCATTAATTATATAATGGTTGAGAGCAACCAAGTTTCGTTCACCTTTCATGATATACAACAAATTCTGTTCTATATTATTGTCTCCTAAACATCGAGAAACCGTCTTTAACCTTGCCTCATACGTGTCATTTTGACCATTCCTCGACCTCTTACGAGCCCCTCCTCTCATATTCGATACAACTCACCGACACCGAGTCGAACTCAGACATCCACTGAATCCTCGAGATGAAGCACCCAGAACATGACGTCTCCGTATCAATATCAACCAAGGAGTTCACCTGCCCCGAGTTCAATGTCAAAGTCAGAAACAGTGCAGTACACTGCATAATCCCCGGCTACCCAACCAAACGCTGGTTCGTCACCCTCAAACTCGCCCCCATCTGCGAATCCGAGGAAAAATGCACGCATTACCTCGTGATCCTACCAAACAATGAGTCGCAAGTAGTTGCCAGGCCCAAATGGTGGCCTGCTTTTGTAACATTTTTTGATCACGGCCCACCTGTGGGCGAGGACAGCTACCTCCACTTGGATAGTACCCCGAGATTTTTTTGTCCACCTCCGGGCGCGGATACAATTCTACCCATACATTGGATGATACAGCTGAGGATCTTCAGAGCGACGATGGTGTATTATCCGCGTCCAGCAGCAGAAAGGCCGCTATCTGGGGCTAGAACCATCATGGCTTGGAGGTACGGCAAGATTACAAGGCGCACGTATAGCATCGACTACTCCAACGAGATTTTGTATAGGTTTGAGTATCGTTGCCCTGCTTCGATACGGGACTGCCCGGCGTGGAACGATATCCCTATGTGGTTCGAGGAGGGAAACGATGAGTGGGGAAGGGACAGCTCAGCTAATCAGGCCCCTCACCACGAATCCGAAAAGCAACAAGTTGTGGATATATCGTATCAAATGGACGAAGAAGTTGATCCTCCACCTGCATATTATCGAGGACCCAGACCAAAGAATCCTCCACGGAGTGATCTTCGGATCAGAGATCTATACCATAACCTTGAAAAAAACCATATTGCGTGGAGGAAAGTGAGAAGCCCTTTGGCTGGTCCCGCTGACAAGAGGTGCTCCACGGATCTGAGAGGGCGGGCGACGCGGCCCATGGTGAGTCCAAGGTTGCGCGCGCGCGGGACGCACATTTTACCCACAGGGTGGGAAATACGATATACCGATACTTACAGGATATATTTTGTGAATCATAACAATAGGTATACTACATGGCAAGATCCCCGTATACCAACACCAAAGGTACTCGAGCCAATTTTCGAGGACGATACCTTAACGACGGGATTTCCTGCTTTCAACAACCCTCAACGGAGGCTTAAGTCATTAGAAAGCAGCAGCCTGGCGAGGGTACAACGCAGACTTCGCACAGCGCTAGCATATCTGGAAGCCGATATCCAAACTTGTTGGATGGAGGATCGGGGAGTCATGGTCGGTGGTCGCCTGGATGCCTATTTCGACCATTGGTTTCCGGATCCTCACGAGTTCGTAGAACGAGTCGCCCCCAGCCCCTACGAGGAGGCCTCGACCCCCCTCTATCGTCTTATAAGAAGACATAATATAACCGTGGAAACGCTGAACTTCTTCCTGAGGGGAGAGAAGGATATCAGTCGGGTACGCCCCCACAAACGCCCCCGGTTTGGATGTATACCCAAATTCTTCCTCCGAGCATTGCCTGATATTTTGTCGCTAGGCGGACATGTTTGGCAAAGAACGTTGGCTCGATATCCCTGGACTACCTCCTTCGCCCGTGTGTGAGTACTTGACAGACCCGGAGCTATTTTATACACATAGCATGCTAGAATTTCACGAGATGAATGAAAGGGATAGATTTAGAACCCTCCCTCGTGTTCTTACGACCGAAGAGGCGGAGGAACTCGAAAAATACAGGTACCGTGTTCTGAGTTGTTGTTGCTTTGCTCGATACTGGAAAAGAGTGGATTTTAATATAAGAGTCTGAGATCCAAAAGGATGTGGCAGTTTCTTATGAGAAAGAGGGTAGCTATCTACTAGACTAATCCCCATCCAACTCTCTAGGAAAGCCGTACGATGCTCTCTTGAGAACCCTGTATCATGTCTATTGATCCTGTCTTGGAAGGACGGTGATGCGAAGAGCAAGGGAAAGGGGCACAGTTTGTAAGGTTATGAACATATTTTTTTATTGTATTGTCTGGGGGGGAGGGCCAGGAGTTGGTTTTTTGTATGGTAACTGGCGCTTGATATTTTAGGAGTATGAGCAAATCATAGGGTTCATCAGTCAGTCTATCAGCACATGAACACCTTTCGCAATGAATATCGGGACCGATCTCGTTATTGATCGTCCAATAAAGATCAATCAATCAAGATTGTTACATTGAATCAGCCGAGTGATATTTGGTGCTTGAATAACACTGGCCGGGTTTACAGGGTTACTCGAGAACCAAGCGAACCGTAGTACCATATAGGAAAAAGAATGGGAAAGTGAGTAAGACAATTAAAGACTGGTTTGATCTGAGGTATCCGACTATACAAAATAACGAAGGGGCAAAACACATCCCAAAACTAAGCAGACAACCTCATGCGCGCCAAAGAGCAAAAAATATAATTGAGTGGTGTCTGTATTCCAATCCGCCTCTAAAAAAAAAGAAAAAAGTACTAAATAATATACAAGAAACGAAGATATGTACTGTAAAGCCATTTATAATCGGGAGCGCCAGCTCCGTTCCCTTCTAACCATCCCTTTTATACAAGCACCTACTAGTATGTACGGTTACTCCCCAGCCCAACTCTACCCCATCTACAACCCCTCCGCCTTCACAACGTTCGGCTTAACCGGGAGCTTCAACCCCTTCGCACCGGCACTCAACATCTCAATCCTCTTACTCGCCACCCTCGCCGCATATCTCGGCAGCCAGACCCGACTTCCAAGCACAATCGTTCCCGTCAGCAGCGCCAAACTACCCGCCTGATGCGTCGCCGCCAAGTGCGTTGGCACCATATGTATGAGTGTCGTGATGCCCAGAAGCACCTGAAGGATCGCCAGATGGAGCACTCCCATGGTGCCGACCTTTGCGCGCTTTGTCAGCGCAGCCGCAACCTTGGGGTTGTAGCGGCTGTAGGCGAACAGCGCGACGATCAGCGAGAAGGTGGTCATGGCGAGAACACGGTGGTCGAACTGCACGGTCGTGGGGTTCTCAAGCATATTGCGCCACCAGAGGTCGGTCTGGTCGGGAGTGTGGGAGTAGAAGGGGTCGAACATCTCCTTAGTTGGCGGCATGAAACCGGTTCCCATCTTCGGGAACTCGTTGTAGATGAGTCCCGCATCTAGGCCGGCGACAAGACCTCCAGACATGGCGGTAAGGAAGACCATGGCCATGACGACGGCGACGCTGCCGCGGAATATGCGCAGGTTGGGATTTGCAAGTGCTTTGTACTCGGCGAGTGCGGCCTTGGGGTCTGGGTTCAGGAGGCGGTTTTCACGGAGGACGGAGAGACCGTTCCAGAGCATGGCAGCGTATACAGCGAACGCGGCGCCCAAGTGTGCGGTGAGACGGTACTGGCTGACGCGTGGGTGGGAGCCAGGTTTCTGGAAGAGGTCGTCTTGGATACCGCTCTTAACCATCCACCAGCCAATGAAGCCTTGGAAGCCGATGAGAGCGGAGATTCCGGCGATGCGCGCTGCCATGCGTGCGGAGACGCGGCGGCGGGCAACAAAGTAGAGACCAGGGAGGACGAAGGAGAGACCGATGAAACGGCCAAGGAGGCGGTGTGACCATTCCATGTAGTAGATGAATTTGTATTCATCAAGGGTCATGTTGGGATTTAAGATACGGTACTCGGGCGAGTTGCGATATTTCGAGAAGTTTTCTTCCCAGTCCGCCGCTGTCAGCGGGGGAAGAGTGCCGGTGACCGGCTTCCATTCTGTAATTGAAAGACTATGCGCCGAATATGAGAGATAGTTTCTTTGAAAATGTATGGGCGATGTGTGACGGAGGTGACATACCCGGACTCAGTAAGACGAGTCAAACCGCCAAGAACCACAATACCAAAAACCAAACCCGCAGATCCAATGAGCCAGTAACCAGCTGCCTTACTGCTCGTCTCCGGGAAGAAAGAGCGTCTTTTCACATGGGCGGCGTCCTTGATCGCCTGCTTGCCCGCCGCAAATCCATCTGCAAGCCCGCCCAATGGCGACTCGGCCACCTTCGTACCTGCGCCCGCCGTCTCAAGGATCGGATTCTTGGAAGTAAAGGTGAACTGCCTACGAGCAAGCAGAGTTGGGGCTTTAGGGAATTTCCTAGTGAAAAACGCGCCGTTTGAGAAGCATCTCTGCGAGAGGTGTTGCTTAGGAATACATTGTCGACCAAAGGTTGAACCGGCTAGCCGCAGCCCTGCGAACGCAGCAGACATTGTTTAGAGTGATTTGGAGACTAGATGACCACAGTTATTGAGTAACAGATGTTGTATTTTTCTGTCAGTCTCTTGAACCAGATGTCTGATGTTTTGTGAATGGGTTGAGAGGTGCGCGCGGGGGAGTTTTGGGCGGCGAAGTGGGGCGACGTTGAGACGTGAAATCGCGTGATGAGCTGTGCATGGAGTGGTACGAGAATAACGGCTACCCGACACAATCTTCCGTCTAGAATTGTGGAGATTTGGAAGCACAATTGTACAAACGGCTATCGGTTCAACATCATTGGAGGACTTGAAGCTGCTGAATCGCAACTGATCCGTCGATGGATGCCTTCTCCCTTTCTGCAGAGTCGGTGGTCGTTCCGGATGCTGCCAAGAATACATACGTCCCAGACTTGTAAATTTTCAGGATGTATTTATGTAGGTATCTGGAGGGTTTGTAGTCTACACTCTTTAAGAGTACTTCGTAGGAGTTGGAGAAGTTGAGCATCCTCACCAAGAGCCAATCAACTAAGGTATGCAAATTCTAGGCCAGTTCCGGTGCTGCCGGGAGTGGCCGTTCGTTGATAAATTCCAGAGCCGAGGTTCGCTCGTCAGCGCACTGGGCCTATACCCCATTGGGATACGACATAGAGGACCTTCTACTTCTTCATTGATCTTCAAGTCTCGTTTAACCTCAATGGCCCCCAATGACTTCTAAAAGTCGAAGGTCATGAATAACCTCACAGTTTGGTCCTGTATTGTTTTTGGGCAAAAGACATTCATCGGCGTGTGGATGAATATGTCTCCAGCTTGTACTCGCGGTGCCTACATGCCCTCCTTGTCGATGAGATTACAATTAGCAGAAGATTCCTGCACCCAGGACTCCAAGATAAACGCTGCACGTTGTTTCTGACTTGTCCCAAGATGCAAAGTCCCCGAATCAATTAGCACACGACTACGGAATTATAGGGTCGATGGTGTGCAATGTTCAGTTCGAATTCCCCTACGCGGTGCCTAAATTACCATAGATCCAGACTTTCAAAGCCCCGTTTGCAGTACCCAACACCTTCCTGAGACAGGTCGAGCAGCAAGGTGTTGGGAACAAACTTGAGAGATAGAGGCAAAATTGCAGGGCTTCTAGGATGCTTGTGAAAATCTTAGGTGATGGAAATCGTTAGCGATACAGGTCAAAGATTAGTATCGACTCGAAAAACATCAGTGAAATGACCTTGAATCCATAAAGCTCGTTGAATTGGATTTATAGAAAAATACCAAGGTTCACTTGGTGATGCCAATATCTTGTCCTTGACTTGGCTTGACTCAAGCTTTCACCAAGACGCGGCTTGATGTCGCCTAGGCGAGCTAAAGAAGCTTATTTTGGGGGCCGTTGTTGACATCAGTGTTCCCGACCGAATATTAGTAAATTAACTATAAATGACATGTATATGCTTCTCATGACTCACTCGCTTCTTCTTCTCGCCGTAGATAATGCCCCAGATGGAATGGTAGAAGCACTTTTCAGCTTACTCAAATACAACATTGTTTGACTTCAAACGACGTCGATACCAAGCTTCTCTAAGTCGCGGAAGAACGGCATAAGCTGTCAGCAACCGTCCATTTACTACTCCACAGGCTCGATAAGTCCGGCCCTTTATCTTCTTGGCTTTGGAGTAGAAATAAATCCGCGTTCAACACCTGCCAATGTTGACGACTGACCCCTCACCTCGGATCAGGACGGTTTTCCGCGGGCGTTAACTATAAGAGGGCTCCTTGTTAATCCAAGTGTATGGATAACAGCAGCGGCATCACGCGAAACAACACGGGAACGTGGTACATACATACCTATGTATAACCTAAATACGGACCAAACCTTTTGAAATGAAATCCGGTGCCAAAAGAATGCAAAGGGATTATCAAATTACGATCCCCTTTGCTCTGGTTGGACCATTTCTGGGCCACATTGCACAATTTTTTCCCGGGAAGGCCTTCAAATCGTATCCCTTTGAAATAGCTTGATTTACGCCTCCCACAAGGATGCCTATCATCATGTGCTAGGCGGCTACACCACAGATATCGCCGCTGATACGATTAAAACACAAAATCCCAGAGGAGAGGGCAGAGCACTGTTTAGGCAGGCGGTCCGGCCAATTGTATCTTTTAGCAGGTGTTCTCGAGGGGCCTGCCTCTTAAAGTATTCTGGGCGAAGACAACGATCTTTCGTTTTAATTGAAAGAAACCGCTGGACAAATCACAGAGGATTATCTGTTTTGTCTGAGCTGTTGCTGCTGCTGCTTTTGTTATTATTTTGTGATACATACCCTGAAGATCGATGGTAGGCCCTGATAGCTGTAGCGCCGTTATGACCTTCGACAGAAACGGAATGTGCTATGCTATGTGGGCTCGGAGGAAATACTATGATAGAATACTTGCCTATATCTGAGTATAAAGAGGCCGGCTAAGGATCCGTTTCAGTGGGCCATCTCTTGTATTGCAAGGTGAACTTCGAAAGCCAGCTTAATCCCACACCATAAGTGACCAAGACGAGCGGTTTCAATCATGAGTGGTCTTGCCATTGACGATGCCGTTGTTGGCGAGAAGCACAACCCAGCTTTGGCGGAGACGATTCCTGAGAAGCATGAGAGCGAAGTCCCAACTTATACTAAGGAAGCAGAGACAACGGCGGAGGAAGATGACGATTACCCAACTGCCGAGGAGCTGGACTCGTTACAGAGGATTCCTGACAAGGTCCCATGGAAGGCTTTCCCAGTTGTATTCGTGGAGCTTTGCGAACGATTCTCCTACTATGGCACGACTGTTGTCTGTAAGTCATACTAGTAGCCCGACAGACTTTTAGCAGGATTTTTGTAAAACTAATGCACCAGTTGTAATGAATTACAGTTACGAATTTCATCCAGCAGCCGCTTCCACCTGGATCTAGAACCGGTGCTGGCCATGGGGGCCAGTCCGGAGCTCTTGATCTTGGACAAAGAGCCTCAACTGGTCTCGGTACTTGTAAGTGTTATTTGTTATGATCAATCGCGAAATACATTCACGACAAAATTTACTGATTTTATTTAGTCAACCAATTTTGGGTTTACTTGATGCCGCTTGTTGGTGCCTACGTAGCAGATACCTACTGGGGTCGCTACAAGACCATTTGTGTCGCCATTGGAATCACACTTATCGGCCATATTCTCCTCATCGTTTCAGCCCTTCCCGATGTTATCGAAAACCCCAAGGGATCGGTTGGATGTTTTTCAATCGCAATCATCATCATGGGTCTCGGAACCGGTGCTTTCAAGGCTAATATCTCTCCACTTGTCGCTGAGCAATACACTCAAACCAGGATGAGAGTAACGACTCTGCCGTCTGGAGAAAGAGTGATTCTAGACCCCGCACTCACCACTAACAAAATCTACAACTGGTTCTATCTCATGATCAACGTTGGTGCGCTCGTTGGACAGATTTCGATGGTTTACGCCGAGAAATATGTTGGGTTCTGGCTTTCATACACTCTCCCAACTGTCGTGTTCATGTTCTGCCCGCTCGTCATGTTTTGGGGAAGAAATAAGTACGTTACGCATCCGCCAGCTGGAAGCGTTCTTTCTAAGGCAATGCGCATTTGGTTTTTCGGAATGAAGGGGAGGTGGTCAATCAACCCCTTTATCGTATACAAAAACATGAACGATGGAAGCTTCTGGGAGAGGGTTAAGCCAAGCAACTTTACTCCTGAGTCCAAGCCGAGCTGGATGACCTTTGATGACTTGTGGGTTGATGAGGTCAGGAGAGGGTTCAAGGCATGCACTGTATTTTTGTATTTCCCACTTTACTGTGAGTTAAACTACTTAATAGTCTAAAAGTAATTATATCTAAATACTGACATTTCACTACCAATCAGGGCTCACATACAATCAGATTAACAACAACCTAACTTCTCAGGCCGCTGTTATGAACACTCATGGTCTGCCTAACGACATCATGTCCAATCTCGACCCCTTCGCGCTTATCATCCTTATTCCACTATTCGATCTGGTGATTTATCCGGCACTCCGAAAAGCTGGGATCAGGTTCACTCCTATTAAGAGGATTACCGCTGGTTTCCTGACAGGTTCCATGGCGATGATCTGGGCTGCTGTCATTCAGGCTTATCTCTACAAGCATAGTGATTGTGGAAGCCATGCTGCAGAATGCAAAACTACGGTTAATATAAATGTGTGGGCACAGACTGGATCATATATTCTCATTGCCATTTCTGAAATCTTTGCCAGTATTACTGGCTTGGAGTATGCGTTCACCAAAGCACCAAGGAACATGAGGAGTTTGGTTATGTCATGCTTTTTGGTTATGACTGCTATTGCTGCTGCTATTGGTGAAGCATTCATTACAGTTTCAGAGGACCCGTTGCTTGTCTGGTAAGTTTCTTCTTTGTTCCATGCCTCCCATTGCCAGAACAACACCTAACATCATACAGGAACTATGGCTCAATGGCTGTTATTGCTTTCATCTCTATGCTCGTATTCTGGATTCAGTTCAGAAATCTCGATAAACAGGAGGATGAGCTCAACAAACTCCCGGAAGGTCATCACGTTGGTGGAGCAAGGGACACTGAAGAACATGCGATACCCCAGGCGGCATCCCAGGACGCATCTTAGATGAACCCATATTTATCTTTATCCATTGTACTACTTTTTTTTGTAGCGGTTGATGAATTTATTTATTCATAACGATTGTAAATATTTAATGGCCTAGAAGCAAATAATCAAACTGATTTATTCTGAGTGCCAATATGAAGATCAATAGCAGGTTCCAGTCGATACTTTGCATTCATCTGTCCATATTACAGGATAGTCAGGCGCCGCGTGAGACATGGGGTGGCGCCGAATCCAAGCCTTGAACAGGCAGTATCTGCGTTCCTGCAGTTGTTATCAAGCTCAGCTTGAGAGTTTCAGTTTAAGATACCCGGCCGGCACTAGATCCGTGCCATGATTACATGTATTGACCGGAGGTTGTTTACTAACCAATCAAGTCTTGCTAGGATTAGCGTTGAAGGATGTACTCTATTAAGGATGCATGATGCAGATATTCTGATTAGATCAAGATAAGATCAATTAATAACCTTCATGCCCTGCTATTACGTCACTGTCAATGATCAATTGTATGAGATCGAAAACTATCACTGTCTAATATGTTTTCCTCTAAAGATATATCGATCTTATGAATTTATATCGCTTATACTATATTGCATATTTTCCTCTATGCATCTACAACACCACCGCCAAAGCCCACAGGTCTCCTTCCCCCACTCTCTGGAACGACAGCCATGGCCTTATAGATCCTGCCCATTCCACTCACACCTCTATCTACCAATCTCTTGTATCCACTTTCCAAAAGCCTCTTTGTCTCATCATCCCCCTTCATAGCCCCCGTAAGAGCTTCCATTCTCTCCTTCATACCCATCATGCCCAAGAATGTACCCTGTTCTATAGGCCCATGCACCTCTACATCGGGGCTAGCATCCAGCGCCCTCTCAGCCAATGCCATAAAGTCCACATCAGCAGACAGATCAACCTCTCCGGGGTTGATAAACGGAGATACAGTCCTGTGCGCTCTGATCCCCCTAAGTGAATTCACGGGGATGGTGGACTCCGTGCCATAATCTATAACCAGTGCTGCCCCACTCTTTGAGTCTCCAATACGGGTAGAGATGGATTCCATTATTGTTAGTGATTCGGGCGAGATTTCGATCGTGGAGTTGACATGCTTCTTGAGGGCCTTGTAACGGGGGGAGAGCTCTGGGAGGATGGCCGAGTGTGGTGTCTGGGATTTGGCCGTTGTGAGAGCAAACTCGGGAACTGGTTCGAGGGATTGGGAACGTGGGGTGTGTAGGGTGACATGGGTTGTGCGCGGGGGGAGGTGGTGGACGAGGAGTTCGCGCCAGCCCCCGGTTGTCGAGGTGAATGCGTGGATGGGAAGCGCATCGAAGAATTCGTGGGCTAGTATGAAGGGAGTTGTCAAAGTAGGGGGAGTCGCGGTGGTTTTAGTTGGGACGAAGCTGAGGTCTTCATACCAGACTATAGGGATGGCGTATTTGCTCATGCAGCGCTCGCCCTTTCCGATAGATTCGAAAGACGTGGCTTCGCCGCAGAGGAGCTTCCGCTGGGTCTCACGAAGAGACGCAGATGCCTCGATAAGGTATATCTCACTCACTGCATCACGGAGGGGTTTGAATAAGTTCAATGTCTACAGTCACTTATTCAGTCAACTCATCGTTCCCACCCTCGGGGGTGAGTGAAAGTAGGTAGGGCCACATACACGAAGAACATCATCCATCAACGTGCCTCTCCCTGGACCTAGTTCCACTATCTGCACACCGTCCTTTTTCTTTCCCTGGGCCATCCACTCGGCGACAATCCAGATCCCAATCATTTCACCAAACATCTGGGATATCTCTGGGCTCGTGATGAAGTCTCCGCGTCGGCCAAACGGATCACGGCCTTCGGTACGGGTGGTTGTGTAGTAGCCGCCTTCGGGGTTCGTAAGACATTGCCGCATGTATACTGCGAGGGAGATTGGGCCATTAGCCTTGATAGCGTCAGCGAGGTGCTTCGCAAGTGGGGTTGAGTAAGTTGTTGAAGTCGAAGAATGTCGGACACGAGCGCAACGTCGCGATGGAGCCAGGGTCTGTCGCAAGGGATTTGGGAACACCCACAGCTGTGAGCGAAGGCTAGGTCGCATGGTTGTTCGAAATAATTATTGCTGTGGAGGTAGATAGGCCGTGGTGGGAGGAGTTGTGACGTATGATAGCACATGAAGCAGAGCCCCTCCATTGTTTATGGTAGCCGCATTACACTACTCTATGTAGTTACTGGATACCACCCATGCAGACCGTGACATTTTCTTTTTTCACTCACCAAGTAACCATTGGTAAGATACATCTAGCTGCTTTTAGAACCCACAACTACCCTATGTATGAAGCTTCGAACTCTCGATAAATCCTCCACGCTGCATGCATGACTGCCAACACTGCGTGGCCGCTGTGGAACGCATAATTATATAAACGCACTTCGTATATGGCTTTCGACTTCAGGACTTGCCCCCGAAACAAAACATGCCTACTCAGATTTATAGGTGCAACGGCTACTCTTCTTGGGTTTTCAATGCTGCCTGTCCCTTGCCCCTTCCCCCCTCTCATGCGGGTACAGAAAATCTACAGCAGAGATTGATTCAAATCAAATGATTGACACTATCAGCTATATCTGTGCTAGGTATGAGACGGGGAAGGGGAAAGGGGCGGCGTTTATCGACGGACTAAGAGATAGGCGTAGGTATTGGTATAGCTCCGTTCGAGGTGTTTCTTGTATGCCGATGCTTTCGGATCTTTCTCACGCAGACCACCTGATTGAAACGGCATCTGACCTCGTTATCCAGTTCTCACGGACTATTCCTTTTTTTTATGGTGTAGCGTGTTTTTATCAACTGGTGGACTAAATCAACGTGCTCACGCGCGCAGAAACCATCCAATCCATGGGTTCATCTTATCGGTCACATTATCCAATCTCTTCCACGACAAAACTGAGTGTTAAACGCCTTCCCTAGCCACCCGAACACCCCCCTCACCCGAAAAGTCAACTTCAAAAGAGAGAATCTTCGTTGCAACCGGTTCTGTACCAATCATACTCAACTATTCGGGTGAGGGGGGTGTTCGGATGGATGGCTAGGGAAGGCGTCGATATATAAGTAGTAATCACACAGTGTAAACGGGTTTACTGTGGGTCCATCTATATTGCCAGCAATACATACATCTCTATAGATGAGCTGGTAGAAAAGGCTTCGGATTCGCAGAGGTTCGTCTCATACCTCGTGAGACATGTGTTTAGCAATTGAATGAGTTCATGAGCTATCACTCGCCTCCACCCATCGCCTTCCCCCTCTTTTTTTTTTTTTTTTTTTTAATTCATATCGCTTATCCCTTAAGCTATTAGTATGATACTGGCCTATGGAGCGGTAAATGTGTCAAAAGTAATTTTACCAACAGTAGTAAATTATTTACCACCGGTGGTATAAGCACTGAATTTCAGTCATTGTATCTGCACGCTATCCTACATTAGTACATTTCCACCGGTATAAACACTGAGTTTCGGTCTTTATGCTGCGCTATACTAAATAAGTAAATGTTCAATCATTAATGCCAAAACTTATGAAAATTTCCCACCGGTGGTGAAATACCGCCACCGATGGTGAGATTCCCCACCGGTGGACAATTTTCATATATATTGGCATTATATGGCCCCTTTTGGCCAAAAGGTCTGTGCTTTTATCATAAAAATTAGCATTATAGGGTATCCATACTGGTATTATTTTCACCACCGGTGGTAAAATAATTTACTACCGTTGGTAAAATTACTTTTGACACATTTACCGCCCCATACTGGCCCCCCAAAATCGGGGCCAATTTCCTTGCAAGGGCATGGCTCATGCTAGCAGATTTCATTATCTCTCTTGTCAATCAATTGATCTTACACCTGAATTCTAGCCTCTATACCTATGTAGATTATAGGGTGTCAGTAATGTTGCCAGGTTAAGGTATGACAGTCGAGTCATCCCGTATTGACAGTTGTGTCATCCCGCATTGACAAGCGGATGAGTATATACCAGTCCAATACTCTGGATCTAGATATTTCTCTCCCCTCCAAATCACATATGTGCCTCATTTTAAGCGATTTGGGGGGATGTCAATTATATTTAAATGTAGATAGAAGTACGCTAGCAAAGAGGCTTGATATATCGATGCACATGACAGCTGTTCTGCTAGTACTAGTTGAATTTGGCATTACAAAGATATGACCGACGTTAAAATACGTGGCAGTTCCCATGTTTTCAACACTTCAAGAGTTGGCGATAGGCAATCTTGAATAGTGGAAACCATAGTTGTACTGGACGCCTGATAGCGTGCAGCCGTTAGAATTAGTGAATCAAGGTATCCTAATAGCTAGCCAGCACAATTACTAAGCTGGTACCCTAAAATTACTTCACTACAATGTATCCATGTATATGCACCAAGACTTTTAACGAGGAGGAAAAAAAAATCGGCAATAGGAGCGGAGGTGGCCATGGGTTGATATGAATTGATAGTATCAAACTGAAATAGGGTAAGTGAACCTGTCTACATGACATGTAGTCTATCTACTATATCGCCCCGGTTGCTTGATTGATCATGATTGGTTGTAATAGAACGTACAAAATCCAATATTGTGCAAGCCATGTAGTATACAATTGCAACTGACACCGGGCATATGTTTAATGAATAGGATGTATCGATGCCCGGATGGATGAGATATATATATATGTGCTGTGGTGTATAATATCATGACGGGGGGGTGTTTTTGATATTCAGAGCTAGGTGTTTAGGGCGCGTTTGGCAACGGCCTAAACGGAGTTAAAAAGTCCAAAAACTCCGTTAAAACTGAAAATCTCGTTATGAGAAAAGTTGATGTGTTTGGCATGCCACTTTTAAGTGCAGTTTTGATGATTTTAACGGAGTTTTGAAAACGTAGGTCTGACTTGCTTTTCCATGAAAATACATGCGTTAAACCCACCAAACGGTATCCATGTTTGGCAAACCAAAACTCCGTTGAAGGATTTCTCAGTTTGCCGGTTGCTAACGGGATTGTTGCTTAACGCAGTTTCTAAACTTTACTTCCTCCAAACGGGCCCTTAATTGCAGTTACTTATAGTACATGTGATGCATTGGTGATGTAATAAAGTCTAGTCCTAAGAATGCGGTGATAATTTGTCCTGGTGCTAAGAAATAACCAAGATCACCATGGCTGGTGTTATATATAGGGCTCATGATAATTCATCGGTATTAAATATGCCTAAACATGTTATGTATTGCCACTAGGTAATTATCTCATCTGCCTGTACTATACTAGTACTGAACTTGATCCGTATAAATGTATATTAGGAGAAAATGAGGCTATATTGTTTATCATAATCTACAAGACCTACGACCGTTAAGTAGTTACGGTATATAATCTCTTAAAAGAAAAACAAATGAACTCGGGGAAAGTACGGAAACTAAAGACCTTGAAGCACTAAAAGCTTTGAAGATTGCAATTGGCGCCGGATGGAATAATGCTTCTTGTAACTGATCTCGACTTGAAATCCCAAATAACACTACGAACCCTAGATTCCGAGCTCGATCCAAGATAACCAAAATTTGAAATGAGCAAGAGAGATCTCGAGAATCCATACCCGGACTTAACTACGCTGAGACATGTAATAAACTTCACCGTAAGACATCAAAGTGCTCGATCTCAGGGGCTTTCTCCCGCACAAAATCCACGCCTACTTGAGATATGGCGGACTTGTGGGACTGGGCTTAAAATGTACACTCAACTATAAAAGTTAGCATTTGATAATACAATCGAAAGAGATAAAGAGACTGAAGGGAGCCAACGGATTTAAGCTAACCTCTCTCTTCTCATGATTCTCTTGTTATTTGCTGGGCAGTGAGGCTGCGTACCCACTATAGTTGCTTGGATACATGGGAGGATGGGGACGCTGAGAAATAAATTGAATAGTGACGTTCGTATGCGTGTTGGGCGCTCCGCTAATCCTCATGTCATTTGAGGTCCCTGTGATTCTGAATGAATCTTCGGCATGCGCATCAGATTCTACATCCTTGTGATTTTTCTAATGAATACAGAGTGATTAGTCTTAGCCCGGTAATTTCCAGATGAAATTTGCTGATAATCCACTCACGGCGACCTTTCCTTTCCTCCAAACCTTCCAGCCTTTGAACAAAGCAAGAACGCCAGCAACAGCCGAAACTACCGCAGCTGCCAACCCGGCAGTATTCATCCCGCTCGGGCTTCCGCTTGAAAAATTCGGAGATTCGGATGTCATAGTGATGGTGTTTCTGTAGGCAAAGCGGTAGCTGCTAAGTTTTATTGTGATTATCTGAAGAATTGTTTAAGGATGTGCAGAGCTGGCCGCTGGGTATCGGGTATTTAAAGATAAAACCGTTGCTAGAATTGACAAAAGACTGACTAGCTTTCACGAGAAACGAAATATGGCAAGTCTACTATCATCATTACTCGTGGCAGTTGTCGACAAGTGCTGAAAACCAGTGTTCTAACCTTGATATATGATGCGGTGATGCTTTCATGCAGGAGTTGAAGGAATCTGTGGAACATGTAGTTATTTTTTCTAGAATATGTCACCCACGGTTTTGACAGGAGCACCATTGCATCCATCCATAACTAACCCGTTCAGTACTGCAGTACGTACCAAGAGTACAGCCCGGCCTCGGTGGTAAGAACAATATTTGTAACTACATGCAGCACAATATATCTATGCTCCTTCCTATCCGACCATAAAAACCGGTGCTTTCGGCTTCAGAGAGGGCTGGCTCATTTTAGGCTCAAGTTTCATATGTGTGCTTGGTCCCCGGAATTCTTCTCGACATGCGCCATGTCATTGGGAGCGTTCCTAGAAACTCATTATAATACGAGCCACTATTCAGGCTCTGTTGGGCGTTTGGCGTCCGCCCATAGACTCTCTCTCCAATGTCTGCCACATTTATACGGAGCTAGTCTATTTAATCCAATGCAGCTTCGAGGAATTCTAGAACACTCAGGATTATTTTACATACATGTACATGTGCATGGCTACCATAACGCGATCTTCGAACATAATTAGCTAAAATTATTTTAAAAAATACTCACTCAGGGTGGGGAGAAAGCTGGGGAGAAAAGAGGGGGGGGGGGGGGTATTGCTACCGTAAACCATATATTGGACTAATAGGTACGTTTGAACCAGCTGATTTTAAGCTACGATCAATTAAAAGTCTAGTGGGTGTATAGAAATATTATGCAGGTGATGTTTAGTAATATGTGTTCTTAGTTGACGGTTTACCGTACGTTGTACTGAGTGTAGATCTATATATGATCTTGATATACGATGTAAATATCCTAATCTTGGTTGTGTTCGATGGATTCATGGATTTACGAGACTCGAATCCGATTGTACAATTGTATAAATTGTAGTAGCTGTATACCTGTTACATATTTTGTTTTCTGCGTTTATAATTAGCTAATTATATTTAGGTCAGACTCGGGTGTTGGTACCAATACATAGAGCATCGATCTTCGGTACTCACGATCCAAATTGTTTATATGCAGTCTGTTTCTTAAGATCGAAGCTTGAAGGTTTTAGGCAGGATGAATAAAATTCCTTGAACTCAGTCGTAGGCTTAAGAGATTTCGACTCTACGTACTAATTAGAAGTCAAAGAGTGACGACGTTGATTGTGTAACGATCGATTAATTTCACAATGTGCAATCACGTGCATTCGTTCATCGGTGTACATATATCTGCCGCCCGAGCCCTGGATGTCGAAGATTCGATTTGGCAGGCAGGCAGTCTGTAGAGTATGTAGGTACGTACTTCACATCCGATTAGGGAGTACTGAGGACCGTTAGCATGCCTAAGAAGCCCTAGAGCGACTCAAGCCGCAATTATATAAGCTGCAAGAAAACTTAATTTCGCTCATTATCAACCGCGACGTACGCCATGGCTAATTGACTAGTAATCGATTCATTCCACATTTTCACATAGTCACTAGATATGGCCGATTAATACACCGTTTCCTACGGAGAGTGAGCTCTTACAGTAAAAATGTGTGTGACCAATTAAGTGGTAGCTGGCTGCTATCTTTAAGATCATCTGAGCTCATTGCACCGAATCGCCGGCACCGGCTTCATTTATTAGTTATGCGCACACGCGAAGGCATCAAATGCGAAATGAACAGCAATACTGAGCCCTTGGGGGATCCAAACACGCGGGCGAGGACTGGGATATGATTCAACAGATATTGTCAGCAGGTATCTAATCAAGTTTGGATTGATTTCGATACGTACATAACATACTATCGAATGATATCCGTTTCGAATTCGAGCTTACGTTTTGGGGGTAGTTAGGGGCATGACAGTTGGGAAAGTTCTCTTATCCAAATTTTGCGGCACTATGTATATATATCAATATTTACACATAGTGGTTTTCGTCAAAAAACTAAAGCCTACGTGTCTTGCGCAATTGCGGGCGTATTCAACATCCTGTATACCGTAGCACCGGTATCACAGCTCGTCCGTACTCCAAATCATGAATCCAACCTCAAAACATCATGCACTTTATATGTACTTATAATCGATCGCAATCATTGTTCTTTAACCTTCAGTACATACATGTAGGTACCATCAATACATAATTATAGTGCATCTGTATACTAAAATACATGCAAACCACTAGTTGTGCGTACGTGTTAACGTTAGCTACATGTAAGTTGACCTAAAGTTGAATGCATGTATCAAATTACAAACTTCTAAAACCCACTTTGGGTAGCCGGAACAATATGAGTACGTGGCGGAATGTTGCCGTGTAGGTACATGTATATATATATCTAATAGACTATATCATTCAGACTTGAATCTGAATTAATGAAGGACTTCTCCCGTAGGTAAAACAGGTAGAGAATGACCATATACATATGTATTATATCGATCTTGAGGCGCTAAGTTAGTAGGGTACTAGTAGAGTACTCTACATAAGCAATGTACTAATATTGCTTAAGTACTCATATCTGTACTTTTTGAATTACGTATATACCTGCTGCAGGGTTAAAATTTATTTTATCGAATGACCGGTGCAAGGGGAGTTCTACTCGGTGGCATTGAGATTGTTATTCTGCCTGGTCCTATTTGAATGCCCAGGGGAAGTCTGTCACAACCTTAAGCTAGTCTAGCTTAAAATTTGTCTATTATCAAACGTAACCGGACGGTACAAAGGATCTACTGATCGGATCGAAATTCGAAACCGGGTTCTAACAAATCTTCTCGCGTCTCTAGAGTAAACTTCCGATGGAAAACGTTGACTGGCACGTGCCCGTAGTGATAAAGTTAGAGAAAGTGCACTTTCTAAAGTGGCGCCTAGCTAGGCCTGCGCAACCTAGACCTACTGCAACACCAAGATTTATACTATTGCAGACCTTTCTAGCCTTAGATACATGTACATATTAATTGAAAAAGAAAGAAAACCCTCTTTTTAAATCTTGCGCCGAAAACGAAGCCTCTGAAATTTCATTAAGATCTGTCTGAGGAGAACTTAGGGCCCGTTTGGCAGTTTTCGTGGTTATGAAACTCCGTTATGCAACGACTCCGTTAGATGGGTGCAAACAGAGATTTTTGAAAACGGAGTTTTGGTTTCCCAAACAGCAGTGTAGTTTGGTTGTCAAGATGGATATTTATTTGGTGGGTTTTTGAGCGTTGCAACGAAAACGGAGCTGAAAAGTAGGTAGTACCTACTTTTCAAAAACTCCCTAACGGAGGTTCAAAATTGGCATGCCAAACACAAACTTTTCTTGCAAAACGCAGTTATGAAAAAAATGAAACGGAGTTTTCCCGTTGCCATACAAATTTGCCCACAAAACTCCGTTTGGGCCTGCTCCCAAACGAGCCCTTAAGCTTGGGTACATGTGAGTATTAATCAATGTTTGGTTGATCCAGACTTGTTCATGATATTACACACTAGGCAAAAGCGCATCGACCCCTTTTACCTTAGCTGGTTCGCCCATATTGACCTGGAAATGGCTGCAATGTCAGATAGAAGAAGGCTGCAAATTTAAATGCAGTTGTATCTTCAACCAATGTAGGCAGTTAACCACGTACCAGCTGTCACACAATTACAATTACCCCCCGAAAGATTGGTATTGGATTCTAATCGATTAAAATTTATTCATCACCGGCACCGTGCCCGTGTCATACATGAATGACCACGATCTATGAATGACGCGGACAAATAAAGGGTTTGGTTGTAGTTATCTGTTTAACCAAGAGCTGCGGCCGTAGATATGGTTATCTTGTTAGAACACAAATACACGACTCATGAATTGGTGGCATAACCATGCATATGAGCAAGATTAAGTCGGCGGTCGATCTGACTGTTGTCCCGATCTATCTTCATAGTCAGGTCATAACGGTTTACGGGTCAAAGATAAGGACACTGCTCTACGCATCCTCCTAGTACTCTACCAGCTAGTGGTCAAGATAGATGATAGGATTCTGAAATATATATGGTACCTTGCGTGAATTACACTCAACTGAAGAAAACAAGCCCACGTGGCCACACATGCGTGCAATTGGATTATTGACCATATATCCGTAGATAGTAGCTGAGGTGTAATAAGCAGAGCTGTCAAGGATCGACTGGGCAGCATTACATGTAGGCAGTCGTGTTTTCCTAGTGTTTTTGGACTGGACTGCTATCGCATCCCATGCAAAACGCGCCGAGTCCATGATTTTGTATGGTGTTCAATAACGGTCCAGTTTACAAACAAGATGTAGTTATGCGTGGGTATGCTTCACTGATTAGTTGATCTAACGTTACACACACATGTATGTTTGTAGGTGTAACCATGATTGATTTGAGCCTTCGCTGGTGATGATGAAATGTATACCGCAGTAATTTGTCTCAGCGGACGATTACACAGACGTCGAAGTTGCCTTTTACAGCGCATATGAGGGAAGATGAGGGGGGCGTTTTCAAGACAAATGACCAGATCAAAGAATTTCAACGTCAATGTGAGCGTCTGCTGAGACGAATTACTGCGGTAGATCAAAAAAGACAATTGGATTTTCGAATGTTTGAATGTGAGGCTTGTATATATGATTCGTGGCGTGATGAAGTCTATACATGTATGTTATGCAGTCATATACTCCGGCCTCAGCCGCAAGGTATTCATGATGACTTTATAAAAGATTTAAAACCAGACACATGGTATAGACACCAAGTATACGCAAGCTTAGTTATGTCCTATAACTGGTAACGGCTCGTACAGTTCCTCCAAATACTTGACCTCCTCCTCATCTAACAACTTCGAACCCGCCTCTAATCCTTCTAAAACCCTCTCCACACTCCCCATCCCTATAATCGGCGCTGTGACCTTTCCATTGATCCACGCCAACGCTACCGTAGCCATGCTCCACCCTCTCTTCTTTGCAATTTCTTCAACCCGCCCTATGATCTTTGCATCCGTCTCTGTTGCCCCTATCATGTACAGTCCATTTAAAGCCGATTTCGATCTATTCTCTTCCATCCCACCCCGTAAACTCTTACCCCCGGTTCCAGCGGGTCGTGCAAGATGGCCGCGAGCGAGGGGTGACCAGGGGATGAGACCAACCCCGGTGGCTTTGCAGTAGGGTATCATTTCTCGCTCTTCTTCACGGTAGAGGAGACTGTAGTGGTTTTGCATGGAGATGAATTTAGTCCACTTGTTGATGACGGCAATATGTTGGTATTCGCTGAATTGCCACGTCCACATGGAGGATGCACCAATATAGCGGACTCTGATGGGCTGTTAGTAGATCGAATCAGAGGGAGAGTAGGAGGAACTTACTTGCCGCTTTTCACGAGGTCGTGGAGAGCTTCCATGGTTTCTTCAAAGGGCGTGTTGCTATCACAACGGTGGATCTAGAGGAGATCGATGTAATCTGTTTCAAGACGCTTTAATGACGCATCTACGGCAGAGAAGATAGCTTTTCGAGAGAGCCCTAGATGTTTATAATTAGTTTTGGACGTTATTGATCTTTGGATTAACGAATATGACATACCTTGCTGATTTACATATTCCTTCGTGTACGCAATGTTTGGAATCTTGAGCATATCCGTCATGCTAGTACCAGGGTCTATAAAACAATTACCATTATATCAGTTCTACTCTAATTTGCATTGACAGTACAAAGGTGCTGTTGGGGCTGAGGCTTTGTCTTCAGAGGACAGTCATTTTGATGATAATGATCTCCATTAAGACATGAACCCGTACTATAGTATAGGACAGTCCTATGGCAAGGATTCAATATATTAGAAAATCTTCCAATTACCTCCTACTGTTCCATTGCACTTAGTCATAATGACCAATCTCTCTCGTGGGATTTTATAGTTCCTAATAGCCTTCGCAATGATCCTCTCCGAGTCACCATAACCGTAAACATTCGCCGTGTCCCAGCTGTTGATGCCATTATCGTATGCGGCTTTCAGAATTGGAAGAGCTTCATCCTCGCCCAGGATCCATGGTCCCAACCAGTTGGAGTTGCCAAAAGACATAGCACCGAGGACAGGGTTCGAGATCTTCAGCCCAGAATTGCCAAGGCGTGTGTAAGTAACAGTTGGTTTTGCGTCGGAGGCCATCTTCACGAATAGCAATATAAGGTTTTTTTTAGGTGACAATTTATGTGAAATGCTTTGAGATGAACTCTTCAGTTAATTGGGGAGCTCGAAAGCTTTGAGATTATATACGCAATCCCTCGGAGAAGAATGGTCCCGTCCGAGTGCCGTCGATCCGTTGGGTCAGTAGATACGGAGAAAAGTTATCCGTAAAGTCCATCTTAGTTCCGAAAAGATTCCTGTCCTCGGTGTTCCGTTGCAATCGGTGTTCCGTTGCAATCGATGTCGTTGTACTTGGAAGCTAGATACATTCTAATCCATGATGTCCGTATGCAGTGTAGTTGTTGCACATCATGTATGATGTACTCAACAGGGGTATCCTAATCGCTCAAAGAGGCTAGTATCAAAAAGATTGAACTAAGAGCGATAATCAACTAAATAATTAAGCATTGGCTCAATTGATCAATTAAATCAATCAAATATCCAATCAATTGCATGCAATTGGATATGGTTGACGAGTGAGATATTGTGAATAACTTGCTTATACTTCGGAAAATGCCGACCTACGTGTGGGGGTAAAAATTGTGGCTTAATGGATTCTTAATGCTTCAACGGCCGGCTGATTAGTACAATAAATCAACTTCTGCAGTCGACGTCTCAAGAGGACATCCCAGATTTGGCCTCGTGTCCATCCCCACCTACCCTACGTCTCATACCGTCCCAGGTCAACCTCCTAGTTGATGTGAACCGCATATATATGCGCATGTCTATATGCAATGGGACTTGTACGACAGGCGAAAGCTGAAGTTACCACGGTCGATCGAGAAAGGATCACACGATTGGATACCCCACTGCTCTAAAGCAGTACATTGAGGTAAGTCCTACAGCTCGAGATCTTCCCTTGCATGTCCAATACATCATTGTTCCCCACACACAACACAAGCCTACTCGATTACATATAGGTGCAGTCATATTATCCATTACGGCCGTTGGGATCTTTATTGGCGTCTTCAGCTTACCAGGATTCACCCGGCTCCAGATACCCTTGCCATGCGAAAGAGACCACAGTCCAGACTCACTCAAAATATCATACTGGTCACAGCACTCTATCCGAATAGAGGTTATAGGATGATATTAACGACTGACCTATATAGAAAATCCACCTATACCCCCTGTGCATACGAAGAGTGGTTATTACTCGCAACCGACAACAAAGAGAGCTTCCCCGGTATTGTGGAGTTACCTTGATTGGCGAACGGTTAGTTTACGTCTAAAAAGTTTCCGAATGGTTACATATAAGCATCTACCTATTTTTTTGTGCTCTAACCCTCCTGGGTATCATCTAGAGTACATAAAATAATAGGTTGCACACGAGAACTCGCATTATAGACCATTCAGAGATCGTTCCGAACGGATGACACTCCACAAGAGGGAAAAAGGATGGAGTATTCTGTTCGGCGAAGTAGGAATCTTCCGGATAAGGCTTGACTCGGTAGGTCTTCGATGATCAAGCACCACCCTCCAATGATCCAGGGTTCCCTCGGACAATTTAGTTGGGCTAAACCAACAAAACACTACAAGCTTGCATCTGATTAGGCTAGAATAAATTTTTCCAGGTCACTAATATCATAGGCTACATGATATAAGCCCTACTTTTACCAAATATATACTTTTTTATTATAAACACTCGGGTCCGAACTAAAAGAAATAACTCTGAAAGCTGTACTATCTGGTTAAACAAATATAAAACTACCGAGAACCGCCGACCCCCATTCCTCTCGTTATAATCTACCTCCTGAATTTATAATCAACACCATATATTACCATCACCCCTCCTCTTAGTCCTCCTCCTCCTCTTCAACGAGTACCACTCTTGGTCCTACAAACATCCCTCTCCCTTCCACCCACCACGCAACCGTTGATACAATAACAACACCCAAAAATACTACCGGTGACCAATTTACATCCTCCCACGTCTTTGGTACATTTGGCGGCAGCATAAACAGCGCCGTCACTCCGGCCGCAAACGCCAAACCGACCCCATTCACCGCCCAACCTACCCATCCGGTCATCTTGAAGCCCTCTTTGGTCCCAACCAACCTCGTCCTACCGGTAAACACATTGATTGCTACAGGAAAACCGTAGGAAAGACTAAGAGCAATCACACTAGCGGACAGAAATGCATTCAGGGTGTCTGTGGAGATTAGATACAACCCACCCATGAGCAGTACTGGAACCGCGGTGAGGAGAAGCGCATTAACCGGAACGTGGAGCTTAGGATGTATTATCGAGAAGGTCGAAGAACAGGGAAGACCTCGATCTCGTGAGAATGCATAGAGCATACGGGACGAGGTAGTCATGATCGTGGTTGTACCAAAAAGAAGGCAGACCAACGGGAAGCTACATAACCTATTAGAAGCAGAAGGTATAGGAGAGTAGTAACACATACATCAAGAGACATATAGAAACGGTTTTACTCCCAGTTGAGTGGTAGAATATCGCTAAGATAGGCCTGTGGGATGTGGTTAGCTCATTATGGTCATGGAATCTCACTCGGAGAATCTTACCCGCACGGCGCACTAATAACCTCCTCGATAGACCCCATACAGAACAATAGTACCAGAAGGAATCCAAATCCCGTTACCATACCGATAAGGACAGCATAGATCATGATTTTAGGGCCCTCACGCGAGGCGTGTGGGATCTCTTCAATCATATGCGCGACAGCATCATATCCTGTTAGCGCCAACGAGCCTTGAAGGAGCCCTAGGGACCAGGCTATGCCATTAGGCCAGCCGGTGTGATTGACAAATTTGGTGAAGACAAAGCTGGGGCTTTGATATCCGGTCCCTGCGGAGGCAAATAACAGCGTAGCAGAGATTATGGTGACCCCCGAGACGGACCAGATGACTACAAGACTGGTAAGTAA
Organism: Morchella sextelata; assembly: GCF_020137385.1. NCBI lineage: Eukaryota > Fungi > Ascomycota > Pezizomycetes > Pezizales > Morchellaceae > Morchella > Morchella sextelata. The sequence goes on from NW_025408616.1 coordinate 314,207, forward strand.
ACAGAGTTTCGAGCTAAGGGAGGGGAGGTAAGTAGGTACATGCAAATCTGCTGAATATCGGCAGCACACGGTTCCCAAAGACATTTATCGCGAAAGCTGTGACCGTGAAGGCAACATACACGGACAGCATCTGCCCTGGGGTAGCTACATATTCCTATCGATCCATATATCAGCATCCGCATATGTATCCCCTACCATTAACTACCAAGTACTAAAGATTATTACTACTAACTGCCACCCTACTAATATCAATATCAACACTAACCGGGTCCAACAAACTCGCTATGCCTACAACCATCTGGCTCGCTAAGCTCCCACCTGTCGCGACCAAAAACACCCAGCCAGAACAATTAATCCAGCCACACATCCAGCTCAGCAGCGGCATCCATTCTGGAGGTGATACGACTGCAACCCAATGATATTGCCCCTGTCACGAAAAAATTTAAAAATCAAAGTTAAACTTCTCCCTGTAAGCTTTCCCATGTGTAAGGGAATGGACTTACACCAGCACTGCATCGCACCACATCACATGTCAGCCAACTTCAACTACACCACACCACGCACAACCTAACCCAACAAAAAACTAACTCACGTAGGATACTCAGCTAAAAACTCGGCTAGCGATGCTGCTAGGCACAGATTACAAACCCCGGACACAACAAGACCCCACACGACAGCCGAAGGCCCACCGGACGGGAGCGCGATTGAGAGCGAGGCCGAGAGCGCAGTCCACGAGTTAAGGATCGCGAATGCGAGACCGAGCATTGACAGCTTTGTGTGATTCCGCTCCAGCGCCGGTTTGTGGAGTAGGGGCGCGTCTTCGGCGGTCGCGGGCGACCGCGAGAAGAAGGAAGATAGCATGGTAGGTGGTGTATTGTGTGTTGTAGTCAACTAGAGTATGTGGTATGGTGGTGTATGAGAGCGCGTAGTTGGCTATCTGCACGTACTTATCGTTGGGCTATCTAGCTAGCTGCCGTTGACATCTACGTAGTAGCCGGTGCATCTAAAGAAAGAACTTGTGAAATGGTGTTGATTATTTAGATTTCCCCAAGCGGTTACCTCTAACAAGTGTCTTTACATTTAACCAATTCGATTTTGGCAAGTATTATTTGCACCGTTGATATCCATCCTATTTTGAAACAGGCGACACGGTCATTGGTCAGGCCTTGACACACATCACTGCATGGTTGGCCTCCTACCACTTCCAGAATCGCATTCCAGCGATGAGGCTATCACGATGTTGATTCCTCAGGGAAGGCAAGCAATACAGCTGCCGTAGTTTAATTAGAGTTTGGCCTATCACGGATTTTCCCGAACAATGTGATATGGCGGAATAACAATTTTCCGCGGCACGATAATGATATGTAGCATGTAACTACAGTACTTACCCCACAGTAGATGATATCACAGCTAGCTGTCCCCCCCAGCCCAGGACACAGCTTAACTTCACTTCATATCTCAGGATAGCATAGGAGAACTCACCTCCACCAAACTCGACAACCCCCAAACCCTCCATAGTATTCGAAATAAACACAGACACATTCATTACAATGGCCTCAATCTCCTCTCGAATCTCCATCCGCTGGGTAAACCCCTCCCCCCACCCCTAGCTCCCTCTCCCTACAGCCAAATCAAAAAATCTAACCTCTATCTATACCTTCCCTCCTAGCCCAACACCAAACCCCACGAACACACAAACACCCTCGTCCTCACAACCCCCAAACGCTTCTTCGTCGACCTCCGCGTCATGCGCCAGGCCCCCCAGAACCTCTACTGGGGCTTCGCCGGCATCTCGCACAAGTCCGAAAGCGGCGACGTCGGCCGCTGGGTGCACACCGTCGACTCGCGCTACGACGACGTTGTCGAAGACTCTGGCACGTTCACGCAGCTGGCCAACGGCGACTGGCTGGAGCGCGGGACAATGCTCGACTTTGACACGGGCCTCGTCGGCGACTATGAGGAGGTTTGGCGCGACACCGAGCCGGAGCCGAGGGCGGCGGCGGTGCTGGTGCTCGGCGAGCATGCGCAGAGGAGGGTTGGGCCCGAGAGCGATGCGTCGGCGAGGGGCTGTGTGGTGAGGTTGGGGAGGTGGTGTCAGGGGGTGATGAAGGTGGATGGGAAGGTGACGGCGGAGAGGTGGGTGTTGGGCGTCGGGGAGACGGAGTGGTCGAGGGTGTGGAAGTGTGGGGAGGGGGTGATGCCGTGTATGGTTGCGTGTGTGGAGCAGCGGGCTGAAGAGGTGCAGGGCAGGAGAGTGGCGAATACGAATGGAGCGTCGCAGATTGAGGTTAGGACGGAGATTCGTGAGGGGGACGAGATCGAGTTGGCGGATTATAAGTGGAGGGTTGTTGAGAAGGCGACTTGGTAGATCGTTTGTTGAGGGGCTGTGCAGATTTGTAACTTGCTGACCTGGACTTCCTTCTTCTTTTTCTTTTTTAGCTTTGAATGATTGGCTACTAACTGAAGAGAATAGCTTGTGGGATATATACCCTTCGAGTGACAATAGATGAACTTTGCTAGACGCATATTCGAGTTCTTATCGTAGAGACACTAATTCGCAATAGTGAAGAAGCTCAAAAGCTAAAATGAGATATATAGGCTAGCCATTAAGGTGGGTAACTCGATCGACTCAGGATTTCCCATGGCTTCAATATGTCCTTCCCACTAGTACCCTAAATTATATCTTTGTGTGCACGCATGTACCTACGTTAAATCGTCCTAGAAACACCTCTATATCAACAACAGATGCGGAGGGTGGTTAGAGCCAGTGGTTGTAATAGCTATCCTGTGTTGCCCTAGCCCTGATTGACCACCAATCCCCCAATCCCAATCCCCTGCACCGAGTGATAATGGATGACCTCTACTTATCGCGGCCACGAGTTAGGGCAATCCACCAACTCGAGTGATAAAACATGACCTACACCGCATTATCAAAGCCCATATCGTAGTCGCAATCCGGGGTGCAGATAATTAAGGTTGGAATATAAATTACTAGGTATCGGGGCGGGGTAGTTTGGCTGAGTGTCTAGCTTTGTTATGTCCAGCTTATATGCATGCTCCTCTGTTGTATATATGTGTGGTTCTTGATTGGCATTCTCGCTCTGCCGATGATCCACTGCCCTTATTTATGGGTGTGGTGTGGTTTGTAGGTAGGTATAGGCTAGATTGAGTACAGTGGAGTGGGATGAGGTGGCCATATATAGGGCAGGGAAATGATTGCGATGGAACAGCTAGTCTGGACGGGCCAAGATCACAGCCAAAGCAGAAATCACAACAAGATTCTCTGAAGCCCTCCCCGCTACTCCCCTCCTCCTAGATAACAGAACCTGCACATAACCAAACCGTTACCAGGAAGCAACAAAGGGCCCAGTGCTCGAGTAGGAGCCAATCCGGCTTGCATGCGCAGGGGTGGGTGACTTTACGGTGAGCGTTGCAGTAGGCTAGCTATATCGATTCCGCTAATTTCGGATCTACACGGTGGAGGAATACAATATATGCACTTGTCTACCTACCTATGATCTATCTACGCACATGTAGTAGATATGCAAAGATATCTTACTTGCCCAATGACATGGCCATTGACATTTCTGGAACCAACGCTATTGGTCTGGTGTGACGTAGCCATGGGTGACAATATCTGTTGATAACCTGCCCCTCAAACCTCCAGTCAGTGAACACCTGCAAACGTTCTCCATCACCAGCCATCACTCGACTCTTACCAAACCGCCAAGCCACGCGCAAGCCATGTCACACAGACGGAGGTTACACAGCCAGGGGCCCAACCACCGCACACCCCTAACCCCTAACCCACACACCACCGCACCGCAGCTCTTGCTCTCGATCCACAGCTCACAGCCCACACTCGCCCCCCCCCCCCAACCAGCAGACCCGCAATTCCACACACAATGTCCACAATGTCCACAAAACCCAAATCCCGCTGGGAATCCTCCGACCCCGCCGACCCCGCCGACGACGCCGACGCCGCCACCCGCCGCGCCGAAAAAGAGGCCCGTCGCGCCGCAAAGGCCGCAAAGGCCGCTGCCAAAGCCGCCTCAGCAAGCACCTCCACACCCACTACCACCGCCACCGCCACCGCCACATCCCCGCCCACGAAACGGCGGCGCATCGACGAGGACGAGGCGGCAGCAGCAGACCCGAACGCGCCATTGAAGCTGCTGCGGTACGCGGCGCCGGAGCTGGCGCCGTGCGCGCACGTCGACAAGTATGAGGCGCTCAACAGGATCGAGGAGGGGAGCTATGGGGTTGTGACGCGGGCAAAGGACCGGGCGACCGGGGAGGTGGTGGCGCTGAAGCGGCTGAAGCTGGAGAGGGAGACGGATGGGTTTCCGATTACGAGCCTGCGGGAGATTACGACGTTGCTGGCGAGTCGGCATCCGAATGTGGTGAATATTAGGGAGATTGTGATGGGGGATACGTTGAAGGAGTGAGTCTCTTCTCCCTCTCTCTCTCTCTTCTTCTTCTCTACTCTGCGATATCTTGAATGCCTCTTTTAGAGAGGTTCTAGGATGGTAGATGAGACTGACAAACACCCCCCCCCCGGCGGATAGCGTCTTCATAGTCATGGACTTCATCGAACACGACCTCAAGATCCTGAGCGAAGACATGCAAGAGCCCTTCCTGCAGTCCGAAGTCAAAACGCTCCTGCACCAGCTCGTCTCCGCCACCGCGCACATGCACTCGCAGTGGATCGTGCACCGCGACCTCAAGACCTCCAACCTGCTGATGAACAACCGCGGCCAGCTCAAGATCGCCGACTTTGGGCTCGCGCGCCACCTCGGTGAGCCGCTCACGCAGCTGGTGGTCACGCTGTGGTACCGCGCGCCCGAGCTGCTGCTGGGCGCCGTCACGTATGGCGCCGAGGTCGATATGTGGAGTATTGGGTGCATCTTTGGCGAGCTGCTGCTGAAGGAGCCGTTGCTGCAGGGGAAGAATGAAGTGGATCAGTTGGCGAAGGTGCGTATTTTCCCCTCCCGCTCAACCTCAACTAGGGGGGGTGGGAGATCTATGAACGGTACTGACATGGAGAGATAAGATATTCGACCTCTGCGGCATCCCCACGGAAGAAACATGGCCCACCTTCCGCAAGCTCCCCAACGCCAAGGCCCTCAACCTGCCCAAAAAACCCGGCTTCACGGGCCCCCGGCTGCGCACGAAGTTCCCGCTGCTGACCGCGGCCGGCGTCGACCTGCTCTCGCGGCTGCTGACGCTCGACCCCGCGCAGCGCATCAGTGCCGAGGACGTGCTGAAGCACCCCTACTTCAAGGAGGACCCGAAGCCGAAGAGCGCCGAGATGTTCCCGACGTTCCCGAGTAAGGCGGGACAGGAGAAGAGGAGGAGGCATATGAGCCCCAGTGCCCCCGTGAGGGGGGAGGCGCCGGCGCTGGTGGGCGATTTGGGCGGCTTGTTTGGCGGACGGGATGAGGAGGAGGTGGGGGCGGGGTTTGTGTTGAGGATGGGGAGGTAGTCGCGTTGGGGAGGAGGGTTGAGTGGGTGGTTGTGGGTTTTATATCAACTAAAAGTGTTTCGAGCCGTGTTTGTACGTTGCAGATACAGGTGGTATTGGTACTAGGACGCGGGAGATGGAGGTCTGTTTACGTGTAGACGTGGACCTCGGAAAGTGTATTCAAGAAATAATGATAATCGGTTTATGCCTGTGTTTGTGGCCTCTCGCAGGGCGAGCGGGTCTTTAATATACACTGATTCTCAAGAACTAAATCACTGTCTGTGCTCTATCTGGCGGGGGGGCGCTGGTTGGGTGAGTTGGTGCATGCCCGGGTGAGCTTGATTTATATGTGGGCGGTGACACTATACGAGTGATGGTTCGTGATCCCGAGGCCGGTCCGTTCCGTTATTGCTAACTTATTCGGCGGTTACATGATTCCTGGGGTTTTGTGCTGGCTCATGCGAGCTATACCATCGGTCAAACACCACTGGCTTGTAGTAATGGCCAATGATCTAGTCAGATTATGATGGGACCCGATGACTCTTCTTCCGCCCTCGAGGCTGAAGGGCTCGAGAGTGGTGTTGATGAGAGGGAGGTTGTGACGTTCTGCGGCTAGATAGATAAATATAACCCGACTCAACGCACCGTCCGCGGCTTATCATTTCCAAAGTTACCCGCTCAACTGCGACAAGAGATGGCTAGAAGCCTCTACAACGTTTTTTTACCCCGCTTCCCTTGTTTCTTCCGCACTACACTCCACCGTTTTGCCACAGGCCCGCTGCCATTAGAACGACGAGCTCTCTCTCTCTCTCCCCAGGTCCGCCCCCGATGCCGCGAGGGGATAACATACTTAGCAGCAAGACTTAACTTACAGGGAGCGAGGCTCGCCAGCTGCATCACGGCTTCGCCGGTAAATATAAAGGCGATTTATTATCACGCCGAGATCGAAGGCCACCGCTATTACTCGTCATATATGCCAAAGGACGTGGCTGAGATGTTACATCTGTTGATAGAAACAGATTGTGACATGGACACTTGTTCCACCACTGGAAGAGACCCCTCGATATGGACAAGCACACGGCCCATGCCCAGAGTAGCGGCTCATCCTTAAAAGTGCAGCACAATTCCGAGACCAGCAAGATGCAGCGATAGCCGCGCTAGAAACATCAAGCTTGAACTTACGGCAGAAGAAGCCCTCAGGACCCAGGCTAACTTACTCCCGGTCATAGTAGCTTACAGCTCAGACTTCCGTGCCGGGTTCTTTCACCACGTTGACCTATCTCGCGGGAAGCTCTAATGTGGCTTTTTTTTTTTTTTTGCCCATTTCTGGAATGTCCGGTGCCGCTGCGGAGAGGCGTGGACTTGAGCTCGTCAGCCTTTCTTACAGAAGGTAGTTGGAATATGTTCAGAGCCAGCACAGCCCACTGACCAAGGAAGACACGGTCCGGGTATTATTTGCAGAGTCTAGAAATAGGCATACCAGATCGATGCAGCAGTACTACAGACACGGGATAAAGATTCCCCGAAACCGAGAGAACTTTGGTCATGATATATATATCAGCCTAATGCATCAATAACCGTGCCAAAGGTGCATAGCCGCGCATATCATCAACTGTCAAGGGATTTCTCTGTTGATGTTGCTGGATACTGTTTTTTTAACGGAAAGTAATACCTTCAGAAGCTCTTCGCAGAAGATGTTGCGAACTTGGCAGAACAAGAGGGGGATAAGTCTGCGAACTAAACATACAGATCCAGGAATAGTTTTGTGTGCTCTTTCCGCTGTACGTTGATAGAAACGGAGTGAATATAGTCACGGGCTGTCACTCGAGATGTCGAGTGATATTTCATGATTGTCTGCTTAGGCCCTTTCTATGCTAGGTAGTGTGGCTTATGAGACCGAGCCTTGTCATGAGATAGACAATAGCTTTACCTAAGCGTCTGACCTGGAGAGGGGGATCTACTAATTTACCCTATTAGCTTTCCGGAGTCAAAGTATTAAGACGATCGAGGGCTGGCCGAACAGCCTATTGCAGCCAGCTTATGGTATCGTACAGATATACTCATGAATTAAGGGATATAGGTGTCCCAAAACCATGATGCTAGCACCTCTCTGGCAAGACAAAAGATCACAGCAAAATTGGGCAAGATATTAACAAAAACAATAGAGACTATTGAATCTAGTCATCTTTTGGCCTTTAAAAGAGTCAGCACTGTCCCGACGGCATATGATGCTTAATTCCTGTCGGAATGCGTGTTTGGCGATTATCTTAGACAGCGCCTCCAGAAACGAGTCCAAACTCAAAATTCTGTTTGGTATAAGGAGCCGACGGTGATTCTACGCGTAAGGCTCTCATGGTCATGAGTCGGCCATGAAAGTATTGTGAGCTCGCGCTCTCAAAAAGGCGGCCCCACGAATGTGGTCCGTTATTTGTGAGGCTACACTTGCCGCTGCCAACGCGCCGTGGGAAACCTATAAGCGCGAAGTAGTAGTCGAAAAACAATAAAGGGAGGCGGAAGTCTATAAGGAATTTCACGCGGCAAACAGCTTCTCTTGAGAGAGTTTCCACGGTGTTGAGCTTATATAACGTCGACATTCTTAGTTTGAAAAACGACCTGAAGTGTACAGATATTGTTGTGATAACAACACATACGAATTCTGGGTATAAAACCACCCCGCAAGCCAAATATAAAAGTTATTAACTGCGCAGGTAATACGTCTCACGATCACTGGTTTACACATACTAATCCTACCAGGCCCTTTGCTATAGCGTTTGGTGACTACATGTATGGCCTATATGTACGTAGGTAGGAGGCTGACCGGGTGGGTTGAAAGATCCGCAGGATTAGCTAATCAGAGGGGGACATGGCCGCACTAGTTGTCGGGTAATGATAAATTTGCGCAGGAATCTAACAATATTTAGGCGTTTACTTTAACGTGTAGACGAACATTTAATTGCATGAATAAAGTTGAACAATATATACGATCTCTAGATTTGTCAACACGGCGGGCCCCAGGATGGTATTCAACAGCAGTCTGTTTCACAGACATCAGAACTTTATGAGTACACCATTCGTCATCAGCACCCCAAGCGCTAGGCCAAAGTAGGTCGAATTTATTAGAAATGGTCCTATTATATAAATCCGCTTATACGCATAAGGACATAACCACCATCCGAGTCATACTACAATTAAAACTACAGCTCGATGACCTAACAACCTGTTGGCTTTAGCCATATGGGGTGTCAACTTTAAGAAAATTTGCACATGGAAGAGCATTGTTACAACGACTAGCGGGATTTTATCGTGAGAAGATACCTACATCATGTATTACTGTAATACGCATATCATGTACGATCGCGTATTCGTAGGCCTCCCCGTTGACCTCATTGCACAGACTCAGGTATATATATCCTGGTTTCCCCCAAAAGCTTTTTTCCTCCTTCTCGCCCAGGTTTCTATTTTATAACCCACAACATATCCCACTCGACGCACAAATACCCATCTACCTCGTCTTCCTGAATATACCAAAAAACTCTGAAAATGAAGCTTCCAACATTTTTATCCGTCTTTTTTTATTTGGCACTTTTACTGTCAATCGCAGAAGCGGCCCCCATTTTTGGTCTTTGGGGTAGCGAACCTGTACTAGATGTTTATGACAATGGAGTTGAGCATGCTACGTTCACTCTTGCCGGTATTTCCACTTTTCCAGCATTTTTTCCTTTTTTTTTTTCTTTTCATGTACGTCTGCTAACCAAGATACACTAGATGCGCCAAAATCGGAGCAGAATACCGGCTCTTTGTTGTCTCGATTCCCGATTTTCGACACGCTCCTCCCGTGGGGAATTACCAAAACAGAGACCGACGACATGATGAGCATTTATACTGCGCTTTCCGAACCTGGTAAGTTCTTTCCCCTTTTGCTCGGTTATATCTCCATGATATGAGAAAGTTTACTCACATGAATGTTTCGTTCGACAGAAAAGGAAATATTCGTCAATACTGTTCATGAGCAAGTCGAGAAGTCAGGCGGGAAGGCTAAGTTTAGTTGGAAAAGTTTCTTCAAGCGCTTCTGGAGTTGGGCAAGTGGGCTGTTCAGCTCGTGGGGTAAGAAAAAAGATAAGGTTGTTTGATATACTTTCTTCGAGTGAAAGGTGTATAAAATGAATTTTTAAGATCATACATGTACTTCTTGTAACTTTCCCTATATCGTACATCATGATCACTTGGTTATAGAGGAGGTCTGTCGACCACCAAGCGCCCGTTAGAGGTTTCTTTCTCACAGAACCTCTGGGTGGTCATATGAGGATCATGACTATAGGTAATGTTGTAATTTCACAGCGTTTGTGAACACGACCGCTATTACATACAGACAAAAAAAACCGTCAAGACAACTTTTTTATATGGCATGCAATAGTGGTCGTGTCCACAAACGCTGTGAAATTACGAGTAGCAATCGATATGAACCCGGCCTACTTTGCTTCATTACTAATCCTTTTTTAGTAAGCTGGAAGTAACCCAAAGAAAGTATGAGTAATTCCGTTCAGCAGACCAAATCTGTTCACAACGAAATTTGTATTCCAGACACCAGCTGGACTTATATCTAGGTCGTCAATCACTCTTCGTGGTGGTAACACCGGGCCAACCCCTAGTCTATAAATGTACAAATAGCGTAGACATTTTGTAGAACATGTCCTGATTCGGACACAAAACGTAAATAAATAATTTTTCCGGTCTGTACCGTTATATGCATAACCTACTAAGTGCAACGAGCCAATCGATAAGCCTCGGCTGTTTTACATCCGTAACATTCTCTGCCCCGCACCTCAGCAGTTATCATCACGCTTGGTCGATAAGGAGGATAAGCACGAGCACAACCGGCGGCACAACATCACGACAGCCTCCTCAAGCTGGCCGGAAACCCTGGGCCACCTGAATACGTGGAAACTTTCACCGTTAGCATCAGCCTCTGCCCACCATGTCTGTACGAGGTATTTGAATTCATTTATCTACTTATCACTCTCTTTTGCGCACTTTGGCAGTCTCCCGCATTTATACCCCCATTCATATCCTTTGTTTTCTCGTAGTCGTTGTTATTGTTATTGTTGCCTGCACTTGATTCCCCCGCCATTATGATCGCTGCTCACAGAATGTTGTTCACCCCAGTTCCCGACCAACAATCTGCTTCGGCTACCTCCTCTATAAGATCCGCTTCCCCGGACCGACCTTCGCTGCGCGGCGCCCGTTCGTTCTCTCGTCTCGAACCGTCGACAACTAATCCTCTCTCCCGGCTCGGAGGTGAACTCACAATCCCCGAGATATCAAAAACAGTTTCCGAGACTCCGTCTCCCATCGAAGAACATGACGAAGAAGATCCCGGGAAAGAGCCGTCATCCACCAGCTTTCCTGAAGGATTTGACGAGCTCCCCATTGAACTACTTAGTTTGACGGACCGGTTTGCACCTCTTATCGTTTTCTGGGAAATAGGTTTTAGGTCTAATAGAACATCAGCTTTATCGAGTCTTTGTCTGCCAAAGTCCACCCCAACCCATTGTCAGTAGCCCAACTTATAGAGCTATTTCAGCAATTTTACATCAGTGCATTCCAGCAAGTCGATACCCATGTTTCGCACTCCTACTTGTCACTTGCGTCCAAGAAACCCCGGTCTTCTCCATCATCGTCGAAAAACCCGACGCAAATGTTGTCAAGGGAGGAAATAGCCCAGAAGAAACGTGACAGGAAGATGCTTGATATTAAGCGGTTAGCCCTGGAAGAAGCCGTCGAGAAGCGGATTACGGAAGGTGTCTATGATCGCTTGTGGAGGCATAAAAGCACGGATGACGAAGCCAGGGATGAGAGTTTGAGAAGCAAGATGGCAGCTCTGAATGTAGTTGGTGTGAAGCTGGGGCACCTGGGAGTTGAGTTGGAAGGGGTGCAGGGTGATATTGAGGAGGAGCTCCGGCCAGCGGTAGAGGCACTAGTAGCGATGAATGATCCGAAAAATCCTGTAGGGAAGCTGCAATCACTGAAGCAGGCACACAAAGCGATCGTTGGTATGATAAAATATTTCTATACTTTTAGTAAGGTTTACTGACTGAAAATATTCAGACTGGTTGTCAACGCACAATTCATCTTCTTCCGCGGATTTCATACTTCCCACTCTCATTTACACGCTCATAATATCACCCCCTACACAAAGCTTCAATATTATCTCAAACCTCTTCTTTATCCAACGTTTTCGGGCCAAGAAAGCGATCGATGGGGAGGCTGCCTATTGTCTAACAAACCTTGAAGCTGCAATCTCATTCCTTGAGACTGTCGACCTGGCCACTCTTAAAGTAGAAGACCCAGACGAAGGCCGTCCAAGAAGCAGGAGCAGAAGTCCTCTTCCGAAAGAAGAGTCTGAAGCAGGAACGCCTGAAATCCCTTGGGCACCAGTTGGCGATCCTTTAGGCAATCTCACTGATAAACTCGCGGCAGCTCATGCTAATGCTGACGCTGCAGCCGCTGAGAATGCGAACAAACCGCATGTGAAGGTCATTGGGGCAAACCCATCTGCATCATCATCTACATTGTCACTCCAGCCTCCTTCTGCTGCTAATGCGGCCAATGTGGGCGGGATGCCAAGGAGACTTTCATACCTCACTCCAATCGACATTGCTTCTGGTGCTATTTCTACTGCGGATCAGGGGATTCGTGGTATTGGTAGCACATTAGAAAGTAGCTATAAGTTTCTTTTCGGGAAGATGGAGAAGCGCGGAGAGGAGCTCCCTAAAACACTTGAGGATGCTCGCAAACTAGTGGACTCCCCAATCATCGGATCCTTTGACGATGAAAAGTTTGCGGAGAACGATGGAGGTTTAAAACGAGTGGCAAGTGAGGCCAGCATCAAAAGCACCCAGAGCCATAAGACCGAAAAGGAGACCACATTCGGTACACCCCCGAGATCGTCAACGACGCCTGCAGCAGTGGCGGCAGAGAAGCTGGGAAATCTAGGAACCTCATTAGGTCGCTTCGCGGTACGAGGATTCACAAGAAGTACCACGCCCGCTGCATCAGCAACAACCTTGTCACAGACGGATGTTCTCACGGGAGCTGCAAAAGGGCTGGGTATTGTAGGTGCGGCGGATAAGGGACATACCCATAAAAGAGACGACAGCGCGCCTGTTGTGGATCTACTATCTGTATGTTGCCCCCCAATCTTCGATCAGTGCCTTGAGAAAATGCTAACATCGATTACTAGACATTCCCCGATCTTGCGAATTCCTTACCCAAAGTCAAAATGGGAGTTCCACCAATCGCGAGGTTTCTTGATGTCGAAGATCCTGGGGAGCTACGAATCTCCGAAGTGGGCGAGTTGCTGAAGGATTATAAGCGGCTAGTTGAAGAGCTCCGAGTGAGGGGTGCGTTGGACTAGCTTCCGCGTGGGCTAGTAATTAAATATTGGTTTCTGTCAGTACGTTAGGGAATGGCGTTTATACGTATAGTTATGCATCTTTTTTCGTGTCTTTTTTTTTGCCGAGCCCTAGAGGAGTTTTTTTTTGGGTTTCCTTTTAAATTTTCTTTCCTTTTCTCCCTTGCTTCCTTTAGCCTTAAAGACGGTAGTTAGTGTGTATTCTTTATGCGATCAAAATGATTCCTTCTTACATTTTATTTCTATGGTTTTTTTGCAAATATATTATGATGGAGAAGAGAGGTGGTCAAGATTTTGCTGCACGTGTAAACTATATAGGTGGCGGTCTCGATACAAAGTTGACGGCCGAATGGATACCATATCGCCAATGCGATCGATGGCGCATCCAGCCTATACCGTGGCGGAATATTCGGAACGCGGATACCAAGGACCTACTAGCCATGTATCGAGTGATAACTTGTGATTCAGTCTGCCCCCGACTCCTTGATCCTGTGATCCTTGAGTACATAACTTCGCTCCCTATCTACACTCGGTCCTTACATCTCGACGCCCCCAATCCAAGCCCTGTTGCGGCGGTATCACCTATCCTCGTATCATAGCTATAGGTTGACCGTGTAGCCAATTTGGGCATCTACTATACTATAAAAGAATATGGTCTGAAAAAGTTTCGCTAAGCCGGCCTAATTTCCTACATCCGGCCCTGACCATGTGGGAGACTAATTGGCCAAATAATGAGCGAGAAGCTAAGATAGTTCGATCTGCGATTGTAGGCCGGCCAGAAAGAGCTCGGATCGATATCACACATACCCCACTAAGGCCCTCAGGCCCCTCAAAAAAAAAAAAAAAAAGTAATGCTGTGTGACCATACGCCCCTCACGGGCTATAGGCCCTAATTCGCGGAAGGATCTGAGATCAACTATCCCGGTATATCGGACTCTACTCCCCGTTACATGCCGTACACCCCAGAGCATTACTCCCACCCCCGGAGTTGAGCCCATGACATGACCCCCGGACGGTCATGGTGGCTCAACCCACACGGTGTAGCAAGACGAGGCGTCTATCACTAGACTACTTCGCCCACACAACTGTCAAAGGCCGGGAAGTAATATTTAAGGGAGTGAGGGCAGAGCGGGCTAGGGAACACCTAACCCTGCAATAACAATCTACCACGAAAACACTGGCCACCCTCTTGTAGGTGATAAAACCTCATTTTAAGCCTCCCATATCAACAAATGGTACTTGTAGGGTTTCCGACTGCTTAGTATTCTGATGCGTGGTGCGTGCAAAACCACCCACCCCTGTAGTAAAAATTTACCAAGCCACGAGTGATCTCTCATGACCAAGCCCTTCCAAATCATCCTTCTCATCATCCCACCACCTCACCTCACCTCACCTCATCTCACTTCACTTCACCACACCGCACCACCATGAACAATAGCGAAAGATAATATAGAGAGTCTCAAACTCGCCAAGATGATATTTTAGCTATAAACAAAAAACTAAAACCCCTTTTCCACCCCAAAATATACACTTTTTTTTATATAACTATAAACAACTAGTTACCTTCCCCTACCACCACCACCACTCCCACCACTATTTGGTTGCTCTTAACTTATCCAGAGTAGACATCCGGGCCAGGAGGAGTGTAGCTGGTGAGGGGGGGGTAGTAGATGTTGAGGGTGATCCCGGGGTCGGAGCCAACGTACGCACCCGGGAAGGACACGCCCGCAGGGGTCGCACTCCCGCCACCGGTGACATTAATCTGCACGCAAGACCTATCCAGAAAATTAGTCTCTCTAGCTCCCAACTCTCCACAAACAAACTAAACCTAGCCAAGCGGAGTAAACCTACATATAAAACTGCGCCCCCGGATACGTGCTCGCCACATGCAATCCAATCGTCTCTCCCCTGAGTAGGTACTGTCCACTCTCGATACTCGCGGGAATGGTGAACTCCAATAGTCCTCCTGCTGCGTTCACGTCTGCAGACGCCCAGTGGTAGTCACTGCCCTCCAAGCCGGCCTGGTAGATCTTGAACCATGACAGGCCCGTGATTTTCGTTGTCTTAGCGTCGTCGACTTTGGCGAGGTAGGCGAGCTCGGGGCCCGGGTGAGCACCGGTGTCCCATGTTACGGTTACGTTGGAGCCCGCGACGACGTCGAGGACTGAGGCGGCAGGAGTGGCACCGTCGACGTTGCAGATCTGGTTAGAAGGATGGTTAGTACGGTGTTTAATTGGTAATGACTGAATGGGTGGGTAGATGGACTTACGATATCGTCTGAGGTGACATCTGTGACGGGGCTATTATTGGGGGGGAGGCGGACGCAGCCAGTATCACCGTTGAGGGCGGTGAGGCGCACATGGGCCTGGACGGAGCCCGCGAGGAGTGCGGCAGAGGCGAGAAGTTGGAGAATTTGCATTTTGCGGATTGAAAATAGTATGTAGATGTGAATGAATGTATTGAATATAGTATAGTAGCTCTTTGAATGAATGAATGAAAGTAAGAAGTGGAAGCTGAGCTGTTTGATGAGTCCAACGAACGAGAGCTCGAGGCAGGCTTATATACAAAACCTCCCTCCAGAAGAAAGTTTGCTTTGGCCTTGTAAAGCTAGCTTGATAAATTAATATCAAAACTCAACTCCGCTAAACTAACAGCCGACCTGTACCCTGGGGCCCGGGGGCGGGGAACGAGGGGAGAGAATTCATATTGATGATTGATTGATTGAGTGTTTCTCCGAAAGTCGAACAGGGAACAAAAGAAACCCTTGAGTGCTGTCGTAAGCTTCTTAATCTATCAGATGTATGTAATCTATACCGGGGAAACTTAAGAATAAACCATTAGTGCACTGGTTCAACACACAAACCCTCAGGCGCCAAACCCCATGTCATGAAGGCTTCTTCTTCATTAGATATGCATATATGGAACAAGGTAAGGCAAGGGAGGGTGTAGACGTTAGTACCGCTACAACGGTAGGGCGTTTCTACAGACGCCCAAGCGGAGAACAGCGGTGGAAGCAGCTCTCGAGCCCCAGCTAGCCCAGCACGTACCTTTGTCTCAGGAAGCCCTTCCCGTCGGACCCAAACGTCGGTAGATCCGGGTCGGAGATATAGCCCTGCATTCCGACCTTCAATGGACTATCAATCATACACTACTACTAGCTCCCTCAGAGCGGTGACTACTCGGGGCAGGTAAGCATTATTATTTGGAATTTAGTTTTGAGAATTGTATTATATGATTATTATCACAAGCGTAGAAGGAACATGCAAGCTCATTTTATAGTGAACAAAAAGACTATGATAAACACGTATCTATCAGATAATTAACTCGTTGTCTTGACACAGTAGTAATAACAAGTAGAAAAGAAGGACCTTTGATGGTAACGAATAGCTACTACTCTCCTTTTCTTTCCTCCACCCCCTCCCCCCTGGCCTATCCTGACAGCAGACGGCATGGAATGTAGCACATATAAGCTTCTACACAGCTCCACCCCTGGACAGACCTCTGCTCTACTTACCTGAAGCGCGCTAATGGGGAGGTCCGTGATGGGCAGGATTAGCCTGATATGGCCTGGACCGATGATCTGCAACAAATAAACGTTATTAGGGCAGAGAGAAAGCGTTAACGTTGTGAACAAGCTTCATTCAACTTCCGGTCTTGCTTTGCTCAGGTGTTTTGCGATGTATGTGCCGTCGGAGGAGCTGCGGAGAGAGCCGTCGGCAGACACAGACAGACACAGACAGACAGCCGGACAGACAGGCATGCAATACACTCTATGGAGATGAGCACCACGTCGTTCTCCGTTTTCTTTCATTTCGAAGGCTTGTTTCGCCCGGATTCTTTTCCTTGGTAGTGCCTGCAGGAGACGGATATTAAAAACGTGGAAAGTACTGAGGAGAGGGAGGGATGGGAACGTCATGTACGACTCCGGATATCGGATGTGTATATTGGGACCTACAACTATTGGATTTGATTTTTATAGCTGTAGAGACATTCTACGATAAACCATAGAGCGCTATTTACAGCCAAACAAAAAGATTTAACACGCATAGGAGCCACTCCCCCGAGTGACATACCGTGATTCGCTCCATCAAGGCCTTGGCTGACAACCAATATGCATTTACTGCTATATACATGTTAAAGCGAAAAACAAAAGCTACAAGTACAACATCAGGTGACAAAAGACGATGGAAAGAAAAGAAAATATAATAAACTTGGGATCCATGGTCTCGCGGGCTCAATTCAGGCTCAATACACCCATTCCCCTGAATGCCGAGACAGCCATGCGGCCAGAACTTCCGTTACTATTAGATTGCATCAGTAAGTTCGGCGATATATGAGAAACGTACCTGCTATATGTGCTACATCAACACGCATCCCGCCGCGCTAGCAACCGTAATCGCGGGCGCTGCCTTTACTAGCCCTTGACCAAGACTTCGCCCAACGCTCGCCGCCGTTCGCGGTTGTTTCTTCAGCGCATATTGCAGCGATCCATACTCAGTGATGGCCCTGTTCCAATGCGCCGGCACCTGAAAGTGAGTACTGCCATCACTATACTCAATCCACCAGCAATCTATTTGTACTGTTGAGAGCCTGACATTCTACGCAATATAAACCGGTCAATACTTCTCTCGCTCGCCAGGAGAAAAAAAGAATAGACAGACCACAGCACTGACGCTCTCGTCTACCTCCTGAAGTGCCGCCAAGAGTCCGGGATCTATCCCTTCTGACCAGATCCATCCTTTGCTTTCCAATATCCAGGAGTTATCCTTCCCCATTGCCAAGAACCCAATGTCCGAGTATTCAGTAAGCAACCCTTGACTACTCAGCTCCGTGATCTGATTGATCAACCCCAGGGGCAGATTGTTGTAATGAATGCTCTGGTTCAACACCTGTTCCTCTCCCTCCCCCTCTCCAGCCCAACAATAAGTACTCCAATATGTCTGCAATTGACCAAACTCAAGTCGATCAATCGTCGGTCCAGTGTTATCGTCGCATTTTAGATACTTCCAAAGACCAGGCGCGGTTACTGTGATAAATAGATATGAGCTTTGGAAGGCGCTCCAATATTCGATATAGTCACTCTCCATACATACCTATTGAAATTTCACCGTTTTCATTGGCATACTGAACCCAGTAAAGGCCGTTAGGACCAAGCGCGTAGGCCTCTACGGCTTCTGCCATGCCTTCTAAAGTTACCAGCTCTAGTAACGACGGAGGTAAGTTGTTCCTAGTACAGAGAAGCGCTACAGTTAGACATTACAGAATCACCGGTAGAGAGACAAGACCCGGTTAAACATACCAACAGAAGCCTTTCTTGGAGCGCATGAGATAATTTGGCTTCCCTCTGAAGGAGCCGATATCGAAGTCGAACGACGTTGACATCTTTGGACGGTAGTAATCTAATAGTTAGGTAGGCGGTCTAAGATGGAAGATCTCTTGGAATCTAGGGAATGATGATCAGGGAGGTTTGAAGCCGACGCTGGCTGAATAAATAACACTGGATGCCGAATAAGGCAGAGTCGCGAATTATGTCCCAATGAAGTTGTATGTGTACAACCTTTGTGTCACGATCGGCTTTTGTGGCGGTGATCCGTCAGTTGACTTGGATACCGGCACTGGAATTATAGGTACACATGTACTCGCGGCGAGAATAAGTTTCCGCCAAATTTGTACGTGAAAATGCGGTTGCAACACAAAAGTGGTGGCGGAAACTTATTTAAGGTGCCAAACAAACTCATGGTAGGCCACGGAAGCTATGAACACATTGCAAACTAATTGGCATAGATATATAGTATGTGAAGTGGATGTATGAAACCTTCCAACTGAGAGTAAAATCGGTATAAATTGCGTAGGTACGGACCAACCGAATATGAAGAAGGAAAGAAAGGTGATATTATCAAGCGAGACAAGTGTGTTTTATAGAGCTAATATGTAGGTACATGTAATTGATAAGTGACTAGCGTGTTCTCGGATCATCTTGATACGTTTTCCTACCCGGAGCTTTATATGTCATACGTGTTGTTGTCTCCATTTCCCAAAAACCGACTTGCTGGTTTGTTGACTCCTTGGCATATCGTCGCTGGTTTGGACAACGTTTTCAGCCCACTCCTCATATCATCTGAATCCTCTCTATCATCAGAAAGGCTCTCTCTTTGCCGAGTCGATATAGTAGGCTTTGTCTGGATAGGGGACGACTGGAATCACTCACGAGAGGAGTCGAATCATAAACAATCACTCACCCGCTTGGAACTTTCGGTCGATGCCGAGCCTGTCCGAGTGATGGAAAATGATCCAATACATTCCACATTTATCCTCAAATTCTTCTATACCGTTACATAATGCAAGTGACCCCCCAGCCTACATATACACATACTAACGGTTTTTTGGGGGGAGATACGAGCCGCCCCAAAACAGTCCTCGAGGATTGTGGGATAAAGCTGGGCAACTGCAGCTCTGAGAAGCTCAGTACATCTATGCAAGTAGTCCCCTTATGGTGTACCGAAAGATACATATATCTAGGCTTAGAAGAGCTGATTATTGAAGAAAAGTTGGTGTCGAATCATAAAACGGTTAATACTAAATTACGAAATTTCTAGGACTTAACATACCTCGATTGTGGGCTACAAGGCGACATTTTTGTATAAATATCCTACGTGTATGTACTCGTTGTGTGACTAATTAGAATGCGGTCAGCCCCATTTGATTCTGACAACTAACTTGAACAATTGACCAAGCCCATATCCTCGAAGACAGTCCACGCGAGCATATATAGAATCAAACGGAACAGCTTTGATCAGGTTCTGTGGGGCTTGACCAACATGTCGAATCAAAACTCTCGTTCGAAGGCCTTGGGTACAAGCAGCAAAACGGGAGAGGATAGATGCGTGAGGAGATCAGGTTGCTCGCACTTTATTTTTTTTTTTATATATCTCCCGGAGATGTAAAAATGAGATCTCCCCTCTGCGGAGATGTTACAATTGGAGGGCTTGAAAAAAAAAGCTCGCCCTACGGCACTTGAGATTTTGGCACGTAACTAATCAGGCAGTCCACTGTGGGAGCCTGGAAAGATGACGATGCCGCAACTTTGTGCCAAAGATAACTCTATCCACATATTCAATTGGGTTGCATAGAGTTTGAGATGTTATATCCTGGTTGGGCGTTGGAAGTTGTAGTGCGATGCGCATTGGGACCATCACCTGGGCGTAAGAACCGCCTTGAAATCTTGGTACACCTTGACCAATCAATCAGCTATGTACGTACTACAGCCAAAGGGACGACAAGAGGATCCATAAATATCAGGATTCAGGATAACTGCCGAATTAAAGTTATAGTGGCTCGGTGATACCAAAACCAAGTGCGTAAATTGCTGGTTTATCTTCAGACAGGGCCCTGTCTTGAGTTCGGTGTTGAGCACTCGTCTATCATTTCCAATGTCTCTGTCCACCAATCAATTGCAAGGGACAAATGGGCCAAGCCAGAAGCCCCCCAGTCCAGGAGCCAAGAAACCGGGCAACTCTACTATTCAAAGCCCTATCGGAGCCCAATTGCCTTTTCAGCACACTTATCTATTGGCAAAACACTCTTTACAGTACTCTTCTCCGAGCCTCCGTTACACATATGTTTGAATGGTTACCTACTCTTACTCTTACTACTACTAGTAGAGTAGAGTAACTACGATTATTAAGGTAGCAGAGGGGGGGGGGGGGGGGTTGTGGATATAGGGCGTGTAATTGAACCAGTCGGTCATACTCCGGGCTAATTAGCCCACCTACTATCCTCTTGAGGGAACCCCGCCTTCTTGGCCCTCTATGTATCCCCCCATAGACTTTCCTCGTGAATCTCATCATATCCAGGGTAAAGCCAGCCTGGTCTTTTCGGCAATGCTTGTTCGACCCTCCAATTCTGGTTGTTGTTGCAAAGGGGAAAAAATGAGACGATGCTCTCCCCAACAATCCAGATAACGTTAGCAACGGCGATACCTGCTACGACCGCGGCATCCCAAAGCTACGGAATCAGGCGGCTGCGGCCATGGGCCGATGGATAGGCTCACTTGTGTCGTAACGAAGAACAAAGTGTCAGTTCTGACAAAACTGGCCAGAAATTCAGGTTAGATCTTGGCATTAAATAGATCATCCTGAAGTGGGGGCGTCTTTGTCCTCCCAACGGCTTTCTTAGGTCAGACAACCAATAAGGCCAGATAGATAGACGCCTGTGCATAAACGACTTGATAACCACCTTTCCAAAGAATCGAGAGAGGGAGAAATCGTATGTAGCCTTGAAATCCGGTTGATATTGTTGCTGCTACATACCGCAGTACTTCCTCACTACCTACCTGCGATCAATCGCGGGGGAGGGGAGTTTGCAGCTGGAAGGTCGATACGCCGCACGCGTCACTGGCCACGTGCCTGGCTCATTCGTACGATGCATGGTCTTATGTCTGGTCTGTAAAACTGTCTCGACTCTCGAGTGGTACTACTACTCGGCAGGTCTTAAAGGGAAAACAACGTCGTTAAGTACCTTGTCCAAGGTATCTAATATGTCACGACCTTCCAAGATTGCTCTTGCGGCGCAGGCAGATTAGCGGTGGGATGTATCTATCCCATCTAACGGTACCTATCACCCCGTAAAGTATGTAGGCTTAGGTCGCTAGGATGTACTCAGAATAGCTACCCGTGACGTAAAAGCAAGCTCAAGTGCAAATCTGCAGATTATCATCCCAGCTACTGTGTCCCATCTGGCTTTCCGCTTTAGCTCAACAAATTTTTTTGTTTCAAAGGGTAATCGATACATAGATAAGGAAATCACATTACCAGTCATCCCCAGCGTGGGATAACAAAGCCTGCTGATTTGATGGTGTAGGAGGCAGTCTAACTGTCGGAGAGATTCCGATCCTTCGATTCATTAACCAACAGCCACCCTCTGTACTCCCCAACCGAACCTGGAACAAACAAAAATTTCCGACCTGGCTGGGCATTTATGTTTGACAATTTGAATGCGGGTACATATAACAAACTTGGTGGGGTTGGTGCATTTCCAAATTGCGGGGTGGGTGTGTGTGCATGACGGCCGCTCTGGAAATCAGACTGCTTGGTGCGTTGATCGTTCACTTTCTTTTTACTCTATGATGCCCATTGTTTACCCTAGGGACCCCGCATTTCTTTACTTTTTTCCCCTTTACTGAAATGATAGGGTAGATAGAATTAAAATATGTAGGTACGCGGGTCTCCCACCCAGCGCCGCAACATCTCGATTTCAGATTAAAGCTTGGCACAGTCGTGGGTGCGGTTTCCTGAAATCGATGAGGCGAACGAACTGATAACCAGCTAGACCACAAGTAGATAGAGAGGGAAAGGAATTGAAACGCAGGGTGAGCTCACTCGCAGCGTAGCTACTCCGGGTAAACACCCGAGAGGTTCGAGATAAGGCCTGGCATTACTGCTTTAGTGGCTTACGAAACTTGAACTCTAAACCTCCATGAAGTTTGAACTGCCCAAGCCCTCTTTCTTTTCCTGTTGGCGCGATGGGATCATGGGAGGGTGTGGGTTCATCTTTTTACTTACATACTAATCTGCTCTAGATAGCTAGCTGGACTTGCCGTTATTTCGATCTACACCAGGTGGGTAGGTACAGACATACCTACTTAATGTACCTACTCCACCAGTCCCGGGGAGCGAGTGGTTGATAGTGACAGGAATCTTGGGCGTAATAAAATATAGAGATCCAAACCAGATATATTGGGCCCTCTCCCGCCCCTCCCTCACTAAGAAAAGCACAAAAAGAAGGATAAGAAGAAGGAAGATTTGCCCGCCTTCTTGCTGCTCATCGATTGACCTTTTTCAATTAATATATATACACTCAATATCTACCCTAGATATATATAAAACACCCAGCACTTAGCTGTACCTTCTGAGATATCATTCCCTCCCAATGGCCGACCAACACCCCACCACCCTCCTCACGATCCTCACTAACCAGCTCCTCCTCCTCTCGACGGCGCCCTACCTTTCAGTGCACGACATCCACTCCCTAACGCTCACCTCCCGCGCCCTCTACAACTCAATCACCTCCTCCCCCAGCGTCCACCGCTACCTCGACCTCTCCGCACGCCCCATCACCCGCTCCCATAAACACCCCAAGCTCCCCCGCCTCCTCGCAACAACTCCGCACCACCGCATCCTCCATGCAACACGAACCCTCGTCCTCGACAACACCCCAATCACAGACACTGATCTCCGCACCCTCATCGCTCCCCAGGGCCGCCCAAGCTCAATCCAGCTCCTCAGCCTCCGCGGCTGCGAAAACATCAACGGCCACAGTCTCATAGCCCTCCTCACCTCCCTCGTCACCTCATACTCGGCGAGTGAATTGAGCCTAAAGGGCGTCTACTGGTTCACCTCACCCACCTTCTCCTCATCCACCGGCCGCATCGTGCGGAACAACCGCCTGCGGCTCACCCGCGAGTGGGTGCCAGTCCTACAAGCGTGCGCCGGGCGCATCACATTCGACACCGTCGTCTGCGACGGCCACAGGCATTCCGGCGAACACGCGGCGCCCGCGCAGCTTGCGAACATTCGGCTAGGCGGCAGCGGCAGCGGGTGTGGAGGGTGCGGAGCGGTCCCGGCGCGGAGTAAGGCGCTTGTTGCGCCGGCGCCGCGGTTTGGTGGGTTTGAGGCGGCGTGCAGAGGCGCGGAGGGGGTGCTGCAGTGCGAGGGGTGCGTGAAGGAGCGGTGGTGCGAGTGCTGCGGGGTGTGGTGGTGTGAGGCGTGTGCAGAGACGGAGAAGAAGAAGAAGGTGGAGAGGACGTGCTTTGAGTGCGGGAGTCAGTGCGCGGAGTGCACGACGAAGCATAGCAGGGTATGCTTGTCGTGCAAGGGCGGGTATTGCATCACACAGTATGTTCTCCCCCGCCTACTTTCTCTTACAAAATGATCATTGGCACTGTACTGACCGCAAACACAGCAATGACGGTGCCGAAGAGTCCTACTGCGAATGGTGCGTCGCCGCAAACGTCCCCCGCCGCGGGTCCGCATCAAGCTCAAGCTCAAGCTCAAACGCATTCCTGACCTCGCCGGCAAAAGCATACTACCTCTCTCTCGGGCCCGCACAGCACAGCACGGCAAAGCCGAGGACCGTCTCGTCGGGGACGCCGTTCAGAGCGGCTACGAATGTACCAGTTGGCGGGCGCCAGTTCCAGAAGGAGATTGCGGCAACGACTAGAAGGGTGGGCATGCTTTAGTTACTCAGAACGCGGCCCTTTTTTAAGTTTCTGTGAAAAGTTTGTGGCGGCTTTTAATTGCGGCTTTTATTTATTTATTTATTTATTTATTTTGGTATTGTCTTATTTTTATGGGATGGTGTTCGGGTCGGGTTTGGTTAATCAATTGATTGATACGCGGGATTGATTGTGTGTGGGGCGTATATTTTGTTGTGTTCGTCATTTCATTCTGGGTGTTTCTGTTTCTCGGTTTTCGTGGTCATCACATCACTCCTCTCTCGTTTTTACTTTCCCGTGGAGTTACTAGTTATTATTCTGTGTATATAGAACCTCTCTCCCGCTCTGCAAATAAAACCAGTAATTAAGGAAAGCTGCTGTACACAGTACTAGCTACATATAGCCGGCAGTAAACTTCAAGGCAGCTTACTCTCACTTAGGCTACATGACGATGTTCAGTAATCGCTGTTTAATTTGACGCTTTTGGTAGTTGTTCGAGAGGTAACAGGTAGGGGTTTAAATAAAGACAAGACACCGGCGGCGACGACCAACCTTCTAATCGATAATTCTGGCACTGGTCTGTCTGAGACTGCACACCTCCAAAGACAAGCAAAGAGGGCATTGAACGCGCCAAACCCTCCCTCTCCTCCCATCATCATCATCATCATCATCATCATCACCACCCCGTCAGCGCCCAGCTACACAGCTGCCCAGCCCGCCCAGCTCTGCTCCCAAGCATCGTCCCTCGCCCCCCACCAGTGAACCACCACCACAACCACTACCCCAGATCTTGGCACCCCACCACCACCGCCAATCCACACGCACCATGATCCCCCTCCCCCTCCTCTTCCCCCTCCTAACGCTCCTCCTGCTCCTCCTCCCCGCCCTCGCCTCCGCCGCCGCCGGCACAACCTCCACCTCCAATTCGCTCTTCTGCAAATGCACGTGCCTCACAAACTCAACGCTCATCCCCATCCCGTCATGCACCGACTGCAACCGCTCCTTCTGTCGCGACTACAACCTCCCGTTCTGTAAGGGCGTCGAGGACGATGATGTTGTTACTACTTGTTTCCGTATGTTGCTCTCTTTCCCGCTGTTGCGCGGACGGAGACTGGATGGCTGACTGACTGGGCGGGTGGATGGCAGAACGCGACTCAGCGAAAGACCAGGCCGTGGTCGTGATCTTCATCGTGGCGACGGTCGGGCTGCTGGTGTATGCGCTTGTGCGCCCGTGGGTCGCGCGATGGGTCGAGGTTAGTTTCACCCCCCCCCCCCCCCCCGGGCCCCCCAAAGGCCTCTCTCTCTGGTTTCCGGTGGTTTCGGCGTTGACTGACGGCGGCGGCGGTTGGATGGGGATGCATAGGCGGCGAGACAGCGGCGAATGTACATGCCGTTACAGGGCGAATAGACGCCGCGCGACCGACGACGACGATATGGCCGCCGGGGTACGGGTGCACGGCTGTGATGTATGGGTGGTAATTCATGGAGCGCGTCCCCCCACCCGCGCGAATTACGGCTCTTTCCTTTTTTTTTTTTTTTTTTTTTTTTGCTTGTGCTGCGGCTGTTTTGGGGGTTATGTGTGTTGTATATCGAGCCTACCACCTACCCGCCCGCCCGCCCTATCTAGTCGCCCGGCGGGGTCGGGGGTGGAAGGGTGTAGGGGGGGTTGTAATGTACAGACGTCGCTTTCCTTTCCTTTTCATGTCCCATGCTCAATGCCCCATTTCCATCTTTCTACATAACCATCTTCCTGCCAATGTATGTAGGAATCTATTTCTCCCTCAATCAGCCAGCGCGCGATGGGGCCAGCTACCTACCTACCTACCTACCTACCTAGCTAGCTAGCTAGGCAGATGACTGGTTCTGTAGTTACATGTCGTTACCTGAGTACTTCCCGTGGTGGTATATCTCCATTATATTGACGTTTAGGAATCGTAGGCACGTGGGCGAACTACATACCCGTTTTTGTGCACAAGGATGAGAGGACGAGTGACTGTTTATGAAGAAGCCAAAAGGCTCCTTTTAAATTTTGCTCTGCCCAGCTAGATTAGCTATCTCAATTACATAAGATAGAAGGTGCGATAGCCATGGTAATGCTAACAGGTAGCTATGCAGTCAACTCCAGCAATATCTATATCTATTAGCCAGCCAGCCATGCAGCTAGCTCCCGAAACCCCCAGTCGGTGCTATAACACAGTGTATACCGGCCGGCCCTTCAAGTAGAAACGAATGTTATTCCAGACGCGGTTATATAAGAGACTGAACTAAGAGAATCGTATTGTATAATTGGACGAGAACAGAAGGAACAGGTAACTAGTGGATAAAGACGTGCGATAGCTACATGTAGTTAAACACGTATTACCAAGACAGCCAAACTCATTGTCTTGACACAGTACAAATCACAGATAGCAAATAAACACTCGATAGGAACTACATGGTACATAGTACAGTGGAAATGATAGCTCTCGCCAGTAATTAGCTATGTAGCTAGATGTAGTGAGCTAGCTAGCTAGGCTTGGTAGCTACATGTCCTAGTGGGCCTTGGCAATTAACACACGTACACGACTGTGCAATAAGGAGTATCACTCGTCCTCCAAATTAATCCACATCATGTCATTTACTTTGTATGAATATGAACTAATTGCAAACCGCATTATTTCCCATACCCGTAATACAGATTTGCTTTTTTCTCTCCAAGGCTGAACCAGAGATGGTGATCACCCGCCCGGCCGCGGCCGCATACAGTTCTGATGCAGAACCTACGTAAGTGCTAACGTAACTTGTTATCTGGCTACGTCCTAAAGAGCTTCTACATAAAGTGCGATAAGAGCCCATGATGGCTCTGTTGATTCGATTTAGTTTCTTCTTGGCTCCTCTGTTGTTTGTATATACATATGAAAAGCACAACCCTTCTCATTCGAGGGCTCATTATATTATCGGTAAAGAGGATACGTACAGTACCCATACATGTACATATCGATAGTCAGTATACGTATGCACCGCCTGTAATATATTCCAGTACATACGTGCATATATAGAAGGCCTGAAAATATCGACCAAAAAGGCTACCGACATACTCTAGATGAAAGATCAATGATAAAAAGTCCATTAAAAGTTGGATGCCTGAAAACATGCAGGAAGGCTCCAGTCGAGTCGACAACCATCTGCCTGATAGCGGGGAATGAAAACA
Organism: Morchella sextelata; assembly: GCF_020137385.1. NCBI lineage: Eukaryota > Fungi > Ascomycota > Pezizomycetes > Pezizales > Morchellaceae > Morchella > Morchella sextelata. The sequence goes on from NW_025408616.1 coordinate 341,484, forward strand.
CAAGCTGTTACCATTCCAACAATAAATTAGTTTGTACTTAACCCACTGTGTTCCTTCCTTCCCCAGATCACACATCCAGAGTTCCTCCATATATCGGATTCAACATGTCGTGGTTCAGGCGTGCGAGCGCGAGTTCTTCCAACGCCCGAGCAACTCCCCCGCCCCCTCCTCCGAAGCCGCCTGCAGACCCGCACAAGCTGGATACTCTTAACCAATCCTTCGCCTCGATCTCCGCAGTGACCGCACCAACCCTGCGCATAGGCCGCATCGATAAAACCCTTGCTCTAGCCACCACCCTCCTCTCAGACCAGACAATCAGCACAAACCAGCGCCTTCTCGTTAATATCACCGCCTCCAAAGTTGCCCGATTTGCAGTCACAACAATAATCTCCGATTCCGGCATATTCACGCAGCAATGGCATCTCCAACAGTACCTCCAACGCTGTATCGACGCCGACGAAGCCGTCTACACCCCCAACGGGTCTCCAAAATCCTCTCCTAAGACCACACAACTCCGCTCTGCTGCTGCTGCGCGGGATATTGTGGACTTGTTCCATACAAATTGGGAAAAGACGCGGAGCATGCGATGGGACATATGGCTTGAGCGTGCTACCGGGCGAACGTCATTGCGCCAGTTCTCCGTCTTTCGTAAGCCACGCCATGAGGTATACTGCTCCCTGGCCTCGCGGTATCATCACGATGCGCTGCGCGCGAGCGAGAGCGGCGACTTCAAGGGTGCGCTGTCGATACTTGCTGAGGGCGATGGCGCATGCCGGATGGCACTGGAGCTCGAGGAGGCCATGAATGCGGACCGGCAGGCGCATACAGCTGAAGAAGATATTTTCGAAGAAGCCGCGGATATCACTGCTAGTTATGAGATACTGGTATCGACTTGTACGGCGACCCGAGCGTTAGAATCCGGACATGGACGTTTTGCCGCAGCGGTGGCAGATAGTGCGGAAAAACTTATGGATTATGCATTACTCGCACTAGACGATTATCGACATGCGCTATCGTGCGCAACGAGTAAGGATATTGAGCTGGAGGCAGAGTCGGTCTACTATGTGGCCAAGACCTATCAAATTCTACTCAAAAACGAGACGAAAGCTCATGAACTTTATCTCCGCGCTATATCACTCGTTACAACGCTCTCCCCGAAATTACCTGGTGGTACATGGTTCACGGAGGCTAAAAAGGCGGTCGAGGCCCGCCGAACAAAGTTGAAGGCGCAAGAGGATAGTGAATGGCATACGAGACGCGGACCGATTTATGAAAAGGTGAAGGACAAGGTGGAAGAAATCCACAAAAAGAGCGATGAAGATGCTAGGCAACTAGTCGAGTGGCTCATGAAAACATATCCACCAAAGACGGAAGGCGATGCACCGGATTTGACGAAAAGTAAGGCGGACCTGCCAGATAAGAGAGCAGTTCTTGAGGCGGTGAGGAGATACCACCCGGATAAAAATATGGCGTTTGGAGACGAGTGGCATGTACTCGCAGAGGAGATAACAAAGTGCTTGAATAATTGTTTTGGGAGGCTGAAGTCTCTTTAGTTAGCATGGTTTTGTGTGTCAAGATTCTATATTGTGCAGTGAATTAGCGAGTGGTTTTAGTTATTCTGATTTTATTGATACACACCCTTATACTCACTTATGAGTGATGTACACTAGTACTACTGGTGTCGATGATAATGCCGTCGAATCAAGTTTCATACCACTAAAGGCATATTGCACATAGGTAACACGTGAAACCAGAAAATTACCAAAGCCTATCAACATTCTAAGATCTGCAGAGGGCGGTGGTAATGGTTGTGTTAGAGGTGGACGAGATCGAGAGAGTTGAAATAGTTTCTCAAAAAGCCAGCTTGACTAGTTATGACCAGCTTGGCATTTGCATCCTTTGGAGGCACGGTTAAACATAGTCTCGTACCCATCCCCTACTTAGCAGCAAGCTACTCTCGCCACTAGAAAGATAAAAGCAGGCAGGTTAGGGACGAGCCTAAGTTAAACACAACATACCCCCCTCGCATGTCCGTTAAGGCTTATATAACCATTCCGGTCACCTGAAATCACTCACCGTCGCATGTGCCAAGAATTGTTTACTCAACCAACTCACCAACATCAATATAAGGTTTTTTTTTGGCTTGCTACTATTCTTTTAGACCTTTTTTCTTTCCCTTGGTGGTGGTGATTGGCTATATCATGGTTGACATAATTACTATAAATCAATAGCACTAGCTCTACATGTAGATGATATTGAAATTTCTGAAGTGCCGGAAATGAAAATTTCCATAATTAGCTCAGTAACAGTCTACTATAACACCGTATCAAACCTGAATAAAACAGCAGTAGTAGTGCAGTAAACATCACAGTTCAACTGCATCTCCATTCAATATTGTCCCACTGTAGACATATAGACTATATATTCCTCTCCTTTTCATCCCTCTTTTATTCTCTCCTCGTCAAACGTTCTCTTCACATCAAAAAAGCGATTTCAACCTTGGCCCACACTCCTTATGTCCTACGAAATTCACATACCACGTTCTGGATAATATAACCTCGAAACCTTCAAATCACCCCTCCTTATCATATAGACTTTCTTGACCTCAATATCTCCATCAAATAAGCACCCTACTTATCAGCAACATCATAACATTCACTACTTTTTGCGAAATCCTCACCAAAATCGGAGTTCATCTCTAGGAAGGACACCATCTGTATTTATTCGACTAGTAAGAAGATGCGTCTAATATACGCATCCATTCTTGATACCCATGGGCATATTCTTTTGGAGATATATATGCCTCAAAACAACCAGAGCTCGACAGCATCGCCCACAACTAGTTAGAAATCCTAACTTTAACAATTACCGAATCTTTTAACAAGGCATCGGCCTCTTAAATCGCCGCCGCTGATGAATGGGGATATTGGTGAATGGCATGGGGCTACTATCCATGCGGCCACTCGTGCTGGCGACGTGGGTATATTCCGAAATATAATAAATAGAGGAGCCAACGTTAATATGTATGCTGGCGCATATTATAATGGTGGCACTACTATGCATATTTCAGCGCGGTATGGTCATGTAGATATAATTGAATATCACATATCATTAAGCCGAAAGGTGCATACTGGAGAAGGACAGCAAGGGCCGTATGCCAATTGACGTAACCCATAATGCAAGGATATACATCCACTTGGAGCACCTGGGAAGTTCATAGACGTCTGGAGCCCTTTATGAACGCTAGAGGTAATTCACCTAACTTATTTTGGTTACCGCTTAGGGAGTTTATACTGACTATCGTGATATAGATTGGCACTTAGCCAATCCGCGTTCGGGTTACCCGAAAGACGAAGAAATGATATTATGGACACTAATTGGATAGAATCAATTTATTGTGACAGTGGTGTCGAGGGCCTGCCTGACGTTGGGAGGGTGAGTCAGGCCATGGTTTTTGTCGATTTTCAAGTCCATTTATCCTCTTATGTGTAGACGTTTCCAATCGATAATTTTTGTCCCGGGAAAACCGCAAGACCCTTCACTGTTCCTCTTTTCCTTGTAGGTTCGTAGCTTATGTGTTCAGATATGAGAATTTCTTTTGGCTTTGTGGCCGCTTCGAAAGGCGGAATGAAAGCCAAACTTGAAGTCATGAAGCAGTGATGTAAGGAGATTCTCTGGTTCTTCTATAGACGTTTTGAGTGTGATTGAATGGTCATAGATCCTTTGAGTTAGATACTGAGTGGCTCGTTCATCCACAGATCTTCATTAGTGTAATTCCAACCCCGTACTGGCAGTGAACAAGCTCCAACCGAGGTCCTTGTGCTGAGGGTGTCGCCGCCGGCAAAGTAAGTTAAGAGAGAATTAACAAAATTCCGCCCCCTCCCTGACATTAAAACTTGTATGAGGTGGAGTAGCAATCGCCAGACGAAGGAATAGATGAAGTTGCAGCCACATGCACATCTCAGCCTGGTACCGGGTCACAGAAACGACATTGGGAACGCCTTGTCAGAAGGGTTAGGTGATACATAGTATGTCTTTCCCCTTCTTTAACTGTTCTGGGGCCATGGTAATTCGTATCGGATATGGGTGTCGATCTAGATCTGGTGAAACAATCCGTACAGCCAAATCCTTGTTCCGAAGAAACACACAATCGATAAATCCCAAATCTTCCTAAAGTTCAGAGAACCTTAGAAAGTATCCAGAATGACCTTGCGACTGTTTGTCCCATCAATTGGAGGCTATGCAGTGGGTGGTTGTTTCTCGTAGGCTCTACATACATACATACATGGAGCTAATGCATATACCAAGCGCGTCTGCGCGTACAGCGCTCCACGTAAACGCCAACCGCGGCCCAATCAACGCGCCATCACGTGTTTCATCCCTGCACAATTAACACCACACCAGTAACACAACCACCAGCCGTCAAAACCAATTGGGAGGATCAAGAAGATCAAACCTCCGTTCATTCACTCAGGCTTATGTACATACGTTCTTGGAAGGAGGAGAAAAAAACCAAAAACCAAAAAAAAAAATACAGGAACAGCCTCCCACCCGCCAAACTCTCCGAAATCCCTTCTAGATCTTTCATGCGCAGCTAGTGCCACATCTGGAGAGCATCTGCTAGTGTTCAGTTCCTAACTCACCTTCATCGTGACGTCGTCGGTTGAATACAAAATCCAAACATAACATTTTTTGCTCTACTAGCTCCTATGTTTTGCACACGACCACAACAATATATGTTCGCCAACGGGGGTAATATCAACACGGGGCCCTTTCTTCAGGCCTCCCCCTCGCCAGTTCAAACAACTCTCAAGCGACGCCGCCGTTCAGGGTCCAACGCAGAAGATCCCTCGCACGCAGAAAGCCAACCGCAGATTCCTACAGCCGATGCTAGGTCTACTATCAAGGTATGAAAGAGAGAGAAGGCGGGTGGAGCTAAAGATATTGACTACATGCTACAGAGACCACGACGAGATCTACAGCCTGCATTCCAGCTCTCCTTTGTTGCCCCACAGAACTCACAAAACTCCTACAATACATACCAGCCGTCCCCACCCATCGGCGACAGTGAGAGCGACTCTTCAACCGATAGATTCGCGGTGCACTTTGGCGATGAAGATGTCGTGATGGATGGGCAGCATGAGCAGCAAAAACAGCAAAACGCAATGCCAAGCGTGGTTACAAGCCCGCCGACGGAGGTGATGGGACGGCTGGAGGTGAGTGGAGATGTTGATATGGACCAGACAGTTACAAAGAAGAAGGCGACTGGGTTCAGAATGGGATTTAGAGGGGATTGTGAGAAGTGCAGGCTAAGAGTTCCGGGACATTATAGTCATTACTGATGATTTTTTTCTTCTAATTTATTTTTGCCATTTCTTGCTTACTTCGTCTACGGCCATGAGGTTTGTTTTTCTGGAATAGGGGAGGTTTGCGGCTATTATTAGACTGCTGTTTTTCTCCTCTTTACTACAGTGCTGCATTTTTACCACTCGTTTTTATTCCTCTTTTTCTCATTCTTTCTTTACCCCCGGTACACTATCGCTGCATTATACCCCGGAGTCTTTGGAACTGGATTTTATTAACAATTAATGCTTGTAATTGTAGAATTACGTATAGTTAGTAATTGTGTAATTACTAGCCACAGCAAGACCAGCTGAAGCATTATTATTATTACTCTTATTATTACTATTGATATTACTATTACCATTTGTTCCTTGGCCGCGGTGGCTGTTCTGTTTTGTTGTGCTTCTCGTGTGAATATCTTCCGGCTAAAGATTTACCCGCAACCACCCTCCAGCGAGGCCACCCCCCAGCGAGGCCACCACCGACAGTACCCGACATCCGGCACTTACCCCACGGCCGCCACCGCAAGCAGGCGAGAATCCTCTCTCTCTTGTCTCCCGTCCCCGCAATTTGCAGCAGGGCTCTCACCGACAATGCGATGCCATATAAGAGTCCCTGGGTCCCTGAGAAAGGAGGAGGGTGTCCTGGCCGTTGGAACAAGAGACAGAAGCAGAGGAAGGAAGCACTGGCAGCTCGCAATCACTTCATCCATCTAATATCACTCACCTAATCATCGCCTAATATCACCCCGCAAAAATGGCACTCTTCCAGAAAGGTCTCAAGAATATCCTGAAGAAGTCTGCCAACGATGTCGTTTTCGTGTCAGCCCTTCGCACGCCCGTCACACGAGCACACAAGGGAGGCTTCAAAGACACGCATCCCGAAGAACTCCTTGCCCACGTTAGTCTCAATGCCTCCTTGGTCTCGCTCTATATTCATAACTGACATTCTCATCCACAGGTCCTGAAATCTACCCTCGACCGCACCAAGATCGACCCCCGCCTCATTGAGGATGTCACTATCGGTTCCGTCCTCCAGGAGCTCGGCGGTGCTAAAGCCGGTCGCATGTCAATGATCCACGCTGGCTATCCATACACTACAACATTTAACACTGTAAACCGGCAATGCTCGTCAGGCCTCCAAGCCATCACAAACACTGCCTATGCCATCCAAGCCGGCGCCATCAACATCGGTATCGGTGGAGGTATGGAGAGCATGACCCGGAACTACGGATCTCGGGCCATCCCTGTAGACCTTTCCCCCGAGCTCCGTGACAGCCCCAACCAGGACGCAAAGGATTGTATCATGCCTATGGGTATCACTGCCGAGAACGTGAGTGCGCGATACGGCGTGAATAGGGGCGATATGGACGCATTTGCGGCGGAGAGTCACAAGAAGGCGAGCGCTGCGCAGGCAGCGGGGAAGTTTGATGGGGAGATTGTGCCAATGGTGACGAGGTGGATTGATGCCACTGATCCGGCGAACCCGGTTACGACACAGAAGATGGTGTCGCAGGATGATGGTATCAGACACAACGCGAGTCTGGAGATGATGGCGAAGTTGAAGCCAGCGTTCAAGGCAGATGGGATGAGCACGGCAGGGAACTCATCACAAGTGTCAGATGGAGCGGCAGTGGCGCTGATGATGAGGAGAGATATGGCTGAGAGGTTGGGATACGAGGTTATCGGGAAGTTCGTAGCGACAAAGACTGCCGGATGCAAGCCCGATGAGATGGGCATTGGACCAGCCGTGGCAATCCCAAAGTTGTTGGAGGAGACGGGTGTCAGTGTAGATGAGGTCGATGTGTGGGAGCTCAATGAAGGTTTGTTAAATTTCTCTCTAATTGCCGGTGGTTTATACAGCATACTGATTAAATTGTTAGCATTCGCATCACAAGCATTGTACTGTATCAGGAAGCTCAGTCTTGATATGGCAAAGGTAAACCCTAACGGAGGAGCCATTGCGCTAGGACACCCATTGGGTGCTACTGGTGCTAGACAGCTCGCAACACTGCTGCCCGAGTTGAGAAGAAGTGGAAAAGATGTTGGTGTTATCAGTATGTGCATTGGAACTGGTCAAGGTTTGGCCAGTTTGATCGTCAGGGAATAGACAGCGTACTTCTGGGGATTTTCTTTATTTTTCGGTTTCTTACGGGTCTGGATTTTTTGTAAAAATATTTTAGAAGCGAATGGGTACGGTAATGAAGTTTCATGTTTGCCTTGATTGTGGTTGTGTTGCGTGGTGGGGAAAAATCGTAATATTATGTAGTTCAAGTAGCTGAGCTCAATCACTTAAAACTTGAAGCATCAAATTTCATGTTTTTAGTCTCATGCCCAGCCCCCACAATGATCAGCAAACAGGATAGTGTTAGAAACCATTCCTATTCCACGTTCGGGTGATATGCTGTGATGGAGCTGCATAAGCTTATCGAGTGATCCTGCACCGCAATCATTGACCTGACTACGATACCCAACCTCATGATACCCAGTACGTACCTGTACTCACCTGCACACACCCTATGATTCTTCACGAGTCGCATCAGTGCTACCATCCCTCTTTATTCTTTGCGCTTTAACTCCTCGGATTACTGATAGACAAGACGGGCACCCCATCCATATATCTATGTTAAACCAAATTGATCTGTTTCACAACGATGATATGATCATCCCTTCTCCACCACGATCCTACCGCGCAATGGAGATTTATCTATTTCTTCCATACATCCATGAAGTGCACGCACTCACATAACATACATATACACAAACATGTAGATAATATATGCGTACATCAAAGGGAAAGGTTGAATTCGAAGGGGAAATGCTTGCACTGTACGTGCCCTAGATAATTTCACGGATGTGTAGTTCAATCGCCCTAAAAACTAAGTTCTATATCTGGCATGTAGAGAACTGCATCTGTTTGTCAAATACCCAACCGCCCGGTCATCCGCCACGGTGTGCCGATTTCTCACCTCGGCCATGTCGAAAGAAAAAAAAGGATCCAGACCCAAACAACAGGTAAGTGATTATGCTACTTACGTAAGCGCAACCTTAAACTTCGTCAGTGGAACACCAACTGGGAGCATTACGAGTGTGGGAGAGGAGAAATATGGCTGTTGTGATAGGTAGATGAGATGCATTTAGAGTACTCTGGAGTACGTGCTTCTTTTCCCAGGGTTGGGCAGGAGTTCCAAGGATTTCAAAATTGCCGTTTCGCTACTAGCTACATGCAGTTTTATATTGCGAGAATGCTAGGAACACCGGCCGCAGACATGAGAGGAGCCGACAATTATTTATTACACATGTAAAAAAGCAACGTGGAGAGAATTAAGAGACGAATGGTGTTAATATGCTTTTGATCAGGGTGCAGCCCTTGAATGCAGTGGTGGTAAGAGGGGAAATATGGAGTACTTGACTCATGCCCCTCCTTCTTCTCATCCTCTTAAGTTCTTCCCCATCTCCTCCTCTTCCTCTTCACTCTTCCTCATCTGTCCATTGAACATTCGCATTAACCTTGTGGAATTTTTAAAGCTTGCGATTTGCTTGTGGTGAGTGGCTCCTGCATACAAAAGGCTCGGGTTGCGGCTGCTCGGGCTCGGCGAGGGGTCCTGGTTGGGTTTTGAACTAACATTTTTTTTTCCTTTGATGCGATAGATACCCACTCTATTAAACTCTCTTCGCCCCGCTTTTTTCAAGCAATTCCTTTCGCCATTGTAATTGATTCGCCAATAAACACCACAGCGCCAGCAGCTATGACTCCCTCGGTTGACGAAGTTGAAGATTCCCGCGGTAAGTCACCTTCTCAAGCTATGCAGCTGCTATTTCCACTCAAAACATTGTCGCCTACTATAAAATAACTGCAACCACCGAGATTGGTACAATTGAGCAACCGTAGCTAATAGAAAACCACAATAGTCATTGGACAGGATCCTCTGATTCCTCCCAGTCTTCTCCAGCACGAAATTCCTGCAGTAGGAGCTCCCATCCTCACTCTTGATGAAAGAAATATTAGTATGACTCACACACCATCATGTAGACCGCTGCCTCCAAAGCTGCCGTTCTCCAAGGCCGTAAGGACTCCATTGCTGTCATCACCGGCCAGACCGACAAACTCCTCGTCATTGTCGGACCCTGCTCCATCCACGACCCTGAAACCGCCCTCGAGTACGCAGGCCGTCTCAAGGCTGTCTCAGAAAAACTTCAAGATGACTTGGTCATCGTCATGAGAGCCTACCTTGAGAAGCCCCGTACAACCGTCGGCTGGAAGGGTCTCATCAACGACCCGGACATTGACGAGAGCTTCCAGATCAACAAGGGTTTGAGAGTGAGCCGACAATTGTTCGTTGATCTTACCTCAATGGGAATGCCTATTGCCTCCGAGATGCTGGACACTGTTTCCCCCCAGTTCCTCGCTGATCTGCTGTCACTTGCTGCCATTGGTGCAAGGACCACCGAGTCCCAGCTCCACAGAGAGTTGGCTAGTGGTGTCTCCTTCCCCGTCGGATTCAAGAACGGTACTGACGGGAGCTTGACGGTCGCCATTGATGCTGTGTTGTCTGCGAGCCATCCTCACCACTTCATGGGTGTGACGAAGCAAGGTCTTGCTGCAATCACCAGGACTACCGGAAACGAGCACGGTTTCGTCATCCTGCGTGGAGGTGCGAAGGGCCCTAACTACAAGGCAGATGATGTCAAGGCCACAAAGGAGGCTTTGAAGAAGAAGGGCCAGAGGGAGATCATGATGATCGACTGCTCCCACGGGAACAGCTCCAAGAACCACAGGGTAAATCACACCTAAAACATCATGTCTATGCTTTAATACTAACAGTATTTACTCAGAATCAACCTCTTGTCGCTGCCGACATCGCCGCTCAGATCCGCGCCGGAGAAGACGGTATTGTTGGTGTCATGATTGAGTCCAACATCAACGAGGGCCGCCAGGATGTTCCTTCTGCTGAGCAAGGAGGTGTCAGTGCGCTCAAGAAGGGTGTCTCAATCACTGATGCCTGTGTGGATTGGCCATCTACCGTTGAAATGCTCGAGGGGCTTGCTGAGGCTGTGAGGGCAAGGAGAACCGGCAGAGATAGCAGTGCGGGAACCAAGAGAAAGGCTGAAGAGTAAACGGTTGCAATGGGTTTAGGGTTTCCTTTTATTACGGTTGAGAGAAAGAAAAAAAAGGTGCGGTCTGTATTTTGATATCAATAAAAAAAACTGTTTCATTTTCCCCGTGGTTTTTTGCAAAGTATCCGAGAGTATATAATGTCCTTGTTGTTGCCAATAATATCTAGGAAAGAAGACCTATTAGCAATTTGATATGCTATAGTCAGATAAGTTGATATATGTATGGTGTGAAAGAAATTTAGCATATGGTGTGCCGTATGTAGGATTACAAATTATAGGTGAGTGAGAGCCCATGAGGCATCGCCCACCGGGTCTAAATCCCAGACCCTACATGCCTACTTCATGTAATGCGAGCAGGCGCGCATAACTATGTTTTGCATTGTAATCCTCGCCCTAGTTAGCAACCAACCGGCCAATATCATGCATGGTGGTGGTACAGCTAATGCAAGTCTTTTAATCACATCCAAAGGGTTTGACACCCGAAGCCCTAAAGTGTTCGATTTACCTCAGCTTTAAAATTTACGCATATTTGACTCGAGAAGATGATCTTATGACGCTATATCAAAGAAAAGAGAGAACATTGTGCATGGCCAACGAAGATACGGGCAGAACCACAACCATGAGCCCACTTTCACAGTCTGTAATCATTCCCATACCAATACTTGAGCCACCGGCACCCGTACCCGCACCTGTGCCTGCACATGAGCATAGAAACGGTACTACCGGCAATTTCCGAAATAATAGTGGATATAGTGCAGCTCTTTATACTGGACATTAGCGCGAGGTGGACACGAAGCCATAGACCGATTGTTGCTTGAGGAAGATGCCAGAACCTCACTAAAATTGATACACAGCTCCACAGATAGCAGCAAGGCACGACACTACTCCTTATTACTTACTATGCAAACAGAGAAATAGGCGGCGTGGGAAGGGTAGAGACTGAGAGCTGAGAGTTTCCTTATGTATCTCACGCTTCATGTTTCTTCTCCTCGACTATTCTCCGATATTTACTGCTTGGTTAGACTAGAACCTGATAAATATCATACCCAAATTGTAAAGTAAAGCTGATTTTACTCCGACCCATACATACGCAACAACATCCATATTTGATATGACAGACCTCTGCCGACTGAGCACCAAAAGCATCTAGCAGCTACCAAATATGTCCCGTCTATATCTCACTATACTGAGGCGCCCTTCAGGCTCTATAGCTACAAAATAAACAGCACACCTCTAAAGTAACCGAGTGATATTTTATGACGGCACATATCTCTTGACTCAAGCTTAACAAATTCGAGTAGGTCAAATCCTTTAAATTCCAAGCCATTTTTGTAGATGCATCCGTAAAAAGTCATATAATTCTGTTAAGTTAGATGGACTCCCTCATTGTGTCGTATCTCTCCCTAGACAGTAATTTTTGCTAAGGAATCTGATCTATTTATGGTAAGATCTGACCCATTAAGCTCTTCGTTAGGACCTTATAGAGTCTGACTCAATACTACAACTTACAACCCTGGATATATGTAGTGTTAAAACCAACCGGAAAGTTAATCAAATTTGGATGGGGGGACTAGAAGCGGCCCGGATCCAGCGCCGCCGATAAAGTCACTACTGCTCCTCCTACAAAAGGATCATGGGGTAACACACCACCTGGTATAGATAATAGATACGTCGGAAAAATAAATCGTAAAGAAACGAAGGATATGGGAAGCGGTGGTACGATCTACACTAGCTACACCGTGGTGTTGTGGCATTGTGTGGCATTGTGTGGTATTTTGTGACCACGATTTAACTTTGAATTCTGCTCAATAATATCATGATGTACTACTAGATGTGCTGTGTTGGGACCACATAGTGTGAAATATGAGAACAGCTTCATTATTGTTTTCATCAGATATGGGTTCCGTAAGTGATCATGAGCGAGTGATCACCTATGACGCACGGTAAGTTCTTGCACAGCCACACATTAAAAATCAGAACAGAGCCTGGGTATATGTACAGAATTTTCTGGGTCAATATATCCTGCATGGTTATTTCTTTAGTTTGTAAACCAGCTAGTGCGGTTTGGTTTTATTCGCCTTTAAACCGAGCTCGCCATTACCTAGAGAAAACTTATACAACTATGCTCCGTTACTGATCATACAGAGTACCGATACGTTCAAGGAGAGTATGAATACGTATACTAACTACGTTTAACAGAGTATAGTTATCGTATCACGTTCGGTCACAGGTTGTGATTTGGGTTGCCGGGTTCAGTGATTCGGCGTATCATCATCAGCCACTGATTGTGATTCGGACTGACCGTCTAAGGCACAGCCAATTTATTCACAGCCAAATTTGTTGCCAATGACCGATTTTCCAGTTTCACGGTGCCAGATTAAAATGTAGGTACTTATGTATCTATGTAGATCATTAATCATTCTCTACGGTAGTAACACCGGGCTATGTCATTTTGTATGGAAATGTCTCGTACCTTCTTTTTAAGCCTCATTCCGTAAGCCACCTCTTCAACTCCCCACTACTAAAGAAGCGGCGTCCCTTGCCTACCTCAACTTCTCATCTAAGTAAATAGCTACATGCCTCCTGATATTTCCGATGGTAGCTCCTACTCCATCCCTCAACTGGTCCAGCCAGCTATCGGTAACAGCCTCTACAGACACCCCGGTCTCACTAACAGGCGATAAAATCCTACTACCACAGTCTGCCCTCGAACAGCTTCTCGCCGCATCAGCATCTGCACCGCAGCCCCCGCCAGCCGTTGTAGATCTTGAATCATGGGATACACCGCAGGAGCCACAACAGCGAAATCAACAGCTGCCCCATCCGTTAATATTTAGGCTTTATAATCCTGCAAATAACCGCTTCTCGCATGCGGTACCACGGGAGTTCTCAGCGGCCGAGGGGGAGGTCGGAATATCCCCATTTCTAAGAGAGGCGCTAGGTCTTGAGGAGAAACACGAGGAGGCGTTACGAGAAGGCGAGACGGGGAGCACGAGGGAGAAAGCAAAGATCACTATTGTTTCAAAATCTTTGCCCAAAGGAACGCACGTACGGCTTAGACCTCTAGAAGCTGGTTACGATGACGAAGACTGGAAGGCGCTTTTAGAGCGGCATCTGAGGATGCATTTTACAACCTTGACGGTAGGTGAGATTTTGTCAGTTGCTGGAAGGACAAACAGCCGGGGGAAGGGGGACCGCGGAGAGTTTAGATTCTTGATCGACAAACTAGAACCTGAGGAGGCGGTCTGCATCGTCGATACTGGTAAGTCTTTGCCTGTGGTTGATTGCTTCAGACTTTAAATCGGCCCTCTGACATCTAAGTAGATCTGGAGGTCGACATCGAACCTTTATCAGAAGAGCAAGCAAGAGAAACATTGAAACAGCGAATAGCACGTAAGACAGGCGGGGCTAGCACAGGCGGGGTAGTCAAAATCGACGAGCCTGTTCAAGGCCAAGTTTTACCAGGAGGCTACCATTTCTATGAGCTCAAGGAGTGGAAGCGGGATCTGCCTCTCATAATAGATGTCGATGGAGTGGAAGACGGTGATGAAGTAGATATCTTTGTTTCAACGTCGAAGCAGCATCGCAAACCCCACGATGACGAACATGTATGGGGAGATTTTGGGAGCTCGTATCCAAAACGCATAAAAATTGCTCCCACAAATATTGAGCTCGTTGATCTAACTACACTATCTTTCGGCATCCATGGTTACAGAACCCTTGATGCGGGCGATGACGAGGAATCAGAAGATGAATCCACAAGACCATATGTTCTCAGAATCACACAGCTCGGGTCCTCCGAGGATATGGAAACTGACACACCCACAAATGATGGACTCCCCCCAGGACCAGATTACAAAAAATGCAACAACTGCACTCAGTGGATACCCGCACGCACCTTTATGCTACACGAAAACTTTTGCCTACGCAACAATCACGTTTGCAAAAAGTGCAACCAAGTTTTTAAACGCGGCACTGAATCGCAGCATTGGCACTGCCCGCAATGCAGCGCACATGGGATTAATGCCCCCTCAGCATTGGAAAAACACGCATCAATCTTTCATCACCCACGGCACTGTACTTCATGTCCTTATGAAGCTGCAAATCTTCCCGACCTTGCTGTTCACAGAACCACGACTTGCCCCGGTAAAATAATCCTTTGCAAATTCTGCCATCTTCTCGTCCCTCAGGATGGAGAAGGCGATGGGTCACAACCAAATGCAGAGATAATCATGACGGGACTCTCGAAACACGAACTGGAATGCGGATCACGAACAACCGAGTGCCATCTCTGTTCAAGAATCATAAAACTGCGTGATATGGAAAATCACCTCAAAAACCACGACCTCCAGCGTTTATCAAAAAGTCTTCCAAGGGTCTGTAGAAATCCCAACTGTGCGCGCACACCTAAAAATGCAAGGAACGACCTCGGACTTTGCGGGTTCTGTTTCGGCCCCCTTTATGCACAAGGGTATGACCCAACAGGCTCGCAGCTAAAGCGTCGTGTCGAGCGGAAGCTTCTCCAACAGCTACTCTCTGGTTGTGGGAAGTCCTGGTGTCAGAACGATATGTGTAAGACAGGCCTTGAGAACAGTGGGGTGAAGCCGGATGGGGTTATGAGCACTGCGAAAGCGTTCCCAATCATTAGACCCATCACGGATAAACTTCTGGATACAAGTGTCCCATTGAGTTTGTGTGTAGATGAAACCACGAAGAAAAGGAGGGAAATGGCCGAGTGGATGAGCGCGGAAAGCGCATTGCATGAGGGCGGGGGTTATGATTTAGCCTTTACTATTGCTGCGGTAGAGGAGGCAGCAGGTGATAGGGATGGCGCCTGGAAGTGGCTGGAGAGAGAAGGGGTTAGAAGCGGTGAGAGAAGAGAATAGATTTCAGTAATTTTTTCAAACCTCTTTTTATTTCATAAACATTTCCTATTGGCGTGAGTGGTGTCTGGGATGTAGAGCGGAATTACGGCAAAGTAATATTAGAAGAGACTGGTCTGTCCGGTGTAAACTTATGGCATAAACTGCATCGTTGGAAAATTTACTTTGAAATAGTATGTTTTGATGTGCGGTCAATGATTTGTTTGCCGATCTGTCATCCATCCGTCTTTAGACATATTCATAACGTATCACTCGTGAAACATACATGTCATTAAACTCTTACATGTATCCTTGATAACTTTCAGCGGATATATATCTTGTCCCAGTCTTATTCGTTTCTGTAGACGTTGTCTTGTATTTAATTTGAAGGTCTCAATATGCTGGGTTTGCTCGGCTAGCCTTAATTCCTGTCTTTCGAACATTTGTTTTCTTCAGAGGGCTTTTCTGTAAGCCGCACCCGAGTCAGATCTTAAGACTGTCTTGTCATTTTTTGCTTTTGGCCAGATCGACTAATATATCAGATATTTTATCTATACGCACATTCTCCCCTACAATAACAAAACCAAAGATTTTATAGTCAAGCTCATCAATATCCTCTTGGATCTAGTCTCATATTAGATTTAGCTCAGATTGCCTAGCTTTTGACTAACCTGGAAGTATGTATTTCTCATTAACCCAACTAGTGATTACGGTGTATACCCAAGAGGGCTTCTTAAAATTGATGCAAGGAGTCTAAAATCCGTAAAAAAGAAAATATTTGACGCTGTTGAAGTCAGATATGTAGGTAGTAGGTATGAAGACTGTCTCATAGGCTCATGCGACTGAGTTGGGCGCGTGCTTTGATGACCACATCTACATACAGCGCACTATTTTGATCGGCAGGTACATACGCCGAGACGTCAAAACAAGCGTGCATAGCGCAACGTGGCGCTGGTGTCATTTTTACCCGCAGCCTTAGCTTTGTGGGCATGGACAGGCACAATAATACTTGAAATCAACATCATGGTGAGAACGATCTACAACGTAACTTACGATACAACCTCCTCCTCCTCCTCCTCCTCCTCACACCTACTGAAACAGATTCAAATACTAACTCGAAAAAGGTATAAAACTATCCGTAACAAAAGCTATGGAGGTTGATGACAACTTTGAAAGCATCAAGAAACAGACTCAAAGGAGAGACCTGACCTGAAGTGAGGGGAATGCTAGAATACGATGAATTCCGCCAACAAACAAACAAAAAAATCCAAATCCAAAGCCAGTCCAGATGAATACAAAGGAATATGAAATAAAAAGGGAAAGAAAATGAATACCCGCTATCACTGGCGCCCGTGAAAAATACGCCTGTCGTTTCTCGTTGGTTTCTCAAGTATCATTGTACTATCGTCCGTAGACCTCTGCTTCCTCTCTCCGCCTCCCGTGTTCCGTATCTCTTCTTAAGCCCCTTCCTTCTTTTATATACGCTCCGAAATGCGCTTCATATATACTTGAGTGTAAGAAAATATAGGCCGAAACCGAAATAGGGCGTAATCGCTTTCGTCAATTGTCTAATAAAGTACTCAGACCACATACTTGTGGAGTTTCCTCTCCGGATTCGTCAGTTAATCGTTTTCGCATTCCTCATTACACATGATGTTGATTGTAGTCCATTAAGCTTCGGTTGCTCTCTCAGTAACATTCTTCCCATTTGCCCTCAAATCATGGGCAACATCTTCGACGTGTTCAGCAGTCTCGGCGTCTTCTTTACCCTCTCTCTCCTCGTCCCTCGACACCCCTACAAATTCGCCCTGTCCATCGACGTCAACCCTCCCTCCTTCTTCCTCGACAATCATCTCCGCCAAACTGCGAAAGTTGAACATTGTCTCTGTTCCACTCCCCGCATTCTCGGAGGTCATCCCTTCATCGTCGCTCCCCGGGAGGCTCCTAAAGCTACTTGTGTCGCTAGCTCCGGATCCGGATCCTGACCCCCCACTTGTAAGTTGCGGGCGAGAGTTGGTAGTTACTGCTGAAGAAGATGAAGCGCCGGCAGCGCTGGCCTGCGGATATAAAGATCGGTCGACACTTTTACCCTTACCTTCGACACTACCACTGCTACTGGCGAGAGAAATATTTGACCCATTTCTAGTAGAAATGCTAGGGGCGGCAAGACGTTTTTTCTGCTCTTCCAGTTCGACTTTCCGCTTCCGTTCTTCCTCCTCCGCAAGAGAAAGACGGATAGCCTCCATCAACATCATTTCCTCCAGATCGATCACACGACTTCTTCGCTCATTGAACAAGCTGCTATCACGATGGGCACTTGAGGGCCCTAATGTGGATCCATCTCGGAAATTTCCCGAGCCTGTTAATCTTTCCGTGAAGCTTGTCAGACTAGTTAATCCCCCGGCACCATGGTGGCCATCTCTAGGAGTGCCAGTTCCACTTTGAGCCGGCGAAGGGGTATCACTTTCTGCGCCCGGATTGTTATTACCTCCACCATCACGCACCGCTCTTCGGATCAATCGCCGCGATGAGAACCCACCGCTGGTACTGCTTGAGCTGGCTGGTGGATTGTGAGGGCCCATAAGATATGCTGCTGTATGTAAAGCAGTTGCTGCTGCTGCTCGTCTAGCAGCATGAGAGCGTGCTGTGGCAAGCTTTTGGGACCAGTCGGGTCGGATGCGGTCAGTTGTGACAACTTCAGGGTTATTTACACCCAATGCCAAGCGTCGCTTTCCTGTGGGTGTAATTGGACTTGACGGAAAAGATGGTGGCGTCCCCGAACAATGACCCGGTAGAGACGAAGAGGATCCATCAGCGAACCCAAAATTCATTGGAGATGGTATTTGGTTTTGAGATTGAGAATTGGCAAACATCAAACCCCGCCTAAATGGCGGTGGGGTATATATAACACCGAACTCGGGCTCTACGCAGAAGGGACAAGTTGCCGGTTCGGAAATGAGTTGATCTGCCGTACCTGTTAAAGCGTTTTCATCAGACGCGGTTGGCTGATCCCCTTCATGGTGTTCTGGATGGTGGGGATCTGGTCGCTTGATTTGGACAAAACATTCTGAGCAAATGTCCTGGTCGCAACACCTTGTTTTATTTAAATATGGCGGGTAATATAAAAAGCAAATTGGACATTCTGTTGCATTTTTGTAGAGCACGGCCTCTATAGGGCGACCATCGACAGTTCTAGAAGGCTCGTTAATCTCAGCAGGACCAGTTGTATTTGCCAATGTAGGATTGCGCGGGGCCGATATTGATAAAGTTTTGGCCCTGGCCCTGGAGGAGAACCCAAATGATGATGGCGTGGAGGTAGCAGACCTGTTGGAGCCTTCAGAGGTGTAGGATTGCGAACGCGAACGAGAAGCTATGGGGACGGTCAGGTTGTTTGCCGAATCCGAGGGGCCGGGAGTCCTACTGGGAGATCGAGATTTTGTCTCGGTGTGTATTTGTGCATCCGGTGAAGGAATGGGCAATCCTTTGACAGCAGCAACAAGCTGTGCGTCGGTCCAGTCAGGCTCGTGGTCATCGAGCCCTTTGAAGAAAGGTGCCAGCCGTCGCTCGATCTACACCAAAACGAAAAGGTCGCATTAGTAACCTGATCGCCGCATATTGAGGCTCATGTGTTAAAGATGGAAGTAAGTACCATTAAATGTCGAACAATCTTATCCTTGAAGTCCTCAACACCGGTATAAACTCCCTGCGTGACCAGGAAACCCCCTAGCAAGATCCGATAAGGTCAGCCGCCACTTTGTTGTCCCCCGCGTCCTTAAATCTAGCTGTCAAAACACCAGATGTGGAGTACTCACCATCTACGCTTTCCTCCCTGAGACTCCTCTCACGTTCTTTCAGTCGTTCCTTTTCTCGCTCTATCTTCCTCTGCTCTCTTGCCTCCTTCTCGGCCTCTCTATCCCGCTCCCTTGTCTCTCTACTTGTCAGGCCTAGTCCGAACAGTGAACTCTCTAGATTATGCCTTGACCTCCCCCTGCTTGAATAGCTCTCGCTGCTTCCCGCGCCCCCACTAGAGAGCAGAGTGCCCGAAAGGCGACCGGAAGACGATGGCCCACCATTGTTACCACCACCGTTCCTTCGCGAGGAAAGGGCTGTAGACGAGAGATGATGGTGGCCTCCGTGCGGGGGCGTCATCGAGCGTTCCTTTGTGGAAGTGTTCCCCATAGTTCACCAAGTGCAGTATAGTTGTGGTAGACTGAGAGACTTGGTGGAACTTCACACTCGTTATTCGGTCGGGATGTGAATGGGATGTGTAGGTAATGGGGGTAATAGAGTTGTTGTTCCTGGGTTAAGGGTGCGTGCTGCTTCTGTTGTTGTGGCTGATTTGAGAGTTTGGTGGGAGGCGGCTGGAGCGTGTGAACAAGGTGTCTCAGAAGATGGCTGGGTGAGGAGGGGGAGGGGGAATCGGGGATTCCTACTTTCAAATGCCTCAAGGAATGATCTCATCAAAACACCCACTACAAAACTGAAAGATAGAGGAAAACCGACCGCGGCCAAGATGACAAGCGTCAGGGTAGGGTCAGGGTAAAGATAACTCCGCGCCGAACTACCCCCTCCCCGGACCTCGTGGGGTGGAAGCTTGTACTTAGAGCAGAGGCGGCGAAACGCCTGTCAAAAAAATGAAATAAAAACACCAAGAAGTAAAAGACCAGGGACCGGTTCGAACCACCAGTGCCAACGTTCCTGGGGGGCGGCCAACGTGGACGATGTAGTCTAACTGGATACATACAGTATTGTACATTAACTACATGTATCTATTTACTCTTGGTCTACACTAAAGTTTCAACTTCCGGGAAATAATGATGCTCATCGCGCGTGGGTGTCTTTCTTCTACGATTTTTCCCTCCCACGCTCGTGGGCTGGAAACGGGCCATACTTTTGGATTGCATAACATGGATTAGCCCCATTGGATCGTAGATAAAGATAAATGAAATTAATCCCGAGGGGTGAAGCACGTTTGTATGTACCTACATGCGCTTAATAAATTTATTCGTGATGAAACGTACCATTGAGCAACATCTACTTGCTACCGAACTTTCGTGCTGTGCGCAGTTGAACAACACATGGATCACATGCCACTAATAATTTACAGACTTTTCACTGTGGCATATCTACAGACTTTCCCACACTCCCCATGTCGAAGTGTTCATACTAGGAAAGGGCCAATCAATGTACTATAACATATTAAACGATATCTCTTGTCATAATAAGGTAATATAACCGGAATGCAACGGGCTCTAAGTTATGCGTTTACTGAGCGTTGAGGGCTTAAAATCAAAAATGAGTTAACCTTGTGCTTTCTTGAGTCATGGCTTATCACTCGGTGATCCAGACCGATAGTTATCGATGGCTGTGTAAATAGGTCATTCAATATCACCATGAGGTAGGTTAGGTAAAATTTCATGTGTTCAAAGCAATTGATAGTGCTTATATATTCATTCCATCGCTAACCTCAGAAGAACGTATAACTGTTACTATTTAAGGGTCCGTTTGGATTGTCATAGCTTAAGGGCTGCATACAATTAATGAATTAAACAAAAAAAAAAAAAAAGGGGGGGCCCGTTTGGCAAACTGAGAAATTTACACGAATACCGTTTAGTGGTTTAGGTGCAATGCAAGTGATTTGGAAAAGCAGCCCAGAGCTACTTTTTCAAAACTCCGTTAAAACCATCAAGACTACACTGAAAAGTGGGATGCCAAACATCAACTTTTCTCCTAATGACGTTTTCAATTTTAACGGATTTTTACCCCTGTTAACCTTTGTTTAAGCCGTTCCCAAACGCACCCTAATAATGTTACTCCTTGAGCAGAAAGCTATTATCGTGACAATTACAGGTCTGGCGCATTCAAGATATCAATTGCAAATCTTCACAGCTTTATTTGGGTCTGAATGAGAATTGCACAGAAGATAAAGTCGCCTAAGTGCGTATCAAAGCATGATATAAACTCAGAATTCGATACAAAGAAAAAGAAATTACAAAAAGAGATAAAAAGGAAAAACATTCATCGACTCCCATCCTTTACAATCCATCCATGCTCCTTTCACCTGGCTTACTAGCCTTCAACTCAGCCTGCTTGTCCAATGGCCCCTCTGGGTTCGAGCTCAACCCGTGCTCCTTCGTTTGTTCGCTCTTGTTCTTCGAGAAGTCTTTCGACGGGGCGGCCTGCGCCTTTCCTTCGGCTGGGGGATCGTTCAACTGTCTTCCAGACTGCGACTCGGGGGGAGGTGACTGACGGCCTTCGCGGGATGACATTTTGTTTTAGAGTGTGGTTTTATGGAGGAGGCTGAAGTAGGGTATTTAGTTTTTGTTTGTGTGTTTTGGAGGAGGATTGTGTTATGTGGTTTGGAAAAACGGTAGAGATGGGTGGTTTTGGTATTTTATATACCGTTGAGTTGCAGGTCGCTGGTGCGTAGCTATGACGTCATCTATACGCAACTGGTTTCCTGACACTACAGGTACTTTTTCAGGGTCCGGGATACACCGATAGGGCTTAGAGATTTTCATAAAACAGCACAGAACTGGGACGAGGCAGGCAGGGGAAACATGACGTGAGATCAACGATGAGACCGGCGAACAAAACGGCGATACCGGCAGGTGAAACTGTTGCACTTTCAACGACAATTGAACTGACTTGCGATGAGAATTATGGCCCGTGAGGATTCGGTCTACTGTCCTGACAGGTATTAAGCTCTATTACCTATTATGACAATCTACACATGAATGCGAATCGCAGCGATAATACTAATGATTGGGAACTCAAAAGTTACAATTTTGTAAACACTGCTTCGGCTCCCTGACATCAAATTGAAATTCTTAAAAACATATAAAATGGTTCATAAGTTGAAAAGCAAACCCACCCCAACAACCAGAAAGCAAGAAAGAAGAAAGAAACCCTACTCCAAAGAAAATCTCATAGAAAAAGAGAAAAAAAGAGAAATGCTATTATAATTTGCAAAGACCCATCTTACAAATCCTTCGCGGTATTCCCGATATCGATAGCGGCCTCACTGAACTGCACTTGTGCACTCTTAGCATCCTTTTTCACTCCCTTCATGTCACAGCCCGCGCAAGCGCACTTCCCGGGTTCGCAAGAGCAAACACCCTCGTTCCCTCCACAAGCGCAGGTAGTCTTCTCAGGGCCAACGAACGGGTTTCCATCAGCGGTTGCACCAAGTTCCGCGGAACGCCTGTTCTCGCTCTTCCTCAGCTCTGCAAGTCTCCTAGCCTCGTTGTGGATATCAAGCAATGACTTTTCACCAGTTGAATAGAACGAACGGATCTTCTGCCCTGTTGGTGTACCGAGAGCCTTCTCAAAATAAGTTGTAAGGGTGTTCTTTGCGCCAAGGGCACGGTCGGTGACATGGTATTGGGAATCCATGCTCCTAGCTGTGGTGGATGCATGGGTAGTGTTATCGATTGTGCTGAGTGCTTTGTTTAAGTACCCGGTGAAGGTAGCCGAGATTCCATGCTTGGTGTCCAGTTCAATACCCTTCTGAAGTGCGGTATCACCAACTACGTACCCATGGCTCAGGTACTCTGCCAGGATTGCTGTGCGGGGCTTGTCTTCTTGCCTTAGCTGCTCCTCGGTGGTGCCGAAACTTGGTGCGTCTGCGTCGCCACTTGCAACATGCCCACCCGCAATCTCATCGAGAGAGTGTGTAGTCTCGACTTTTACAGGGTTGGGACCGAGCTTGGTGCCGTCGAGGAGGAGGGCGGTTTTTGCGGCGCTTTCACGCTCGTAGGTTACAGTTGCGGACTGGGTCGAGTTCGCGTCTGCGGAGGTAGGAGTGATGCTTAGAGAAGTGATTTTGCCACAGAAGGAGAAAAAGTCACGAATCTCCTTTTCAGGAGTCGTTGAGGCAATGTTGGAAACGTGAACAGTTTGAGCGTGAGCCATTATTGCAGTTGTGAGAGTGGTGGCGTTGATGGTAGTGGTATAGAGTCGTAGTTGAAGAAGCTGAGCTTAAGGTGATTTGTTATCGGTAAATTTTCAATTGCAAATGTATGATGATGATCGAAAGAAAGGGGTAGATTTACGCTGCGAGACTTGATGGTTTTATATCAAAAGCTCATTATGAAGGGCGGGGTAGTACGTCATACGAGTAATTGTGGCGGGATGGGTTGGCGGGGTGTTCCGGCATGTTCCAGCCACATTGGGAACAGGGCCCTTTCACATGCAATGGCCATACCGCACTTGGTTGAAAACGTCACTACATGTACTACATGTAGTACATAAAGCACTGCTCAGCCACAGAACGCGTAGTTTTCCTGGCACGTCAAAGAACGTTGCGTGTTGGAGGAATCTTGCTTTGGGGGAAGGGGGGAGGTTGCATGATGACGACTGTAAATTTAGTACTCATCAAGATGGATGATTACTGCTGCGGCGCAGATGCCCACGTACTCACCCGCCCCAGGAATAATGTCAGTCCCCAACTGCAAAAAACATGTAGCTGCGTGTAATTATCACCTCAGAGTTACATGTACTTAGGTCACCAAGACTGCTGAGGGAGTTGCTCGTCAAGTTCGTCGAGTGATGCTTTGTGATTAAAACCCTTCACCGATACATCATACCACGCCGGCTACGCTAGAAGCTACGCCCCTACTAACAAGCAAAATCCATAAGGCGTGTTAAATATCAAGAGTTCTTAAAAGGGCTTCAGTCGTAGCTACCAGAATGTATGCAGCTGATCGAGTGATAGATTGTGTTTCGACGTTTAAAGCTTTATAGCTTCAGATTTCACGGAGGTTGGAGCTTCGGGTGAGACTTTCGTCACCTTGTTTACGAATTAATATTTAAAATCCATATCTTACCCATCAAATACTCGTGCATTCGCAACTATAGTTCGAATCTAAAGGTATTGTTCTCACACATGCCCTGCTGTTGCGAAAAGCCATCCACAAGTTCTTTCCAATCTCACAATGGGACCCAGAAATGAGGAAGAGAGAGCAACAAAAAAAAGACCCCTGGAATTTTGAACAAGAGAAAAAAAAGGTAAAGAAAATATAAAAAAGAAATACTACAAAATGCACAACGCACCCATTTTCCCCAATTTTTTTTTCTCGCAAAATATGCTGCACATAGGTTGAAGAAAAAAAAAGAACATTGTTTTTATTTTGGTTCCATAACAGCATCATCCCCACAGCCCCCCGGCCATGTAAGACTTTATGTTTATTTCTTCTTGGCCGCGTTCTCATCCTCCTTAGCCTTAGCCCTCTTCTCCCTCTTACCAAGGTTCCTGGCGTCAGCACGAGCGACACGGAGCTCCCTGAACGCATTGCGGGACTTCTCAGCATCGGTGATGACGCGCTCAGCGACGGCGTGACGGCCGGGGGTGTTGTCGATAGGGAAGATAGAGGCAACACGGGCGAGCTGCTTAACCTCGGCGGTGGCCTCAGCAGAGGCCTCACCAGGCTGAACCTTCTTGGCGTTACGGGGCCACAAGATCAGCTTAGACTTGTACTCGCTGAGGCGGGCAACGTTGGCCTGGAGGGACTCGACGCTGGTGTTGCGGCGGCGGTAGTCGACTGGGATACCGATGGAGAGAGCGAGCTTGCGGGGGACCTTGGCCTCCTGTTGGGTACGTCAGCTACTGTCCCTTTTCCGTCACGAAACTTGATATCCCAGCTCTCTCTCTTTAGTGGCCATTATCCCCCACCCACTCTTCCTTGTATCCAAGTAGCCTCCGATGGGCTCTTCATTTCCGTTTCCCCAATTGATCCCCCTCTCTTTTATCGCTCCCAAGATCCCCAAAATTCCAATATCCAGAGTGAATATCTCACCTTCAGCTCCTCCAAAGTGAACCCCCTACCGGCACGGACACGACGGTTGTACTTGATGGTTGGGCATCTGACGACAGGCCTCAGGAGATCGATGGGCCTGGGAGCCATAGCAGCGATCTTGGTGAGACGAGCATTTCTACGGCGGAGCTTGCGGCCTGGCTATATTTCCCCCAAAACAAAAACCCGTCAGCTTCCCGCGCATTGATTTCCCCTTCTTCAGCACTCGCAAGCCGTCGAGATGACTAGAAATGAATGATTCGGAGGGGGGTCGGTTCGATAGATATCATTTACTGACCTGGTCGAAGTGGGTCCGCACGCGACGCTGCCAGTCCTTGCGGAAATGGTTGTTGGGGATTTGCTATAAACCTTCAATCAGCATCGATGATTCCTCCAGGTGGGCCCCGCATGGGGGGGTAAATTTTTTCGAAATAGCGGGGGTATACCTGATTGTGCTTAATGGCCATTGCTACTGTCGATGGAACTCAATGATGTTAGTTATCGTCGGTCGTCGGGTTGGGCGGTTGTTTGGACTGGCGCTGCTGGGTGAATTATTTTTTTGGTGACTCTCTAGGCTAGCTGCGTGTTGGGTGTGTGCGGGACTGCCGGGAGTGGGGCCAGGGTTTGCCCTAGCTGGTTGGTTACCCGCTTTTTTGCGTTCAAACCTCTCTCTTGAAACATGGATTCACGACGTCGACCCTGCGGGTTTATGATTTAACGATCGTCTTATTTTAGGCCAAATTACTGGATCCCCATAGCCAGAAAGATCTTTCTTTTAACGGGATTCAATATCGGGATCTTAAAGATTTTGGTCTCTGCCAAGATGGCGATTCCAATTCTCTGGGCCATGGATTACATAACAGCAGCTCAATGAACTTGAAGTGCTCCATTTTATTTGCCAATGATGAACCCCCTTTTCTTCGAGTTTTATTTCAACAATCTCCTATACTGCACCTCAACACTATAAATGCTTGCACAATCCCTGTTTCTGGGCATTGCCACAGCGTCAACTGGTGTCTATAGAATACCTGAACGAGAACTTGGGAGAGAGTACTCTAGCTAAGTACTCACTGGGTGACATCACCTACATACATGTCCGCAGGTTTATGATGTTATCCCGAGTATTTGTTAGTGGTTGAACTCAACTGCGTACTTAGGTACAATTGTAGTTTCAAGTATTCAAAAACGACTAGAGATTTGAAAGTGATAAAAGGCATTTAGTAGGCTTAGACCTCGAATTACACATACATAGACAATAACTTTGAAACAGGGACATGTACATAGAGTATGTACAATCAGGGTACAGAAGTTTTGGTAACGTTTGGTTGCCGTTGCAACACAAAATTTGTATGGGAACACCATACAAAATCAGAAACACTCAAATAATGACTTTAAAAATTAGATTGCACACGCCTGAAGAATGGACTCAAAATTCTAGAATTCTCTGGACTCCGTCGTGAGATAATTTCAACTGCCCTTGAAGAGTTGGAATTTTTTTGATGAGGTTGGGTGGTTGTTTCGGGTAGCTAAACATGGCTACTTTGGCTGTAAAAAGGGTATATTACCAAAACTTCTGTCCTAGTCTATACATACATGTACTGTAGCTTTGAAGTTTAGAAACAGCAGGGCTTGGCAGGTCAATGATCGATCTTCAAACTTTTATCTTTCCAGTAATCTCGATATAATCAGGAAGAACGTCATTGTGCTCCGATAAAGTAAAAAGATTAAACCCAACCTACACTTCTATGTCGAGCAACATAGATAGATGTAAGGTAATTAGCAAGGACTTGTATCTAGAGGACTCGTGGGTTATCTGTTGCAGATATCGAATCTTCCTATAGGGGTGTGCGCGCTCGGGGCTGGAAATTGGTACCCTTATAGAGCGTGTATCTTTATAATAAAGGCTAATTTGCACTTAAAAAGGCCCAACAAGGATCGAGAAGTCGCACGGTATCCTTATAGAGCGCTTGTTCTTAGAGCAGGTACTCTTATTGGGAGATTCGAATATATACACCCATCCTAATATCCTATCACTCCAAGAGTTGAAGCGAGGGGCTCCAGTCCGGCCAAAAGTTGATGGTCATCTGTAGGGAAAATTCCGGCTAATTAGGTCTCTTATTTACACAAGAAAAAAGAAGAAAAAGTACAAGTATGTACAATACGGTGACATAAATCACCAAAAAACGCCAAAATAGCACTTTTCAAATAACCCCAGAGCCAATCATTTTAAGATATAATGTACCAATCGGTCAAATACTTACAACTTAGCGATCAGGAGATTCACATGCACGGTGCGCCTGACAGCCCCCCCCCCCCCCCCCCCCCAACAAAAAAAAAAAAAAAAAAAAAAAAAAAAAAAAAAAAAAACCACTGCAGTATTGACGGTAGAACATTTTGTTCGGTTGTTCGAGTTTGTAATAGAGTTTGTTACAGCTCGTTCTACAATACCCGAATATTCGGCCTAAGATTGCGATAGTAGAAATTGGCTATTCAAACGTCGAATCAATGCGGCCCCCGTATGTAGCTCTTGTTAGGTATTATACTAGGCCTTCCAATCGCTCGGCAATCTTTGACCGTCTTCGAGGCCCTGTCGCTAGTACTGATGCAACTCAGCCAATCCGTCGACGCTTCGCTACCGGCGAATCCTCTTCGAATTCCAAATCATCGCAGAGTAGAACGGTCATATCAAAATCTCCAAATTCTGCTGCCGTTTCCCCATCGTTCGTTTTGGGATTTGCATCCGCTCCTTCATCTAAGAGTAGTATGAGAATTTGGGGGTGTCCAAATGTTGCTGCTAGATGTAAAGCCGTTTCCCCATCGTTCGTTTTGGAATTCACATCCGCTCCTCTGTCTAAGAGTTTTTCGATCACTCCGAGGTATCCTGATTTTGCTGCTAGATGTAAAGCCGTTTCCCCATCGTTCGTTTTGGAATTTGCATCCGCTCCTCTGCCTAAGAGTAGTGTGAGAATTTCGGGGTGTCCAAATCTTGCTGCTTGATGTAAAGCCGTTTCCCCATCGTTCATTTTGGAATTTGCATCCGCTCCTCTGTCTAAGAGTAGTGTGATTATTTCGGGGTGTTCAAATGTTGCTGCTAGATGTAAAGCCGTTTTGCCATTGTTCGTTTTGGAATTCACATCCGCTCCTCTGTCTAAGAGTTTTTCGATCACTCCGAGGTGTCCAAATCTTGCTGCTGGATGTAAAACCGTTTCCCCATCGTTCATTTTGGAATTGACATCCGCTCCTCTGCCTAAGAGTAGTGTGATTATTTCGGGGTGTCTACCTATTGCTGCTAGATGTAAAGCCGTTTCGTCATAGTTCGTTTTGGAATTGACATCCGCTCCTCTGTCTAAGAGTAGTGTGATTATTTCGGGGTGTCCAAATGTTGCTGCTAGATGTAAAGCCTTTTTCCCATTGTTCGTTTTGGAATTCACATCCGCTCCTCTGTCTAAGAGTTTTTCGATCACTCCGAGGTATCCTGATTTTGCTGCTAGATGTAAAGCCGTTTCCCCATCGTTCGTTTTGGAATTGACATCCGCTCCTCTGTCTAAGAGTAGTGTGATTATTTCGGGGTGTCCAAATGTTGCTGCTAGATGTAAAGCCGTTTTGCCATCGTTCGTTTTGGAATTTGCATCCGCTCCTCTGCCTAAGAGTAGTGTGATTATTTCGGGGTGTCCACATATTGCTGCTAGATGTAAAGCCGTTTCGTCATAGTTCGTTTTGGAATTGACATTTACCCCCCAATCCAAGAGTACCACGACCACTGCTAGGTATCCTGATTTTGCTGCTGAAAGAAAAGCTTCTTGTCGAAAAACCGTGGCGTTAACGTCATCTGGGTATGCACTTAAAAGTAGATCAACAATGGTCCGATATCCGCATCTGATAGCCTCATGTAATGTATAGGCCGAGATGTTTGTTAAACCTAACACACTCATGTCGACGTTTTGACGCACTCTGCACTGCGTCACAAACTTGCCTATGACTAACCAACTTAATTCTTGTCCCAGTCCATGGAATTGATCTTTTAGAATATTAGAAATATTCACTTGGTACAGGCTTCTTCGCATGCCATAAAACCATGTACTTATCGATAGTAAGGCCTGCGAAGCTGTAATCCTTGAAGCGGGGTTGGCGACTAATAAGCTTTTCAGGAAGTTTATTCCAATATCATCCACACCAGCTTCTTCAAGAGCTTCCACCGGGAAACCGGCTTTCCCTTCGCAGAAACGCATAACGACTACAAGGTCGACCTCTGGAGCGGGAATGGTGAAATTGGCGTCCAGTATCGTACACAAGCTAGCGCTATCATCCGTATCCTCTGACTTCCACAGAAATGGTGGTTCTGAGGTCAAGATCTCGTATATTACGCAACCCAGAGACCAGATATCCAAGGCATTGGTGTAACGATTCCGGCACGGGAAGCCGATCCCATGTAGTTCTGGAGCCATATAACCTGAGGTACCACACCTAGTTCGTAGACTCGTATCTAATGTGGATTTTGATGACCCAAAATCGGCAAGCTTGACTTGGATGGGTGAACGACGGCCGATAAGAATGTTCTAAAACCGAGTTAGTATGTACATGAAGGATAATTCTAATATGAAGTACAAACTTTTGGTTTTAGATCACGGTGGCAGATGTTATTCTCATGCAAGATTGCCAGCCCTTTTAGTAGTTGAGTGGCAATTTCCTTCACCTCTGACCGTGCTTTCAACCGGGAACCTTTGAGATATTGCCCCAAATCTCCATCCTCATGATATTCCATCATAAGAAAAACAAAATCAGCTTCCTCGTACCAGCCGAGGAATTTAACGAACAAATCCCGATGCTGTCGAGTTTTTATTAAACCCCCAGCAACTTGGAGACTGGCAAGGAGAAACTACTTACACTGCATACTTTTATCAAAGCATTAAGCTCTCGGGCATAGGGGAAATTCCGACTCTTTTCAAGGTAAATCTTCTTCACAGCCCTCAACTCTCCTGTAGAACGTTTCTTTTCAAGCCAAACACTGCCAAAACCTCCCTCTCCAATCTTCCCCACCCTCAACCAAGCCTCTACACCGTGCCTCCCTAAGGTCGTACTGTACAGGTCGTTCCTGTCTGTTGAATATAAATAAGTATCTAGTTTGTAAGTGTTGATAACCGTGATATCGGCCACCGATTTTGTCGCCTGCATATCTATACGTAGATAGCTATCTCCAGCAATCCCGGGGCCTGATTGATTTCGCCTAAAGACATGTGGGGATTTTGAGGGGATATCCGATTCTTAAATCGAACAAGGCTGTATCATATATCGCGTGGTTTGAGTGATGTGTACGTATTTGTATGACACGTAGGTATCCTTGCGACCGACCAGCCAGTTATCTTTGCATACATGCGCCTCGAATCATCAGCCGCCTCAGCTGAATTGATTCTGTAGCCGCACAACCAACTATCGCCAGATTTCACCAGCATGTAGTTAATATTCTCGTGCTCCGGAGCTGTGTACATACCAACACACTCTGGTGTAGGTGCTATACTACTCTAATACCGCTATGCATGCCTTAATTGCTGAGGCAGGTAATACCAGGCACAGGATTGGCACATGGGGGTCGAAATTACAATCTTTAATCATCCGGATCCGTTACTCTAATTAATAGAAAAGGTCAGCTAACAATCTATGTATCCTCTTTTCTCGTCAAGTCATTCGAAACAAACCTAGCTAACCTTTATATAATTCTCTTTATAAGGATACAATCGTCCCTCACCCGGCTCGATGACGAATGGGCGACTTTCAGGCTGATAGTCAGCCGAGGTAAAGGGTCGGTGCACTGTCTTTTGTTGTCTTCAATTGGTCCATTCGCCATCGAACCAGGTTCGCCGTTGTCCCGGAAACGACTGTACCTATACAAATTTCTCTCCGGGTATTTAGGATATGTAGATATCCTAATAGCCCTTGCAATTGCCATATAAGACAGCCCCTCATATATATCTATATTAGACCTCCTAGCTATAGCTAGGCCTATTAATACGATTTTCAAACCCCAAAACCAGACAACCACGACGTTAGTTCCCCAAACCCCATTATCTTGCACTACATAGGACGGATTCTAACCTTCCATTATGCACGGTATTTGGTTTGACTTATGGGGAAGAGGCGGCCTGATCATCACATCTATTATCATATCAACGAGACGTAGATCTGCAAACTATATTCCTATTATATTGTAGTCATCCAAATCGTCAACCTCTCCTTCGTTGCGGAGAGGCGGGGAGCGGGTGGGGGGAAGCGGGGAGCAAAATAAAAGCGGCCCACTTCTTTTATAACCAGGGCAGAAATTAGTCTTATATACAATTTGAGCGAGGGAGCCACAAAAAAGCGAAAGAGAGAAAAAATATACAAAAAAAAAAGCAGCCATCCATGAATTTATTTCCATGCATAATTCCCCGCCCCCCAGCAAGTCCTGTACACGACCGAACGCCCCCCCTCGCCCCATCCCGCTCTCTCTCTTTCACACACACACACACAAAGATGGGTGCACTCACTCGCCCACTTCATTCCACCAAATGCAATTGCAATTGCACTCCCTCATTTCCACCACCCCGTGATGCTACTCAACATGCCCGTGCTCCCCCCCTGCGCCTTGCCCCCCTTCACAAGATCATCAGCACCCGGTCTATCCAGCATCTCATCTCTCGGCACACCACCACCACCAACCCTCTGAGAGGCAGCACCCACAGGGGTTCCCACCGCCGTCACAACCGGCCCCCCCGCCGCCGCCGTGGCAGCAGCAATCTCGCGCCCATCCACGGCGACGGCCTCCTTCTCGGGCGGCGTGAGCCCGCTCAGCGCCCATTCCTTCAGCCGTGTGGTGACGGGCTTGCCCTTGCGGACCTCGTGGGCGAGGTCGACTTCGTGGCGGGCGGTGGCCTCGTCGGTGCCGGAGGCGACGGCGGCGAGGATTTGGGACTCTTTTTGCGTTTCTTGGAGGTGGCG
Source organism: Morchella sextelata (assembly GCF_020137385.1). Taxonomy (NCBI): domain Eukaryota; kingdom Fungi; phylum Ascomycota; class Pezizomycetes; order Pezizales; family Morchellaceae; genus Morchella; species Morchella sextelata. The sequence continues at coordinate 373,572 of NW_025408616.1, forward strand.
TTGCTCTTCGGCCTAGGGGGGGAAGGGTTGAGAAAAGGTTAGAATTGCTCCGGGGAAGCGGGAGAGAAGGTGGGGGGGGGGGGGAAGCGGGAGAGAAGGCGGGGAAAGCTAGAGAGAAGGCGGGGGAGAAAGGGGGGGGGAGGTACATATGCCCGCTTCTTCCTCCTCGCAAACATCACCATGTCCGTAAACGCAAAGATCGTGATACCACCGCAAAGCACTACCCTCACCAATTAGCATCTTCTTCTCATCCCACTCACTCCCCCCCACCCATTCACACCCCCATCCACATCCACTCTACTGGGGACAAAAAATAGCAATGCACCTGTAGCTCCAATAAGCCCAATGGCAACAACCTTGTGAGCCCTGTCGGCCCAGATGCGGCCGCGGTCCACGATGCGGTCAAACGTGCCGACCTGGTCCATCTTTGCCCTGTTAGCGGCCTCGCGGAGGCGGGCCACGCGCTGCTGGGGCGTCTCCCCGCCGCTGGCGCTGCCGCTGCTGGGGGGTGCGCGGGTGAAGGCGTGGGGTCCGGTCGCGGTGAAGCGGGTGGCATCTGCCACGGAGCGCGGGGGTGCCATTGCGAGTTGTGGGTTTTTTTTTTTTTTGAAATTGAGCTTTTTATTTATTTATTTTTGGTGGTAGTCTGTAATCTATCGAGTTGGAGGTGTTTTTGAGGGGAAAGGTTGTTTTGTTTCGTCCCGATGGATGGAGGGGAGGAGGAGCGGTGGTGATAACTTTTTTTGGTGGGGTGAGTGGGCGATGTTGGAAATCTGACGTGACCTCTGCGTGACGCTAGTGGCGGGTGCGGGCTAGCGTGCTTGGTTGTTCGGGGCGTCGGGTGCAAGCGATAAGCGATAGGCGAGGGCGAGGGCGAGGGCGAGGGCGAGGGCGAGGGCGAGGGCAAGGGCGAGGATGGTGAAGTTGTTTGGCATTCACTCCTTTCTTAATGCGCAGACAGCCAGAGAGACACCCAGGATGAGCGGTGGATAGCAAGCAGAAGCAGTACTCCAGCAGTGCCAGGCAGGTAACTGCAGTGACAGTGTAGTTCTACCTCTCTCACCACAATTACAATCCAGTACTCTCTCCCAGTTCACCTCCACTGTTAAGCCACTCTTGCACGCTCCTTAAGCCTTCACACCTGAATCCCCCCATTCCCCCCATCCCCCTGTCCCCCAGTAGCCAATACCCCCCTCCCTCGCCCCCTTCCCTCCCCCGTCCCACACATACCATGAACGTGAACGCCGACGTAACCCGTCTCCTCAGCATCCTCGCCCAGACCAGCACTACTCACCTCCCCCCACCAGCACCACCAGCACCACCAGCACCACCAGCGCCTCACTCCAGGCCCCAATTCCCGCCAGCAGTAGACCCGCGGCTCCATGGCTCGCTTTACCAGCAGCCCCCAGCGCCTATACCAGTGACGCCGGCGACAGTGACAGTGGTGGACCCGAAGAATATCACGGACTGGCCGGCGGCGCTCAAGTATGTCATGAACACCATCTACAGGAACGAGGAGATCATGGCGCAGGTCAAGAAGGTGCGTATGTTCTACGAGTATTTGGAGGTGTTACGAGGGGCGCGCGAGTGAACGCAATGGCTTATGAGGAGGGGTGGGGGGGTGTTTGTAGATGAAGAAGCACCAGCACGACCATGAGAAGCAGTGGTGAGTGGGTTTTACACCTGGAGAGTTGGGGAGGGGATTGTATGTATGTTTTGGCTGACAGACTTACGGGGCTGGACAGGTGGGTCGCGCGAGAGGAACTCGTCAGGAAACATGAGGCCAGAGTAGAGAGTAACAAGAAGATCGCCGAACTACTGTAAGCCCTCCCTCCCTCCCTCCCTCCCTCCCATCCCAGAGTTTTGCAGTTTAAAGTACCAGCCAGCAGACAGCACTGACACCGCGGCCAGGAAAAAACTCGGTACAATGCCCACCACCACCAGCAATCTCCCCGTAAGCATCCTCACACACACATCAAATCACGAATTCTCACCCCGTCCAGCTAATTAACTAATACCTCTGCATATATACAGACCCCCGAGAGCGAGAAGGAAGAGCTCCGGGTGTTCGACCAGAAGGTGTATACCCGCAGCGAGGAGATGGTCAAGCACATGACCTCCGAGTTTGCCGCGATGGGCATCCCGTTCTTCTGCCGCGCGAGCCTGCCGGAGAAGGAGGACGCGGAGCTGCAGGCGCTGAGGAAGCGCGTTGTGGAGCTGCTGGAGGACCTCTGCGAAGGCGAGTAACCTACATACACGTGATGGGCTAAAGGGATTGGAGCAATTGGCGCACAGTGTAGGAGGGAAAATGTACGGAAATGATATCTGGGGGGAGAAGATGGAATTCTGCACTCTGTAATATAGAAATGGCAATCCTGGGTCTTGCAGTTGTTGCAAAAAAAAACCGTCCCTTTCCTTCTTTCCTCCCTTCCTTTGCCCCTGCCTGCCGCAGTCCCATGTTCCCCATCGGACCTAAACCGCAACAGGCATCAAGAGCCTCAAAAAACTTCCTCCCCAGCAACCAGCAACCAGCAACCAGCCAAACCACCCCACCAACCCAACCACCACACTCCCTCCGCCCAAACCACCACCACCACCACCACCACCACCACCACCACCACCACACCCACCCCCCCATCCACACAGAACATGTACCGCGCAGCAGCACCACGGCTAGCAGCAGCCCTCCGCGGCGCCCGCGCCGTGCCCGCAACACGCTTCTACGCCACCAAGGGCGCCGCCCCCCCTCCCCCGCCAAAACTCTCCTTCACCGAGCGCCTCCGCAACAAACTCTGGCGGCCTGGCGCGGCGCCCCAGCCCCAAGAGGCCGACGAGCAGCTCGCTGCCCCCGCTACCCCAGCCGTCCAGAAGCCCTCCGACATCCCCGGCTACGTCGAAGCGCTCGATGCCCGTGGTCTCGCTGTCGTCGGGTTGGACCCGGCGCTGGAGGAGTGGGATGTGCCTGTGTATGTCTCCCCTACCCCCCCAATTGCAATTGCTTCCCCCTGTGTGCTCATGTGGACTATTACCGCAGCTTCATCACAAACACAAAATTCACCTCCCCCTCTGCACTCGTGCGCGCCGTCCACCGCGCCGTCGTGGAAGTGCACACCCCCCTCCTCAACGGCCTCCCCGCGTCCGCCTTCAGCACGCCCTACACGGGCCCCGAGCAGCTGACCCCCAGCGTCCGCATCCAGGTGTCCGCCCGCGGCGACGCCGTGTTCGACTTCCGCTCGCCGGAGGTCGAGCAGGGCATCCTCTCTGCCCAGGGACAGGACGGCGAGATCAGGGCGTACAGCGAGGAGGAGGTGTATCCCGCGGAGCAGCAGCAGCAGCAGCAGCCAGAGGAGTGGGTGGCGGAGGGGCTGGAGAGGAGGGGGTGGGCGGCGCTGAGAGTGAAGGAGGAGGTGCGGTTTGCGCTGGTGAAGAGGGTGGCGCAGCTTACGGGGGTGAGGGTGCTGGATGCGGATGTGAGCGCGGTGAAGACGGTGGCGGAGTTGCGTATGTTGCTTGTTTCCCTTTCGTTTTGTGCTGGGGGTGGTTTTGTGGAGTGGGGAGTGGGGCTAATGTGATGATGATGGGGGTGTGGTAGTTGAGCATCTTGAGACAAAGCCGAAGCCGAAGAAGCTCTTTGAGATCATCGCCGAGACGCCCCTGCCAGAGCTCCCGAACGTGAAGGTCTATGAGACGAGGGTGAGGCCGTGGGATAAGGAGAGGATGATTGGTAGGGAGAGGCCGTTCGAGAAGGTGGTGGAGTTCAAGTACCCCTTTGAGGCGCGTGATAGGAAGTAAGTAGCAGCAGCAGCAATAGTTTTAGAAGTTGTTGACTGTGGTGACCCCGGGACTGTAAATAAAAATTGGCCTTTTTTTTTTTTATCACTTTACGTTTCGATGTTTGATATTTTGTGGGCGGTAGGTATAGATAAACTTGCTGTAGAAACTATCATTGCCCCTACTATTTATGTTGTGGAGATGGACACTCAGGTACTAGGCCTGAATGGGGTGTGTGTTTCTGGGCACCGAGTGATTGTGCATGAACGTGGCCCAAAACCTTGGCTTGGGTGTCAATCATAATCCTACCGAATCCAGCTCCGGTTCTATTTCTAGCTCTGATATTCTACTCCTCTACTACATGTACCTATCCCCACGCAAGATGCTTCAAAAATAAAGTCTATATGTATATAAAAACCAAGTCTCTATCCCACCCTTCAAAGCCTCGCCAAAGTCCCATCCGTCTTAACCCTAATCAAATGGTCCCTCGATATCTCCTTCACGCTCTTACACCCGGCCAGGCCCATGCACAGCCTAAACTCCTCATACAGCAACTTGAGCGCCAGCTCCACCCCGGCTTGTCCATCATACTACATCACACCACCACCCATGTTAGTCTCTCCGCGCCCAACAGATAAGGTAAAAAAAAAAAAAAAAAAAAAAGAGAGAAAAAAACGGAGAGAGACAGAAAACATACCGCCAACCCCCACAACGGGATCCTTCCAATCCAGCAGCAATCCGCCCCCAGTGCTAGTGCCTTGAAGATATCCGTGCCCCTCCTGATGCCGCCGTCGATATGGACGGGGATCCTACCCGCGGCGGCGGCAACGCACTCGGGCAGTGCGTCGAGAGTGGATGTGACGCCATCGAGTTGTCGGCCTGGTCGCAGTTACATGTTAGGCACCATACTAAATATACCTAGCTAGCTAGCTAGAATTAAAGTTACTCACCTCCATGGTTCGAGATTATGATTCCGTCGACGCCGTGCTGGACCGCGAGTAGCGTGTCTTCGGCTGTCAGGATACCTTTGACCCAGATTTCGAGCTTGGTGATGCTGCGGAGCCATTGGATGTCGGTTTCCCAGTTGAGGGATGCATCTACACGTAGGTTAGGGACTATCACTTTACCAGTCTTCTTATGGGGGCGGGTGGGAGGTATTTACCGGTGACGTTGCCCTGGGGGACGATAGAATCCACTCCTGCCCCCGCTGCCGGCGGCTTGCCTTTATCCCCGTCGTGCGCCTTCGTCTCAGTCTCGGAATAGACAGCCACGTCGCCCGGGTTCTCGAAGTTCAGCAGCTGCAGGTGCGGCGGCAGCTTAAAGCGGTTCCGGACCTCGTTGATGCGGCGGCCGAGGTATGGCGTGTCGACTATATGTTATGCCCGGCACTGCATGAATATCACCCGGCACCGGCCACAAAGAGTGATTTATACATACCGGTAAGGAACACCGCCTTGAATCCAGCACCTAACCAAAAATCAGCTCTCCATATTTCTACACAGGCGGGGAAAATTAAAGAAGGAAAGAAGGAAACGCACGTTCCGCCCTCCGCACCAGCGCCTCGCTCGTCTTCCGGTTCTGGAACACATACAACTGTATCGCATAGTCGACGGCGCCCGCGCCCTGTGCCACTACGTCCTCCATCGACGAGGTCGAGAAGCTACTCAAGCCCACCGCAACGCCGGCGTTTGCGGCGGCCCGCGAGATGCCGACTTCGCCGGATGGGTGGGCGAGCTTTGCCATTGCGGCGGGCGCAATGCAGAGCGGAAATGAAATCTATATATATTCATAAGTACGCAATAATTTTTAATTGTGTGTAGGTATTGGAGCCGAAGAACTAGTGGAGGCGGTTTTTTTTTTTTATATATATATACGCACTTTCTTGCCCCATAGTTGCGTGGAGGTATCGATTCGGCTGACGTCCTTGAGCACGCGGGGACGCAGCCTGTAGCGGTCGAAGGCGGCGAGGTTGTCGCGGAGACTGTAGCTATTTGTTAGCTACTTGCATATATCGGCAGCCACCCTAGATATTTCAGTCTGCTGGAAGAGCTACTAACGTTATCTCGCGATCTGAGCCCGAGTTATAGTACTCGCGGGTCATCTTGTCCATCTTCTCCATTGCAGCAGCCTCCAGCTCTGCAATTGAGAGCACCTCGAGATTCGACATTTTGGTAGTGGTAGTATCGATATCGCTGTTCCTGTTTTCCCCAGCACCGGGCTATCTTCGGTTAAGTAGAGTTGCAAAATAGATGCTTGATAGATACGTGGAGCTGTGATAGATATCTACCCGCGGCCGGGAATATTGGCTGGCTTGGCAGGCAACCGCAACTGCCTGCATTGCACTAGCTACGGGTTCATGGGGAATCACTCGGGGATCGGCGGTGGGACTTTCAAGGCATCGGCCGAGGGTGCCGAGGAGCAGCCTTGTTCACACCTGCTCGGTGATATCTACACTATATGCCCCCGGTAAACGTAAGCAAGTTAATATCTATGCATGAAACACAACAAGGTGTGGAATTAAACAAAAAAAAGAAAAAGAAAAAAAACAAGCTGTGTAATCATGGTTGATCACTCGTTTCGCGAATTGCCAAGGGTGCGCAGAGACGGGGCGGGACTCTGGCTTGGGGCTTTGGGGCTTGCTGGTACAAGTGCAGTACTTAGAAGTGCGGAAGGACTAAAGAACTGTACTTACCTCCTGTTCGCAAAGAACCTTTCGTGCAAGTACTCTCTCCACATACATACACGCCTGTCTAAATATTAATACCACACCACATGTGCAGTCCACGGGGCCGAGCTGATAGAATCTTAAACATCAAAGTCCAGGCATCCATAGGAAAAGAAAAGGGGAAAGAAGAAAAATCCTCCACGTGAACATTGAAATTTACCACCTGCCCTAAATACTAATCAAATCTCCTAGATCGGTCATCAATTGTTACACAGAGAAACAAATACCCCACTCAACGGAAGTCACGATGAACAATGTGTAAGTCAGCCTTGTCATAAAACAGTAAGTTGAGTTCTCAATGTGTACCTACGGATATCTCGAGGGGTTGATTCAGCTCAGAATACATCCCACGTGCGCACCCCAACTCTGGGGGTATGAAGTCATATGTCGGAACCTACCATTGGAAAATCATGTCCTATATGGATTGGCCCTTACATCTGGATCTCATCATTCCATACATGTATGCAGTTGGCCCATTCAGGAACCGCCTCGGCCAGCATAACAGGGTAGTACGGGCCAGTATTCAACAAAAATATATGTAGATAGAGCATGAGTATCAACATGCGTACCTAAACGCATGCCTCATGCTAGCTATACATTTGATACCGAGAAGCCTCATATATCGAAACTGCCATCATGGATATGTACGGTATGTACTTTGGAGAAGAACATTTTACAGTAGGTACCAGGTATACGTACATGTGTGTAGATCCAAGGGCCCGGTCTGGTACCTATCTACCGGATAATCGACGGCCTCTCCAAGATACAATCCTTGCCAAGCTGCTGTCACCACGTGATGTGACACATCACAAAGTTGAAAAACAATGAACTGAGCGACCCAATTGTAACGCCACCAACTTCTCTTCTCACAGGTTGACGGCACCTTTAGCCGCCTTCTCAATCTGCAGTCCTTTTTATGTAATTGTCTACCGGGGTGTAAGGACTTCGGAGATTATCTACGAATCAGACAAGTCATGAGTGATTCGCTGCCATAGCCGAACTCTCCAAAAAGTAATTGGAACAAGGAAATTTGCTGTGAGTACTTTCGTATTCGCGTCTTTGGGTACATGTAGCCAAGTAATTGTAGTCCTGATGAAAATTATGTCTATCGATTGGACGGGTTCCCGATGGGTCTTTAAGTTATATATCAATATGTAAGAAGATGCCCAATAGATAGATTAAACTCGCAACAAATATTTCCCAAAGGGTTGCTTCGTGTACTACCGGACCATTCAAACCCAACCGCGGAATCTTCATAGCAGAAGCAGACGTATTTAATATTTCAGGAGCAGCTACAGTCGCAACTCGATATGCCGGGTTGCCAGGGTTCTAAGGATTTCGTACGGAATAGCAAAAAATCCGGGATAGCAAATTGATTTTGCAGTAGAAAAATAATATTCTCAGAGGATCTCGTACGAGACAACAAGGGATTCGGTGCATTGAGTTCCGGCATATCGAGTTGCGACTGTATGCGTCTTGTCAAGACTCTCGGCCATTAAACCCCGACATAATGATAGTTAATATTGGACGGTCCTCCTGGTGGTTAACGTCCAGACAGACCACTTATTACTCTTAACCGCCGACCCTAATATTGATTATTAAATACATGTATGTACCTATATCTCACATCAGTTACGAGATCGAATTAGAACTCAGTTGTACACGGTGTTGACTAGACGATTCCAAGCCGTGATACTCAACAAATCAGGACCACAGGTTCATTGGAATCATGATGGTGGTGGTGATGATGATGATGATGTATTAGGACTCCGGCACTTTCTAGATATCATCACTCAACCCATCTGATGTGCTGGGGCCATTGTATTTACATACGGGTACGTCGAGTGTAGGCATCCGGTCCCGCTAGGATTTGGCCACTGATACCCATCCTTATCCACATCGACATCAGTGGCACTTGCGCACAGAGTATCCCCCGAAGATCGTACTCTAGATAGGTACCAGACCATTGGTTACGCAGCATTCAGTCGTATCAAAGATAACCTATATATGACAGAGGCTCGGGATATAAAATGACACAAGTGATACTCCAGATAGGAAGCCCTTGAGAATCGAATATCCTTTGTAGAATTACCTGGGATCGAGCACTCGCACACGGGGTGGAACCGACACTGGCCGTCAGCTGGTCAACTTTTCAGTGTAATCATCAAGCTTCGATATAATCGCACTAGCTCAAGCTAGGCTAAAGATTTTCCATTTGGCAGGGGGTAGATCTTGGCGCGCTATTCAACGCGAAAAACTCGCAGCCTTTGACACGAAACACAAAGTCCAGCCCCCTGATGAGTCGTGAAGAAAGGGCACAAGTAGCTCAGCGGTCTCTGAAAATCTCACATGTGCAGGGAGGCGAGGAAGCGATAAGCCTCTGTGGTACATGTACCTACTCCGTATCGAGGAGGAGGCGGGGTTTGTTGTAGAGCGGGCAGATCCAGAACGTAAAAGAAGCACAATCGACGCATCCCCGAACGGGAAATTTCGATAGTCCAGATGGGGTAGATGAAAAATAATTAGTTGGGATACTAATGTAGATCTGAGTGTGGCAAGGAAAATGTGGAGTGCTTGTGACGAAGCCCAGAGTCCGTATCGCTTCCTATCTACCAACGACCCCGCACAAAATGCTCAAGGGTAGTGTGAGTGAGGTGGACAAAGACACCACCATTTGAGCTAGTCGGGGGGGGGTAAGAGGCCATAAATAGGACCCAATTTCCCTTGAACTTTCCTTCACCAGCAACGACAAACACTTACTACCCACCATTCCATACAAAACTATTTTCCAACTTTAACCCACAAACCTTCAAACCCATAAACACAATGTCTGGCTGTGGATGCGCTTCAACTGGTGCCTGCGGATGCGGCGAGAGCTGCACTTGTGATGGATGCCCTGTAAGTTTCTTGCAAGGCTTCTCAATGAATACCAAAGCTGACCATTTCATAGCTCAAGTAAATCACCGCAGTGATACCCGGACGAATCCATACATTCCATCCCTTCCAAAGACGACAACGAGAGATAGTCGGACAAACATCGGAGGAGAAGTGAGGTATTGATATTGTTTCGGGTGCACCAGTCCTGAGGATGGATAGATTGAGCGAGAGATTGAGGGTCGGTATGCTAGCTTAGCGTTCGGTCTTCATATCGGGTTTAAGATATTCAGGCAGGCTGAATTGGGGAGGCTTTTTTGTTTCTTTGTTAGGAGTTGAATTATGCTATTCCTTTTTGATTCGCAATATTTTTTATCGCTCCTTTGATGTCTCTCGGAAACATTGTATGATTTATTTTCCTGTTCATTCGTGTATTCATTCTCGCGAGATGTTGTCTTGTTCGGTCAACCGTTACTAGACACATTGGACCGTTGAGCCAAAAATAAAAACCCACCGTCTTCCCCACTTGCAAGAGAACAACGGAGAGCCAGCCCTTGAAGAAAATGGTCTGGTCAGAGACTAAGATAGGGCGTGTATACTAGTAATGCTTAGTTCTGACGAAAGAAGCATACTCTAAGACGACGAAAAAGCTGCCTATTAGCTAGCTAGCGCACAGTAGCGAGTGCTTCTTTCTGTGATACTACTGGGTATGTAGTGTAGGGGTAATTGTCCCCAGAGAGCTGCAGTAAATGCTAATGCTGTGTTGGTGGCACACATACATCCATCCACTGACAGAGTATGCTCATCTGAACTAGAACCTAGAAAGTACTGTCCCTATTGCAATGATCAGTATATGTTGATATCGATAACATTCTATATTTCTAATCAAATAAAGGGTAAACATATTTACCTGTAAACAATTCACCAAGTAAGTACGCATGTAGCTGAACTGAGAACCACGAGATTCTTAACCCCGATAAAGGAAGCAGCGATAAAGGAAGCAGCGATAAAGGAAGCAGCGATAAAGGAAGCAGCCCCAAAGGCTTTCAGTAACGGCGATTTTGAAAACGACTGCTCCAGGTACCAGACTCATCAAAGATATCGAGTAGGTAGGTAGGGCCTCTGGGATATATATATATATTATACCGCTGTACATCCATTGCCCATCCCGAGGTAGAATTAATAAGTCGACCGGTCAAGTGGGCCGTTCGACAAAATTCAGCAGCTAGCCCATGGTGTTTTATACGTCGATTCTAGTTCTACCCCGCATACGCAGACGTGGTGAGCATTACTTTTTATACAGTCGTTGGTCTGAGTGGGCGAGTACCTTGGTGGATACCGACCCCGGGCGTATGTGCCCCTTGCAAGCAGAGCCTCGATCGGATCACACCATTTGTGTGCAGGGTGATCAAATTATATTGGAATCCTCAGACAACGTGGGCTAATTGGCATGATTGACCTGGATGAAGTGATGAAGTGGGGAGGCCGTCGAGCTCGGTCACAGCAAGAGTAGAGTTTCTTTGGACTAGTCTGGTTACCCACTAGACCGTTAATTCCCGAGCAGGAATAGTGCCGTTATTTATTTAAGCCACAATCATGCTAGTGTTCTATATTTAAGAAGGAAGATATAGAGGAAGAAGAGAAGTCGCAGATTGTGTTTGCATATATATCAACTCTAAACATACGTGTCTTCACCCCGTGAGGAATGGCCAGAACGCACAATGGTTGATAAACCTTTTATCGTACGTATGTGCCACGATGGTATTAACTAGTGCACTGCTACATGCAGGCCAGCTTTGCAATTGGCCTCAAAGGACAGAATTCGAACGCCGCATCATTATGAGACTAAGCACAGGGAAGTTTACCTTACTCATGATAGTAAGACCCTCGAGCTCCGTCATGACGAAAGCTTCAAATTGGTTGGTCTATATTATCCAACTCCCATCTACAGATCAGCAGGTAGGGCAAATACTTATTTATCCATATGGTGGTAGAGAATTAATTAAAGTATAGCTAATAAGGTTAGGAATGCTAAAAGAAAATCGGATAGGTAAGGGCACAAATTACAACTTTGTGCTCATAACTTTCCTTGCGGCTTTCCTCATGATCACACCTCTGCAAGGCCACTCCAAACCAAATGTAGGAGACCGTCCCATAAGGTGGTTGATAGTGGATGATTCGGGAGGAAAAGAAGACAATGGGAGCGCGCAGGACAAAGAGTTGTTGTTTGTAGAATAAACTGGGTAGTACCGGCACTGTTACTTTCCCAAAGTTATAAAGAGTCGATCCCTACTGTAGTTTAGAGTCGATAGAGAATTATCAGTTATCGATATCCTACACCAAAGCACCATTCTGCAATAAGAACATCTGCAAACGAGGCCTCCTCTATCTACAAGGCTGCTGGGAGTGAGACTAGCTATAAGTTAATATCCTACACCCTCTCCCCGGCCACGCACAGCTAACACCTTGGTTGACTCCAAGCACACAGTCACAACCCAAGCTGATCTAGATAACTTTAAGCTCGTACCTACAACGTTACCCGTGTGTTAGGATATCTAAGATTAAGGCTTGAGCCACGGACGGGTCTTTTAGAAAAGAAGAATAAGCCGTCGAGTCTCAATGCCGGGGACGTGGGTTCAACCAGAGATAGGGCTGCACTGCAGTCGATCGACTTCCGGAGGCACTTGTCCGATATTCTCTACCAATGACTACTAGCTACCTTTGTAGTCTTATAGTCGGATCTTGCTAGTTATAGTTATCAGGATATTGAGATATATCCTAATATCCAGAGAACGGATATCCCACGGGTGGAATGGGGCACTATAATATCAAAACATGCTACCGAAAAGTAGAGTTGGGACCAGCTGGTCACCACGTCGATTCGTTTATTACAGGCCATAGACGGTATACCATCTCCATGGCAAGGCTCGGCTGTATCTTTCATTTTCAAGGTTTGCTATGTCTTGGGGAAGGGAGAAGAAGAAGCTCTGCTGGGTACGTTTGGACTATGGCTTGATCATGTATTATCACTCGTCAATCAACGTTCGTCACATATGTGTACACAGTTAGACTAAATTTATCTGCTGCGATAACTACATGTACTTAACTTGTAAATGTGTTATAATCATCTGTATCAGTCCATGGGCCCAATTAAGTGACCATGTAATCGATGACTACTATCGAAACGATAGATGTGAGAGTGAAGGTGAGAGTGAAGGTGGCAATCCACCTTGTGTGAACTACACATAACCCAAATTCTTTGCGCCCTTGCTAGTACATGTATCGAGTCTTATATATACTTACAGTGATGTGTATAATAGAGCTGTTTAAGAGTGTCGTGGCGAAGACGACGTGGTATCAGCATGGCGCTAAGGGAAAGCTGGTAGAGCATGTAAGGAGATTTCCTCCGAGTCTTCTAGTAGAATCATCATCAAAGATACTTCTGCCGAAAATACTCCTACAGTATATACGCCGGAACAATTGCTTCTGGGACGTTACTCCGGGTCCCAGGTGGGATTCATCTTTGCTACAACGCGGTACTTGGGAGGGCGCTGGATTCCAATTTAGATGGCTCATAGACTATCACTCGGACTGGTTTCAGTAAGTCAACAAAATTTTTTTTTTAATTCATTAATTGTTCGGTAAGTCAACTAATTGGGTCTACTTTATGATTGATTGATCATGGTTGATTGGTTAAGTTGGGCCTGCTTTCTAAAACAGCACTCGAGCTCACGATGCAGCCGTCTATACCTACGATTCCACACACAGGTCTACAGCCATTTATCCCCCTATATATCTATCTATCTCGCCGCCTCTGCCAGCGCATCTGCCAGCGCCACCCCGCACTCCACCGCCATCCCCACGTTCTCCGCCCACTCCCACGGCTTCCCCACACCCCCCGGCAAGCTATTAAAATACTCCCACCCCATCACGCCCCCAAAGCCCGGAAACAACTCCACCAGCTCCATCAGCACGGTCTGCAGCGTCTCCATGCCCACCCACCCCGCGCCATTGCACCCATTCGTCACAATCCCCGCCACCACCTTCTCGGGCGGCCAGCCCCTCCTCACCACCGCCTCATACCCGCGCGTATCCTCCAGCGACCCCCACCCGCAGTAGAACTGCGTATTATACCAGCTCACGCTGGCCCCGCGCGCCGCCTCCAGCGCCTCATACGAGAAGCCGCTGATGTTCCCGCCGCCCTGCAGCGCGGCGGCGACCGGCGCCAGCGTGATGATGAAGTCCGCGCCGAAATCGGCCTTGAGGCGGTCGATCAGGCGCACGATGCCCGTCAGCGACATGGGCTCCTCGACGTCGAGGTCGATGCCGTGGGGCGCATAGATCTCGATCAGCTCCTTCAGCGGGGCGTAGTATGCCTCGAATGTGGCGGCGTCGGGGGTGTCGAGGCGCGCGAACGTGCCCTGGGCGGCGCCGCCGAGCATGAACATGACCTTGATGCCCTCGTCCTTGAGGATTATGACCTCGTCCCAGAGGGGGTCGAAGGACGGGTGCGAGAAGGGGTGGTCGTTGAGCGTGATCTCGCCGGGGAGGGCGTTGAGGTGCACGGCGGCGAGGATGAGGTGTGTTATGCGGCGGGTGGGGGTCTTGAGCAGCGGGAGGAGCGAGACGTAGGTCTTGCCGTCGATGTAGTGCGTCTGGTGGTAGAGGATTATGCGGGGGTCTGGGCGGGCGTCGAGGCGCGCGGGGGGGAGCACGGGGGCCATTCGGCGGGTGAGCAGCTTGGAGCGGGAGCGGGAGGGGGAGGGGAAGGGGAGGAGATAGCGGAGGTGGCGGGTGTGGTAGATGAGGAGCTGGCGGAGACGCTGGTAGAGGCGGTGGGCTTGGGCGCGAGTTGTGGGCAGGCGGCGGAGGAGGCGGAGCATGGGGTGGGGGGACGGGTTTGGGGGGAAGGTGAGGTGAGGGGGATGGCGCAAGTGCATGTGCAGTTATTGCTCGGCATCGCTAACGATTGGGCTAGGCATGTATATATGTATATAACTCATCAAAAGGTTGTTCTCTAGACAGATGTATTTGTAGGAAGCCTTTGATCAATCACGAACAGGAGAGGTCTCTCTGTGGAATGCGTCTACGTGTGTTGTCCGTGGTAGCCAGCTCGCCAGTCGATAAGCTCTGTCCACTTCTCCGCAGTAAATATCATCGCGAAGTGACCATGGAGACTGGAAACAGCCCAATCACGTATTTGTGTAGATATGCCATTCGCTTCACATAAATACATGTACGTACTCATATCTGCACTGGTAGTGTACAGCTGTGGCTTTTCCGGTGCCGATTAGTAGATTCTGTGATTCTGTTATGTACCTACACATTTACCTACCTACCCTTCTATCATTGACAGCGGGCCACAGCACACGAGTACCGCCTGACTAGTCTGCATCGGGCACTCACTGCGCATGCGTACTCCCCCTTTCTGCCGCTTGGCCTGCGGTGGGATTTGGCTAGAGCAGAGCAGTGCGCAAGTACCCGAGACAGCAGACAGACAGACAGACAGACAGACAGACAGCGACCCCTTACGTTCTTCTGTGCCTGGCAGCCAGGTGCCTGTTTGTACCTGCCTGTAGGGTATTTTATACTCCCTTACTCGACAGTCTCTGCCATCGTCGCGGAGCAGACACAAGATCACTCTCTCTCTCTCTCTTTCTCTCCACAGCGTCCCCCCGATGACATCATGCGGCTCTCGCCCGGGTGCTGACTCAGGCAGGCATGTCTCGCAGCTAGCATGTGACCGCGCCCAACCCAACCGGCTTCCTTCTTCTTCTTCAACCCCAGGCGTTCACATGCAAATCGCTGGTAGTTACCGTGCAAACGATGATGTCTGTCTGTCTGTCTGCACATATGTGTACTTTTCTTTTCCACAACGCATCCGTCCGCCCACGCACGCGGGGGGAGGTTTGTAAAAGAAAGCATGAGAGTGGGAGAGCGAGAAGAGAATGGGGGAATGGGGAAGGGTGAAGGGGGAAGAGAGGAGGGGAGTGTTTTTACTTAATAACTACATGTACATGTACTTTTTTTACTCTGTCCTTTTTTCTTTCTTTCTCTCTCTTTCTCCTTTGCTCTGATCACACGCTTCTTGTTGGGTTAATACACCCTCTCTCTCTGCCCATTCATTTCTCTTGCACACCGGAGTACCGGGGCAGTCAAGGGCACATTCTCTTATCCACTTCTCTCCTTTTATACATAGCCGGGGGGAGAGAGCTCAGGATACACTTTCCCTTCTGTTGTAGTCCGTTAGACGTCTATCTCCTGTCTGTCTGTCTGTCTGTCTGTCTGTCTGTCTCTCTACATCTTATCTCTTGACTATCTGCATACAAAGATCTATCTAAGGCCTCCTGTCGTCATCTCCCTGCTGCTGCTGCTGGTGCTGCCGCTATCTGCTGCTCCTGCTTCTTCCGAGGCCGTAAATAACCTGATCGATTGCCTGATTGCCTGCCTGCTTGCTTGCTCCAGTCTGCTGGGAAGCCTGCAACTCTCGAACGTGGATTGCATGGCAGCCCTTGGTACGTTCAACGGCGTCCCCCCCTCAACCCAGCCACACCGGGTCGTTCGTCATCTTCTCTTCCCCTCCCATATCTCCACTCTACTGCTAGAATTCTACTGCTGTCTATCCTATCTTCCTGGCCCCCAATATATCGAATATACATCCCAGTGTCTGCTCCAGTCTCTAAACGTTCTCTCACAGATACGCCCTGGACGTTCTACATGTCCGACGAGCCCACCCACGACGCCAATGGCAATGGCACCACGGCCAGCCACCACTCGGACTACAACATCCAACCCGCCGACCCCAACCCTCCCACCATCGCCTCCTTCGCTCCCATCTCCTCCTCCCCCGCCTCCCGCTCCCGCTTCCAGGTGCACCAGAAGTCGCCCCTCCTCGCCTCCACGCCCCCGCAGATCACCCGCGCCCTCTCACAGAGCTACCCCTACATCAAGGCCGCCAACTACGTCCTCGGCCTGCTAACATGGACCACGCCGGACCCGTGGGAGTCGTTCCTCGTCGTCGCCGCCTTCTGGGCCGCCGCCCTCTACGGCGACGTCGTGCTCCGGTTCGCGGGCAACGTGTTCATCGTGGTGGTGCTCATCCTGGGCATGTTTCTGCGGCGGTACCACGACGAGCCGACGAGCACGACGCTGGACGAGATCCTCGAGACGCTCAACACGCTCACGACACGCATGAACATCTTCTTTGAGCCGTTCCTGCAGCTGACGCGGTGGCTGTCGACCACAAAGACGGCCACCACGGCCACAACCCGCCCGGCGCTCACAACGCTGTTTGTCCGTATCCTGCTCACCACGCCGCTGTGGCTGGCGCTCAGCGTGTACCCCACGCACATCATCACCGCCCGCCGCATTGTCCTGCTGGTGGGGACGCTGATCCTCTCATGGCACTCGCGCCCCGCAAAGGTGTCCCGCACCGTGCTCTGGCGCTCGCAGCTCATCCGCAAGGTGTGCAGCCGCCTCACGGGGCTATCACTCATGCCGCCGCCCGTCCTCCCCACACTGCCCCCACGCCACGTCCCCTCCACCGAGCTCAAACACACGCCCAGCACGCAGAAATCCCACCCCTCCGCCACCTCACCCGCCACGCGCATCGCCGCCGCCCCGCGCGGAAACCCCGACAACATCCACCCGGAGGTGTCCACGCCGCTGACGGCCTCCACGACCGGCGCGTCGCCGGGCGTCAAGTTCACGTTCGCCATCTACGAGAACCAGCGGCGGTGGCTCGGGGTCGGCTGGACGGCGAGCCTGTTTGCCTATGAGCGTGCTCCGTTCACCGACGAGCATCTGCAGCCGGCGCCGGCGCCGGCGGAGTTTGTGCTGCCGGTGACGGGGCGCGGGAGCGGTGTGCGGTGGCGGTGGGTTGAGGGGGAGGACTGGCGGGTGGAGGGGGCGAATGGTGGGAGAGGCGGCGGGGGGAAGAAGCAGGAGGTGAAGGATAAGGTGGGGTTGAGTGGGGAGAGTGGCGAGGGGTGGGTGTATTATGATAATAAGGTATGTGGAATTCACCCTACAGCTATCATATGGGACAGATGGAGATGGAGATAGAGATGGACTAACCATGGTGTGATATAGTGGCGAGACGGCCGCAGAGGCGTCGACGGATGGGGCAAATACACGCGCCGCCGCAAGTGGTACCGCAACGCGGAGCTCGTCGAGGATCTTGAGGATGCTGCTGCGGCGGAGCTGCCGGCCGCCGAGGTCAAGGTGAAGCCGGAGGTGGTGGTGACGGACGAGGAGGGCGAGGTTGTGGAAAGGTAGTTTGGGAGTTTTGGCGTGTCCTTTTTTTTTCTTTTTGTGTGTGTGTGTGTGTGTGTGTGCTTTTTGTGTTTTTATGTGATATAATAGGCTTTGGTAGGAATTAAAATTGTTCTGGTTCTGGTTCTGGTTCTGTTTTTAAGGCGTGTGGTTTGGTTCGTGGTCGGAGGGCATGGTATGTAGTTTGGATTTTTTTCTGGAGGGTGTGGTTTCGTGGAGGGAGTTAGTAGGTGGTAGAGTAGGATTGCGCACGTAAAATGGCTCGGCGCGGCGTGGCGGTTTGGTAGACGACCAATCACCGCGAGTGCAAGTGTAGGCCAGAGTATGATGTGATGTGCAATGCCATGCCGCGATGTTGTTGGGTGGAGGGTGAGTGAGGGTCGAGTGATAATTTGTGATTGGGGTTTTTTTTTTTTTTCGTTCACTGGAAAAGTTGCGTTCTGGGGGCGTGGTGGATTTCATGTTTGCCTCCTGGCTGCGTGTGGGTGTGCATGTGGTTTAGGCTTGTTTTGGGGGGGAGGGAGAGGTTTGTATAGTTGTGCTACTTTGGTTTGGGTCGTAAGTTTAGAATCTAATAGTGTCTATTTTTCTATTCGAATTGGTGCATGCTGTTCCGGATCCTATATATGAACTGGAAGCCAGGTACTAGCTAGCTAGCTACTATATATGATAAAGCTCTAGAGAGCTAGAAGGCTAGAAAGGAGCCTTGATTCTATACATAGCTACTTGTATATAGTATAAATCAAGTGATGACCCTCACCCCCACCACCAGACCCCCCCGCCCTATTCTTCCCCCCACCAAACCCCCCCCCCAAAAGTAAGAACACCCATGCATCACCCACCCAGGAGGAAAACATCCCGCCCATCACGGCCACTCAGAGCGGAAGACACAGCTCTAGATCTCGAGTTCCCAGATGTAACCATATATACACAACTGCGTGCCCGCAGCGGTGCTGGGTAGGTGGTATGGTTCAGCGCTATTCGATAGTATAGTATAGTATAGTAGCTAGCAGTACTGTACTGTACTGTACTGCCTCCTATTGCAGCGTGGGGGCGGGGGGGGTGATGTGGATTGTACGTGTTTATATAGAGATAGTGTTGGCGGTATATATAGTATAGTGTGTGTGTGTGTGTGTGTGTGTGTATGTGTGTGTTTCATTCAACGACGAGTTAGGAGTGGAAACGTATGTAACTGTGATTTATAATCTAATTTAGCTGAGTATAGATATGCCGGCGCTGAGTGTAGCCAATGGTGGTCTCTTGTAAAAAACTACATGTACATAGCTAAAATTGGAATTGGTTACTTGTAACTTAGCCAACCCAGCTTATATATATAGGCAGAAGGATTCGATCTGTGTAGATTGCGTAGTAGTGGCATGGGGTGCATGGCTTGGTCTCCACCTAGATCGATCTACGTAGAAGTGCGCATATTGTGATTGCTACAACTTCTGCTACTAGGAGAGCACTTGTAAGACCAGCGGTTTTTTTCTACGTACAAATATGATCGATCGGTCCGGCTTCGAGCTTCACATACAGTGAAAATACAAGCCGGCACCCAACCATTAATTACAAGGCGTCGCGTCGCCGGAGGCCAAGGAAGAGAGGATGAGGATGGGGGGGATTTCCAGGTAGATACTTCAAACTTGATTAACAAAGTCACGGCCTGCGCTGCATAAGAGTGTTCCTGTTTGTAGTTATTGATCATTGACGCCTAGCTAGGCCCCCTAGCCTAGCTTAACCATATTGGCTTGGGATCGACAGCTCGACCGAGCCCCCCCCCCCCCCGGCCCGCGCGGTTGTAGAGGCAATGCTCTGTAGTTAATTAATTAGTTACAGCTTGGTAGTGATACGTACGTACGTACGTACTGCTGCATGTGTTCTGGATGAGATTTGGTAGGTTTGCAGTACTGTCAATCCTATAGCTATGTACTACATGTAGGGGGGGGGGGGGGGGGAAGGAAAAGGAAAAGGAAAAGGAAAAGCAAAAGCAAAAGCAAAAGCAATCCCCGCGCGCTCTATGGTACCAAGTATAACAACTACCTACATAGTGGAAGTTGTAGATATATAGATCTGGCATATATACGTGAAGCTTAGAAATTAGTGGTCTATAGCTAGCTACTTGGCGCTCCTCGTATAATCCAGGTGTACCCACCCCTGTCCTAGTGGGCGGAGGTGAGTGATATCTCATGATTAGGTAAATTTGAACATGTTGCCGCCGGTTTTTTTTTTTTTTTTTTTTTTTTTTTGTTTAATTCATTAATTATGTTAGCGCCAGTGGAAGTATATGTTTGTTTTTATGTACGGACGGCAGCTGGTCATGGTGGGAAAGGTTGCACGAACATGAAGTATAAGGTAAATTTGGGGCCCGTTCTCTTGCCCTCGAGGGAAAAAAAAAAAAAAAAAAAAAAAAAAAAAAAAAACATCACGATATTACAAACACTCTCGATTACTCACGCCAATGATGGTCAACACAGCGTATTTTTTTTTCTAATATTGCGGTGTGTGTGTTCAGCAAACAGAGAATATAGCACCTTTTTTTTTTTTACTTGGAGTAAGATGGTCGCAACACAATATTGATTACAGCCATTTTGTGTTGGCTTGTAATGCCATAATTTTCTGATGGGGATAGTAACATATTACGTCCTAGGCAGATTTGTCAAAATTGCTTCTGGTGGTTGATATCACGATATTTGGTCGCAACCGAATTCAATAGGCCCTTGGTACTAAGCTGTCATTAGCTGCAAGATGCCTCTGGTCGCTCGATCCGCGATAAGCATATACTTATCCTAATTATGCAATTAATGAATTAAACAAAATCCTAATTGAAGGTCGAGTGATATCCCATGATTAACTCAACAATCTGTCCTCCAACTAACTATGGGTTAGGGTTTCTATCGCGCCTTGGCGCGAGCCGTTCAATTATCAATTCCGGATAGTACAAAACATAGGCGAGTGGCCGAGTGGACAAAACACTTCGGCTCCTCGTCAGGCTAGACACCGCGTGTTTGGGCTCCGGGCAAAGGTCCTGGGTTCAAATCGGGGGTGGGAGTAGTACCCGCTGGGTGCAGTACTTTTTTGCAGAAAAATTAGAAAGAATATTTTGTTCATGTGGATTACATTAATCGTGATGAAATTTCGCCCAATTTTTTTTTTTTTTTTTTTTTTTTTTTTTTGAGGGCTCACAGATGGGATACGCTCCGATGTCTATCCACGTTACCGAGAGCCACACCCGGGTTAGGACCATCCTTATAGGCTGGATATCCTTACTAATATACATTTATAGCGATACTTTACTGTAATAGAGTTAATAAAATAGAGAGACCTCCTCCAAACCTTCTGCAGTTTAATTTCGTTATAGGGTATGAGAATGTGACAAATACGAATCAGTTAGTATATATTTTGATATGACATACGAAA
The DNA here is from genome assembly GCF_020137385.1 of Morchella sextelata. NCBI lineage: Eukaryota > Fungi > Ascomycota > Pezizomycetes > Pezizales > Morchellaceae > Morchella > Morchella sextelata. The sequence continues at coordinate 394,633 of NW_025408616.1, forward strand.
GCGAGTGATAGTTTATGATTACGCATCATGTGTCCACATATATTTAGTAATGCCGCTCAGTTTTTCAGTCACATGTAGGCCAAAGAATGCGTGGTTGAGGGTAGATACCAGTATGCTCTTTGCCACTCTCTAGACATATTCCTACGTGACGGAGGGTGGCTAGTACATTGGCCAAACCCTAGCCCCATCACGCTACCTGATGATCGATCACGCTCTAGACTTGAAGTCTATATTTATTATTTCCAGACTGACCTACTAAACCCCTGCTCCCGAGCCCGGATGATTCTCGGAGCCTAATGAATTCATCAATTATCAATCAATCAAATATACTGATCCTCAAATCATAGACAGGCCTTAACCCTGCCTTTTTAAGGAAAAACATAAGATTATCTCAGATCAATTGTAGCAAAATACCCCGTGTAGCTACGTATACCTATCCTACCATTGAGAAAGAAAAAATACCGCCGGGACCAGGCCATATACGAGGCCTAGGGGATTCCAATTGACGGCATCCCCTATACATAGCAAGATCGCGATTGTAGTGCTGTACACATGTGATAGAATCACGTCACCACCTCTGCCGTTTTTTCTCAAAATACCCCATACATTCCTGTGAGCACTTAGTGCTTATGACTTATGATTAAGGGGTAGATATACGTACACGACGCCCTGCAGATGAAACTTAAACCCAACGCACATGTTCATCCTGCGATCATGATCAGAGAGAGGAGGGATTCTGAAACTTCGTGTATGTGTGTCACAATCATTGAATACTCACTACCCCGAGAAAATGTGATTTTCAAATTCATCTGAAACATGTCAAGACTGCGTGTACATTCGCGAAAGGCCTATCTAGCTAGACATACAATGTGAGATGATGAAGTCGAGTCATATCTGGATACCTCCTCGATCACCTCGACTGGCCTTGTAATCATGCGTATAGACTCAAAGGATTTACTCAAAAGTCCGGCCCGTAATTCCATCCATTAAGACCAGACAAATTGACAAATTTCATCGTGAAGATACTGACTCTTCCATCTATCATATAAACTACTCCACTATGTAACACCCTCTCTGCCTCGCCATAAATATTTCACCGGAATTAATCAGAATCCTCAACAGCTAATCGGAGTTAAGTCTGGAACACGCAATTATCAAATTCTGTCGTTCACTGGGGGCCCGGACGAGGAACTTGTTTTATGCGTCACCTACTAGTCATGTAGCATGTATGATGTATGTATTCACCAAGGAAGGATTAGACGACAACAGCCAAAAAAAAAAAAAAAAAAAAAAAAACGAGAAAAAATAAGGAAGGAAAGAAATACCGCCCTCATCTTCGAACGGTTGTTTACAAATACATGTATTCTCTAAACCATTACTACACGCCCAATAGGCCTTAGGATGAGGTGATATACAATGATACTGTCTCCAACTTCAGTTCGTATGGACTAGCTCGGACTCTTATATCTATCCAATGAGAGGTGTTGGCAGAATGTTTCAGGGCCCGCGGGCCGGCAATGGTAGACCGGATGTCTTCGAGTGCTCTAGCGAGAGCGGCCATATCTCGTTCCGCATACATCTTTAGACAGAAGCGACTCCCATAAGCACGGCAGTGGCTGAAAGTAAGCCTTACATAACTCTCGGGAAACAGCGGGAATATACAGCCACGATAAGAGATCGACTGGACGCACGTTGCCCAGGCATCTCTGGATCTTGGGATCATGCGCGATTGCTTTATAAATTTACTGGTTAGACACACACATGTGAATAACATCTTTTATACAGGAAGGTATATCAGGAATTAGTTATCCACTTATGTCTCAGATGAACGTGGCCAATGGCTTTGCTGCACCGCCGATAGATTCACACACACCATCATCCTTCATTGGTAATTATATATAGTTTCATTCTCAACAGTGAATATTGCAGATCCAGGTTGAGAATCGCCGAAACGGCCGGCAGATGCATCGAGTCCGGTAAGACCGAATAGATTTCCACCAGTAACATGCAGCCCTACTGATCTACAACCATAAAGCAAGCTTAATGCCACCACCTGGACCAGGAAACAAGCCTAAGGCTTATCTAAATCCACCACTGAGGTTTGATTCTAAAGTTATTGCAGTGCATGCAACGAATCCCCGTCCTGGCATCCCTGAATAATGCCATCCAAATGCTCCACGACAACAGCACCCCACAGATGCTTATTCTTGTACCCCGCCATATCCTCTGGATAAGCCTCGATCTGGGCTTTGAGTACCCTTGCAACATCCCTATCTTTAGTGATGCTTTCTACTGGAGTAATATACGTTCGAATCCCAAATAATAGGGCCTGGGTCCGTGGTAGCCGTTTCAAGGTCTGCCTCTCAACTCGAAGGTAGATATTACCAATAGTAAGTTTTTCCGAGCTCTCAGCCCCAACGCTGTGGGTCCTGAAAAGTTCATACGATATATCCAGGTTGTGATTAAATCGCTGGATTGGCGAGGTAACCTTCAGCTTCGAGAAGAACCGGTCCATGGATTTTGCGATCCTAGGTTCGTATTGTGGGACATTCCCAGCGTGAATGCGATATAAGCTATGACCAATGCGCTCCGCCAGTCGCCAGCCCGCTACATATACACATCATTGATTTGTTAGCTAATGAAAGTGCTGCTTATTTTAAGATTAAGTAATGTAAGCAAAGCATCAATCAATACTCACAAGGAAAACACACTGCACCAGCCCGCAGATGATACTCATCTCCGCCCTCTGGGTCCTTTTGCATAATGACCCAGTCCTCGGTACTCAACAACCCCATCACTTCTAACGGGTGCGTCTTCTCCTTCCACACCTTGGATTCCCTCCGTAGATCCCAGTCCTCACCGGTGACAAGATTAACGATTCCGCGCTCCGTCTTCTCGAACATCCCTGGATATCGCCGGGGCAAAAAATCCACCAGCATCTCTAGCGATTCGTAAGATGCGTCCTCCGAACCCGGTAGTGACTGTATAGTCTCCGAACGCTCTAGAGAAAATAAATGTCGTTTATAAGCCAAGCGATCGAGGTAGGTTCTGTCGAGCTCGATCCAGTTCTCGGCAGACAAAGGCTTAAGTCCTTTACCGCGTGGTCAGTGGATTCGCATGCATGCGTAGAAATTCACCATACCCATGCTTAGGAAATAGGGCCCTTCTTTGAAGGGCCTGTACGGGACCTCCTCCGTCTCGGCCCAGTTAGAGCCCATGGCATGTGGTTTGATCATGGAAAAATCCCAGCCCGTAGGCTCCGCTACAGAATCATTAAGGATCTTTTATTAAGATAGCTATCTGAGAGTATATAGTTAATATTGGCTGACCTACTCTTAATACATTCTCTGGTCGGTAACTTTTTTCCTAGTATCGTGTAGAAGAAAATGACGTATATCGATGCGGCTATGAGAAGCACCCAATATATCCAGATATCAAAAGTATAAGAGACCACTCTGATGGCACCGAGTAGGCTTTCAGAAATAGAGATAGCGGACATCTCTGATCAACGTTCCCGGTGTGGGGTAGCGGTCCATGTAGTTATGATGTGTAGCAGTGTAGCATTACAGTCAGGAACAACAAGGGTCGACGTTAGCGCTTCATAGTCAGCAGAGCACAACTACAATTATCCAACTCGATTTGCGGCTCTTTATTATTAGGAAGCTTAAGTGCCTGCGCCGAGAAATTTAGGGCCGAGAAATGTATCTACATACACCCATACAAGGTCAAACCCGGGGAGGGATTAGAATGTCATAATACTTGCTCTGCCCTACATGTATTTGTATCAACATTATAGTCTCAGGACGAGCAAGTTCTAGCGAATAGGCTCAGTTACAAAGGGTTTCAGGTACGGCATATATACTACATCGATTACATACCATATCCTAGTCGATCCACTGAATTCAATATGTGTACCTTAATTTGATTGATTATGTCACGTAATATAGGGACGCCCTGACAAAAGCCACCTGGCCAGGGGCTCATTGGGGGGGAATGATTCCGAGAAATGCACACGGTGTAACAGTCAACCCGACCTTTGATGCTTCTAGAAGCATGACGCCCGCCGCCACCATCTAGTTACTCGAGAGCGACGGAATCACATGGCTGCAACTTATTTTTCATTCTTTTGACATGGATAACTAATATAACAGTTGCTTTTTTTTTTTCTCTGTCTCATTTCCTTTGAGTAACACTCTGAATCCCAGCGAACTTGTGAGCGGTTATTTTTTAAAAAATTTAATTCATTCATAATTGAACTGGTAATTAAGTTATCGAATTTAAGAAAATAAAGCAAAAAACTCCTAGTCATGATACAGCCGTTGTCCATACAATCACTCCCATAAGTAACCCCCTTTTATCTATTCCGTTCCCTGCCCATGCCCATAAAGAAAACTAACTTTTAAAAAACCTTCCCATAGCCCGATAAATACCCTAAATAATAAGAAAGAAAGAGAAAAATGTACAGGACAGAATGTAATTCAAGGGGAAGGGAATAAATAATAAATAATAAATAATAAATAATAGAGTTAAGAAAATGAGAAGCCAGTAAATGGCAGTAAAACGACCAGGGGGGCCGAGAACCAAAGAAAGTAATGTGTAATGTAAAATGCACTGAAGGGAAAGCATAATCCGTTGACCGATTAAGGCATGTTTGGCGGGAGTGAATAAGCTCTGCTTGGTGGTCTGACATCGTTGTATGGGACCGCTGGTACCGGTGGCTGTTCAAAGGCTTGACCTTCCACGTCTACCATACTGGCAACTGCCGTGGCAGGCCTGGACTTTTTGATGATGAACGATAACTGCGGCAATAGTCCCCTCTTGGGACATTGAGTTTCGGTGATGAGCTCGTCTACATCTTCACGAAGCAAGTTCATTTCGTTGACCAGCTGTTGAGAAAGAGCGTCAGTAATGGGCCTTGAAACGATGATCTCTATAGATATGAAGGGACTTACATCTGAAAGTCTTCCTAAATCGGAGAAATTCCTCTTGATAACAACTTCTTCCGCTACAATCTTAGCCGAGAGGAACGTCTGATATTCGCTGAGAACAGAGGATGATAGAGATTGGTTTCGAGGCATGAATAGTCTAGCACTAAGCGTGTGAGATATCACGAGCAGATCGTTGCAGAGCGATGCCAACAGCTTCAGTCTCAACCCTTCACAGGTCCCAGACCTAGCCATGACCGGTATCCCATCATTCTCGCCGATAACTAGGATCATTACATCTTCCACCTTTTCAAGGATCCTTTCAAATCTTTCGTATGGCCAGTGTCCAGAAAGCGAGACTTCGTAAACAGTGGCTGGCAATAGCAACTTGGCAAAATTGACTCTACTGGAAGCTTTCTTCGCCATATCGTCGAACTTTTCTTGTAGACTTGGATATTGCGAGCTAGCCTCGATGGCAAATAAGAGATGGTGTAGCCAGTCAAGAGAATGCGAAATGCCTTTCACCAGGTGGCTTCTGGACTTGAAGGGGAACAGCATAAGATGCACCGCCATGGCAACTACGACACCTACAGGAAGTGTCAAAATTCTCCTCGCAAATGCAGCAGAGACATTTCCGTGATCGGGGAAGACAGTTGCGACACCGAGTATAATGTTGTATGCCAGTGCAAATACTGTTCCTGCTTTCATGTATTTGGGATTTGTAACGAGACATCCAACTATCAAACCAATGATTGGGGTGAGACAGATCGAGCTGTAATAATGTCCAAGTCCAATCGACATGACGGCCCAAGCCGAAAATCCACCCATCAAAGCACCAAGGAGTTTCATGCCAGCTGTCCTAAAAGTCATTCCTCGTGTGGTTTCCATGGCCACCATGGCGGAAATAAGGGCCCATTGAACCCTCAAGTCCTCGTACCAAATGTACCATCTTTGAATGAAAGCGGGGAGAGATAGAAGACCCATGACGACAGCGAACTTGATTCCGTATTTTATATGGCGAGAGTTCCTTAACGAGCTCAAAAGATCAGAAAGAAAGATGCCAAAGCGATCCAATCGAGTTGTTGCTTCACGAAGCATCAAATCCTCGTCCTCATCCGGGTCTATGGCATCTCGACTAGCCTCTTCCCCTTCCTCGTTGGCGGAATCTTCTGTTTCTACTTAAAGTTAGTGATCCTGATAGAAGAAGCTAAGGCAGGAGGAATGTTTGTGAATCTTACCTCGATAGATTTTACGAGGAAGCCAGAGGGTTAGTCTCTGTTTCTTGATACCTTCAACAATCACAGCGATATCCGTTACAATGTCAAACATTTCCAACAGAATGGTATTAACTTGATCTCGATAAGCTGCTTCTTCGAGCTCTCTTGTGCTTGATACCGAGCGTTGGCCAGATTCGGCGTCCCATCTTTCCGGGATCTCATTAATTTTAGCCCAGTACTTTTCATGATCAATCACGGAGGCGACTTCATGTCCTCGAAACATCTCTTCAATCCTTTGAGCCATCGAGTCGAAGATTTCCGATGTGCTAACAAAAGTATCATCAACTGTTTCTTTTGCAGCAGACATGTTTTCTCCTCTTGTGACCACTGTCACGGAAGAAGTGCGTGTTGAATGAATGATTGCAGGTGGAAAGAGATCTTCAAAGCGGCGTCTGAGGTTCGGATAGAGTCGGTTTCTCCTTCGCATGGCGGAGTTAAATATCCGTGCTGCAGACACCAGCTTGGCCAAGGCCACATCAAAAGGAACGAATTCTGACGATGGAATCCTCGAAACAGAGATTTCATAACCAGCCTCTCGTAGAGAAGCATGGATCTTTGAATGTGCGTTCTTGAGTGAAGTGATATCGATCTCTTGACCCGAGTCTTGCCTCAAAGCCCACCGGACTGACTCCATCATACTCTGTGCTGTCTTTACTCCACCGATCATATCATCTCGAAGGATAGAGGAATGATCTTCAGGCCAAAAAACGAAACCGACGACCATAGACACACAGGCTCCGAATACCATGACGTAGAAGAAATTCCGGAAAGTTTGTCCGAAGGTGTTGACGCCTCTAATGATAGCAAACATGTTGACAACCATGCCTAGAACTGTACCAAGATAGAGACGAGGGAACTTGGAGCGGATGTATCCGCAAAACGATGAAATTAAAATGAAGGATAGCCATAAAAACACTCGGCGGCCGAAAACAATGTTCTCATCATCGTCGTCCTGGATTAGTGCGGCAAGAAAGAGAACTAAGTTTGAATACGCAAGGGCTATTAGGACGCCTATTAGTCCGATAGCTGTAGCTACAAGCTGCCCTCCAATAGTCTTGACGGGAAACATGTAAATAGCCTGTATATTTAAAATCACCGGTTAGCATGTCTGATAAAAAGAAGAGATGGCACTTGGTATGTACTCACAACTGTCCCTAGCAAAAATGGGTTTGCCCCGTGGAAATTTGAGAATATGGGAGGTAACGTAAAAGCCACGGCCATAGTCAAGGACAAGGAAATCTTAAGAATACGTTTGTTGCGTTTTGGGGAAGCCACAAGACCCCAGAAGAGTGCTTGGAGCACATTGATGATGCCCCAAGCATGCTCTCTGAGTTGTGCTCCTTTGGATAATGGTGTATCGGTCATACTAAAATTTCAAAAACTGTTGTTAGTGATCTGTATGAAATGATAGTCGCAATATGCAGATTATATCAATCATTTACAACTCCAAAAGCTTACCGTATGTTAGATACCGAACGTGTAGAAAATGAATACCGCTATTGGCCCCAGTATGGCCTGTCGGGTGTATCTGCTGAAGCTAAAGGAAAATACTGAGGTTAATGATAATTATTAGTATCCGATGATGATGGCAGAGAATATTTGTTCACTTTTGGGGCGGCGAGGTTATGATATATGTACCGCAAGGGGGGGGGGGGGGGGGGAGAGAGAGTTTCCCTGCTTTTTAGGCATGTCTCACGGGGAAAAGAGTCAAAGAGTTACTGGCTTATGCTGGTAAGGAAATGTTTCTATCAATTTCTCTTGGTAGGGATTGATCAAGCATGTAGCGGCAGAATAATGCTGTAAGTGATATCACGGTCCTCCTGTCTCAGTCACTGGGGGAAAAAATTTGCGGCTCCTGGCGAGTTGGGATTCGGGAACTGGAACAACGATAATATCTTTCCGTTCTCAACCTATCATGATCATGCGAAAGAGTTATACCAAGACCCTATTGAATATGTGGTATATCCCTACGACGATCATACATGCCGGCAATTTTGTTTGCCTGTTGGGGGCGAGAAATATGGGCGTATTATTTTTATTTTGTATGAGCATACATACAGCCATACAGTGTCGTTATAGAAATTCTAGAAAGTAGGCGCATAGTAAGTGCTGAGTATGTTGAGGCTTTGATTTTGAATTTCCTTAGGGAGTAAAAGGAGATGGAAGTGGCGGAGTCCCAGCTTACATGACCTACGGGTTTAGCAGCCACGCGAACGCATCGGGCTCATTATCTGTAAACATTGGTACCGGAACAATCTGCTATTCGCTGAACCCTGGGCCAGATGGCTGGGATGGACCGAATCTGGCGTATCCCAGACGACGCTAGGACTTACGCGACGTACCCCCCTGTAGTCCCGACAAACCAAATCCTATGTAACACAGCTGCATATCCCTACACCCTGTACAGCTGCGAGGACCTAATCTCTCGCACCGAGTAAACTTGCAATTGGCGAAGTTTGATATAGCGGAACTTGATGATCTGGGGTGTGTGGAGGGCATGCGTGCGTCCTCTTGCTCATCCCTTTGATTGCTAGGTATGCACAGGTATGTATATACCCCAGTTAACTATTCGCAACTAGATCCATCCACAGACGTTCTGTGAGATATTACACGAACGATATTAACGTTTGTTTGTCACGGCGGATCACGCACACATACAGCACATGGTATATACCAACTTGCCTATCTACCTCCTACCATGCCCGCCTCCAGGTGGTAGTTACACCACAAAAGCAATACTATTTGAGTAGAATCTCAACGACGACATGGCACCTCGACCCCACGGACTTCTCAGACAGCCTTTTGCAACTACGTGGTTGATAATGGGGCACGTGTCAGACCTGTAAACATCTTCAGGAATGGTGCACATCCCATCCCATACGCCGTGACTGGCTGGGCTACAGATAAGTGCAAGTGCAAGCGTAGCTTCCCTAAACATGTGTATATGTGTATGTGGCTAATCGCAAATACAGCTATGAAATTCATCCGATCCCCACGAGTCCTGGAAACCCATTTTGGGTTTCAGTGACGGTTATCAAAGCATTTATCATTCTCAATTGGAGTTATCTTACTCTAGTGCGTGACGTGGAGTAGACAAGATAACCTGTAAAGGGATCCAAATTACTTCGACCATACTGAGATAGGGACTTATCCGACGCCACACCCGTTGGAAAACAACGGGCCGCCGGACGGAAAGGGTTGGATTAGGGCCAAGAAGAGCTTGGCGGGTGTTGTACTTCCACTTGATAACCCATATTTGTCTCATTGAGCCGAATGTTCGTGCCAAATAATTACTTTTTCAATTCAAATGGTAATTTACGATATCCACGTTTGAATTATCAAGCAGATTTGACAACGTGAAGTGCTTCTCAACAGATGCAAATGAGATTATGGGGTACTCCAGTCTGAGGCAAGTTGATACCCGAGTTCCACTATTCACGACGAATATCATGGGAGAGACACTGTTTTGCCTATTTAAACTTTCAGGACGGCTATGTTATCTTTCCGGGAAAGACTGCTCCCTATAATTCAATTGTTGGGTTGATAATGCTTATAAGGCTGATCATCGTTTATCTTTACTACCATTTATAGTAGTCGAGGCAGTGATGGGTTTGCAGGACTTGGCGTTGCGTGATGCCGGAAAATTATTTTCCCGTTGGTTCGTTCAAAAGCCACAGCTGGAGATAGGTACATGCATAGCAGAGGCCTACTGAGTACTGAGTGTATCTTTTTGTTATAATCTCAGCCAAGACTTGGGATACTTTAGATGCACAAAGCTTACTACCCTGAACAGACCGGATATTGAGCGGACAAATTGGTGATTGCGGTAAGCTTAAGAAGAGCCTAGAAACCCCCGTAAAGGCCATTACTAAATAGCGCCAAGTTTCCAACCTATGGAGATAGTTCCCTTGAAACTCTGGGCACTGGATTACTTGCCGGGTCTCCGAGACGATCTGCAGGCATGGGTTTGTGTGGACGACAAAGCGAATCCTTGCACGTGATCGGCATGATTCTGGTGATTATTGAGAAATATGTACTCAAATGTTTCCTATTGTTGAAGCTGAAGGAATCTTCACTTCGGCACGGAAGTCTTCTCTTGAATCAGCCTGGTGCAAATACCCTATGACGCGTGGTCCTCCCCCCCCCCCCCCACGCCTCTCTCGTGCATGCCTCACCCTCGAGACATGACCTTCCAGGTTTCAGATCGCTGTAAAATGGCTCTGGGCACGTGCTCTGACGAGTCTTTTTCCCAATTCCATTTCAATAGTCTAGACTTCGAAGCCGTTCGGAATTCTACACGAGGGGAATGCACAGTCTTGCATTTAGAAGGAGATACCTGCCTATCTTTGATTATTGTGGGATGAAATATCTACATGTGTGTAGATGCTTATATATCATTATAACAGATAAGGTTTATCTCCAGAGATATAACGCACATTGCCGACTTTTAATATAAACTCAATCCGGGTACCCTCACACATAGCCGGTGTACATGCGGTTTACGCAGCCTTACTTGTGTTCTTCCTTGTACCCACAAAGCTGAGTAACTACCCCATATATTTTACACCTTGCTCGTTCGCGATCGGTTGTTTCTTATTTCCCGAGCGAGTGAACACTAATTTGCCGAATAGGGATACCCCAGCGTTACGCGCGAGAGAAGGATCAAGGGGACGCCGTATATGTACGTATGTATATGCATCTACGCGTACGGAGTTTTTCCTTAACTTGAATAATCCTGGTATTCCTAGGATTATGCACGATACAGGTAGTTGGACTCTTGAGCGCCGAAATCGAGAGATTCTTCCCGACCATGAATTGTCTTGTTTTATTTTTGTTGACGTATGCATTGATTAATCGTCATGATCTACGGTTTAATGCCAATGACTGGTTTTCATGTTAGTAACCGAGGATATATAATGCTAGTCTGCAGCTAGACAGCGTCCTGGATATTGCGAATCTCGGAGGCAAACGGGATCGTAGAGAGAAAGGGAAAAGAATTAAGTTGGGGGGGGGGGGGGGGGGATAATAGAAGGCCAGTTACACGAGAAACCCACAGGAAGCACAGAGTATGACCAGCTGAACTTACAGTTTAGCTTTTGGGGCAAATTTTCCGTCCTAGCTTTTGAGTTTAATACAGCATTTCATGTCACCAATATGCATTACAGATATACCGTAACGAATCAAGAGGAGCATAAATGACCCAGGCTTAGCAAAGCCAAGGGTTTTCTCTCTTTGAAGGGAATAATAACTTCATAGCTCAGACTATAATTGTACTCTGTAACAATACTTTCCCCGCACAAATCAGTCTCACCGGTCCAGGGTAGTTGCCGTTCTCAAGGGAAAGCGCAGTTATCGTGTTTCCCGAGATTTCGATCTGGATGTTCGTTATTCCCGGGGGGGCGTCAAGTCGTTACGATCATATCCTGGGTGAGCGTTAAGAAACGAGAATCAAACCCCAGGTTCGAGAAAAAAGATTCCGAAAAGCGGCTGTTAGACTTTCATGGGTGAGTTTAGAACTTGATATCTCAAAAACTAAAAACTAATCAAGCTATGATACTAGCGGAGTGAAGACCGGCAGGGGGCTGTGCAGCAGCTAGAAGCTTAGGTTTCATGTTAAGGGTAGATATCGGCATAGTTGCAGTGGAGATCATTAGGCCCTATTCAAACCTACACAGGTTTTGAAATCTGCTCCCACCAGTTATACTTTTCGGCATTGAAAACTCGCTGAATTCGCTAAAGGTAGAATAATGCTTGTTTTATCTCGGCTTGCACTTACATCAAAATGACTTGAGATTCCGCGATGAGCACTAATTATTTTTGAATTAGATATCGATATATCACTAAACAGCTAGCTGCGTCATGATATATGATTCACATATTTTCTTGATGATCAGAAAAAGGGAAAACATAGCTTCGTCTCTACACCTGTGCGGGGTATGATAAACTGCGTCCGCTGACTAGGAATCATCAAGCTGACCATGGTTCATGGGTTCTTAGCTCAAACTATAGTGTTTGACAAATTTGATTTTTCCTCTATGAAATTATCTGCACCAAAACTCACTCGGGATAATGATTAGGCCCGGGTGAAGTTTATTCATGATCCCTAGTGCTTACGCGTACCTGCTAAGTCTTTTTTATTCTCTCGTGAGTCAATTCATAGAAGACTTTCGAGCCGATAAACGTATAACACTCAAGAGCCCAGTACCGAGAAACTCGGCCTCACAAGTTTCCCCGGTTTTATTATACTTTCCCCATTATTTCTCTGTTTCGACTCCAAGACAACACTAGTCCAACACCCGCTTTTTGGAATACACACACACCGCATCCTCCACTTCAATGTCACCACCCCGAATTTTCGGTTGAAGCTCCCAATCAAACGAGTGACATCCCATGATTGTTTGCTGATGTTCGTTTTCCATTTCGGCAAACTAGCCCTAATTACGGGGGCGCGGCGCGCGGTTGTCGCCCGACCGACGGCCGGCAACGGGCACTAAGAAGAATGGGGTGAGACAACACAACAAACGAAACCCCCGGCCGGCAACATCCGGAGGGAGCTGTCCGTGGCAGAATTTAAGCACGGAGATCGCAGGTTTCCCTCCCACCCCCATTCCGTGATCGCCGAATGAGGAGTACTTTACGTGATCTCCCCTTTCTTTCTTTTGTTCTATGGCCTCCTCCTCTTCTTTCGAGTGTTTTTTTCCCTTTGATGGCCCATGGGCGGTACACATTTCTAATTCTAATTCTAATCCTAATTCCAATTCTAATTCTAATTGCTGTATCTAGGCAGTGTGCCTGCGTATGCCGTCGGTTTGCGTATCTGCATCAGCTAGCTAGGGGAACTTGCACTGACATTGAAATTCGGTTGTGCGGGGCAGAGTAGCTATTCGTTATGTTCGCCAGTTTCCTTAGGCAGGGTCGGTGATGTTGAAGATTTAACCACGGCAAGCATAGGTTTCAGGGGATCAGGCTGAGGGGAGAGCCCAGTTCCAAAGCCCGTGAGCTCCTTCTACAGCCAGTTTGGAATTGTGGGGGGGAGGATCGGGATGGGGTGTGGAAGAAGAAAGAAGAAGTAAGAGGTTGGGAGAGACGGTCTGAGCTCACTCCAGGTCGACATATGTAGGCAAGAAGAGCATGTAAGTACTCTGCCAACTCTACCTGATCAGTAACCCAGAACCTCTCTATGAACTTAACATACATAAGCAGTCAAGTCATATGATTCCCCATTATTCATTCTGTCCGCCCACCACCGCCCACCCTCGGAACCTCGGAGGCTACCGTCGGCCCATGAGTGATGTACCCCGAGCCCAGGTGGTAATGCCAGGTACTCTACATACAAGCGGTGTGGGGCGGGGCGTCGAAGCGATCGAGTGCGATGCGGTGCAGCGGGCCCTTTTGTCTCTCAGTCTCTGTCTGTCTCGCCCTGGCTCGCTCCGTCACGTCTGTCTGTCTGTAAATCCACCCTCTCCTTCGCTCCGTCACTCCTCTGCGCTGCGGGGACGGACACTGCTGTGATGTATGATGCACCCCACGAATGCACGAATGCACGCATCCAAGTGGGAACCAACCAGAATATATATATATACTGCACTCACCACCAGGAGAGGGAGGCGAATCAAAAACAAAAGGAAAAAACCCCGATCAATCGGGGGGGAGGGAGGATAAAAATCGGCGTTCCTTCTCCTAACTCGCGAGACCTCAGGTCGCAGAGGAAAAGAAAAACCTCCGAGATTTCATGTCATGTGGCTACTTTCTGTAGCTAGGCAGGCAGACTAGTGCTGTTCTGGTGTACCGGCAGGTACATGATACACGACACACCAATGGGCTGCAAGGGTAACAATCGGTCCACAAGCTAAGCACGCAGGCAGTTACTCTAGTTATACGAGCGAGAGTCAGGTCAAGTCCACAATTGCACTACGGGGGGGTGGTGATGAGGAATTGATGTTGTTTCTTCTGTCTGTGTGAAATGTGTAGAGTAGACGATGTCAATTAAGTCTGTCACGGCCACTAACTCTAGCCCACCATTCCATACCCATCATCCATACCATCATACCAGACCATACCATAACGAGGGACGATTACTCTATGTATGTACGAGGAGATGCTTCCTGGAGTACTGGCAAGCGAGCGAGCGAGGGCTAGGCTAGGCTCCCCCCCGGCAGCTGACGGCTGATAATTGAGCGGCATCGGACGGAGGCTTGCCATGTCTAGCTGGCCACTCGTAAACTGCGCGCTTTTGAAACCCGACGACGGCGGGGTTCGTGCCGGTAGACATAGGTACCGCCGTAACATACGTGTGGTGTTGCGCCATGGAGTCCATTGTTCTTTCGTTCTTCCTTTCCCCCCGCCGGCTGTCAGCTTTCAGCTAAGTATTTTGCAAGTTCAATTTGGTTCAATTATTTAGACAATTCAGTTGAGTTCAATTAAAAGACTATTCACAAACTCGAGTCTCAAATCGCAAAACAAACACAATCAAATAGGCGCAAACAAAAAGATAATTGTAACAGTAATTTTTTTGATTGGAATATAACTATATTCGTGAATTGCATAACAGCAGAAAAATAAGGACTCCTTTTTTCTTTTTACCGAATAAAATGAGAGAAAAATTGAACACGCGAAAAATAAAAAGTGAAAAATAACCCATACCCCTCCCACCGAACCCTCACAACACTATCAGAAAGAGAGAAAAAAACCCATCAACTACTAAACATCTTCTCAAAAGAAGTATCATAGACCCTTGTGCACCAAACCCATCAATCTTATAAAAAAACAATGTAAAAAAAAGGCGATAAAACATATAACGTTAGAAATGGGGCGTGAAAATATAAAGTAAGGACATGAATGTTAAAAAGCCGCGCAAAAAATCAGAAACAAATGAGAATGTAAATAGGTGTTACCGAAAGGGCTGTGGCAGACGGAACATACGAACGTAAACAACTGAATCGCAAAAAGAATAGACAAAACGGTAAGAGGAGAGAGCGGATCGAATCTATTTCTTTCCGCCCTTCTTCTTTCCGCCCTTGCTCAGACGCTCCTTCTTGGAGAGCTTCTTCTTCTTCTTCTGCACCTGGGTGTTCTTTGGCTTGACGGCCTCAACAACCTCCAGTGTCTGCTCGGCCTCCTGGACTTCTACTGGTGCCTCCTCGACAGGTACTGGGACCTCCTCGATGACAACAATTGACTTCTCGACAGGTGTAGGCTCAACGATCTCCTGGATTGCGATGACCTCCTCGACCTTCTCGACAACCGGGGCGGCGATGATCTCCTCAATGGTGGGGATCTCCTCGGCCTTCTCGGCGACGATGACAGCTGGGAGCTCGGGGACGGCGATCTCGACTTCTCGGACTTCGATCTCGACGGGTGCGGCGGGAACAAACAGCTCGGTCTTCTCGGCGACCTCCATGACAAGCTCGGGAACCTCAGTCTTGACGACCTCAGGTACAACAAGCTCGATGGTGGCCTTCTCCTCGACAGCCTCGACAGCCTCAACCTCCTCGACGGCGGCCTCAATCTCCTCGACGGCCTCAACCTCGACAACGGTCTCCATCTTGTCCAAGCTCTCGACCTTGAGCTCACCGCCCCACTCGCCGTCGTTACCGCCGGCACTGCTGATTGGGCTGAGAGGTGGGCTGCGCTCGTAGTCGTAGTCGCCCTCCTCGGAGTGGCTCTCAGAGTCGGAGCTGTTGCTGGCGGAGGTCTCCTCGGTCATTCCCATGGCCTCGGACTGCTGGGCCCAGGCGCGGATGTTCTTCTGGAGGCGGGGGTCGCGGATCTCGCGGATGCTGTACTTCTGGCTGATTCCCATGGGTGGGCAAGAAACAGGTCTCTCGGGGGCCTCGAAGGTGATGGTCTCGGTCTCAGATTCGGTGGTAGGCGACATGATCTCCTCGGTATTTGACTCATTGTCGGAGGCATCATCTACAGAGTTGGAGGCGGCGTTGGAGTCACAGTACGATGAGTTCAAAGATTCGACAGAGGGGCAAGAGCAGAGCTGCTTGACGGGCATTGGCTCGGCGAACTCGGCAGGGGCAGTGCAGGATTCGATAGCAATTGGCTCGGCGACGGCGGCAACCTCCTCGACGGGGTATGTCTGGGTCATGAAGCGGGGGAGCATGGCGGCATTGAATGGAGTGTGGACAATTTCGATCTGGAGGAGGCAATTATTAGCATTACCGTTTTGGGTTGCAATAGTAGGGATTATTAGCTGCATTATGATGCTTACCTTCTCGACAGCGGCAACGGATTCGACTTCAGCAACCTCGACAGCGGCAACGATCTCCTCCTCCTCGACGGGGGCGGCGGCGACAATGACCTCTTCCTCAACCGGGAGCTCGATCTCGACAACTTCGGGTTCGGCGACAGCGACCTCTTCGACAACCATTTCGATTTCGGCAGGCTCAGGGATGGAAGCCTCTACGACTTCCTCTGGCTCGGAAACAGCGATCTCGGCAACAGCAGCAACGACGGGTTCGGGAACAGAGACGGCCTCGACAACCTCCTCGACGGGGGCAGCGACTTCCTCAACTGGGGCAGCGACTTCAACGACCTCTTCGACGGGGGCGGCGACTTCAATGACTTCCTCGACTGGGGCAGCAGCGACTTCGACAACCTCTTCGACCTCGGCAGCGACCTCTTCGACGATCTCGGGCTCGGCAACAGTGACGGTCTCGACAACGGGCTCGGCGACAACGGCAATCTCTTCGATAATCTCTTTCTCGATGACGGGAGCAGCGACAATAACCTCGGGTTCGGTGACAGTGACGGTTTCGGTGACGGGTGCATCAACTTCCTCAATGACCTTGGACGATTCGACAACAGGGGCAGCCTCGAAAACCTCTGGCTCTGGCATGGCAAACATGGCGAAGGTGGGGAAAATGGCGAGCTGAGTGGACATTGGGATACATTCTTCCTGTTCGGTGACGGCGAGGACTTCCTTCTCTGGGATTGAGACCTGTTCGACAACCTCTTCTTCGGTGGACTTGATTTCAGGAACTGAGACGACTTCGAGGACTTCCTTCTCTGGGATTGAGACCTCTTCGACTACAGGGGCAACGATGGCAGCAACGACTTCCTCAGGAACGGCAGCCTCGACGACGGGAACTGAAACAAGGACGGGGGCGGCGATGGCCTCGGCCACGACCTCCTCAACAACTTCGGGCACGACGACGGTCTCGACCACGGGCTCAACGACTGAAACCTCCTCAACAATCTCTGCTGTGGGGGCAACGATAAGCTCAGGGACGGGGGCGGCCACGATAGTCTCCACAGCAACCACGGCCTCTTCGACCTTGGGCTCTGCAACAACAATGGGAGCTGCAACAACTGGTTCGACCACCTGGGTAGGGACCTGTTCGACAGCCTTGGGTGCTTCGACCACTGGGGCTTCAGCTACAACAGCTACAACTGGTGCAGCTGGCTCGACGGCAGCGACATCCTTCGATGGCGCCGGCGCGGGTGCCGCGGCGGCGGCGGCTGCGGACGATGAGGGTTCTGAAGAGAATTTCTTTTGGACTACATCAACAACCTTTCCTTTCGTCTTCAAAACAAAAAGGGGACAGCAGTTAGTTTTCCTGAAGGGTTGTTGTTGGTATTGGGGCTGGGGAGTAAAACCTGTGAAACTTGTGCATCCTGCTGCTGAATGACTTTTGACTTTTTGAAAGAGCCTACCTTCTTCAGGCCCATGGCCATCCGGGTGAACATGCTAAAGGAACCCATGATTGATGCTAAAACTGAAAACTGAGGAGCCTGTGTGAATATATATATATACGAGTTAGCGCACTGGCCGTCACACACTCCTATAATGGTTTGAAATATGGCCACATAATAGCAACCCAACAATAACATACCAACGGGAATAAGATAATACAGCAGATCAGAAATGAGACAAAGTACGCTAGTGGTGCAGACAGGTAGGAATTCGGCGTGGTCGAGGCAGTGATCAAGGGCTGCAGTAGTGCCTTCCAAGACATAAGACTAAGAACAAAGACTACTACTAAAAGAATGGCTCGGATGAGTGCCTTAAAGAGTAATGATGCTGATGATGATATTGTGAAGAGAGTGGAAACGAGCTGGTAGTTATGAATCTTTATACCATCTGGCTGCTCAGTTACAAGACTTTTCATTATTGAAGAGGTGTGGTAGGTAGAGATCGAGTGTTGAATTCTTGGATATCGTGTATAATTTTTTTTTCCCTCTTACTGTTTCTCCGTTTTCCTTAGAGGCTTTTTTTTTTTGCTTTCCGTTCTGATCTTTCTTTTCTCTCACCCTCGGCGTATATGCAGAGTATTCTTTAAGCAGTTATGCATATTCCGAATGCATGACATGGGTGTTTATATCAGAAGGAAGAGAAGGAAGGAAAAAGGAAGAGGTAGGTACTCTAGTCAAGGTCAAACACCTCAGATCGAAGCTCGTAGGTCAAGACGATTGAGCCCATGATGTGTTGACACGCAATTGCATGATGGGGGGGGTTGCGCTTACAAGTTTACCAGGCAGGGGTTTCTAAAGATGTGAGCGAGTGAGAAAGAGCCGTATGCTGGGGTAAGGGGGGAGTGTGGTATCCATAATAGACAGAGACCCAGAGTCAGTCGCCGCTAATGCGTCTAAACATATGGTCGTGCCTGGTTGGCGGGGCCACCGGAATTACTATGGACCGCCTGTCATCAGTCGATCGATTTGTCCAACGATCAGCCATCCTTCCTACTGCTTTCTCTCTACTGCCGCTCTATCACTATTGCTCAGTTTGCCTTCTAGGCTGCCTCTTCCTTGATTTGTCTGGCCAGCGGCAGCAGAAGCAGAAGCAGAAGCAGAAGCAGCATGAGGAGATGCTGCTGCTGCTTGCTGCTGGCTGCTGCAAGAATTGCTGCTGCGGCGGCGGCCGCCAGATGGGATTTTTTCCCCTTACTGTTCCAGAGTTTCCTGAAACCGGAGAGCAGAAGGCGCTGTGAGGCCTATATTTGGAGGTAGAACCAAAAAAAGGGGAACACAGTCGAAATAGCTACACTGAAAACACACATGCGGAAGCCAGAAGCAAACTAAACGCCCAAAAGGAAAACGGTAAACACACATACGCATAGGGAGAAGCTAGAGTGGGTAGCTAGAGAACTACTCGCGACCTGTACATAGAGAAGAGCAGAGTAGTGGTACCTTAGACCTACATAGTCAGTAGAGCGCGACAAAGAGGGAAAAAAACAACGAAAACGAAAAAAAAAAAAAAAATTGAGCAGAGCCCCAGCTTAGTTAGACCAGAGAGATCACGTTAGTAGAGTACATTACGAGCCTGTTTTGCCTGCTTGCTGCTGCATCCTCCAACACATGTACCTACACCCGAATAGAGGGCCAGCGATGCCCTGCAGCGACACACAAGCGCGCACCAGGGCTCAACGAATCTCCGATTCAACGGGATCACTCGACCAATCTTCACCCGATCGAAAAATTAAACTGTGACTTTTGTGCTCTCTTGCTTAGAGCCTCTGTCGGTATGTACTCCAGAGAAACTTGTCACTCTTTAGCTTAGATAGCAGGTACGAGCGACAGGAGGTGAGCACTCGCTGAGCAGTGACCATACGGTAGCCAGTTACTCTTTTTTCTTGGGGTAGCAGTAGTAGCAGTAGTAGCAGTATAGAGAGAGAACAGAATAGTGCAACTGGTACGAGTGGTACCTCGTTACGCCTAGCCTTCAACCTTCTCCTTAGTCGGCCTACACTCCCCTACCGTACTGTTGAGTTCCCCAGGGCAGAGCCAGCCTTGTGTGTGTTTTGTCTAGGCTTGTCTTCCCTCGGCTGCACCCCGTCTGTCAAATCCTCCATTCGCCCACTCGCCCACTCATTTTCTACTTTCGCGGCCCTTTCGAACAGCGCAACATGGAATTGTGTCTCTTTTCATGGATTGAGCATCCATCATGTGCATCCCGGAGTGCAATGGGCTTTTTCGATCTAACTCAATCCAACCCACTCCAACCCACTGACCCCATCACTTCCGCATGGCAATTCCTTCTTCCTTCCTACTCTGTAGCTGTATGCCTGTAACTATGCCTCCCTCCCCCTGCCCATCCCCCAGACCAGACAGACCCTTACCCACACGACACCCCCCTCCAGTTCTCGCGTCCCCTAGTGTACCCCTACACTACCTACGTAGGTACCCCGGTAGGTTGACGTCTGTTCATCGAACTTTCTACATGCTCAATAGTTCTCGTACCGTACCACCCACCACCCACCATCACAACCAAAACCCAACCCACCAGCACGTAAGTAGGTACAACCCCAGAATTTCACCTCTGGCACCGGTCTGTAGATTTCATGCCCAACCGTTCACCACCCAGGGAACCGACCTCAAACTATTGGAATCGCACCCACTGCCCGCACAATGGCGCAAGCCATCAAGATTCAAGATCAATCTCTAGATCAAGAAGCTAGCAGTAGAAGCAACGTCTACCGTAGATTCACACCTTGGTAAAACCATCGTAGGATGAAGCAAGCTACCCTTCGGTCCGTACCTAACCTTTCTACCCCAGATCAGCAGAGATTCATCAAATAATTCACGATGCTTTTCTTTTTCCCGCTCACCACACACCCACCCAAATTGTTCCCCACTTGGTGATGGCCTACATATCTAAAGTGCTACTGTAGAGTACAGTCCTATATCCAAAGGGATGAGCCGGACCGGACTGAACTGAACTGACTCGGTACTTAATTTCAATTCGGGTCAAGTCTCAGAGTTGCAGTGTGCATGTCAGAAATTTGTACTCCCTCTCCCTTCTCTGTCCTCCGTCGTATGTAGAAAGAAACCTTCAGGCTTCGGCGTCCTCCACTGGCACTCTCATCACCCCCACACTGTGATAGGCTGGGCGTTTCTAGATTAGTCTAGATAGGAGTAGATACTCAGGAGAACGTTAACGGGCGCGGGCCCGTTTTTTGTTTTTTGGCATAACCCTTTATTATTTTTTTTATTTTATTATTTCTTTTTTCTAGTTGTCCCTTTTTTTTTTTCTAGCTGGATATATCTACTTGCGCCTACATTAGTATACAGCTGGACTGATACTCCGGGGTAAATTTCATCATCGTCTTCGTCATCAGCGAGCAGGGAGAGACGTGCCCTTCAATCAGATCTTCGTTGAAATTTGCCGCGTTCAATTGTAAAAAACACTAGACTACACATGCTGCGCTTCTCGAAACGGATGACGCCCGCTTCAAAGGAGACTGGGGGGGGTACCGGTGGCGAAGGATAGATTCGAAGGGGAAAGAAAAGAAAGGATTGCCAGTTCCAAATCTGATGCACGCATTGGATTGGATCCGTTTCTACGAGGGCCATGGTACATTACTCTACCTACTTTCTCTAGTGGTTGAATTGCAACTGATTTGGCTTGACTGCATGATAGGTAGGGCGATATCCGCGCCTACGATGAGCAGCAATCGGATTTTGTTTAAATCTAGTGGTGTATGGGATCGAGATGAGTATTCTGCTGCTGACGTTCATGCTTTTCACAAAAGTTTTGAGTTATATATGTGTTAGCATGCCTAAAACTACAAGTAAAAGAAAAAATAAAGAAAAATGAAAAATGAAAAATAGATTTCCACCAAAAAAAGAAGTAATAATGGATGACGTGACATGATATGACCTAGACTCTCTGTTCCTGTGCTGTCGTTCGTCCCTGGCCAACCAACGGATGCAACCCCAACCCACCAACTCCACAAACCAACTAAACAACGAAACCAACCAACGCAACCCGAAACAAACATGAGATACGTCGGAAATGACATTTACCCAGCGCCGCAGCAGCAGCAAGGCTGATTGTTTCCCGAAGGGCCTTCTCATACTTTCAAAGCAAACAAACATCTACAATTACAGTACCCAATCGCTCGTTCATGTGCATCTGCGAGCGAAAAAAAGTTTCCATGCAGCGCAGCGCAGCAGTTTAGTTTTTTTTTTGGGGGGGGGTCAACCAACCTTTTTCCATTCCACTAACCACCAAACCCCCGTCCGTCCGTCCATTGGAGAAGAGCGACTTGGGCGACCAATCAACGCAAAAGTGAAACATGCAGCAGGCTGCAGAGAGAGATTCTCGGGGAATTGATTGGAGACGTGGAAGGTGTGAGGTGTGGGATATATCGGTAATCGCTAAACAGCACGAATGACGGGAAGCAGTCGAGATGTGGATGCGGTGATTGGTTCCAGATCTCGACCACACATCTCGCACACTCGAAACAAAACAAAAAAAATAAAAAAGCGAAAACGAAATTTTTTTCACAAACGTTGTGTTACGAGGGGCAAGGGGGGAATTGGACGTTCTGGCCTGAGGGCGGCAGATAAGGCTTGGAAGTCTAGAGTGTCAATCTACAGCATGGTTACTAAATACAAATTAAACCTTCTTTTTTTTCATTTTTTAGATCGTTGAATTTCTTTCTTTTTTGATCTGTTACTGCTTGCCTCGGAGTACTAGTGACGTTCAAGATTGAATCGTAGGATCGCAACACAACCTCCACCTCTCTCCACCTTTCAACGTTACCATCATCACCATCAATCACAACACCACCACCACCATAATGGCCACTACTACTACTACCGGCACCGCATACATCGTTCTGCGTCCTGCCAACTGCGGAGTAATTGTGGGGTCGGGTGCTCCAATGACCCCGCTACCGGCGTACATCAGATACGAACCTATAACACCCAGTCATCTCAGGCAATGATATGCCTACTGTACATATGTACAGTGCCTCTGGGAGTAGCGGTGTGTGCGCCATATGAGATACGCGCGATCGCAAATGGACTTTTTCCTGATGTTTCTTATATCCTCACGATCACTGCAAGCAAGTGTCAGACGTTGGTCCGTGCCTGGAGCTGCCCAAGTGACTTATTTTTTTTAAACTACATACCCGGAAAGTAGAGTAGGGTCAGGGGTTTGCCTACGAGCTAACGCTAAACACATCTCTGGCCGCTCTGATATTATCTATACAGACACTCTATCGTCGATAACGGGAACCAGTCCGGCTGTGCAGCTAACAGTTGGAACTTGGGGGGAGTACAGAGCACGATCCACCGTGGAGAGGAGAGACAGCAGCTATGTATGATGTCCGGTACGCAGCGCAGGAGAGCTCAAGCGGTAATGCGGGGAGAATACCTACATCTACATGATACAGCAGTAGCTTCATATCTCAGCTCATGACTCTTGTTACTTGAATGACCTGCATGACTTGCTAGGGGAAGGGAGGGACCCTCCGATATTTTAACGATCTTTCAGTTCAGACCGATCTCGAAGCTTTTTTTGCAGCTAGGACCTCTCCCCGGTTTGTTTGGTCGCAGCGGATAAACAAAGTAGGGGGAATGGGGGATCATGGGTGGGTGGATCTTGGTTTACGGAGATATTTTTAACAGATACACACATAGGCCTTACGTCTCTCTCACGTACCACACACCCACACCCACTACTTGGCTAGGGTAGGGGTTTTGGAGGCGTGTGCCCTTTCTCCGGTATGTATCATGTACCGAATCTTCAGATCTGATAGAGTACATGCCTACGGTGCATCATCAGCTAGGTTTAGGTATGCTGATAATAATTTGGTGTGGGCCCCGCAAACTCAGCCCGAGAACGTGGATCGGAACAAATTCTTTGGGTACAGACAGATGGTGTGGTGTGGTGTGGTGTAACTTAGCCGTACCGTGCATATTAGAGAATCTAGCGAACACTTTTCTTCCGGAGCGTCATGTTTGGATATGTTTTTGCCGTTCGATAGATGATGGCCGACGCCCATTGCATGACTCCTCTGATCTCCAGACATTATTACTGCGATGAGGCCAGATATGCAGCCCTGGAAAACTGGTAAAACGAACATTACCCCAAAGATATGCCAAAGATATCCCCAAACAAGGTACTTATACCATCTTGTTATTTTTCCAACAACACCCTCTTTGTCTCTTTAAATTTCCTGATGGGCATTTTTGTTTTTCCCGTGCGCGCGCGCGATGTCTTGCCCGCAATGATCATTAACTTAGCGGATGAAACGATGAAACAAAAAATGACTATATAAATATCTCAGATGCGAAAAAAACAGGCACAATCGCCATAACCTCGGGCCCTTCTCACACACCCCTCAGGTCCAATAGCTCTTCACCATCCAGATGAGTAACTAAGACGTGCGTTGTTCGTTGTGCTTTGCTTGCGACGACGTTGAGATGTCCCGCAACAGCATGAGATCGAATTCACTGGCATATACCCGTCCATCGATCTGAAATCGCGGGCTGCCAGGCCCAAATCAAGATATGTAGCCTATGCCTTGCCTTTGCCTTTGCCTTGCCTTGCTTTCTCCCTATGAGAAAATTAAAAAAGCGAGGATGTTTTGGTCAAGTGCAAATTAAGATCCGGCTACAAACGGTATTCGTGTAGCCGAAATCGAAGATTGTTTGTAATTGCAATTGTGTCCTTTGCGAAAAACAGTGTCACATCGATACGAACAACACATAGCCCGTCAGTCCGGTGAGCAGTGATCATAGCTGAAAACCTGGGAAACGGCCCCCGGCCCTATGAAGATGCAAACAAAATCTCACCTACCGCCGGCTTTGATCAAGATGTCGATGTCTGCGATAACATTCAGGTACGGATCGTAGCCTGTACCAACGGGTTCAGTAATTCTTCCCTAGATGTGGATCAGGGCCCCACCATCACGACCACCACCCCTCCCCCCCACCATCACCGCTTATCACTATCACTCAGTAGCCCAGAGAGGAAGTGTATCGTGAGGCCTTAATCGTGAGATCGCAAGATGGGAGACATGAGAGAAATGTATTTTCCCATAGTAGAGAGACAATGACTAGACGGGTAAAATGGTGGTTTCCGGCTCCAAGCCAGGCAGGTTGGTGGAGGTTGTTATCTGCTAAGGCCGGGTATTTGGTTTTTTGCTAGAGAGGAGAAGGAGACTGTCGATCCCCCGCCATCGATGACTAGGGCTCGGGAGGGATGTTTGCCCTACGCAACCCCTTCAAACAAAAATTAGTAACTTACCGGGTTTGCCGCCGACGTTTGTATAAGATGTGGCGGGCTTAGTACGGTGAAATTATTACCTTTTGTCCCGAAATAGGTTTCTGGCAGGCAAGAGTCGTAACAACAATCGCTTAAAACGCCTAGTGCCGATCGTCTGTGGCGGAGATTACCACAGCCTCTTGGCCCGCCACATCTTAATTTAACGACGTCGTCTGTAGATACATAGATATTTGGCCGTTGAGAATTATTTCTCCCTGATAGACCCTGAAGAACGATTTTCGGGCAAAGGAAGAGTACAGGAATATCGTGGCATCCCGACGTCGTTGACAGCTGGAACATTGTAAAACGGTATCTGGCAGAAAGACAGATGTGCACTTGATCTCGCGGTTGGTTGCTGGAAGTGCAAAAACCCCGAGTTTTCCTACAAACCCTACATATGAAGATCACATGCCGGGTTTGCTTGAGCCGTATTTTAGCTTCCTTACTATCTTGCCTTGCGCACTCGTATTTGAGGGAATACTAATCAAAGGAAGAAGAACGAGTTTCATATCACCAGCTATCACTCGTTTTGATAAGGTATGAGAACAACACGCATACAGTTCATATTTTTAGCCATCCATTGTAGCTCGCTCGCCCATTAACCTATCAGGAACCAGTGCCATATGTACCTGCCTCAGTGGGGCGCCTTACGTCTAGCAGAAACAAACATAAGCCTTACGGGGCTGTACCATCTCATGGGCCTTGTCCATCTCTTTGTTCATCGGATCCTCGGGAAGAACAGATGTCCCAGATGTCTCAAGGTGTACTTAGATGTCTTGTACTATTGGCTGAGCAGACGTTCTTCGCTATCGTGAAATGCAGCCGAGTTTTCCGCAGCTGGGACAGAGGGGAAGTGTGATATCATGACAGTCTCAATGCCTGAAGGTGTGAGTTAATACCATGAGCCATAATGGTGGCTTACGAAATATACATGGTTGTTATGATAGGTGTTTAGCCTTTGAGTAGAGGCGACGAATCAGAGATCGGGTTTTATGCGGCAGTCTGAGTGATAGTTCATGAACGAGAACAAGATATCACATTCTCTCGAAATAAACAAAAGTCAAGAAAAAAAAACCACTCGGGTGAGTGAAATAAAAAAGATTTCCCGATTGGAGATTACTGGTGGTCATGAGTACTGATGTGGGCTATAACACATCATATATGATGGCTGAAACAAGGCTTGATGCGCACCGATGCGCAGTTTATACTTGTAAAGCAGTCCATATGGTGATGACACCAACGACACACCCGTCAGGGTAATTCAACTCTTTGACCTATATTTTATTATGTGGTTTAGGTTTTGGGTCTTGAACCTCCAACCACAACTGAGTGCGCGATTTAGGCGCATGTAATTAGCCGCCCGGAAAATACCCATTAAGACCGAGTGATATCTCATGGTGTTTGCGCACTTTCAAGTGAAAACGCCAAGAGATCAGTGTTGCAATGGGTAGGGTTTAGTGTATGCACTGAGGCCATAGCGTCTTATGTTTTTGGTGACAATCATAGCACACCGATTTTTAAATTCAGCATCACGAGGACTATGGACGGCCATCAAACCGCAAAGAAAGAAAACCATATTAGGAAACCTAAGGGCTTGATTAGATGCTTATATCCCTCAATCCTGCGATACCAGATAATTATCATATCTACAGCCACTCATCAAAAGTGTTCGTGATTTAGTTTTAATGTCAATGCGCAGTGTGGCGCACCCGTAACGTTGATGTTATTAATTAATGTTGAGATTTAAAACAACGAAAAATATATAATATAGTTCGTGACTATATATAAAAGAAGATAGGTCATTGATCTTATTCTTCATTGATTCCGGGCGCCATTGATCACTGGGAAAGTCTTCTCTTGGGGTTTTTTTGATGGTCCGCCACGGTTACCTATGGAGAAATGCCTCACTCCGAAATCGGAATCACGAACACTTTTGCAGCGTGGCTGTACATACATATAACCTGTTTGCTTGGCCGTCAACTCCGTACATAAGTACAAGTATACGCTACAGACTTTGCGTATATAGCGTGCTCGATATATATACGTTAATAACTTGCTAGCTCTTTGAAATTAACATTCTTAAAAATACTTGATTACTTTATAAATAGATTTTGAATGTAGATATATGACTACACAGCTAATTCATATCGAGTGATAGTGTATGACGTATGTATTCATGGTCGATCACTCGACTATGAGAAAAAGGAAAGAAATGCCACCAGTGAAGCACTGTTTGTCCATAAGAAGTCATTAAAATTAACTGTCTTCTGTGAAGGTCACACGACTCACAGATGTTACTTTTGATTTTGGAATTTCATAGATTATCGATCTTTGATCTCTTACCAAGATGACCTTAGGAATTTTTTTGTGTTAAGTAAGGTTATCTATGGGGGCTTGTGGACTGACCGGGTGTATTAATTGTGTGTACACACACGGAATGATCTAGAACATTCGTCATAGATCATCACTCGTTTGCAAAGGAGATTTCCCGTTATTAGATACGCTAGACTGGTTACGTATAGAATACATGTGGTTGTAACCTTAGCTCAAATTGCAAATTTCATTGATCGAGTGAGGGGTTGTGAGTATAAATAACTGGAACGTACATGAGTTTAAACAGACTGACGTTGGTTTAGTAACGTTAGCTAGCCCCGGCATTGATCGATTAGCTAGCCCCGGCAAAAAGGACTACCCTAGGTCAGATTCGAACTGACGGCTTTCGCATAGCATACAGATTAAACTATTTTGTATAAGAACGACACGCTAACCACTGCGTCACAAGGGTTAGTACATGTATTAATGGACCCTGAATATCCCCACATACCTAAGAGCTCGTTGTGTAACCATCGGGCGCCGGGGGGTTTTATATGAAAAATCAAGCGTGTATTTAAAGTAGCGTTGAGCCATGTATTAAAAAAGACAAGGGTACTAATTTTAAATACTAAATACATGTATTTAAGTGTATCGCTCTTACAGGAATCTTTAAATCGGAATGTCGCACTTAAAATGCAAATATAGCTAGTCCCATCCCACACTTGCAAGTGAGTGTAAGTAATCGATGTCGCAAGGTGTTATGTCGATTGAATTGTCCACATCCTCTAGATGCTCCATGGCCACATACTCCACATGCTCCATCGCCACATGCTTCACATGCTTCACATGATCCCCTGGCTCCCCTAGCCTCTCAAAACCATCACATTTCCCAGAAGTTGCCAAATCCTCCACCACCACCACAAAGTCCCCGACCTCACGGATACTCGCAGTACCACCACACTTGATTAAAAACCCGATGATCTTAATCAAGACGCCCCGTCTGGCACTGAAATCCATTTCACTATCAAGCACACGCCAAGTACAGTCCTCTTCATCGGCACCCAAAATATCCCAGGCCACGTCTACTGGCGTGCGCCCCGAACCGTCCCGAACATTCACATCCATCCCTCTTTTCAACAGGCTTTTGAAGTACTTAACTGGCATAAGCCAAACGACCGCAACGTGAAGTAGCGTCTCCCCAAAAATGTTCCCATCAAGATCTCCGGCAACCCAATCGATATTCGTACTATCCAAGAAGACAGCAACCTTTTCACGTCTAGATTTAGTTTGAGAGCCCAAACCTGGCTCATACCCGGAGGTAAGGTACGACGGTGTCACAGATGTGTCGGCCCCGTATTCAATCAATACCCGTATTACTTTGGCTGGTACATATTCATTGTCGAATGCCAGTTGGAGTGGCCATTCGCCGGCCAGGTTATCAGCTTCAATACACAGTCCCTTTGATAACGCAAACTTGGTCATTCTAACAGAATCAGAAGAAAAAATAGCCATATGAAGAAGGTTGTTTCTCCCGGCCCATAGATGATCTGGGTCAATTTCCTCGAGCGGAGTGTGAAAGAACAAAGCATTAGCTTCTGCTCGAATCACCGCCCACCGACCCCCCCGGTTCCAGTCAATGGAGTACGAGTCCGTTTCACAAGAACCGTATATAAATTCATTAACAGTTCTTGAGGTCGCAAGCTTTGTACTAGTTCCTAGCCTGATGAATCTCTCCACTCGGCGTTCATCAGTGGCTTGGAGAGCGCTGGAGAGCGCTGAGTGTGCTACCGCGTGTAGAATCAGGCCGTATTGGTCGTATGTGTGCACCATTCCCGGAGGGAGGCAGGATCCTAGAGCCTCTTCCGTTTTGATGGCCATCATAAGGTTCGGCCCGACAGTTAGGATGAGTTCCAGGGTTTCGTCATCGAGCTTCTCGCCGGTAAGACAAAAGTACCAGTAGGTTTTTTCATTTTGTTGTATTCTGAACATCTTTTCCTCGGCATATGACGGATGGGGTTGGTTGAGAAGGAGTATTTGCCCTATTGCCTTCTCGTTTTCGAAAAGCCAGCGAATCATCTTAACATCTCGTTTTGCTGCAGCTTCAAACATGGCAGATATCATGTAGCTAGTGTCATGTAAGAGGTGTTCGTCACGAATCAGCTTGTTGAGAGGGGCACCGAACTCTCGGGGATTAGCATCTCTAAGTGATCTGAGACCATTTATATAGAGGTTTCCAGCGATCTGACAAACGATTTCGTTGGGTAGGGATGAAATAATGTCTTTTCTTATGGGAGGGGCCGCTCTAGAAGCAATTTCTTGTGATGTTCGCTCCATCGTGTTCTGAATAGCATTGATGTAGTTTATGATGAGGTGAGTTGAACTTATAAATCCGGCTTGCGATTGGGGAGGATGCATATGGGTGATGTCCATGGTTCGGTACTGAATGGCTTATTTGGATGTGAGATTTTGGGGGACCGTTAGAGGTTGATGAGTTGTTTATGTAGTGTGTGGATGTAGAACTGTTTGTTGGTGCAATACAGTTGCGGATTTTTAGAGCTGAGGAGCTGATACTTAGCGAAGCGATACCTCGGTGCAATATTCTTAATTTTCTATCCAACCTGTATGCAGTCTAGCCAGATCCATCTACGACATTGAATGGAAATGCTTGAAAACAGTTACTTCAAGGTAACGTATTCATGCTGACGTAGCAGAACATAAACCTACGGAGGTCTTGAAAACTTTACAGTGCCACTAGTCGTTTACATGGCGTAAATGTCTGCAAATGTCAACTCATATAACCCTATTCAAGTTGTTTTACATATATTATCAAGCTTCAGAACCACAACAGCGAGCGTCGATCTTACATAGCCAGGTGTATGCATATATGTAATTCAATTCTATAAAGATCTGTGGCGTGTGACTTATGCAGGGGAGATATGGCTAAAAAGAAAAATTACAAAACAAAACCACTAAGTCAATGCTTCCAATGCAGTCCATGACAGCCAGAATTCTGAACTTATCGCCACTTTCGTTTGGTTGGCGGTAGGGGATATAGGACGTTCTACAAGCATACATGTATACGCTAAGCGAGGTGTTTCGTAAAGAAATGTTGCCCTGTAATTTTTTTTGTAATTTCACAGAAGTGAAAAAATCTAATATTTAGGTCACCACGCCACTATCGATCCGTGGCTGGCTGTTGACAAATACAAAATTATGGGGCGCAGTAATTATAGGAGAGCAAGCTGTAAAGTTTACGCACTACGTATCGCGACTCGCACTGTGGGTGGATCCACTAGGCCATACATGTAGATATCGATGAGACTCAGCTAGCTAATATTAGAGCTAGACCCAAGTTACGCCAATGTGACACGACGGCGGAGTTGCCAGCGGAAAACTGTTTCCCAGTCACAGACGACAACACCATTACAAATAACCGAAGGTTGACCTAAGTAACTTGGAGATAGTAAATCAAGCACAACATGCTAAAACTGATTACATATAGTACCCTAACCGGAATCTCAACATACCTAGATGGACGAGTGATATATGATGATTAGAGGTCACTGACCTTACTTTTTTTTTTTTTTTAATTCATTAATTTCACTGACCGTACTGATTCCTTGAGTTTCCCAAAATTCTGCTGCAAAAAATCAAAAGCTTTCAAGTCGTTATGAAGCTTAAACCTTAAAATATTAAAAAGTAGTACGAAGTACCGTTAAAGTACATACATATAATCCGCTCCTTCATGACATATCACTCGTTGTCATACACTATGTAAGTAGGCGAATATTTCAATCCCTTTTGTTCTTTTGAGCAGCGACTTATCAATTTTACTTTACAGTAAATGAAGAAGACACGCCATGGATGATATTTTTGAAAGCAGCTGTAGTTATCTCAAGGGGGCGTGAGGTGCGATATTCCGCAGGGCACAGTATGCAGTAATTGTACGTACGAAGTGGTGGTATGACTCCGCGACCGCACACGGTCGCAAATCTTCTCCACCTCGTTCAGCTTTGGGCCCCCCCCGGGGGGGGGGGGCTTGGCGCCCTGGACGGTGGCGAGTCACAATAAAGTCATACAAAATCGGTGTGCTGCCAATCGACTTAACAGCTCGAACTCCATCCTCTCCGCAGCCTTCGGGCCCTCCATGATCTCTCCCATCATGTCCGAACCAGGTGGAAAGTCGTGCTCGAAAATAGGCTCTTCAGCTCCCTTCATATTTGTCAACACTGCCTGCCTGAAATGCCAATGCAAAAGTTGATCAGCTGGGCGACACGGATCCTCAAGAAGTTGCTGATCGAGATGCCTTCCTGCCACACCAAGTCCATCACCGTCAAAGCTGGCAATCATGTAGTTGTCCTGAAACAGTCATCAGCCGACGCGCTGCACTTCATAGAAATAAGGCATTCATACATCAGGATTAATCGACAGAGCGTTTTCCGGCTGAACAGTGATCCAGCGGCCGTGGTTCTGTTCCACCCGGTACCCTTCATATGCCAAAGGAAAGATGTGAGCAGCTTGAAAACCCCGATAGTCACCCCACTGAGCTCTATGTGCTCTGCGTCCTGAAATAACACATCGTCGGTCTCGTTCACGGACAGCATCACGAAACACTGCAACATGAGTTCCGCTATTCACTGAGATCGTACGAAGCAAAGGAATTTCATTGCTAATAGAAATAGAGCCTGTATAAAGTTAACTGCTTGACCTGTAGCCAATAGAAACCTCGTACCTGTAGTGATAATATAGTAATTACCAGCTTGCAGAGCCTGTTCATCTCTTTGAACATCCGTACCATTCTCACGCTGTAGATGATAGTTGCCGTCAAAAAACAAGAAGACCTCTAGCATCGCGTACAAGTTCGCATTTGTGATATCGTTGCTGCGAATGAAGCCTCCGAGAACAGTAATTGGGTCGTTAGCATCGTAGATGTGGATATCGCGTCCAAGTGCGCGATTAGCAGCCATGAGTCGTCGGTATCCCGTAAACCGTCGAGACAATGCTGACACCCCTTTGTAAATGCCAAGAGGGGGCTAGAGCCAATAGGTTCTGTGGCTTTCGGTCTCACATTAGGGGTGTCAGTATCGACGGTTTATGGGATACTGGCCGGAAGCGACTTAGGGCCCGTTTGGAGGAAGTAAAGTTTAGAAATCCTTAAACGGAGTTTGGTTTGCCAAACATGGATACCGTTTGGTGGGTTTAGCGCATGTATTTTGGTGAGGATGTGCGTTGCAACATGGAAAAGCAAGTCAGACCTAATTTTTCAAAACTCCGTTAAAATCATCAAAACTGCACTTAAAAGTAGCATGCTACTCGAGCGTTCATTAAATGGTCGGATATCGTTGCAACCAAATCCCTACTAAGAATTCCGACCATTTAATAAACGCATGAGTAAACACATCAACTTTTCTCATAACGGGATTTTCAGTTTTAACGGAGTTTTTGGACTTTTTAACTCCGTTTAGGCGCGCCCTTACCCGTGCCGCCAAGCGCCGCCCATTGCGGGGTCGCTGCTTTAAAGCACAGAAGGCACAATGTCGCTCTGGGCCGGTGGGCTTGGCGTTATGGTAAGCTTGAGCTTACCAGGTGGAGAATACTGTAAAAAGTGTACTCATGCGTTCATTAAATGGTCGGAATTCTTAGTAGGGATTTGGTTGCAACGATATCCGACTATTTAATTAACGCCCGAGTATAGCCGTATTCGAAAAGTACTGGTACCCTACTATATTGAGTCGTTCATGAATTTTAGCCCACCAACAACCATGGCACTCGCGCATACTCAACTTATTGACAGGTATGACCGCAATAGAGACATTGCAGCTCTCTCTGACAACGGTCTCGAATATGAGAATTGCAAAGCAGAAAGGATTGCCTCGTGAGTTTGGCCCGGCCGGAGGTGCCAAAACTTTTCGAATGCGGCTGTACATGCATTTTTGCGGCTGCCAGGAGGGGGGAATCATACCCCGTTCTAACCATAATTAAACGGCACGTTCTCGTAATTCACGGACGACACATGCTCAGGCTCTGATAGCAGAAAGCGCAAGCTCGAATTATCTCTGATAAGTAATAATAATTAGGAAAACAGAAGAGACGAGAATAGACTACAGGAAACTAGCTACTTCCAACACAGTTGCTTTTAGTGACCTGTCCTGACCTGAGGTCACCACGTAGTTACACAACCACCTAGCCTGCGCCACAACGTTACACGACGCGCTGACTAACGTCCCTCGCCGGACGCTCGCATGAGTTAATTATGGCGGGATCTGCTTGAGGAACTTCAGAAACTATCGTCAGAGTAATTGTATGGCTGTCGTCCTGCACGTTTTTGTGACGGAGATGGAGAAAAAGACCGATAGAAGGCCCAAGCCTTTCTATTTGAGCGACCTCATGTCCAAGGCCGGGTAACCCAGCACAGGGAAAATACAGAAACAGCCGCCTGTACTTGCCTTGTGGGGAAATTTTGTGCCAACAGGCGCGGAGGCCTTTAAAAAGGACGTGAAGAAGGTAGAGATTAAGTTCTTTGAAACAGTGCATTTTGCCTTGAAGATGCATCTGAAGGAAATTCCGTTGGCTATAGTAGAATTTTTGGGGAACAATGTATAGAATCTTATCTTTAGGCCTCTCAGTCCAAACA
The DNA here is from genome assembly GCF_020137385.1 of Morchella sextelata. Classification (NCBI taxonomy): domain Eukaryota; kingdom Fungi; phylum Ascomycota; class Pezizomycetes; order Pezizales; family Morchellaceae; genus Morchella; species Morchella sextelata. The sequence goes on from NW_025408616.1 coordinate 428,791, forward strand.
AAGTAGTTAGGCGTAATATAATTCTTTTTGAAAAATACCCATTCAAGCGCCCGATGATTGGATCGAGCAAGAAATATAAAAATACAGAAAAAAATGCACCAAAAGAGATATAACATGACAATGGTCAAGGTATACCTTACTCCACTTACATCTCTTCAGTCCACTCCCGCGCCCCTAGAACCGACCCCGGTTCTATAATTGCTACAGCTCACTCTTATAATCCCTCTTCTCAATCCCAATATCATCAATAATTTTCCCCGCTGTATCCAGCGGAGCCTCCACATGACCTTCGAGCTCTAGCCACGCCGCAGTGAACGCAGTGGTAAGAGATGCCCAATCCTTAACGGTCTGCATGTCCAAATGTTTGCCATCATCATTCATGGTGTGCCACACATTCGGAAATGGAATTGGGATAACGTGGAAAATCTCCACACCACGCGCTTGGAACGGGATGTGATCGTCCAATATCGTGTGCCAGTCGGCACTCGCAGGTTTCATAGGTGGGTCATAGAACCATTTTCCAGGAGAAGCTCCATGTGAGAGAAAAAGGTTGGATTCGCGCATGCGAGTTTCAAGATCGGACATAAGATTGTATGCCCAATGAGTGGTTCTGAAGTAAGATGGGACTCTAGGGTTTTGAGAGCCGAGAAGATCGAGGAGAAGGAAGAGGTCAACGTTAGAAATCTCGTTATGGCGGCTGGACAGCGCAGGATGGTGCGAAGCTTCCCAGGTCTCTGCTAAACTCCTGTTTGCCAGATATATTAGTACATGTTACCGGATTTGCTGTCGGGCCAAAACACACCTAGCTCCATAAAGCGAATCATCGTCCGACCAGTTATGAAAGGCTTCCTCTCCATCTAGAAATAATAACATAATTCCCTTCCTAGCAATGTCGTCTTCATCATCGAGACCGTCCCCTGTTTCCCCATTCGCTTCAAGATCTGCCCACTTCCTAGTCAGAGCTGCATCAATGCTTTGTGCTATGTGTAGAAGCAAAGCGCACGGGACCGCTGAGTCTGTCGCGCCAATAAAGTCCTTCGGCGTCAATTTCGAGTCGTAATGAGCGACAATAACTAGCCGACCAACATCGCCCGGCTGTGCCCATGGGGGATCACGTGTTGCCATAAAGTTGACAAAGGGAACCTCTTTTCCATTTGAGGTAGGCGTTACGGAGGAGGAGTTCTGAGTGGCAAGAGTCCATGATGGAAGCTCTGAGGTGAAAAAGCTATGGAAATGATTAAGGACTTTGAGTGATCCCTCAGTACCGGGGACGCGAGGGATTAAGATCGGAGAGAGGAGCTTTCCCGTGTTAATATCAAAATCTGCATCTGAGGGGTTTGGCAGGAAGTTTAAAGTGTTATCTGATAGATCCTTCCATGCTGAGGCGAGAGAAGCTATGGTGAGCAATATGAAGGGTGAAATCATGATCATGATGGGCCCCAAATGTCGCAACCGGAGTCGCGGACCGGAGTGTAAAGAATAAATATCGTGGAGTCTTAGTGTCCTTAGCTGGTATTCGGTTGTCTAAGTCTAGGTGCTTACACGAGAGACCGTTGGTTGGTAGGTGTCCTGAGTAAAGCAGGGGCCATTTGCCGATCCACGATACGCGGTTAGGCCCAGGGACACAACGATAATAAACTTACGGCTGCATGATTAGACCCTGATCAACATCCATGGTCCAGGACAGTGTGATCCTTCAAGATTGAATTCTGAGTCTCATCATTTTTCCATTCCAATGCCATCCCGAAACTGATTCCCGTATAGTGCAGTCTGAAGCTCTCGAGCTCACTTGTATAAGGAAATTAACTGGAGTACATACATTAGTCAATGAGAAGAGAGATCTGACTGACTGGTATTCTATTGGGTTAACAGGACACTTCGATTTCGTTGGAAACTTACTTTACGTATTCAGAACTTAGATCACAACGACGGCCGCGGCCTTTCAATTTCCCAGAAATCATCTTTAATCGATTTCACTCCTGCAAAGTTAATGGCTGCATATAATAATCAAATACATAAAAGGCTATCAATAATGATCCTAAGCCTAGTCCTGAACCTAGCTATGAGCTCCACAGGGCAATGCCACCCCATCACCCTAGCCACAATTCATGAATAAGCAACTGCTAGCCAGCTTGCTGGCGGTAGTGGCCTATCAAGATTGAGGTCATGTAGGGTGGAATTGGATTGTTTGATTACTGAGAAGGATACCGTAAGGCATCATCAAAGAGCATTTTGAGAAAGTATAGGATCTAAAGATGAAACCACCCCCTTTGAGGACACTAATACATGTAGTATTAAAGATCAATGGGGTTGTAAGTTGAAATGTATTAAATGCAGAACTTGGCGCATAAGTATCCTATTGAACATCCTCCCTTTTATTTTATTACTATTTAGAATTGCCTCCTACTTTGTAACAATAGTGATGACATCCTCGTCAGCAACGACATGCCCCAGCCCTACTCTCTGTGGGACATGTCTTGCACTTGCGCCCCAAACAAGAGCATACTTGAAGCTCTCCTTCAATGTCCTATGCACCTGGTCGCAGACATCCTCGACGGTAGAATCCTGCCTCACAATGAGGGCCTCGGTAAAATCGGGGTCTACACCCTTGCGTTTGGTGTATATCCGCATCAGGTTCAGCTCCTTCCAGGCACGTTCAACAACGTCGCTGATACCAAGATCAAGCTCGCAGGACATGACGACGGTATGGTCTTCGTGAGCGAGTTGATCGAGGAATTCCATGCTGATACAGTCGATCTTGTTGTACACATAAAGGCTAAGGAAATTAATATTGGTATTTTGGAGGGTTTTAGTGGTATTACCATTTAATGTATTTTCGATTGGCCTCCATGATCACATCAATAAAGTCGTCAACAGTGGCTTTTATGCGTTAGTGGTTTTTAATATATCAGCCAGTGGTTGGTGGATGTACGTACCATCTTCATCTCTAACTAAGACCTCGCAATTGAGCATTTTATAATCCCTCAGGATATTGTAAATCATCTGTCCTTTCATGAGCAAGACTTCCCTTCTAGCGCATAAGATTCCACTCTCACCTTCTCATCCAAATTCTTTGGTGTGCTCATGAAATTAATCTTCATACCTCCAGCTTTCTTTTGCTTCAGGTAGATATTTGGTCTTTGCCTGTTAAGCCTAATACCCACCGCCTCCAGTTCGGCCTCTAACAGGGCCCTTTGCTCTGCCTTCTTCGTCGCATCCAAGACCATCATGATCAAGTCGCTCGTCTTCGCCGCCGAGATAACTTGTCGCCCTCTACCCTTGCCTTCGGAGGCCCCCTCAATGATACCCGGTAAATCCAGAATCTGGATCTCTGCACCCCCGTATTCCAAAACTCCCGGGATAGCCGTAAGGGTCGTAAAAGAGTATGCCGCAACTTCAGATTTCGTCTTCGTGATCTTCGACAGAAGGGTTGACTTTCCGACGGAAGGGAATCCAACGAGCGCAATACGTGCATCTAAACCCTCGTATATGGTAAGTTACAACTCTATCTGCACATAAAGATAAATAATACGGTAAACAGACCTCCGCTCTTAGAAACGTCGAAACCCGTTCCCGCTCCCGCACCAGCTCCGGGAGCAGGTTCGAGAAGTTGCGCACGTAGACGCGCAAGCTTTCCCTTGAGGAGACCGAGATGGTATTCGGTGGCTTTGTTTTTTCTGCAAGCGAGAAAGTGCGGGTCGTTAGCCTACCCTTTCGCAGTTTTACGATTATCGAAGTATGCAATGGTGTGTCTTAATTACTGAGTCCGCCGCATCTCCTCCTCAATTTCTTTAATCTTTTCGCTGACACCCATTGTGAATTTAAGCTCGTGGTATTATTCGGAAAGGGTGTTTCTGGGTTTTCTGGGTTTCCTGGGCCTATGGAGTGATATAGGTTTGGCGTTTGCGAATAGCAAAGTTGAGGCTCGGAATTGGTTGTTAGATTGTTAGATGCAGCGCGGGGTTGACCGTTGGAGAGTGGCCCGTGCAACTGAGGTCAGGTTCTTGATCTTGGCGATTCATGACCTCCAGCGACCGCCGAGTCAGATTCCATGATTATATATTATGAAGTAGCTCTAGTCCCGAGTCAGACTCTATAATGCTCGTGGAGAAACATCATCCCCTGGCCTAATCTCAAGCGAACCTAGTTCAATGGTGAATGCGCAGTTTACGTCAAAACTAGAAGAACCGCACTAACCCATCTGTAAAGAGTGTTTTTTCCATAGTTGGATTATATACAATTAACGTTACTAGGGGCTGGCCCGGTGTTACTACCGCGAAGAGTGATTAACGATCTAGATATACTGGTAACAGTGATGGATCCATAACTTTAGATTGTAGATTTATAGATCATAGTTCACGTTCCTTGATTTATAGTTGTCCCTGCCGAAAACTGACTATGATCATCTATTCTTTAATCGACTTTTTATCTACCACATAACCCTAGGTCTCTTAATACGAAAGTCAGGTATAGAGCCGGCAAACCAAAAAACCCTTTCCTCGTAATAGGATGCGATCTAACTTCTTTTGTAGTAAATATTATAATTCCAAGACTTGTTAAAATCTGATGCATGTAGTTGCAATATACAGGTTCGATGAGGGTTATATTACGTAGATTAATTGCCCAATCATCCTACATGTACGTAGTTACACCTATCAAGATGTGCTTCCTTACTGTAAGTAAAAATGTGATCCGGATGCGCTGGAGAAATATTTCATAATGGAAAGCATTCACCACACATATATATAGGCATGAGCAAAATATCCGGCTCGATAATCGAGAGTGTCAACCAAATAAAGGGGATATCCACGTGAATAGTGGAAGATGTAGAGACAAAGAAAGCCTGGGTTCGTGGCGTTGGAGCAATTGCAGAACGAAAAGGCAGTAAAGAAATGTATGACGGCTGGTCATCATACGAACAGGGACATGATCCATCAAATCATTTGATGTATATCCGACTAGTTTCTCTTGCGGAACATTTCTTCCTAATTACTATATTTATGTTCCCAAGTTAAAATATCTGAAGTGGATAAAAAGATATCCACAATCCTAAAGGTGGCTCCCTAGCTAGCACATGAATAGGAACACGATGTGTGTGTTCACGGTCTGACGAGCCCCAGTTCAATCGTATATTCCGCTCTGCATGGTCCCTAAACTTCTAGATTGATAGCCTTGCCGAATTTCGCATATAGCTTCACCTTTAATTCCCCCATGATTTCATCGTTCCTCTCAATTTTTTCCTCTAGAGCCTTGATCTCCTCAATGATATCCTGTGCCGACTTCTCGAGTAGCTGCTGAACGTCCTCGAGTGGGAGGTGTAGGAATGAATCGCCGATTTTGTAGCTATTTGGTTGACATTAGTATCACACGATAAAACCGGAAATCATAAAGGTAGATAGCCTACGTACGGTATCATATCATCTTCATCGGCAAGTTCAAGCTCACTGGTCACGTCGTCGATATATTCCTTCTCTTGCTATACGCAACCACACCCATTAGACACAGGGACACAAACCGAATAGCACATGGCAGGGAAGGAACTTACATTCTTCTTCTCAAGCTCCTCCTTCAATATTCCTTGTTTCTGGTGGAGAGTGGAGAACTTGTTGATGTTGTTTTGATCCTCCCGGGTCACGACTGTGTCCGTCTGGGCCTCATCTTCTCGGGAAAGCTGGCGGAGCGCGGTCATCAGCTTGGAGCGAGAAGACACGAGGTAGAGTGGGAGGGATAAGTACCATGCGTCGATCCATCGTGGCTTTATGGGGTGTTGGAGAGCGGAAATTGGGGGGGGGGGGGGTAGATGAGGCTCTTTGGTGGGGTTGTTGGTGTTAGTTGATTGGCGCGCACGGACCATCATGATTCAAAATGCTAGACTAGCGGGAGAGCTACATGACATGTACGTACATGTAGTCACCCGTTATCACTCGCTTCAAACTTCTAAAGCGACATCAGAAATGATAATCCAGGAATCGACTGTCAACTCTATTAATATCATCATTTACCTTGGGGAGAAAAATGAATACATGTGTGGATTTTGTCTAGAATCACATGTTAACGCAGATAGCGGTACGTCTCGATCTCATGTTCTCAGAACCAAGACAAATATACATCTAGTAGCTAGCAAGTGAAGGATATCTAAATCGTTACCAAGTGTTCCCCGATTCATGACTGGATGCGGCGTTCGATGCTTGAAACATCCATTTCTGAAAACGTTCTCTAGAGTTTAAATCTGATCTGCAAATTTTATCGGATGTTTTGGTATTTCTGGCTGTTGATGAACTCAGAAGGCCTAATCCAACAGGTTGCCATATTCAAATACTCCATCTCTGCGGGGATCCGTTCGTCCGATCTGGAAAGAAGCTCTGTAGTGCTTAATACAGCGCACTCAATAGTATACGTATAGTAGTTAATTGTACCTACATATAGTACGTACAAGTATACGTATAGTCTGTTGGAAAGTACCTGCAAGTATGTGTAACCGGCTAATCTTTACATGTATATCTGAAAATCAGGCCAGGATAACTTGAGACATTCTCAATGTCTGTTATCAGTTTTGACGACAGTGTCATACTTGAAATTTCTAATCACTTTCATATACGTCTCCCCAAGTGGAGCACTGTATAAAGGTCTTCCTTAATTCCAACGGCGAAAGCATCATTGACTTACTTCTTACGGACCACGACACGTGTCATTCACAGAGATTGTATGACGACGCCTAGGACTAGGAAGACGCAGTTCTCGTATCCTTACGCACACCCACATTCACAAATCCTAGTAACCGGCATTGACGCCTTGTAGACATGCTCGCTCTTTTTGACAGCCACATTTATATAATTGGGGTGGGGTGGCTTTTAGACCGTGACTCCTACCTCCGGAAGACATGCATGTACCTGTTTAAGTACATGTATGTACATGTAGTCAAGGTACTCCGGAGTGAGTGATACCTAGTGATGCGTGATGCGTGTTGTCACCACAAAAACCAATACATGAAAATACGAATGCCAAGTTTTCTTTCAACAGGATATGCCTACATGTATCTAACTGTAGTAACCTGGCTTCAGTCTTACCAGTCAGTAACAGTTCGGTTCTCCAAACAAATCACATGCTTTAAACAGAATTTCGGATTGCCTTGGGTCCGGAAGCTCGCACACCCCACTTCTTCGGAATGTTGTGTTTCCGTTTCTTCCGGCCGAGTAAGAAAAAACACATGACGCAGCGTCTGCAAGAGGATGTTAACTAATTCCACTCCACTTCCATGAGTCCACGGAGAAGTCCTTAACATTCCGATTCCGTAACTTTCCATGCTCAACAGCAAATATTCCTATGGAAAGGGATGAAGTTTATCAGAGTGGATATCTTGAGTAACAGGAGTCCTCTATTCCTTCCGACTCTAGATACATATAAAACGTAATTTTCTTGGCCGATTACCGTTAAGTCCCTAATCTTCGCATCCCACAAGAAAATTAAAGTGTATAATAATTGCCTCGATCCATTATTATGAGAGGTCGGCAATTTCTAATGTTATACTCTAAGCATTAAACTGAAAATCATATAGACAGAGAAGAAAAACAAGTACGGAAACAATTACAAAAAGCCGTGTTCGTCATTAGTAAAAAAACCACAAAAAAGCAGACGCCACAATTGCCGTCGCATGATGTCCATTACTCCAACCCTGTGCTTGACATGTCACCCGGGTGCAGGTACGCCCGAATCCCATTGAATTCTCTACTGATTTTTGAAACGCACTTTTCTACTCCTCCTTCAAAGGAGCGGGGCCACCATACATCAACTCCGTTCCGAAGACTTTGTCCCAAATCTTTGAAGTGACACCAAATCCCTTCTGGTAGTCGGCAAAGTGATGTTGGAGATGGTACTTTTTCAGTTCCTTGTAGTATGATGGGAGGCTGGGAGTGTATGTTAGCTATAGTTGTAATTATGGTATTTCCGTATGTAGACATTTACTTACGATTTGTGGTGCAAAAAGTAATGGGTCAGGTCGTAACAAACATATCCGAAGATACCACCACAGAAAACACTAACGGCCACGTTCCAGTCCCAGTAGAACACAAAGTGCGCCAAATGCCAAAATGGTGTCGCGAGTACAACAAACAATGTTGGAGGCATAACAAGACGAAGTTTGTCCATCGGAAGAAAATGATGAACTCCATGAAGCAGGAAATGAATTGTAATGCATACACGGTTATCTGGCATTTTCCTGTATGGGGAAAACCATCGTTAGTAGAGTGTTCGGTAAAGTTGGAGTTGCAAAGATTACAAGAGAAAACATACTCGTCCAAGTGAAACAGGCATCGATGTAGCACATATTCGATCAATGTCCACAGTGCAAGACCAACCGAAAAAAACGCAGCCTGGACACCATAATTTGGCAATCCCTTGTGCGCCTCAAATACTCCATAACATATACAAGGTAACCAAACCATCGGCACAACCCACCACGGAGTTTTGCTGAGTGGTTCTAACACATTTCCGAAGATAGGCGCTGACTCTCCACCTTTGTAATGACGTGGTCTATGCACCTGCTGGAGGTAAAATTCTTTAGAAAACCCACTAGACCATACTTGCATCAGCAGCGGCCGATTTAAGTCGAGGAATTTATGCTTTTTATAATCAGCAGAAATGTCGGTTGGTATTGAGAGTTCCTCTTCGCTGGACATGCCAGTTAAGGGACTTGGTGATCCAGCCCTTGGTGTTGCGCCTCTGAGAGGAGTGCCAGGGGGCGATGGGGGCATTCTGTTTATCTCTGTTGGGAGGAGACCAATAAGGTAATCATCCAATATTTCGTAGGCGGCTTCTGAATGAGTGTGGGAAACTTCGTCCGCCAGGATCGCCGCGATATCTTTGCCCGCATAACTACAATCGCAATTGTCAGTTGGGATGGACAGATTCAAAGGGGTTCTGTTGGCGAAGCCTTGTTGAGGTAGACCTACTCAATAATCAAGTCTTCACCACCTGGATGGTCGCTTAAGAATGGGGTAATGTCGTAGACCCTGTTTCCAATTGTAACGTAGCATGACTTTGAGGATTTGTGTTTCTCAAGCTCGGCGATCGAGATAACGGGAAGACTTGAGTAGGACATGGTTGGGGGAAAGTTCGGGGGTGGCGGACGACAGATAGATAGAGGGAAAGGGAAAGCTTAGAAGAGGGCTATGGTGGAGATAAAGTATTTATCGCAGCCAGCATCAACAGAGAAAGGGGTGGGTTAGGGGGAGGATTATGAAATTTGCTGTGGCGTGACCGAGCACCATAAAGCAGCTGATTCAGCCACACCACTCTCCGGATTCCCCCACAGACACGGTAAATTACAAGTATGATTCTCAACCGAAATCTCCCTTCACTGTGCTGGTTCTAATATATCGCCTGGTATATTGAGCAACAAATTGACGTGGAATTTCAATGTTAACGTATTGATAACATGTTCGGCAATGTATCCTGAGCATGAGGCTTTCCCATTCTACTTGTATTGTTCACCGGTCAGCCTCAACATTGTAAATTTCGGTATACTCCGTTAGATTTGGCAACGTTTCAAGAAGGAGGCCGTTGCCGCGGAAAGATCTTTGCTTCTTCTTTTGCTTCTGCTTTTTTTCCCCGTGCACACTACAGTAAATTATGTTCTCTCTATCTACGGTGTTCCGATCCCGACCTAACGAGAGAATATTGAAATTCCCCATGGAATTGAACTGAATGGAATAGTCCAATATCTAAGGCCACTGATCTGGTGAGATTAACTTGGCATGCCTAAACTTGGTGAGACTGGATAACTACTCTACTCTACATGTGTGTAGCAGGTACATGTACATGTAGGTACTCGAGCTCACACACAGTAATGAGCATAGACTGCAGAAGCTGTGGCCTAAGCCCACTTGTCCAATTTCGGCACAAGGAACTCGGATGTCTACAAATACCAATATTAATGTTTCCTATTGTACCCCTGCAGCTAAAATCGTATGTACCCCCCCAAAAGCCTTCCTTAAAAACATGTGCTTAGATACACCCTCACTACACGTACATCCCTTAGTACTTATTGACCATGTCCACTAAGCTGATGGGCATATGTAGCTTGGGCGGATCAAGAAACTACATGTAAATCACAAATAGATGGGTTGCTGACTATATGTATGTAGAGTATATGCACTTTCTAGGAGCTTGCCTGGAGACGATGTATACATGCACCTAGAGTCATGTAGTTGTTTATATCTACCCTAGGACTATACGTAATACGTAAGTACATGACTAGCCTACCCCACGTTAAAATCTATTTCTTCAGCCGTGTGTCTAAGTTGTATCAAAGAAAATGAGTGGAGAAATTTAACTTCACCGGAAACGATCTCATTAGGTATGTTTATCGCGAGTGCTGGCTTGTGATCTTTGTGAATATACTTGATCAAATCTGATAAGATTGTGGTTGCCTCCTGTAACTCCCTCGTTGCCATAGCAAACAAATGCGTCTTCCACATACATACAACAATTGTGTAAGGAACGACGCTGAACCTCGAGTGTCCACACGATTCAAACAGGAGTAAATTTTGGTCGATATTTTTGGAACCAGGAATCAATGGGTATTACAGGGTATGCCATAGCAATTCTTATGCATCCTCCGAAAGAAAAGTCGCATACTGATACCCCAAAACAACAGACTTTATAGCGAACTCGGACCTGGAGAACGCATTTCATTGGCAAAAGTCGCTTCAGACCACTTCGAAGCTACGGGTAGACGTTTACGGCTTGCGGTTGATGCGTCAATCTGGTCCTTTCAAGTTCAGTCTGGAAAAGGTACATTTGTTTTCGGCATGCAATGCATCTCCCCGAAAAAGCGTAAAAACTGACATAAGAGCAACCAATAAGGCGGAACAAACCCAGCTCTTAGAACACTTTACTACCGCCTCCTTCGCCTCTACCAACTGAACATAACACCTCTTTTTGTGTTCGATGGTCGCAAACGTCCCGTTTTCAAACGGAACCACAAGACAAATACACAAGTGATACCGTCCTTGCAGAAAAATACCAAATCATACTTAAAGCTATTTGGATTCCCATACCATGACGCCCCGGGAGAAGCAGAAGCAGAATGTGCACTCCTACAACGACATGGCGTTGTTGACGCCGTTATGAGCGAAGATGTGGATACTTTGATGTTTGGTTGTGGAATTACCTTCCGAAACTGGTCAGGCGAGGGAAAGGCGGGTAAGTCGACACCCACACATATCACGGTGTATAATAGTGAAACTGTCCAGTTGGAGAGCGGTCTCACGCCGAAGGGAATGATACTGGTCGCACTGATGAGCGGTGGGGATTATATACCTGAAGGCGTACCAAAATGTGGAATCAGGACCGCAGTGGAGGCCGCAAAGGCAGGGTTCGGGGAGGCGCTTTGCAACCTCGAAGTAGATGACGAAGATGGCTTCAGAGAATGGAGAGAGCGGTTATCATTCGAACTCGAGACGAATAAAAGTGGATGGTTCCGGAGGAAGAATAAAGTGATCAAAATTCCGGAGGATTTTCCGGATAAGATGGTGTTAGGTTATTACACGAATCCTGCGGTTTCAAGCGAGGAAGCTGTGGAGAAGCTAAGAAGAAAAATCGCATGGGACGGGAATGTGGATTTATTTCGACTGCGGGAGTCAGTCAGATATGCATTTGAGTGGAAAGGCAAAGGTGGTGCTGCTGCGTTTGTCAGGACGCTTGCACCAGCAATACTGTCCAGGAGACTTGCTGATGGGGAGGACGGAGCCGAGCTTAACACTATTGTAAAAGGCTTTCATGGAAAGCGGGAGCATTCTTCAACTGGTGGACTGAAGGAATTACGAATCTCTTTCATCCCAGGGGAAGTCATTAAAATCGACATGGATGCAGAAGAGGAAGATGAAGTATCAGAGCAGGAGGAAGACGAAGATCCAGATGAGGACGGTGTGAGAAAGCGAAAAGATTACGATATTTTCGCCACAGAGAGAGTATGGATTCAGGAGCTATTTATTCGGCAAAGTCTCGGTGAACGGATTGAAGAATGGGAAACGCCTAAGATTTCTAATCCAAAAGCACCTAAGAAAGCTCCGACAAAGACCAAAGCTAAACCCAAGGAGGGGACTGCATCAGGATCTATTCTGAAATATATGAGTATTTCAAAACCCAACGACATGGAAAAGTCCAGAGGAAAAAAGCCGGAAATTAGAATCTGCGAGGATTTGGATGCTCTTACATTCGCTGAATCACAAAGGTCTTGTGATGCGTCTGAACCAGAGGAACCCTTTGCTGAACGCAGGCGTAGTCGTTCAATCACTCGGAAATATGTTGTCGAAGGGCTGGGGCTGAGGGAAACGGCTGAGAGTTCTAGGCCTAAAGCTTCAAAGCTCCAAAAGAAGCCTACAAAATGCCAGCGAGAGGAGAGTTCTGAGGGATCTGATGGAGATCACTCAAATCTCCGAAGGACTTACAGTACGCCTTCCGCCCTTGAAGATGCACAACTACCTCTAGATCACCACTCTTCTATACACATACTTGAGGAGTCATTACCGGAGCCTTTGTATGATTTGCTTTGTCCGTCCCGTTCTTATTCACCACCATCATTGGGACCTCGAACCCGCCCAACATACGAGACAATAACGATTGAATCGTCACCAGCTCCTGCTCCTGACATTGATGATTTATGTACCAATAATTCACCACCCAATACACCCACTAAGAGATATAGATCATCTGGTATCACAGAGGCCCCACCGCGATCAAGCACACAAACTCAAGAATATGAAACGCCCGAAATAAGGACGCCTTCGCCAGATAGATTTCCTAACATAGAATTATCTCCGCCACATACACCAACGGCTGCGTTTGGACGTCTCCAGGTAGTGGACTTAGTTGGAGATGATGAATATGATGTCGGCGAGAAAAGCATAGACAGTACTCTCGATTTTTCGCCGTCCGCCCATTTAAGCCCAAATATCACTACAAAGCGGAAAGGAAGGAAAGTGAAAACGAAAGATCCCGAGCAGCAGTCACCAGAAATGCTCAAAGAGAAGAAGAAATACATCCTCACTTCCCCCGTTCCATTTCCGATTCCTGTCGCACGTCGTCATCGCCCTACCTCACCTTTGAGGAGGGTTTTTTCCGCTTCTGATACGGCAGGTATCGTCACTTCTCCTATAGAGACGGTGGATGACCCCCCAGTGGAAGTTCAAGATGAGATCGTAGATCATGCTAGCTTTTATCCTCCTTCTAAAGAAGTAACAACGCGAACTGGGGCGGATATTGTAAACAGGAACTCGGATATCGTCACAGGTACTGGTATTTCCATAGAAATAACGCAAGATATTCAAGTGGAAATATCAGATGACGAGTTGGACATCACCACCGCCCCCATTGCTCATAAGAAGACAACGCAAGATCAAGCCAGACGAAGCGTGGCAAGCAAAATAACATGCAGCGAAGTTGCTACTGCGTCCGCAAAGTTGGAAAAGGGGCCCATCGCGGCTAATGGCAAGACTACGAAAAGGATTGCATTGAGAGAAAGTCTGGATGGTCATTGGGAGTTCATCGAAGATGATTGGAGCATCCGTGAAGGAAAGACGCTGTGGAGGGATGTGGACGTTGTAGACCTGACGGGTGATGATTAAACTCATATTCTTATAGGCTATTTAGAGGTAGTTGGGAGTTTTGCTTTGTTTACGCTGTTTTTTTCCCCCTTTCTTTTTTCCTTTATTTTGGCAGGGTATTGTGGGATTAAATCCCTAGGTAACGTTCTGTCTTTCCCGAGGATTGATCGAGAAATCGGAAAGTGTATCAAAAGAAAACCCCCTCTCGTCTACATGTAGTCTTGAGAGATATTTTCCATGTCCTTCCACTACTGGTTGTATCCTAAAGAGGGACAAATGTATATTATGTATACATTACCGTCGAAATGGGGAAAAAAATAAGCCTCCAGTAACGATTTACTACAATCAAGGCTTAATTAAATAAGCGTTTTTTGGTAGATTTAGCATTATTTGGATTTAAAGCTCTATTTTTTCTAAGGGTCTGCCTAAAATAAGACTTGTATAAGCCCCATTTTACCTATATGCATTAAATTTAGATGATTATTATAAACCCTTATACCAGATCTCTCTTATTCATCAAACATGGTTTTTTTGTGAATAAGGCTTATATAACGCTTAAAATTCGAATTTTACTAGCATTTTATCGGCTATCTAGCCTCTATATGAGTTCCAGCACTGGAATTTCAGTTCTCCCATGGCTCAGTGGGTAGTATGAGGTATATGCTACCTGCAAGGCTCTGGGTTCAACTCCCCCTTTTTCTTTTTTCCACTATCATGGGCATAACTATTATTATCAAATAATCGTTTTTGTAGCTAATAATTATCCAATCCAAGAGCTTATTAAGCAATTATACAGGAAATAAGCGTTATCCATCAATAACGATTAAATAACAATTATATAACGATTATTTGGGCCTTTACTAACGCTTATTTCCCCCCCCATTTCGACGTTAAAGTATACACTGTAAAGAGTAAGCCATGTTCCATCATGATAATTATAGTTCACCAATCGAGTTTGCATATAGGATGTATTTCAGCGGTAGGTAATAAGTGATGGAACGGGCTGAGACAGTGATACCTGTTTTGGGTAAGACGCTAGATACCAATATACGGTGTTTACAGGTATAACCGTATCTCAGGGCGTTCCATCACTTATTACCCACCGCTGTATATTAGAATCTACCATAGTAGAACATCGATTCTACTTTAATAAATGCTTTATCTAACTCGCTCTATCTCTACGATATTTCTAGCAATAGTCTACCACTGTGAGATTGATTTATGATAGGTTTTGTGCAGCCCCATACCTACATTGGACTCCATGCGAACTCCAGCTTTTACAGGACTTGACCCCATTTATAAAGACCGAAAGTGAGATTAATGGTATCTATAATTCGGTAATCTAAATCTATGCTATAAATCTTAACGCTGAATAGATGATATGCCGAGAATCGGGTCCCGATAAAATTGATACTTCGAGTATTTTGTGCTAAAAAGCTCTCAATTAATTTCCGTGTTTATGATGATATTGAGGAAGCTGTGCCCACAGCGATTGTAATATTAACTATTACAATCACCCCCCACATCACAAACAATCTCTATTTAACCTTCTTGACCTCCTCACTGTCATTTATCCTCTCCCCCTCCCCTTCCTTCTCCTTCTCCAGTGCCTCCGCTTTTTTTATCGCCTCGACCTCTTTGATAAACCACGTAATCGCCGCCCATAGGCCCCCGCAGATGAGGCTCAAAAATACGAAATGTCCGCTTTCCGTGGCCACAAGAAGGGCAAGTAATACTACTTGAAGTAGTGCAAAGGATATATGGGTTGCGATGACAAGGGACTTATTGGTGCCGGGCTCAAATACGGAAAGCCATATATCTGAGAAGAAGCTAGCCATTACCGTTGTTATGGGTATTGATTGTTGTGAGTGAGTCGTTGAAGGTGTAAAGGGTTTAGGATAGTATTCTACTATGGAGAGCTAGATTCTACCAATTCGAGTGAATGCGAAGGTTTAGGGGAACAGATTTGGTTAGGATCGAGTTTGAGGATATCTGTCAAAGCCGGGTAATCGGAGTAGAATACTGCAGTTCAACGCCACACTAATATTATGTAATTAACGGTGCACGGTGCACGTGGGGAAAGCCTCCACACAAAAACTTCCCCTCTAGATCACCCACTAGGTAGTAGATAAGCTGATATGATAGGGTTCATCAAAGAAGACCTAGACGGATGTAAAGTAATATAAATTTTATAATTTGAACCACATGAGTCATAAACGTGCCAATACGCATCGGGATATATCTGCATATTACTAACGTTATATACAGAGAAACCTATCATAATTCCACCCTCTCGAAATTCTATCCCTACCAAACTTCCAGCGGTTGGAGGGAACGATACCTGTAGTTTGCTAACAAAGGCCTCTCTCTAAATTCCAGCGGAATTCGACCACCACGGGGGTGGAATTGTAATTATGATAGATTTTGCTGTATACATATCTAATAAGTATATAGATATACCGATATGCAATGTGTTATTTAAAGGTTTTGATTGGCCAGGTTTGAGGGGTTTTCTTTTTCTCTATCAAATATGTTTGTCAGTAAGTAGATATTCTATCAAATATGTTGGAGTTAGTAGATATTCTATCAAATATGTTTGAGTCAGCCAGTAGATATTAGTTCCAACATACCTTGAGTCAACCAAATAGTATATCAGATATGTGCACAGGGCATCTTGGGGTTTCAGTGATCTTAAGCGTTGGTAAACTGATATTGTTTAAGCCATAACAGCTCCTACTCCGGCCAAAGGCCGGAAAATGCTTGTATTGGCTATAGCTATAGGGCTGGCCTTAATAATACAACGGTATGTGTACCAGCACTTTTTCGGTTCACTATTAGATAGTACTAGTCTCTCGTATGGCTCGCGAAACAGATTGGGACCGTGTAGCGATTGGCTGAGCCTTTGCCTTTTGTAAGTAACTACTACAAACGTACTAGGCCAGTTCAAGTGATGGCCGGGGCCATACTACATCAAGATTTATTGTGTTAGCAATAGACATATATGCATCGTGTAGTTACATAATATACTAGGTTTGTTGATCTATGCTTATGTATATGCTAATTGAGTAGAGGGTCTGATTCATGCCTATTAGTAAGACTCATTGGATATTTAATCTTGACAGTCTTAACTGGGCATACCCGTGATAGTGATGGATTAGCTAGTTGACCAGAGAATGTAGATAATAAGTTCCCAATACTAGAGCTCTATTCCTTGTCAATTTTATTTTCGGCGCTTTCCTCCTCTTTCATTCTCCCTTGCCAAAACCCCTTCCCATAGCTTACGCACAGCTCAACACCTTTCTTGATATCCTTACTACCGACCCACAATGCCATCCTCAACTCCCCGTTCTCACCGCCACCAACCCGCCTGGTCTCAAATACCACATTTGGCCTTTCAAAACCTGGCACACCTCGATAGTCATTAACCATTCTTGCCTCATTTCCCACATTTTGGGCATCTACACCAACACCTAACTCCCGGTCAAGACAGAGATCATAATCAGACTTTTCGTTTGTGTCCGTTGAATCGTGGACATAGCCTAGGTAGTCGAGGATGAATGATTTTGCGGGCAGATTCGAAGCAGCAAAGAGACCAAATTGGCCATTGGCCGGGTGTGTAGGAGCATCGATCTTCTTGATTTTGACAAGTGGACTGGGCCGTGATATTGAAGTAGGTGATGTGGGGGAGAGGCTCAATTGTGAGATCGTTGATGCAGGTAAGGATCTTGATAGTTTTGGGCGATAGAGATATAATATTTCAGAGGGCCAGTTTGAGGGCACTTTTGAGGGGGAAACGGATCGGCGTTGATCCTGTTTCTGTTGTTTTGCAGATTTCTGGGGCCTTGGCTTTTGACTAGAGCCTTTAGGTGGCATTTTCGGGTCTGATATTGATTTTGCGTGGAGGTATCACGGTAATGTATCCTTGGTTTTTTTTTTTTTTTTTTTTTGGTTAGGTCCTAGTTCTGTCTTCAAAGAATCGGAACGGTCCAACACACTGCGTGACGGTGACGGTGGTTCACGAGGTATAAACTCTTGGCTATAGCTGAGATCGGAAGGCAGTCAGTCCAATGAAAGCATGTACCTGTAATAATATCTGTCCATATCTTCACAACTTACGATCGCCGACCGCAACCTCGATAAGGGTGGTACGTGCACGTCGAGATGAGGTTGAGTTTAGTTCATGCGCCACAGTACAAGTGCGCAAAGGCACAACGCGACGCTGAAAACCCAAAGGAACCTGATAGGAGGATTTGGCGCCACATTGTCCATGTATGTATGTAGTGACAAGAATCAAAAAGGTTGATTCATTAGTTAGATGTATGTTGATATGTCGATCGCTACTGTAGAATGCTACATAGTATTCCTCCCCTTTATCTTCCTTACAAGTCTCTAATTTCAAATAATATAATTTAAAGCTAGATCCAGTTGCTGTCGACGCAAGAAAAAAACATTACACACGCTGAACCACACCCTTGACACAACAAGTTACAACCCCTTGCAGTCCATTTCACTAGCCGGACAGCAGCCTGAGAGCAAGCCACAGTTGTTACCAAGTAGGAACGATTCTCACACCCACAAACCTATGCCACCAACCCCGCCGCCGACTATTGAAAGCAACACTGAGCAACATCAACAGGAGCAGCGGTTGCCCGACGTGAACTACCCCGACGCCCGCAATCTTCAACCGCTGCCCGACTCGCCCACATACCCGACAACGACGACTCAGCCACAGAAGAAAAACGACGACGTAGAAAACCCGCGCTTCAACTTCCCCTTGCCGCCACGCGCCAGGGCGACGGACACGCAACAGACGCTGGATACCCGCCAGAAAATAGACTGCAAGGCAGCGCTCGTCGACAACAACGACGAAAACAACCAAGAGCCTCTCAAGAAGGCTCCCATCTCCATCACCTTGTCTCCACAACCACATTCACTGCCACCCCAAATATCAGCAGCCTCTACTAGTGCTGCTGCTGTCGCCATCGTTAATACTGCCACAGCCGTCACCGAGCCTTCCGCAAAGATACTGCCACTATCAGAACAACCTAGTGAAGTTGTAGAGCCGCCGCTCGAAGTCGGCGAGTGCAAGGCCGACGAACCAGAGTACGATCTTGACCTACTAAAAAGCACAGTTTATAGACGTAGTGGAGTAACTGCCGCTCGCGGGCCCCTCATACATCGAGGAATTGGGATTGTCAAGAGAGATCGAACCGCGCTGCCGGGAGTAAAAGGAGAAAGTAGTCGGGCCGGCATTGCTGCTACTTCTGCTACCCCCGGTAGTGGAAGACTGAAGGAGGACGAATTGGCGGGAAGATACGGTGCGTTATCCTGGTTGCTACCCTGCTACCTAGCTGCCCCTCCTTGCCCCATCTATCCATACATATACATGTATCCTACCCCCCCTTCACCGTCCCCCACATCTCTATACCCCCCCCCCCCCCCCTTTTTTTTTTTTCTTCGCGTGTGGTTATGAGCTTTCCCGCTAGGCTTTCGCCATATCAAGGCTGACATGTATCGCCCGTGTGTGCTTATCTTAATCTGGCTGTAGCCCAACCCCGTTCCCATCCTCTCTCCTCCCAGAACCCCCCGACTTCTTCTAACGCTCCACCGCCGCCGGCCTCTCCCATACATTCTCACTCACAACACTCCTCGGATCAGTCGGCCTCCGAAGAGGAGGAAGAGCACTCCGAAGAGGAAGAAGAAGAGGAGGAAGAAGAAGACGATATGGAGGATGAAGAGTCTTGGATCAGCGGCTTTTGCAACATGGTTGGACACGAATATTTTGCTGAAGTCAGCGAAGAGTTCATCGAAGATGATTTCAATCTGACAGGACTCGGTGCTATGGTCCCTATGTGAGTTGTTCTCTATATGCATATCTCCGTGTAAAAGATCCTCCCGAAGACTCGTCTTTACTAGATCTACCCACTACATCGTTTGCCCCGACTAGTTGTTTTCATCCATTGCCTGCATCCATCCCCTTTCCCCATGAATTAAGCTAAGCTCCTGCTGCTACAGGTATAAGGAAGCTCTTGAAATGATTCTTGATGTGGAGCCTGAAGACGACTCTGACTCCGCTGCATCGGCATCTGAGTCACTGTCCGAACAGCCTGGCGCTCAGCCCACCTACCGTCGTCGCGCCGGTCATATGCGAGTCGCCTCGGATGTCTCCATGATCGAAAACTCTGCAGAACTTCTCTATGGCCTCATTCACCAAAGATTCATCACCTCGCGACAAGGTATCCAGGTCATGTACGAAAAATACCTTTCAAACCATTTCGGCTTCTGTCAGCGAGTATTCTGCAATAATGCGCGTGTCCTTCCTTGTGGATATTCCGACACTCCCGGCGTGGAAACAGTAAAGCTTTT
The DNA here is from genome assembly GCF_020137385.1 of Morchella sextelata. Lineage (NCBI taxonomy): Eukaryota > Fungi > Ascomycota > Pezizomycetes > Pezizales > Morchellaceae > Morchella > Morchella sextelata. The sequence continues at coordinate 448,761 of NW_025408616.1, forward strand.
CTGTCCGTCCTGCTGTGATATCTATGTACCACCTAATTCGCGTTTCCAAACTGTTGATGGGGCATACTTTGGCACAACATTCGCATCGCTTTTTCTAATGACCTTCCCGGAACTTGATGTATCTGGCAACGGTCGCAAGGAAATAATATCAGGCTCGTCCCTCAACTCTGTAGGTGGCAGAAAAGGCACAAGCAGTGCCAATGCCCCATTAATTAACGGGGTATTGGCATCGAACCTCGCGCCAGGTCTTGGGAAGGGCAAGCAGTATGAGATGCGAATATACGGTTTCCGGGTTTCGGAACGTGCGAGAAGCGGTCCCAGGATGGGATGGTTGCGAGCCAAACCCGAACAAATGGCCGACCTCGATGAAACCACCCGGCATGCAGAGACTACGGTAGACGCAGGATATAGCAGTGATGGTGAAGGGCCGGAAGAAAGCGATGGCGATGAGGGAAGCGTGGGCGAAGACGATATCAATGCTGTTGGTGGATGACCGACTCCGGGTAGGAAAGAAGGGGGCGCAAGCCCAAAGGGTAGAGGTGGTGCGAGATGAACGAGGAAGGAACTAAAGATATCAAGGGCGATTGCAATAGTTTGCGTGGCATTTGGATTACGCCCAGGAGACAGAGGGGAGGCATCGGATGTAGCGCATCATTCTATTCTTCTTATTTGATCCTCCTCTTTTCTCTTTCCCCTGTACTTGTTTCTTTTGTGGCTTTGTTGCGATGGTTTTAGCGTATGATGATCAACTAGAAGCGTACGCGCAGATTTATTCATCATGAGGGCTGGTAAAGAGAAGGTGAGGGTGAGCTGAGGGATAAAATGCAAAACTTCAGTAAAAAATCAATAGTGTTGATATAACGAGGTACTTAGTTAGTGTTAGAGATATGACTTTTCTTTGATCTATGTTTTTTCTTGCTTCTAATTCGGGTTGATGTATATACACTATATCTGGTTTGGTGGCTAAGTATCATTCAACATATCCATATTGTTTCTATTTTTCGGCGGTCAATATCTATCGTAATGATATAGAGTGTTCATCTGGCTTCACAATCCACAATGGTAAAGGTTTTACTGGCGCTTGGCAATATGCTAGGTAGTACTCAGCGCACATGGTAAGAGCACGTAGAAGAATCGGCAAGGGACATTTCCTCGATATCTTAGTCCAAAGGGACAAATCCAAGGGACTGGGGCTGGTACATTTACTACATTAAACTTGTCCTTATCGATATACATGTAGTCACGTTACGCCTAACGTACAAACGAGTGAGATATAATGACTTCAATGATTCAAAAAAGAGACTTGGTTTTTGAGCTGTCATCGATTTTAATTTTCTTGGAAGCGGGATTTAGCATGGTGTATCCTAAAATACCTAAATAGGTGTGTCGTATTTACCCAGATACCTGCAGAAAGCTTTTAGCGATGGGATAATGCTGATCCCAAGACTTGACAGGGAACGGATATCTAGGCGGTTGCCATAGGATGTAGGAGGTACATGTATGTCACTCCAAATCGGAAGTTAAGACACCACTCATATTCTCACGATACGGAGAATGAAGCGGATAAAAAACCAGTACCTGATAACAGCGCGCATACGATGATGATTTTGCTAAATCAAACATGATCTTGTAGTTTGATTAAGGGGTGTCCCGGTTTTCATTCACACTTTGATTTTGCCCTCTTTAATGTAAAGAAATATGCACCAGAATTTTTTTAATCATTCACTGTGTTTTTCGTTCGTTGGCAGGAATGTTTCCTGCTGTTTTTGATTTCATCGATACGAGATGACCTCCAATATTAGAAATTCGAGATCATTATATCCACTTAAGTACATATACATGTAGTTCAAGATAAGCAGCAGCGACCATATCTTGGCATTATATTTTACAGGTTTGACCACGATGACGCTCGGACCACATAAAAACCACTGGTTCGTGGGTACACGTGCTAAGAAAAAAAAAGTTATCTGTCTAGGAAACCCCTCCATAAAAAGAACCCCAATAAAATACAATAAAAAAATTCAACTTCTCAAAATATAACCTCGCAGTTTACCTCTTTGATCCAAAATGGATACAAATTCCAGATCTTCAATCCTCGACGACCCTGATTTGCTTGCTTCACAGTCACTTATCCACAAGGCTGCAGCAGCTCTCGCTCGAAATGATCTTCTCGTCGCTCGAAAAATCTATACCGAGGTCCTCTCGCACACTCCTTATAATATCCTCGCCTATGTAGATCGTTCGCAGGTACATCTTAAGCTTGGTTATCCCGACCTTGCTGCTGGTGATGCGTATCGAGCTCTACTACTCGGCGATGCTATTCGAGAAACGGTGCAAGATAGATCGATAATATCACGGAAAGAGAATGGCGAATATGACGACGAGGAAGACGATAGTGAGTGGGGAATAGGCGAGCAGGCATTCGTTACAACATATTCTCATATTCGCCTTTTATCCGAGCGGGTTCTTCCCGAAGACCAAATTAAGAAGCTTCTGAAGACCTCCGTGGACGGAATGGAGGCTACAGCTTTGTTCACTCTGGCTCGGGCATTGAAAGAGGCAAGATGTTTTATGGATGCTCTGACATATTGTAAAATGGGACTCGAACGATATCCAGATGCCGCAGCTTTGCCCGCACCAATCAATTTCCAAGCCGAAACAGATGAAATTCATCAAACGATGGAGCAAAAGAAGACAGAAGATCCTAGATTCAAACTCAATCCAGACATACTCTTTAGGCACGGCGGCTGCAGGAGGGAAGTCTACCCTTGGAACCACCACGAGCCTGACAGGTACGCCCCGGAGACAGTGGCATCGTTAAATAAAACAATGGCCGAGTGCTCCGATAAGGTGGAAATCAGGGTTGTGGACCTACCTATTTTACAAAAGAGGCAGGACCCTCTGAACAAATTAGAGCTATCGGACAAAGTGTCAGGTTCAGAGAAGCAACTCGGTGTCTATGCGAAAGAAGATATCTATATTGGAGAAACATTCTTCAGGGAAATGTCGCCTTTGACTGTGCTTTCGGATCCGGAGTATTCGAGGCTGTGCGAGTTTTGCGCGGCAGACCTTGGAGACACATATGAAACATGTGAAGACTGCTGGGAGGGCGATGAAGAAAGTGGAATCATGTGGTGTTCAGAAAAATGCAAAGAGAACGCAATGGAGAAGTGAATAAAGCTTATTCCTGAAGTTTCCAAGCTCTTTGAAATACTAACTTTAAGTTCCAAGATATCATCCTGCCCTTTGCGGTAGAGATTTCGGCTGGGTTTACCGTTCCATCAATGCTAGTATCTCCACAAGCTCTGCACACTCGCTTCTGTTGCTAAAAACTTATGCAACTGCGATAACATTGGATACACATCCTCTCGAGCTGCCCGAGGTTAAATATCTTTACGGTGTTAACCGTGTTGGAACCTTTCCAGACTACAAACCAACTGCCCTCGAGCAGCAAGCTCTCCCATTCAACTTCACGAACCAGGTCACTCGTCCAATTCAAATGCTAATGGAGATGGATGTGGACATTTTTCAGCCAAATGCAGTTGACTTTTTTGATCTATGGGTGATTCAGACCCTATGGGCAAAGTTTATCGGTGTTGCGAGTGCAAGGGTACACAAAAGGACGGGGAGGACCGAGATTGCCGCGGTTCGTCACTCGAGACGTTTTTTCTTCCCCTAGAAGTTGAAGGTGCTGATACGTTTTTATATATAGGTCCACATGCTTTACTCAATGTTCAATCATTCATGCGAACCTAATATCAGTTGGGAGTGCGGTGGTGAAGTGAATTTCACTGGGTTCTCCCGCGCACTTGGGAGAGAGGCAGAGCTCAACACACAGGTCGTGGCTGTGAAAAAGGGAGAAGAATGTTTTAGTCATTACTGCGATATTAGTCTGGACTATCGGGAGCGACAGGAACATGCTTGGGGCCCCCTAGGTGGTAGATGCAGCTGTACACGATGTACTAGAGAGGAAGAGGAGGAAGCGAAAGGGCTAGCGAAAATCTCAGAGCTCTCGATCGCAGGTAAATAAGGCGGATTAGATTTGAGGATAAAAAGTCACTTCCAGTGATCTTTACATATTAGATCGCGCAAAACCATGTGTAAGTAACCTGAACACGTACCCCTGTCCGCCCATAGATACTTATAGAAATAAACTTGATGATTCGGGGACCACAACCCCCTCTTGGGCATCCTCATGTACTCTCACTCGATGTGATTGACCATTTTAAACAATGTCTCGAGTATTGTCAATCCACAATAATGCCTACAGTCTTAATGATAAGTTTGGATTGTAAGCTGATACGCACTTATTCAAAGGTGCAATGGATACTGGAAGGAAATTTGATAAATGTGGACAATTTTACACGCTATAGAGACCCATCCCAACCCAGATTGTATCTGCATCCCTTGTCCTAACACCGAAAAAAAAAATTGAGACAAAAAGGAGGAAAATATTATTTCACACCCGGAGAAAAGCTTCATGTATATTTCGGTTCTTTGGGCGGAAAAAAAATTATCCATGCAAGCAATCCCAGTAAGGTACACCCGCCCCACAAACCGAGCATAAGATTTTATTTATTTTTACCCCGTTTTGATATCCCAGAAGAAAAGAAAAAGGATCACCGCTTACGCCTGTATCCGAAAATTAAACCGTTAGCACTCCGCTCATTCACCAAAATCGAAATCCCCACCCCCAAAACCGTTTTCACCCTCCACCCGAATATTCCCCTTATTCTCCAAAGATGATCCCGTTTATTCCCCTTCAAATTCCCTTCTTCCAAACAATCTCTTAGAGTTGACCCACCTTGATAGCGTACTTCCTCTTAGGGAAGTGCAGAGCCTTCTTGCCCTCCTTGACAGTCTTGAGTCTAGACTCGTGCTTGGTCAACCGCCTCCTGATAGCGCGGGTCTTCTTGGTGCGGAGGTCGAGAGGCAGGTACTTCTTGCCCTTGTAGAAGATGCGGAGCTGCTGGCGCTGAGTGGCATTGATGACAGTCAGGACACGGGCAACAGACTTGCGGACATCGTGGCTGTAAACCCATATATATTAGTTTACTCATGTTCCCCCATGTTCCCCTTTCCTAGTCGAATATCGGAGCTGCTTGTTGGAGGGGGTATGTACATCTTGGTGAGCTTGGAAGAAGCACCACTGGTGATTTTCTGGACACGGAGGTTGGAAAGTTCCAGCTTCAGCTCGTCGAGCTGCTTCTCCAAGTCGGGCTTGGACTTCTTCCAGAGGGTTCCTGTCTTGACACCGGGCTAAATTGCAAGGGAAAAATAAAGTTCCATTAGTACTTTTTGTTCATCCATCGAACTCCACCCTCCAAATATGCAGAATTGATCCATCGAAATGACCATCGGGAAAAGGGAGAGAGGTTCGGCGTACCATCTTGATTAGATTTTGCGGGTTCGTGGGGTCGGTGGTATTTTGGCGTCGGGATTTGTCGAGTCGTGAATTTGCGATGTCGGCGTATCCTGCGTGTTGCTATGGTGGAGTGGAATTTGGTATTGCAGAATTTGTGGGCAGCAGTCTTGTGGCCTTGGCGATTCTGCGGGGCTATTACCCTTATCTTATCGCATGAACAACCATCCTTGGGGGACGTCTTTCAAAACCTACGTTCCAGGCTCAATAATCCACTTTTGACGTTACAGCATCCTACTATTTACAGCGAGTCTACGGTACAGTAAAAAGGGATGACCCTGATTCGCTGTCGCTCATTGAAGGGAATTTAGCTAATTTTGGAGACCCAAGAGACCGAAACAAGATGTTTTTGTCTTCCTTTTGCCGAGACCTCAAAAAAGCCCTTGACATCTTCAATCATACCTTCCTTCTTTTTTTTCTTTTCTTTTTTTTTTGGGGGGGGGGTGGGGGCTTCCTCAATCTTTGAGATCAGATGTAACGAGTGATTTTCCATGATGATCCTTGTATCCGTGCTTAGGTCATTTGGTTATCGGATTTGGACAAAAGCTCAGGCTGAATTGAATCAATGTTTCTCGCCCCTTATAAACCACCTGTGAGAAAACTTCGCTCTTGGTTTCGGTTCGGCGAAAGGCACTTTAGATACGCCTCCGGCTTTACCAGTCAAAAACTACTCTATTGAAGCTAATAGATCGAACATGTAATCAAACCTTTTTAACTTTATGATCAGATTGCTTCATGGCTTTCAATATGGAATTTCTTAAACTACACACGTTGTCAACTCCAGATTGTGGCAAATTGCTATGACAGATGACAGTAATAATTTTATTAGATATATATTCCTCTACTCCCCCCCCCCCCCCCCCCCCCAAGGAGAGATATCAAATACATCTTTACCAACCATCTTTAACGATTTTATACGTGGAACTCTCGGCCGAGGTAGCTGCTCTTTGAAGACATATTTGTGAGCTTGGCGATATGTTTTTAAGATCATGAATTTGAGGATGCGATGTAGGCTATTGATATGGAATGAATGGTAACTGAATATGGGGTTTTGTTTTTGTTGTCAATTCGTTTATTGTATGAATAATAAGCGGTAATGTTAGATAGGCTTGTGCACTGACGTACTGTTACACAGGTTCACGTTGTCCGCCGAAGTTCTACAAACGACAATTCATTTGGACCTTTTCAGCAAATACATCCCAAACAATACATGTATTTACATTAGTAGAGGATCCATATGCATATTTCTCCTCCGTGTTTGCATACAGCGTACCAAATATGCATATCTGTATATGCTTTTTAAGGATACCCTCAATCATGAAGGCAGATTGATATAATTAACTGCGTAATGATAGACCACTTGACCATGTCAAATACCGATTTATTTCTCCCAATTGTAGTTATAGGGCCCGAGGATGTTATCGTGGTGGATGGTCGTTGTTCCTATCACTTACTCCCCCCACAATCACTTCCATAACACTCAAAATATTCAAGATCCTGATTTTCACAATTCCAACATTCCTCACCGGGGTCATGTTCACAATCGACGAACGGGTTTTCGTCATCTTCACCTCCGTAATCATCGCCATAACACTCAAAATATTCAAGACTCTGATGTTCACAATTCCAACAGTCCTCACCGGGGCCATGTTCACAATCATTAAATGGGTCCTCGACATAATGACAATTTTTCAGACACTCTTCATCGTATCCACAATCTAAATCATCCTCATCAAAGCCATGATTTGCACATGTAGGCATCTGGTCCTTCATACCCTTGTAGTCACCGGAGTTCCCGTCGGTTTTTTGATCCACAGAACCTCTACATTCCTGATCAATCCCTTGATCCTCATGTTTTCCAAAAGCTTCAACGCAACTCCCTCGGTCTTCGTTAATCTCACGACTAACAGAGTTAGTAACACCTGAATTGACTTGTCGCGTTTCACGGGCTTTCTGACGTTCATAGTTCTCGGGGCGGCACTGATTGTGATGTATAGGCCGCTTTTCATCGCTGGTTTCACAGTACTTTCTGTGTTCACAATCCTCCGGGTCAATGGTCTTTTCATGGTGGGTTTGTATTTTTGCATTCGGGATGACATTCGCTGAAAAAAAGAAAAAACAGCTAATTGTCAACTTGCTTCTTGAACTTTAAACGTTGTTTATGTCCTTACCTCTGTTAAACTCAGTAGAAATCACCGTTAATCCATGATAACATCGTAGATTTGAAGGTGTACTCGAGCCGTCTTGATCTTTCACAATGCCGGAATCCGATTTGTTAAAATAGAGGGTAGACACTTGAATGGCTGTATTGGAGGCGATAGTAGAGCCTTTGTTGAACTCAACCTTAGAACGAGCATAATTGACGACTGAGTTTGAGACTGAATTTTTTTCTTTCGAGGACATTTTGGGTTATAGTATGTAGCTGATTAAAGGTCCAAGTGCTCAAGCACAGGTCTTAAGATCTTAGTAAGATCAGACTGGAGTTAGCACCAAGATTCCTGAAGCGTAGAAACACATGTCTTAACAAACTGTTGGGTGCGCTTGTCAACTCAGTTCAACTGATATCTGGCGCCAGGACTGACCTCATTGTTGGGAACTTTAAGATTATAGCTCGCTCATTCTAGAGACGTAGTCTATATTCCCCGGTGAAACTTGCTCTCAGTTGGTATTAGCCATGCACCAAGTACTCATCGGTTTACGGTACATGCAGCTCTTGACACTCATGTCGGGTCCTTTTATCTCAAACGTGTACGGTGCAGAGCACATGTACTTTCTGACTTTTCCCAAATCATTTCGTGTTGGGTCTACTAGTACATGTAACCAAAACTTACACTTTAAACATGTGATAGTACATGGTTCATGTTCTCGCCCAGACACGGGTCGTCTGGGGCGTCCCGCGCTCCAATGTGGGTAAGTTTCTCGATTAGGTTGTTTTCACAAGCTGACCCCACGCTTAAGCACCCCAGAATATCGAGTCTCAGTCAGAATGGGATGAAATGCGCTGGAATGATCATATAGTATCACTCGCCGTGGTAACGGCACGAGTCAACACATATAATGATGCATGTGAACGGAAATGGTTTGCACATGTTCGACCGCAAGCAGGCACTCACTTCCCTTACAGAGCATCGCTAACGCGAAGTGCTTGATGAAGAGTGGATCATGGACCTTACATGCAGGTAGATCTATCCCATGACCTGGTAGAAATTGAAAATTCCGGGACTTCCTATTTCAGCAGGCCCTCTCAGTGGCAAAGTCACTGCTCCACACTGGTAGCGTGTGGATTAGTGTTAATAGTGCGTGGAGCAGTGACTTTGCCACTCGCTGAAATAGGAAGTCCCGGAATTTTAAATTTCTACCAGGCCATGGGGTAGAGGGACTCATGATCATATATTGTCACTCGGATTAACGTTCTCCCCCATACCAATGTATCGTTCTCTTAATCAACTTTTTCAAGTTTGATTACTTGTTGGAACGGATGTGGCACCAAGATTCTCCCGTGATGTGCGCTTACCTGAATTATCTTAGCCTTCGTGTTGTTCCAACTTTTGAGGACCTTGCCTAATGAATTAATCAACTTCTTAGGCCTGCTCAAATAAAGTGCGGGTGTCTAACTGATAAGATATCGCTAAACCAGTGGCGTATCCCATCCGGGATTGGTAAAGGATGATCAATCGGAATTTTTCAAACTAATTGCGTTATTAACGCAGGGTTTGTCGGTACCTTGTCTTTGCGCGGCCGTTATTTCCTTACGTCCGTACCGTCACGTAGTGTTCGTAGAAGGGTCTCGGGGAGCAGACTGCGGTGAAGGTGAGAAGGATAGTGAAGCTCAGGCCAAAGACATGTGAAAATAAGACAGCCACAAGCCCGATTGCAGTAGAGTACCAATCGTTGAAGTGTTGAAAGGATTCTTTTGGGACACGCGCAGTGCGCATACTATAGCATTAGGCTTTTATACGGGAATGACGACGCCCAGATTCAATTCTGTCGTCTTACATACTTCTCACTTTTGCCTTCTGGCGGGGTAAACAAGGCATATCACCTGCTGATTAGTCCCGAAACGCTCGTTACAGGCTTTCTTTAGGCCCAGAAATTTGGACAACTACATTATCATGCATGGGTAGCTATCCCAGGAAAAAACATGCAATGCAAACTTAGCTGGATAGATGGGAAAATAGTTCGGAGACATCTGTAGGTAAAGTCTTATAAGTACACAGCAGCTCCCACGTCGATGATTGACCTACTCAACCCCGCGACCTTCAGTCTAACATCAGTTCGAAAGATGGCCTCCACAGGTGTCAAGCAGGACGTCTCGTCAAATGTCTACAAACGTTCGGATGCTGAGAAACCTCCAGTGGATTCGCTTTCTTCAAGTGGAGCCAGGACTTCTGCAGATGACGGCGAGGCTGGCTCGTTGCCTCCAAGCTACGACCATACTCACCGGAAACTGAAACCCAGACACATTCAATTGATCGGTATTGGTGGCACAATCGGGACCGCACTTTATGTCAATATTGGAAGAGGGTTGATGCAGGGAGGACCTGCCAGTTTGTTTATTGCTTTCTCATTATGGTATGATACTTAATCTCTAATTGAATTAACCCCAATGGCTGAGAGCTCGAGAGAAATTCCATGCCGAGAAACACACTAAAGTGTAATCTGAAACATGGAATACTTAGTACCAAGAGCTCTGTTACAGGAGGAAGTTGAAGCCTAGGCGTTGAGATACTCATATTTGTGTAAAAACTTAGGTGTACCGTCATTTTGGCAATCAACAATAGTATGGCAGAGATGGTGACCTACCTCCCCGTATCTTCACCATTCATCCGATTCGCAGGTCGTTACGTTGATGATGCTCTTGGCTTTGCCGCCGGATACAACTTCTTCATCTTTGAAGCAGCTCTCGTACCTTTCGAAATTGTTGCCTGTAATGTCATTTTACACTATTGGACCGATAAGATTCATGTAGGTATTGTGATTGCTATAATTATCGCATGCTACGCGTAAGTTATTATGTGTTGTGTCCCTTCCCCACCTTGTTCATAACTAATGCTTTGTTTTAGACTTGTGAATCTGACTGCCGTAAAATGGTATGGGGAGAGTGAATTTTGGATGGCTCTGGGAAAGGTTATCTTGATCGTTGGCTTAATCTGCTTCACCTTTGTCACAATGTTAGGGGGAAACCCACAAGGTGATAGGTATGGATTTAGATATTGGAAAGATCCGGTAACCATCCATCCATCTCCACCGCTCATATTTTCGTGCTAGTACAATTAAGAGCTAATATATATATATCACAGGGCCCATTTGCAGAATCCACCAAAACAGGCGATGTTGGAAAGTTTATCGGGTTCATTGCGTGTCTTATTCAAGCTAGTTTTACTATTGCAGGGCCAGACTATGTCAGTATGGCAGCTGGAGAGGCAGAAAACCCACGAAGGGTCCTACCACGGGCATTCAATGCCGTCTTTTACCGTCTCACTACATTTTTTGTTTTGGGATCTCTTTGCGTGGGAATTGTCGTTCCCCACAACGACCCAACAATGGCGGCCGCCTTCTCTGAGGGACGGCCGGGTGCCGCTGCATCTCCTTATGTCGTTGCTATGGATAGGATGGGAATCCCATATCTGCCTCATATTGTGAATGCTTTGATTTTCACATCAGCGTTATCGGCTGGTAATTCATACGTCTACTGTGCAAGCAGAAGTTTATATGGTCTTGGTCAGTGCCTCTTCATATCTCTACTGAGACAAGCAATATCTAACAGCATATATGTACATCTAGCCCTTGAAGGCAAAGCTCCGAAAATATTAGCCAAGTGCACCAAGGGCGGTATCCCCCTGTACTCGATCGCCGTAGTCCTTGCAATAGCGCTTCTTTCATTCCTCCAAGTCTCCAACAACGCAGCAGTGGTTTTGCAGTGGTTCATCAACCTGGTTTGTCTCCCCCTCCACCTCCGCCACGTAAAGCTTGATGTTTCTAAACCCTTCTTAGGTGACAGCCTCACAATTGATAAACTTCTCGGTGATCACCTTCACCTACATCAAATTCAGGAAAGCTCTTGCCGCACAAGGAATCTCACGGGACACCCTACCACACAAGGGTTTTTGGCAGCCAGCTACGGCATGGTATGCCTTTACGGCCACGTCCATCATGTGCTTTGTCGGTGGCTACAGCGTCTTTGTACCCGGGAACTGGGATGTTCCTACGTTCCTTTTCTCGTGAGCCCTCTCATCCCATTCCCACCCCCCCAGAGTAAAAAAAGAGAAAGAAAAAGAAAAAAAAAGGCTAACTTCAAGGCCGGGCAAAATAGATACCTCATGATCTTCCTCTTCCCGGTCCTATTCGTCTTATGGAAGTTTATCCACAAAACCAAGTGGCGAGCACCGGAAGAGGTTGATCTTTTCTCCGACAAGGCCGATATCGATGAATACGAACGCCAATTCGTTCCTGCTCCCCCCAGGTATGCCGTTATCCGCCCCTTGATATTATCGTCGGAACCTTTCTTTATGCTGATACGACACGTTCCACAGAAATGCGTTCATGAAATACTGGGATAAAACATTCTCTTGATTTTGGGGGGGGGGGGGGGGGGCGTTTAATGACGGTGTTTGATTATTATCTCTTTATTTGTGTTTTGATCGACGGAGTTTTTTCACCGGATGAGATTGATTCGGAGTCTATAAAAGTTTTTTTATTCTTATATATAGGTAATATCTATTTGTTTCAAAGAATTTTTTTTTTTTGTACTATAGATAATTATAGCTACCAGATGCCATACCCCCCTTACAAACAAGCAGGACTGTAAGAAGAGTGAATTGTGCATGATTCACCGTGATTTACCAGCTATGTCTTATCCGACCTTTTTTTTTTTTTCCTTTTTCTAAACATTTGCGGCAGACCCTACGTACTACGGCTACATAGAGTACCCTGGCCCAGGTGTGGTTGAACAACCAACCAACTCGCAAGGTCAAAAACCTCAACAAAAGTTGCAACGCTCCTAGTGATCGGCAGCTTAGAAGGGTTCTCCACACTCCCACAAATAACGGCGTCTGTTCTCAAGATTTTCTTTTATTCTTCCTCGAAGATAGGTGATCACGTCTAGCCGCCCTCATTCCAATTCTCCCAACTAGAACAAAATGTCCCCTTTGAAAACAAAAAAAAAAAAAAAAAAAAAAAAGAACTCCACTATCAATTTTAGTTGCAGATTAACTACCAGATACCGATCCACTCCCTGCGCAGGCCTCCCTACTTCATCACAATGATTTCATGCTCAGTGCCATGCGCATCCACGGAAAAAAAAAAGAAAAAAAAAAAAGGAAAAAAACAGAATTCTTGTAACCCCAAAAAGGAAAATACAAAAAAAAAAAAAAAATCTCTCGCATAATGTTTTCATTTCAATCTAAAACCAGTCTTACATTAGCTACCATATTTTTTCATATATATGTAGAACGCCGCCGCAGGAAGGGGGTTGAAATGGAGGAGAATAATAATAATAATAAGAAGCCAATTACAAACCTTTAGCCATACAGCCCCATTTCCTCCTCACTTTTTGCCCCTTTATGCATTGTCCTTTTTTTCCCTCCCCTAGAAGCCTCCTGTAGATGGGGCTTTTTTTTTTTTCATATAAAGAAAACGAAAGAAATGTCAATTTGTCGCAAGCGTGTTTATGATAAGAGGTCGGAGACATTCATTGGCATCTCATCGATTTGTGTACCTGGAGACAGTGTTAGCGGTTAAAGCCATTGGGGGCGAAAGGGGGAGTGGGGTAGGCCTACTGTAATAAAGTTCGATATCGCGGAGGATCCTGACGTCCTCGCTGGTAACGAAGTTGATAGCGACACTACATTCTGTTAGCAACTCCACTACATAAACAACCCTAACCCGCAGGGGAAAAAAAAAGCAACATACCCCTTGCGCCCAAATCTACCACTTCGGCCAATCCTGTGAATGTAGTTCTCACGGTTATTTGGCAAATCGTAGTTGATGACCAGCGAGACCTGCTGGACATCGATACCTCTCGCCCAGACATCTGTCGAGATAAGTACCCTGCTGTTTCCGGTCCTAAACTCCTCCATGATGCTATCACGCTCCTTCTGCAGCATCTCCCCATGCATGCTTGAGACCGTGAAGTTGGCCTCCCTCATCTTATCCGCCAACCAATCGACCTTCTTCCTGGTGTTGCAGAAGATGACGGCCTGGGTGATAGTCAGAGTGTCGTACAGATCACACAGAGTGTCAAACTTCCAGTCCTCCTTGTCAACAGCAATGAAGTACTGCTTCAAGCCGTCGAGGGTCAGCTCGTCACGCTTGACAAGGATGTGCACGGGGTCCGTCATGAACTTCCGCGTCATATCAAGAACGTCGTACGGCAGGGTGGCCGACACAACGACAACCTGCGTGCTCGGGGGAAGATAGCGGTATACGTCATAGATCTGCTCGCGGAAACCCATGTTGAGGAGCTCGTCGGCCTCGTCGAGAACGAGCATCTTGATATGGCGCGTGCGAAGACACTTGCGGCGGATCATGTCTGCGACTCGCCCGGGAGTGCCAGATACGACGTGTGGGCCGCGCTCGAGCGCTTGGATGTCCATCCCGATGCTAGTTCCGCCTATGCAGGCGTGGCATTGCGCGTTCATGTATTCTCCAAGAGCCATGATGACGGATTGGATCTGGGTTGCAAGTTCGCGGGTGGGGGAAAGAACGAGCGCTATTCCGATCAGTCAGTAGGGGGGAACAATGTTTATGCACTGCCAAGACTGGGGTGACGAACCTTGTGCCTCGAGCACGGCGGTGTCGATGACCTGGAGGATGGAAATGGAGAACGTAGCGGTTTTACCGGTACCGGATTGTGCCTGCGCGATCGTATCACGACCTTTGCAGATCTGGACGATGGCACGCGATTGCACAGCGGAAGGGGATTCATAACCGTATGCATAGATTCCACGAAGAAGGGCCTCTGTGCACCAATGTCAGCACGGAGAAGCACACACTGTACGAGAAAGAAGCCGTACCCTTCAGTTGCATAGACTCGACTGGAGATCGGATGTGTTAGTATTCATGAATTGGAGTTGGAAAGGCAAGGTTCAGGGCACATACAGGTAGGCGCGCTGTTTGAATTGTTAGCACAAGCAGGACACGCGCAGTGGCGAGCAGGCAGTAGGTAGGGGAATTACACAGTGATCTCCGTAGAGGTCGTGAACTCGAGCCTGGTAGCATCCTCCTTCCTGTTGTTGTTTCTAGCTTCAGCCATGGTTTGCAATGATTGAAGGGATTGTATTGGTGGTGGTTGTTGTAGTAGTAGTAGAAGTTGTAGTTAAGATTGCAAGGTCGGGTGTTGAAGATGGTTACAATGAGGATTCGTGACAGAACGAGAAAGGCTGAAGTGAGAATCACGAGACAGGCAGGGTAATTGATACACTAGCTTAGGGTGGCTCATGCCGAGAGTTACGCATATGCTCAGTATCGCTGGGCATAGCCTTGTTAGTTCCCCTCCCCCGCCATGGTGCTCTGTGTGGACTACTTCCTCTCCCGTGTGACTCCTCTATCGAATCCCCATCCACATCTCTCTGCTGCTGCTATTCACCCAGTACACCTCCAACCAACGCAGCTACACCCAGCCCCCCAACCTCATCTTCTACCTCACTCGCCTCTGCCATCACAGACCCGCACGCACATACGTACATATAATCAACTGCTACAATTACCTACAAGCTAGCTACACTATTGCACGGTCCAACAGCTACAATACTATCAACAACATGAATCCCTTCTACTCTACCTTATCCACTCTCCGAGAGTATCTCTCAACCCCCTCCAACGCCTCAACGTTCACCAAGACCGGCCAGGTCACCCCCGAAGAGTTCGTCGCCGCCGGCGACTACCTCGTCTACAAGTTCCCCACCTGGTCCTGGGCCCCAGCGGACGCAGCCAAACGTGTCACGCATCTCCCCGACGATAAACAGTATCTCGTTCTCCGCAACGCGCCCTGTCACAGCCGTGTCGACGACAGCTTCTCATCGTGGAACCCGGGCGAAGCAAAGGACGGAGAGGACGAGTGGGAGGATAACGCACCTACATTCGCTACCACCACTGATCCTAACGGGGAAGCTCCCGAGGTGGCAAAAGTAAAGACGGTAGACGAGGCCGGGGAGGAGGAAGAGGAGGAGGACGAAGACGACATCCCCGATGAAGAGGAGGATGATGATGAGGCAATCATCAAAGAGGCCCCGAAGGCTAGAGCAGGAGGCAGAGGTGTTAAGGCGTGAGTACACCATCTGTTTGTTTATGCCCCCCCCCCGTTAAGGAGCTCCCTTGGAGCTGTATAGCCGAGGGAAAGAGCTCTAGATAGCTAGCTCTAGCTATCTGAGACATGCCTACCCCCCACTTTCAAGCTATGATAGCTTAGTTAACCCCCACCCTCCTATAGACCTCTCCGCACGTACAACCTGTACATTACCTACTCCGTCTACTACCGCGTCCCACGCTTTTACCTCTCCGGCTATGACGGTTCCACCCGCATGCCCCTCAACCCCCCTACCGTCATGTTCGAAGACATCGCGCCCGACTATCGCGAGAAGACCGTGACGATCGAGGAGTTCCCGCCCATGGATGGCAGTGTGCAGATGGCGAGCGTGCATCCATGCCGTCATGCTGAGGTCATGAAGCGCATCTTTGAAAGCATGGCCCGAAGACGCGAACGCGAAGAGTGGGAGGAGGTTCCTGCAGCGGGCGAGACCGAGGAGCAGGAGAGCGCTGATGATGGAGGCCTCAGGGTGGACCAGTACTTGGTGGTCTTTGTGAAGGTGATTGCTGGAGTTGTGCCCGGGGTTGAATTGGACTATACGATGGGTATCTAGAGAATCTAGATAGAGTTTCTCTCATGTTTTCATCCTTTCCTCTTCATTTTTTCCCTGTCTTTTTTGTCTTCCTGGTTGGTTTGGTGTAGTCGGTGTACAACTGCTTTTCTCTGGTGATGGAGACTCTTCTTCTTCTTCCTCTTCCCTTTCTAGGCTTCTCATGGGGTTTCTTCATTGTTCCCTTTTACTATTCGTACTCCTATTACTATTCTTGCTTGAGTTTATGTACTTCATATTGTGCCCCCCCCCCCCCCCAAGGTGATCTCTGTCTGCGTGTTTCTCTTAAACTTTTCTCACATAGCGAGGCTTTCTTCTCCGTTATAATCTTTCTCCTACATCTCTCTGCTTTTGTACTTCTTTCTTGTTGTATTGGTAGCTGCTGGACGTAGAGGATATATGTGCTTTGTTCGCATACCTGCATCCGAGTGATAGAGGCCTGATGTACAAACCAGACAGAGCACCTGCTGCTCCAGCCAGTGCCAGCCAGCCAGCCTTCTTCCTTCCTTCCCTCCTTCCTCGTGACATGCCATCATCGTCAGCATAGGGCAGGGTTGCCGTGATCCCTGACTCCGTATCAGCGGCTCAACAACCATTTGCCTTGCCTTGCCTTGCCGCCAAACTGCTGCAGGGCGAGATCAATCACCCCAAACCCCTCCACACCACACCACCCCACACCCCACCACCAAACCCGCCCCAAAATGTCATTACCACGCGCCCTCCTCCTGCGGCACCACCCCCTCCGCCCCCGCCCACCCGCGCACCTACTACTGCAGCGCCGCCGCCACCTCGCAACCGCCCCGCCGCCGCCGCCACCGCCACCGCCAAGCAAGAAGAAGACCGACAATGAAGAAGAGCCCTTCACAGAGCTCGACTCGAGCCTCGCGGGGGGGGGCAAGGAGCGCGACGCCGCGCCCCCGCGCCTCGCCCGCCCCATCGGCCTCGACCACCCGCCGCGCCCCGACGAGAACACGGGCATCGACACGCGCACGTGGGCCGAGCGCCGCGACGACTTCCGCAATTGGGATAAGCACCTTGAGAAGCGGGCCAAGATGTTTCTCTTCCCCCCCCCCTCTCTGCCCTCCCCCCCTCTCTGCCCTCCCCCCCTCTCTGCCCTCCCCCCCCCCCAGATGGCTAACAGGAGAAATTGCGGAGCACAGGACAAAGCAGATCTTCAAGCCCTACTTCCGCGACTTCTCGCGCCTCTCCGCAACGCACAAGGGCAAGTCCTTCACCGCGCCGCCCCTCCTCTTCCGCGCCGACAAGGCCCTCTTCTTCCCCAACCTCGTCGGCCGCACGCTGCAGCACCCCAGCGACCCGCTGCAGAGCACCACCGAAGTGCTGGAAGGGCATGTCAGCGTCGTGAGCGTGTTCAGCAGCGCGTGGGCCGAGGCGCAGGTGCGCACCTTCACCGCGGGCCTCGAGGAGGGGCCGGTGCAGAGGGTGGATGTCAATGTGGAGACGAACCCGCTGAAGGCGTGGCTGGTGAGGGTGTTTGTGCCCAGGATCCGCGCGGGCGTGGGGGAGGGGGCGTGGGGGAGGTATTTTTTGGTGCAGAGGGGGCTGGAGGAGGAGGTGCGGGAGAGGATGGCGTATGTGAATGAGAAGGTGGGGTATGTGTATCTTGTGGACTGGGACTGCCGGATCCGGTGGGCGGGGTCCGGGAGGGCGGGGGAGGAGGAGAGGGCGGCGTTGCGGAGGGGGGTGGCCAAGTTGGGGGAGGATTGGAGGCGGTTGGAGGGGGAGAGGGAGGCGGCGAGGGTGGAGAGGGAGAGGAGGGAGGGGGAGAAGAGGAGGGTGCAGGAGGAGATGGATGAGATCTGAGGGGAAAAGAGGGGGGGGGGGGGTGTGTGTGCGTGTTCTGTAGATAATTAGTAGCTGTTTTAGACGTAAATATCATTTCGAGGTTTCCGCTCATGTTTGTTCTGTACGAATATTTGATATTTTCGTATTATGAGACATCTAGAGCACGCGTGTGGCCCAACAAAGAGAAATAAGACCCGCAGCTGATGCCGAGATCTGAGCTAATCAGGCGAGTGAGTTTTGGTGAGGGATCTTATCTTTTTCACTCTGGCCGCCGAAGGATCATTGACACCACGATACGGTAACAAAAAGCAATCATCATATAGATGCTTTTACTAGTAGTTTTTGCAACTTTCATCATCGCCCGTGCAATGCTTGTATGGGGGGGGGAATAAAAGTTTCAATAAACTAAAAGCCTCTATTGATCTTTATTGATCTTTCCTAAATGTGCGTGCCCACCTCATAATAAGACCTCGCCGGTGCTACAAGGTCCATAACTGGGGGGGAATCCTGTGTTGTAGATATGCAGTTATTATAGTTAAATGATAGCTGTCTGGCGGTCCGTGAATGATAGTCTCCTCTAGAACACACCTGCAAGTGATTAGGATATTGATTCCTACGGCTCCAAGTCATGTACACAGTAGCAAAAACAACAGTAATAGCAACAGCAAAACAAGCGCCAGTGCAAGAAAAAAAAAAAGGAAACCCAGACAGAAAGGAAAAGGAAATACACTTGCAAGCAACTCAAAGCAGATTCAAACAAAGTCCCTAAGTAACCCCCGCGGGGGGGGGGGAGGGAAGACTACACAATCCAATCCAATCCGCCAACGCAAAAGCTCGCACCCAACGAAAAGCAAAAACACCCGCCAAACAGCACCACACTACCGAAACCACAACACGCCCAAAAAGCACACCGTGATCAGCGCCGCCAAGATGACACTATCCCTCTTCTTCCTCGTATTAATCTTGGCCACAATCGTATTAATCCCCGGCACCTTACTCGCGCTATTCGCAATGCGCCTATTGATATTCTGCAGCATCTGGCGCTGGCCCATAAAGTCCTCATTGACCGCATACGCCTGGCTGAGCACGCCGTCGGCCACACTGTGGCTGCGGTCGATTCGCTCTCTCTCATCCAGCATGTAGTCGGCCTCGGAGCGGCCCTCCTCGATGCGGCTCGCCGAGCGGAAGGCCGAGATGTCGTCGCGCACGGTAGAGAGCAGGTTTGCGCGGCCGCGGGCCTCGGCGATGGTGGCCTTGAGGCGGGCGTGCTCGCGGCGGTGGTCGGCGAGCGTGCTGCGGTGCAGCGAGAGGTTCTGCAGCTTGGTGGCGCTGGAGGTGAGGGCGGACTCGGAGTCGAGGAGGCGCGAGAGCGAGGCGACGGTGGTGTCGCGCTGTGGCGGGTTAGTGGGGGGTGCGGGGTGCAGGGGAGGTGGGTGGGTGGTGGTTGGGGGTGTGCATTACCTTGGACAGGATGTCCTGGAGCTTGCGCTCGGTTTGGAGCTCTTCTTCGGTGGGCTTTGCGGGCGGGGAGGAGGCGAAGGCGGAGTATGTGTGGAAGAGGCTCTCGGTCTGCGCGGGGGGGGGGGGGGGGGGGGTTAGCGGGGGAGGTTCGGGGCTTGCTCGGGGAGGTTCCTTCCTACCTGTGACTCTAGGGAGCGGGCTTGCTGCCGGAGCTGGGCCCAGCTGCTTGCGGTGGGGACGGCCATGGCGAGAGTGAGCGTGGGTGAGCGAGCGAGCGAGTGAGTGAGTGAGTGAGTGAGGGGGGAGATATATCGGGGGGAGATGGATCGTGAGAGCAGAGGTTCTGGGTATCGTGAGGGTTGGTGTTTGAGCGTTGCGTGAAGCCTTACCCGTTGCGCGGCCTGGAAATGGAAATGGTGGGCTGCGTGTGTACATACCTGTGGCGGTGTGGCGGTGCGGATGGGGCGGGTTAGGGTTGGCTTATCGATAGCGGGACAGGGACAGGAACAGGAACTTGGAAGTGCTTGTATTGGAGGGAGAGGTCTTTTCTGGGGGGCCTCGCCATGGATACATGGATACACATGCAAGTCCTTAGCCGCAGAAAGTGCATGAAGCCATTCAATGATATGCTCTATCGATGATCATTCGGCCATGACCATTATCTCTGGCAAGATACAAACCCGAGTGATATACCATGCCGCACCATCCTGACCCTCTTGCAAGCACATAGGTGGATCCAGCCATGATGCGTGTAGGATGAACATTCAGGTCGACGCACGCACAGTACACACGTATTCGTTGCCCCAGGTCAAAGGCACCAAAAGAAATGCAAGTGCGGGGGGTTGCGATGGCCTGGTGGGAAGGAGTCAGTCTAAGCCTGCTCGTATACCACGTGCACTCGTTCACTTCGACATTACGAAAGTCATTCAACATGGGGCCGTCGCCCGAACCCCCCCCCCCCCCCGGTATCGATAAATATATGCATATGTATATCGACAAAGCAGTGCCCATATCGGAGGGCACGTAAGTCTTTTGTTACGCAGAATGACTGCACATTTTTTTTAAAAGACCCTTCTGGTGGTTCCGACCACTCTTATGTCTGTTGGGGGAGGGGCATCTTAGGTCACTGCCATATAGGTATTCATATATTACCGCTAACAATTTGAAGAGTGACCACAATATATACATAATCCAAATGATACGTCGAATGGCCTGTGCAAACCAAACCAGCAGTCGTCTTGAAAGTAGAATCCCACGGGTTCGTGCAGCGGGCTAGCTCTAGTTTGAAAGCGCTATCACCAGTCTTGCGCACAATCACCCGTTCACTCACCATCACTCGACCCCCTCTTCCATCACCAACACCACCAAAGAAAGAAGAACAACCCACCAAAGCCCATCAAACCTCCTACATCCCAAGACCACCGCCCAACACAAACCACGATGCCCCTCCTCACCACCCTCCTCACCACCCTCTCCGCAACCCTCCTCACCCTCCTCTTCCTCCTCCTCCTCCCACACCTCGCGACCCTCCTCCCCCCGTCCACCCTCCTCACCATCCTCCACGCCGCCTGCCTCCTCCTGGCGGCCGCCCTCGCCGCCCTCCTGCTCCGCACGCTGCTCCTCATCCCCGTCAACGCCGTCCACGCAACGTCCCACTGGTGGTACTTCCGCAACGTCTACTTCCCGCGGTACCGCGGGCGGGCGCTGGCCGCGGCGGCGCTGGGCGGGTGGGTGCTGTTTGCGATGGCGGGGATGGAGTGGGATTTGTTCTTGGTGGTGGCTGCGCATTGGGGTGCGTTGGTGGCGGCGTGTGTTAGTGCGGAGGAGATGAAGGCGGGGGGCGAGTGGGTGGTGGCGCATTGGGGGGTGTGTGTGGGGGTGCTGGGGGTGGTGGGGTTGGTGGTGGTGTTTTAGGGGGACTATGGAGGGGGATTGGGTGATAGAGGAGGGGGTTAAAAGCAATGGAGAGAGGATAGTCATAGAGGTGGTTTGGTTCTGTTGCGTTTGTTGATCATGTCTAACTAGCATACATACATAGACTCTCAGTCTCTAGCGATAGAGGCGGTAATGATTATGGACCGTGTGCTTTTCTGGAGTTCTTATGATACTCTAGCTGATGACGTGCTTTTGCAGAGAGTGACTCTTTAGTACTGTGAATATCACTAGATAGGTAATAATAGACGTACGCACAGTATCATTCTTTAAAATCTTCAACGTATAAGCTCCGATATCGACGGCGGTTAATTGGTACCGGTGCTGGTGGGAGAGAGTTTAGCAAACCCATCCATCTGTTTATTTAAATTGACCAAAACGCATCATGATATAACTGAGGGGCCAGTATATCACGGATGGAGTAGGATTCCGCACCAAACTGGCATCAAGGTTCGTCACCTCAGCAGCCAATCACAGTATATCACTCGCTGGCCCAACCTGTGAGTGTGAGAGTTTGTGATCATGAAATCTACATACCTCCGGATAGACTTTTGCCTGCTTTGATCATAATCTTCCCCGCATTCTGAAACCCCCCCCAATCCAAGCGTTCCAGATATATTGTTCTCCCCGACATGAAATGCCTACCACACCCATGAAACTGTCAAAGAGGGACGCCTCCCCCAGCCAATCACGCCTTACCTTCCCGATTGGCCGATCACGAGACCTATGATATCCTGCTATGATCTCATGAGTGCTCTTCATCTCACAAGCCCTCCTCCGAGTTGCTTGATTACTCTCGATCGGAAAAGCGACAAAAAAAAAAAAAAAAAAGATCGAAACACAACCCCCCCCCATGCAACTCGCACCTTCTCCTCTCCGCCCTCCGCTGCGCGGCTACACAGCGACAATT
Source organism: Morchella sextelata (assembly GCF_020137385.1). Lineage (NCBI taxonomy): Eukaryota > Fungi > Ascomycota > Pezizomycetes > Pezizales > Morchellaceae > Morchella > Morchella sextelata. Next base: position 471,148 of record NW_025408616.1, read on the forward strand.
GCTCCGGACCTTCCGGACCGCATGCAGTAGAATACATTGCCACCACCACCGGCTCCGCTGTTTTGCTGCTCCCACACACTCAGAATCTTACTGAGTGCAATTGTTGGGAAGAGGAGCAAGAGAGAAAAAAAAAAAAAAAAAAGAGGCGCCCAATTCTATTATCCACACTCTTCTGGCTCACGGCAGACCCTGCATCTCAGCTATATTTTCTATATTTAGCCCCCCCCCCGCTCCTACTCCCTCCACAAAAGGCAGGGTTAGGGTCGGTCTCCACAATCCCGGCCCGCGTAGGCTGGGGACCGCTTCGCAACACGTACATTTCAAAGGGCAGCTGCCCTTTGCTTTGCTCGGATGCCCCTGAAGACCGGACTGAATCTTTCCCATCCAGAATCAAGTTTTCCACATACATCATTTTACCGACCGAGCCATACCATACATAATACCAACAAGCTTCCCTTCCCCCCCAAAAAAAACTAAAACCTACAAAAAAAAAAAAGAAAGAAAGAACGAAACGAACAAATATAACCCAACAACAGCAGATTAGAATTTATACATCTTAATAATGTCTATCCAGGACCGCACCACGGAGTTCCACGCCCTGACAACGTCGGCGAGCAAGAAGCTGAGTAGGAATAATCCGAGCTCTGCGCATGCGCGGTTACTCAGCAACGGCAAGGGAGAGGAGAAACCACGGCGGCAGGGAGGAAGAGGGGAGTTTGCGAGGAGGGCCATGGATATTGGGAGGGCGATTACAGACACCATGGGGAAGTTGGAGAGGTTGGCGATGTGTATGTTTTATTCCCCCCCCACGTTGCTGTTCCTGTTGTTTCAATCATAATGTTTTTTTTTTTTTTTTTTTGGCGGTTGTGGTGATGATGCCGGAAATAAACGAGGCTATTGCAGAATTGAAGAACGACCTAGACTGACATGCAAAAACAGTGGCCAAACGCAAAGCCCTCTTCGACGATAAGCCCGTAGAGATCGCCGAACTCACCTATGTCATCAAGCAAGACCTCTCGTCCATCAACGCCCAAATCTCCTCCCTGCAAGCCCTCACCCGCTCAAAGTCCATAAACGGCAAATCCGAAGAAGGCGAGCACTCCAAGAACGTCGTCGTCATGCTCCAGGGCAAGCTCGCCGACGTCTCGGTCGGCTTCAAGGAGGTGCTCGAAGTGCGCACCAAGAACATCCAAGCCTCGCGCCACCGCACCGACCAGTTCGTCTCGAACGTGCGCTCCAACTCCGCAGATCGTAGGAACACCCCCCGAACCCCTGCTTCTGCCCCCCTCCCGTCCTCCTCGTCCAGTATGGGCTTCTCGTCTTCATCCGCTTATCATCCTGCCACAGCAAACAACATGCCGTCCTACCACTCGCCGCTCTACGCCACGCCCTCGAGCACGCCGCGGCCGGCGACGCAGCCCGACCTGCTCTCGCTCGACCCGACGCCGGCCGCGGCGTCCGCGATGAATGCGCAGCAGCTGGCGCTCATGGAGGAGGGGTCCGCGGCGAATTCGTACATCTCGGCGAGGTCGGAGGCGATCGAGGCGATTGAGAAGACGATCACGGAGCTGGGCGGTATCTTTAGTCAGTTGGCGCAGATGGTGGGCGAGCAGAGCGAGATGATCCAGAGGATTGACCATGAGACGGAGGATGTGGTGGCCAACGTGGAGGGTGGGCAGCGGGAGCTGTTGAAATACTGGGCGAGGGTTAGTAGTAATCGGTGGTTGGTGGTTAAGATGTTTGGGGGTATGTTTCTTTCTTTTTTCTTTTCTTTCTGTGCCGCTAGGTCTGGGTCTGGTGTCTGGGGCTCGGGTGAGCTAGATAGCTGGCTGGTTTGATCCCTCCCGCCCACCCACCCCCACATTAATGGTTTTTTTGGTAATGATAGTTGCTGACACAAATACGTATTTTTAGTTTTGATGATATTCTTCCTCTTATGGGTCTTGATAAGCTAGGTCTTTCAAGCCCAAAATGTTAATTTCTTGATCCTTTATTTGTTTATTTTTATTCTCGGAGCATTTACCTCTTCGTATTAACACAACCTCTTCATTTTTTTCTCTTTTTTTCTGGACTGTTTACATAAATTCTTCTTTACTCATCTTTTTTTTTTTTATTATTCACTTCATTCTTATGCTTCTTCTTCTTTCTCTTGCGTTGACTAAAACGATGCCGGTTTCTTCCTCTTTTTATTGCTTGTTTTAATATAAACCATTGTACTGGTTTTTCTGTTTCTGTTTCGGCGTTTTCTAGAAAAGAAAAAAACTAGGGTTTCTTTTTTTTGTGTTTTTTTTTGTATGTCTATGTCCTTCCTTTTATGGTCATGTACTAAGGATATGGTATGAGATGTGGGTTGCATGCAGCTGGCTCTGTCTGTCTGTCTTGGGAAGATCTGATCGGATCTGTTATGCATGTGGGATGCGGTTAATGATGGGAGGGCGGGGCGGTAGGAGTAAAATAATCTATCATAGTTATACTTATATTTATGGTCTTGTTCCTGGCTAGATAGATAGGTGTGCTCGTTTGGTATCGCTATGTGTAGTATATGGCGGGGTTGGGGTGTCTTGTACATACGCTCGTCTTTTTCAACCCTTTCCGGATGGACGGAGAGCTTATATGAGCTAGGTTTATCCAGCTAGCTGCATAGTATCCGTATATGCCCGGCGGGGGGTAAATGACGGAGACGCTGATCTAGTCGATGGTGGACCACCGCCCCCTGCGCTTCACGCCTGTCTAGCTGTGGCGGAATCGATCAAGCTAGCCGCCGATATATGCCGCTCATAGTCCACGTTATGGTTCTTTGGCTAGCTAGCCAGCTAGGTGCATGTCCCACGCTGGAAGTTGGTATTTGGGCGCCCCTCGCCGCCTTCAAGAGCTGTGGTGGTGGTGGTGGTGGTGGGAGTGTGGTGGGATGTGATGTTGGTATTTAATGCTGAAAGCAGCTCCAGCTATATAGGAGAAGTAGACTTTGGGGCTGTTTGCTGGCCAGGTCAATTCACCTGGCTGCGAAGAGCTGGCCGCCGGCTACTAAGGAGAGGTTTAATTAATCAAACCACCTATAGATGATGACGGATGAGCAGGGGCGAGTGTTGCTTTTTATATATATATATATAGATTCTGAGCTTACTGATGTTGTATGGTTGTGTTACACCGTCGCGAGTTATGTACTGTATGGAGAAGCCTGATCGATGGATACATGTATGCATACAGCGAAAGCTTGCTATAACGGTACGCTCGGGACCGGAATTTGGTACCGTTAGAGAGAGATTACCCTTATATAAGAGGTGATTGGTGCTGAAATCCGGGCAAAAAAGGACCGAGAAGTGCTACCGTTATCATAGAGAGATTACCCTTGTAGAAGGTACCGTTATAGCAAGCCTTCGCTGTATCTTGGTTTTCCTGAATTAACGGTCTGTCCCGAATGGCTAGCTCTTGGTAAAATACTAAACAAGCGGGATACCTCTGATTTCACGTTCCCTAAATTGACGGCCCGGCCCGGCCCGTTGAGGAACGTTGAGTTGACTGAATTCCTGAATGGACTAGAGCACACACACATACCCTGCAGGCATAGAGCTTGGGTTTAGCTCTTCGATACTTTCAGGCTTGTGAAATGTAGGCATATACTCATGGTTCAGGATCTTGGTCGGGTGATGGAAATAGGGAGGGACCTCAATTGATCGGCTGGATCGATCATAGGATATCACTCGCGATGAGGTTGTCGTCCCGTTTTCTTAATATTAGTCGATTCTCATTAGTTTTTAAAAAGATTTCGCCGTAGATTAAGACTTTGAAGAGATGAATATGAATATTGACTCTTTAGATAGTTATCGCTAGCTATATATTTTTGTAATATTAACACTAAAGTAATATTCTGGGCGAGCCGCGCGCGCGGGTACGTATATATATATACCGTTGCAGTCATTTCGAAATAGATTCACCATTATCCCTTCCTCTGCAGTTGATTCCAGACAGTGTGGCGTGTGGGGTTCTTGTGGCTCTCTGTGGAAGACAGTATTTTTTTTGGCCATTGTGAAGTTCTTCCGGCCGCCGAGAACCCGGGGCGGATCCGGACTCTTTTCGGTGTTTTGTTCTCTGTTAGTTTTTGCACTACACTTGGGTGAATGGCGGGAAGGTTAAAGGAGCTCGACCCGTCGCTTGTAGGCGCGGAAGCGCCAAGTTAAAGTGAAGTTCTTGGCTACAGTGTGCGGGTCCCTAGTCTATTATATCATATCGTTATATAGTGATTCATTCATGATCACTAATCACAGCAATGGCACTATCGTGACCACACATACATATAGTTATAATCTCCATATCTAAACATGTTCTTACAGATAAATAAGTAATGTTTGATTGTAAATACGCTCACCTAGGCTCAATTAGGGCACCAGTGTAAAAGACCGCGGTTTATTCTTCGCGAGTGATATTTTGTGATCCACACAAGTCGAGGTCATCTCGTAATCCTTCCTATCCTTCATCACAACTCTTACAAAGCAGAAAACAAACCGAGTCCTCTCACCAGTGGCATAGCTCACCAGTTAAGGGACCCGATTTGATGTCTTAGATTCGAAGATCGACCTCGACCTCCGGTGCGATACACGTATGCAATATTTCAAGGTCTGGTCATGATCAGCTGAAGTGCTACTACGATGCACCAATGGTTGGTATATATATGTGGTCAAGTCAAATTGCTAGAGCGTGACTCTTCTCTCTCTGTGTTGTTTTACCCCGAGTATATAGAGGTTTAAGATTCATAATATAACTATACATCTTATTTCAAGCCCATCTGAAGTTCTCTTTGATGTCTATGCAGCCTCAAAAAGCCATACATGATCGATATCGCTGGTAGAAGTACAGCAGTTACCAACATCAGCACATCTCTGAGGCTCCTTTTTATATGGTTAAGAAGTATCCTAGGTAACGACAATCACTGCTAGTAACGAACCCTGCCATTATTTCGAAGTCCTGCTTTCACAGAGAATTCCAAAGAGATCTAGAGTGAACATGAGAATGTCTGTAATTATCCTTTAAGCTGTCGCGATACTGCCCACAAAAAAAAAAAGCAAATTTGGTGTGGCTTTACTAACAGATCTCGTTATCTCTCTTATCAAATAATAGATCTCTCATACAAATGTAATTCCTCTGTTATAGGGGGGTCGGCATCGACAGCTTAAGGGATAATTATGTGCCAGTGTCATGATCATATTTGATGATTATGAGTTGCAACCCTCCCAGAACGCAGAAACATCAGCACCATGGTATCAAGCTACTATAAATCTTAAGGATTCGCTAACGAGTCCCCACCTGGGAGCCAGAGGGGTTGAACGCTCTCAGCTCCGGTACAGAGTCGGTGAGTACCGCAAAACCTCGAGAAATTCGCTAGCTCCGTCCAGGGATTATCTCTCGAGTGATTGGTTGGATGGCATCGGTCTACATCAGATGTTAGTAATTTTGATCTCTCGGAGCTAGCGAATCACTGAACCATCCAATCCACGTTCACAGTTATTGCTTTAGTACTATTGACTTCTCAGTTTACGCTAGCCTGAGAGATATCGCCGGCTCAATACCACTGGCGATGTGAGAAGTGATGGATACCAGTATACCCCGCTCCCTTGAGCACACTTTCTGTCATCACGTCGGTCACACCGCTCTGTTAATCGGTGCCGAGCACTACAGATTCTCTCTGTTAGTCAAGTGAGCCAAGATAGTTCCCCCTAGATTCCTCTCTCCACACCTCCCTCGCAGTCTTACACAGAGAACAGCTAGTAAGCTATACACCGTCACCAAGTTATAAGGGAAAAGAGAGGAAGTACTGTAGAATAGATATCAATCAATGGCCTGGGGAGTTGATAAAATATCTTCAACACAAGCTTAAGTGTTTGAAGTGAGTAGCTTCGAGCCAGAGATTTTCATGATGATTTAGGAGTTCGAGGAACTAGCTATAGAGCTGATTGTGCGACGTTGGACTTGTTCTATTTGTGACTAAAGCTCATGGCTAACGTATAAAATTGGCGGTATTGTAGTTACGCGTACGTTAAATTGACTTCTTAGAGGACCAGAGGAAATAGGAAGGGAGGTATTTACTTACATGAAGTTACGTAGAATACCTAGCGTGACCATGTATCACCAGGACCGGCCATATATCGTGAGGCATATTGTGTTTATCCTCAACTCTAAGATTATGGTGCATCCTGAGATTCAAGGGTCCCGGGAATTCCCTGATCACGCTCATCATGCATCCCATAGTTTTTCCGATACTTGCATGTGTTTTTGGTAATTTCAGCTGGTCTGTAATAAATTCACTTGTTACTGCAAACTCAGAATCCCAATCCCATGACCTCAAATCCTGTATTATTTGCACTTCCATAATCGCCTTGCTTTACTGCGTGCATTGGTATGGTGTCATTCCACGAAATCGCTGGTCACACTCCACATGCCCTTGACAACACAAACCACTGAAAACTAAATTAGTCGCTTGCGTAAGAACCTTTGACAGCGGTATCCGGTAAGCTGTTTTATGTGAAGGATGGTTCTCCGAGATGGATATACCACTTAAGTTCAGTTTAGCCAAGGTACATACTTTTTTGATGAGAATCTAAGCTTCCTTGGCTCTGCCATAGCCCCGCTGTGTTCAGTATGCTCGTCTCCTATTGTTACGTATGTCCTTATCAATCAAATCACAAGCACTATTGCTTACGTATGTCTCCTCATAATTGATGTCATTGATCGTCAAAAAGCCTTAAGTCCGGGCCGGATTTGGTATCTGAATAGGAGCCACAGATAGATATGTATTGGAGATAGAGAGGGTCGACGAGGCTGTGGAGGTGCTCGGACAGAAGTATAAAGACATATACCACGATTGGTAAAAAAAATTGGAAAATAATGTGTAGAGTATACTGTTGCTCTGCCAAGCGTTATATTTTCATATTTCGGCGTGGGGGCTTGTACAATTGTGGAAGCAAGAGAAAATACCTCTCGCCGCGAATAAGAATAAAGACCAATAAGAGGGTCTTCCGAAAAACTTGCAGGCACGATTATTGAGGGAGTAGCCACAGCGCTAGGTTCGGTATTGTATCATTTGCTTTGTGGCTGTATACAATTGCTCAGATATTGCTTAGATATTGCTGTAGGCTTTTATATATTCAAGGAGTTCAAGTTAATTCCTTGCCAAAACCAAAGTAATTTGAGCCTATGAGTACTCCAAGGTAATGATATATATTTGGATTTCGCATTTTCCTAATGATGTTTAAGGATAAAATAATCCCCAGTATAAACATATAGTTCCTATATTTGATTGTATATTGGGATATAATTGCCATACTATAATAATGGCCTTTATATTTGATGAGCAATCTCGTTTGACAAATTCTCCGATAGACTTGACTAATTGAAAATGATTGAACCCTCAGGTTCACACTTGAGTAAATTTCTTTGTTTTTGAAGTGCATGTGATTGCACACACAGTGTTTCTAGAAATCCACTTACAAGTTAAGTAGATGACGTCTCCCTACGATGCACATAGATGCGCGCGAGTAACTCCCTAAAAAGAGAAAGGAAAAAACAATATCATCCAGCGATCATCCAACGGCTGCAGTCAAAGAAGGCATAAGAAAGCATTCGAATCAGAATTGTGAATTTCAACAGGGTATAGAATAGCGATAGGTTTCTGGTTCTATATTAGCATGTACATGTACATACATATTTAAAGAATTGAGTAAACTTATTGGCCAAGGCCATGCTTTCCTTCCTTTTTTGCATTGCTTTTAGCGCCCTTAAAGTTCTCAGATTCAAATATTTATATGATCATGGCTATGCTAATATCAGTGATGTCTTCTGGTTCGCTCCTCTACTGAGTCGGGAATCTCAACGTACGTACCGAAATCGAGGATCTCTATTTCTAGAAATCCTGATTTGATCGTCTAAAATACGTACATACATGTAGATCATAAAGTTTCCTCTTGGGAGCATTTATTGTCGAATGTCGGCCGAACCTTAAGTGCGTACGCGTGTGGGGGTATGGTTGATCCCATGCTGCATGCCACAGGGAGGAGTGATGTCTCATGATGCGGACATAACTCGGCCGAAAAAAAATAATACCAGAAGGCTGTAAGGTACGCATGGAGAGTCTTGTCTTGGAATGGACGCGTTATTGTTGGGAACTTTATGTCTTTAGGTGAAAATTTGCGATCTTGTTTCAGGTACGTTGGAGATTCTGCGAGCCTATCCGCTTCGACCCGGGTGATATGCGCAGTATGTGGGCATATCTATCACACAACTGACCGCTATGCGCAAGAAATTCCTAATGACTTTTTAAATGTTTATTTGATCGTTTATGTCATTCTAGAGATTGACTACGATCATCAAGTTAGCTTTGTAGGTACATAGTCTCTGGTGAAGTTTATGACAGAAGTACCTGCGTTACCATTTGAATCAATTTGGAATGGAATATCCAAATATCGAACCGGACTTAGAGTTGGCCATGACAGAGACGTGTAAAGTCCGAAACATTTTTGATTGGCTGGGCACATGTTGCAAATCTCTCACAGTTTCTCAAATCCACAAGAGGATGGTGCCATTGTGAGCTTTCTAATAACCTTCGCAACTGAATAAAATATTCGTGCCCGGATTGAGCACACTGCCTTTGCCACGTTAGGGATTATTGTTACTTTTTGCCCCCCAACTAACTATGTAGAGACAAGCCTGGTTGCAACGTGTACATATGCCTTTATCGGCTCCGCGTGTGTCTAGACCTTTGAGGGGGCACGGCGGCTCAGAGGTACATCTATGAAACCCGCAATACCCCATATTCGAGCCAGAACAGCGAAATAGTATGTTTCTGAACTCCCGCTGGTAGATAGACATGCCTGCATTTGTAAAAATGGACAGAATAAGGATGTTAACGACCGTAGTGCATTGGGGTCTGTCCCAAAGCTTAACCAAAGTACATGCAGAGGACATTTTCGTCTCCAGTGAACTCTCAAACATAGCCGCCTTCAAGCAATTTGACGTTGCAAAGACTACTTTGGTCACTTGCCGCCAAGTTTGCCCAAGAGGGCATTGCTCAAGATTTGCCTACCACGGCGGACATATCGCATGTAGACGGGTTTCTTCAACAATGGAGTGGCGATCCTATCCGGAAGAAATGCACATACGCGTGCGCTTTGCAGGCTGCGGTCTTCCCCCATCTGCTAGGTGGCCGCACGGCTTGCTGATTTTATGATGATGGGCGTTAGGCGGTGGCCCGCAGTGGTGCCAGACCGATCTTTTACAAGACCTTTTTTGTGAGACTTTTCATGCTGAAGCTAGTGGCGCTTGATGGAATTGGTGTATAAAACCAACATCTCTCTCATGAGCTGTGGTCCTTTTAAAGTTTGCAGTTGCAAGCAGCTCTCCCAAAGCTACATAAGTTACCTAGTTACCCCTGAGCGCTAACCACGCTCAGCTCTCTCAGCATCGAACCATTGTATCACAACTATCACACACGACCCCGCTATCTTCCATAAATCGCGGCACAGTAACCAAAAATCTTTTCATCTTGCTCTTTGAATCCTCAAACATCATATGGCCATGCCTTCATATCAATTGCTTCCGGACGATGTCCTCTTCCTGATCCTCGAGGCTGATTGCAACATCAACGGAAAGTCTACATTGTCCAAATGGCGGCTCGTCAACAGCATCTACAGCAGGTTTGCCTCGGGACTTCTTTTCAAGACGCAATCCATCACCTTCGGATGTAATATAAATAGCAAAAACACGCTTTCAAAATCAGTTGAATCCCTGCGCTTCCTAGACGCGAATCCAGGAATTACACAAATGATTAGGAAATTGACTTTGAGGGGATTTATCTCAACTGGAGACGACTTTACTGAAGTGTAAGTTTAAGGTCAACCAGTAGATGGGGTTCGATTAAGTTCTGACATGTTTAGACCCGCTCTTCTGAGAAGTGTTCTTAGTAAGATGGAAAGGCTTGACTATCTCAATTGGGATCTGACTGTGGAAGGATCTCGGCTCACGAGCGAGAATTGCGTCCAAGAAGAAGTACAGGCACACACGCGACTACAACCTGAAGGTTTCTGGCTATCTCGGCCTAAGACCATCGTTGAGCTTTACAAAAACGTGGCCGCGCTCCCAAATCTCAAGAGGCTATGTTTGAATATGCCATGGTGGGAAGCTGCGATCCTTAAGCCTCTGAATACAAAGGCCGAGGTACATTTGCAAGCACCAGGTGCTGGGATCTATGAATGGGAACCAGAAACTGTGATAAGGAAGGATAATGTTTTCGGCCCATTAGCATCTTTGGATATCACTATTCAAGAGTATAATGGCAACAGCTATGTCCACGCACTTCTTGAGAAATCTCAGAACACCCTTAGACACTTGGCTTTCCGTTCGACTAATGGTCTCGATTACCCCGAAAAGTATGAAAACTTGACTTTTCCGAAACTCGACACCTTAGTTTGGGAGGTCTACAACCCAAACACATTCGACAGAAAAAATACGGGTTTAAATAGTTCGTCCCAGAACTCCCTATCAACTTTTCGCAATGGCAAGAGGTTTCTTGGCGCATTTCTCGAACGTCACCCCGGAATCCGATCTGTTAAAATTGTTTTCAAGCATTCCCTGTTTCCTGGAAACGTTCTTGAATGTGCTGCCATCAATTCTTGTGCGAGACCGTTTATTGATGCCTTAAAACAATTGCCCAAACTCGAGTTTCTTCAGTTTGTTGGGCTTCCAGTATCGTGGGAATTTGCGATATCAATTGCGAAACAGCACCCCCAGCTTCAAGGTCTCTGGCTACCAATAATGTTAGAGTCGCTCGAAGAACCCTTTTTGTACACGCCTTCGACACAAAAGGCAAGACCTTACGTGAACGAATTACGGGAATTGATTTCTTTCACACCACAACTTAAGCTCCTCTGTTTGAATACGAAGAAAACATGGCAATTCGAACTTTCAGATGCAGTTTCAACGGTAGCAAAAAGCTCGGGAACATTGGACGTAGCTATCGTTACTTGGGCTAGCCAAACAAAGTCATGGTATAGATTTGATTCTAATCTAGTTTGGGGCGACCGGATATCCAAACGGTTAGCGCAGTATTCTGCATCTATGCCGGTGTCGAATCTTCAATTCTGGCCACGACTCCCGAGGCCGAGTGGCGAGTGGCTTGATAACCCAGATTGGAATTATTCGGAGGAATTTATGAGTGGCTTGAGAGATGGTAAGTGCTATCGTATTTTCGGGAAAGATTTTTTGGGGGGTCAATCAGTATCTGACTATTTTTTTTTTCTTCCACAGATGCTATTGGAAATTCTATTTTCGATATTTCAAGGACATATCAGGAAAATCGGTTTCTTTCAATAACTCAAATTTGAGCGCGAGGGCATTTCGTTTCCAACTATTCTCGGTATTAGAGTTTCCTCTTCTAAAGCCCTACACATACATACATAGACACCATGCCGTGCCTGGCTCGAAATATTTCCTTCCACAATTTCTTGGTTATTTCTTTATCAATCATTTTACCCCCTCCATTTCTTTTGTCTTTATTTGAATTAAATATGTATATTATGAGTATGTTCAAAATGTTATATAGCTATAATATGTGTACATGTATGTACCAAGAAGTTTATTTCAGAACTAGAACATTGCTCTTGCGCTCATTGTGTAATATGTTTGCATAAACCAAAGCGAAAACTTACATGCTATTTGTATCATACGGGTGATTACATGAAGTACATGTAGCTTTACTAAACAGTACTCATGGTGAAGCAGTACTGTCGTGCTACCACCATCACTTAATTATTCATCCACAGGGGTCTCTTGAAACACATGTATATGTGGTCACAAGGCAAACATTCTCCTTGACTGCCATGGACGGCAAGTTATTGATCTTCTCCGTGTATCCCTGCTTTATGAAAACCCTAGAACCCACCAACACATACATTTTCATTGCCTCTCAAATACCCAAGTAGTAGAGTACTAAAATTTTGCATACATATATGTATCTCAATGAGGAAGGATGTTCCTCGCCGGTATGATGACTACCGGTATGTATCTCAATTGGTCACTAATCACACCACGACCCCTAGTTAGGACTGAAGTTCATATAATTACGGAATAAAACCTATAAGAATTAAGTGGTATTAAGGGGGCACAATTATTGTTTCTTCAAGACTACATAGATATGTGATTACCATCCTCCCATTTTCAACTTGGCAGTTACTATGATGTATATAGTTGAAATTGACAGTCGAGTACGCGTATAAGTGCCCTTAATTATAAAACCCCAACGAGACGGAGCAATATATTTACGTCACTCCATCCTATTCTAGCACTTACAAGGTGGTTAACCGATTCATGGGTCCACGATGCGCCGACAGTGTTAATCGGTGGGCGGCTACGAAGGCACCGGCGTTAATACAATCCTGGCCAACTTGGCCGGCCATCAGCGTGATCAACTGCTACCACAGCTAAAGAATACTACCAAGTAGCCCCCCGTCGGTTCAAAAAACAATATTCCAAATGCTAGGAGCTCCGATGCCCTGGCCTTCTGTGCCTGGCTGGCTGTTGCAAAAGTAGCTCAGCGGGATCATCTACTGTCTCGACTACCATAATATTGTAGATGTTCAAGGAAAGTAGGTTGGGGATCTCAGCCTGGAACTGTGGCACATTTGAAACTTCCGACCGAGCCCATTAATGTGGGAGACTTTTCGGCTACTTTCCGGTGAATTCTTTTTCAAACGATATGCGTCTTAAGATTGTGCACTCCCTTCCAAATGATATCCAGTTGTACGGTCAATGCATTACCTCTAAGCCGTTGGGTATCCCTTGCACAACTCTTGACGCTTTGAAGTTCTATATGGTCATGTTGGTTTTTAAGTGCATATCCATATTCTAGATCTAAGAAGAATACATGTTGCACGGAACCTAAACAGGGGAACCAACCACCACCAAAGAGTGCCCTATCTAAGAATTTGTTAAAAGATACTACCAATTGTCTAAGAGAACCCCTGATACAGATACTGCCGAGATTAGTTAACCACGTGTGGTTTATATATTACCGGCCGTTACAATGTCTATGCCGTGTGCATAGCATTTCCTACGTATACGCGTACAAGGATTATATGGTTTAAAGAATTTACCGGTCAACTCACCTCTGCGCCCCCGAACTATGGATTTGAATTCTATTGGGTTATCTACTCGACTAGGAGCGTACTAATTACTGAAGTGGGTACTCGGGGCAGGCAAGAAGAACCTGAAGATTACTTTTTATGGTAACGACCTCTGATTCGCGGCTGGCGAAAAGCTACACCAAATTGAGCCCCTACTTGCAGCTTGCATTTTCAGGTTCTTATTGCCTGCCCCGAGTAGGAGCATGCATATGTCTAGAGGCACTCTTTCCATAAAACATTGTGGTAGATCGTTGGTAGCAATTAGCCTGCGATCTCCCATGATTGACACATGCAACAATATTAATCATACTCTTACAAATGGTGTTACTGGGACAGGTTGTTCTTAGGACGGATTATTCAAATTAAAGAACGTACTGCTGTGGGTGATCCTATTCGATCACATGATATCACTCGGAGAGGTTCACCAGAATCATGCTTACCCGCAAAAATGCCACGATAGAAACTTTAGCATAAACATTGCAACTTTTTGAGAGACAACTCTTTTATGGCAGCCCAAGTCAATTTTGGGCCGGTCATGTCGGTCATTCATTATCACTCGAAATAGCCCACCAGAAATCTGCCCCTGTTTTACTATTTATATGCACCTATCGTTTACCGGGTATTCGTGCATGGTCCCCTAAGGAGTGGTGGAACCTTATACATATTTGCCACCTGATCACGTAACTCATTGGTAACGACTTCCATTAACCTTCCTGTGCTGCGCCGCTCTCGACTGGTGTTAAATCCTGCCTTATCAGGCCACTGGAATCTGCAGCCAAGGAAGACGATTGTGGGGTTGGATCAGTATGTTTTAATTAGCGAGGAGAAACAGGCGTGTGTGGGATGCTATTCGGCATATCTAATATCCTTAATATTCATGGTAATTGAGACTCGATCGAACTAAGAGGAGGATACTGAACCCCTCGAATGTTCCAGGTTCCAAAGTCTGTTATGGGGTCGGGCACCAATGTCCCACTGTGATAAGATAAATTGACTTGCGATATCGATGGGTATTGCCATTGCTCTATTGACTAGGTGAAGAATGAAAAAGCAACATATAGCAGTACGTTTTCTGCCAAACATTCACCACTAAGCATGCATTACAAAAGTGTAGAAGCTGGGAGTCCCCGAAACTAACATACAAGGCAATATTATGAACAAATTGGTTTCACATACCACTTGGGGTGTTTCACAAATTAGGTTCTCTGTCCATATGGATCTTACCAACGCACATCTCCAATTAAGAACCTGACCTCCTGAATCACTACAAGTCACTCGGTTTATGAGTCGAACCAAAATCGGAGCTTGCCCGATACCTACACAAGCCCTGTTGATCCATATCATCTCTGTAACAGGATTCCAAGGCTTCCTATGTAGGGCACACACGTACGTATGAACTATGTTAACATATGTATAATGCATAACTACAGGCATATTAATATCGTGAATTATTAAAACCGCGCGTAGATCAAAAATCGGATCCGATGTCCAGGTCTGGGGGAATCGAAATTTCCCAGCGAAAATCGCCTTCTCTGTACACCAATTATCTGGGATTTGGTCGGGATGATTATTCGCCGGGACACCCAGTAGAGTAATCAGTAACGCGAGGGCATGTGCAACAGATATGGTGTGCACGGGGAATGGGTAGGTTATGGCGATAGCCGTTTGTGGTGGTATATATGTGGGAGTCGATAATTGATACAGCACAAGCACTGGCCTTGGATGCAATTCCCGTGACTTGAAATTGATATTGCACCATATCGGCCACGACCAATCAACCGCGCACGGTATCTGCGACACACGCATCCCATCCCCACATTTCGTGCGCCATAGATAAAACATCAGCTGTAGATCCGAGCATGTGCCAGGGACTCGGATATGTGGCACCCTTTTTTTTTTTTTTTTTCTTTCTCGCACGCTGGATGTGCGCATCTGGCTCAGAAGCTCAAACAAACCCGTACTTGATGTTATGATCGATGTTAGGCGGCCACATCAACGAAACAAACTTTGTTCTTGTAGCCTTAATTAATCCCTCGGCAGCAACATCATAGATAGGTAATTGCAATGGGAGTATGTGTGTGTAGGTATGTACGGGCTGGCAGTCGAAAGTGGGTTCTGTACACTTCGATTGATTCTGCACTAACTCACTCTCAGCTATGTTATGTAGGTACATACATCGTTACGGAGGGAGGGAGCGGAGGGGGATGGATGTGCACAAACAAACCGTAAATGCCAAAAAGCCGGGAAGGACGCATAAATATCAACATCTAATCCTCTTAGAGTGTCGTTGATTGAAATCCATCCCGTTGGGCCTGTCCTGTCTGGCGGATCCTCGGCAACAGCAACGTTTGACAAATTGCTGTTGGATCTCGGATGGAAAAAATTCCCCTTCTTGAGTAACTTGTAATCATCTCGGTAGACTGGTTATGTAGTGCAAATAACTACATAGATCCTTCGCAAACTCGGTCGTATCGGTCGTGTGTGCGTGCGTACTCTATTCTAGTTGGAGCTAGCTAGAAGTCAGAGGCCGGTATTCTCGGATGTGTGTTTGTCAGTATGTAGACATGGGGAGGGTCCAGTGAATACGGTATATACGAAGGGCCTACATACATGCACACCCCATTTGCAAGCTCCCCTATGAGTCATTACCACTCACACCCCCCCCAACAGCCGCAATGATTGGGTGCACGTGGATGGTGCCCGGCGATTGGTGTAAACCCAACACGCGACTCTGATTTGAGTAACGAAACGAACCCATCCTGCATTGCGTTCTGCAGCCAGCGACGAATTGGGTGGTTACGTATATATGGATGTATGCAGGTAGGAGAGTATCGAGGGGGATGTCTAAGCCTCAATCACTTTACTGTTCTGAAAAGAGTAGAGTACCTACATCACGTAGGTATGTATGTATGTACTGGGTTCGTTGCGGCTCCCCGATAGGGCTGAGAAATTTAAGTGATGAAGTGATCTCTTTTTTCATTACTTACTCTGGGGATCCAGGGGGATAGGCCAGGTGGTTCGTTTGTGCTGCTGGGATGGGATGGAGCTCGAGGGGAGGATCGTGGTTGTGGTGCTACTCGACATACATGTGTGTACCTAATTAACATGATGCCTAGGGCTACCTACACCATGCGCACTGAGCTCTGCTGCAGATCTGTTAAAGAAGAGAGGGAAAGTGCAGGGCAGGCTATACATATGTTCTCTGCTGGACTCCGAAGCACAACTCAAGGTAATTCTGTGGAACCGAGCAGCCCCCTTCCACGAGATTCAATTCCAAATATACACACATCATGTCTGAATCAGTATAACGTACGTATCTACCTGCTAGCTACTTTCAGTCTCGTATGTGGAGAGCCTCTGGTGATCCTAATCTCATGAGCTCATGGTTTCTCCGCCCGATTAGTTATACTCTATTCGATATTCCAGATCTCTCTCTCCACATATCTGTGCCTATGGCGGGTGATCCGGAAAAACGTTACTTCACTCTACTATATGGATAACGTGGAGGTCGACAAGGAGGCTCTATCTACATACATATTTGGATATTTAGCCTGGTTGGGGTGTGTATATATATTGAAATCCAAAACGGGGCAATGTTTCCGCTACAACTATATGGTTCCATGAAATCTGGGGTTTGGCATCTGTGATCAAAAGATCAAACCCGCCAGTTGCCCATATGGGGGTGGGAGGGTATATCGATATCATATCAAATGCCCAATTATCATAACAAGCGAGCATAAAGAGCATATGGGATGGTATCGATATCCCAGCCGGGCCCATGTGTGATCCGACGACATCCGGATATCCACTTCCACCAAAGAAAAAATGAAATAAACCCAATTAGTTCAAAAAAGAAAAGAAATGATATACGTATCCCCAAATCCCATATTTGTCCATCGAAAAAATAATATAAAAAAATAAATAAGGGATGAAACGAAAACCCACCTCCCCGTGCCATCGTATCGTATCGTACGTATCGGGACCGGCCGTTCCCACCAGTTGCTTTAACTAACCAGCTCTCTGTACCACTGAACCAGGTATCACACAGTTACACTGGGGAGGGGGAAACGGAACATATCACAACACTTGCACATCCACATCCATCACCCCCCTCCCCACAATAGGCCCAAGGCAACGAAATTTTTGTTTTTTGTTTTCCAAATATAGCTTTCAAATTTCCCTTCTTTGTAAAAAGGTTTTCGCATTTTCTCCACACCTGAAATATTGTGGGTACTGATCTGATCTGCTTCTACCGTACATGCCCGCCTGCCTAGCTAGCTCCGAGCTAAGTTGAGTACATGGATAGCTACAATGTAGCTTCCAGCATCCCCCTCCCCCGCGCGTCCGAAAAAAAAGACAGAAGACGAAGAAACCATAAAGGAAGCATAAAAAAAGAAATTAACCATCATGATACAAAAAAAAGAGATGAGGTAGAGAATGATAAAAAGATCCCCAAAAAATACTCCAGTAAATAAAAATAAAAGCACACAACTCCCATCGCTGTAAAGTCGTAGTCTACCGCCATTCATACATGTCGATCATCCTTCGTTCGAGCTGGTATACAGTATCCCATCTCTCTAATGCTACCCCCACCCCCCCAAATCCCCCCCACTAGTGCCCCAAACCCAACCGACCCACAAGGAAACAAAAAAGAAAGATGAAACAAAAAGAATTCGTACTCCCCGTCCTGTATAGCGCTGCGTAATCAAAGAAAGACAAAACACCATAAAACAATAAAAATTAAGGAAAAACACCGACACCCCCTTGATAAGGAAATATTCTATAGATAAAGTTGAGTAGTAGTAAAACATGACAAAAGAAATGGCGATGATGCTAATGATATGGTTACAAATGCTCCTGCTTGATCATGAGCGGCGGCGAATTTGAGGCATGTGAGTGCGCAGGACTTGAGTGGTCATCGTAGTAGTACTGGGTAGAGAAGAATGATGGATCTGGAGATTCTGAAACATTTGTTAGCTAAAATTCATGAGCAATCGAAAACCGGAGATATGATGCTTACCAGCAAGACCCGCGTAACTGAGCGAAAACGGGCTCATGGTCGTCTCGTCAAAGCACATTGAGCTTGACTTGGGAGTCATGTAGTCGCTGAGGTAGGTGGACGGGATCTTTGTCGACGGCAACGGAAGATATGACTGATCCGCGTTGCAAGTTGAATCCACGACCGAGGACATCGCAGGGGGTGATGAGTATGAAGAGTAGATGTACTGGCTATTTGATGAGTGGTAGTCCAGTGATGATTCACTCGACATGCCAGCTGCAGAAGGGTAGTAAGGCACCGGCGACGAAGATGAGTACGAATTTGAATTGTTGCTGCTGGCGGCACTCCTGTACTGAGTTGGGTATGCGGAGGAGGAAGAGGTAGTATACGAGCTCAAGGGCGGAAGGTAGACGCCTCTGTGATCGTGCTCGCTGTTGTCCATAAGACCTGTAAGTGGAGGAGACGACACCAGCGCCTGCTCAGCTGAGGACTCGCGGGTTGAGCGGCCATCTGTGTCTTCACCGTTGGGCGAGAGGGAGCGAGAAGCAGCTCTGCGCTCAAGGTCTTCGAGACGGCGCTTCAACTTCTTGCGGTAGTTGCGCTGAGCAATGCGGTTCTGTATCCGTCTGCGCTCAGCAAGATCTGAGATCTTTGTCCAGTCCTCATCCGGGTTTGTGCTTCCTCTGAACTCGGTCGTTGAGCTGGATGATACTCTTGAGGTCTGTCTGGCGGCGGTGGGGTACTGACTTGTGTCGACTGGTGCCATCGAGGACATTATGGGAGTGGAGTACGTATAGTGGTGGGCTTGATGGTTCATAGTGGGTGGTGAAATATGGGATTCTGAGATGCTGTTGTAGAAAGGCGTGATGATGAGATCTGTAGAAGTTGTTTCCCGACTATTGTCTATTGAAGAAACTTATGTGAGATTCGAGTTAAATGTTGGCGTCCTTATTCCTTTGACTTATATATCTCTCGGGGGCGACTCTGAGTGATATGGGATGATGCTGAGGGGATGAGTAGATGCTATGCTGCTAGTTGTAGTAGTAGTAAAGCTTGGACGGGAGGAATAATGAGATATAGCCAGACCAGAATGTGAGAAGGCCACAACTTAAGTACTCACGATTGCGATTTACCACACCTAGTCTAGCAAGTATGTAGCACACCCCTCCACACACCCCATCCACTCACACCCCCCATCCAATCCAATCCACACCTCTCGCTCTCCCCTTCTGCAGTCCAGCCTTACTCTCCCGATAGAACAAGCACAGAACATTCTTTGCGGATAGGAATTCCTCAATTTTGCCAAAGCACCGGGGTGGTGACACAGCCATGCACGTCGCCACATTTGGGCATCGACTGGCCAACCCTTGCTCCTGCTCCTGACCAAGCACCTTACATCCATTGTTTTTTAATTCATTTTTAGACCTTGGTTGGGGGGGGTGGTGGGGCGCCTTCCATTGGCTGAGGCTGCTGTGTTTATTTCGCTGCAGGCCACTGGAACTAGTCGCCGTAAGGCCAGGCGGGGGTGGCATCCCATTTCTGGAGCCTGGCGGAGTTAAACGGCTGCCATGTACGTTATGTTATGTAGGGATTGTTTGACCTTGGATGAGGAGGAAAATAGTAAACGTAGGAGGCTTTTACAGCCACACGCACGTAGGGCCGCCGGCCAGAGTATCTGATGTTGCTCGACAGGCCTACTCTACATACAGTAAGTGCTTGGGTATCTTACATAGAGTACTCCCTCACTTGCATTATTATTGACAGTTGGTACTATAATGA
Source organism: Morchella sextelata (assembly GCF_020137385.1). Taxonomy (NCBI): domain Eukaryota; kingdom Fungi; phylum Ascomycota; class Pezizomycetes; order Pezizales; family Morchellaceae; genus Morchella; species Morchella sextelata. The sequence continues at coordinate 491,092 of NW_025408616.1, forward strand.
CCGTGCACGGCCGTTACATAACTCGAAAAGGGACTTGCACATCTGCCCTATAATTCACAAAGCGTGAGTCGCGCTTGGATGACGATGGGCCCTGATTATTCATGGAGAAGGCGATCGGATTATCTCTGTAACTACCTGGTAGGTAGTTTACACCCCTAGTAGCCTTTCCGATACGGACTTAAGTTGAATTCAGCTAATAGCAGGAGCTGGATAAACACATTTCCTTTACGCGCGATTAATTGAGCGCAGAATTCATGAACCCACCTTTGCCCTACGGCTCTTAACTCCGTGATGGTGATGTCCATCACATTCATCATGGCAATCGTTAGGGGAAAGCGCTCCCGAAATAAACAATTGGTTTTACCTATTTTAAATTTCTACATCTGCATCTAGTCGTAGGGCAGATTCGAACAGAATTGCACACGAGAAGCAGTTATATGCCCAAGTGTAGAAAAAAAAAGTTTCTCCAGCATGGCCGCCCCTCCGTAAATAATTTTTAGGTTATGTGTCTGTATGTAGGTTAGGTTAGGTAGGGTCCTTTCTTTACTTAGACCCGAATTTGGTTTGGGTTAAGCATTGGATGAATTTGGATCCGATCAAGCGATGGTCTGGCGTTGCTGCTACGACTCGCACGAGTACTAGCAGCGATAAGAATAGTAACAGCCACCAGGCAACTTTGAGCGAGAGCGAGTGCGCCTCCCCCATGTCAAGCATGCATCGCCTGGGCAACACTTTCCACAACCACAACCACAACCACAACGTTGCAACCACAAGCACCATCACCACAAATACTACTGCTACAAAGAGGTGGAGAGAGTTGCCGGTTGCATTTGCATTGTCGATTAGTTGTATGCCCTATCATTTTAGGAAATATCAAACGAGGGTCCGAAAAATGCCTTGCAATAGAGTACCTACTTCCTATTATGTAGGTACGGTCTAGAGTCAGGGGATTGGGGGGTTGGAGGGGCTCGTTAATGATCCACGGCGGCTCAAATGGTGTAGCACGAGGAACCGGCGGAGAAACAGTTCATCGCAAGCATTAGGGAAACGCAAGAAGTGAATGTGGCACATGGAACGGGAACGCGATATTGACTTTGGAAAGCTGTTCTTTGTGTACCTATCTTCTCTCCTGGTAGAATTGGGCTCCCTCGCTCGTATGTCACTCTGTGTTGTTGATTCTGTGCTGCTCAATGTCTGTCTACTCAACTCACCATTAGACTTTGATACGTCTGCGTGGCCACGATGGTTTCTGTTTGACCACGCTGTATTTCCCCGTGTACCGTGTGTATCTCGAATTCGATCCTCCATCCCACAGGCGCCAGAGATCCAGAAGAGCCCTCCAATCCCGACGTCATTGCAAGCGATCTCGATTGCGGCGCAAACAATCTAGTTAATGCACCTACACACACCACACTCACTGCTTTACGCAAGAGAACCCATTGTCACGGCGAGCACCATCCTTGCCGGTCCTGAGGAATGACTGTTCTCCGATTTATCCAGCAACAGCAGCATTGCATAGGGCACAGCAGTTTGGTTGGAGTAACCAATTGACCAACCATGCGCCAGCCAACCAGCATCACCGCAACCACCGCTACCACCACACTCGGGCTATCAGCCTTATGTAGCGGGAAACATCCCCTGTCAAAATAAAGATATCACCCTTCAACCCAAATCGGAAGTGTAAGCACACTCGATCCATGGTGGCCCTTTGCCGAAAGGGCGGGGAAAAAAAGAGAAGTGAATTGTTTCTGCCCCTCCCGGAACCCCCGAGGGGGAGGGGGAGAGGGAGGAAGGGTCCTCTTTCATCAGAGCTACCCTACACATACCACTCCACTAGGCGAAGCGAGTTAGAGTACCCTGCGTGCTTGAATCTCAATGGAATTGATCGCCCACAGATATCATATATTCAAACTCAAAGGGAAGTTCCCAAGAGAGCAAGCTAACCTTTACAGCAGCCCTATCCTCGCATTTATTGCGTGCATGAGACCTCGAACTCGTATGGGGGGGAAACATTTCCACGATAGTCAAGCTTGAGCTGCTTGCTGGGGGGGAACAATCAGTTGGGCAGCACTCTAGTCTACAGTGTCAGGAATGGAATGCAATTAAAAAACTCCTGCACAAATAGATCGTGCCAGCATTCTTTTCCTCGCCCATAACTCTTTTCTTGACGGCAGTTTTTCGCTTTTGATCCCTAATCAGGTCGATAATGGAAATTGCCTTATTTTCTTTCGAACCTACTTTCCTACTCTAGCTTCATTCATTCTCTCTCGCTACGCCGAACCGGTACCGGTGGATATATGTAGCACCCTCAAACTAGATTCTGGCTACCCTGATGATTTATTGCGGACCGATCCGGCACAGCCTAATGAAAGAGGCACCATAGCATCGTGTGTTTCACGGAGGAATGCGACAACAACGTGCGTGTGGTACGGCGGGGGGAGGGGGAGAGTGGTGATCAAGCTCTCTCTCAAAAGAGCCGCCACGGAGGAGGCTCCGTATATCAATGCAGAAGATGCTCAAGGGTCTATCGCGCCGCATCTCTACATCTCCATGCCATGTTCCGGCCTACTCTACTTTCAGAGTGTACTTACATCCTGAGGCTCGCTTTACCAACAGTAACCACCCCAGAGTGGCTAGCGCGGACATGATTGAGACATCGTAAGGCAGTTGTGTGATGACAAAGAGGGCTGTACCTTTATATTTGTGCCCGTTTCGGGATAGCTGGTAGTACTAGCTGCCCCGAAATATCTTCATGTTCCTCTTCAGGGTTGGACCTGGCCCTGCATTTCCGGATGAACGTCACGAGGGAGTGGGATCGTTGACCGATATGATACCGTCTGTGCGCCCCATTGACGACGGTACTGTATCCGGGGGCGAAAGGAGATTAAGTTGTAGAGGCTTGTTTGGAGAACCTTCAGAGATTATTACGGTACGAGTGCTATTTTTTGCACTTGGGTTGTCGCTAACATTAAGTTCGTCCCGTATCTCCATGTAGCTAGAGAGATATCTACAGCCCTCGCTAAGGCCACACGCAAGGCTCGGTCGGTAGGGCATAAACTCTACAGCGTTGAAAGCTTATGCAGAGGAACCAGTATTCCCTCTTTCTTTGGTTACTACTCTACGGTAGTTATTGTTGCGGTCAATTACTCTACTCTACTCTACTCTACTCTACTCTACTCTACGTTTGCATTGGCAATTGATCACTACTACACACCCGCACGCGAGATTGGAGAGGGGAAAAAAACAGACGAGACATTATAATTATATATGTTATAGGAAACACGAACACTGCTCCTAAGTCAAGGAACAGGGATAATATGAGTGATGGGTTGTGATGCGAGTACGGTCGGGTAACGAAGGAACAAGCATAGAAAGGTACCGAGGGGTGTGGGGGCACCGGGTGCAACCACACTAGTATTAGGCTGTTGTGAGGGCACGCTTACTATTGGGTGTCTCACCCGGAACGGAATAGAAGCGGGGCATATGGCTGCAGGCCATTCTACTTAGGGAAGTAGCTCTAGGACAATAACATGATACAGCTCGGTTACTGGCAATTGCGGGGTTTATGGTTACGTGTCGGAATTAGAATGGAGGAACGGAACTATGCGGGGGCGCTTTTCTACTGGGGTTATCTTCGGGTTGATTATCTTATTCTATTATCGTTATCTCTTTAGTATTAGAAAGCGGGCCTTGGCATAGGTTCCAATATGTATAAATAGGGAGGGTTCTGCCTCGTCTTAGTGGCATCATCAGTCACTCAGCGAGCGGAATCCGGTTTACAATATTACAAGTTTAAAAGCTACAGAACTATCGCTTAGCATTGGCATTTCCCCAAACACTATATTGTACCTTATCCACTACGCTATTATTTTATCGATCGCATATTATCAACGTCCCGATAAGACAACTACTTGCTTAGACCAATACTTGAGAGTATTTTGTTTGTGGCGGATAGTCACCGTGCGCTCAAGTAAAAGAATAAGAAAGTAGTCTATTAGAAGGACTCTTTGATACCGTATGCATCCCCGAGTAGCGACAACAGCTATCAACAACTTTACTTGCACCACCTCTTTTGTCGTTCGCAGAGGCAGTGCTGAACACCTCTATTGCGGATACCTTGAGTACGCCGGGTTTTTTGCCGAAGCAGGTACTACTTGCACGTTCGAAGAACACGACCCGGAGATCCTCAACTATCCCGAACTCTTCCCCATCAAAGTCACCCTCCGTCAGCAATCCTACGGATTAGCTCACTCCGTCCCTTGGTTCGTCGCTCAACCCTGGTGCAGAAGGCAGCCACAGCTCAGAATCGAGCAACTTAGCGATGTCAAGGGGTCATCAGCAACAAATGGAGGAAGACTACAACATGGAGAGCTCGATCACCGTGAGAGATCGAGGTATAGTCGAGACCCAGGCGAGACAGCGCCACAGGAGGGATCTGGACATGCCGATCAGCGACCTCTTCAGATCGACTCAGCCGGCCGCATCCTATGGCCAACCCCGCTCCCGCAGGCAAGGGAACTACCGAGATTATTCCCCGTACAAAACGCCAATCAGGGAACGATCTTCTATTCCGAGGCCCTCGGTCCCCAGGGAAACGGACGAAGACGAGGATACGGATATGGACATAGAGGAACGCCGGATCGAGCACCCCTTTGGAGAAATCATCGGGCAAGAAATCGAACGGAGAGGAGCCCCAGTGGTTCAGCAACTGAGTCGCGGACTTGGAGACCTCACTGTGAGCGTCCAAGACCTGCCCGCAATCAGGGAAATTACTCGGCAGCACGCGGCGCAGCTTACCCGGCAGCACGAAGAACAGACCAAACTCATCCGCGAATTACAGATGAAGTTCAACCAGGACCAAGAAGAACGGGAGCGCCGAGAAGGGTATATCCTCGCGCAAGTGCGGGCAGAGACAGCCGCAACCACTACGAACCTCGGCCAAGTCTTGGAGCAGATCGTCACCACTACTAGGGCCCATCAACAGCGGCAGGAAGAGCAGGCCCAGCACATAACCATGCTGGCTGACTGGATTCAAAGACTGCCGAAAGATGGTCCAGCCCAAGTCCCAGAAGGCGTAGCAGCCACACTAGCACAATTGGAAAGGACCATGCAGCAGCAGGTCTCCTTGGTAGATGGGTTCTCTGGAACAAAGACGGCCTTAGAAGAAATGGTGGAGCAGATGAAGGAAACAGCCCGTAAAGCGGCTGCGGAAAAACCACTGGCCCCAGAAACAGGTGGCGGCGGATCAGGCCCACCTCCCCAACCACCTCCCCAACAACCAGTCGTCCCTCCAGCTGGCTCCGAATCCAGTGAAGGCCTCGAAGACCAAAGCCAACAAGGGAAGCAAGGAGGTCAAGGAGCACAAGGGGGAGGTAACGGGAATGGCAATAAGGGAGGTAACGCCCCGGAAGCACCCGGATCATCCCCATCGGATTCCTCAGACTCGGAAGGCGAACGCCGCAAGCGGCTGGAACGGAAAAAACGAAGACAGGAAAGGAGGCGCCAACGAGAGCAAGAACTTTCGTACCCCCCTCGCGCCACCGTAGGCGATGCACCCAAAAAGGCCAACATTCCCTTCTCTGGAAGAGCCGATCAAGACGTAAGACTCTGGATCGACCAGATGGAGATTCTAATCAGTCTCCAGAAAAAGGTCCAATGGGATGACGGCACCAAGATTATGTGGGCATCCCTCGAGTTTACCGGTAGTGCGGCGAACTTTTGGCGGAACTTTACGGAGAGGTTGGCTGTGGATAGAAGCATCGGAACCTGGGAACGGTTCAAACAGGAACTTCGCACCCAATATGGCAATCGTACGAGTCAGGAACAGGCTAAGCAGAAGATGGACAAGCTCCGTCAAACTGGCCCAATCGACGACTACATTAACGAGATGCAGAACCTGGAATGGGATGCACGAGTTGGACCAGTTGTCATGAGGTCCATGATCCTAACAGGAATAAACTCCTCGCTGGAACAGAGGCTCTCTAACGCGATTGAGGAGCCTGAAGATTTCGTGGACTGGTTAGCCTGGGTACGAAAAGTTGGACGTAAGGACCACGAGGTGAAGGCTCGGAAGGAAATCCTGCGAGGTAAAGACACTGTGAAACCTCGCGAGGAGAAAACGGAACGGCGGAAATCGCGCAACAACGCAAATCCCCGGAAAACTTTTCCCGCATCAGCCAACAACTCCAAGACCTCGGATGACTTAGGTGTTACCAAGGAAGAGAAGGAGAAATGGCAAAAGGAAGGAAAGTGTTTCCGTTGTGGTAGAGATAACCACTTCGTAAAGGATTGCGTGGCGACGAGCAAGGTCAGGTTAACGAACCTGAAGAGAAAAGAATATCCTTCCGGGAGAAAGGACCACGGAAGGGAGGGTGATAAGAAACGAAAGTTGGGGCCACAAAATGAGGTATTTAGGGCAAGGATTACGAATTTGGAGGACTAAATTGATTGGGTATTTCTATTTATGCGGTGTTTTATTCTATGTTGTATTACGGCTTTTCTATTCTGTTTTGGAAGGAAGACTTTTCGAAGGGATCGGGTTATGTTATGTTCTATCGGTTTTGTTATTTTGCGCAATCTAAATTCTCTCTACACACATTTCGAGAAGCGGGGTCACATTCCGAAAACGCCTGGTGCATAAGTGTTGTACTATGATTTGATCAACGCTCGAATTTTCTATATAAACTCCCTCGCCCCGCGCTCGGAACAAGAACTATCAACATCAACCCACTCATACCCAAGAACAATCTACCTTACCCTACACTTTCAAAACATACGAACATGTCTTCATACAATCAAGAAACCCGCCTTGAGATTGAGATCTCTTGGAACCACCCCGCAACTAGTACCCAACATGCAGAAACAGTCAACGCACTCCTAGACAGCGGAACAGAGGACTGGGTTATGTCCTGGAACTGTGTCCACCGTCTCAAGATCCCAACTCAACCTCGACCCAAGCCCCTCATCATCAGACAGGCTGACGGTACCCCTATGCCTAACTCCGGCACTTACATCACCCAATCTCTTACCCTCCGTGTCGGCAACCATCTAGACAGAGACATCGTCTGTGAGGTTGGCTCATTCGCAGGAGAAGACCTCGTCATACCACATCGATGGCTCAAGGAGCATCAACCTACCATACATTGGGGACAGAACAAGGTCACCTTCGACAACATCAATTGTCAAGTGAAGGGATGCTTCAGGACCATGTATGATATATACGAAGAAGACCCAGAAGAGCTAGTCATCAGGCTGTTGAGGTCGTCACCCGAGACACAGATGATGATCGAGCAACACCCCTTCTGGGCAAGGGCATTGGTAGGCGAGACTCTCGCTAGTGCTATACCGATGGAGTACCAGGACTTCGTCGACGTCTTCTCTAAGGAGGGAGCAGATCGACTACCTGATCACTCTGAATGGGATCACACCATTCCCCTTATGGAAGGAAAGCAGCCCCCATGGGGACCGATCTATGCGCTCTCCCCAGTGGAACAAAAGGCACTCCGAGAGTACTTGGACGAAATGCTAGCCTCTGGCAAAATAGTCCCCTCCACCAGTCCGGCAGCAGCACCGATCCTGTTCGTGAAGAAAGCCAATGGAAAACTGAGGTTATGCGTAGACTTTCGTGGCTTAAATGCTATCACGGTCAAGAATCGCTACCCCCTTCCACTCATGACAGAGTTGGCCGATTCGACGAAAGGAGCAGAGTTCTTCACTAAGATCGACCTGAAAAATGGCTATAACTTGATTAGGATTGCTGCTGGCGAGGAATGGAAAACAGCTTTCAGAACGAAGTACGGCCACTTTGAATATAGGGTAATGCCCTTCGGTTTAACCAACGCACCGGCGTCGTTCCAGGTCATGGTCAATACCATATTCAAGGATCTTTTAGATCAAGGCGTAGTAGTCTACTTGGATGATATTCTAATATATTCAAAGACTAAGGAAGAGCATACGACTCTTGTGAGGAAGATATTGGGGCGACTGCAACAAAACCATCTATACGGGAACCTCGAGAAAACGGAATGGTACAAACAGGAGGTAGAATTCTTGGGATTTGTACTATCAGGGAAAGGGAACCAGGTTTCGCCTAAGAAGGTGAAGGCAATCACGGAATGGTTACCACCCACTAAGGTCAAGGAACTCCAATGTTTCCTCGGATTCGCCAACTTCCTACGACGGTTCATCCACAGGTACTCCGAAGTTTGCCGACCAATGACCGATCTCCTGAAGAAAGGTTCCGTATGGCGATGGAGCAGTGAACAGCAAAGTGCTTTCGACGAACTCAAGGAGAGATTTACGTCTGCCCCAATACTACGACACTATGACGAACACCGTGAAGCGATCATAGAAACTGACGCGAGTGACTGGGCAGAGGCCGCGGTACTCTCTCAGGTGTTCGAGGACGGTATTCTACACCCGGTAGCTTACCACTCTCGCAAGTTCAACGAGGCAGAGGTAAACTACGAGATCTATGACAAGGAGATGCTCGCTATAGTTTCTGCCCTCTTGACTTGGAGACATTGGCTGGAAGGAACGGACATTCCTATCCAGATACATTCGGATCATCAGAACCTACAGTACTTCACAACGACCAAGAAGTTGTCAAGAAGACAAGCCAGGTGGGCCGAAAAGATAGCACCTTTTCGCTTCAGGATTCATTACCGACCAGGCGAAAAGAATGGCAAGCCAGATGCACTCACAAGGCGCCCAGAGTTCGCTATGGAAGGGGGAGTAATGCGTGAACAACCCGTAAAACAGTTGCTCAGCGCAGAACAATTTGTCAGAAAATCACGGACCAGTGTAGAAACTGGCCCTGAAATCATTGGCAACCCCGAAGAAGGATGGATTCCGTTGGATCAGTGGTACGACATACCAGGTACTGAGCTGCCTCAGCCACTACAAGACTGGTATGAACAGGACAGACAATGGGTTCGGAGAGTGTTCCTGGATGAACCTCTCCCTGATGCAAACCTTGAAGTCTTCGGGACAGAGGAAGCTGATGCCGTAATAACGGAGCTTGCCACTGAGTGGACCCCGGGATCGAATGAGGCCACCCACGATGGTCGTTGGGTAGTGCCAGGATACGCGGTCAGACAAGTCATCGAGGATCATCATGACAGACCCGTAGCAGGGCATCTAGGAAGGGATAAAACCCTTGAGTTGATCGATAGGAACTACTGGTGGCCAGGAATGTCCACGGATGTAGCCAACTTCGTCAAGACTTGCGACGTGTGCCAGAGAGCCAAGCAACGTCGGAGACACTTGTCACTCCCTCAACCCCTAGAGTTAGCCACCACACCTTGGACTGATATCTCAATGGATTTCGTAGTAGAAATGCCAAAGGAGAAATCAGGATTCCGTAACGTATTGGTGGTCGTGGACCGTTTTACGAAAATGGCTCACTTCATTCCAATGACGGGAATCAACGCGGAACAGACCGCTAACGCCTTTGTCAAGGACATTTGGCGCTTTCACGGACTTCCTAGGAGCATTGTCTCTGACAGAGGAACCCAGTTCGTGTCGGCATTCTGGGCTGCGATCACAGAACGACTAGGGATTCGTAGGAGACTCTCGACCTCGTTCCACCCACAGACGGATGGACAAACAGAAAAGACCAACCAGCACCTCGAATCCTACATCCGGGCCTATACCGCAGGAACAGGGAAGAAATGGAAGGACCTACTACCGATCTGCGAGTACGCATATAACAATGCAAAGCACTCGTCAACTGGACAGTCACCGTTCTATTGCAACTATGGTTTCCACCCACGAACAGACTGGCCAACGGACGCGAAAATCGGACAGCTGGATGATAAGGGAAACACCTACCTGGAAGACCTTCTCCTAGCCCACGAGTCAGCGAGAGACACGCTGCAAAAGACTTTTGACAGGATGGCGTCAAGGCCAGGGCCAGCAGTTCAGCGGTTCACAATCGGTCAAAAGGTCTTGCTGGATACTCGGAACCTCGGTGGTTACAATAAATGGTCGGACAAGTTTACAGGCCCCTTCGAGGTTGCCGCGGCTGTAGGAAATAGGGCTTATAGATTGAATCTTCCGGCAGAATGGAAGGTTCATGACGTATTCCACGAGATGTTGCTGAGACCTTATCGAGAGGACCCCAACCCGGGCAGGCAGCAGAATACACGAAAACGACTAGCAACACCCGACCCTCAAGAGGCACTCTTAGATGAGAACTTCAAACCGGTCACCAACACTCGGCCCCATACGCGGAGCCAAGGGCCCGTCACCAACTCGAGACGACCTCTGAAACGACAGCGGACTAGGGAAGACTAGCTCGATACCTTTCCTACTCTATGACTTTTCCCAAAGGGTTTTTATCATAGAGAGGTTTTAACGGTCGAGGGCGACGTCTAGGAAGGGGGAGTAGTGTTATAGGAAACACGAACACTGCTCCTAAGTCAAGGAACAGGGATAATATGAGTGATGGGTTGTGATGCGAGTACGGTCGGGTAACGAAGGAACAAGCATAGAAAGGTACCGAGGGGTGTGGGGGCACCGGGTGCAACCACACTAGTATTAGGCTGTTGTGAGGGCACGCTTACTATTGGGTGTCTCACCCGGAACGGAATAGAAGCGGGGCATATGGCTGCAGGCCATTCTACTTAGGGAAGTAGCTCTAGGACAATAACATGATACAGCTCGGTTACTGGCAATTGCGGGGTTTATGGTTACGTGTCGGAATTAGAATGGAGGAACGGAACTATGCGGGGGCGCTTTTCTACTGGGGTTATCTTCGGGTTGATTATCTTATTCTATTATCGTTATCTCTTTAGTATTAGAAAGCGGGCCTTGGCATAGGTTCCAATATGTATAAATAGGGAGGGTTCTGCCTCGTCTTAGTGGCATCATCAGTCACTCAGCGAGCGGAATCCGGTTTACAATATTACAAGTTTAAAAGCTACAGAACTATCGCTTAGCATTGGCATTTCCCCAAACAATATATTACCAGGTGTTTGAATTGAGGCTCTGGCTTCCCCACGAGGCTCCGGCCCATGAGTTTGAGGCTCAATTAAGGGGGGGGACCCAAATACTTTAATGCATTGATGGGGAGATCTCTCGAGCGAGACATATCCAACCATTCGTGTCGCACAGCACAACTGCGTTGACTAATTATAGTACCCAGAGTAGAGCACTCTACCTAACCAACTCTACTCTGCGATATATGCAGGTAAATATAGCCAGGGTTAGGTAGAATGTGTGTGGCCTGTTCCTGTTTGGGTGCTATCTCCGTGCAGGACTCTGGGGCCCAGGGAATCTCAACAGAGATCGTGGCTATGTCGAAATACCCACGATGGAGATGTATGTTTGGGAGAGTAGGGACATACATTCCTTTCAGCCCTAACTCTAATAGCCCCTCGACGTCCCTTGGCCCGGGGGCATGTAGGTTAGTACCTGCATGCGGCTGCTAGAGCCGCCGGCCGCCGCCGTCGGCGTACTCTCGAGTACCTAGCCCAGTGGAGGTGGTGAACCGGCGGTACGGCGTACCTTACTCTACCCTACCTTGGCTCCCTAGGGTGCGATAGATTATGAGACAGAGACAGAGACAGAGACAGGAAGGAAGATAGACGGTGGCTTGATGGCTGAGCTGTAATCCACGGATCCAACAACTAGCGTCATTTACAATTACTCTATGTACCTTGGACAGCGACAGTGACAGCGACAGCGACAGACAGTGACAGGCCGTCTGGATAGCCACATCCACAACCGCATCGTGAGTCTTGCATTAGGGGCGTAACACTCTGGCTTCTACCTACAGCCTCCGGTAGAATTATTGCGGAAAGGTGGCGTTGGAGAATCGCTCTGTTCTCGGCGTGATCGTTGTCTCTGTTTTCCACAATAATTCTACCGGAGGCTGTACTCTACTCTGGCTCCCACTCTATCCAGATAGCCACAGTTGCAGTCTCAAGTGTAGAGTAGAAATGCGCTCCCACTGGCTACAAAAAACCGCGCAGATGCGCCTGCAGGGACCTGCACTAACGGGTGCCCATTTCTACACCTTGCACACGAGTGGGGGGTCACCTGCACCCTGTGTTCTTTCTAGAAGCTCGCCGCATGCGTGCTAGTGCTGCAGATGACGAAATGGTACAGGAGGGATTTTTGTTGATGACTCTGCGGCTGTGGGGAGGGGGGTGTAGGGTGGTAGGGCAGGGAAGGAGGGATAGGAATAGGGATAGCAACAGCCTTATGACCAAGCTGCAGGATTCGGATAGGGCTGCAGTGGGTTGGGTTCGGGGTGGTCCGGTGAGACTTGGCTTGGTGGTAGAGGTGGTAGAGGTGCTGGGGTGGTTCGCCATGGGAGTAGAGTAAGTAGTGTCGGAGAGGAGCGATAGCGAGTGAGAGGGCTGGGGGGAGGGTGAGGGGTTACGATAGTGGGATAGGGATAAGGATAGGGATAGGGATTCTGTTGCTTTAGGTGTTTTAGTGAGAGGGGGATTTACAGTAACAGCCTATCATCAAGCGTATCAGTGAGTTTGTTGTATCATGAAGTTTACTTTTTACTCTACATTGTTTAATTATGGCATGGCATTCATACACGACACCGCACGACTTTTGGCAGATTGCCCAAGTACTCTACTCTGTAACCACCTCGTGGCCCGCCACGCCTGCCCGCCGGCCACGGACATGCTTGACTGCCAGCACAACAGCCAGCTAACAGACGCCGACCAGGGCTTAATCGAAAACAAAAACACTCGGGCCCACTGTTGGATCATGCCATGCCATCCAATCCAATCCGGGAAGGGAAGGGAAGAAAGAGGGAGGGTAGGAAGGGTACATTCCCTTCCCCTGTACAATTTGTTACATGCCAATATAGTCTCGTACCCATCCCCTACTTAGCAGCAAGCTGCTCAGTAATGCCCTGGAAGCATGGAAGTAGACGGGTTGGGGACGAGCCTAATGCCAATATTACTCCAGACATTAAGGTTACGCCCCGGTCGATTCCCTCAGCCAGTAGGACCCTAGGGAGGAGCCGACAGATAGCATAGGGCTGAAGGCACTGTACCAAAACAGGCAAGGTTCGCACCGGTAGGGTAGAGTACCGTGCACGTATCGAATGATTCTACGTGTAAGGTACATGTATGTATGTAGGGTAGGTACATCAAGAGTAGGGGGACAATCGAGCTAGGGTAGGGGAATGTTCCGGAAGCCAGGTTCTTCCTGGGATACTGTAGGGCTGGCTGACTGGTACATGGTCGGATTGGGTTGGGTTGGGTTGGGTTGGGTTGAGAGTGGTGGCTGGGTATGGGGGTTTGATCTGGTCCTACGTGGAGGAGAGGAGGTAAGGTACTTGCTGGATATCCGATCCTATGGTGTGTGCAGGTACGTGGAGATGGTATTACATGTACCTTAGTACTATACTCTACTATATCTAGTTAGCTAGAGTAGACTGATAGTAGTATTGGTACTGGAGGGTAAAATTACTGTAGGTGATTGGATGGCTTTGTACATCGTCACTTACTACAACACTACACTGCTTCATACTACAGTAGATGGTTTGGCATGGCCCGTACATACATGTACATGTACGTATGCTTAGCTTGCCCTCTAGTATCATGTCAAAGTATGTATCTATTCTGCCTCGAGCTAGCTCCTACTCTGCCTTTCCGTTACTCTAGATCAAGATCTAGATCATCATCTGTCTATCTGCATACATAAATTGCTTTTTTGAACTACGTACGAGTAAATTGAGACAATATCACGAGAAACCTAACTTTTTTTCCGAGAGAGAATTAGAAAACAAGACTTGATTCATATTGTACGCACCAATTGGACACTGCAGTGGCGGTGGGTAATTCACGCAATTACTCTTATACTCTAGGCTGCTGCTAGCTGAGGATCCCATCATGTCGGTGGTGTTTTTCATGAATCAATTTGATAGACATGTATGTACGTACAGGATAGATTTCATGGAATTCAAGACACGAAATGACTCTACAAGTGCAATTGTAACTTGGAAAAAAACTAAAAAAAGCCACCACCAAAACTCGATCATCACTATTACTGCCACGTACCAGCACTTGTTTAAACTTCACGAGCTCCAGAGATGATGGTCATGATCGTGATATGATACGTATGGAGAACAATATCGATATCGAATATCCAATTGGCCATGACGGAAAAAGCCACCACCGGAAATCTGTCAGAATGATCCTGGAAATCATGAGTGTAATACTTCCAGGAATCAGATCTCGTGCCCGAAACTCTACGTAAACGAGCCAAAGAATTCGAAAAAAAAACAAAAAAAGCGAAACAGAAACAAGGCCCAGCCCAGAGACTGAGAGATCTTAGTAGTCCCGTTAAGCCTCTGTCTCTCTCTCTATCTACCATCTCCCTGTGTCTCTAGTGCATGCTCTCCATCTCCCGGGTTTAATTTTCTTCGTCTAGTGCTCTCTACAGATAATCCCGAGACCGCAGCCATAAGCCCAAACAAGCCACCGAATCCCCCCCCCCCCCCCGGGCCCAAAACCATGATCACTGACACCACCCCCCGGCACCTGACGTATGGCAAATCAATCACGATACGATACGATAAGATACGATACGATACCGCCCGCTGCCATGCCACCCACTGTAAGACCCGTGCGGAATCGGATCTCACCGACTTCCCCCCGCAATCTACTCTACGGTTGCGGCGGTGGTCTATTGGCAGCGGTGCCGGTAGGTTGAGATGGATGACACGTGCATACATACATTTACATTTACTGCACCGTACCGGCCGCCGTTGGCGAAACGAAAAACGAAACGAGCAGATCTACCCTATCGGCCGGATCGGGCTGCTCTACTCGTATGTTCTGTTTTTACTTGCTACGGTGCCGACCTACCTATCTCGATTCCAACTGCCCGCGCGCGCGCCGCCATCCCACATGCCGAGTGAGTGAGTGAGTGAGTGAGTGAGTGAGCTTTCCGACTAGAGGACAGGCTTCCGAGATGGATGGATCGGGTTGGGACGCTGGTTACAATAGGTGAATTATTAAGCTCCCCACCATCCACGCCTTGTCTGCGCTCTGCGAGCCCGCATCCTCTCTCTCCCCTCACCCCAGTAACCTCTCTCTCTCTTCTCCATGTAGTAACCTACACACTCTACCGTCTACCGTGGAGTGGTGTGTGAGCCTTGGCCAGAGCACCCTACATGACATACAACACCCACGCCCCTGCCCGTGCATGCATGTGTGCGGTAGGGCTGAACTACAGTGCGGACTAACTAGGCCCAAAGTGGGAGGGAGAGAGAGAGAGAGAGAGAAGGCACTTCAGCCCTGGAAGTAACCCGGTGCATACATGTGTGTATGCATGGGGGCGGGCTGACATATTCTATCGAGCGCTTGAGTGCTTGAGTGCTCTTGTCTAGAGCAGTACTCTAGAGAGAGTGGATAGAGTGAAGCAAGCAAGTGGCGTATTGTAGGTAGGAAAAACAAGATGCAGGGAACTCAGCTGAGCGTCATCGGCATAGGGCTGAAGATTAATCGCTGGACACCGTACTGCCGTTTATCTGCTCGGTTAGCTAGCAAACTACATAGCATTCTCGGAGACCGATATGGTGCCTGCTGGTTGGCTGGCTGGCTAGCTGCTTGGCTTGGGTTGGGTTGGCTGGCTGGCTAGCTGCTTGGCTTGGGTTGGCGGTGCTGCCTTGAGTAGCTACTCTTGGGGGAAGGAAGGGTTGTGGGTGGTGATATCAGAGATCTGGTGAGGGACTGGATCGTGACGGGATGGACATGGTTCGTGGGGTTGGGGTTTCTGTGCTTCTACATCTTGACACTCGAGAGGAACAGGATCGGGGGGGGGCTAGATGTGAGGCGAGGCGGGGTGACTAACTACTGTATCTTTACTGCAGTCGCAGTGTCTTGGATTTGAGTAGCTATCGAGAATGGAATGGATTTCATCGTTATTGCTATCGTGATCATGATCAATTCTGCCTTTAGTCCGCAGCATCAATCATTCTCCGCGAGATCTCAATAAAACAAACAACCAGTAGAGCAGAGTAGAATAAACCAAAACCCAACCACCGACCCTCTACCTAGATGCCCATCGATCCCATCCCATCCCATTACCCACCTACCTACGTTTTTTCAGCTACACCTCAGCCGTACCTCCGAGACAAGCAAAAACCGGAAATGAAACATTCTAGTTCTAGCCCCATATATGCAAACTACTTGTTTCTACCTAACCCACCTACATCTAATTACTAGCTTGTTGAATTCTGAAAATGATGCAGATACGGTTATGTAAACCAAAGCACTAGCTCGCTGCTTGACCGGACTGGCTCTTGATCGGTGTATCACTGGCTCTTTCGGCGCACACACTACCTAGCCTCCCTAGGCCCCCCTCGAATTCCTGCTAGTTAGCAGGAATCCCCGTTAGATTACGTCCTATAATTACATCTCCTCACCTATGACATTTGCGAGAACAGAAAAGAGAAAAAAAAAAAATCCGGTGACCGGTATTGGAAACTATCTTTTTTGTTCGGCGTGGCAGCTGAATTATCTATTTATGTTTCAAGTAGTTAGTTGTGATTCCAATGTTGGGAATTGCAAAACGGAAGTATTGCCGGTGAGCTGAACGTGAGCGTTTCGGCCGATTGTATGGTACCTGCTAGCTAGGTAGGAGGTGGGGGAGAGGTCGGGGGGGGGGCTTGTAGTTAGTTGTAGGTAGCAGGATGGGGAGTGTAGATGGCCGGTACATAGTGGGATATGATATGTTACAGGTGTATATCTGTATTCTGGTATAAGGAGATTATATTGTACTACTAGGGGGGACCACGGTAGTTACTTGGGTTGGCTGGATGATCGTGACCCGGTACTTAATCTTTGCATATATGTGGCTTGATATTGCGATCCGATCGTCGACGTTAATGTGGATATTGGCTTTTGTTCTCGGTATATCTGATTGCTGGATTGATTGGATAGTTGGGCTCAGCATATTGAGGGCCTGTGGGTTTATCACTCGCTGTGTATGTGCGCTAGGTAGTTATTTGCCCCGTTATCAATTGGCCAATTAGGTGGTGGTGGAGACAGCACTTCTAGCTAGCCAGAGCTAGCTGAGATGTTTAATTAGCAATAGACTGGCAGCCAGTAGTTGATTGAGGAATTGGTTCTTTCTTTGAATCCAAGTGTTTCTTGTCTGAAACATAGTCTTTGATAGATGCTTGATCTGGCGATATCCGGCTGGGGGTAGCTGGGGTTTGATATCTGTGTCTTTGACTGGATCCGAGTATTAAGTGTGGTACGGTGGTAGTGTCGATATCGTTACCCGTCAAGTGCTGCCAAGCTAGCTTGATAGAAACCGAAGCTTGGCCCGTAAGTGTGGGGTCGCGATTGATCAACTGAACGGGCCAAGCACTACGTACTGGTAGAGAAGCTTATTTAGTTTTTCGGGCTCTATGTTGTCGGCCGCTGGTGCGGTTGTTCAAGTGTAACACCCCTCCATCGTAATATAGTGCCCGAGCTAATTAATTAAGCGTTGCCTTAGGCGCACATATGGCTTTTTGTGATAATTGAAGAGTATAATTTCTTCTGATTCCTTTTTTTTATTTTATTGTTATCTCTGGGTCGGTGGTTTCCTGAATTATCCTTGAGGTGAAACATGCAATGCACAATGACGGGTCATTGATGGTATTTTTGATACTTCGAGAGGAGTTGCCTCCGATGCTTATGGTGCCCGTGCGTATGTGATCACGGATTATCACTCGATTTATATCAGTGCTAATGATGTACATGTAGCTACATGTATATATCTTATCTTATCTTCAACCCAACCAATACTCAAACTGCCTCATGGAAAAAGAGCCCTTTGAAACGCCGTTGTGGAGTATGTAGTAGACAGAATTGATACCTGGACCCTAGACTTTGCAAATTTGCCTTCTTGTGAGTATTAGATTTATGGTTTTATCAACTCGAGTACACGTACGTGTGTCCTAAAGAGACATGTTGCCGGACCACAGCATGTTGAAAGGTTGCATCGAAGGTTATCTTCCTTCGAGGAAACTGAGCCTTTGAACAAACTAACACAGCATTGAGGGGATGACTGCTGGAGAACATCGTTCCGTGAATTCACCTATTGACTTCATCATCGTCTAACCTCAGCGCCTTACCTGCTGCCAGAGATTCCTTCATCTTCATCGCTGGGGTGATCATTCACAAGGCTGGCTGCATCTTTGGCCAGTTTTCCAGCTCGAGGTCAGGATTTCTTTAGAAACCTGGATCGTTGCGGTGTTGTGCTGCGAATGATATCTCGTGATTGAGGCTCCGAAGCGACACTCACAACCCCCCACCGCCGTGCCACCCCCGCCAAACGCACCTCGCGACGTTCAAATCCGCAATTGATCACCACCATGATCTCACGACTTCCCCGACAACTGCGGAAACCCCCAAGGGTCTTCTGCCCATCCTCCTCTTTTATCAGAATCACGAGCGGGCGTCGGTGTTTCTCCTCCGAGACCAGCACCAGTACCAGCACCACCCCAACCCCCGCCGACGCAGCCTCCTCGCAACCCCCGCCGACAGCGCCCAAGCAGACGCCCCCCCTCCGCCTTATCCGCGACGCCGCCGACTACCACACCGCAAACTGCATCAACAGGAACTACGCCGGCCTCTCCGCAAACCCCGCGCGCATCGTCGCCCTCCACTCCGAACTCACCGCGCTCGAAAACAGCGCCCGCTCCGCCCGCGAGGAGAAGAATGCCGTCCTCTCCAGCATCAAATCGTACGCCAAAAAGCACCACGCCCCGCCCCCGGCGGATCTCCACGCCTCTGCAAAACATCTCAAGGCCCACATCGCGACCCTGACCGAGTCCGAATCGCGGCTGGAAGAGGAACTGCGCTCCCTAGCACTCGCCCTGCCCAACCGCACCCACGTCGAGACCCCCGTCGGCGCCGAACCGCGCCTCCTGGGCTACATCAACGAGGGCCTTGCCAAAACCACTGACTGGGCGTCCAAAAAGTCCCACACCGACATTGGCGAAGAGTTGGGCCTCCTCGACTTTGCCTCCGCCTCCACCGTCAGCGGGTGGGGATGGTACTACCTCCTCGACGACCTCGTCCTCCTCGAGCAGGCACTCATCAACTACGCGCTCACCACCGCGCGCACGTCCGGCTGGCGCCTCGTCTCACCGCCCAGCATCGTATACTTGCACATCGCCTCCGCCGCGGGCTTCCGGCCTCGCGACGCGAACGGCGAGCAGCAGGTGTACGCCCTCGAGACGGCCGACGGCAAGATCCCGCATTCGCTCGCAGGCACCGCCGAGATCCCACTGGCGGGGTTGGGCGCGGGCCGGGTATTTGAGGCCGCCGAACTCCCGCTAAAGGTCGTGGGCGCAGGGCGCGCGTACCGTGCGGAGGCGGGCGCCCGGGGCGTGGAGAGTAAGGGCCTATACCGCGTTCACGAGTTCACAAAGGTGGAGCTGTTCGCATGGACGCCTGCCGACGATGCGGCGGTTAACGACCAGGGCGGCAATGTCGTCCCCGCCCCGGACTCAGCAGCGGAGCGGGTGTTTACGGAGATGCTGGAGTTCCAGAAGAACCTCATTTCGAGCCTAGGTCTCTATGCGCGGGTGCTCGAGATGCCGACCAAGGACCTGGGCGCGAGTGCGTGTCGCAAGATCGATATCGAGGTGTACATGCCCTCGCGGTCGGGCAAGGATCCGTGGGGCGAGGTGTCGAGTTTGAGTAACTGCACGGACTATCAGGCGCGCAGATTAGATACCCGGGTCAAGGACTCCAGTGGAGGAAGAGGGTTTGTGTGGACGCTGAATGGGACGGCGGTGGCGGTGCCGAGGATGCTGATTGCGTTGTTGGAGTATGGGTATGAGGAGGGGGTGGGGGTGAGGGTGCCGGAGGTGTTGCAGCCGTTTATGGGGGGCGTGGACGTTATTAGGCGGCGGTAGTGGGGGCGCGGGGAGGTTGTATATAGGATATTTTTTTATAGACGGTTGTTAGACTTGGAAAGTGTTTGAATGTGCTGTTGTGATGTAGGGAAATGATTGACTTGCGGGGTTCTCGTAAGTGGCATGGGAGGTGAGGAGAGTGGGATCACAGCTGGATAGATAGCTAGCTGTCCATAATACAACCCGGACCGTCTCATCTCTCTCTGGATCTAAAACATCCCGGGCAGTAAGAAACACAGAAACACCACAGAAAGATCGTGAACGTACCGTTCCTACCCCATCACCGTATAACCCCCCTAGTTCTCCCACACAAACCAAGCTAGGCGGCACATCGAGCTAAACCAATCGAGTGACCGCATGTGACCGATCCCGCGACTGATTTCATGGATGATCACTCGATCGCTCGATTTTGGTTTCTCATTCCTAGGAGAAAGTGGAGTAGTAGTAGCTATAGGTGGTGTCGCGGTATACGTCGTGGCGGCGGTTTTGGTTCTAATAGTGTTGTGACGGGTGGGACTGGACCATGGAGTGATGGCGGGGTTGAAGTGGTAGGTGGGACTGGTGACTGGATGTGTTTCCTTGGTTATTCAGGGGGCTACATCTAGATAAGTAAAGGTTCGTTCTCGCCCAGAGAGTATAGTAGTATAGTGGAGGAGGTGGGGAGGGGGGTGTCTAAACCACTTAGCTAGATGGCCTAGGGACATATGCCTATAGACCCCATCCACCCCTTCTCACGCGGCCAAGTATTGCGGTGTACGCTTTTATATGAGAGGCAGGCAGGTAACCTAGTTGTCAACCGTACTCCTGTCTAAGTGATCGAGACGTGGTTGGTGTGATGAGTACACCCCGACACCCCTACCGGCGTGCTCCCAGCCTGCCTATCTAGGGAATACGCAGGTTCGAGTGATAAATTGTGGTTAACATTATGCCCTCAACCCAACACATTTTATCCGGGACTACGGCATTTCCAGTCCGGTCCTACTGGTACGTTCTCTGTGAGGGCTGAATGTAGGCATGGATAGAGGCGGGCGCGAGGGGAGAATAAATAGATGTTGCTAGCCGCTGCCGAGATGGGGCGAGTGATGGCTTGTGATTGACAAATCCCCGACTCCTGCTGGCCTAGGTGGGGGACGAGGAGTGATGGTTACCCATGTGTTAGATCTTTGAATTCCTGAAGATCGTACGTTGGTCTGTATGAGGATTATACCATTTATCTCCCCGGGCCCCTCCAAGCTGGACACAGCCCCTTCCATGCACAGCCGGCTGGTTTCTCTTCACCCCTCCCAGACAAATCCCTATAGAGACCACTTCACTTGCGGACTCTTCCTAAATCAGAAGGCGTCTTCAGGTATACCTCTCGAGACTACATGTAAATTAAAAAGAGTACCCGGCCCTTACTCGAACAACACTCACTTACCCACCAGAAATCCTCACCCGCTGTCCATGTTGCGTCCCGCAGCAGCAATGCCAATAAATTTAGTATAGCACCATCACTCAGTCCAAGGCACTACTCAAAGCGCCCTGTTTTACTCGGAAACCTGGCCTACTACAAGCAAGAGACACCTCTAGTCAGCTGGCTTGTCTCTTCACCTTGGGCGTCGCGTAACATGGAAACCAAGATGAGATGACTCTTACCAGGCGTACCCTAGCCGAATAGGGAGGCGGGAGGGGGTAAAGGGAATATAGATAGGTAAGAATCATTTTGGCGCGTACGAGTACTGTTACTACTGTAAAGTACAGTAGTAAACGCTTCCTCGGATTGAGGGTCTGCATACCCGGCTCTATTAGACTTTGACTGGCTTTATCTATAGCTTATCAGCCCCGATGATGATGAGGGACGTAGGGTCATTTCTAGCTAGCCCTAGGCTGAGATAAGGTACCACGAGGAGTTGTGAGTTTGACTCTATTTGCGTCGAACTTAATAAGTGGTTTTGAGAGGGTTCGGCTTCATGAGTGGCTCCAAGTAAGGCTTAATCTTACCGCATCATTGCATTAAAAGAAAAATAATTAGAAAAATGGGGATGGTAATTAGGGAGCGGATGGGGGTGTAGATCTGTATAGCGAATTAAGGTGAAATGGAATTGATTGATTGACAAGAGGAGTGGTCCCTCTTTCCTATATATAGTTAGCTAGTGCACCCTTGCCCCCTTCTTAGAGTTCCGTTGTCTACAGGGCACTGTAGTAGTTGGTTACATGTCCTTAACAGACCCTAACCCTTGTGTGTACATATATATACATGTATGTACATGTCTACTAGTAGTGGCCCACCTCGCGACCGCGAGGTCTCTCCCACCGCCATGCAGTATTTCCCACCTCCAGTACACGTACTTGCTCACCCATAGTAGTTGGCCAGCTCCAGTAGTTAATTACTGTTCCCTTATCCATCTATAGTAGTTTCCCATAGCCAGCGCCTCCCATATCGACGTTGGCCAGCTCCCGCTGTTGACCATAGCCAGCTCTCAGTCACTCATTGCCAGCTCCCGCAAATGTCCACCTTCTCCATAATGATCCAGTTCCTTCAGTTAATAATAAGGTACCAATTCCAATACCGCCCACAATTAATTCCACCTCCAATGCCATCCTGTTAATGAGTTCGGCATGCCAGTGTCCCGGTTTTTGGTGGGTGGTCTGGTTGCCATGGGGGTTAGGGTTTCCAGCTCTCGACCAATCATATTCCAAAGCGTTTAGAAAAACCATAATCCAGTACATAATAGACTTGAGCTACAGGAGGGGTAATGATCGTTTTGTCAACGACTACCAACGACGTCTAATCTAGGTGGACAAGCCAACACTGGAGCCGCAACAGACTGAAATATCAAGGCAAGTGAAAAAGAAAGTGCATCGGCCACTTCCATAAACTTATAATTTAAGCGCTTAAAGCCGATATGACTGCCATGAACTCCAACTCGAGGGTAGTTAGTGACAAGGGCGATGTTGCTCGACTAGTCCTAATGCCATGGAGTCTGACTCAAGACGGTACTCATGGCTATTTAAGAATCTCTGATTTTGTTTTTTTACACCCCACACAAGAAGCCCCCAAATAATACCCCCCATCACAAACAATCACCCGGAACGTCGTGAAGGAGGGGTAAATTAAACTAACGTTCGTTCAGCTGGTGCAAAATTCCAAATATAGCATAGGTAGCATAGCGAATTACGGTAGGTGCTTAGTAGTTGGGTGGCGGTGGCGCCCGCCAGTAGTGGGGTTTTTCTTTCAAATCGGGTTAGTGATCAATGATTTCTGCGACAAGTCAGCCCAACCCAACCACATGAAAGAAAAATATATATACATACATGTACATATATACCCTTCCTCCTTCCCACTCGCACAGCTGAAATTCAGTTATCGCAACCGTGCTATGATGGGGCTGACGACGTGCCCGGCCATGGACTGGTCAGCATCATGATATGGTCCAACAACAACCACAGCTGGGGAAAGGTGGTAGCGAAAAACAATTATACCGCTCTTCTGCCGGCCAGTGAAACTCCTCTCGAGCTCTCCCTAGGCCTGATGGTGGTGGTGGTGATGGTTAGTTGTCTGGCTTCACACCTCGTCGTCGGATTTCATGAAATAGCCCCCCCACTTGAATGATCTGGCCACGCGAGACTTGGCCGTATATACCGATAATGATATGCCTCTACTTTTGGATCTACTCAACGATCTTCTCCTCTATCTCTCTGAGGCAATGGCCGGCTCATATCACATATCACTTCTTTGTTCATACATACATACGTACGCGGCTTGGGCAACATCTCACATCCAGGGCCGATATTATCCCGTGCGGTGATCTACATGTGAAATGCGTGAATACAGAACTTTGGGGCTATCAATATACAACTTGGGCAATGTTTATCACTTGCTAGTTCTCGGCAATCCTATCGTCGGATACCAGGTGGACGACTACATGGAGTCCATCTCCCCTCTATCTGCGTCAATTGTTGATAAAGCTAGTAAGAATATTGGTCCATACAACACATGATTGCCTATGGAAAAGCAAAGAACGTACGTATACATGTAAGTATCGCTAACGTCACCTCTTCTCGTGATTTATTTGGCTCAGGGTGCTCAAACAGGAATCGATTCACTCAACCCCCATAAAATAAAAGCCGCGCATTCTCTTAAAAATATTTACAACGAAAAGATCGTGATAAAACATATGTATGTTTGAGTGCCTGTTACCCCCTCCTCCACTAATTCAAATCTTTACAGAAGCAAAACAAAACAAAGAAAAAGAAACAACAAGACTCGTTGTATACAATACTCAAAATACACTATAGTCGGCTCTCTTTATAGGGTTTGATTGGGACCGGAGAATCGCATCTTTACAAAGAGGGGGATCTTGCAATAAAGGGAAGGAAACCGGGACCAACAAATATCGCCCTTCTGATGGTTAATCCCCTTTGGGGAAAAATCCTCAATATAGAGAGGCCGACTATAAGATTACTCCCCTCTATCGTATAAGAAATGCCTATGACTAGGTCCTCCCATATATACCTCGAAATTTGGATCAAAAGTCAACATCTGCTGATACACATCCCAATCAATTTGATGCGGCATCGGTGATTGTTGATCTGGAAGGGATCCCTGTGGATTTTCCTCAACAGCAGTCGGTAAACCTGCGCCTCCCATGCCCGGGTCCACGAATATCAGCCCGGAATGCGTCTGGTGATGTTCCTGTGATTGTGATTGTGGAAGTTGATGTGGAAGTGGATGTGGAAGTGGATGTGGTAGTGGAGGAGGCTGGGTTACAGGTTGGCTTGAGTGCAGCAGTTGCTGGTATGTCGGGACGAGAGAGATATTGGTGGTCGGTATCCAGCGGGGTGTGTTACCTTGGAGGGTATGGTATCCGCCGTATACAGCGTTATTGTATTGTGGAGTCGCGATGGCGCTGCTGGATTCAACGTTATCCCACGGACCTTTTGGTGTTGATACACCATGAATCTCTTCAGCTTTTTCGTCGATGGTATCTTCGCTTGCTTCCGGGATTGGATGGGGAAGCTCCCCCGTGACTCCAGTCTGATAACCGAACATTTTTGCGAAATTTTGGAATAATTCCAGTAATTTCTGACCCAGAGAGTGGCTTCTTGCAGCACTCTTCAATGCTCTTGCACAAACGCCTACTTCATCAGCGGTAACATCAAGTAGAGAGCGATCATTGCAGTAATGACCAAGAAGCAGAACTGTCGCTGCACGGAACGTATGAATAAGGACGAGCTCATCGGTGCGGAGACCAAAAATACGATCAAACTCGGGGTTTTTGATCACTCGAGATAATATATGAGCTGTAATTTTGGCAACCTGAATTGACTGAGCGAGACAGAAAGTCCGGAACTCACGAAGAAGGGAGGGGGTGCCGGTAAAGTCGGTAAAATAGCGGTAAAGAATGATACGTGAGTGTTGAAGATGGAATAATGCTGTTAAAATTTAGCCATTGGTTTCTATATTCGTGGGACATCATGACGGGACTTATACGTCTTACTGCGGGAAGGTCGAGAACATCTGATCTTCTCAAATCTGTCATTTCCGATGGAAAAACCTCCCACGCCTTCTTCAACATTTCATCTATGTTCTGCAAATGTTTGACATCCTCCTCGCCACCATTTTGCTTCAATTCAATATTCAACAAATTTTCACTGGCCTTAGCGATATAGATCGTTGCTTTAAACACCTGCAAGGATGTTTCTGTTTCTTCGTCGTTGAAATCGTCTTGACGATCTATCATATTGGTTACTCCAGGGGATCTTGATGAGCCTTGATCGTCTTGGCCGCCTTGAGTGCCTTGGTTATCGTTCTCTTGGTTATTATCCCCTCTCTTGCTACCAGGAAGTCCCGGAAGACCGACATCGATATGTTGATCGAGAAATATTACGGGTCGGCCAAGTTTCATCGAAATCTTCCGGTCTTGGATATATGCAACCCAGAAAAGACGAGTTCGACATTCAATTTCAACGTCATTATAGAGCCCGGATGGAGTACGGCGGTAAATGCCAATATCCTGACACACACGAGCCATGGCACCTGTTATCATCCAGCAAGGGGATGGAAGAAAGGCTTTATCGAGGTAGAAAGCCATGAGTAAGAGATCTGTTGTTTAAATACCTGTTAGGAGATTTTCAGGATGGCCAGTATAGTAGAAAAAAGAAAGAAAGAAAGAAAGAAAAGAGGGGGGGGGGGGGATACATATGGCGTCGTCGATGGTGTAATCGGGATTGTTCAGATTCGAATATTTTCGTCCAAACTCAAAGAACATCCATCCGTTCCTACCATCTACCATTAGCTGACAATATAGGTAACATATCATTACCATGAAACCTACATACCTTTCCTGCACATGTGCCCAATCTCCACCCTCCGGCTCGTCTAGCTCTCCAGGTTCGATAAATTGATTTGCTACCGCTAGCAACATCATAATTACACAAAAAACACTTCTCACCGCCTCGTTATCCCCATCCCATATGGGAAGTTTCCATGCCCGCTCAATCTTTTTTTCCAAAGCTGGCCAATAAAATATCGGCGTGTAATTCTGCACCGTTGTCCGAAATACTTCAAACATCTGCTTTGCCAATTTAAGTGGAGGAAGTAGGGCTCGTAAGTCGAAGGGAAGATATTTATCCGGTACCGACGGGTTTGGTATCCGTGTATTCGGATTTGGGGATGGCGGCCCCCCTGTATTCATCGTGGGATTTGACGCCGGAGGCGGCCTGTAACCAAGACGAGAAAGATAGTCATTATAGGAGTGCAAAAAGCTCGGACATGAGCTCGGACCGAAGATATGATGATCCCACGAAGTTCCATCATTTTGATACAACTCGTGTCTGCTTTGATCCTTGCGTGCCCCACCATAACCTCCTGGTTCGCCATATGCATCGTTCTTCGGAGAGCTGCGGGATGGTTGGCGTTCGTGGCTTGATGTAGAGCCTCTGAAACGTGGGCTGGTGATACTAAATTCGGAGTTTATAGGTGAATGCGGAGGCTTCTCTGTAGATCCGGTCTCGCTACCAGAGAGGGCAATGTGTTGAAGTTTATTCTCGGCTTCGGCGAGTTTGCGAGTCAGCTCTTGGACCGTGCTTTCTAGAGCTCTTACACGCCTGGAAATCGGTTGAGGAAGATTGTCAACAACTATTTATCCAAAAGTTACACAAAAAAGGTACAGACCTCGCAGGTCCAGCCCGCCTTCGATCCTCACCCCCCGAGAATTTACAGACCAAGCTGGCAGATACGCACGCAGAACACGGACCATGATCAGGAGTATCACACTACAGAATACATCACATATCAGAATACGGCTCAACACTATTTTCACAAGCAAAAAGTTATCTTACCTTCGTTTTTCGAGCTCGACAAGCATCACAGGCTCTACTCCTCCTTCTTCTCTGAAATGGTCTTCTTGACCCAGCTGGCCTTCCGGTTGCTTGGACCTCTGGCAATAATGTAAGAGAATCGTCTCCTTCGAGCGGTATTAAGCTCGCGGTACCAGGACTAATTGCCGGCGGTGGTGAGGCGACGGTGCTATGTTCTGAGTGATCTGAGCCAGGAGGTTCCTGTTTAAGTTCTGGATCAATCTCCATGATGCCTACTAGGATCAGTCCCCGCAGATATTACTCAGTGGGGTAACGGTATTTCACTAAGAGAATTCGAATAGAGTGTATGGAAATACGAAAAGGCAGAAGAAGAAGCAAAATGCTGGAGAGAAGGCCGAGAGCTAGGATTATGAACGGTAGACGGAAGGTTAGGAGGGGTCTATCGATCTGTACAACTGTATAACTGTACAACTGTCCTCTGATTGTTGGTGTTGTTAAGATTAAGTTCCTGGCTACCTATTCTTTGCGGGGTTATTTTGTCCGCCTTCCACACGTGTCGAGAAAAGAAAATAGCTGGTTATCGTGGTTTTTGCTGCTTTGCTAAGTAAGAGCCACAGTGAAGCATGCCCGACGTCATTGCAGTGTGGCGGGAACACCATCATGACGCACATCATTGCCTAGTTGGACCCACCGAAGTTGAAACCCAAATTCTCAACCTCAAACTCAGAACTGCTAGGGGGAAAAGCTTATGCAAAAACCAAAAACGAACTCATGCACATAAATACCCTGAAGAGTGATCTCCAGCACTTGAGGTAATCCGGACACGCTTGCCAAGCGTAGAAGAGAGCGACGTCAATCTAATAATCCTTGCTGAATATGTTTAAATACTGCCATATGATATCATTGCTGTGGCGTAACGTCTAGTCATATTGTCCAAGATTCGATCAAAGGTGTAATTGGGGATCTGTTATTCAGTTTAGATTTGCTGTAAGTTTTTTGGTGCATGTTTCGTTGAGAACTTAAGAGGTCAATTAAGAATCCGAGTGGAAAAGAATGGAGGGGAGGAGAGGAGAGGAGAAGAGGAAGAGGAGGTAAGTGAGGGGAAACCGGTCGCAACGCTGGCAACATTTTTTTTTCCTCTGGAGAGAGAGCAAATATGTAATAATTATCTAAGTACTCAATTGGAGCTGCGCTATATATAGTTCCTTCTGGTTCAATGACGAATAGTTATATGCGCACTTATTGGCCTGGTCAAAAACTAGATCTGTTGAAGGGCCTTATATTTTTAAGTATACAAATTGCATGCAAGTGTCGGGAAAGAGTCTGTTTAATTTTCAATAGTGGGATTATGTGTCCTTAGGTCATCTCCAATAATAAACAAGTAGATAAAACAAGCAGAACTGATCAGATCATGGCTATCAGTTATATATACATTGTACATGTAGTTACAAGGAAACTTTTTGATAAGGATAAATCGCAGTAGACAAAGAATAACCAAACAAGGAAAGTTCCTAATTCCATACGGATGAGACAGCACGATCGATCCTACACTTATGTACCCGATTGGTTTGCAATTGGTCATTCGCCATTGACCCAGGCCGTTCGTCTTTAACCCTACCATTGGCAATATTAATTCCCTGAACAAAGTAGGTACAGTCACTTCTGGGGTCATGATGAAGCTAGTTCGATAGCGAATAATGAATTGCCAACCAGATGCGCGTCAACCAGCAAGAAGACGAGGCTTATACGATTTTTGCACCATGACCGTGTATATGTGTATATGTATGCATGTCTCTCTGGTTTAACTGATTAATTTACACTAGACAGACTTCTAGGTTTTCAAATGTTACTCACGCTTGTGATACCAATTCAGTTCGAGCACACCTATCCACCCACTCACTTTTCGCTGAAAACCAGCCCTCGCCCTAGGTTTGTCTCCTAACCGCCACGAGGTTCAAGAGCTCCGGAGCCGTACCCAAAACTTTGATGCAGTTTTCTCGGCGAACATTGTAATACCAAAAATGGTGTTTATTATAAACACGCCTATCATGCTATGTTATCAATATATACCAACCATCTCATGTTGTGAGAATATAGAGATCATACCTGCTCATAATCAACATTGTACTGTGGTAAGTTTCAGAGATATCTATATCAGGCCTATAGCTATGCATGTATAGATAGGCCAGATCACTCCTAGGAAGAGGAAGATACTACCACCACGAGTCGTAGTCGAAATTGTTCACCAACAAAGGTAACTGAACCGCGATTCTGCCGGTATTTCATCAGATTCTGGGAAGTTTAGATTCTGCAACTGAAGCGATAACCATACGATTCTGAAACTTATCATCAGCCAAAGGCCACTACTTCTCTAACTCTATAAAGATATCAGTTTCAACACTCATCTACAACTGTTTCCGCAGCTCCATTCATACTTGTCTCTATAATCTTAACAAACTCATCTTGTTGTGCATTCGACCATTCCTGATACAGTCTCATCTGCTCCTCTCCGCTGTGAACATTTGAAATGACGGCTACAGTACCAGGGCGGATAAAGAGCCAATAAACTAAAAGACAGGATGAAAGTGTAGTGAAAAATGATGATAGAGAAGTGGGTCGTTGCTGGATATATGATTTTGGCGACCAGGGCGATGGTTTTGAGGGCTACATATGCCTGTATGAGCGGTGAGGCCTCGAGCTGTGTATTAGTATAAATCTTGTGAGGTACTGTCCCTCCTCAATGCTGCGATTTGATGGTATCTGATAAAATATAAGAGGTATTTGTAAGTGTATTTTCTTCAAGTTCTTAGATGCGCCTTTATAATTATAGATGGTATCTCCGTACTCTAGATCGGTGTTTTTCAAGTGCGCCCAATTACTTTCGAGCGCCCCCACACAACCCCGGGCACTGCATACTCCAATAGAGTGTTTTGAAAAGAAGATGCGGATCATTAAGAAAAAAGGGAAAGACGTACATGTTTTGAAAGGCGTTGAAAAGGGAAATGCTAGACTTCCCTTTCAGGATAAGAAGTGGCGTGCGCACGTGGGATCTTCAAGATTAAAGTTTGCTAGCGTTCCCGAGCCACGAACCGATCTACAGATTCGCAAGGTACGTAGCCTTACTGGGAGGTAATACATGTAGCTTTTGCTGAGTACATGCATGGGTGACAAATGACTCTACACACCACTACATGTACATACATGTATGCACATTAATGCTAGTGTATGTACTTGAAGTATCATGCTATATCACTCGAGTTATAATATTTGAGAGAGCTAAAACGCTCTGGTTCAGAGCTACCTTTCCTCTTCTCTATCCACCCAGACATGTCTTTGTCGGACTTTGATCTACAAGTACTAGGATAAAAGACAACATAAGATCAGCCTTTAGGCAAGATAAGGTACGTACTCCCGGATCCCCCGGAGATCGATTGAATCTATCTTATACGTACGAAAGCTCTTGAATACAGGGAGAGATCGGCCAATCGTTATGAGATACTTAAGTAATTCGCTTCGCCTCTAGCGCTTTCCAGACAGACTTGTCCCTCAATTAACTTTACTACAGATAAGACGGAAGACCGATATCCTCCCCTTGGAACGAGACTGTACGGCATCGAATAAAAGCTTATCGAGGAAACTCAGGTGCATTTATAATTACATGCATAACAAATATTACATGCAGTCAAGAAAACAAAAAGTGGTAGTGGAAACATAATCTCAAAGATTAATATTGCTTGTTTCGAAAAGAAAAAGAAGAAAAAACCCAACTGACATCAAACCCAGCCTCCAAATCTTATACGCTTGTCGACAATGCGTACATGTACGGATCAAGCTACGACGAAATGGTAGTAGCTAAGTAGGGCACGCATACTTCAAATCTACACCCGTGCCCAATATATCAACATCTCCCCAGAGTCACCCGTCTAAACAAGAACAAATTTCACTTACCACATTCCATTGTACAGATACAGCTTTTCCCATAAGGACAATTTCTAATACAATCGTTCGTACATCCACAATGGCACTCGTATCTCGGATCTAAACAGATTCTCAATACTCGAGTTTCTTGAGTACGGATAGAAATACTCACCGCATTCGTAGGTGCAATTGTTGCAATACCCTCCTTCTTTTGCACACTTGATAAGACAGTCGTTAAAACACCCGCACGAAGGAAGATATATGCCATCTCGTGAAACAAGCCCACTGGCACCAGTGATATCCACGGGTGTCCCGACGCAGAGGCCGATGAACATAGCAACGAGAAATAGGGTCAATGTCTTGAAATACATCTTTGGAGTACGGATAACTTAAAGTCGGCAAGAAAATAAGCTCTTGTTGGGAGAGTATTCGATCTGGGGAGTTTGAGTAGCACGCGATTTTCTACACTCTTTATAGTACGACTCTCATTATTAATAGTTATATTGGCACCTTTCGGTAGCTATAGTAAACATCACACGGTAGTCTTTATCGAAAAAACGATACGAACTCATCATACTAAAATTAACCGGAATACGAAGCATCTTCGTATTCCTGAAGCTCTTGGAATGTCTTGGAGTTGGGAAACCTTTTACTACACCGGCATGTGTGGCCTCCCAAGAAACATCTTATACACCGCTTCAGTTGAAGCCTCGTTTCTGGATAAATAATTGGTGGCTTTATTTATCAGTTAATGCGATCGTCGCACGTGTACTACAGCTTGGCCACCGGCAGTTATTCCTTCCAATCACAGCAGGAGTAGGAGCCCAGCCTTACACAACTATAGCCACGCTCTTTTCGTATTTAGTTAAATATTAAACAATCAGATAAGTACTATTGGATGACACATCAACAATTGTGGTCGATCGAATTCCAAGGCTAACTAGACTCAAGATTTTACCTCTACTCTATTTCAGTGCCCCAGTGACATCAACATGCTGCCAAAGTATTTTTGGCATCGACTGCTGAGACATGTTCAGTACTCTAAATAACTATCACGAGGGTAATGAAGGTCACTGCATAGCATAAGGTATATATGCACTCTAAAGCACCAGCAAAGCTACATACGCTATGTAGGTGAGGAACTCATTGATTAGGAAATCAGGCTAGAATTATTCCCTGTAACCAACCCGCACACCCTAGGGCCCCCACCTATAAGGCCTCACTTATTACTTTACTCTGCTTCATCAAAGGTCACATAAGGTCCACTTTGTGGGGAATTATCTTCCCGAGGCAGGGTCGGGTACGGGTACTCTAAGTACATACCTACTCTTATGCATATGTTATGTAGGTACTATAAAGGTACTTAAACCTGGTCGCACGATACATACATGTATGTATGTACGTACCTAGCTCGCATAACTGCTTCGTCCCCGCGCGGTAAAGTACGTGACATCAACGCTAGCGCAGTTTGTCACGCATGTACATACAGTCCCAACCATCAATTTAGAGTTTTGAGGGATATTTGAGTCCGCTGGAGGGTGTGTGTTAATTGTGGGGCGACGTCGGGGAAACACGAGGAGGGAAAGGGGCGGGGTTGTGCAACGACCGCGGATGTGGATGATGGAGAGTAGAGGGTTTTCTGCAAGGGGGTGAGATGAGGCTGTGGGGGACATCTGTTGCAACAACTCATGTTCAAAGTTGAAAGTTGCCGATGGACAGTTGGTTCCACGAGAAGCTATTCCAATTGCCAATTAAACTCGACTACATATGGGTACATTATACGTATACCTGTAGAGTAGTACTTAAGCATGAATTACCCCTGAACTATGGTGTGCGGTGAACCGCCGGTGATCATCAGTCCATCGTTTAATATGAAAAAGCTCTCATAAGGCTTCATGCAGTGATGCAGTATCCATTAATGCCAGTGCAGCTAGCATCAACGTCTCGGGGAGCACCGTTTACTTTAGTTCTTGATCTACATACGTATTTTACACTGGTTACTCCACATTGTATTACTCTATTCTATAAATTTTTAAATTAGCAGCAATATATTTATGATCTCGTGAGTGAGTGACGAGGGAAAGGTGATGATCTCCATGGTTCAATTACAGTCAACAAGGGGCTGGTTATCTAGCTATATGTAGGTAAGTATATAAATTAATTGCGACATAGCCCGTTGCGGGTCACCATAACCCCACGTGTGGGGAAATAGTGTGGAGAAAAAAGACCTGGGTCAGGAATTAGGAGCGTAGACCCGACCGGTCAACTTGTGGAACGATGGAGTATTGGGCGAGTGATTTTCCGTGATTGAATACAAGTAATCACCCCATCCCCACAAATTTATCCGACTCATTTAAGTCCAACAAATAAGTGTAACCGTTCAATCTTTCATCTGTAACTAGGATAATGAATGAATACATGCAATATATGATTATGCCTGTATAAGGGTTCACAACATATATATTTGATCTACAATGAGACCGCGTGCGGCAGTGTAAATGAAATAGTACAAAAAAGGGATTATTCATTACTAAAAACCGGCTGAACGACTTCCGAACCACATTTATTTGATTCTCTATTCCAAATATTAAGATTCGAGGGATCTAGGAATCAAAGGAACAGGTTACACGATCCGGGGGCTTTTCGGCGCTACTTCTAGTATCGGAGAGTTAAGTTGTGAATTTAGAGGTTGAGACAGTTTCAAGAGCGTTGCCGTTTACCGAGTCTACTGTCGACTACTGGTAGAGATATACGTATACATAATACTTAAATAATTATACATGTATATGTACGTACATACCTGCCACCTCTGGTTTGGCACTGATTTGATGCTAATAAGGTGCCTGGACCTTGAAGCTATACGAAGGGGTATAAATAATAATTATATGAGACCGCAAAAGACCGAGGTGTGTAAGAAGTAATCATCGGCGGTCGCCGATAGCTAGAGGCCCTCCCTTGACCCCTGGCACCTACATAATATCACAACATTCAGGAAACAATGCACAAAAAAACCGGTTAAAAATTCAGGGGTGAGGGGGTCCCAGATCCCCCTGATATGCCACCACGCGCATCAGCTATTTGTAAACCTGGATAGAGGATCTGTTCGACTACCTAGATCTGTATGGACACGGATGCAGTGAGTTTATTCTACATGATTACATCTGAAAATGATATTATATGCGCACATTATTTTCTCTGGTCGGAAAATACTGGAGCTTTCAGGGTTAATGCATGCATATATACACATCAATTACCTTACTCAGCACTAGTAGCTAAGGCCCAGGATCGAACAGACGGTTGGATTTGCTAACGATCAGTAAGGCTGACATGCTTAGGAGCACGGTACTCCGAGGAGATGCAATGATAGTAGATACGGGATTTCATACATGTAGTCAAGGAGTAGGCCGAGTATGGTAAACTTAAGCTTTTCAAATCTTCTAGGCACAGCTGCGGTAGCGACCGACTGATACGCCCACTCTATACCTAACGATACGCGTACATATAGAGCGATTACCCCTAGATCATGTTCTTAAATTAGTTAGTCTTTAGAGTACAAGGTCATCTCTCCGGTGAACATATATAATATAATATTGGCAGCAAAGCAGTACTTAGGAGAAGTTACATAAATACACACCGCTTATGGGTACGTAACTTCCAGCATGTGTAGTGGCAGAATGGCGCGTCAAGGGAATGCTGCCAACATGAGACAGTCAGTAGGGTTGAAGGTGCATCACCATCCATCCTTCCATCCGAGGTCCATTAATGGTGTTAATCATCCCCTTTTTCATTACCTTGGGCATGATACTGCTTTGCTCTACAAAACATGATCGTCTTTAGAACTATAAGGTTAGTCACATATAGGCACGTTGCTCATCGATCATCCGGTAAGAAGCTCATCCTTTGTCTCTAGTTAGTATGTGCTAGCTGACCCATCCAATAAAGGCCGATTCGAGAAACATGACTTAAACAGTGGCAGGCAAACCCTCGGTGCAGGACCTCCTGTCTGACCCAGATCTGAAGAGAAGGTCACTGGTCTCACCCAGTGAAGTGAGTGATCACTGATGATTCACCCACCCACCTACCAACGTACCGGTATGTGCATCTCACATGCAGCTCCACAAAACGCCATGTTCCGAGCCATTGTTTCAACCTGAACCCTAGCACCGCCATGAGCTTAGCGACTGTCTCGCGTCCGGCACCCGACCCTAATCTACCCGGTTTCGAACGTTCTTGTCTCTGAAAAAACAACCGCGTGTCAGTTCCGGGGCCCATCTATTGCCCTGTAAGGCCATACAGTTGCCAACCACCACCACAGTTAAGCGACCCATAATAATAAGAGCGTCTATTATACCTACCTCTTTGCTGTTTAGGAGGGGATGTACTCGCAGCAGGTAACAAGTACCCGAAAATGCACGTCCTAATCTGCAATTTCCATTGGAGTAGAAGTCAAAAATACACCAAAAACTTGCAGCTGCATATTCGGGTACTTCATGCCTGTCGCGAGTATTGGGGAATGGAGGGGTCCTGACCCGGAATCCTCCCTGGGATCACATTTTGTCTGTTAACCAGATCCTCGATCATGGTGGTCACATTACCACTGCAAACGGACGAGTGATAGCCTATGACAAGTTGCATGCCATGCCCCGGGATTTTTTTTCGGTTTTCGGCCGGCACAAGTCCGGTAGTCCGGACTTGAAGTTCCCGCACCGCAACGCGCGACGCAACGGTCTTCTGTCCGTTCATCCCCTCAATTTCCGTTTCGGCTTATCTAGCCTGCCAATTGCGTGTGGTACCGATAGCGGTAATACGGAAAGCCCTATGCTATGTACTAAGTACTGTAAAGTGCCGCCCACTTGGGACCGGATTCGCGGAAAATCCTCATATGCCGCCTACTCGTTGCACACGGACTTCAGACCGCCCGCGGCCGACCGTGGCCGTGGGCGTGCATACATAATCGTCGCGTGTTCGATATATTTTTTTTTTTTACTACTAGATGGAATTACCTTCTGTATAGAGTAGCCAGTCATCAAATCAACCTGAGTCCCTGCAACAGAGAGGGCGATGATCACTGAATTTATGATGGGTACATGTATATTAAATATCGGTATATAGACGGAGGGCGTTGTGACCGGGTAGTTAGTGATATGGTAGTTGCGTGTTCGCCGCCGATAACTATCTCGATTGTCTTTTCTTTTCCTCTAGCAGCTGTTTGAATATGAGCTGATATCCACCTCCGCAAAACAAAATACAGTTCGGCTGAGAACCGATGTCTCATGTACTTTGTATGCTGAGGCGCCGAGAATGTCACCCCATTATTATCGTTGCCTGGACTGTGTCTCCGAGGCCCTGTCTAGCCATAATTGGATATCAAATATTTTATATACATATATGTAATCACCGTAGTAATGGTGGTAATATAGATAAATGGCGGATGTTATTGCATATGACTGTTATCAAACAATCAAACTGCCACGCATCTCTACAAAAATGCAGGAGTAAACCAGTTGAAACAGAAAATCAGAGATGTATCTTTTCATCCCCGTAATACTTACACTCGTGGATCAGTGCCTTCCTTAAACCTCACCGGTCACTAGGATTTCCTTGGGTGTGCGTGTCATTCCCAATAGATAGTTAGTCACAAGTATTCCCAAGTTGGTAGTACAATATAAATCTAGATTCTACTACTCTCTGGCGTAACGTCAGCCATTAGAGCTCCTGTGCCTACATAGCCGTCTCAAACTGATTGATGCTAATTATGGCGAAGAAGATCTAGAATTGAGGGGTGCGTACGCGTTTTAGGTACATTGGGAGTGCTGAGTAAATAAGTTTGGCCTAACAGGTTGTACGATCATCAACTGTAAATACCGGGGAGAAAGTTTCAACTAAGAGACATGAGGCGGTTCTTTTTGGTGTAGATATTCAGAGGACAATGATAGCTTGGCCAGGAAATTGGGAAAGGAGCTTGACTACATGTGATTAGTACATACACAACAAAATGTTTAGTAGGGAGTTCTGTCTTTTATTATTCTTCATAGAGGCCAAAGCTTATTGCTGGATCCAGTTTTACTGGTCACTGAGCTTGTACTACATGTATTTACCACCAAACATGCTCCAAGCCTACGTATGGTCTACTTACTTGACACCACTTATGTATGTCATTCTTAATAAACCTTGACCCTGGCGACGTCCAAGGTCCCTGAGGCCCAACTCCACGAGTCTCGGCGTGGGTCAGTTTCGGTCGGGTCGGCTCAGCCCGGAAGAGGGAGCATAAGCTTTTTATCTCCGTCTGTGTGACATCCTTAACTTTACTCCCTCACAGAACCTGACGGGATACTGAGTCACCGTGCTGAAGAACTAAACCAAAAAGAGAAGATACAGCAGTCAAGGTTATGCTCATATCGTTTTTCTCATTATTAGCCCAAGCCCCCACATCCCTTGTCCGTCAACAGTGCTCAGATTTAGACTCTTGAGTAAACTTGCAGGGTATGCAGTCTAGTTTGCATTCAGGACCCGGGCGTCTGTTATCAATTTGTGACCTAATTTCACTGAGTTCGGCGGTGCTTAGTGCTCCGCTGCCTGCGATTGTAGGTATCCTAGTATCTGTGTAAAAAAAAAAAAATGCGGGACAGGCGAGGTCTCTCGGAGCATGTTGTGGGAGGGATAGCCGGAAAAAAAAGTGAAACCTAGGTCTCCTGTCTCCTGTGGATGCTGAAACCATGATAACCCTCCCCCCGCGTGCTCGTTCCTGGCTAGGTCGTAGAGTTGAACTGCTCAAGGCGTAGATCTGTCAGTCTCTCGTATCGTAGGTAGTATGTACTCTATGAACTGTAGATGCATAGAGTGTCACGTATTGTACTCAGTTAGGGGCCATCCAGCTGCAGGTATCTAGAGAGGTTGAGTTGGGGGATTCATCGCTCCAATAACCATTTTTCTCTCTCCAGGCCGAGACGTGCGCAATATTTCAATTCCCGGGTTGAAGTAGAGTATGTATGTACCGAGGGCGTTTTTCTGGTTACCTACATGTAACGATAATCTTCATCGCGAGTATCGTCAATTGGGCGTCTAAAGCGGTCAATTTTTTTTTCCCCCCTTCCTTTCGGTTTGGCGATGATGTCATACGCGACAGGTACGTGTTGTGATTTTGTGGGTGAAACCAACCCCAACCACGCGAGAAGTGCCCCCATAACTTACCCGTAACTAGCCTGTCTGCATACACTACGCCAGAGTAGTTAGAGTACCATGAGTGACTGCCTGTGTGAGTCCCTCCCTGTGCTGCACATAATAGGGTCCATGACCCTTTTGGTGATTTTTTTTTCTTTCTTTTTTTAGTTCTGACCGGCCCGAAATCTTTTTGGTTGGTTTCGGGACTTGTTTCATCGGCAAAGAAAGCAGAAAGGAAAGATGAGAAAATCTAGTTCTCAAACTAGAATATGGTTCGCTACTGTTGACGTCTAGAAGTAACGTCCTTAACATGCAGCCTTACATTCTCTCCACCCTCAGTCTCCGACTACGACTGAAGTTTTGTTTTTCTATCGTGAACACCACCGACTGGACAACTTTCATCATTTCATCTTTGTTCCAATGCACCGGCGACTAATTGAGAGAAGTGGATCACCGCTAAAACACTCTTCCGGTAGCAATGGTACACCCATTACGTCTTTATGGTCAGCATTTAGCACCTCGGCTACACAGCTCTTCAAGACATGTTCCATGTCCTACTCACTGATCTACTCTAGTACTACCTATGTAACTGGGGGGTTATTAATCTCAGTGACATTCTGGTTGATGCTCTGGGCCCCTTGCTGCTGCTGCTGTTATTACACGGATTCATAATATCTTGCGAATGGCTCGCTCGAGATTGCGAGAAGCTGACTGATTGATGGGTGGTAGTTACGATTGAGTTACATACGTTGTAGCGAGTGGTAAGCGGTCAGCCACCACCGTACGACATTGAAATGTTTTCTTTTTCTCGGTGAAACCATTCCCCTGGATGACAGGCTTGAACAGCTGCGAGTCTCCCCGACAGTCGAGTGATCATACGTGACTGACCCTCGAGACAGATCAATCAAACCTCTCTCTAAATCTGGATTAGACACCCCAGGTCTTCTGTGTGAAACTTGCTCTAGTCGTAGATCATAAAGACCAAACCAAAACCCGACGCGCGGTCAATTGGAGTGCACGTGCGTCGTTGCAAGGAACAAGCAATGGAGCCAGGTTAGGGGGGCCGTGGGAAGAAAAGAGAGCCTGGGGGAAACAGACAGATAGACAAATATGCAGACTAACAACAAGATTCACATATCTTCAAGGGAAATTGAGCTCTGAATCTCTCACTCTCTTAATCATGACACCCGTTTCGGCCCGAGGGTTTACGCGATAAGCAAGTTGATATCATTTTCGGCCTTCCACGCGAGTATTCTATCTGCCGGTGGTGATGGTGTCGATGTTGACGATGCTAGGTCAATTGGCGAACGCGCCATTGGCGATGATATCTTCGTCCTCTGCTCATCACCCTCTAGTTCTTCATCTTGCTGACGTATCTCAAGCTAGGTTCTTTCCTTACTACTCTACTCAGGCACACGATATTGGAAGAAGAAAAGAAAGAAGTCAAAACTCGGGATTCAGTAGGGTTGCTGCAGCTGTCTCGGTACATTCAATCCAATCTGAAGAAGCCTTTTCCTCAGTTGTCCATTCTGAAATCATCATATGCGATACCTTCAAATGCTTGGGCAGAAATCCCAGCTAGGGTGGCCCCTTGTACTCACGAATCTGCCCTCCCCCCCTCGTGTAGATATGTCCTCTTTCTGATTGGGAAGGGAGGCGAAAGCCACACATACAGGGTGGCGTTGATTATCGGTTTTCTGACGGTTTTTGGAGTAGGCCTTTACCCGTTCATCTTCTAAAGGCCGCCGAGATCAATCTAAGGTTCTCGGGCTTATGAGGCTAGTAAGAGCTTCTCTCTGGATGGTATTTCGGCTGCAGATGTAGAAACTGCATACGATCATTAATCTCAATGTGGAATGTCATCAGTCATGTCACTGACTATGTACGTAAAGTAGACACCTGTCGATGTGGTTCAGCGGGGTACTTTTCTATCGGGCTGGCTGGCGCGGGCAAATTTCTGACACCTAATTTCTATTCTAAATACTAGTAAAGACATCGCTACTGCTAGGCCATCTCTGAAAGGAACCCAGGTGTCGTACTTCGGGGGGCATGCAGGAAATGATACAGGTCTCATGCCGATTCGATTCCGTACGGCAGGTTCCAGTGGATGCCCCACGCCGTTCCCAATTCTACTCTTGACCCGACTAGCTGTCCCGAGAGTTTAGGTAGAGTATATGTGGTACCTAGAGCACACTATTCTCATTGCTCAGCTTCCAATAAGTTGGGCCGGTTCTTAACCGCCACTGCCGTTGTTGAACTGCTCTCCAAATTAATAGAGTTTTTCGGTGGGGGCCGCCGGGGTGCTTCTGGAAAGGAAAAAAAGAGAGAGAGGGATTCCGAAAACAAAGTGACCCGGTTGGCTCACCGCCTGAACGAATGCAATTTACCGTTTCACATCTCATCGAAACTTGGAACCCAGACTCCATTCATCCACGACAGCCCAATCTACGAAAGGGAAAGGAAAGGAAAGGGAAGGGAAGGGAAGCTTAGGGTGTGCGGGCACAACGTCATGCGTCAATGCCGTCAACGCAAGAAAATCTTTTAGTGTCCGTTCCTTCTCGGTTGCGGCAACCGTTTTGATCAGGGATTCCAGATAGAGACTAACGTTTCGAGGGTCCTGGGAGAGCTAGGGAAAAGGGTAAAGAAGGTAAAAAAAAAAAAAAAAATTTCCTCCTCACCCGCCTGCGCTACGAACAGCTCACAGAAAGAAAAAGACAGCGGCTGCTGCTGGAGTGCATGTCATCACTCTACCCACATATCACTAACTGAGTTTCAATGGTTATCTTTACCGTCATATGTATAAGATCTTTGA
Organism: Morchella sextelata; assembly: GCF_020137385.1. Lineage (NCBI taxonomy): Eukaryota > Fungi > Ascomycota > Pezizomycetes > Pezizales > Morchellaceae > Morchella > Morchella sextelata. The sequence goes on from NW_025408616.1 coordinate 532,182, forward strand.
TCTATCATCAGAGCATAGAGTACCTACATATTATAACCGATCTAATCGCAACTCTCCCCCCTGGAACCCCTCATTATTTTTAGTTACTGTTTCCCATTCGTACGGTAGAACCGGTACTATCAAGGAAAGAGGGGGTGTCCTCATGATCACATCTACATAATACTATGCCTACATAGTGCAGAGAGGGAGGGATTGCTTGTTTGCCTGTGCTGCTATCATCACCACAGGGAGGAGGGGGTGGTACATGATGCCTCTAGGAAGGAAAAAGAAAGAGTCGAAAGTTGCCGTTACATTTCAGTTGAGAACGGACTCACACTAACCAAATAACCGACTAACTGGGTGATCGGAATAGGTAAAAGTACCCTATTACCGTCGCATTTAGAACAAACAGCCTCGGCTTCCGAGATGACTGGTCCATGGGCTGGTATGGTACTCTTACTGCTGCTCGTCTGCGCGCAGCTCTTCTCCAGGCATTATCCTCAAGCATTCCCTTCACCAATGGTTATAGGTTTCAGATGTTTACTCTATATACTACTCAATCTCATTCATCGTGTTATAAAACATGGAGGTGAGGTGACTATTAACCCACGGACGACGAAGAATACGTTTCTCTCAGGCACAGCTAGCGAGATCTAGCATATAGCAATAAACTAATATGTTTGAAACATACATATAATTATAATTATATCTATATATTCTGCACATATATGCTATGCTGCCTGGACAGGAATGGACAGGGAGGTTTGAATCGTGGACGCCGGACCGGCGTTATAGTATCGAATCATCATGAATCTTTATTCAAGATACAGTGCTACTACTCTATATGATAATTATGCGGTGTAGAGTTAACCCGAGCTGGCCCAGGTAAGCAAGGATTCTATTCTACAGGTATTCAGATTGTTATATACGCAGAAGCAGAAATGCCGTCCTACAGCAGCAGAAGCATAGCTGCGGATAACAAAACCTTAAAGATGCCAAGAAATTATGAGGAAAAAAGGCCACCAAAGTGCCGATGAAGGGAAGAGAAGGGCGCAGTACTGCAATCTAGCAGCAGAAGCATCCAGCTGTGGTTCCCACGTTTCCATAATTCTACTGCTGCTGCAACCCGTTCCAATATATATCAGTTCGGGAGACGTCCCCAATTCTGATTGCGCATCTCTCATTATGTAGAGTATCTTATGCTCACTGCCATGGCCATGCAACCTAACAGATCGCCGGAAATGCAACAGATCTTGATTTAAAAAACGTTTCTTCCCCTTCCAATGCCCGGTAACTGCTGCACAGGTGGGGTGGCGTGCCCAGGCCTTTTCAGAACGCACGTGCGTTGAGCTCTTCAAAGGCTTAAAGGTTTATGTTTAGTAGACTATGGCCAAGGCAATTCATGTAACCACAGCTCGCCAATGTTCACTGAATCGCCCATTCATGATCGATGTATGATTATCAATCTCCATTTCCAGTTTCTTGGCTGTAACCCCTACTCTAGATAGCATGTCAATATCAATCAATCATATCACCTGAGATATAGGAATACTTTTGCCGGCCGAATGGAACTCACAATGGGTAGTACAATACAGCATTTACATGCCCAGCTTCTGTTGCAAGCTGTGCTCTAGAGTAAATGATAGCTCATCTGCAGGCGGAAAACTGGGTATCCCTACTATAGCAACCTAGCAAGTACCCAGAAGCACCAGTGTACCGAAAAGCAAAGCTGATCGAGGTGGAAATACCTATATATGGGGGTATATCTCTACTACACCTACCTAGCTAGGCTCACGATTTATCCGCGCCATCATCATCATCTGTAACTGACAGAAGGAGCCCAGCTGGTGGAATTGACTTCATATGTCATGTAATCACAGCTCGCCTTGTACAGCCTCGTTCGACCCCCATATAATAATATATATATTTCAAGCACAGCAAACAAACGTTGTCCCGGCTAATTAACACAATCTGGAAGGACAACTAAGTATGTAGCTACAGCTAGTTTTACGTAGATGTGCGCACGAGTAGGAATGTTTCTCTTTTTATCCCCCATTTCGTTTTTAATTTTTAATTTTTTTTTAAATTATTGAATGGCTATTTTGGAAACAGATGTCAAACAAGAGGTTATGAACATCATTCCACTGGCCCCCCTTGCAAAGAGGTCCTCGCGATCTTGCACCACCCGCTGATTATCTTGCCTAATATTCGTGTAAACACGTTTGTTGCAAGGGTCTGCCTGCGTGAGACTTTGAGGCTCCCCAGTGCGAGGCTGGAGAGGTAAAAGCAAGCAACAGCTCAAGGCAGGCATAAGTATGTCACGTACAACGTCCGGGTATAATCTATGGGGTTCGGTGAAGCTTTGCATCATGTATACCAGGTACATGGCTGAGAACCCTAACCTCCCTTCTTAAAAGCAAAGAATATCGAACTAGAGTTATTCCGTGGTTACTTCATCTTTATAAACCACACACCACACACGCGCACAGGCGCCGGTAATCCTCCAAAACTCCTTCCATCCGAGCGAGACATTCCTAGGCAAAGAAATAGCGGACAGGGATCGACCTGCAGGCAAGGTAGGTTGAGTAAGTCATCGTGCTTTCTTTGCGCAGCAGCTCAGTGTCTTGACTTTAGATCTCAGGAATAAATAAAACAAAACATAAAAAGTGCAAAAAGTCAAATCCCGGAACCCTCGGATCCTCCTTAACGAAACTTCGCCTCCAAGGTATCGTATATACAGCGAATTGTTACTATAGATAACTCTTTCATCCCAAAATGTCTTGAATCCCGTAATAAATCCCAGCAACTCCGATATGCAAAGTAAAAAGACAGAAAAACAGAAATACTGAAAAATAGAAAGGCAAAAAAGACAGAAAACTAAGGAAACCAATCACCTCAGCGCAGCACAAGCCTCTGCCACCGCCGCCGTCCTCGTAATACAAAAAATGAACTCAAGAACTTCTATTTACATGAACATCATTACTAGCTGCTAGCTCCCATATAGATCACCACTCCCCCTTTCCGCTGCTGCGCGCTGATATGATGCAATTCTCCGTGAAGATGAAGGCTAAAAACTCCCAATTGTTGCGCTACTTCCGTCTATGATCGGGAGCGTAATATGGAGGGCCACCTAAGGTGATATCTTGGCCGTGGGGGTTTTCGGGAGTAGACACAGCTCAGACAGAAGTTGTGGCCGCAGTCGCAGGTCGTGCAGTGGCTATTTCGGCCACACTGGCAACAGGTCCAAATCATTTTATATTGGGTTTTGTTATTTGATTTTCGTCTGGTTAAAGGTAAGGTGGTTTGTATAGTAGGAAGGCTTGTATTTAGATCTGCGGTGCGTCGCTGTGGGTAGGTACTGTAATAATGTACTGTACTATCGAGAATGGTTAGTATGATGATTTGTAAGAATGCGATAAAGTACCCTCCCCCCCGCTATGGAAACCTACTGTAGGTGGGTAAAACGCGACAAGATCTGGTATCGAGCTTCAATTGCAATGTTGCGCCCTTCGCAGACAGACTATCTTTCAATGACCACGCAAAACTCTGGCGCTCGAAGCTTCCTTTATAAAGAAACAGAAGACGTTGAAAAACGTAAGGAGGAAGCCGATGAGGTCTTAAAATTCGAAAAGGCAGGAGGGACTATTGCCACTTTGCCACAGAAAGTTTTGCTTGAATTGGAGCTGACTATGTTCGACTCCGGGAGAGTGTCCAGTTCAGTTTTCAGTTCAATAAGCTGAGTGGTAATATCCGAGGTTTTGAGTACTTTTTAAATGGATGATGGGATAAGCAATACTAAGCTGAAGCCCTTTTCTCTTGACGGCACCGAACCCGGTGCTTATATAGTTACTTCATCGACATTTTTCACAATGGAGTAGCTTCGGATTTTGGGGGGGGGGGGGGGTGTTCATTGGAAGAAGGGGGGGGTGTAGTGGAACAGGGAAACCCTTGTCATCACGCTTCAATAGCTGCTTTTCCGTCGCGATGTTCGAGAAAGGAGGGGGAAGTGACAGGCCTTTCCAGTGCGTTTTTTTGGCGCTTGTTGGGGGGGGGGGGGGGGTGAGTGCAGGTTACAGGGACCTCCGCCGGAGAAAAGTATACATAAGTGATCGTACCCTCCTGGACCCTCCCTCCATGCTTTTTTACGAATGGAATCCGCATTTTTTTTCCCACAAGTCGGACGTCGCTAGCCGTCAAACCACACCATGAGCAGACTATTCCCTCTTTGAATTTTTTGTGGGTAGGGAATGGGTTGACCATGTGCTGGGTCACAAGATTTTAATATTGGTACTCGAGTATTGACATCGGTGTAACTTTGGTAGCGGGGTATCCTTGAATGTGTAGAGTGGTTTGGATTGTAGAGGGCCGAATTATTAGTGCCTGAGAAGGGGGTGACAGGCGTGGCAGTGGATGCCAACCTCCTTTCGTTGCTTGCTTGCTTTCTGCTTGCTTGCTTCGTTGAATGAAAGTTGATTGCTGTGACCAAGTAAGCACACTCCACCTAGGCTCCCATCACAACAACCACAACCAAACCGCAACCACAACCACAACAAAATCATAACAATATTAACAATCACCCCCCCCCCCCCCCCCCCTTTCCCTCACACCCCCAGATCTCCGCGATCCATGCAGGTCCAACTGCCCTCTTAGCTGAAGCGGGCAGAAGTACCCAAGTAAAGTAGGTCGAGTATCATGTACCTACCGCCTAGGTCGATTTACAAACCCTGGAGTCAAAGCCGGATTGCACAATTGATTTCCTTTACATGAGTTGCTTTGCATACACATACATAAGGATATACCTACTTTGTGTATGTGCACACATACAGTGACATCCTCTAGCTACGTAGAGTAGCTCCTAGCTCTACTCCACATCTACTCTACATAAATCAATCAATCAGTCAATCAACCAATCTATCTGTCAATCAATACCACACACCTTATCACGACTGTCAAATCATCCGATGAGGATTGACGTTACTCGCACTGTACTCCGATTGGGCAAGGGCACACATGTTGTCCGACTGCATAGGCCGTTCAATACCGCAATATCGGTACGCTTAAGACGATATATTGCCAGGGATATTCTTATAATATTCTCGGCGGTATGACTGCCTCGGCGGGATTAAAAATTCGACGAAAGGATGGGATGTACATAATGTATGTACATGTATCTAGGTGCTGTGTACTACGGTACCACGATGCAGCTCCACTTAATTTTTTTTTCTCCCGCTCTCCGAGGTCGGTGCATACAGGCGGTGTAGATACCGAGTGGCAACAAAACCAAAGGAATTGAGGTGCAAGGATATTTTTTTTGTTGGTTACTTATTACGTCGGTTTGCAGGAAGTTCATCGATTACTGCTGCTGCTGCTGGCCCCTAGCTAGCTGAGATAATGTGACTTTCTAGAGTACTTCGCACGTGCTCACCCCGCATTGGAGAACACACTGTCCTCTGTGCACAGTTCTAGAAACTTTCCCTTGTGGTTGTTACACAAAAAGCTGTTTGCCTAGCTGCCTTGGCTTCCCCCCACCCTTGATGATGGGTTCTAGAAGACTGTTTTCGCCCCCCGAATGTCTCTCTTTTTGCTTCGGCCGGCCATCGACATTCGTCGTGAAGATTAATTACCCTCATTCTAAAGGGGCTGGCAGGGAGAGGAGATGTTTGGTTGCAAGCTGGTTGTGTGCCTAGCAAGGGCAGTACCAAAGGGAGGGGAGATCTCATTCTAGCAAACATAATTGGTGCACATGTTCGGTCAATGTCACTCATTGGTTATCAGAAACACGAAGCCTACATACTCTACATACAACTTGGATGAGCTCTACCAATCATCATATCTACCAACATACCTACTGTATGTACATAGGTGAAGATGCGAATCAATTAATAGTATCCATCTCGCCGGGCCCGGATACCGAGCTGTCAGAACGGTCCATGTAACCAAAGACAGGATAGCTCACTCTTACGTCCTTCCTTTTAGAGATGATATTATCGTAGGGCGATGCTTGGATCTCTTTTTCGATTATCAATCGCCTAACCCGTTTCCCAGAAACCTGACTTTAAGGCAGGATGTGCTCCCGAGGCAGCGATTAGAGTAGGATACAAATGCCATATATATGGTTCCGTACCAAGAGATTGGGCGTTTTAGGAAGCCGTTACATACATGACGACAGATAATGTGCTTCAAACGACATGAGATTTCTAAGGCATAAGTTGTGACGATTATCGAGACACACATATCATCGTCCAGAAATAGCAACCGTCACAAATACCAGGTTCATGAGCTATCTACTACTGCTGCACAGTGAGCATACATACATAATGACTGCCTTCCCAAGAAATTGCATATTTTGCCACGGTGTCGCAGCTTGTCATGGCTTCAGGGACTGGTCCTATTACAGGCCAGAGAGCCGCCTTGTTGTGAACAACAAAATACCTCTTCTACCTGCAGTAGTAGGTACATGAGTTGAGAGAAAGCCTATCGGTTACAACCAGATCAAATATCTATCGATGGTACGCGTACAGTCCAAAACTAGTCAAAAAAGGGCTCTCTTGACTGAAGGCAATCAAAGGCCCCATGCGGTGACCGTATCTCAATTGGTGATCTTATTTGGATTTTGGGCACTCTCGGGCATAATCCTCACACACATATACCTATATACGTATACTATAGGCCACATCTCTCACATTTTGAATATGATGAGAATTCAAAAAAGTCGATTTAGTTTGATCACGCGTCATCACGGATTTAGGATAAAGTTGTCGGGGATTTAGACGTCTTGAGAACATTCCTGTTGTACCCACGGACGTAGATTTGCGCCTTTCTCGCATAATGAAATAAATGCTTGGTTCGACTAACGTCCCTGAATGGTGTAGGCAATACTCGGCTAGTAGCGTCAATTCACACCTGCATACTTATTTATCTAGGGCCTATGTCAAAGAAGGATACTTGTTGACTTGTTGATCTACGTTGAATTTATATAAGCCGACTGGTTGGGTTGGTCTGTCTCGTATTGACAATTAAGAGGCTGGATCCAATTGGTGGCATTTCACGCCATTGCCAGTGAAAGTCGAGTGAGGTTTCATGATCCGCGTCCGAACCCGCCGTTAATAATCCAGATGGCCGTTCAAAGACAACACGGCTTTAGAGCTATTGGAGGCGATCGTTGTTAGAAAACGGAAAATTTGGTTATACAGAAACCATCTAGGTGTACGTACGTACTGTTTAGTGCGATTTATTTAGTGATTAGCACGAGACAATTGTACAAGCTATCTCGAGACCAGGTCTCGGGACTTGGGACAAGGCAATTCAAGATCAACACTCAATGTCTCGGGGTAAGTCTGGGGACCCAGGGTGTGCCAGCAACCGTCATATTTTTGAATTATTCACCAGAAGAATGAGGTGTTTTGACTGATTTCTTCATGTTAGTTCTCCCTAATCGCTTGTTATTCCTACGCAAGGTCTAGGGCCAAAGCAACGCCTCTAAAGAAATTGGTAAAAACCTCGCGCAAAGTACTGGCAGGATTGACCTCCAGCCAATTCTAATTCTAATCTTTCTAAGTTCTAGATTGTGGTTGTCGGGACGAGACAAGACTTGTTTAAGTCTCATTTCCTTTGGTCCGTGTCCATCACTACATGTAGATTTATGGCTATTTTGTTCATCAAAACGCGGCTTTGGAAAATCACAATAGATGATAGTTCCCGTCCCTGGGAATGAATTTGAAGCTGCTATCACCTACGCTACATCGGTATTAGCGGTGAGTAATTCAGCTGAACAAGCCTTCTTCCAGACTTGAAGTGCAGGACCCTGGCTAAGCTCTCGTCTCATTTATAATTGGGCCAATCCGCATATAACTGGCTGAAGAACTCTCAAAAACAGGAAATCTTAGGATCACCATAAGAAGGCCCGTGGATGCATATGCACCCCAGACACATTTTCATGGCGGACCGGGTCGGCATGCTACCAAAATTCTAGCCCTTCGTGCGGCCTTTTGCACGTATGCAGGCCCAGTCCGTTCTCAAAGCGTCAGAATTCTACGAGTATAACACGAGGACGATCTCAATTAATCCGAACCGCTAGATGTGCCAACATGTTAACAGGGCTCAAAATGCCGGTTTTTGATACCGCACCATGTCTAAAGTGGAACTCTCAATGCCGAACCGTTCCCGATATATTTTCTAGTCACATTACTAACCCACCATGCCATAGTGGCCATATTGTGTGATAGCTCACGCACTCCATGTATGTGGTATATTGCTCGCAATACCTTTGTATGTACTTGTGTGTAGATTGATTGACGTGTGTAACGAGCAAAAACAGTTACTGGTCCTTCTTATCGGCCCACCACCTACCCTTTTACTTCCTGACCCCCACTATCCGAGCTTTCCGCTTGATATTCCGGCGCGGATCCATGCAGAAATAAATCTATTGTCGTCTGTAGCTTCTTATCCGAGTATGCCGGTTTCTTCTGGTCTTCCTCCATACTTCACTTCATATGGGTACAGCATCGGACGGAAAGCTCGCTGATTATTCAGAATATCTTGAGATGTCACTGGGTCTTATGATAACACAAATAAGTCAGGACCCTAAAACCCGACGGACGACATAACTAAAGCTTACAAATAACTCCTAACCCTAAGTAGCGTGTTAACCTGGTTGGTCATTCCCATCAATTGGTTGGGTCCCAATGATCACCCTCCGTGTTAGGCGTAACCCTAGCCCGTTCGGTCTAATTGCGCCTGTCTCAGAAGAAAGCTTGGTGACCGGAAGTTGTTTTGTGTGTAGCCATAGGAGACTTGATATGTTCGGACACCAACTCCGAAGTACAATGCTGTATGCCTTTCGGCGCTTTCACTGGGGTAACCCTGCGGTCCCTATTAACCCTCATCTATGTATGTAGGATATTCACAATTCCCCGACGCCCGTCCGACCGTAATGTAATTGTATTCCTAGGATGGGAGCATGTGATTCGAGGAAAGCGCCTGTCTGAGTGACCAACATCTCCTTCTGTCCAATTGGGGGAATACGAAATGAGCGTTTCGGAAGGTTGACTGCATAGGGGCTTTATCTCGAGGTCTGACAAGAGTTAATACATCTCTCACCACTTCAGACAGACCATCTGAAGTAGCTGGCCGTCATTCAGAGTGGCGAGACCTCAGAGAGATACCCGGCCAGGGCCTAGAGTCAACAGCATATCATCAACAAAAGAGGACGTGCAATTCCTCGCTCTTCTGCCACGTTTTGAAGCTCGGATGATAGATCCTTAGTGCGGATGAGCTATATATAAAACCATTCTAGAATGTCAGCCTTGTTTCATCCGAAGCCGTTGCGTGATGTTGGTGAAATCACGTGAAGCGCAGGAATGTGGTTAAGTGTCACGTGTGGGGGCTGGGAATGAAGACTACATGAAGTACCAAGAGTTTGAGCCTTATAGAAGATATTATCATGACTGGATGGTTTGAAAAATGCACTGAGTCATCAGTAATTTGGAGTCGACCGTACTATCCCGGCACTGGAAGCACTGACAAGTATATAACTATGGACACTGTGTTATCAAGTTCATAGGTTCTGCATGCTCCATGAGTATGGAGAAAGCCTCCGGAGAGACTCCGATGAAGAAGAGTTAATATCCTATAGTAAGCTTCCCCGGATAAATCTATCTTCCGAATATATATATATATATATTGCTAGGCTAACCGATTTCAAGGTAGATCAGTGACAAGCGTCTATGTTGACCAGCCTGAATCATAGAGAAAGATTCGCATACATTCTCAAGAACATGTTGGCCATAATGTTCAATCACGTCAAGCTTGGTTCAAAAACGTTTTAAGTCTGCGGGAAAGGCTTGTAGCACTTTACGGATGACCGGACCAGAAACTATTACGTAAATGATTTGTTCCGAGTGATATCCTATGATTGAAGCTGGTGAGGTGGGTTGCTGGCCGGATACCTGATCCAAGAGGAATGGTGGGTTTTGTACCGATTATATCCGGTTTAACCCTCACGGCCTAGTTATCGATCGGTTAAGAGGGAATGAGATGTTTTCCACATGAATACTTCGGCCCCATGGAGCTCTAAAGTTTCAAACGTCTTCTTCACTTCCCCGCCTCTAATATCTCGCTTGAGAGGGCGTGCCCCGCATCCAGATAAGGTGAAGAGCTAGATTATATATTATATCAGTGATAGACACGAACTACACGGAGGTCTCGAGGCTTTGCCCCTAGACAGGGTATATACAAAGAAAGACGAGACGGTTTATCACCGACAACGGCAAGTCTTGAAACGGAAGCTAGTTAAGTGTATCTGGCCGGTCTCGAAAATGTCTAGATATCCTGCACGGACCACCAACCAGCTGCAAGAGCGTTGAGGGGAACGCGGGGATATATTACTCCACGGAGATATATATTGGACCACCTTCCACTACTGACAAGGCTAGAGATTGTGCCAGTCGTGTCTTCTCTGGACTGGGGGGTACGGTTGCTAAGTGACGGGTTAGGGTAACCATAATCGGAGCGCACTTTTGCCTGTAAGCTTAAGTGCTGTACCCATACCCTGCGATACTGCAGGCTGTCAAGCGCCTTGCTTGAGCTGCTAAGCACTTTGGGACGAAAATATATACCAGTAAGGCAGGTTGTCTTGAGATAAATTTCGTGACTGATGGGAGCTGTTTACCACTACCGTTAATTCTCGAATAATCCACTATCCCCGTATTTGTATGTGGTAAGTCCGGACCAAGGCGAATTGGCGTATCAAACTTCATGGATTCATGTAGATATACACTTTTTCTGGCCCGGAATTAAGATTTAACGAAGCGGAGATAGTGGATTTCTCGAGAATTAACGGTAGGTTGCAGGGTCAAGGGAGCTTGCACTAGTTACTCGCGAGCGGAGGGTTGTCGAGTTGCTTGACACGTTTGTTATAGCTAGGCCACTCCAGCTGTATGCGATATGTTCGTGATCGAAATCTGGGAAGTGCATGTCGAGAGGTATGCAGTTTGACATTCCATAATAGTTAATTAAGAGTCGTAGATAGTTCTTGGTCAGAGGTCACCAGATTTAACTCAAAACACCTCAAAATAGCCATTTTCAACATTAATTTTTAAGGGATTAACTTGAAGTCTTTTATAATAGATTTATAGTAGGGCGAATCATTCTCTAAGCCCGTCCTGTAAATATACTAATTTTTCACTAGCTGTAGCAGTTTTTGTACTGGTACAATCCTGAAATCTCTGCCAAGACCTCGAATTTGTATGTGGCTTGGCATATTTTCCAAATTGCTCTCGTTCTGAGCCATGTGGGTCCTTCAATACATGTAACTGCCGCATATGGGTTGTGTCAACTCGTTCCCCACAGATCATACCTACTCTATCGGTTACCCGCGCGGTTGGGAGGCGCATATATGTACAGTAGACTCTCGCTATAAGGATACGGTCGGGACCAAGAATATGTATCCTTATAGCGAGAGTCTACTGTAGTAGCCAAACAAACTCAAGAGTGGCGTTGCGAGATACATGGGGAAGAGGGGAGAGAGGGGGGGGGGGGGGGGGGAAGAGCAGCTGGATTTAACTAACGTGGGGGGAGAACGAGTGTGGGGCTCAATTCTTTGCGGTAGCTTTCACCCCACAGTCTCTATCCCTGACTGCGGTACACATAAGTACGGCCACTCTTCAAAAATGTTTAAAGAATGCCCTACACAAATAGTTAATATTAATGACTTCATGACAGGGTTTCATTGACCATGGACTATTGGTACTGCTACCTATCTAGTTGATCAATTGAGTTAGTTGGCCATCTGTGCTCATCGACACCACGATCAATGCAGAGCGAAGCTATTATGGAGATGATCTAGCTAGGGAACAGTGTCATCCAGACAGGTGGTTGAATGCCCATCGGATTTTTCCAAGCTAGCGTAGAAACTGGAGCTTAAGCAAAATTACCAAAACAGTCACGTAGGAGATATAACCAATCGCACCTTATTGATTTAGAAAGAAACTTCCCCTTATTGGGTGGCCATTATGTCTCCTGTTACAACACTAAGAATTTTGTAGGGCGATTGTTGGAGAGATTTGTAATGTTCAATCGGAGCTATGTGTTAGTTTTCCACACGTTTTTAAATGCGGTAAAATAGTGGCTCCGAGATTCACATTCTGGCTTTATGTCCTGAAATAATAGTTGTCTGTTAGGGTATTCCGCATAGTTGGTTATTTTACGTACGAGTACAAATTCGCTCTCGAGGACGAGACATATTTAGCATCATGGAGCATCACTCGCACATCAATAAACCACTACTTGCTTATAGTATTTAAAATTTAGAATTGAGCTATCTCTACTGTAGAGGGCGATGCTCTTTAATTGTACTCAAAACTAAGGCGGCGTTCTGGGCCTTTTTCGTAAAATCAAATCAAAATTCCATTGGTATAACTAACAAAGAAAGATATAAAAAAAAAAAAACACCAGTCGAGTGACACGCCATGAACAAAATGCATCGTAAAGGTTTGAAAAAAGAAAAAAAAAATACAAAGTACATGATGATACAAAGACTAGCACATACAACACCCCTTCCTGATATCAATACACGCCTGACTATCCATACAAACACTCCTCATAGGCACCTCTCCACCCCATGCCCTCATCTTCTAGGGCCACAGCCATCCTCTCGACGCCCTCCTCCCGTCTCCTGATTCCCTTCGCCAGATCGCGCCAGAACCACCTTGCCTCCTTGTCCTCAACAAGTGTGAACGCATCACCCTCTTTCCCGGCTCTCGCAGTACGGCCGACTCGGTGTACGTATGCGCGGGTACTGGAGGGGATGTCGTAGTTCACGACGTTGTCCACATGGGGCAGATCCAGACCACGAGCTATGAGGTCGGAACAGATGAGACTATTGAAACTGTTAGCTAATGTGCAATAGATGGCAATGGATAGATTGAAGAGCTTACATTTGAACTTCGTCTTTCTTGAAGGAGCGAAGAACCTTCTCACGCCGCTTCTTCTCCATTTCTCCAGTGACTAGACCGGTAGTCCACCCAACCTCTTTTGAAATCCCGATCTTCTCAGCAACTGTATCGATGAGCTTCGTCAGTCTTGCAGCACCCTCGTTACTCTTTACGAACACGATGGTACCCCTCTTGATGTTGCGGTTGCGGAGGAGATACATCAGGTAGAGGGGCTTGTACTCCTTGTTGACGATCGGTATCGCGTATTCCCTCAACTCCATCGGAACTGAGAACACCTCCTCAGGGATGTTTTCGTCGTCCTCGTTCTCATCATTCTTCGCCGCGCCGTCCGCGCCAACAGGCTTCTCAACAACAACCATCGCCGGTCTCCTCAGCTTCAGCCCTGCAAGCTTACCCGCATCCTTCGTCATCGTCGCACTCAAAACGACCTTCCTCACCTCAATCTGCTGTGCCCGAACATTGATACCCAGGTCCTCCAGAACGTCCTCCAACCCGTTTTCCCAGTCCTGATCCTTCGCCGCGGTCTCGATAGAGCCCACAACTACGTCAACCCATTCCTGGAAACTCTGTGCGAGTAGGCGATCCGCTTCATCAATGACAAGCCACTTGACCCACTTCAGACAAAACCCGGGAGTATTTTTAATATGCTCTACCAGGCGTCCGGGGGTCGTGATGAGGATGTCAATCTTACTGCCAGTGTCGGGATCGATCAGGAGGGCCTGCTCGGCCGCGAGTGCCTTCGACCCAATTCCGGTCCCGACCTTGAGGCCAGTACCGGAAGTTAGGGAGACGGCGGTCGAGAAGACTTGGGAGACGAGTTCTCTGGTTGGGACTACCACCACTGCTCGGAGGCGGGTGACAACACGGGTAGAGAGCGATTGTACAATTGGGAGGATATAGGAGAGGGTTTTTCCGGACCCCGTGGCGGCGGAGATACAGACGTCGCCGGCTTTAGGGTCCAGGAGCAGCGGGACTACTGCAGACTGCACGGCGAATGCGTTGGGCAGGTTTAAGGTCTCGAGGCGTGTAAGGAGCTTGGGTGATATGCCAGTCATGCCATTGAAGGGAACTGTAGTTGCCGGCGTGACAACAATTGGGGCAGCGAGCCATGGGGGGAGTGAAGAGGCAAGAATAGACAGGCGTTTGGGGTCTTTGGTGGGCGCGGGTTGAGGGAGAGGTTCGAGGCCCTTTGCTTCTATCGCTTCTTCTTCAACCTCGGGGGCGGCGGGTGTGAGTGTAGCTTTGGTTTTGACTTTAACAAGCTTTTGGAGAATTGACTTGTGTTTTGATAGACCGGAAGCGTCCTCTTCAGCCTCGCCGGATGCTATTTTGGACCTTTTCTCTTTTTTTGAGTGCTTCTTGTCCTTCTTTTCCGGTTTCGGTTCTTCGTCGTTGGCAGCTGGCGGTGGTACATCTTCCGTGGTAGTGACAGTAGTAATAGTGGTGGTGATTGCATTAGTATTATCATTATTATCATTATCGACGTCCTCTGTGGTCGTATCCGCCTTTGATTTCTTTGATTTCTTGTCCTTTTTCCCTTTCTTCGAGGGAGTCTGCTCAGCATCCTCCTTCGCTTTCTCCTCCGTTTCTATACCAACGTCTGATCGCCGCTGCTTTCTCTTCTCCCGTTTCTCCTCTTTCTTCTTTCTCTTCTCTTCTTCGGCAGTGAGTTCGGCCCCGGCGTCCTTCATGTCGATATCCTCATCGTTTCTTTTTCGTTTCTTTAGTTTCGCGATTATGCTGGCCACCTCTGCATCATTCGTACTCATCATTGCTGTTATATTTTCTGTTGTTTTATGTGGTGAATATTTGTAATTTGGATATATCGCCGATGTAGGGTAGTGGTAGTAGTAGTAGTGAAATTGATAGTAAATATTAAAAAGAACGTATCGTATCGAGCAAAGAGAAAAAAAGTCAACGAATCGCAAATGCCAAGCAATTGAGGCTCCTAGCGGGCCATGCCAAGCTTTTGGGCTACACGGAATATGATCCCACGTTTCTGGTTGGGCGACGAGTGGGACGAGTAGGCCGAGACAGCGCGGGCAGGCAGTATCGATAAGGGGCGAGAGAAGGTAATGCTGGACATGAGGAGGTAGAAGAGAGTTCCAGTAGGGAGGGAGGCAAGGATGCGGAGAGAACGGAAAATGAGCATTTTGTCTATGGTGGGGGGTTTATTAAAGGTTATAGATTTGAGTATTTGGTTATTTGAATGCTTAATTAGAGGTTGCAATTGCTGTTGCTATTGTTTGCTTATTGGTCGTACCGGGATACAGCGAGTGTGAATATATCGAATAGCCACAGAGCACAGAGGAAGAGAGCTTGAGAAGTGAATAGTGAATGGAATTGGTCCTCCCCCAACGTCCTCTCGAGCTCTCTTTAAAAAGAAGCCCTTCCCCACTCGCTAGCTATCCTCCATTTCAGGGGGAACGTGCGTGTGGTCGAGAGAGCTGTCATTCCACCGCTTAACTCGCTTTACTCATACCGAATCAGTATTACCGCCAGGGTTAGGGTTCTCAACAATTTCTGTAACGAGGAAAGAGAATGCGAAGGTGTCATTCCCAGATGTCCTTAGCGCGGTCTCAATTCTACACGTGAGGCGTAAGCTCTTGCTCGAGCCAGCTTGCTACATGTCGAGGAGTGTAAACGAACCCAACGCACCTTTTTTATTTCTAAAAGGAATAATACTCAACCAACTCACCCAACAATTCGAATAACCCCGGTAGACCTCATAAGATGCGTTTCACACCTGGTGCCACTATGGCCTCACGCCTTTATTCGATCTACGGCGCTTTTAGTCTGTTCTCGTCGGTAGCTTTCGCGGCTTCGTTGACGGGGTCACGGTTGCTGGTGGTCTTGGAGGACACGGAACAGAAAGAGAGCTACTCACAATTTTTTGGGGATCTAGAAGGTTTGTTTATTTGTGATGCTGGAGATACAATTGAGTTCTGTGCGCTGACATTTCTGTGTTCGTCCCCGTAGCGAGAGGTTATGAACTGAAGTTTGAGTCGCCAAAGACTGAGGGCTTGTCTTTGTTCACCCATGGGGAACGGGAATATGACAATCTGATCCTTTTCCCGCCGAAATCAAAGGGTATGAAAATTCATAGCCATCCTCTAACGTTTGTCGCAAATTTCTAATAAGGTCTCCAGGCTATGGACCAGCACTTACACCACAACTGCTCCTGCAGTTCGCAAATCAGGAAGGAAACATCTTGATCCTCACATCACCTAAAGGCATACCCGAGCAAACCCGCGAATTCGCGCGAGAGCTTGAAATAAACCTTCCTCCGAAGGACTACCTCGTCGTGGACCACTTCTCACACGACACGCTGTCAACAGAGAAGCATGATATGGTAATCGTGAAGCGCCCAGAGGTGTCCACATTTACACAAAACTACTTCTCCCCCTCCTCTTCATCCACAGAAGACATAATTGCCTACCGCGGGGTTGGACACACCCTTGGAAATGGACCACTGCTCAACCCGATTCTGACGGCGGGGAGGACAAGCTATGCGTATGACACGATTGATGATGCTGTATATGCTGAGGACCCATGGAGCGCTGGCAGCCAATTGCACCTTGTCTCGGCTCTGCAGGCGAGGAACAATGCCCGCATTACGATTTCTGGAAGCGCCGAGATCTTCTCGGATGTCTTCTATGGTCTCAATGTCAAACCGCCCGGCAGTGCCAAGAAAGTCAAGGTTGCGAACCGTGCGTTTGGAAGGGATGTCACTGCATGGACATTCAAGGAGACTGGTGTTGTCAAGGTTGTTGGCATCAAGCACTACCTTACCAACGAGACCGACGCGCAGATCAACCCCCGTCTTTACAGGATCAAGAACGATGTCGTATGTACCCCCGTTTGTCCTAAGTAATATAGCTCCTCCATATACTAACCCCCGCTAGACTTTCGAGATTGAGCTTGCTGAGTACAAGTCTGACCACTGGGCGCCCTTCACTGTCCCTGCCGATGACGCCCTCCAACTCGAATTCACCATGCTAGACCCCTACCACCGCATCTCACTCACTCCCTCAGTCTTTTCTCCCAACTCAACTACATACTCCACCAGCTTCAGGATCCCCGACCAGCACGGAGTGTTCGCCTTCCGTGTCAACTACAAGCGCCCCTTCCTCAGCAATGTTGATGAGAAATACACCGTCACCGTGAGACACTTTGCGCACGACGAGTACACCCGCAGTTGGGACATCTCGGGCGCGTGGGTATGGATGGCGGGTATCGCGGTTACAGTTGTTGGTTGGGTAGCGTTCTGTGCGTTGTGGCTGTGGAGCGCGCCCGCGACAGAGGTAAAGAAGGGGAAGAAAAGTCAGTAGTTTTTGATATCCAAGGTTTATGGGTGATTAGACTTTTTTTTCTTTATAACTTTAGTTTTCAATTCATATTTTTTTTCTTTTTTTTGTGTCTGGCTTTTGTGGGATTTGTATTTTTACAAAAGAATGTGTTTTGGTCGTAAAGAGAAACAAACAGCATGCCATGATCGCGATTACATATTTGTAGCAAGTTGGCGCCAAAAGGGTACGGAGTGAGAATGAAGTAAAATATATCCAAAACCGGATATCACGGCAAAAAAGACCACTCCATCCATACATACCAAACTGTCCTCTCCCTCTTCCTCCACCACCCCAGATGTCAATGATCATCCACGCACACACTATAATCCTCACAAACTATCACTCGCACTAACCCACCCCCAACACGGCTTAGCGTCTCCCCATCCGACCCGTGCACCAAGACCAGTGCTAGTGAGACATGTCCGATGACTTGTACTCTCCCACCGCATCCTAACCCGATGCCATCAAAATTCCCCTACTTTTAGAAAGAAGGCCCGCGCTCGGCCGGAGGAGGGAGGGAGGGAGCATCGTGATCATCTCTATCTCAACAAATCGATGCAATGACAGCGAGGGGTGCGTGATGGTCATGATGTGTTGTATGTGGGGGGGGGGGGGGGGGGAGAGTTCATGGGGTGTCACTCGTCGCGCGGGTAGGGTAGGTTGAGCCCGATAGCAGAGTGTGATGGCGTAGAGTAGGTAATCTACGTGATACTGTAGGCACATATTTGCTTCTTTGACTCGCTATGGAGAGCCTGGTCGGGCTGGGGAGTATGTAGGTACTCTACGCTAGAATACTCTAGACTTCATGACTTTAGAGTAGATTGATAGAGACGCACCTAGAGTGAGGACCTACTCTACTATCGATGTAAGGGGGGGGGGGGGGGGTGGATGAACGGTATGAAGTTGATTAAGTGCGGTACTCTACACACGTGCTACATCACGCGCGAGCGGGCGGTTACATACATACATGTACGCGTAGAGTCCTTCTAGTGCACGCTCGGGACTTGATGATCATCCAACCCGAGCGTCGGGAACGACTCGTACATGCAAACGGCAGTAGGTACTCCCAAGAAACAATCCACGGGTAAACATTATCTTCCCGATACTCTAAAATTCGTATGCATGACATTACTACTACATATTAAGACTAAACAACATCTCTACTCTACCCACCTTGTATAATTCTAGAACTAGACACTAACACTAACTACATATTCATAAGTAGAGCTCGATCGAGTACATCCGCCGCCTCCCTCCCAATGGTGAGGTGTGGTTATAGGAATTACAGACATGACGTGAAAAATATTGAGGGGGGTCTGGGTCTGATTTTTCTGGTCAACAGTTCGCTCGCTCGCTGTGTAAAAAGGAAAAAAAGAAAAAAGAAAAAAAAAAAGGAAATGTGAGCTCGAGCAGGTACATGTCGTCCCTCCGCCAGGGGAATCGTCCCAAAATTTCAAAAGAAAAAAAAAATACAGTTATGGAGGATGCATGTTGATAGAGCAGACCGAGGGGGGAAAGGCCTACATAATAAACAAATCATAGTGAACGAAACGCAGAATAGAAAAAATATAAAACGTGAGATACATCGTTAAAAGCTATTAAAGGATACATAAATTGCTAGAGAGGTTAAGTAAATAAGATGGCTGTTTGTAGGTTGGTGGTGGTGGGAATATTGTAACAACGAAAAAACAATCGAAAAAATATATAGAAATACAAAAAAGACCCAAAAGTACTATCCCGCTTTCCCGCAAAAACACAGAACACAAACAAAACAAAAAAAAAAAACACAGAACACTAATACGAAAAATAATCCATTCATTTAGTCCACTCACGAGCTATAACCCGCGCAATTACTCTGGTCCATATCTGCTTCTCTCCGTCCCGCCGCCCTCCTCCCTCCCCGCCAGCGACTTCTTCCACTCCCTCCACTCCGTCGCAATCTCATCCAACACCCCGCCCATCACCATCGCACTAGCCATCAATCCATGCCCCTCATTCGGCAACACCCGCACCTCACACACCTTCATCGTCTTACCCAGCCACCTCACGTTCTCAACAGGCACCCTCGTATCCTTCGTCCCATGATGAATCACGACATCACGTGTGATATCCACATATCTGAAACCCACAGGCCTGCTGCGCTCAAGACACACCAGCAGATCTACAGCCGGGTTTGCATTGCGTGTTGACAGTGTCCAGATGGCATGTGTCAGACGCTCATCGTACGACATCTGCCGCTCCTTCTCAGCAACGGACGCAAGCGCGGCAGCAAAGGCGTCCATTTCTGGCGCCTTCTCTGCAGCTTCACCGGTGGGCTCGCCGCCTTCTTTAGTTGCATCGGCTGAGGACGAACTTCCAGATGGCGAATCGTTTTCTCCCTTTGCGGCTGCCGCCGCCGCCATGGCAGCGGCAGCCTTCTCTTTAGCTTCCTGCGAGGAAGAACGGGAAGACTTCTTTCTGCCCTTGCCGCCTCCTGTCCTTGGGAGGGATGTTGTGAGGGACGAGGAGGTCGCAGACATGAAGGACGAGTTTGCGGCTTTCAGTATCGGCGTGGGAAGTGCGCGGAGAATCCGCTGTGATGTTGGCACTGAGCCAACCTTCTCGCCTTTCTCCATGCCTGAATACACAACACCCTCCATCTGGGAGGGCGGGATCCATGGCGCAAGGAGGTGAATCCTCCCACGGATATGGCTAGGCATCCTCAGCGCTGTCGCGAGCGCATAGATAGCACCTGCAGAGTGCGCAAGGATGGAAAACTTTGAGATTTTGAGATGCTGGCAGATGTACAAGACATCGTCGGGCCAGTTGAGAACTGTCCGCTCCGTCTCATCTATGGGCTCTGATTCACCGACGCCCGGCCTGTCAGGCGTGATAAGGCGGAGACCGAGTGTTAGTGCGAGCTCGTCATAGAAGGCAGTAACGTAACGGGTTAGGCCCATTCCAACGCACACAAAGACCGCAAACCCAGCGGGATCACCAACTTCAGAGAAGGAGATGATACGACCGGTGTTGGGCATGCGGATCTTTTGGGACAGGCGCTCAGAACACAGGTATGCATCCACAGCATCATCAACCGAATCTGCAGACGATGGGCGCTGTTCGGGCGTGCTTTGGAACGACGCACGTGGGGGCGAGGCTTGCAAGTGTGCACCGCGTGGAGCTGGGTCCGATTTACGTTTGTTTTTGCTTGGAGATCGGTTTGGTGCTGGGGCGCGGAGACTGTCAGATCGCAAGGGGTAAAGATTTTGCTTCGAGTTACGTTTAGCCTTCTCCTTCTCGGGCCGAGCCTTCGGAAGTTCGGGAGCTGGTGCGGCTTCGTCGTTTTCATCATCTTCGTACGGGCAGCCACCGGCTTCAAACAAAGGAGAGCCAAGAGGAGACGGGGCGTGCATAGGAGCGAGGCCTGCAATCAACGACGGCGGATAACTGCGAGAAGTGTGAGGAGATCCTTTCCCATAGCTGCTTGATCGTTGGGGTATATGCCTTGAAATATCCTCAGCCACATTCTTTCCCTTCCCAGCCGTGTCAATTCCTCCCGTCGGACTCAAAATCCCGGCCGCACTCATCCTCAATTCACCTTCACTCTCACGGTCCCTCTCCATGGCCTTCTCCATCTTGATCTTCTCCTTTGAAGAAACGTAGCCCAATCTACCACAGTCCTTCTTTGAGCTCTTGCTGCTCTCCCGCGAGCTCTTCCGCTCATGGAGAGACTTCCCTGGCCCAACCACACCCCCGTTCATATAATTCCTGACATAGTTCGGGATGTCAACGCCTCCTTTACCAACCGATATTCCCGAATAAGAACTCCTCCCTGAGTCGATCGAGCCATTCGTGTGCACCGAGAGCCCGCTAGGCGGTTTCGCCGTCCTCACCACAGGCGCCAAAGCGGCGTCATCCGGATGCAGAAATGCATGTTCTCTCCCCGCGCCCACCGTATAGTCATACCCCGGGTGCTCCCTCCTATGCGAGGTGGGCTGGCTCGGCGGAGCCAGATTCCCGTAGAGCGCGGGATTCTCGAGGGGCCCAGGCGAGAGCTTGCTGAGCGAGTCGACGAGATTCGTGATCACCTCCGGCGAGCTGGCGGACGAGATTGAGCGGTGACGGGAGTGGACGGATTTCCGTCGGGGCTTGTCGCGGTTGTGGCGAGGGGTCGTGCTGGTGGGTTGATGGGAGTGCCGGTGTTGGGGAGTTGCGGTTGCAGGATCCCGTGGGGGCGGAGGCAGCGGCGGTAGCGGAGGGAGGGAGGATGTCATGGTTCCGGGGAATTCTCTTTTCTTTTTTTTTCTCTTGCCTTTTCTGCTTGTCTCTGGCTGTGTCTTTGAGGATGTAAGGGGATGGAAAAAGAGAGAACAAAGAATAGGGCAATAGAAGGGGGAAAGGAAAGTCTTTAGTTAATTTAGTAGGTCACCGTTCCATATAATAATAATAAATAATATGTTTGTGGCTGGTTCGTAATCCTGGGATGACCGCAAAGGCTGGCTGATTGATTGAATCTGGAATGCTCCGAAACCCGAACCAAAGGGATATATTAAAAAACCGACTCCCAGAAATACGCTAATTAATGGGTCGATCTCTGGCTCCTTATAAACAATTCGAAACTCCCTCACTTTCTCTCTCTCTCCGCGTATCCGCCCTTGAACTCGATCCTCGCACGAGTTGTTGTTTGGTGATGGTTGTTTGGAAAAAAACCCCCTGAGGCAATCTGATCCCAGCTTTTTTTTTTTTTCTTTGGCCCAAACAAAACAAGCTCGTCGCACAGGCAACTCAAGCGAGAACGAGGACCGCCGATCCGATTCGGTCGGTTGTCAAGCAAGCAAGCAGACAAAGGGTCACACTGCAGATTCTGGGGGGAGGGGGGGCGAGACGCAAGGGACGATTGAGGCGGTGGTGGTGGTGGTGGGTGGTGGGTGGGCCAACACTGAACACTGAACACTGAATGGACGAACGTTCTGAGGCAGAGCAATGTATGTATGTATGTGTGTAGTAGTGTGTGGGGTTGAAAATATGGGACGGAGGAAAAGCAGCAGCCAGGGAAAGAGGGGGGGGGGGGGAAAACTGTACAGAGGAAAAGGGTCCAAGAGAACTGGCCAATCGAGTACCGGGGCCTTTCTCCTTGAACTGGAAAGGGGGGGGGGGGATTTTCGTCCCTTTCTCTCTCTCTCTCCTGAGAACAGAACCCTGGATTCCTGGACGATAATTGCGATAGACGACCGAACGACCGAACGACCACGACCGACCGACCGACCACTGCTACCTCTCTCCGGCCCTCCACCACTATGAGCACTGTGAGACGGGATGGGATGAAAGAGCAGCAGCAGTCTGGCACTGGTAATGAGCTTCCCGTCCGTCCATGGGGTTGGGTGTGAGAGAGCACGGACGAAACGGGGGGGTAAAATAACCAGTCGGGTTTCAACCACTCAGATGCCGAGATGGGCCCAGTAGGAATCACAATGAAATCTGTAATCAGATGCCCAATGCCTTGAGGATCCTCCGTAGTGGAAAGAAAAAAAGAAGGTGGCCTACATGAAGAGCATGTGCACATCAATGCAAGGTAATATAGCACTTGCTTTCTCGGTAGCTCGGGAACCTCTATTGATGTTGTTGGTGTTGGTGTTTTGTTGTTTGGACAAGTTTCAATCGGATAAGAACGGATCAGATAAGTGATATACGACGGTCCGGTTTGATCGAAAGAACGCACTGCAAAATGTCGACAGAGTGTTTTAAATGGTGAAATGATAGAGAAAATTCACAATTAGAACTAACAAGTAAAAAGAACTAACAAGCAGAAAGAACTAACAAGTTGACCCCCCTAGAGCAACTTTTAAGAAATAACCTTGCAAGTTATAATTAAAGAAGATAAATACGAATAGACTACAAATAAATACGAATATACTACGAAATAAAGTTAAAGCATCTAGTCATTTACCAAAAAACCAGAAATGCACAGACAGCCCATTCCACCCGGGTGATACAACATGATCCTACACCATTCACACACTCTACCAAACAACTGCAACCATCACACCCAATCACTCGTGCCCGGACCGTCCCGTATATACGTTACCAACACTTGACACGGACAGCTCGACAATAAGCTCTCTCTCCAACCTTCAACGGCCCTACACACTTCTCCCGGCCGAATAGTAATTATTCGAGAACTAATCTGACAGGTAAAACACCCACGGTACGGTACGGTACGGTGCGGTTATATGTAGCTAGAGTACATACATGATAACTACTAATACACCACACCATACCATACCAGTTTCTTTCTTTTACCGTTGTCGCTGTTCCACCCTTCACCTCCAAGACAGTTGCAAAAAAAAAAAAAAAAAAAAAGAAACGTTCAAAGCCACCACCACCACGAACACACGTGCACACCCGTCCGGGGGGGGGGGGGATCTGCCCGCGTGTGTGCCTCACCCATTATGCAAACATCGCACCATTCTTGGCTTGTAGGTAGCCCTTCTGGAAGCCTGCCTAGCTACAAAAGAAAAGAAAAAGAAAAAAAACAAAAAAAACAACAACGGGATATATGTACGTGAATAAATAAGAATAACCTCATGCGTACATCGAAGGCATCTGTGTATCCGCTGGGGGGTTTTTTTTTGATGAGGTTGGTCTAGAAGTACATGTAATCAATGCGGTTTTTTTTGCACGGCCGTACTCTACTCTACTGTCTCTCAGCTAGGCCTAGGCCTGATGGGGATGGCAGTTAAAATTGAAGGTAAACGATGTCCCGGGGTTGGGGGGGGGGGAGTTTCTACTCTGGTATCGAGTCACCTACGTTTTCGACAAAACCCATACTGGATAAAATTCCAAGCTATATAATTAGACAAAAAAAAAAACCAAATGAAGCCTCTCAATTTAGATATTCCTACAAAGAACCCTGAATGCAAATCCAACCCCCAAACCCAGCCCAAACCCAGACAGACCAAACACTAGTATACCAATGCTAAGATTCCAACTCCACCAATGCTAATACCTATACCTACCTACCTACCTACCTACAAAGCAAAACTACCAAAAAAAAAAATACAAAAAAAAAATACGAAAAAAAAAAAAAAAACCTATTCCTTAACCTTAAGAATCGCAATAGACCTAACCCTCTTCCCCGCCATCCTCCTGATCGTGTCATGCAGCGTGCCCTCCGCCTCCAACGCATACACATCATCGCTGCCCCCAATGCTCTTCCCCGAGATCATGACATTCGGCACCGTCCTGCGCCCCGTCTGCTTCCCGAGGGCCGCCTGGATCTCGGCGCCGTGCTCGTG
The DNA here is from genome assembly GCF_020137385.1 of Morchella sextelata. Lineage (NCBI taxonomy): Eukaryota > Fungi > Ascomycota > Pezizomycetes > Pezizales > Morchellaceae > Morchella > Morchella sextelata. Next base: position 556,737 of record NW_025408616.1, read on the forward strand.
CTGGTCGAGCTCCACCACGAGCGGGGCGGGGACGATGTTGTACTTCTCGAGCAGGAGGATCTTGGCGCGCTTCGAGTATGGGCAGTAGGACTTTGAGAAGATCACAACTATATATATATATAACAAAACCCCCACCGTCAGCAACCACTCACTCACCCCCTTCAAAAAAAAAAAAAAAAAAAAACAACCATGGGTGGGGGGAATAAAACATACTGGGCGCCCTTTTCAAATACTCCGCAATCTCCACCAACGGATCATACTCCACCTCCGTCTCCTCCTCCTTCGCCTTCGCCGCCCCGTTCTTCGCCTTCCTGCTCTCCTCGACCTTCTTCGGCGAGTCCGGCCTCGGCCCCGCCTTCTCCGCCGCCGCCTTCTTCGCCGCGTCCTCGGCCTCCTTCAGCCGCTCCGCGACGCCCGCCGAGTCGGACAGGTCCTGGCTGTGGTCCACGGGGGGCACCAGGGACTCGTGCTGCTGCTGTGCCAGGCGCTCTTGGTCGGAGATGTCGACGAGGGCTTTGAGGTAGCGGGATTGGCTGTCGGGGTAGCTGGTTGACTGTAGGGGGAGGTCAGTGGGGAGTCCAAGACGAAGGGGGGGGGGGGGGGGGAGGACGGACTCGCAGGTATAGGATTATGAGGATGGTGGTTATGGCTGCTACGGCGAAGAGCTTGACACGGCGGGAGGAGGGCATTGTGCTGTGTCTTGCTGTGTGTCTAAGGTAGTAGGTAGTAGTGTTTCTTGGTGGAGCTATGGCTTTTTTTTTATTTGCTCTGACGCTCTGCTCTGCTCTGCTAGCTGTGGGTTAAGCGTTTAAGCGTTTTCTGTTGAGCGGAAAAGTCTTGGGGGTTGGGCCCGGATGTTTAAGCTTGTCTAAGGAAGGAAAAGGGATGAGGATCAGGATGAGGATGAGGATGAGGATGCAGAGGATGAGCAGCAGGAGGAGGAGGAGGAGGAGGAGAGGACCAGAGAGAAACTTGGTTGAGCTGCACCGGTAGCTAGGACCACCACGCTCGCTCGCTCGCTCTCAACGGAATTGGGGTTGTGCAAGATTAGCGTTTCCCAATGCGTACCGAGCACTTCCACTTCTGCAAAGAAGGAGCGAATGAAACGGCCCCGTGCGTGCGGGCGACGGGCGGAAGCTCTCCCTTGCTGACGGACGGCTATCGTGCCGGTCACAGCTGTTCTGTGCATGAAGGGGACGGGCATTCATTCATTCTGCACTCGTTATTGTAGATGCATGTATGTATGTTCAGCCGTGGCATCTCTACTTCAATTGCCCAATTCCAGCTGCGAGATGTCTGCATCTGCGAGATATCTGCATCTGCCCTCCAATCCACAGCAGACTTCAAAGTGACTGATCGGCCCGTCCCGTTACATCATCGCCACCGATGCATCTCCATCCGCTGCACGTGATGCGGCTCCCTCTCACCCTTGAAGCAATTCCCCACACCTCATCCCCTCGGGCTGCAGCTCCCATCTAGCTCACAGCTCCACAGCTCCAACACACACTACATCCACCATGACCTCCCTCTCCTTCCTCCTCCCCTTCGCCCACTGGCCCGCCGCCGCCGCCGCCGCCAACCCCCTCGTGCCCCCCGCCTCCACCATCACCACCGCCAAGTTCCTCCCCCACCACCTCCTCCTCGGCCTCTCCTGCGGCGAGCTCCTCCTCCTCTCCACCCCCCCCGACAGCACCACACCCACCCCAACCCCAACCCCAACCCCCCACGCCCGCCTCAGCGGCCACCGCTCCCCCATCCTCGCGCTCGCCACGCTCACCGCGACCACCGAGTGCGGCCGCGAGACCCTCCTCTTAAGCCTCGACCTCTCCGGGCGCATCCGCAAATGGTCGCTCAGCGACGGGCGCTGCCTGCTCTCCGCCCCGTCCACCGTCTCCGCCACGCCCAAGGGCCTCAAGGTCATCGAGCGCCACGCCGCCGACGGCGGTGCGGCGGCGGCGCAGGACGCGGTGGTCCTCGTGTACGGATGCAGCACCGAGATCGCGGTGCTGAACGCCGAGACGCTGCAGCGCGTTCTGCTGTGGGCTGGAAACGTCGACTGGCCGCTGCCGGCGGTGGCGCCGGCGGTGGCGGCGGCGGGCGGCCGCGAGATACTGGCGTGGATGCCGGAGGGCCGCGTGCAGGGGTGGGTGCTGCAGAAGCGGGTGTCGGCGGACGGGCGCGCGGCGGTGGGCGTGGAGAAGGAGCATCAGCGGCTGTTTGGCACCGACGCGCGGGAGGAGTGGGGCGCGGTGGTGGGGTTTGAGAGGGCGGCCGAGAGGGACTATGTCCTTGTGCAGCGGAGGGGTGTGAGGGTGTATGCGGCGGATGGCGCCTATTCGTTTGTGCTCAGGAAATCGGTCGAGATGGAGGCTGGGGATATTGCGGGGTATGAGGTGTTTGAGAAGAGGGGGCTGGTGTTTGTGTGGACGCACAATGGCAATGGATGCGTTATCCAGCGCGGGGAAGAGGGGCTGTGGGGTCTTTCTGGTACATTTACTCGCCCGGAATCAGTGCCGGAGGATGAGAAGTCCGCGGTCATGGCCTTCACGGAAAGGAATGGGAGTTGGGTTGTGGCTGCGTTCTCGCAATCAACTCCAGAAAAGAGACAAGGTGGTTTAGCTGTCGGGGTGTTTTCTCTTAAAGACGGTGGAAGTGATATCAAATGGAGCGATAATACAGAAGGTGTGCTCATTCTAATCTCTAATAAAACACCATTATTAAAAATGTCGTCTGCCGTGATGTTAATACCATATCTCTCAATAACCAGTCCTGTTTCCGCCACCTCCACCAGAGGATGGAGCACCGCTATGCACAAGCTACGCCATCTTCGCAAACATGATGGTCTTCGCCCACGGCTCCACGCTCCAGCTCCACACCCTCTCCACCTTCCTCCTCTCCTACGACAGCCCCACCAAACAAGTCTCCATCCCCACCACCTCCCGCATCTGCCTCCTCAAGCGCGTGAAAATCGGCGAATACGTCGCGACCGGCCGCAACGCCGGCGTCCAAGGCGGCAAGGAATACCTCGTCGTCGGCAGCACCGCCGGCGAGCTCTTCATCGTCGAATCGCCCTCCTTCCAATCCACCAAGCGCCTCCCGCTCTCCGCGACGCCCATCGCGTCCGCAAACCTGCTGCCCACAAACCTCGGGAAGCGGCTGCGGTCGACGCTGTTTGTGTCGTCGGCGGACGGCACGGCCTCCATCGTGGATGTGGAGCGCGCTAGGATCATGGCCACGTTCCCGTCCCATCACTATCTCCACCTCACGTCCTTTGCCACAAAGGCCTCGCAGAACATCATCCTCCTCACGTATGAGGACTCTGCGCGGCGGGAGTGGGACCTCGGGGAGGAGGAAGGGGGCGTGCTGAAGCCGCCGCCGTCGAGTCGGGGGAGCGACAGGAACGGAGGCGTGTATTCGGCAGACCTGGCAGACGAGGGGTGGCACGATGTAAAAGTGGGGACCTTTGAGGTCGAGGAGGTCGAAGAAGGCGAGGAGGAAAACGAGGGCCCTATCGGCGATGCGGCAATGAAGGCCTGTCTGCGGTTCTGCGAAGAGGGGCTGCCGACCATGGTGGTTGATGTCAAGAGTGTGCTTGACACTCTGAAGGCATCTGTGGATGTGGCGAAGCAAAGGAGTAGGCGCCACGAGAGGGTGGTTGTCGGGAATAATCCAGCGCTGATAGCCGCGAAGTCACTCCTCACAGCGCTGATCCCGGGAGGCATCGAGGAGCTTCTCGGATGGGGGAAGCAGGACGACTACGAGTGGCGGACATCGGTTTCGGGGTACTTCTTCAAGAGGAAAACCCCAGCGGTGCTGGGGCAGATTGGTGCAGGGAAGCATATATCTTTGCTGTCGCCCGAGGCATTTACGCGCAGTGAGGATACGGTCTGGGGGATCGGGAACACCGTTACGAGTATCGTGTTGCTGGCCGCGCTGTCGCTTGTGGGCGGGCTGTTGGAGGCGGCGGGGAAGGAGGAGTTCTTTGAGACGGTGATTGAGAGGACGATGGAGAACCTGAACCAGGGCACGGCGAGGAAGGCGCCGGCACTCGGGGTTTTTGCAAAGTATTGGATGGACCGCAATCGTATGTCGTCCCTTGACGTGGAGAGATATATATATATATATACTATTTTGCTGATATTTGCATCATGAGACAGTACTCGTTAGGAAGACGGCGAGGACTCTCATGCGGATCTGCATGCAGCGCTTGACACACGAACAGAGGGATGACGCTGTTACGTATTGGTCAAGATTCCGTAAGTCGCCTTGATCCAACTGAAGTTGTCGTGAGCTAATAATGGCATTCAGTACCTGTTTTGGTCCCGCCAGAGTTGTTTTCCTCGAAAGATGTTGTGAGGAGTGTTGTGATCTTGGGCAAACTGACAGCCGATTACCCAGACAAGATTGAAGCGAGGTGAGTGGAAATGATCGCCACGACAGGAATATTCTCCTGACCACAGAACAGCGTCAAGAAGAATGTTGCGCTTTCGGTGGAGCTGTTACTTGGTGACAGCAATCCCCATTTCCAGGACACTGCGATTGAGCTAGTTGGCGATGGCTGGTCTGTCTTTCAATCGCTCTTTGACCCTGCTGAAGTTAGTATCTCCATAATTCTACTCACATCCAGTGAAGCAAACTAACAAACCACCCCAGGTAATCCACATCCTGATCCGCATCTCCTCCACCGACCCCGACACCTTCCCCGAGTCCCGCCGCAAAACCCTCCACGACTGCATCCTCTCCATCGCGCGCTCCAACTCGCCCCTCCTCGGCTCCGGCCTCGCAAACAACATCGCCCACGGCACCCCCTCCCCCTCCCACTCAACAGCCGCAACAATGTCCACCGCCGTCACCATCTGCGTCGCCGCAATGCGCATCGTCATCGTCGTCATCCGCGCAGACGCAGTCCTCTTCCGCGACATCCTGAACCTCATCGTCGCCGCCGTCGTCAAGATCCTCGACCCCAGCTCCCCGCTGCGCGAAAAGGTGCTCCCGACGGTCACAGAGCTCGTCAACGAGATGGTCGAGGCCTACCCCACCATCACGTTCCACCGTCCCACGCAGCGCCTGGCGCTCAGTGTGTCGCCCGGCGTCATACTCATCTTCGATCTCAAGTCGGCGACGGAGATGAATGTGCTGCAGGGCCACACCAACCTGGCGAATTTCCTGGCGTTTAGTGTTGACGGGCGGTATCTGGCGGCGGTGGACCTGGACGAGAATGTGGTGCTGGTGTGGAGGTTTGTGTCGGGGCTGCTCAGCTTTATCGGCGGGAGCGATGGCCCGCCGGGGGTGCTGATGCCGAGGAGGAAGGAGCCGTTGAGGAATACGAGGAGGGTGAGTGTGGTGGATGTGGAGTGGACGGGGGAGAAGAGTGTGAAGGTTACTGCGGGGACGGAGGTGACGGTGGTGGCGAACGTGGAGGGGAAGGGAGAGGGGGGGTGGGGCATTTTGTAGGTAGGTTAAGTAATTATATAGTGGTGAGATGTTGAGCGATGTTCTGGAGGTTAATATCCATGAAGAATCAAACAGAATCGTACGTAGATGGTGAAAGTTTAGAGTGATTTCCTTGTTTTCGGAGATGATCTTTTGAAGTAATAGAGAACCGAGATGATGATTAGAGACAAGGAAGGCTCTCTCTTTATATGCACAGCTTAGAGAACAAAATAGCTCGAAGGCAAAAGTAGAGATAGCTTGGGGCCACGTCCAGACTACAGAATGAAACGTTGTCATTGACAATGTAATCGTTAACACAACCGCAGCGACTGCCACAAAATGCTGCCCATCGCCAACCATTTGGGTAGATAAGAGTGCGTATACATAAGTAGTCTAAAGCCAGCAGTAATATTGTTGTTATAATCAAGAATTACATGTAGTCGCTCCACGTAATAAAGACTTATATACCCCAACGTGGACGTGGACACTGCTTTCTCTATGGTTGGGATCCAACAACCACAACGAGTGATACCCCATGACCGCGCCATGCTCCACACCACCGAGTGACCCAACCACCAACCCACCTTAGCCTTCCCAAAACCCTCCACTACCAGGCCCCTAACTTCCCACACGGTGAATATAAATACTTACCCAACCTAAACCCCCAACCACCCATTTCCCCTCCAATGCTCCATCTTCGTATTTTTATGGAATGAAATTAGATCTACTTGTACTTATAAAAAGATCTACGAAATAAAAAAAATGAAAAGACATCTACATCTATCTACTATCTCCTATACTATAAAAGAATATGGTCTGAAAAAGTTTTGCTAAACCCTAATCCTACATCCGACCCTGACCATGGGGGAGAATGGGGGAGACCAAATGATGAGCGAGAAGCTAAGGTAACCGACCGCTCAAGCTGCAATCACAGGGCCATAATTCCAGCCAGTGCGGTTCACGAGAAGTCGACACTCGAGGCGAGGTTTGGGGGTGTCTTCGTTGACCTCTGTCCTTGCCTGTCCTCCAATTGCAAGTCCGGTAGAGCAAAAAGTGATATTCCCTAAAACCAAAGGTATATTTAATTCACGATCTCATCCAATTGTGGCATATCAAGTGTGTATTATAGCCCAGAATTGCCCTTGGAAGTCCTCGAAGCAAGGATAGGTATTGTCCTCGAGGTTCCTTCATGTGCTTTTGGACCGCTTTCCTTGTGTGTCACCGAGGACATGTCCTCGCAAGGACGCTCGTCTCGTGGACCACACTGTTCCCAGCCCAGAAGTGTGCCAGGAGACTAGGGGACTCGAGGAATGGGGTCGTGCTGCTGAGGGGGGGGGGGGGGGCATATATATACTAGATAGTCGAAGTCGTTATTTTATATGTACTTTAGACAGACGAAAGTTGTGCAATTATGGTAACGGTCTATACTAGTGCCAGTTCACCTTTTTTCTACAATTGATCCAATGCACATACCTTTCACTTCCTCAAACCAGAGTCACATTGAGCACTATAGAAAAACATGAATAACTAATCATTGACATCATAACTACTACTACCATACAAAAAAAACCAAAGCCCCTCCCCCCTCCCTCTACCCGCTATCAAGGCCTGCTATACCTCGCCTCCGCCGTATAATCCTTATTCGGCCCCTCCACCCTATACCTGATCCAGAACCGCTCCAGGTCCGGCGCCCCCGGCCTAAATACAAACCTGTAACTCGGCCAGTACCAATCCTTGACACACAGATGCTCGCTCTTTGCCTTCCAGCCGCCGGGCATATCGACCTCACTACCCCCACTGTTCCCACCCGCAGCCCCAGCCTCGGCACTCGTAGTATCGGCACCAGCAGGCAGAAACTCGAGAGCGTGGAAGAAATAATCCACGTCGCCGCTGCCATCCGTCTTGACGAACCACACAGTGATGGTGTCCTCCTGGGGATGGTAGCGGTAGATGTAGCTTCGCGCACCCGTCATGGTGAAGCCCGTGTCGGTGAGGAAGGTGCCTGTCTCGCTGTAGAGATACTCGACGCACTCGCCGCCGGGTGTTTTTTGAGGCGCGGTGTGTGAGAGGTTTGTCGTGGTGCATGCGGGGCCAGTGGCGGTGGTGTGCTGGACGAGGGAGGTGAAGGTGGCTTCGCGCGGGTGGAAGTTGGCGGTGCCAGTAAAGACGCCGCTGGGGAAGGTGGTGTTTCGGGAGGTGATGCGGCGAGAGAGGGACCAGCGGCCCTGCAGACCGCGGAAAACGGCAGCGGCGGTGAACTTGGTGGTGGGCGTGGGGGGGAGGAGGGATTGGAGGTCGGAGAGCGCTTTTATGGATTCGTCGTGGCTGTCGGCGGGGGCGAAGTGGGCGGGGATCATTGTGTTGGGGAAGAAGGAAGTTTGGGAGGGCGCGGAGGGGATGTTTAGGCGCTCGCGGATGCCGTTGACGACGCCGATGTAGTCGCCGGCGGCCCATTGCGGGCGGAAAGTGGTTTCGGCGGTGTCGGTACGTTTTGTGCGCACGGCGGCGAGATCGGTGATGGCCGTGGTCATGTCCTCGGTGCTGGGCCAGGGGGCCTGCCCGGAGAAGAGGGCAGCGAGCCAGCGGCCTTGCAGCTCCATGATGCCGAAGTAGGGCCCCTTATACATTCCGACAAAGCCGGCGGTCTGTTGGAAGACCGGGTGGAGACAGAGGTTGTAGAGGAGGAGGGGCGCAAAGTTTGGGTCTTCGGGGATGGGCGTCGAGGAGGAGGTCAGGGCGGTGTAGATATCCTCGGGCAGCATATTCTTGAGAGTGGAGGCGGGATGGTAGCCGGTCGCTAGTATCACAGTGTCTGCGTCTGTGATCTCTGTCTCGCTGTAGTCCTCGCCCTGCTCCAGCCTGACTGTGTTTCCATCCATGGCCGCCACACGCCCAAGGACGGTCTTGATGGCCCCCTCGCGCACAAAGCTGCTGTACGAGTCCGAGATGGCGACCCATGGCATCTGGTCCATATACTTCTCCGATACCTGCATCTCGGGGGACAGCTCCGCCTGGTCGTGCCCTACAAACCCTTTCATTTTCTCACTCATTGCCCTTGTGATCTCCTCCATCGACTTTGGCGGTTTTCCCACCTCCGCAAGCCGCGAATTGAAGTCATACATCAGGAGGTCCAGGGGAAGGAAGCGCGGCGCCGTCGGATCCTCCTCGTTCGGGACCGCAAAGAACTTTGCCAGGTTCCAGAACGGACGTGAGAAGAGGTGCACGATTTCCGGCTTTTCCGACCCCTCGACTGGTTGCGAGGAGAGCTGCAGCGCAATATCTGCGGCGGCTTCAATGCCGGTCATTGACCCGCCGACGACGACAATCTTCTTCTTGCCCTTTGTGTTCAGCTTTGAAAAGTCTGCAGAATGGACGACCTCGCCTTTGAAGCTCGAGAGGCCGGGGATGGGTGGGACATAGGGCGCCGAGAAGAAGCCGGAGCATATGGCCAGGAAGTCGAACTTCTCTGCGCCATCTTCCTCTTTTACCTTGCCCCCCCACTCGACTCTCCAGCTGCCATCATCCTCTTTTGTGATCTTCGTGACGGGACAGGACAGCCTCAGCGCCGACTCGGGGATGTACTTTTCGCGGTAGCGCTGCAGGTACTTGCCCATCTCCATCACGGGCGGGAACATGGACGCCGTCTCTGGCCAGGCAAGGTCCGAGAAGGAGCATGTGTACCGCGAGTGGTTCAATGTCAGCCCCGGATCGAGCGCAAGGATGTCCGCCGTGCTGGAGGAGGACCAGAGCCCGCCGATGGTGGGCTTGGCTTCGAACAGCGTAGGCGTGATGTTGCGGGCTAGCATAGAGCGCGCGGTGCTGAGGCCTGATGGGCCGGCGCCTGAAGAGGGAGAGACATTAGTTTACAGGCCCCATAGACTAGTGATCTGATACTCGGGGTACTGGAATGCGGGTGCATACCTATGATGGCGACGGTTTTACGGGTGTCTGCCATAACGCCGGTGTATAGATTTCGATACCGAGAATAAGGGCTAGAACAAGAAGCCGAGATTGCGATAAGCCTACGAGTGGGAATGCGGAATAGCAGTGACCGCAGAATCGTGACTTCAGCTCCAATTTATGAGTCTGATTTGTGTGATATGAGCTCCAGTTTCCCCGGCCCGGCGATGTCAGCAACAGCGGGGCTTTGGAGGGAGAGGAGGGGTCTCGGATGTTTCGGAGATGTCAGTCATCTTTGAATGCAACAGCAGATAAGACGGCAGGAAGGAATACGAGTTCTCGGAGATGTTTTGCAGTGATAGGGCCTCTGCTTGAAACATGAATCTGCCGGATGTCAGTAATAAGCAATACCAGTTGACCATCGACGTTGTTGCTATGGGGTTAGGGTTTGTGAGCGGTGCAGGGTTGTCTCGGGCACGAGATATCACTCGCCTGGGTGACCGGGGCCGAGACGTGTGGAGGCCCCGAGTAAAGATTGGCTGGATGGGAAGCAGGACTGAGACATGGAGAAGGAAGAGAGGAATGAAGGTGATCGAAGGCTGGTTGATGTACAACATGTATCCAAGCAAATAAACGTGGTCTTTGGATAAGCTTCCACCTCCTAGATGCCACATATCCTGTGGGCGAAACAACTCGTGGCGACAAAGGCAGACACTAAAAGTTCAAGTACAGATATATAGCTGAGAATTTCATATGAGGGTAATACTGGCAATGGATATTACAAGACTTCCCTGCACAATCTACAATATAGACTAATTAATCGCTCAAGATGTTCCCCAAAACCATTGAAACCTGGTTGGCGGGAGGTAACTCGAATCATTAAAGCTGATACTTAATGGAGATATGTAATCAAGACCTTTTGATCTTCCTGCTGACGGATGTGCGACCATCTATGAGTCAATGGAAAAGTGTAGGCGAATGATTTACTATGACTGGCTACGGGATGCATATATATGACTACATGTAGACTATGCATCCATAGTGGGGGCAAACAAGGTCAAAATCCCCGGCCTTCGGAGAAGAAAAACTCCCCTGCCCGTCCATCAGGGAAGGATGCCTACTTGGGGTGAGCATGAGACATGGATCCATGGCAGGAATGAAGAGAAGAGGGGAGGCAGCTATACGTACATCTACACACAAACTACCAAAAACCTCCGCACATACATGCAACAAATATTGCAACTGCCCAACTATTTTGTTTAACCTTGGCATCTGCCAATTTTGTCCTTATCTGCGAGTGGCCAAAAATCTACACGTCTTAGCAAACCCTGCTCGCTATCAATTCCCAGGTTTCCCCCATCTCTTGTAAACTCCATAGTGCTGTTTCCGGGCTAACTAGTCACCTACCTGGCCAGCTGGGACTACTACCCACGCTCTACTAGACCGTAAATCAGCTCGACAGAACAACTGACGCCCTATCATCTGGGGTCGAGCAGGTTCATGTACAGATTCTATTAGTAGTAGCTAGTTAACGGATGGGGTGGGACATAAAATTAAACATGCACGCTGCGTAGTTTCTGCTAAACTCCCCAACTGCTGCCACTGCCAGATAGGTTACAGGGTGCTGAATAGATGTTGATAGTGATGGCGGAGTATGTTTCGGTTTGTCTTGCATGTTAGTAAGAGTAGTGGTGGCAGTATGTAGTGTGTAGTATGTAGCGTGGTAATGATAGTTTATTCATGTTTTCCATCTATAGCTCTATAAATGTGCCTATTCCTTTTTTTATCGGCTTTGAAGGATGTATGTGAAGGTATATATACCGGTCTGCCATAGACAAAAAAAGATGGAAAAAACCAGCAAAGAGAAAAAGAGAATCACGCAAACCGAACGACCTTCGTCCCTGCGGCCCCCGAGGCCCCCGAGTCATTACCATCCCCAGTATCCTCCTCCCCCTCCTCCGGGACCCAATCCCTCCCCGGATTCCCCATAAACCCATACCTCTTCCTCTTGGGCGGCTCCTCCGCGCCCGGCGTCCTCTTCCTCTTTGGCGTAGACGTAGCCCTAGACCTCCTCTCCCTCTTCACCTGCGCCACCGCCGGATCGCCCGGAAGCCCCTCAACCTTGTCATACACGCCGCCATGCTTGCCGTGCCCAAACAGCGGCTCGGAGTCCTCCAACATACACGCAGGACGCTTCTCCTCCCCCGCCGTGATCGGCAGGAACTCCCAGTCCCTGATAATCTCGCACATGGCCTCGTCGTCCACCAGCGTCTTTGCATCGCCTCTCTCGCGCTCCGACATCTCCCTTCGGCGCGCCAACACGGCCTCTTCGACCGTACCCTTCAGGTACAGCGTCTCGACGTGTACCTCTCTCGTCTGCCCGATTCGGTGCGCGCGCTTCACGGCCTGCCGCTCGACGTCGCCGCGCCAGACCGGGTTGACAAAGTAGACGCGCGAGGCGGCGCAGACATTGAGGCCATGCGCAGCCTGGCGCAGGTCCATGATGAGGACGCGGTACTTTTGCGATTCCTGGAAGGTGCGGAGGTGGAGTGACTTTAGGGTGGGGCTGAGGCCAGTGGAGTAGGCGAGGGTTTCGATGCCGAGGAGCTCGAGCGCCTGGGTGAGGTACCAGGCGGTGTCCTGGTCTTCGTAGAAGACGAGAGTTTTCTCGGTGGTGTGGTGCTTGCGGATTTCAGTGACGAGGTAGGTTAGCTTTTTGGAGGCCGTGCCGACAATATGCGGTTTTGAGAGGGCGGGCATGGTGGAGAGGTCGGGGAAGCGTGGGCGGGTTGGCGGGGGGGTTTTGGGGGTGGCGGTGTGGTGGGGGTCGTTGCCTGGTTGGGGGTGGTGCTTGCTATCGCGGGTGTTGTGGAAGGCCCGGCCGAGTGCTTTGAGCTTGAGTATTAGGGCGTCGTATTCGAGCCAGCTATGGGCGTTGAGGGACTTTTGGAGATTCTGGATTTGGGCGCCGCTAATTTCGTGGAGGCCGTTCCTGGGGGTGGCGCCGGGGATGAGTCCCCATTGCTCGGCGAGCTGGTTGGGAAAGTCGGAGAGGAAGTAGACTATTCACGGTTAATTAGCTGATAAGATGTGGGTTTTGATACAGGATCTTACCCATCTCGTGGTAGGTGGTGATATTTCTCCATGTTGGATCGTTGAGAGCTGTTTCTCCGGCGGCGATGGACTTCTCGAGCAGTGTCTTGTCTTCGGGTGTGCAGTTCTTGGTCTTTCGATACTTCCTACTGGTCTTGACATACGATCCAATGTCCTCAGGAGAGTATCCGGACCAATAGAACCCAGCTCTCTTCAGAAGGTTATCAGTCAGTTTCCTTAGGTTAGCCTTGTTGTCTTTGTGGAACATATAGTCCTTATCTGACCTCTCACTGGTTACCGCATTGACTGCCAACGCTCCAATAAACAGGTTCATAGAGATCTTGTCAAAGTAACTAGGCTCCAAAGCCACATCCTTCTGGTACAAGGGCGGAAGTTCTACAGAGAACGTTATATCCTTAGCCGTGTGGCGGATGAAGAACTTCTCGAGCATGGACTTCATCCGTGTGGGATTCATGTACCGCTTCCACTGGGATAAAGTCCACGGCTCCTGCTTGAGGAAGTCGCACACCATCTTCCCAACCCTTTCCAGCTGTGCGGCTTCATTGATCTTGATCTCCTTCCTATCCTCAAGAAGCTTATCCATATAGGCCTCCTGGTCCTCTACGCTGTCCATCGCCGTCCCAGTCATAATACCGACAAGCTCGCTGGTTGGTGTTCCTGTCACGATCCACCGGCGCTCTACGGGAAGCTTATCGGCAACCAGGACACTATTTGTCTTTGAGCCTGATGCCATGGAATGACCTTCGTCGACAATAAGCCTCTTCCAGTGGATCGACATGAGCGGGGACTTATAAACATCTTCTTTTCTGAAGCAGGAACAGTTCGGGGTCCGCGTTGCTCCCACGTATGGGCACGTACAGATGAGTGGCTTCCCACCCGATTCCCTGCGGCCTCTTTGATCGAGTCCTTCCCGCGCTTCTTTATCGAACCTGCTTCTCGAGAAGATGACGACATCGTATTTCAGCAGCTCCTGAATAGTTGGTATCAGATCCTTGGAATTCCCGCACGTGAGAACCTTGAGAGCATCCTTTTCTAAGTGCTTCTCTATCTCGCCCTGCCACTGTTCAACAAGGTTCTGGGGACACACGATAATGGTCCCAGACCCGAGGTAGATCTTTTCTTTGAGCGCGGGGTCAGCGTCGTAGCGGCTGCTGCGGGACCGCATGGGTGGCTGTATTTCGTAGTAGCCATGGCTGTCCAGGATTGCCCTTTCGCAGTTATCGGGCAGCTGGTCGGTGCCTGAGTATTGCTTCCATGGGATGGCGTTGCGCCAGATGGATGCAATGCACATATCCATTAAGCTGCCCACAGCGGGGCGGACTTGTGGAGGTTGTTCATATTCTTCGGGGGTGAAGCTGACCTGGGTTTTTGTAGCAAGGATAAGGGCTAAACACACGAGGGTTTTACTAGATGACAGTTAGCAAGTTACTCAACATTTAAATTTACTGTTAGTATTGGTACGCCACAAAACTCGAATGGTTGAAGCCAGTTGAGACATTGATGCCGACACCGCCAGTAAATATCAGACGGGGCTTCCGTTTCTGCAACGGTACGGAGCTTTAAAGGGCCCGACAAATTAGGAAGGGTCGACGGACCGCAGGGCATTATAGGAATTCGTCCAAGATTTTAGTATCGAGATTACGTTTTTTCCTACCCCGAAGCCCGCCGTGGTTACCAGAGCTCCATACCGTCACCCGCGGTCACCCAGTAATCCGCAGTCACCGACGGTCACTCGTAATTACCCGAAGCCCTTGAACTATCGGGGCGAGCGTACAGCCAATTGGGGTCAACGACGATTAGGGGTTTGTCTAACCAAAATGGCTTGCTAGTTGTTCCAGCCCTAATTTATATTAACGTATTGGCTAAAATCCATCGTTTCGTCATTGACCGTCAATTGACTGTAGCCGGCTATGAGCAATGCACTAGGAGGGGCCGTTGCGAACACTGGCACGCCGCCGCTGCGGCGAATGGAGAGGATAGATGAGGTCACGGTGCTGAGCTAGAAACGAGAGTAATATTGAAAGACAAACCGTACCCAGTGCCCATTTCCTCAGCCAAAATACCACCCTTCACATCCTCAAAATACCTTGGGTCCTGGAAGAGCTCTGTAGTCTCAAAGTCGTGAAAATAGACACCTCCATCGGGTCCATGTACATTTGTCAACCTAGGGTCCATTGTTTGCTCTGGTGCCAGCTCCTTTTGCATCATCATTGCTACAGTCCTCTTCTGATGCCTATATAGGGTGGTCTTTATCTCTGGCAAATCTGTGGTAAGGACGTCATTAATCAACTCCTAATGCTGATGTCAGTGCGGAGCATAAAAGCCAGACGGGAAGGATTACCTTTGTGTTTTCATCCTTGATCCAGAAACTTTCCGAATCTGGTGCAGGTGACTTCAATTTGTTGAACATGTAGAACAGACTAGCGGTCCCCTCGTTCTCTGGTACATCTTGTCTTTCGCAGTCTGGACTTTCGCTCATTTCCCATTTCTGCTTTGAATCATCTGTCGCTGAAACAACGACTTTCAAACATTTCCGCAGGGTTGTGTCTTCCCGTTTGATATAAGTCCTGCCAACATCATCTGGGAGAACGTAGATCCTAAGCCTGGCACTTGATTGTGAGTTAGGAATCATCTGGTAGGTGCATCTCAACCACCCAGCTTCGACAAGTACAACCATCTTGGCCTGTATCGACTGCTTGGGGAATTGGTAAGACCGTCCCGGAGTTTCAAGCCAGAACCAGCCATCCGGCGCCTCCATGCCCACAGCAGCCCTGCGTGGCATGGGCATGTCGATAGTTCCAACGCCACAGAAGTTACCGAGGTCATTAAGGAGCTCTATCGTTGCCAGGAATTGTTGGCTTCTTGCAGTGCTTGCATTGCGTTTGCGCTTGCGTGGTGTTGGTGAGGACTCGCTAGGGTTGTTCTGCGCTTCCGGCGGGTCGTTAGTACTTTTAGGACTTGGGCTTTTGCGGGTGTGGGCGCTTACAGTAAGGGATCTGTTGTGGCGAGGTGTAGCTATTGATATGGTGGTTGTTGGAGAAGACATCGTTCCTGCTGCAGCAACTGCTCAAGTGTTCGAATGTCCGTCGCGAGAACTGGAGTTCGCGTTGGAATAAAGTACTCTACGCGTGTAATAAGTGTGAGGATCCACGATCCCTGCAGGAGTGGCGCTTAGTTTAGCGGCTCGTCACCATGCATCCTTATCGGAATACATACATCTCGGTGTTGGTACCTGGGTACTTCATGTCGCTGTTATTCAAATTTATGGCCGATCTATGTACTCATACTGTGCAGCAGCAGCAGCAGCAGCAGCAGCAGCAGCAGGAACCATAACGAGCACGATCAGGCCTAGGGACCCCAGCAGGGCTGAGGTTCTACGATGTCTGGTAGCCCATTAGTTAGTGGCTGCATAAAGTACAACTGCCCTCTGAACTGTATATTGTTCAATACAGCAGATAAGATTCCGTGTGAAATTCAGATTAGGGTCACCAAAACTCGTTCGTTATAGTAGGTGTGTTTTTTTTTTAAGCATTCGGTGTGCATTCGGTGTGCATTCGGTATAGTGGTGGGCGACTGTAAGGGACAGTAGGGCATTCGGGGTTTATTATTCACAGTTTACGGCGAGAGGGGTATGTATATGTGGATAAATGGAGTTCTAAATAATCTACAATCCACAGCTAGGAAAAAGCACTACATGGAAGAAAAACAATGCAATAATTCGGGCCATTTCCCACAAAGACATCAAGAAACACCATTGACTACGATAGGGAATCACATATTAACCCAACAAAAGAACTTTTAATTGTATTTGAAATTTGCCCAGCGCCCCTAGTTTCCTAAGATTTATTTTATTTTTATCTATTTCTTGTGGATGAGCTTCTGGTAGAAGCTGAGCTCCTCGCCCTCCAAGATGTATCCATCGACACGTCCGCTCTGTCCCGGTCGGGATGAGACACAGGCGAGGATACGACCAGCGGCGAACTGAGCCTCAAGGGGACCCTCGACCTTGGCGGTGGCCTGGCGAGCGGCAATCTTGCGCTGGACAGACCTGGACTTGGGCTTCTCCTCCTTTGCCTCCTCAGTGGCAGCGGCAGCGGCCTTGGCTCCACGTCTCTTTCCGAGGGGCTGGCCGTAGTGGGCCTCGTACCTGGTAAATGTTAGAAAATGAAAACTGTCTTTGAATAAGGTTGAAATTACCATTGACGGAAAGGAGCGGCATCGATCTGGACGATGGCGGACTTGGTCAAAGTGTTGGTACGAACCAACTCGTTGTTGGAAGGGTGGAAAGCGACAGCAATGACACGGGTCTTCTTGCTGATACCCTCAGAACCCCACGAGAAGTTTCCAGAGTCCAAACGGAGAGCACGGAACTTGCGGTTTCCTCCACGGGTGCGGACAATGTGGATACCTATACTTTGCCTTAGCATATATGTTCTCCGAGGGATAACCCCACATCCTTTGACGGTGGATGTATAGCGCCCAGAGCTTCTTTATAAGAGAAAGCAATGGGGCCTCCTTCTATCTCGGCGCCCGGATAGGACTGCTAGAGTCCTATCGAGACAGCCTGAGATGTTGAACAGAAGGGTTTACCGTGGAAGTCATGGAGACTACTCACGCTTAGTGTTTCCGATACGGGTGTTGGCAGGCTGGCGGCCGAGCTCGAAAGCACGCTTCTTGCGGTAGGTGGCACGCTTGGCACCAGTAGCGGAGCGCTTGTGGCGGGAGTCACGAGAAATACCCATTTTTGCTGGTGTTTAAGAAACTGTGATAGAGATTGAATGTCAGTCAAAAATCCACATAAAAGGCTCAAAAACTATCTCCCAGGATATTGGCTGGAAAAGAGGATCACAAGAGGATGCTAAGGTGTATCGAGGTCCTTGAATCCCCCGAATCTAGGAATTTTCAATTCACCAAATCCCCGTGATTCAATCAACCCCCCGAAACCCCCACCAGCAGCATCCCCCCATCGCATCCAATTTCTATTCCAAATCCAAGGATAGCAACGCAGCAAAAGGGAATCGGCAAAATACCTAACGGCGTGGTTTAGTCTAGAGTCGTGTCTTTGGGCGTTGGGCGTAGATTTGTCGAAGATTTTGAATGTTGTTGTTACCAAAATAGGGTCTATGGATCATGGTTGTGTGTGCGCTAGTGTCTTGCCAAGGCGTTGTGACTGTTATTTTGCTGAGTGAGATTCTATGACGCAACGTTTAGGTGAGGACTGAAAAATTCCCGATGTATGGCCATAGTCAGTGACTTTATTCTCCACCTGTCAAAAAATAAGAGCGGGCGGGTACTTCAGTAATATCTACAACAGTACGAGAAAAGACTCTTTAAATGAAGGGTGCTGATTGGCTTAAATCTGAAGCTTAACACTGCATCTAGGCATAAAACGGAATGTTATAGCGTCGGAATAATGATACATGTAGTAATACTAGCATACCTACTATAGATAGATATATGTTCCTTTTGATCGAAAGTGACATACTGTCTCGTACGTACCTTTGGCGCGTTTCTAATAGCAGATTTGCAAGATAAAGAAGATTGAAAACCCGATAGGTTCGAGCCGGGAGCAACTTTAATAATCATATAATCCTTCTGCCGGGAGAGTATTGTACTTTTGCTCGACTGGTCGTACCGTTCTCGGGACTTATCCTGAAGCCACCCGCAAACAGGTTAAGGTACAATTTCCTCCCAATGGGAAATAGAGGGCACTGCTAAAACATAAAAGAACATAAGCCCTGTATAACACGGCCCCGAAGTGTAGGATCCAGAGATCCAACCCACACCACCTCTCCCCAGATTTATTGACATAATGCTACCAAGAACCTCCCCCTCATAATCGATTCTATCTCCTATTATGAAATCGACAGGAAACTGACGCTACTACACAGTGTTTTGCCCCTAATGATCGCTCACCAAGGGGGTAGAAGCTATTCGTGCAGTCACAGAACCTGTGTAACATTCGGAACGATGTTTTCTACAATACATACATATAACTCGAGTAACTGCGAAATATTTTATGAGTTTATCAGCTGTATATAGCTATCGCGAGCTTGGAAAGACAGAGCTCCGTTTCTTAGTAGCTATATTGGCTACTACCGTTCGCTGTAGCTTCTTGAAATGTCCAATTTTGGGTGCTGAAAGGTTGACCTTTAGTAATTTAATTACTTCATACAGTTTAACTCGCTATGATATAAAGAGATATAATACAGTTCTAGATTCCAAACGGAAGATTCTCACAACTCCAATCCTACAGAATTAGCTTCAGGCACAGCAGATTGTATATCCGCTTCTCGCACCTGAGTATTATTACCAGAATCCACTTCTAGATTCCTTCCTATTTGGTATCCGTTGCTTCTTCGCCTTCTGGAGATGTAGCGCTCTTAGGCACTCCTATTTGGCCTTCCATCCCCGAATCCTCTTTCGTACCTTCCTTAACCTCTCCACTGAGATCCTCTAGGCCCATTACAAGCTCCTCTTTCACGAGCTCTTTCAGTACCCCCTCTTTGGCATCCAATTCCTCAATAAGATTATCGCCCATATTTCCTGCAACTATTTTCTCCAAAACGTCTAGATTCACCTCGCCTGTCTCTCCTAGCACCTCTAATTTCCCCCCTGCATCTGCCGCGATACTAGCATCTATTTCCCACCCTTGCGGATGGCCTTCTTGCGATGTTACATATATCGTCGGGTACTCCTCCACTATCCGTCCTCTTAGACAGTCCTTCAGCGCAGCCAAAGGGTTCAGCTGTATCAGTGTAGGCTTGTTGGCGGGTGTTCCAACTTTGCGGAGGTAGAAACGCGTTTTGGCCATTTCCGGCTTTGGCTTTTTGCGGGATTCGGCATTATTTGGATGGAAAAATGCATGGAAGAGTATCGAGGTTTCAGTAATTCTGCAAGAGAGGTCCGTTAATATGAAGAAGCAAAGTAAAGGTGTGGTGGGAGGATCAGGTACCGGTCGTCTAGGATCCTCCTATTCCCCTCATCACAAATAATCCACTCAACTGTCCAGCCCAGCACCCTCTGTTTCTTCGTCCTATCCCATCCGCCTGTCAGCACCCAAACCTTGCAGAAATGGCGACATAGGCGCATACTTGACAACATCTGTCTTATTCTCTCTCGCCCTCTTTAGACCTCTCGGAGCGCTCTTAAACACAACTCCGCTCTTCTCTATAAAAGCTTGTCTATTCTGCAGATTCTGCAGTTTCTGTTTATTCACTTTCTCCTCCTCCTCCGCGCCACCATCAGCGCGCAAAACAGCCTTCTCGACGCCAGTGAGGAAATTGAAGTCCCGGTTCAGCGCAGAGGGGGTCGTAAGAGCGGAACGTTTGAGATATGCGGTCGGATCACGGGTGCCGCTACATTGCTTGAATGTTTTATGGCGCTTTGAACATGTGAGGGAACAGGTGCGCGCGTCGCAGGCAGGGCATCGATATTTGGGCGGCGCGGCGTTGCAGAAGGGACAGAGCTCCGAGAGCAGAGTTGTATCTGTTGTTGGCGTGATTGGAGCCGGAGATGGTTGTGAGGTGGACATCGTATCGTGAAGGATATTTTTTTGAGGTCAAGGGTTGGTAAGAATCGGGTTAAAGTAGGAAGGCCGCTTATTTGCGGCGATATCACTAGTAACATATGTAAAGGGCTAGCGGGAGCTTAATGAGAGAGCTGCGCAACCGCAGAGGCAACAGCTAATCCCCCATTCCTACATCCATTCCACTTCATGTCGTTAACCACTTTAAATCGGCCTTGTATCTGGACATAATCGCCCTCTCTCTGATACTTTACTGCTACATCTCTAATATCTACATTGTGCCCTAGAAAGTAACTCAGTAGTGCCACTGGTCGTGCAAATAAGCTTTACGGCGACAAGCAGCTCCGGGCCCTCTCCATGGATCCACTGTCTAAGACCTTCACAGCATCCTACCAATGCAGAAGAATCACGCCACTGGGATAAAGGTTTTGCTGGAACGGTATGTGTTTATCTAGTAAAAGGAAAGAAAAAGAAAAAGAAAATCCAAAGGTAGTAGTGCATCATGGATGCTGCACTAGAATAGAGGGGGAATTCTCGTACAGCGGGGTGCATTAACAGCATCGCAGGTTGAGCAGAGTCTGAGCAGTGTAGCCTTCAGCACTGTGCTTCATTGCCGTTTTCTGCTGTATCACAAGTCAATGATCACTCCAGCTGGTATTCCGGTGGTGAACGGCTAAGTTCATCCCATCTTGCGTCTTTTCTGCCATCGATGTCGAATTCGATTTTCAGTAGACAATAAAAGAACGGCTGGGCCCTCGGCTTCTCCTCACATTCTTTCCCCACTTTCTTTTCCCTCGTCAAGTCCGTCGCTTCTTTGATCCCGTTTATTCTTCTTTGCACAGCATATACAAATCAACTCTTTCGAGCATTACATAAACATCTCATCCACTCACAACCATGGCCACACGCACGCCCACCACACCTAAACATTCATACAATGACTCGTTTTAAAAAAAAACGTTTGGTCAATTCATGACGTTAACATAAGAGAAAATTCCATGCAGTAATGGATGGATACGATAAGATACCTAGGAGAATAACGGAAAAAAGAAAAGGGAATGACAAGGAAAAACGAGTGGAAAAAAAAGAATAGGAGGGAAAAAAAAACAATCAATACAGCCACCACATAAACTCCAAGGCATCAATCACATCTCACTTTTGCCCAACAAAAAAAATAAACAGAAAAAGAAAGGAAAGAAAAGAAATTTATCGATCCACAGGGAAAACTAAGCAGTCCCAACACCATCCTTGCACTCGCCCGTACTTGTAACGGCGGCCGATGAGTACTTGGCTGCAAAAAGCACACTTGGATCATCCTCGCCAGGCGCGTTATTTTTCTCAACAATCAGGCTCTTGAGCCACCTGTTTTCCATTTCGAGGCGGTTAATACGCTGCTCTAGGAGGGAGCACTTGTCGGTCATCTCCTTCGCAGTACGCTCGAGTGCCTGCTCCCGTTGCTTCTTCTTGACCCGGAACCTTGCTGATGCTGCAGTGTTGCGGCGACGCTTATCTTCGTCAGCCGCAAGTCGGGAGGCTTCCTCCAAGCTATCTGGCTCGCTCGAGGCTTTTCGCTTTGCGGGCCGGGGTGTGGAGGGTGTTGGGGAGGAGGTAGAAGTGTATGGGGTGCCGGCGTTGGAGGCGGCAGAGTGGGGATTGGGCGGGGCGGTCTCAGCGACAGCGGGAGTGGGGATTGACAGGGGAATGGCGGGCTGCATCTGCTGGTGCTGCAATGGTTCCACTCCGCCTCCGGTGGTGAGACCTTGGAAATCAAAGTTGTCAAAATCTGCTAAATTTGTCGGAACTGGCAATCAGCTTTCATGAACAATATTGACTAATAATTTCCCTGGATAAAACATAGCAGAAGGGTATTTCGCCAGTTTCCAATGAATTTCAATATCTATTGGCACTAGGTGCCGCTAGACATGACAAAGGTGGGGTGAAATGACAGCCTTCCGCGGGGTTTCTCGTGCAACGACAACAATAGCAACAACTTGGAACAACCCCATCCTACGAACTTGACATGAACTCTACATACCATAGAAGTCCATATCCACTGTCTTTAGTCCCATATCTCCTCCAACAGCTGTATTCGCTGCAACATCCCGGTTCTCCTTTTTGGGATCAATGTCGAGGTCGTCACTGGGTTGGCCCATGTCAAAGTCAAAGAACTTGGCCTCGGTGTACTGCGCAAGATCATTGGGGTCAAAGTCGTCAAAGCTGTTCTCGTCTCGCCGGACGACATTTAGATAGTCAAAAATATGGCGCCCGCCTGGAGTGTAGCTACTCGACATTGTTCGTCTCCTTTGTGGTCGTCTTCGTTCCAGGTCACTGAACTGTATTGTACTGGACAGGTAGGTAGTTGACGGTTGACTGACGTTGATTTGATCAAAGCTGGGTAGAAAATGGGTGAGCGCTGAGTAATGAATGGTTGGAAGGGGACGTGTGCGCATCCCAATTCTTCCTGGTGCAACATACCTGTAGAGTACGTTCGGCTTAACTTACTGACCGCTGTGCGGAGATAAAAAAAAGACGCGGATGAACTTCGGAGCGGCAGGCAGGCAGACACTAAAGCAGGCAAAGGGGGCAGAGGCAGACAGCCCTAACGGCCCCAACGAATGAACCAACCAACTATGTACCTAATCAGCCAAAATAGTCTTTCTTTTTGCTCTTTTGAGAATTATAGAAGTTCAAGGCAGTGGAATCCTGGAATCCTGGAAATCTAGGAGACGAAAACGACTACTAGGTGATAAGAAGGAGAAACAAAGAAACCCGAACGTTAAACCATGGGGAGTTCCTCTGATTTCTTTGTCTCCCTCTCTCAACACCCTGCGCCCCCACAAAAGACAAAAAAACTGACTGACACAACACTGAACCACGTTCCACGGTAACGCGGAAGCGGGAATAGTCCGAATTGTGATCAAATGGGGAATAGTGTGGGGTACGGCCATTGGATTTGTCAAGTCATACCTAGGCCTGCCCCTCCACACCATCCCTCCCTCGCTCTTTCTTGCCGTCCTGCATAAGAATCTCCACGATGAGATGGATTGATTTCTAGGGTTTGTAAACTCGGCCATCGAGTGGTACCGTCGTACCGAAGTAATCAATCAAATCAATCGGTATTTTGAAAATAGAGTACAGGAACGTAATTTATCCGGTATACCGATTTCATCCGGGTAACAAATGCGGAGGGAAGTAGCAGGAGGTTATGCAGGTACTAAAGAAACTCATGGATTCGGGAGGTTTTCCCGAAAACCACATTATAAATCAACTGGAGGGTCAATGATCGGATTATCGTTCGATGTTCGGCAAATCAGTTGTTGACCAGAAAATGACGCTGGGTGGTGGTACCTATGTGGAGGATAATCGTTACATACCAGGCTTTTGCTGGGTACATGCCTGCTTGTGCGATATCACTACCACCATAACAAGGCTTGTTTGAAATGTGCATTCACATGATGTTGTGATTTTGGGAATCTTTCGGTTCTATCTTTCGCCCATTATTTTAATACCAACAGCTCCCCATTGGTCGGAATGATTCTGCGGCGGAAAATAGACTCTAACGAAGATAGAATACAGTCAGCCTGAAAACTTGTTTCTATGTACATAGCCTCTGGTCTGTGGGATGGAGTGTTAAGCTTAGATACCAGGCCGGCAGTCACCGGGTTGAAATCTTGGTATGAAGATCTCCACGGCCCATAGCGAATCGAAGGGATTCAAGTTATCGGATATGTCTCTAGTGACTGTGGTTGTCTCCTAGCGAACAATCAGCGATAAATATGTAATACTGACATTGGGAAGGACAGAGAAGTTTACACTGAACATACCGAACCGTTTGGAGCCTAAAAATAAGTTCATCATATTGATAGATATGGAAATTTGGATAAACACACTCTTGACGTATTTGACGAAACTATCCTGTGTACAATCCCTATTGTGTACGTAAGCGTAAAATATCCCCCACCCTTGCGAGTGATCACTAATGATTCTCAACAACTCAAAGCTCCTGTCCCGTTGCATCCAGCACCACGTTCAGCTAATTGTTTTTTCATCTGACTGGCCACGGGCCCCTATCCTTATCGACACCAATCCTCTGATCAGTATCAACACAATATCATAGTTGACCTGTCAACAATTACATCTCACCACCCGATCCGCATAGTTCCGTTCTCACGTGTCCCACGCAATTCTGGACTGCAAACCTTTGTTTGCCAGAAATCGAAGCATGATAATTGCAAATAGGGCTTTTTATCTAGGGCTTAACAAGACCACACCTCGCTCGCCTCCTATGATGGGATTCACCGTTCCTTATTTTGAGGATTGGGAAATTCTGTCCCCGCAAAGACAGTTTTTGTAATAACCCCGGTTCTCTCATAAGAAACTACTTACCCCACACCTGAAGAACCACGAGAAATTTCGGGGTTGTACAGTATCAGAATGCAAGCCAATAACCGCATGTTACATACAAGATGTTGGCAATATATGCAGGCCCAGTCCTGTCAGAAAACGCTCCGCGATCACGAGTATCCTTCTTCGGCTGCATAATCTTTGAAACAGTTGATCTTACCACAAAAAGAACTGAAACAGACTCAACTGTGGGGTATGATACCAAAAGAGCCACAAGAGAGCTGGAACCTTTTGTGCTGCAATCGCCGTCACGACATAAGCAAGTCCAGTACACGTCAAAGGCTTTCCTTTCTTGCAGTAAATGTTTTTTCCTGCACATAAAGGCTTCCGGTGTCATAGAAGGGCTGTGCCACCTATCGTTGGAGCTTTGCTTTCACAAATGGTACCCTAGTCAAGGTGATCTATCGGTCACTTGTTCCTTTTGGAAAGCTCGTATAACTCAGCCGGTTGATCACTCAGGGGCCCAAAACAAACCGCCTACTCCCAAGTTTCAACAACACCGCCAGCACTGGCTGATCAGGGCGCTAGAGGCGAGAAAGAGGACTTTCAATGGGCATAATAATTTCATAGAACCATCTTACCTCACACCCCCTTGAGAAGTGATGCCTCTCAGATAGTACTACTACCCTTATAAGCCCATAATTGTCTTCGCTCTATCCAAGCAGTGCAGAAAATGAATTGCCATAAAGACTCATGACTTGTCTTCTATAAACAAGCAAATCGTCAAACGATGATCGTTTCTTGGAAAAGGGTAGAGATTTAGTAGACAGTAAGTTCATCAATACAATTTTAGGCTATACCATTCAACCAGTTTCTATTCATGGTAAAGGTTTATACCGTTATTTCTCGAGTAATCCACTATCTCCGCTTAGTTAAATGTTAATTACGGGCTAGAAAAAGCGTGTAGGTATCTGCACGAGCACGTGAAATTTGATGCTGCCAATTCGCCCAGGTCCGGACTTACCACATACAAATACGGAAATAGTGGATTTCTCGAGATATAACGGTAGTGCATTGGGAAGCTTCTGTCTTATCTCAGATGGCTGTGGTTCGATAATATAATACTCGCATTGTATATTACTGGATTGAAACCGCCATGGTTATTAGCAGCTAGGCATAATTCAGTGACGCGAGTCTCTATTCGGGGAAGGCCGAAGTACCGGTCGATACAGATTTTGTCTCTGGGCTTTTTTTTTTCAGTAGTTGACGTCTAGCACGCGCACCCATTGGTGAATCAATTTCAACCAAAAACCTGCATTGTCCGGTAATATTTACCTGCCCCGAGTATCGTCGCACAACTCGGCTAAAAATGGTTTTCGGTCTGTTGGAACTCTCCTAACTGGGAAGTTGAGACGCTCCCAGCAATGTGGAACGGAGTATATATCAAGGATGTCCGCTTGCTGTACCCGCAAGCAATCTATCTTTAAGTCACAAGAGGCAAGAGCATAAACATTTACCGCCTCACCAGAATATCAAGCTTTACACTACATATTACAAGCAAATATAAACGAAAGTACGGTAAATGACCCAGATGAATAACCGGGGTAACTCAATGCAGGTTCTTTATATGACCGAGTGACATATGATGATTCGTATATGACTAGTTATTTGATTGATTGTCATTACGTACATGCAGCTCGAAGGATATGAGAAGATTCGTAGAAGACTACATGTACATGTAGCCAAGAGATAATCCCCAGGAAATTTTCGAATGAACAATCTGATATAAGGGGGCCATAGCGCTATAGTACGGTGTTCGCGATTCACTATATGACACCAAACTCAACGCTGATATCAATGCTCCACAACGTTAACTTCGCAGAATTATAATAATACTGAAGAAGAAATTCCAAATCAAAGGATTTAGGGATTGGAAAGACAAAACAATAACTCCATTTAGCCCTGTGGCCATTTATTCACTGCCGTGAAATCAAAAACCCTTTGGAAGTGGCAATATAACGCGTACGCCTGATGGAAGTTGAGCCTACAGTGACCAGCGTCATAGGGGTACTCTACACGGTCATCTTGCTATTGATGAAGGGAAATACGAGTTATATAACCGCCCCGACAGCTGCATCTCTCTAAATTGTAAATCCGAAAAATATAGATCGATTACTTGAAAGTTAGTACTATGAGCGATTTAAACGACAAAATATCCCTTTAACCGTAGTTCATCAACCCAAGTCGTATAGCGCATGCATCAAAAAAATGAAGTTGGTTGAGGCCAAGATAAAGGTTCTACACGGGTTGGTCTAAAGTCTCTTTCAGGATGTCGATGAGTAACATCTCACAGTAGTACTAGTGTAGTCCACAATCGTGCTTCTCCACCTCAAAAGGTGTACCCCGAGGTAGTACCCTCTTCGAGGAAGGGAAAGCTTGATACACTATGCATAAACTCCTGCTATATGAAATTACTATGCAGAATTTTCTTGTGCTCCCTCCCACCCGAAATCTGAATATATACCTATATGTAATTGATATTTTTAAATTGGATATTGGACCTAAAAAACGAAACGAGACCTTAATTATGAGCGCTGAGCTCTCTCTAGTGATGGGCACGAGACAAGTTGTCTCGAGACTTTTTGCAAGACGAGACGAGACGAGACCAGGTCCGGAGGTCTCGAGATAAGTCTCGAGACTTTTTTGACCTTTTCCCCTCACCTAAATAAATGCCCTAGCCCTAGCTCAAAAATTGGATGAAGAAAACAAAGAAAACCTTGACCTTTATTTGCATTAATTAGCATATTTTCAGTGCTTTCCCAGCCCTGTAGTCATATGACGAAAAGTCTCGAGACTTTGACGAGACTAAGCCATATTTGTCTCGAGATTTTCATGATCAGTCGCAAGAATTAATACAAGACGAGACGAGACTTGGGGAAGTCTCGTCTCGTCTCGTCTCGTGCCATCACTAGCTCTCTCCAAGGTTCTCATTTAGATATTGACAAATCGTTGCAACTCCCTTTGGTTATGGCCTGTCTGCATGTCCATTTAAATTAACGATAGAGATGCTTCCTGATAACTATGAGGATTAAGAAGTCCATAATAGTATAATCACTAGATGACGTACGCAGTAGGGCTTGGGAGCGGGCAATAGTGTACATATATATGCCAACACTCTTCCCCATACACGGTCCCAGGAGGGAAGATGGAAGGAGAGACAGAGTCAAATTTGTTAAAGCGAAATAGTAACTTTCTTACTTTTCTTTTCTTTTTCATTTTATTTTGTAAGTGGTAGTGGATGTAAGGTAGTTCTGGGGTAGTTCGATATCGTCATAGACTATGGTCTGCATACGATTAATGAATTAAACAAAAAAAAAAAAAAAAAAAACACTCTTCCCCCATAGTAAGATTCCGAGTGATAACGTATGACGAATACAAAGTTCCGTTTCTTTTTTTAGTGAAGTAACGATAATTATAACTTGGGGTTATTTTTTTTGGGAACAGATATTTCTTAATCTATCAATACTAACTTTCCTATCATGGAAGAATTAATTTATATCCCTTTGGGGGTTAACAGCGCCCTAACTTTGGCAGACTTACAGTCGATCATAGACGTAACATAAACATTCACTATGTTAACTGTGTTTCGGCATGTAGATTATGTACTTCCTTAATGGGTGTTTTGCCACAAATACATGTAGTCACAGGAAGCCACAGGTTCTGAATACAGATGAAGGGATAAACCCTAACCCTAGCTCTGGCCTTGATTATTACATGTAATTGAATGGAGTCTAACGATGAGCTAATGGAGGGAGAGGAGAGGGGGACTAAATAATGAACAAGTGTTAAGCTACGATTGTAGGACCAGAGCTCTGATCGATATCACACCTAACCCACGAGGGGAGCCCAATAAGCCCCGAGAAAAAATGTGAAAATAAATCCGCAAAAGTCATACTGGGGTATATATTTTTCACGGCGGTTAATCCCGATATATCTACTATAATATAAAAGAATGTCAGGTAAAACTTTCGTGAAACCCTAACCCTACACCTGGCGCCCTCACCATTGAATGGAATGCAGCAGGTATCAATCGCATGGCTAAAAAAACGATAATATGTGGTAGTCTCGGAGCTGATGGGAAGGTCTGCTGGCGTAGAGTAAGGGCCCGGGTACCTGTACTCGGCGTGGGCTATAAGAGATCAATCACGGGTGCTAGAAGGAATTTAAATTTAGTGATGGGGGTGAGCCTGAGACTTCTCAGGAAACCAGTGAGACTTTTGGTCTCGAGAATTGAGAGAAAAGTCTCGAGACATCTCGAGACAGCGTGAATTAGCATAAGCGAGGTAATACTAGTATATTTAAGGAAATAAGTGGGTCATTCTGATGGGAACACTCTCATAAAATCGTCTGTTATAATCCAATAAATTGTCAGAAAAGGAAGAGAATCCAGCAGAATGTTGACCTCAAGTATCAACCCTTTTCATATAAATTTTCATAGTATCTACAACTAGACCTGCCTGTTGTTCTTTCCACTCGAGTTTTTATAGCAGCGTATATTCGGTACCAGACTGGATTAATGTGGTTGCAACGTTCTCATGAACCCATGAGAACGGGCTCATTATTGCTGAGAATTACCAGACTTGGCGAGTCCGGTCTCGAGCAGTCTCACCCCCGTCACTATTTAAATTCTAGAATACACACATACAAGGCCTTTGGAACGGGACAAATACATGTATAAGTGACCTGGGGGCTCCCCTAGTTGTATATATAACACAGCTACACTCCCACCCCCGGGATTGAGCCTATGACCTATAAATGATCATGGGGAGTCAACCCACTCGGTGTTCCTCCATGACGAGGCGTTTACTCCTCGACCACGCTCGCCCACACAATTTCAGTGGCTCGGAAATAATACTTAAGGGGCTGAGGATAAGGGTAAAGCAAGCTAGCTTATAGGTGATAGGACATCTAACCCTGTCATGACAATCTACATCATGGCCTACCAGCCTCTTGTTATTTGATAAGATAACAGGATCTGTTGATCAAGCCATACTCTTAACGCTAACTTTGGGGGTCAGGAGTATGATGATAGAATATGGCTCGAGACACCTTGGGGCGTGGGTGTGTCAACTTCGGAAAATGGATTTTTCGTATTGGAGACCTTATTATTTGTAAAGTTGGCACACTCGTACCCTAATATGTCCCAGCTATAAGGGGCGATACGCGCCGGTGTGGCTTGCTTGCTCAATACCGTCTTGCTTAATTAGCGCCGAATTAATAATATCCAAGAGCATTCAAGATACACGCTCGACATGATTGTTGCAACTTGTGCCGGTTATGGTTATACGAGTTAGACGTCTATAGTTTTTGTATCTACGGGCTTCTGTTACATATCCCTAAACGTGGTAGTGTACCTAGGATACGGTTGTAAGTTTCTGTTCTGGTTATTTACTAATCATAGATTATCACTCGAATGCGAACGTACTCTGAGTCACACAAAACATGTCATCATGAAGCTCGAACTTGATGTCTTGAGCCTTAAGCGTCAAGAGGGAAAGAACATTTTTTTTATGCCTCATGGCCCTTAAAGTTGTAACTAAATGATGCTAGCGCTCACCGGGAAAGCTCCCGCTTGATGATCCTCACATGCACTACGAGTCACCAACAGCTCCCAAACCAACAAGTCCAGACCAACTCTGGCTATTCCATAAGTCTGCACTCCCGCGGATGGAAAGACAAAGTCTAATACCCCCCAGAGCTCCTAGTACGACGGTACGGATACTCTGTCTGTAACATGTACTTTATGCAATTAATACAAAAACCTTGTAGACATAAAATACTCTAAGGCATCCCCGGCTCCGAAGATCCGATAAACCCCCATTCCCAACTTGGGTTGTACATACTTAATTGTACGGTTATACTGCTTAGTTAATCTGTCCGCCAGTCAACGATTAGTATCGAGTAGAGCAGAAAACCCCAGAAGCGACAGAGCTTACCATCGCACTCATGCACTGCATCATGTACAATGCATTCTTTCCCCTGGACCCAGCCAGGAAGTACAATACCAGCTCAGTCAACAGGCACCTACTTCCTTGCAAGCAACAGCTTACCCACTCCCCGGTCCATAGGGGTTAAGCACTTACCCTTACTATTGCTACGTACAACAGGACAGGGCTGTCGGTGCCCACCAGTCCATTTCAATTCGGAGAAATAGCAGCAACGAACCGGTAAGTACGGAGCCCCTCGGTGAGACATGTTAAAGTCGCACCGACCGATGGCGGGGTAGGTAGAGCCCAGATCGCCGAGCCATGAAACGGTGGAACCTATTGGGCTGCAGCCTCGTATTTACTTTTCCGGGATGTTTTCAGTCTTTGAATGGACGACACGACGAAGTTTGATGAGTGGAGTGAACTACTGCCCAGTAATAAGGCAAATGCGACGGATGAATAGCCATGGATTTGCCTGGGGCCCATGGTCCGGTTATGACTAAAGAAAACACAAACAATCGTGAGTGTCGATAGATCGGGGAGACGGGTCCAGAGAGCGTCATATTAGTGCTCGCGTGCCTTTTTGTTTGTAATAGATTGATTGATAAGGATAGAGCTGAGAACCAAGTTCGTTCTGAAGTGAAAATATTTCACCAGTACCAAAGGCGACGGAAAATACCATGCAGCCCACGCCTCGCCAACAAAACCCAATGAAGCTGAAAACTCATTCTCCTCTAATCATCCCTATCATATCAAGAAAGATCGTACTCATCGTTTGCTAACAGGATTATGTTTACAATTTGTTACCGTGTTGAAGGTCTTTATATTTCTTCTCACTACTCACACAAACTCAACACTAGTGAAACATGTTTTCCATCCGCCCACACACCTGGTTCCCATTTTCCACCAAGTTGAATCGAACGCCCGAAAATGCATAGAACCATGTTTATGGATTCCGCCCCGAAAATGTATAAGAAAACCAAAGCCCAAGTTTGTTGAAACGGTAGGCAGCAAAGAAGTGTCAGATAAATGAGCACTTTTGATAGGTTATACACCTAAATAGCCAAAACAAAAATATAAACCCAAACAAATGAAACCACTCCCAACTTTTTCTCCCCAGTCATATATATACTGGGTTTCTTTCTAATGGGTAGTGTTAAATAACCCAAGAAACCCTTGGAAAATGTGAAAATCGCAAGCTTCTAATAAAGCACTCTGGTCATTATTTTGGCTGTGGAAGAGGTTAGCTATGCATCCGAAGTAACTCTATTATAGTCCTAGATATAAGGCACTTACAGCTCAAGCTCTCCAAGTTCTCGTACAAGCTCTTGATGTCACCAGCGTTGACGTCACTGATATCAGCCATCAAGTACGCAACATCACCGCGACTGTCCGACATTTGTTTATCCACGTTGTGATCTCCGAGAATTGAATTGACCTGTCGCAAAACACCGGGCCTGTTGCTGTGGATGAAGATAACACGAACATGGTTCTCCTCAGCCAGGGTGAGCCCACGCAAGCTGACTTCGGGCATGTTTACAGCTCCTGAAGAACGTTATTTTAGTAAAGCATATAAAATGAAAGGTAGGACCGCGTGCTTACCAATTGTGCTTCCATCATTGATGTAGCGGACCAATGCCTCACCAACCTCAACACCAATTGCACTCTGGGCCTCCTCGGTTGAACCACCGATGTGGGGAGAAAGAATAAGGTTCTTGAGTGATCTCAAGTCGTCACCCCAAGTGTTAAGGGTTGAGTTAAAGTAGTCTCCGTTTGCTGCTGGCTCTGAAGGGTAGACATCAAGAGCGGCACCAGCGAGGTGTCCAGAACGCATAGCCTCACTACACGAATTCTTAGTAAATTATTACACAAATATCCTAGTGAAGGGCTTACATCAAAGCGGGAATGTCAACAACACTACCACGGCTGGCATTGATCAGGTAGCTTCCATTCTTCATGTATGATAGCTGTTCGGCGCCGATCAAGTTCTTGGTTTCCGGAAGCTCCGGGACATGGAGGGTGACAAAATCGGCTTGGTTGAGAAGGTCCTTAAGAGTAGGGACTTGCTTGGCTGATCCGAGAGCCATGAGAGGGACAACGTCGTAGTAGATAACCTTCATTCCCATAGCCTCGCTCAAAACTGAGAGCTGAGATCCAATATGGCCGTACCCGATTATACCTTTGTCAAGTCAGTTTCGCGCACATATTGGTATTAACTGTGCAAGAATTATTAAGGTATAACGTACCGAGAGTTTTTCCACGAATCTCCCAGCACTTGTTGCTGACCTTGTTCCATGTACCCTTGTGCATCTCATTAGAGCGGTCTCCGAGCTGTCTAGCCAAAACAATGATTTCGGCGATGACGAGCTCGGCGACACTTCTAGAGTTACTAAAGGGAGAGTTGAAAACAGTAACTCCATGCTTTGCAGCAAACTCGAGATCGACCTGGTTGGTCCCGATGCAGAAGCATCCAATGACAAGAAGGTTCTTTGCCTCACGCAAGACCTTCTCCGAGAGCTTGGTTTTTGAGCGAATACCAATTACGTGAACATCACTACGACAGAAGGTTAGCGACAGGGTCTATGTTTTTCCGGTTATCGATAAGGGTTGCGGGGTGACACAAAAAGTGACCAGGGTCATGACGGAATCCAAGGACAAAGCAGAAAAAAAATTTATGAGGTGGGGGGAGAGAACAATAACTAACCGGATCTTCTCAATGAGCTCGTCCTCAGGCAACGAAGCCTTGTGGAACTCGACCTGGTAGCCTTGAGACTCAAGAATCTCCCTAGCAGCAACGTTGACGTTCTCGAGGAGGAGGATCTTGATGTCTTGGGTGTTGAAAGGTTTCAATTGCTTTGCCGAGGGACGAGAGGTCATACGGGACATGTAAGATCCAGAGGGAGAGTGAAAAGTTGAATTTGGGGATGCTGAGAGACTCAGAGCGTTGGAAAGGGTGTAGTGTAGGCCATTGACCTCAATTTCACGAGCGTCAGACATCTTTGTGTTTGATTCGTTTCTTTCGGTACTGCTAAAGGAACGGATAGGTATGTTCTTCTGGTTGATGTGTTGTGGTTGAAGATCGAAGGCTTTCAGTTGACTGTGGTCGTTTTCTTCTGGAGGAGTGGGAGGAAGTTGTCTAATGACTGAAGAGTCATGCTTGGAGCCGTTGCCGCTTGAAAACCCTGTCGCAGGGGGACTACTATGCTTTTCTTTTACGTCGACAGAACGAAACCCCTGGAACAATGACCTGATTCTGCCCGACATTGATATTGGTGCCGGCGGTTTGGCTTCTTTTCTGGCTGATTTGTCTTCTTCTTTAATATTCACTGAAGACAGGTATGTACTAATCTTATAGATATGATATGATATAGAAAGTAGGTGACTCGAAATATTATGAGGACTCGAGACAGGAATTGGCCTTCTTTATATCTACTTTGAAAAAACATCTAAGAAAAGGTATCCGGGAACACCTATGTATTAGCATTGAAATATCGGATGGATCAAGCTCGCTCGATTGAAAAAGTTAACTTCCAGGCACAGGTGGTGGGTGATGCTGTGGGACAGGGTCTGTATGTAGGTGCATGCTTCCCCCACGAAAGAACGAAAGAAGAAAAAAGTACCTTACGGCTGCGTGCTACCGGATCCCGAAGCGGCCGAGTGGACTTTCCGTCACTGGAGCTCGGTACTTTTCAGACAATCAAGAGCTCTAGATCTTTCAGCATCTGATTACTTAGCATGAAAGATATGAAAACTGGTTGGATTTCTCCATGGCAGCATTCTGAGCGGAGAGCCCTGGTCGAACCCATCTACATTGAAAAACACACGTGTGATTTTATATTGCGATACCTGGTATTCAAACGAAAACACCAGGTATAGAGGAATAAAATCTAGCTAAAGATAAGTACAAAGTACTGAAGACTTTAGAAAGTTCCTCAGACACGTATTGTTGAAATCGGCCCTTGAGGCCATTGTACGATCCAGCTATCATTATGTACCTACAACAGCCTGGCACATGGTTTCAAGTATTTTGAATTTACGTGCCTCAAAAAGAGGGGTTTTCGGACGATGTGTCTCAATGCTTGAGAGACGCCAACCCTTATAGAATAGTATCTCTGATCGATTGAGACAAAGTTCGTACCCGCAGCAGGTAACAAGTACCCGAAAATGAAAGCCCTAATCTGCAATTGCCATTGGAGTAGAAGTCAAAAATACACCAAAACCTTGCAGCTGCATTTTCGGGTACTTCAGGCCTGTTGCGAGTAGTACACAAACCGGAATATCAATGCATGGGGTCTCTTTTGGCATCTCCAGATGCTGTACCCCAGACCCAGGTTTGAAATTCCACCGGTACCAGTTATATCTGGGCAGTTGGGCCATTGAAAGGTTTTGATTTGTCCGTTGAGTTACGATTTGTAAGATCTGGTATGTGGGCGCGTTTTGAACCTAAGTTTTGGATGCCCATTACTCTACCATAGTTCGCTGAAGCGAAGCTTGGGATACCAAGATTTGAGCATGTAAAGCACTCTATGTAGGTACCTACATACCATGGAGTACTCTACGCATTCTTCACTTTTGCCCAGCTGCGGATGAAAGTGGGCGCGTCTCCAAGGACATGATTTTGAGTTTCTTGGTTTCCTTGCAGCTACTATTCTGCCCAATTAACGGACGAACTGTGTCTTTTGGACTAATTCGGTGTATTGCACTGTTTTGCACCTGTCCATACCCGTTTTATGTAGGTAATATGTATGAATTTTATTAGTCAACTACTCTTTAGATCCGGTTTATTGAGGCTTTTTATCTCAGCTGAGTTGAGACGGGCTAGCAATGTGTTAGAGATGATCTTTTCCAACAAGTGGAGTGCTCATTGCATACGAACTTAAGGATATGCCGTCTCTCTCGGCGCGCTGCTGGCTGCCGTTACTATGATAGCGCATATTCGGCGAACTTGGTGGCCGAGAAGATTTGCTTCGGTGAGAATTGCCCACTACTCTCTACCTGGGTACCTGGGGAGGTATGTTATTCATCTACCCCAGCGAATGGATTCTAGGAATGCGTGATCAGATAAGGAAATGGCGACATTGGAGATTAGATCATGTCAAGTAGTAGGGAGACTAACTTGACCTGTCTCAGGGCAGCTCGTAAAACAGCACGAAGCAAGCGAACGAGATGCATGCGTTGAACGTAAGCAGTTAGCGCTCTTGTCACTTCATCTGCCAGTTTTCAGATATTAGTTTCCGCGCGAATGGCGTTTTGCCAGATAATCGAATTGTCGTAGAGTATCTGATGGTATGTAGCTTGCTCTATTGGGGTCAAATCAATAAGGTACCGGCCTGTAAGACAGATATATGTAGGCGCCAAAAAAAAAAAACCGCTCAAGTTATTTCCTGGCACAGCTGACTCATAAAGAATTGCTTGCTGGCTTCTATCTAGAGCCACGAGTGATAGTGCATGACCACTACGCACTAGGAGCTTGATCTATCTACTCTATTCGAAAAAAGTGAGAACATGAGGACTTTGTCGATCTCATATGACCAAACGAGTGATAATTCATGTATGCTGATGTAAATTCCAGCCCGAAATCGAAACCCAAGAACGAATCGCTTCCCGATCTCAAACCTTAACGGGCATGGCTTTTTATATAATTGCAGGCTTACATACATATTATGTAGTCTACAAATTGAATATTACACCCACCCGAACCAACTAATTCTCGATTGCATCCTTCTCCTCCAACCGTCTTCTGATATCGGTACTACTCATCTTCACGCCTTCTGCATCAGTATCAATAAGATCTACAGAGAAAATCTCTAGCTCCTTGAATCCAGCCTCAAGCCTTTTAGTGTTTACAGCCTCTCCTCCTTGAGAACTCTCAGCAGACACTACAAGTGCAGAGATGTCCTCATTAGTCGTGGTAGGTCCATAAGGATCGTCAATCTCGACTGTCTCTACAACAAGGGCACCGGCAAATAGTGTAGTGAAAGCGCGAAGTGCATTCTCTGGTTCGGGTGTCATCAAAGAGGTAGTATTGGATTTTATTTCGTCAGGAGAGGCGAAATCGAGGATCCCACGAAGGAACTGAAGTGTCTGATGGGTTCGTGTGGACCATGGGGTAAGATATTTGCTGTGTTTCTTATTTTTGAGCATATTAGCTCCAGTTATACCGATTATTAGACGCGGCGACGGTGCATGAGGAGAGAGAATGAAGGCGGTCATTGTCAAGAGGAGCTTATGTCCTGGATGAAGGTGGTCGAATGTTCCGCCAACTTTACTACTGCATTAGTGATTGTCACCAAGAAAGCGGATAACCGTGGACAAACCTGCTACAATTGAGTGCTCTTCTCCATCTTCTGGTTCTTTTTCGCTTGATGCTTCCTTCTCCTCAGAGTTCTCCGGAATCTCGCCAAGATCGCAACGGAGAACGACAGTATCGGTTCCGACCTGATCACGATAGTACTCCAAAAAGTTATTCGCAATCACCTCACCTTCCCCTTCGCCATCCTCTTCGCCCTCCGTTGGTGGGGGTGATGCGATAACGATATTCTTCCACTCCCTTCCCGAATCTGCAAGTTTGCGTAAACTCACGATTGGGCCATTAAAAATGCCAGTTGGAATCTTCTTCTCATCTTCGAAGCTCAAGCCAGTGTTGCTCAAGAACACGATCCTGACATCAACGAGGTCCTCCCTTCCTTCTTTGACAGCCGCGGAGTATGCTGATGAGTATAATCTTGCAAGAAGCCTCTGAGTTTTTGTGAATACTTTCCGTCGAGAAATGGTGGCGGGAGAAGATAGAAAAGGTACATGGATTGCTACGTCTAGAATCGAATATACTTCAGAAGGAGTCTGCTGGAAAGCGGCGGCAAGAGAAGGAGCATATAGGCTCTTCAAACAAGCAAATGTGGCGTTTTCCGGGGGGGCAGGTAGAAGCAAGAGTGATTTCTCAACAATCTCTTCTGAATCCTGCTCTTCTTCATCTTTCTCGTCTATATTATTTTCGATTCCTGCCAGTTCGCTTTTCTCATCCTCCAACAAATGGATATCCATTTCTAGCTCAAATTCATCCTCGTCTTCATCTTCCCCGTTTCTGAGCTCTCCTTCTTCTTCATCTTCATCAGATTCAGATTCGTCACTATCTGGATAATCTTCATCACCATCATCTTCCTCGAGTTCCCCGCCCAACTCTTGCCGACGGCCTTGCTCTCCCGTCCCGCGGTCGAACTCGTCGAGCTCTTCTTCCTCAAAATCCGCTTCGTCATCAGTTGATTTTAAACCTTCTGCCTCTGGTGGAAGAGTTAGGTTATCTTTAGGGATTAAATGGTAACGATCAGAGACCGTTTTAAAAAACTATTTAATCGCCCTACAATTAGAAGGGAAGCACCAGCTTTTAGATAAGTGTAACCCACGAGATATAAACCAAACTCATTCTCCACGTCCCAAAATACACTCCTATGCTGAAACCATGCATGCGCAAATATTCTATAGAGCCTCCTAAAGATGCTGCCCAAATGCTTGATGCTTCCTGCGCCTAAATTCAACCTACTAGGGAAATATTTTTGAGTGCATAACATAGTGGCCGCTTGGTCAAGGGTATGCGTAGAGTAATCAATGGCGCAACATGACTTAGGCGGGTCGTGCACCGCGCACAGATACTGCCATTCGCTTGCGCGCATCTCTGGGCACGAAGAAGCAGTGCAATTGTCATTTAGTAACGCAACAAGTAAAACATTGAGATCCCTGGTCAATCGGCGCGTAAGCTCATAGCACCACAGCGACTCCTCAGCGCCCTCCGGTG
Source organism: Morchella sextelata (assembly GCF_020137385.1). Lineage (NCBI taxonomy): Eukaryota > Fungi > Ascomycota > Pezizomycetes > Pezizales > Morchellaceae > Morchella > Morchella sextelata. The sequence continues at coordinate 594,832 of NW_025408616.1, forward strand.
GTGTAGCGAGTGCTTCACATGCCTCGCGTGACAGCGGGATGGTGGTGTCTGAGTCCGGCGGTGATGTGATTGATGACAGAAGCGCGGCAAGGTGCTCCTGAAGCTGGAATGGAGAGTCAAGTTCATTGAATGGCACGAGCGGCGGACCAATCGCAATGTTTTTGGACTTGGTGCCAGGGCGAATACGGCGCGGGGCTATCAACGAGTTTGTAGTCGCGGCTGCGGTACCAGATTTTGAGTTTGTGGTGGAGGTGGCGGGGATTTGAACCTCAGGGAATGGTGGGGGAGACGGTAGACGTGGAGAGGTCGAAGATGGTCGAGATTTCTCTGGGGCAGACGAAGCCATCTTCAGCGATTTTGATGGTCCAAATGACATTCGATGGGATTATAGTGAGTGAGTTCTAGAAAGGAATGTGAGGGCTTTGTTTGTAAGAGACGTGCGATAAGGACGAAAAGAACGTACAGAGATGTAGTACTATTGGCAGGTTGATAGGATGCGCGTGGGGAAGGGGAGGGGAGAGAATGGGAGGATAGGTAGAGCATGTACCTCAACAAAGCATAGATAGTCCGAATATCTACCTGCCCCTTAAGCTTATCAGTGTGGAGCGAGAGCCTCAGGGGTCTCGGGGTCTAGCAATTCTGGCTTCTTGACAAGTATGCCCTCGACTCGTAGTATCTCCCGAGGTTTGGTGTTGTTTGGACCAATCGCAATCGTAGATGTGCTACATATAATTGGGTAGCCCTAACCCTAGATAGGAGATGAAATACCTCCTGTACCACCTACCGCAGCATGTATCTACAAGTATGTACGAGAAGGGAAAGATAAGATGTAAGTCTTGAACTCCATACTGTGCCTATGTTGCCATTGATCACACCAAATTGTGCATTGTTACCATGATATTTGACCAACCCTGTTCTTTTCTAAATCATAGAATACACTCTGGAGGTCTTCACGAACTTTCGAGAGAGGAAGTGAAATGAGCAAACACAAATCATCCCATCTTCTAAGACATATATGAAATATTATCGTGACCATCAATTACCACAATGTTACTACCTCTAAGCGGCAGTAGGATTGGGTGTACCCCTAACCTCCACAGTTGTGGACTTTCCTTCCTCCTTTTTCTTTTGCTCATGTTGTTTCGCTGCCTTCTTTCCCTTCTTCTTCTCTTTCTTTGCATCCGCATCAGCTAGCTTCTCCTGCTTACCCCCATATCTAGACTTCCAAGCCTCTTCCTGTTTCTCCTCGATTCTGGAAAACAAGTAGACTGCCTTTCCTATGACATGACCAGGAAGCAAATCTCCAGCTTCCCACGTATCGGGAATAGCACGGAGCGGAGCATTGAGCTGATTGATGATCGACAAAGTAGTGGCAGGCATATAAGGGTATATAACTGCTGAAATGAGATAAATCAGGTTCAATCCGAACCCTACAACTGCAGCAGCCTTTTCGGGGAAGTTGGCGAAAAGACTGTTGTCTAGTTTGTTGTCCTGGAGGAAACGATTGCCTTCGCCAGAGATTGCCATGGCCTTTTCAAGCCCAGCTCTCAAATGCACGCCCTCGAGGTCTTCAATATAACCTTTCAGGAGGGCGTTGACAGATTCTTTATATTGATCGAAGGCTGGGTCATTAATGCCTTTGGTGTAATCGGGAACCACACCAGAATATTTTGCGTTAACAAACTTGATCAAACGGTTGACAAAGTTTCCCAGGTTAGCAAGCAACTCGGAATTGTTCTTTGTGGCAAAATCCTTCCAGACGAATTGAGTATCACCCGTCTCGGGGCGAGAAGAGAGAAGATAATAGCGCCAAACCTATAAAGTGTTAGCTGGACAATCCATATATACGCAACCCAAGAAACAAGCATACACTTGGTGGCACCCCGGTGTCCTGTGCGTTGTTACCAAACACACCCACACCTCTACTCTTGGAGAATTTCCCACCCTCATACTGGAGGTACTCAGTGGTACTGATATGGTGCAACATGGTCCAATCGCCATTCTTGGTTCCTAGCTGACTCCCAGGGAAAACAACAGTATGGAAAGGAACATTGTCTTTGCCCATAAACTGATATAGCTTCACATTATCCGCATCTTTCCACCATCTCTTCCACTCTTTTGTGTATTCCGCAGTGATTGAGACATATCCGATACATGCGTCAAACCACACGTACATGACTTTGTCCTCAAAGCCTGACAAAGGCACCGGAGTTCCCCATTTCAGATCGCGGGTAATGCAACGTTTTGTAAGCCCCTGCTTAAGCCAAGATTCTGTAATAATCCGGCCATTCTTGGACCACTGCCCCTCTTCGGCTGCCTTTTTTGACCATGCCTCAATCTCTGGCTGAAGTTTCTCAAGGTCGATGAAGATATGGGTTGAGTCTCGGGGGATTGGACTGGTACCATCAAGCTTACATCTCGGCTTGATAAGTTCGAAAGGATCCAGCAGCTGTCCACATGTATCACACTGGTCTCCTCTAGCGTCCTCATAACCGCACTTAGGGCAAATACCCTCCACGAAACGGTCCGCCAAGAATCCCTGATGCTTTTCGCAAAAGAGCTGAGTCATAGACTCCTCAACCAAAAAGCCGCTCTTGTGGAGGTCCATAAAGATCTCCTGTGCAATCTCAGTTTGAGAGTTGGTAGTCGTTCGGCCAAAGTAGTCAAATCCGATATCAAACCATTTGTAAATCTCGGCGTGAAGTGCATTGTATTTGTCACATAATTCCTTAGGGGTGCAGCCTTCCTCGAGAGCCTTGGTTTCGGTCGCAGTTCCATACTCATCTGTTCCGCAAATATAAAGAGTATTATAATTGCGAGCCTTGGCATATCTGCAGCTTGTTAGCTCTATTCAAAATTATGGCGTTTGATTATTACCTTGAGAAGACATCCGCACTAAGAACACTCCCAATGATGTTTCCAAGATGCGGTACATTATTGACATATGGCAGCGCTGATGTGATAAGTACGTTCCTCTGGCCAGGTACCGGAAGTCTACTGAAGTATTAGAACCACAAATTGAGTATACCCCCAAGGAAAACCTTACATAGCTTCACCCGGACTAGCAACCTTCATTTGCACACCCTCTTTTATCAATTTAACGAATACCCTTTCTGCCTTTTCCTCTATTCCCGGAGCCCCTTTGCTGATGGTCACGGGCTTGTCGGCAGTGTTTGCTGCTGCTAGTTCAATCCCAGCTTTTGCCCATGAGCTTCCAATTACTTTGACAAACCAGGCTGAGAGAACCGAATCTTTAGTTAGAGTTGCCGTTGCCACCAGGTCATAAAGTGTGGAGAAAAGGATGATTTCAGCTGGGCTGGGCGCTGTGGTGCCGTCCTTTGAACAAAATCAGCTATCAATTTGTGCTATGTCCCGAGTTCTATCTTACCTGGCCAAATTTGGCGCTTGAAATAATGCTCTCCGCTACATCCAGATTCAGCTGCTGTCTGGACTCTTCGAACTCAATCAACGCATAGTCCTTTAGCGCTTCTTCGCCAGATTTTGGCCATGGGTTTAATCCAATAGCGGAAAAGTAGCGGACAATAGCATTTGCTTCAATCAAGACTTTGTTGTCTTTGGGAGATTCGACACTGACACTTGTCTGACCTGCGGCTAGATCCCAATAAAAATCAGTATTGTCTGTATAAGAATTACACGCGGGATAACAAACCCTTGGAGTATTGAACAGGAACGCCGTAAGCTGCAGCCGCAATACAAACTTTCAAAGCTTGAACGAAGGAAGCGGACCCCCCGGGGGCGGGGACTGGAATGTTGACTTTCAGTGTAGGTGTCGCCATTTTGGCGGATAGGTAACTTCTTTTCTAACGCGCTTCACCCCGCATTTGTTAACAAAGTACAAAGTATGATGCAAGAAGCCATGATCCCCAATCACCACTAGCCGGCAAGTAATACAGTAGGATAATTACGTTTAGAGATAATGTTTGGTCTATGCTGCGGTATTAAATATTTGTCACAAATATTCCACCAGTACGAACGTTGAGGGTATGCGGAAGGAGAGCCAGTTAAGTGGGGGGTGACGGTGAGTCAAGAAGGTGAGGTTTGCGAGATTCTTATCTTATCAGGCGGGGATTCGTGACCTGCGATTGTTTACCAAGGGTTCCCTGCCAAACACAAGCAAACTTATCTTCATCTCTTTATCCATGATATGAATTATTATTTAAGCAGTTAAATAAGCCTTAGAAAAGAAAGTTTTTCTAAAACCTTAACAAGAAGTTTTGACTACAAACTCATAGGTGCTTTGGTGGCCTACTTGGGTTCTTGCACCTCAGTTGCTACCGCCCTACAAACCACGTAACGGCTTTGCTACAGACACACCAACCCCACGAGTCCCTTGCAGAATAAAATGGCAGACATTTTCGATTCATTACTGAGTTTAGAGGAGGAGTATGCATATCTCTCTGTTTAAACACTCTAAACATCCAGACGACTAAAACTTATATAGCTTCTATCAAGAAGGATATGCTCTTGGGGTGAAGGATGGAGAACAGGCAGGGAAAATTGAGGGCCGTGCCTTTGGACTGCAGAAGGGCTTTGAGAAATTCCTGGAGCTAGGAAGACTTCAAGGTCGTTGTTCGGTCTGGAAAGCTAGGATAACACCTCAATATACTGCTCCGCCCGCCACTGTGGATTATACAGGGAAGCCAAATGATATTCATATAACAAACTTGCGCGTACAAAAGCAAACCGAGTCACTGGCTGTCATTCTGACAAACCCGCCATTCAAGAATGACGAAGAATCGGTTGAAGAGGTCGACGAGACACTGAAACGAGGTAGGAACAAGGCAAAGGTTCTATCCAACATGCTAGGGGAGAAGGATGAAAATGGAAGCATGAAGGTTGTCGTGGATGATGAGAGCATTGAAGATGCTGGGAGAGGTGCCCGAGGCGCAGGAAAGATCTAACCACTGTACCTTAGATCTACATATAATTCTAGCCTGCAAACTCTAGAATACGAAGGATATATGTACACATCTTGGGGCCAGGTCAGTGACTAGAAATATCTACAAGCTCTCCTAGAGTAAGGGGTTTCGGTACGATGTGGACGAGCCATTGGTTACAAATCCGAGGTGCATAAGTAGTCGATTATGATATTCGGATATAGTTCTCAATCCTGAAGCTGTTGCCCTGAAAATGATATCTAACCGTTACACAGCAACAAAGCTATTGTCTTATTGCCAGCAATATTGGATCTAATACATAGGTAGCACGTGAACCCAAATAGAACTCTCTCTTCACAGGCCCGGCAGCTCGCTCATCTCCTTACATCCAACCCTTCCGAAGTCCACTATCCATATCGCAGAGTCTTAAGTCTACAAACCATCGAATATATTATTTTGGCTTCGCAGAGATCGATAGTCATCTCACCCGTCGAAAAAATTATTCCTTTTATATTTTTACCATTCAAAATGGTACGTTTTCTTGCGCCCCCGCACATAATTATACAATGAAGCCACAAGCGCGAGCAGTTCAACTAATGTAATAATACTGAATTTCCACAGCTCGGAAAGTTAGCACACTACGGCTTCGATGCCATTCTCTTCTCTGCATTTCTTGCGGGTGTCAAGCGTTCTACTGGACTTACGTACTACACCCTTCTTTCATCCTTCCATCTCCTTGGAATCAACCCACAAAAAATTTATCTGGCCTTATCGCCAAAGTTCCTCATTTGAATGGAAGTTAGTGAGCTGAAACTGACCCTAGTCCCAGTCTCCAAACAGAGAAGATAGAATCCAAGGACGTTCGTTCGGCTCTTGAAAAGTACCTTGGCATCGGGGAGTGGATGATGGACCAAAGCATCGCTGTTATGGGCAGTAGCTCTTACTTCGAGCGGAAGCGGTAATCGAACGTATCACCAAAGGTTTCTCCTGGTTATAATAGGGCCTGCGTTTGGGTAGAAATCAGCTGTGGGGTAAATTCAGGCATCATGCTAAGCGGGGTTGGGCCATGAAGCAATGAGCATCTGTATTACTTTTGAGTTCTTTGGGTGCATGGACGAATGGATGAATGGATGGATGAATGGATGGATGGAATACGATCTTTCCCCTTTTTCTCTATTTCTTATGCCGGGTATTGGTTTAGGAGTTTTATTTTATTTTTTTGGGACCATCATCGATTTTGTATTCTTTGTAGGCACTCTTCCCTATAGCTTCCATGGAAGGTTATAAATACGGATCCTTTTCTTTCATCTTCAGCTAGTAGATAGTGGAGTCCATCTTCAGTGGCAAACTGCTTACGATATTTATCCGGAGACGAAACATAAGCTCAATTCAGAATTCTTTTAAAATACAACCAGCCAACGCCCAAGGGAGAGATTTATGTCCAGCACCAAGTAAAATGGGGGTAAAGGAAGTTATAGATAAAAATATTAAGATGTGCAAGTCGATCAAGCAACATCTGCAGAAGAAAAGAAGTCGGGCAGGAAAAGGGAATCCATTTAAAGAATAAAATAAAAAAGAAGCATGGTAGATCGCCAACATTCTACCGATAGAATTCTGGCCTTCTAGTATTGACGCCATATTCGCCGACTGCACTACCAAGGTCTTCCATGGTCAATACAGTTCTACCTGCACTCCCGCCACTACCACCACCGCCTCCGAAACCCGGTCTTGCAATGGGCCTGAAGGAGCCACCACCACCTGTACCGCCGCCCGCACCTCCAGCGCCTCCCCCAGCGCCTACATTCAGGGCGCCGATACCAGGAACACCACTAGCATTTGATGAGTTTTGACGTATGCGTGAGTACTGGTACGCATCAGTGGCGATATCAGCGATAAATTTTTGAGTTGCGAGGGCAAGGAGACGCTTGAGCCGTGGGTCGGCAGTGGAGAGGCCAGAAAGCGACAGATAGTAGTCTGTTACCGCGTCTGGGATCTACAAGTATCAAAAAAGTGTTAGCTATCACGTGCAGTAATAAGCCTTTTATATGATCGCAAACTGTCAAGCTTCAAGTAAAGGGCAAAAAGATATCTTAAATAGAGCTCTCACGATTGGCGCATATTCCTCCATCATCCCTAAGAACTCGCGGAGGTTCCTATCTTTTCTTGCTGCAACGGGAGCTGGAGCTGGGATTCTATCACCCGCACCCGCCAGGGGATCTTGCTGCGTCGCGTTTGTCGCGTTTTCCATATCAACGTCTACATCTGGGAGTGTGTTCTCAGGTGTGTTTTCGGTTTTGATAGCTGGCTGCGAAGGATCGGATGGGTTTGTCATCGTTGCTGATAGAGTTTTGAAAGTGGTTCTGGAGAGCGGTTGTCTAAGTTGATGTGATGAATGTTTTAGAACGTATGCATGGAGTTAGGGGGCGGATGTTGCCGAAGCAGAGCCGCCAGTCAAAAGCAGGTGTAGAACCAAAATCTATCCCCTAACCCTATGAATGAAGAGGATGTATCATGTATTCTCACTCGTTGCTCAAATGCTGATAAGGTCCAATCTATACATGTATGTACTAGACAAAGGATTTTGTTTGTTTTCTACCTTTTTTTTTTTGGAAGCACTCAATTTAATTCTCTCTAGGTATATACAATGATTAATTCTATTTCACATTTTTCGCTCTGGTAATTTTCTCAGCTGCACTCTACCACTTTCATCTATGAAGTGCTCGTATCCACTCTTATCAAGAACTTCGCTGGGCACTGTCTGAACAGCATCAAGCTCTTCAACAATCTTCTGGTTCTGGGGATTTCCCTCCAGCATATTTCTAATGCATAATATCGCGTGTTCTCGAATATCTTTGATCATTAGCAAATGCTTCAAAAATGGAGGTTGGATATGACTTACAAGGATTATCATCGTCAATCATGCATTGATTCAGAATGGGCTGCAGTCCCTCTTTCTCTCTAACGAGATTCTGCACCGCTTTATTTTTCCACGCAAATCCACTCAAGAGGAGAACCAGGTAGCGTTTGATGTGTGGCCACGTAAAATCTTCTGGCTCAGCCAGCCCTCTCTCGTCATCCCGCCCGTCATCATCATCTTCCTCATCGTCAAGATCTATCGGGAGCCGCTCTTCGTCTTCCTCTCCATCGCCTTCATTTTCTGGGTGAACATCGAATGGTCTCTCGACCATGTAAGATTTGCTGACTTTAGTGGTGGAATCTTCTACGATTTCTTTTACAGTAGCGGGAGTTGGCAAAGTCGGCGGGGGGGGCGCCTTCGAAGCGACCCAGCGTGGAATTGCACTGTCAAGTTCTCCCAGAAATTCCACTAGATCCGCTACCAGTCCCTTATCACCAGCTAGCAGAACTTTCTTGGCCTCCTCGTCTTCAGAAAACAGGACGAGTAACTCCAGAAATTGATAAACCCCCTCATATATCCTGTCTAAATCCCAAAGGCTGTATTCAAAGCTTTCCTTCTTTTGCTGGCCCTTGCGAATAGCTCCTTGTAACTTTATTATCTTGATCGTGGGAGGGAGGACCTGCTTTCGAAAAACTCCAACGAAAAATGCGGGTATAGAGTTCTCAATCGGTGGTGCAACCTCGTGTTGTTCGGTCGACCCACCGACAGATGAGGGGGTCGGAGGGGAGTAAAAGCTAAATGGATCTAGAGGGGAAGGCTGCGGGTCCGAGCTTGACGTACCCACTATTGGAGCCGAAGGGCGATAGACTGAAACCAACAGCTTCAGTAGTACGGATTGAGCAGGTGTGACTATGTCCTTTTCACTATTAGGCGTAGATTAGTAACGATGATCTATTCTGAGAATATAGCATTGAACATACTCCCTAAAGCATTCATAAGCGTAGGGTACCAGACCGTTGATCAAAATAGCTTCAATCACCTGAGACCTGTAGGATATTCTAGTTAATATTTGGGGTCTACTTTCGATTTCTGAATCCTCTCACATCATTCTATAACAAAAGTCATCCTCATCAACTTCCCATGCCCCTAGGAAGATCAAAACTTCTCGTAAGAGGTTCCTCCCGTAACCCTGAGCAAGCATCAACTTGCATCTCACTGCCTGCATTGCCTGATCTGTACCCTCAAACGCAACCACGCCACTTTGCAAAATCATTGGCAAGGGCTCAATCTCATCGGGTTGTAACAATCTCGGTATCTCGGTCATAAAACCAGGCTTATAATACTTTGCATTAAACCCAGCTGACAAAGAATTGCATTTTGCTACGGTTTCATTGTGGCTGCCTCCAGAGTTTCCAGTTGTACTGCCAACTAAACCAACACCCGAACCTGATGAAGGCGGAGGCTTGCTGGAACCCTTGGGTTTTTTACTGGTTGTGCTCTTTGTAGTTGTAGATGCAGTTGGAGTGGCTGAGGATGGGGTGCCAAACATGTGTAACCAAACGTGAAGTTTGCGGGTTTCGTTTTGGGTCATGAGGTTGTTGAGGAATTGTAGTGCAGTTATAAGGACCTTCTTATCTAATGGATCGGGCATCGGTGTTAGCGTAACTTAAAAACATCATTCAGTGAAATCGGGGGCAGTTATCTCCACGTACACCCGGATTTAATCTGCATCTCCTTTTCATGGGCCGGCTTTTCGAGATTAGGTGAGATGGGTTTGCCAGCTTTCTCTATGCATATATCCAGCAACCTTCGAATCTCCGCCTCAAACCCTTCTTCTCTATATTCGTTTTCAGCGTCAGCATCACAATCCAGTTTGCCAGCAATTTGTGAGACGGGGCATTACGCTGAGAGATCTTGAGCCTTTTCCTTGGCAGCCAAAAGGTTTCTACCCAGTATAGCTAAATCCCATACCTTAGGCAGTAGATGATGCTTGTTGGCTATAAGTTGGTCATTTCCAGATTTTAGAGTTTCTGTTAATGTTCTCCATACTCGAGGATTGTATCCCAAAGTTTCTCTGTGAAAACAATGGGTTAATGAACTATTTGCGTAGTTTACGTGCCTGGTGCAGGCGATTCAAGTTGATTGACATAAAAAACATACCTAGCCTCCCTACTTCGCTGTGATTGCTTGACTATGTTTTTCAGTTCAGAGTCACCTAATGATTCCTTTTGTGGCAAGATTACGCCAGGGTGAGTGAAGCTGGCTTGGGTTCCGAATAACACCGTCAAGAGGAGTTCTGGTAGCAGAGACATATGGGGTTAAGAAGATATATTTTAAGCGTAGTAGATATGTCGTTATGATGTTATCGGGCCCTGGGCGGGTAGTGTATGTATGGGCAGGCAGTTGAGGTGGGGTGGACAGGATTTTACCAGTGTGACTGGAGATGCCATCCCACCAAAAGTGTGACGCAACGGCTGCTGCAGGTCAACGAGGTTCGGCACCCACCGGCACCTCGCTAAACATGCTGTTTATGGTTAACCCGATGATCACCTCATGCATCATGCAGCCAGAGATCAATCGAAATACAAGTCGCTTTGCGTAGAACGCTGTACTCATGCGGTTTTGCTTCCTTCTTTTGCAATTTACTAACCAGGAAAACACTACAATTTCATGTAGTGTTTGCTCCGTGGATTGCTCAAGCACTATCCTAATTGAGACTCCAGTGTCCAGTTCCCTTTGAATCTGCTAGCTACTGGAGTAGGTAGGAGCCCGTTCACTAGCCATCCTGCTCTCCACACACACATTATTTCTCCCTTACTATCCCCAGCTACTCTGAGTCCTTCGTCGACTCTTTATTTCTCACAAGCATCGTCAACTATCTCAAGAACATATTGTCGGGGCTCTGCGAAATTCAAGTAAAGATACGGCATCCTGCCGTACTATTGGATACATTAGCAGATTTGATTGGCTGCTGCCATTTTCGAGAATACAGAGACTTGAACTACATGTAGTAAAGGATTAAACAAAAAGTATGCCAAAGGACCCAGTCGGAATGACCACACACATATTTTTAGTAATTATGGGCTCAGTCAAATCTATTTGATAAGTGGGTCGAGATCCTAAAGCAAAGATGAATATTGCACATGAACGAAAACACTTACATACTGTATGGCAGGATACTGCAGGACCTTGGCCTCTGGTGGGTCTTGTTAATCATATCTGCAAGTGTTACGTATTATCATAAGTGGCTGAGATAAGCAGGGACAATACCTCTGCTTATTTCTGCTGCTTGGCATAGCACTGGGTCTAGCAGAAGAAAGAAAAGGGCTCTATGGATATATAAACACCGGTACCCCTATCTGAGATGGGGAACGGAGTAAAATGCTCTTTGGAAACAAGGGCTAATAAGGGAACTTCCCATGATGAGGAGGAACTAGGAAGAGGAGAAGGTGGGTGTGGGAGGAAAGGGTGTGTTCGCTTTGCTGCTGGCCGAAGAGGGCAAACGAATAAATGATATATGTAGTTATGATGATTACGGAAGGAGAAGGAAGGATATCAAGGTTAGTTGGGAAATGCGGTGTTAAAGCTGTCCCTTGTAAAGTATTCTGAGCTTTTGGCCTGTAATACCGTATTTACATGTGCATGTAGAGTCAAATGCACGGAAACCCTTGTTCACTAGATACATGTAACGAGTACATGTAGGTAGATAGGACCCTCGTAATGTGGTTCTTGTGATATTCTCTCTATTTCCTAACCTTCTCGCCCCATCTACTGTAGAAGTACGCCTCCATGTAGTCTTGTTTCTAGGCAGACAAATTTAAAAATTCATAGTCTAGGCGCGAGACTAAAATCTACCTATTAAAACTCTCAGTTTTCAAGCCTCCGGTCCAAGGCAGAGCTAGGTACATATATCATTAAACCGCATGGGGCTTAATCATGCAATCTCACTCGTATGCCAAGCAGCATGTCATGTTGTTTATGCGTCTAATGGTATTATATTCGCTTATGAACCACATGTATACTCGTAATTTCATGGCGTTTGTGAACACAACTGGGTTGCATACCTGCAAAATCCTGCATGAGGCTCCAGATTTTGGTGTATGCAGACCCAGCTATGTTCACAAACGCTATGAAATTACGAGTAGAAGGAGTATAATAAGGAACCCAAATATACTTCTTATCTATAAAATCCATATATACTGGACGCCAGAAACTTCCACCATGACTCACAAAGTACTCTAGATGCCGCCTTATAAGGTACAAACTGATCAAAAAAGAAGTACTAATATCCTCCTAGACTCTGAAGCCACAAATAGGCATATTAACTCGTGTATCGCATCTAACATATAAGTTAAACTCTCTTAACTCTATGTGCTCCAGGTCGGGGCACTTTGTGTTACCGTTAACAGGTTACTTAAGGTGTTAAAATAGTATGAGCCATCAGTTCGCGCTAATTTAGTGTTACATAAGTTGTGCCAAGATCGCGTGTGAGATGCGCGACGACTTACCCTGACGTTTCTGTCAAGAAACCAGACTTACCCTGACGTTTCCGTCAAGAAACCATATAGCTCTCAGGCTTGAACGGTTCTCTGTCTTTTCCCCTTTCTTTCTCTTTTTATTTTCTCAACACCTTGATTTCTCGTGGGCCAGCTTCTATACTTAATTTGATTGGCTGCGCAGCTAAAATCCATAGAATCACGAGAAAATTGGCACCAGCCTTAATTCCTCCCTTTGACAAGAAGTTCAATTTGCGCACCAGTCTAGGCAACAGAAAAAAAAAAAAAACATGGCTCTGGGCGATTTCATTGATCGCGAGGCGCAGCTAGATGATGAGGAGGACGAAGAACTAGACGACGAGCTCGCTGGCGAAAGTGGCGAGCACAGGAAATCAGGGTTAAATGGGAAGCAGAAGCGGCAAGATCCCGAAGACAGCAGTGAAGAAGAGGATGATGATGATGACGAAGAGGCCGCCAAAGTATGTCTCTAATAGTTCAGGTGAAATGCGGGAATTACTAACGTGATCGGACAGATTGCGCAAGGCTTCATTGTTGACGATGAGGACGATGAGGAAGAAGAGCAAGATGATGGGTCCAAAGTAATGGTCAAAGGGCGGAAGAAGAAAAGGCCGAGGTCCCAACGCGAAGATGATGAGGAAGAGGGCCTGGACGAAGATGATCTGGACCTAGTCATGGAGAACACTGGCTTTGAGGTCCATAGAGAGGTTTGTTCACTACCCTCAGAAAAATCTAAGGTTGATCTGACCCATCCTAGAGCGAATACAAGCGCCTCAAACGAGGTCGCACAGATGGCCGTCGTAGGCAGCAATCACGCGATCTCAACGATATTTTCTCTGATGAGGAAGACCTCGATGCCCCTGGGGAACCCGATGACGATGATGAAGGCCTCAGTAACATGCGTGCTCGCGGAGGCGATCGGGGGGATGCTCGTGGACTCGTTGACGAATTCGCGGATTTCATCGAGGAAGACTCCGGAGACGAGGGACGTCAGGGAGGAAGTGACGATGACATGCAGATGGCCGGACAAAGGAGTAGGGGTGGGGATCGAGGCAGAGTCAGCTATGCACCCGAGCACCTGAACCTCCGCGAAGGCGCAATATCAGATATGCAGGATATATTTGGACGAGGAGACGAGTACGACTTTGCACTTATCACCGAGGAGGACCAGGAGGAAGAGGGCGAGGATAAAGTGAAGGATTTGGAGCTGAAGGACGTCTTTGAGCCTAGCGAATTGGCCGAACGTATGCTTACGGATGAAGACAATGAGATACGTTTGAATGATGTACCAGAAAGATACCAGATCGCCCGCAAGCCATACACCCATCTTCGGATTGGTCGTGATGAAATTGACGAGGAAGGAGATTGGATTTCAAAGTTCTTGATTCCTAAGAAGAGGCTAACATCACATCTTGTGGAGGCATTGGTGAAGGCTATCAAGAAAATCCTAGAGTTCTTTATTCTTGAAGATATGGAGGTCCCTTTTGTCTTTCAGCACCGGAAAGACTACTTAATCCACGCAGAGAAAGTACCCAAACGCCAGTATAATGATAATGAAGCACAGTATGAGATTGTAGCCGAAAGGCTTATATCTCAGGATGATCTTTGGGAGATCCTTGAGCTCGATCTTAAGTTCCGGGCTTATTTTGACAAACGTCAGGCTTTCATGCGCACCTATGACCAGCTTAAGCATCACGCCAACGTCGAGGATAGAGAGGCTGAAGAAGGTATAAGATACGCCGAAACAAGCGATCAACTCCAGGACATGCACGATTATATACATTTCCGCTATCATTCACAGCTCAAAGACATCGCTTTAAACGGTGTAGAAGGTCGTGGAAGTCATTTCCGAAGACCCGGAAATGCCAAGACGATGTTTGAACGAATTCGCAACGGTAAAGTCTACGGACTAGTTAGGGCCTTTGGTATATCCGCATCACAGTTTTCAGTCAATGTGCAATTGGACCAGAAGCGTGAGTTTGCAGAGGATCCATTGGACTATCCGCATACCATGTCAGACGAGTACATCGAAATTCCAGAATTTGCATCTGGCGAGTCGGCGCTACAGGCCGCAAAGTTTATGCTTGCGGAGGAGATGTTCACCAATCCAAGCTTAAGAAAGGCATTGAGGGAGAGGTGGTTCACAAGGAGTTTGATACATGTCAACGTTACAGAAAAGGGTGTAAAGAAGATTGACGAGCAACATCAATACTACGTATGTAATCTCCCCGTGTTTGTTATATCGTTACTAGTATGAGCTTGAAACTGATACAAAATAGGAATTCAAATACCTTCGCAATCAGACAATGCAGGCCATCGCAGCGCAGCCAGGAATGTATCTCCGTATGATGAAGGCTGAAAGTGATGGGTTGGTAGAGATCAATATCGAGCTGCAGAATGAGGAGGGTTACACTCGCAGGCTTTACGATTATATCACGTCTGAAAATGTTAGTGATATTGCTGATGCCTGGAACAAAGAGCGCAAAGACGTCGTTGATCTCGCGATGGCAAAGTTCAGAGTCATGTTCCAAAAGAACGTGAAGGATGAATTGAGAACTGCCTGTGAGGACGCTGTGGCATCTGAGTGTCGTAGGAATTATTCAAAGGTAAACTTTTTTCTTCATTTTGCATTTAGAGACTTTACTTACTATTTGATATCAGAAACTCGACCAAGCACCCTACAAACCTAAAGCTCTGAAATTGGGCGAGATCCCGCGGGTTTTCGCCCTTTCAAACGGTCAGGGAGAGCGGGGTAGAGATGCTCTTGTTGGTATCTTCAGAGACGAAGACGGCCGAGTCCTCGAAAGCGTTAAATACTCGGATCTTAAAGATGAGAAATCTCGACAAGAGCTAGTCGACGTTCTGCAGCGGAGGAAGCCAGATGTTATAGGTGTAAGCGGCTTCAGCGTTCAAACACACAAGCTCGTCGAGGACCTCCGGCAGCTTGTTGAGCAGAATGAAATCGTGGTTACTGGAGAAGAGGATGAAAAAATCCCGATCGAGGTGGTCTACGTCAATGATGAGGTTGCGCGTTTATATCATAATAGTGAGAGGGCTATGGTGGACCATCCCGACCTTCCCCCGCTTGCCCGCTATTGTGTTGCGTTGGCTAGATATGTGCAAAATCCTTTGTTGGAATATGCTGGATTGGGAAAAGATATTGTGTCAATTGTGTTTCACACTGCCCAGCAGCTTCTACCCGAGGATAAATTGCAGAGATCATTAGACTCTGCCATTGTGGATATGGTGAACCTTGTGGGAGTTGATATTAACGAAGCTGCAAGTAAGCCTTACGTTGCAACATTAGTTCCCTATGTCTGTGGTCTTGGTCCTAGGAAGGCCACCAGTGTTTTGAAAACAATTCAAGCCAATGTAAGCTTCCTTTATGCTAATATCGTTGAACTAAGGTCGCTAATTATATTTAGGGAGGGAGAGTTTCAAGCCGTATTGAGCTTTTGGGTGACAATGAAAAAGGGCTGGGCACGGTCGTTGGTCCAAGGGTGTTTGTGAATTGTGCTAGTTTCCTCATAATTCCTCACGATCCCTCAGACCGAAACTCGGATTACCTCGACAATACTCGAGTCCACCCTGAGGATTATGATTTAGGGCGAAAGATGGCCGCAGATGCTCTTGACATTGATGAAGAGGATGTCGCTGCTATGGTAGTTGACGGTGGCCCTGGTGCTGTTATCAACGAACTTATCAACGGCCAGGAAGACAAGGTCAATGAGTTGAGTTTGGAAGACTATGCGGAGGAACTGGAGCGTAACTTCAACCAGAAGAAGCGTGCCACGCTTGAAACTATCCGTGCCGAACTTCAGCACGCATACGAGGAACTCCGAAATAGGTTTAACAAGCTTAGCACCGAAGAAATCTTTACTATGCTTACAGGTGAAACCCGGGAGACTCTGGATGAAGGGATGGTCGTGCCCGTCAATATTAGGCGTGTCACAGACAGATTTATTGCTGCTCGTCTTGACTGCGGGATCGAGGGCAACGTTTCTATCGATGAAATGCACAATGGAACATCACACTTTACCCCCAGCAGCATGTACTCTATCGGACAGACAGTCCAGGCCAGAATTGAGAACATCAACACAAGGACATTCTACGCCGAGCTTTCACTGCGGGAGGACAAAGTGCGGAACCCAAAACGCAAGAATCCGGACGTACCTCAAGAGGAATGGGACGATGCCCGAGAGGAACGAGACAAGGCCCGCCTAGCCGTTACCAACCAGGAACAGACCCGTAGCGCAAGGGTCATCAAACATCCACTTTTCAAGCCATTCAATAGCAGACAAGCCGAGGAGTTCCTTGCAGGCCAGAGCCGAGGAGACGCTGTCATCCGACCTTCCTCTAACGGTCCTGATCACATTGCTGTCACGTGGAAAGTCAGCGATAACATCTACCAACACATCGATGTGCTGGAGCTTGACAAGGAGAATGAGTTCACTGTCGGAAGGACATTGAGGGTCGGTGGAAGGTTCTCGTATAGTGATTTGGACGAGCTGATCGTCAACCACATCAAGGCCATGGCCCGAAAGGTCGACGAGTTGACACACAACAGCAAGTTCATATCAGGAACCAAGGCTGACTGTGGTATGTTGATGTCCATTCTCCCCTACCTAGTGCTTCCCTGATTCTAACAACCCCGCAGAGAAATGGCTGGAGAAGTACTGCGAAGCCAACCCGAAGCGGTCAACATATGGCTTTTGCTTTGACACAAAGCACCCCGGTTACTTCCTCCTCATGTTCAAGGCCGGTGCTGCGTCGCCGGTGGGGAGCTGGCCGGTGAAGATTATCCCGTCCGCTTTCCAGCTGAGAGATACACCGTTCCCGGATATGATGACTTTGTGCAATGTATGTTATTCCTCCTTCCTATCTACCTTTGCTGCTCTTTGCTTACTAACAGTAACCATAGGGTTTCAAAACTATGTTCATGCATTCGCAGAAATCACGTGCTAGGATGTAAATTATTATAATGGTTTGTGGTAAGTAGCAGTTCGAGACAATCGAGGATGAACCGCCGGGTTTGGGGGGGTAGCCAAGAATCTAAAAGCCAAAAAGAAAAAAACTATATCGTGTTTTTTATCTTCTACATTTTTTTAACCTTCCTCTTTTTTCTACTCTTTTCTTTTTTTTTTTGAAATTAGATCTTGATGGCGATGGCAGGCGGCTGGGATTGTGATTGATCATGATTGATGCAATGTTTTTTTTTTTCTATCTTTTTTTTCCCCATCGTTTTCTATTCCCACTTTTTTCTTTTCTTTTTCTTATATATTTTCTTTTCTTCTTTCTTCAGTTACAGGGCACGACTAGGCTAGGGTTTAAAAATAATGAACGCACCAAGAGAGGACAAAAGAATGCATGTGCGAGTTTATTGGGCTACATACATACCTGTTCTACTTGCTCTACCTTCTTTAGTGCACCTTTGACAGGGAACTATGATTGGGTCACCCACACATCATGATCGCTCACTCACCCAAAACTCGCTCATCATGGTCACTCACTCACTCACTCACTCGCTCACAAAATTCACTCGCTGCCCAGTAAGGAAGATAGAAATGTCATGTTTTACCAACCGAGTGATATTTTATGAATTTACTACTAACAACCACCATTTACCACCCCCCCCCCCCCAAAGACCCCCAAGGTACCGGTTCCAACCCGCGAAAAGGAGAAAAAATACCAACAGAAGAGAAAAGTAAAAAAAAAAAAAACCAGCCAAGGAAATTAGAAGGCGAAAAGGTTGTCTACAAGATCATTGATACGAGACAAAAAAAGAGACACATGGTATAGAGTCTATGGCATCCGTCTAGTGGATGTTCTTGATCCTGTTGTGGGTGACGGCGATCTGGTCGTCGACGCGGTCGCTCTGTTTATTGTGTTAGCAAGCTGTACCAGCAAACCAGTGAGCAAGGAGCTATGTTTATATACCTTCTTTATGATCTTATCAATCTGCGCATTCTGCCTATCCACCTCCTGGCTCGTGGCCATCGCCAGATTCCTCAAGCGTCCCGTGACGGAGCCCAGCGCGTCCAGATTGTTCTCAATCTCCCTCTCCTTCTCATCATCGCTCTCGTCGCCCTCAAACTGATACTTGCTCCTCTCCGCCAGGCTCATCTTGCCCGGCATCTTCCCTGGCCCCCCCGCGCCACTGCCTCCCAGCGCCTTGCCCACATGGTTGCGGCTCTCAAACCCAAACTGCCTCGTCTTGTCCCTCTCCTCGCGGTCGCTCTGGTGGCGCTCCAAGATGCGCCGCTCCTCCTCCTGCGCGCGCTTCGTCGAGTTGAACGGGTTGGACACGTGCACGGCAAACATGCTCCCGTTGAGCGTCTTGAGCTCGCGCGCCTTCTGCTCGGCGATGCGGTTGTGGCTCGCCGCAACGTCGAGGTTCTTCTCGGTGTTGTGCAGCCGCTCGCCCTGCGCGCCGAGGCGGCCCAGCGTGGTGCGCCCCGTCTCCTCGGCCTGCGCGGCCACGCGGAGCGCGTTGCGCGTCGACGCGACAGACTCCTGCTTCGTGAAGCGGATCTGCTGCTTGACGGCGTTGACGTCCTCTTCTTCTTCTTCCTCGGCGGTCAGCTGGCGGGCGGAGTTGTAGCTGTCGCCGCCGGTGGTCTGGCCATAGCTGCTGCTGCTGCCGTAGCCGCCGCTGCTGGAGCTGCCGCCGTAGCCACCGGAGCTGCTGCTGCCGTAGGCGCCCTTCTCGTTTGCGGAGGGGCCGCCGGCGGGGGCAGAGCCGTATGGTGGGGGCTGGTGCTGCTGCTGGCGCTGCTGCGCGCCGCCAAAGAGCTGGTCGCGGTTGGAGTCGAAGGTGCTGGTGGAATCGGAGCGGCCGTAGCCCCCGTAGCCGCCTGGTTGCTGCTGCTGCTGCTGCTGCTGTGGGGGGGCGCCGTAGCCGCCGTAGCCTCCGGAGGAGGAGGAGGGGGCCGGCGAGGGGGCGCCGTAGGGGTTTTGTTTACCGCTGGTTGTGGAGGGGGCCGCGGAGGGGGCGGGGGAGGCCTTGCGGCCGCCGAAGAGGGCGGCGCGGTTGGCGTCGTCGGTGCCGGTGGTGTCTTTGGATTTTTTGGAGAAGAGGCCCATTGTGCTTGTGGTTTTGGGTGTAGATGTAGATGCAAAGGGGGGTATAGATGCAGATGCTGTGGATGGGTGTAGATGGAGATGTAGAGGAGAAGGAGAGGCAGTCTGGGGGAGTGGGGATGTCTGCAATTAAAGGGAACAGCTCTGGCGATGTTCAGGAGGGGCTGAGACGGGAGCTGAACTGCTGTGTATGCGTGGCGTCGCGGCTGAGTGGAGCGAGGTCTCCCTAGAATAGAATAGACGTCGATTAGGTAAGGATCGATTCCACCCGCAGCATTGCTGATGCCTCCGCCGACCTGCCGAACGGAGAGAGAGAGCGAGAGAGATGAAGCAGTAGAAGTAATAGGAGTACGATGATGACGGTAGAATGGGTATCAGTTGCTGGTATTGTAGCTATTTACTTGGTCAAGCTCTAGCAATAACGCTTCCTGCCAATTACCGAAAAGAAAAAACCCACCATCTTGATCATTGATCCTCGATCCTCGAAACAGCATCCCGTGCCAAACAAGAAAAAGCGCTCGCAATTCATTCATTCATTCGTCCGTTCCATTCCCCAATTCCCTCATTCACCTATTTAAGCCATACTCCTCTTAAAACAAAAAAAATAGTGAAAACGAAAAAAAAAGCTAAAAAATAGCAATAATATTACACCACCTCCCCCACCTCCCATCCCCCCCCCCCCCCGGGCACTCCACTCACCCCGTCATAACCAGCCCGCCCCCCTGATCCTTCTCATTACTCGCCGTACTCAACCGCGCACACAACCCCAGCAGCACGACCGTCTCCGTCGCCGCATAGTAGTTCAGCGCATCCAGCAAAATCTTCAGATGCCGCGAGAAGTTCTCCTCATACTTGGCCAGGTTGTCGCTGAGCTTGTCGAGGCGCGCCGGGTCCAGCTTCACGTCGTCGAAGCTGCCCCGCCGCGCCGACGGGCCGGCGAGGGATGGGTCGGCGCCGACGAGCGCCTTCGAGAGGCTCGAGGTGTAGGAGGCGAACATGGTGCAGGTCATCATTAGCTTTGCGTGGATCTGGGGCGCCGTTAGTTAGAGCTCCAAAGACAGAAGTGAAGCATGAGGAAACAGAGAAGAGGGAAACATACCTTCAGCAGCTTCGAGTTCGTCAACATGCACTCCTTCAAGCACGTATCCAAAAAGTCGACATGATCCTGCATCAACTCATCCACCGTCCGCACCTCCCCCAACCTCCTCATCAGCCCATTCCAATTCGGCTCCACCACCTCACTAGTACAAAAATACATGAGCTGCTGCACAAACACCAGCATGCGCGCCCTCAGCGTCCACGCGCGGCGCTTCCACATCTCAATCTGCGGGAAGCGCGACCGCTGCTTCCACGTGTACTGCGTATTGTGGTCCTGCCACGCCTGTCCCAGCAGCGTCTCGAGATGGCGCAGACTGAGCAGGTAGCGGAACAGCAGCTGGTAGCGCAGCACCGTCTTGCGCGAGATGACGAGCGACAGCGGGAACGGCACGCTGTAGTCGAGCTCGAGGGCGTTGAAGCCGATGATCTGGTCGACGGCGGAGGCGGCGGCGGGCGCCTTGTGTGTTTCCTCGAAGGTGGTGACGCCCTCGTCGATGCCGCTCACGGAGACGACGCGCATCAGCCACTTTGTGAGGCCCACTTCGTTCATCTGCACCTTGACGTCCTCCTTGAAGGGGTCTGAGGCGGCGATGGAGCCCGGCTGCCGCAGCGTGAGGTCGAGGAGGGACTGCAGCTTGCCGACGTTGACCTTCTTTGCGGGCTTCTGCAGCTCCGTGGCGCCCAGCTCGAGGAAGTACGAGAAGAAGTCCGAGCGGTCGAGGAAGAAGTAGTGCTTCAGACTGCGGAGCCGCGCCGGGAGGGCGTGCGTGGTGAGCAGCAGGTTCAGCAGCGACTCGTTGGCGTGCGCATAGGCGCTGTTGACGTTGTCCAGGAAGCGGATGTCGTCAAAGCTCTTTGGCACGTCCGCCACCTGCTTGCTGACGTCCACGCCGCCGCACTCCCGCACGACGTTCAGATACTTCCCCGCCAGGAGCACCTTCTCCTTCACGGCCTCCAGCTGCGGCGGCACGTCGCCGTCGCGCACCGTGTACCGCTTCTCCCAGTACTCGTCCGTGTAGTCCTCCTCGAGGCGCTCCCGGCGGATACTCTTCTGCTCCTTGACCAGGAACTCCGAGTGCGGGTCGCGGATCATGCCGTGGTGCAGCCACTCGTTCAGCATGGCCATATACGGCCTCGACGCCTCGCGCAGCAGCATGCTGAGGAGCGACCGCGCCGCGGGGTCACCCGCCATGCTGGCGAGCCGGTGTGTCAGCAGACCCAGGACCGAGCCACCCTTGCATATCTTTACGCCGGGGACGCCGCTGGTGCCAACGATGTCGCCGCCCTCGCGCAGGCTCTCGAGGATGTTCTCGACGTCGTCGTAGTCGTCGACCGAGTCGTCCATGTCGTCCTCCAGCATCAAGTTGCGCCGCAGCATCTCCCGTGCTAGCGAGTACAGCTGGTACATCATGTGGCACGTCGGCAGCGTGTGCAGGTGCAATATATGTAGCGTGAAGCTGGGGCTCGTCTGGAACTGGTGCTCGAGCTGCGCAACGAGGACGAGATAGTCGCGGAGGAGCTTTCGGATGGCCGCGCAGAGGGCGTGGTTGACGGCGCCGAACTCTTCGCGGCTCTGCACCTCGACGAAGGCCTCGACGGCGCCGTAGTGCGTCGCCATTTTGAGCATTGTTGTGGAGAGGTCGCGGAGCGAGGGGTCGAGGCCGGGGAGGATGCGGAATTGGGGGCCGTCGAGGCGCGCGCTTTCGAGGTGGGGGTTGTAGTCTTCGCGGAAGCGGATGTATTGGCCTTCGTAGCCCTAGGAGGGGGTTAGTATGTGATGTATTGTAGATACGGGGGTGTAGAACATGCCATAAAGACGAAGAGGAGGTCCTCGAGGATTGAGGCTTCTTGGAGCTCGAGGGTCATTGATTCGAGGGGTGGGGGGCGCTTTGTAGCTGGCATTGAGGAGGCTAGAGGGGGTATTGAGATTCGGGAGGCCAGAGGGGCGGTGGTTGGGGGTATCAGGCTTGCTTCGGGGTTCCATGGGACTGAGGTCAATAAGTTGTTAGCAAACTAGGCCAATGATCAAAGCGTTGGAGGTTCGTCGGAGGTGAGATTGTAGAGGCTCTCATAGGTTTCTTTGAACAAGTTCCAGGCATATAGCTTCCGCAGCAAGTGCCGTGATCCAAAACTCCCCCTGACTCCAAAAAACCTCTACCTCCCCCCACCCCCCCCCCCCCCCCCCAAAGACCTCCCTCCCACAACAATCAAAAGAAGTACTCCTACCATTCGGCGTCCCCCTCCCACTCCCCACACTCCCCACCGAGATCCCCGTGCTCGTCCTCGACGTATCCCTCCCCGGCGACTTTGCGCGCCGCCCCGTCGTCGTCGTCTCCGTGATATGGATCCTCTCCGTCGTGCGCTTATCCACGCCCCTCGTTGCGGGCCGCCGTGCGGGCGGCGGCGAGTTTGGGTCGCGCCCTCCTCCTGCGCGGACGCGGGAGGTGGGGTCGCGGCTGGTGCGGCGGTTGGGGTCAGGCGCGGCGGTGAAGCTTCGGGAGGTCATTGTGGTGGTGATGGTGGTGGTGGTGGTGGTGGTGTGGAGGGGGGTTGGTGGGGGGGATGGGGTGAGTGACGGAGACGCGAATTTAGTGGTGGGTGGTGGGTGCCCCTGCGTGCCGGTGACAACGATTAGCTGCCCCGCGTGGTGCTAGTGTTTGAGCCTCAGGGACGACAGGGCTGGAGATGGAGGAACAATGTTTGTGGGTATGGAAGCTCTTGGGGTTTGGATGGTGAAGCAGGTGAGGAGCTGGAGTGTTGTTAGTTTTGAGAGTAGATAAGGAGAATGCCGTTATTTGTTGTCCACTCGTTTGTCCTCAGTCTGTCAGGTGTTTTCTGGTTTGCAGGGCAAATAAAGAATTCGTAAAGATCATGGGTCTCAATACCAAAGCAAGAACCAACCCGAGGTCCAATCTGATGGGGCGATGTTATCAATCCCAATAAAAGATTGTGTGCCTACACGCAATCATAGACTGTCACTCGCCAGCTTTACCAGTTTAGTTTGACGCTAAGAACAATGTGGCCAGAGTCTTTAAAATAGGAAGTGATGCCTGATAATTGTGAAGAGTTTTACACTCTCAATCGCTCATGCACTTGTGCTCATTCCTTCTATGCAAGATTCAAAGAAAAAACAGTTTTGGACAGAATCCCACAGCAAATGGAGGGGTCAATTCTGATACCTACTTTGATGACTCAGCACAGACCAGTATCAATGCCAAGATTTACACCCGTTACGGATAATCCTCACCGCATTAGGCAGTTCTGCCCCTCCTACTGACTTGTCTGGGCAGCCCGCCTCGTTGATGCCCGCGTCGCCCTTACTCGTGAACCTTGACAAACAGCTCCACCAACAGCTCTTCACCCCCTCCATTTGCTAATCTCCCCCCATCGACACCCCACCCTATCCATCTCCATCTGCATCAATACTGCCAAAATGTTTATTGCACGGTCAGAATACGGTTTGTTTCACCCGCCCCGGCGCTTTGCTTGATTCATCCCCGGCAATGAAATGCTAACTAACCATCACTACTAGATCGCGGTATCAAGTTCGTAATCAACCGAGCATATCTCCATCTTGCACTGCAATTTAACTGACGGATACACAGCACCTTCTCCCCAGAAGGACGTCTTTTCCAGGTCGAATACTCCCTTGAAGCAATCAAGCTCGGCTCTACCGCTATCGGGGTACATAACCCCCCCCCCCCCCCCACAAATCACTACCTGCAACTACACCTATACTAATCACCGCCGCCTCCGGAACCACAGGTAGCCACTGGATATGGTGTAATAATCGGTGTGGAGAAGCGAGTAACATCGCCGCTGCTCGAGGCCTCGTCCGTCGAGAAGATTGTCGAGATCGACCGACACATCGGCTGCGCCATGTCCGGGCTGCAAGCCGACGCCCGATCCATGATCGAGCATGCCCGTGTCGAGTCACAGAACCACTTTTTCCACTACAACGAGCCCCTACGTGTCGAGAGCTGTACGCAGGCCATCTGTGATCTGGCACTCAGGTTTGGAGAGGGCGCAGACGGCGAGGAGAGTATCATGTCAAGACCCTTCGGTGTTGCGTTGTTGATCGCGGGATACGATGAAGATGGCCCACAGCTGTAAGTTTCGCTTGTTTGGCTTCTGTGGGGTTGTGGGGTAGGACTAATGGGTGTGGGGGAGATAAGGTATCATGCCGAGCCGTCAGGTACCTTTTATAGGTATGATGCGAAGGCCATTGGCTCGGGTAGCGAGGGTGCCCAAGCTGAGCTTCAGAACGAATACCATAAGGTAATCATTAACCTTCGCCAAGTTTGTGGAAATTATGGTAGCTGACAAGAATTTGTAGTCATTGACACTTGAGGAAGCCGAGACAATGGTCCTCAAGACTCTGAAGCAGGTGATGGAGGAGAAGCTCGACTCCAAGAATGTCCAGCTGGCCTCCGTCACCAAGGAGAAGGGTTTCAGAATCTACACGGACGACGAGATGGCCGAGGTTGTGCTGAGATTGGGAAATGCTTAGAGAACGGTGGGAAATATCTGTCTTTCGTGGAGCGGCTCATGTTGCATACAGTAAATACTACTTTATTGAAACAACAATTGGTAGGTAACTGCACGGTGACCAGCCGAAGAATAGAAGAAAGCTTGATGCAAATCTGTGCATTAGCGTTTTCACCACCCTCTTTGTTTTGCCCTTCAGGGTCCAGTCATCAGATGCGTGAATATGTGTACTAAACGTTGGAATACTCCATCACGTTCCAGTGGCTTTCAAGAGCAATGTTGGTATCAATCAGTACATGTATCAGTGAGTGGTGGCAGTGATGCCATAAACCAGGTGGGTGCACCGCATGCCACCACTCCACTGGTATTAACCTTTATACTATCTGTCATTGGCTGTTTGCTATTGATAAACACGTATATAAGTTGCACGTGCTACCCACCGCCATGGTCAACTGATATTTCCAATATCTGCACCTTAGTTTAATGCATCCCATGTTTCATGAGCAATTTGTTTCAACCTCCTTCAAATATATGCCCATCCATACAATTACTTATTTCAATATCAAACTACCAGAATTCAATTCTTAGCCAACATCTCACAACCAATTCCTACTTCCACTTCTTCAACATCCTCTAAGCTTTTTTCTCCTTCCAATTCATACCACAACCTGCTCGTCCTCCTCGATCCAAAATCAGAACCTAGCTAGTATCTCATTAAATCATGGGCACCATAATCCCCATAAACCTCCCCCCCATAGAGGTCGAATACCCCACAAACGGCCAATGGACAATCTACGGCCGCAGCGGGCCCAACATCTACGCCCAGCCCCACTTCATCACATATCCCCTCTTCGTGTCCATATTCATACAGGGCGACATCCTCGTTCACATTGGAATCGACGCCATCCCAGACGGCTTCATCCGCAACTCCCTCCACACCAAATCCAAATACTACCGGCGGCTCCTCAAGCTGCTCACAAACATCTCACAGGATAAGGACTACCCGTTCGAGCAGGAATACAGAACTATCCCCTTCAACGACTCCCACATCGGCATCCGGTGGTCGAGGGAGGAGGACGGCAATGGTAAGGGCGTGGAGTCTGATATATACTGGGGGTCCAAATTCGAGGACAGCACCCGCTCTGTAGTGGTTTTGAGGAACCTGTGGGGGTTTGGCAGGGAGGACTGCAGGAAGGAGCTGGAGACGGGAATTGGCATGCCGGCTGTGATACCGTTGACGAAGCTCCAGGTCAGGGCGTGGCTCCATGATACCGTTGTTCTGGTGTCGATAAATGGGCATGACGATAGCACGCTGTATGCGTTCAAGACGAACCAGTCCCCGCAGGGTTTGTATCAGGAGCTGCATACGCTCCTCAGTATGCCGCCACACCCAAATATCCTTGAGCGCCCTTGTTACCTTATCACTAAGCAGACAGCACACTCAGTCCAGCATCCGCTGGATCCAGCGTCATTGTACTGTCTTGAGCCTACAGAGCCTGTGATTGGCTTTCTAACACCATATTACTCGGGGGGCAGCCTGAAGAACTATGTCAAAAACTACGAGATCACGCTGAAGCAGAAGGCTAGGTGGGCGCTGCAGCTAACGTCTGCCCTGCTGCATATATATGAGTACAGTGGTGGCAGCGACGGGAAATGTGGCAGATACAGCGCACTCAAAATGGACAACATTGTTCTGGACGCCGCGGGGAATCTGAGGCTGATTGACTTTGAGTTGGCGGGGACGTGGGTCCAATACACGCCTATCGAGGTCATGATGGTCCGGGGAAAAGGGAGGATTTCACGATTCATGAGTGGGTCAAGCGACTCTGGGACAACCCCAGGGCTGGGCGAGAAGTGCAGAGTGTGTAGCCCGCACCCGTGCTCTGTCGCTAAAGACATGACGGGGCAAGAGAGGCACGCAGCTCATCAAAAGGTGCTCGACTATAAGCTCTCGCGGACAAGCATAATCAGCCCGTCAAAGCCGAACTCAGACGCCCAGTACACAGGGCCGTCAGACCACAAGAAGATCCCGTTCTGGGGAGACGCTTCGGACGCGGAGTGTAGTGCGGCAATGGCCTGGATGCTGGGCTGCTGCCTGTGGTGCATCTTTGAGGATGTGCCGTGCCTGTCGGGCATGGGAAATGACTGGTTCCCCGTTGGGAATACGTTGTGGAAGAAGGCGAGGCAGAGTGTTCCGGTGGCGGTGCTGAAGATTGTGAGGAAGGCGTTGCAGACAAAGGCGGATAGACCGACTTTGCGTGAGATATATGAGGTGATGAAGAGTTGGGAGGGCGCGCTGATTCTGAAACAGGTTGAGAATGAAGAATAAAGGGGAGATACTTCCGGTGGGAAGGGCGAAGGAGGTCAAATTGACCTGGCCTGACATCGCAATCAGATGGTTGACGCAAGAACTGTCAAGGCCGATGATAGACTAATATCACACACTGTTGTTTAATCCATTATACATAGATATCCTAATTATAATAACGTGAATAAATTCTCTGGTTAGTAAGAGAGTATGATGGCTTTGAGAATAGTATTATAGTTGATTAGCTTGATTTGCGGTGGAATCACTGGCCTAGCGTTGGGTATGTAGCTGATGTGTGTTCATGGATTATCACTCGACCAAAAAGACATCGACACAGACGCGGCCGGGGCCCATGTACTTATATATGCCCGCTATACACAACCAATATTTTTGCAGAGCGGACCATGTACCACTGGGACTAACACCAGCCACGTGCATCCTTGCAAAGAGTGTGAGATATAGGATTTACATCGAGATACAAATACAATTTTAATGGGCTTGTGATTGGATGTAGTACATTGACCCAAGGAATAGCTACCCAGTACTGTATACGCCCAGGATACTGGTGTAAGTAATTTCTAACTCGATCGACATCATGTGTCTACATACATGTACGTACGCTACTATACTATCTTCTAGAAGATTTGTCGGGGGATGAATTAGTATGGAGGTATAAGTGATTGGACGGCCTGAAACACAGTGACGCCTGGTCTTCCACCAATATACGGTGATTTCGTGTATAATTAATCTGTCCTGTCTGATTGTACGGGGTGGATAGGAAATCGAGTGATGTTCCATGATACTACAAATAGTACCCCCAAACCTTCATATAATCCACCATGGTCTACAAAGTAGGTGGGGTCCGTCATTTTAGGTATTTTGTCGACCTTTCAATATCTATACTGGAAAATTACGAGAGATCAAATGGTCCGGGCCGGATTTAAAACTCTTCCGGCTTGGTCCACTGAAAGGTCTACATGCTTTAGGGAAAAAATATTGGGAGATTCATTAAGTTCTAGTATGAATCGATAGATTCTTCCGATTATCGCCCTATAAAAAACGCTGATGCTTCATAAAGTTCATAAAATGGTGACACTCAAAAGAAACGCTGCTAAAAACAAAGTAGAAAATGTGAACTATGAATTCCCCCAATTATGCAATTGCCGCTCGCATCATCCTATTACCATTAATAATAGCAGTTGTGCCAATGAGGATTTGTCGTCGATCTACATAAATAGTTAGTATAAAGACAAAGTTTGGGTATGTAGCGTAAGTGAGCAACGCACCTTCTTCACGCTTGGCAATAAACCTCAACGCTGCAATCTCCGTAAAAGTGCAGCCCCCAACGAAGAAAACGACGGTAACCTTCTTCTCGGCCTGTCCGTTTAATATATTCCTCGCCCTAACGGCTTTATCTTCTCCCCTCTGAAACTCGTCGAATGTTTTTCCCTTGATGCTCTTGAGAACGTCTTCAAATCCTTTCCAACCCGCCGCGCCAGTATTTACACCCCCATTTGCCCCTTTTGCAGTGGCGGTCATGAGCGGCTTTTGAATGATACATTGGATTAATCGGATGCTCAATGGTGCATAACCAGAGTAGACATATGATATGTCGTCGGGGTTATGCTCGTTCACTTCGTCCACAATCAACTTCAACGTCTTTCGAAGATTTGTGTAGTTCGTTCTTACAACGCCTGATGCGGCAAGTGTTGTACGAGACTGGAGAAGTTGGAGCTTCTCGAGTGCGTCGAGGGTCAATACATGGTTATATCCGTATGCATGAAGAATCTCTCTTTTGAAATTTTCAAGATCCTTTGGCTTCAGCCCTTGGCTAATAAGGGATTCGATACACAGAAGGCGCAAAATGGCTTCTACTGGGGCATTCCGTGAAATTAATTCTTCTATGGCGTCATGTTGACTAGACGGGTCGACGCCCGCTGCAAGGTCTATAATCAATCAAGGTTAGAGCTCTACTATAAAGCATTTTTAATGATATATCATCTCCAATGTCCTAGAACTGGTTGGAGTAGGGACATAAATAATCGAGAGAGCTTACTTTGCTGAACTTCGAGAATCTTATTAAAGATGTCGGAGCGGGTATGCTTCATTATTTCCTCGGCTAGACCCGTATGCAACCTTAGTGATTGGTGCTCTTGTTGTAGGCCGCCAAGTTTGCTCACAAAATCACGAATCTCTGAGACTGTTTTTGCTTGATGACGACCTTCATAGTCGTCGTTTAGCCTTCTAGCTACCTTATTAAGTAAATTCCCCACAATTGCAAAATTAGTGTCCCGTAAGTTCTCAAACAGTTTATCCTCCGAGCTTAAAAGAACTGGTCTCTTCTGTTTGGAAGATGATGCAGGAGCTGCAGCAGATGACGACGATGAAGATGTGGCAGCGCCTTGCTGCTGCTGCGGAGGCCCTACAAGGGCGGCATCCAACTCTATCTTTGCTGTTTATTCCGTTAACAACCAATCTTGCCTCTCAAGGACGAGGGAGGGTCGGTTTACAATTGTGGATCCCGATTGTCTCGTCAATCAATCCTTCATAAGTGAGCTGCGTTAATAGTGGGGTCACCATGTCTGACTCCCTGTCCACCACTATCAATTCCCCAAGTATGCTGCTTGGGGTTAGGGCAAAAAGATTGGTATCAGACGCATCCTCTTCGCCTCGCATACGAATTAAGGCGTCTGCTAGGCGTTTTGCGCAGTCACCTTTCCCTATTATGCGTGGGAATAGCCCGTACCGACGTTGAATGCCCATCAGTGCACGGGCCGAGTAAAATATGGACGTATAATCCTTGCGCTATAAAATCGTAAGAATAGCTGATAGGGAAAGTATTGCACCATTTGAGATGACACGGAATTATGAGAACATACAAGGTACAGTTCTTCAAAGGAATCCTCAAGCTCCAAAGAAAGGAGATCGGGCTCCAATGCGAGAAAATGAAGAGGGAATTCGCCAAGTGTTACA
The DNA here is from genome assembly GCF_020137385.1 of Morchella sextelata. NCBI lineage: Eukaryota > Fungi > Ascomycota > Pezizomycetes > Pezizales > Morchellaceae > Morchella > Morchella sextelata. Next base: position 625,048 of record NW_025408616.1, read on the forward strand.
TCGCCTAGTACACCCTCATCCTCAAGAATCTTTTCGCATACAAGTGTCCGTCGGGGAACGAATAGGACATTATACTCGAATTCTTGACCAGGGATTTTGGCATTTTTTTTGACGTGAGCTATGAAGTACAAAATGTCAGCTTATCTAGCCTTCTGCTACTGATGGTGATGAAATTTCCCAACTGCAACATTTTATGCTATTGAGAAAGCTGGAGTTATGTCTATATTGGGCGCAAGACTGGCTGTGTGGAGTAGACATAAAGCTCCGCACAGCCTACTTTTGGCCCGTGGAAAAAGTCTATGGGACTCCATAATGAAATTGGTAAGAAGCCCTACACACCTGCTATCGCATATGCATTCTTGACTGTGCACCGTACTAGAAACACTATGTTCTTTTGTGTAGCTTCGATCACGCCGTCATCAATCCAGAATATTTTGTCGACACCATGTTCCTAAAACGATATCCCATTACTATCACAAATACCTTTTACAGGCGATGAAAAGATTGATTAAGCGCACTTGAAGGGCCGAAAACTTTAGAAAGAGACCGAGAGGGCCGCTGAGCGACTTGTCGAGAACCAGAACCTTTTTCCCACGCACCTAGGGCGACTATTAGCGACAGGAAGTGAGAGACAAGTCATTAACTTACGCCCAAAAGAAGGTCTAAAAGATCCTTCTGAGCCGCAGCTTTGATGTGACCCGTATCGACAGTGCCAGAGGTGGGAACCATTATCGCGAATAGTCCGTCGTTGTTGACAACGCCTGGGGAGGTTGTCCGGGACATGTAGGTTACGTGAGAAATATCTTATCTAATCTCAGACACTTACCAATCTAGGATAAGTATGTATCTACATGCAACCACCCTGAGCTAGAGTACTAGATACATGTAGGTACATGTAGTTGCCAGTAAGCTGGCCAGGCCCCAGGTACACATGTACTTCTAATTTCTAAACGAATCATACTCGATCATCAGAGCTAAATCATGCTAGAAAGTACCAAGTCAGACTCCATGAAGTACAATCTAAGTCAGTGAAGTGCCGAATCAGAATCGATGAAGTAGTGTTGAATTACTGGTGATGTCGACAATTCTGTGGGTCATTTCACCTCTTATTCCGAAGGGTATGCGTTGAATATTGACACCAATACCTTATAGCTCAAGCTCAGCTAGAGTATGTCAATGTACTGTGGAGTACTTGGTTAAACTGTTTACTTACAGTATATACATAGACAGGATGAGGAGGGACTTAGTTTACTGCAGCTGCTACGTCATAGTAGGTTTGTATCTCAGCGCTTGAATTTCAGCTGCTGTCGATCTCGATGTTAGCACCTGTCCCTTATTTTTGATTTAACTATTAACGATGCCGGCTGGAATTTCGGTCACGTGTAGGTTAAATAATGCGTAGGTGAGAGTAGAAACTGGCATGCCTTTGCCACTCTCTAGATGTATCCCCACGTGACCGAAATTCCAGTCGGCATTGCTAGTACACTTCACAAAGATTAAGATCCCCGAAATATTTGTATGCATGTGGTACATATAACACTCTGACCGGCCTCATTTGCTTATGCTCATCAATCATCATTGAAACCTCTTAGGTCTTGATAATATTAAAATATATTTTAATATATACCTACTTAAAGTGTTACATATTACGGTACTGTATGTCCTACTCCAGGAATTAGTTACACAGCTGTGCAGCACGATGACTCAACTATGACTAAGAATCTACTGCATATAACTTAAGGACACCAACAACAGCTACAACACTTCAAGCCTACAATCATAGCAAAAATGTCCGGCAATCTCGACGGAACACCAGTGGATTCCCGGGGAAAAGATAGCCCTGTTGAGGACTATCTAAATGATAAATTCCAGACATTGAGCGATTTGGAAAACCTCGACGCCCTGCTCACAATAGTTCAGACACAGCAGTCGCAGCTCCGTGACCAGGTACGCCATCGCAATCAAAGGTCATTACTCGACTAATAAAGAATGTGCACAGCTTCAAGAAGCAGAAACAAGAGCTGATAAAGCTCGGAATGCTGCTAAAGAACATTCACAAAACGTCCTGATACAGGCGCAGCTATTCCGACAAGAGCAGGAAGACATTGACCGCCGTTTAAGAGCCACTACTTCATCGGAAACTGCACAGGATGCCGCACGCGAATTTGAAACTAGCATGGAGAAACTCCGAAGATTAGATGTCGCAAAGGGATATATTGCATTGATCATTGAGGTTAATAAACTATCCGAGGAGGCGCGAAAGCTTATTCAAAAGGACCCTAAATCTGCTCTGGTTCCGTACAATAAGTTGCAGCATTTAGCAAAATCACTAAAGATTCGTCATGAGGCATCAGAAAGTGCCGCAGTTCACTTAGTTGATTTTGTTGAAAAAACCACGAGCACTCTTTGGGATGAGATGAAGGACAAGCTTGCTGGGGAGTTTCAAAACGTACTCGGGAAAATGGGCTGGCCAGCACCGAAAGTAGATTTAAATAAATTCCCGGAGTTTCAAAAAGGCTTTGACAAACTGTTGGTTTTACAGGAACCGTACGTTACTAACCTGCTCTATAACATCTGCGTAAACTAACCGGTTTGCAGCGAAATTCAATCTGGATTGAAAGATAAGCCATTGCTACCTCTTGAAGTTCTGGTAAAACCATTGGAGCTTAGGTTTAGATATCACTTTGAGGGTGACAAACAAACAAACCGTGTGGATAAGGTTAGTTTTATCTCCTTTGGTCAATATCCCTTGGAATTTTAGCAAATATTGAAAGATTCATTTATAGCCGGAATGGTTCCTTTCGCAATTGATTACCCTAATTACAACTTATAATCCGTTTCTTTGCTCATACATACAACCGATTCTGTCGTCTTCTGAAAATCCACACGTTTCCTCTCGAGACGCTGTAAATGAATTCATTACCGCGCTCCTACCGGTACTTCGACGCAAAATTCACAATCTACTTCCTCAAATTCTGGATCAAGCCCAGCTCTTGAGTCATTTTATCCATGAAATGATTAAATTCGATGCTGTACTTAGGGACGAATTCTCGTACGTCCCTTATGGGGAAAATGGATGGAAAGGCGTGACACACGAGGTACTGACGGTAGAGAATGGGTTTGCTGGATGGATAAAAGTGGAGAAAGAGTGTAAGTTCTAATAATGTCTTAGGGATGGATCGGCGTAGTGTGCTTACTCGGTGGATAGTTGCTTTATCGAGATATCATAACATTCTCAAGGCCGAGGATGCCTGGGTTATTGATTACGATAGTGCAGGCCCGAATGACGCAAAACCAACGAAATCCGCACTCCGATTGAAAGATCTTTTAGAGACAATCACAGGTATTTCATTTTCATCGATACCAGATCTTATATATATCGTGTATAATCTAATGTACCATACTTAGATCGATACCGCCCCTTGACCTCTTTCAACCAGCGTCTCAGTTTTTTGATGAATATTCAAATATCTATCCTAGACCAATATCTCAACCGTCTCCAGTCAAGTATCGATGCCTTTAGTATACTTTCGTCATCAATCGCAAGGGCTGTTCAAGGGACTAGCAAAGAGGAGGTGCAATCCCTCTCCGGCATTGGTGGTCTGGAAAGGTTGTGCAAAGTTTACGGGAGTGCGACATTCCTTGAGGATTGTACACGGGATTGGGACGAGGACCCTGTATGCTCAAATATCCTTGCATTAACTCATAGAGTTACTTAATAGCTAATGTTCTTTCTAGTTTTTCCTGGAACTCTGGGAGGAGTTGCAGACCCGCGCCCAGAAATCGCAACAAAGCAATTCGAATAAATCTTTGACAGGTACTATGAATGTAGAAGAGATTGCCAACGTTACTAGTAATGCAGTCGTTTCTGGGGACGACGATGGCGCGTTATTTGATAATATCGCCGAAGCATACAAGAGCCTTAGGACTAGAGCAGAAGAGATGATTGTGGAATTATTGTTGGGAAGTATTAAGGAAGAATTGAAATCTTATTCAAGAATGTCAGCTCCCTGTCCCATATTTCTGCAAGATATTTGCTCACCCTTCTGATATAGAACACTTTGGTCATCTATTGATATGGATCGGGGCGACTCTACAATTTCCCCTGAAATCGTTCCTGCCGTAGCAACACTCAACTCCTTCCTTGACTTCCTGGCAAAAACTGTTGCTGCTGCAGTTTTCAGGAGAGTTTTTCGCAAGCTCGGTGCTGGAATTCAGAACTGGATGTGGGACTATGTTATCACGAGAAATCAATTCTCTTCCGCAGGGGGAAGCCAGTTCTCCAGCGACATTAACGAAATATGGAAAACTTGCTCTAGATATGTAGAGGAGCCGACGGCATCAATGAGGAAGTTGAAAGATTCCTGTGTTTTGCTCACACTTCCAACTTCTCCGGCTGAAGGAAGCCTTGGGCTTAAGGAGGTGGCCGGGTCCGTTTTCCAGGGCGGTGACAAAGCCAGAGATACCTTAGGGAGGTTAGGGTTGGCGAACCTATCGGCCAATGATGCGAGAACTGTGTTGCAAAGGAGAGTAGAGGCTTTTGCTTAGGATACGGTAATTTCTTGCTGAAAGGCTTCCATTGGAAAATAAATATTTTAAACTTCTTCAATTGCAGATTTCATATAGAACCGAGAGCGATCGGCTATCGATAGTGCATGTACCCACTTTTATTTAGCTATAATCGAGTGACAGACTATGAACTTGTTGGTCATAGGTTTAGGCCAAATCTGATATCTTTGTTGCCACATGCTCTTGCCTTAGGCATATTGGAGGACTTTTGAAGTTTGAGCCTCCCTGATAGCACTAGAAGTATTTAATCAAGGAGCGGTGTCGTCTTGCGAATTGCAATTGTTCTTCTGTGACCCTAACCTTAGCTTTCCTTAGCGTGCCTCTTGGCACCGAACAAGGCAGCTTGTCAAACTACAAACTCAACCCCCCCCCAGAAAAAAAAAATAAAAAAAATAAACTTCAACTCTCAACCAGGAAGGGCCAAAATGACCACCAAGAACATGTCACACAAAAACTCGGGCTTAATTGAACCTGATGACGGCGAGGACGATGCTCTAATCAACAAGCTCCTGAATGGAGAAGGCGAGGTCCCAGAAGATTTCAGTTTTGGCGACACTGTCGGCAAGGTGGACGACGCTGTAGACTACGAAGACATATCAGACGATGACCTCCTTCCAGAAGAAGAACCTTCTAACGCATTTGATACTACTTTGAACTCTACCCCGTCGAGTGACAATGATTTGTTCGGCATGGTGGAGGAGGGTGTTGTGGACGAGGAGGATATGGTGGACGAAGACAAGGAAGGCATTGAGGATTGTCAAGCAGAGCTTGACTTCGACGACCTATTCGGAGATTCAGAGCTTGTAGATGAATCAGCACTATCCACTACTAAGACTCTTAACATCAATTCACCCGCGGATGGGCTTCACGATTGCGAAGATTCGATCATGGCGGATGCAGATATGGACGAAGAAATGCTTGGATTTTTTTCTGACGGTAACTCTTCAAGCGAGGGTTCCGAAGTGGAAATATCAACCCAGCCCCGTCAAGAAGACCTTGTTAAACAATACTTCCCGGACTTTGAGCCTCATAAAATTCTGTCTTTTAACTCACTATTCAGGCCCAAATATACTACTTTGTCGGTCCCCTCTTTCAATCCGCCAAGGGTATGCGTGCCAACAAAGGTAAATTTAGAGATGGCTCCAGATGGGCAGGCACATTTTATAAAATCGATAGCTCTGGTGGACTCTGGGCCGAGAGGGAGTAAAAGAATTGTCACTATCCATCAAGAACCTGAAGAGGCGGATGTAGAGGAAGAAAGCACAGCGGATGGACCGCAGAATCCAGTATTTGATAGGGATCTTATACTTGCCTGCGATGACTGGGAAAGCAAATTGGATGCCATGATGACTACGCCTCCGCCGTCTCCAAATTTGAAGAGGCCCAGCAATGATGAAGTGGAAGATAGCGAATCCGGAAGTTGTGACTCTCATCAGCCTAAGGTTTGTCAATTGGTAAAGCCACTTATAATAAGCTGCCTCAGCTAAGATGCCAATTTTCGCAGCGCTTGATGAAAAGTTTAAAAAATAATTTTATCGATAATCTCCCGGACTCATGGCTCGACGAGAATGCCATTTTTGAGGGGAATCTTACCTCAATTTGTGCCAAAGTTACTCTTGATCTTAATGACCCTCGCCTTTTAGTTGATATTTACCAACCTAATGATACTTCTCATGCTCGTCGTATTGGGGGTGAATTTAGGCGTCGTGTCAAAAAAGATTTCACACAAAAATACAACATTAGTAACGACGAGGCCTACGATCTACTGAACAAAATTACCCAAAGACGGGTCCGGAGTACTTTAGGGCAGCTGGAGATTGAACATAGTCTGCCAGCCTTGAAGTTTCAGACCCCATTTGTGAGTTATTTCTTCCTATCTCAATTATTTCTACCACTGAACATAAATTTAGTACAAAGAGAAACTTTCGTTAGCGGAGCAAAGGGCATATCATCGTCCTACGTTTGCTTTTGACACCAACCAAGAGTATCGGTTTGAGCGGCTTGAACACCGTAAACGGAAGACTTATCATAGGCTTCCAGCAACGGTCTCCCTCTCAACTGCCAAGGATCTTTCTCTTCAAGACGATCTTCCCTTTGTCTTGTTGGAATATTCAGAGGAGCACCCCACTGTTTTATCAAACTTCGGCATGGGTAGTAGGATTATAAATTACTACCGCCGAGTTAGTACTCAAGATGTTGCACGCCCCAAGCGTGACATTGGAGAAACTCAAGTGTTACTTTCTGAAGATAAATCGCCATTTTGGAACTTTGGCACTGTAGATCCAGGGGAGGTGGTTCCTACACTTTATAATGGAATGTTCCGTGCACCTATCTTCCAACAATCTGTGAAACCGACAGATTTTTTGGTTGTCAGAAATACAAACGAAAACCGAGTCCATCACTTTCTGAGGACTATTCCACGTATTTTTGCTGTTGGTCAGCTCCTACCTGTCACGGAAATCCCAAGCCCTCATTCTAGGAAAGTCACCACAACCGTAAAGAATAGGCTTCGGATGATATGCTATCGTATCCTAAAGCACAAACGCAAAGACTCTAAATATATGAGTCCAAAGGACCTTGCCAAGCATTACCCTGAAGGCAATGAAATGCAGAATCGTCAAAAGTTGAAAGATGTATTGGAACGGATTGGTGGAGGTTTTTGGGCTATGAAGCCTGATGAACACTTTCCAACCGAGGAATCAATTAGGAGCCTGATCAAACCAGAAGATTTATGCTTATTGGAGGCGATGCAAGTTGGGATGAGAAATATAGCAGATACGGGATACTCAAAAATCTTCGATGATGAAATTGTGGAAGACGGGAGAGTCAAACAACAACTGGAGCCATGGGATCTATCAAAAAACTTTCTCGAAGCGACTCAAGGAAAGGCCATGTTGGAACTTTACGGGGAAGGTGATCCGACAGGTCGTGGTGAAGCATTCAGTTTTGTTAAGACAAGCATGAAAGGTGGGTTTAAAGCAGTTGGGAAAAGTATCGAGGAGAACATGGACCAGCGTCTTAAAGAGTTGGGAGGTCATAAGTATAATGTGGCCCGTCAGGAGAGAGAGTATGCAGACGCCATACATCGAATTTGGCAAGCCCAAAAGCGTAGTCTCAGCTGCACTGAACCACCAGAATTGGAGAGTGAAGATGCACAAAGAGATGACGAGTATGACATGCAAACGCCTGACGAGGGTAAAATATCGACTGCAGGAGATGAAACTGCTAGTCAATTTACTAGAGCCAGCACGATCAACCAGGGCAACAAGATTTTGAAGATTAAGAGGACTACCATTAACAACAAGGGTGAAAAGGAAACTACCGTAGTGACCATCACGGACCCTCAGGTTATCAAACAATACGTTCGAAGGCGGAGAGAGCTTGATGCAGAGAAAACGAAGTACGCAGAACCAAAAATTAAAGATACCAGGCTTACTAACAATTTGCAGTATTGCAGAAATCGTCCGCACTGGCATCAAGGAACAGGATGAGATCAACAAAAGAAGGTTTGTCCCAAGTTTATACATATTCCTTTAATCTAGAACGTGTTTATAAACAATCGTTGTAGATTGCTTGAAGAACTAGCTCGCCTCCAGTTAAATAAAGAGCGCCGTGAACTTCGAGAGCGTCAGGCTATGCGCGGGGTGCGTGGTGCAACTCCTAAATCCCGCCAGGAATCTGGGGATGGAACACCAAAATCAACCTCAGGAAAAGCAACAACCAACAGAAAATGCGCCAATTGCGGGCAAGCAGGACATATACGTAAGGATCCTTATCCTTTATCTCTCACGATCAGATGTATTTTTGACTTACGCACTCTCATAGGTACAAATACGAGGGTCTGTCCAAAATTGAACGGGACTTGGGAAAAAATGGGAATGAGTCCACCCCGAGTAAAGCGTCAGCGTTCTGAGTCTGAATGATTACCCATGAGCTCTAAAAGATTATGGATGTGTGATGAGTTAAGAGTGGTGCAGTTACAGCCTTTAGTTTTCCGTAAACACGCACTCTACTTGTACTATTAGGCATTTTTTTGGTATTTTACATACTAGAATTCTCCTAGAGTCACTCTCAATGAATTATTCGAGAATATGCAGCAACTGCAGTCCTGTGTAATCAATCATTTCCGGTGTGCGTCATAACTGCTGGAAAAAAACGCGCTAAATCAGCCAAGATATCTTGGCGCGTAGAGCGCGTTTCTCCATCACGTCGCCCCGTCCGCTCCAGCTATAGCTTTAAGTGACTTTATTCCCAAGTTTGTTCTAATTAAAACCTTGAGTTCTCGCCAGATTAACCCACGCCGTTCCTTCACTACATCTAACCTAGTTTCTATCCCAAATATCAAATAAAGGGATCCGATTTCGAAATACATACTTTTAACCTCCCCGCCACCGACCGACGATGAAGCTAGGCGAACAGCATAAAAATCTCGGTCTTCCCTCTGAAGAGCCCAAAATATCATCATATACAGCTATAGAAATTGCTACGCTTCAGGCCAAGCTTGACCAGCAGCTTGGACCAGAATTTGTGTCTTCAAGGCCAGGCCCAGGCGGGAGAAAACTTTATTATCTCCAGGCAGATAAATGTATCAGTCTTGCAAACCAAGTCTTTGGCTTTAACGGATGGTCCTCTTCAGTTAGAAGTGTTGAAGTTGACTTTGTACACCACCCTACGATAACTTCTTACACCATAGTAGAAGGTTTGCTGATATCCGTTGCATAGTTGGACGAAGGCAAGGACGGAAAATGGAGTGTTGGAGTATCAGTTGTCGTACGGGTGACATTGAAGGATGGGACTTACCATGAGGTACTACTACTATATTACTCGACCAGACAGCGGCTATAAATAGGCCACGAAGAGATCAAACTAATACTTACTAGGATATTGGATACGGTCAAATGGAAAATGGCAAAAAGGCACAGATATTTGATAAGGCTAAAAAGGAGGGGGCCACGGATGCTCTCAAACGAACACTCCGCAGTTTTGGGAATGTTCTCGGAAACTGTTTGCACGATAAGGATTATCTAGCGAAGGTTAATAGGATGAAAGTACCAGCCGTATGTCGGACTTGTAACCGCTCATCAGTTGTCGAATTTACTAATCCTGGGTTTAGCCACGCTTTGATGAGAGAAAATTACATAGGCACAGTGAATTCATGCCTCAGGTCAAAAAAGAATCATTAGTGGATTTAGGAAATTTAAATAACGACCCAATGATCTCATCCCCAAGTGAGGAAAGACAAGGTCCGTAAATTTATTTCCGAAACCCGACATATTAGCTTACTCCATCTAGGATCACCAGAAGCAGAAGCATATGATGAATATGGAGGTTTGTACTCCTATTCGATAATGGAAGGTGACATTTGGTTATAACAATCATATTTAAATTTTTAGGGGATGAATTTGAAGAATTGGGAATATTTGGGAGCGGCGGTGATCTTGATCTCATGGCTGATGATGCAGCCTTGGACTTTGAGTTAGTGGTATCGAATATCGTTTTGGTCTCACTCTGTTAATTATGATTTAGTGACGGCGGCAGCATTAAGGATCAAAGCCCCATCAACGCTATAACTGGCGGCCAAAAATCTGCCACCAATTATAGAAATCCAATCCCACAAACCAATCGCCAAACTATACAAACACCACAACCGCAGCGTGCCCAGCAGGTAAGTAATAGCACTACAAATCAACCACAACGACCTCAAGCGCTTCGACAACCTCAATTCCAACAACAGCATCAAATGCATCCCCCAGCTAACCAGTACCAGCCCATGCAGCGGCCTCAATCCAATGCACCTCAAGTACCCCGTGCGCCCACTCCCCAAAGTGGTTTTAACGTGTCGCCAACACCAATACGAGCGCAGCCACAAGCAAACAACAATACTAATTTTAAGAATATCCAGCAAGGCATTAACCAGAGAGGCCAGCCACCCCAACCACCGCAGCAACAGCAGCCACAACAGCATAGTCCATCGGTACCAACTCTCGCGGCTCCTCAGTTAAATGGTGGACCAGAAACCCCAAAGAATCCATCCCAGAATCAACCGGTTGGGTTCTTCAGTGGAAGAGCTGTCATAGACGCTGACGGAGAAAATAAACTGATTCCCGATCAAGCATTGGCGTTCAACCCCCATCACCAAACATCAATCCCTCGTTCGCTTGGCATCGACCATTCCAAGTCCTCGCCTATCGCTAGAAAAGGATTGACCGGGCCACAGGGACCTGCAGGAGGAGCGTATGTTCGTCCAAATTTTGAGAATCCGAGTCTCAATACGAACAGACAGATTGGAATGCCCCCACAAGCTCGAGGGTCAGGGTCTTTTCGGCAGCCAGGCCCATCAGCAGGAGTAAAAAGGCCCGCAGACGTGACAGATGCAGGGTTAGTGACTCAGTATCTCCTGGAATTTTTATTTGGTTTCTAACATGTGTAGCAATGACTTTAGACCCACACTTGGAGATGCTGCAGGGACAAATTTGAATAAGCAAACAACGAACTTTGGAAATGATGTAAAACGACAAGCTAGAATGAGCTGAATAGGACCAGAACAGTAAACTTTCCTTCGAAGATGGTTTTCTAAACTCTTTCAAAACATACATAGGCTAGCCAGATGTACTGTGCAGAGTAACGGGCTTATTAATGAAGTTTTAAGGAGTTTTGTTTTTTATTGTATCTTTATAAATGGGAACTGGGGCTATATATTATATTACATCTCTTATCTCCAAACATTCAGAATATCTTTCATGTGCAAACAAAGCTTGTTTCTGAAGTCTGCTACAATCTGAAGAGCGCTGGGATCAACTGGAACTATACAACAACCTGGAAGAATCCAAATCTCAGATACTGTTCCGGTAAATGGGAATTTCAGGAACCGGAAAGGCCAGGCCTGTTCAAAAAAAAAAATGTTTTGTCAGGATTTTGATGAGGTCCGGGAATGGTCATAAATGAAACGCCTTAGAAGAATCATTGGGTCTCCGTATGCCAGAACTGACTTTCAAGATACGGGATCGTGATCGATGGCTCGTAGCTTTATATTACCAATGCAGGGTTAACCAGAAACCGCTTATACCAATTACAAACCTGTGAGGAATGTGCGGCTACATCAACCTGGTGTTCCTCTTGACTGTTGAGGCCCCGGTTAAAGAAGTACTAGAGGAGCATGTGTGTGAGTGGAGAGAGTGGAAAGTGGGCGAGGTGCTCTGACGCTAGCGTTATTACGCAACTCTGGTGCCTAAGCTGGCGGCCATAAATAACCCTAACCACACCATAACCGAGTGACTGCTCATGATTATAAGTTTTCACAGCAGCTGGCCCTGGGCTTGTCATAGCCCATCTTTCCACATTAGTTATCCCAGCTTCGTCTGTCAAAGGTGCTGCCCACCTAAAGTTGGTGCCAAGAGCGTGCGATCTTGGCTCACAGATCTCATCGAAAATTGGCACATTTGTTTCTGCTGCTCAGGGCTTGTTTATATTGATCGGGTGTTTTCTAAACTGCCTAGATTATATCTTAGCTGGTTATAGCATTACTTATCAAGAACTACTAGAAAGTTGGCAAATATCGAAACGGATGATCGCATATCAGCACCTGCATAATCCCAAACTCCAGTGAAAGCCTCCAAATAAATGCACCTACCAGCCCACCGCGAGGCCGAACCCAAATTCCTCATTGTTCCGCCAAAACTGCTGCACGCAGCTGTCTCCAGAGACCATCAAATTCCATATCATAATCCAGAAGGCGGTCCCGCATTTCCTCAATACATGCCTCTATATCCAGAAGCATGAAACATATACTCTGGTACCTCACAATATCATCGGGCTCATGTGCATGTCTAGTCCCCATCAGTGCTTCGAAGCGGATCTTTCGCGCGAGAATATCTGAGTATAGTACTTCAAGGTAAGTAATGAGCTCGTTGCGTTCCGAGATGAAATCTTCAAGAAAGCAGATTTGAGACTGTAGTTGAATGATTATATCATTCAGGGTGGTGTTTAAGGATGTCATGCCGGCTTATAATTATTTGAATTGGGAGTGTTGGCGAAGTTAAGTTATTGGGAGTGGTTTTATAAGTTGTGGATTGAGAGAAACGCATGGGAATTTATTGATAATAAAAATTTTCATGTTGCTAGATAAACCATTTGATATTTTGAAATATCTTGGATTCGTATCTGTTATAGAAACAAGAAATCTTGAATGATTGAGTCATGAGTTATCAATCGAGCTTGTGGTTGGTTCTACCTTAACCTGGAAGACGGACTATGCTTCGAGGTGAACAGTTTCATAAATCAATGGGATTTTGTGCTGCAATTTGTTAGAACAGGATCGAACAGGGCAGGGCTGGAGGAAATCTACTATCTACTATACTATAAAATAATATGATCTGAAAAAGTTCCAAGGACCAAATAATGGCGAGGAGCTAAGATATTTCAAGCTACGATCACGAGACCAGAGATCTGATTGGTATTACAGCTAACCCATGAGGAGGGAGGGTCCAATAAGCTCTAAAAAAATGTCGATAAATTCGCGGGAGTCATGCTAAGGTGTATATGCAATAAATCGGAGATGAACGCCGTGAAAAATATACAACACAGCTACACTCCCACCCCCGGGATTGAACGCGTACCCATGACCTACAGATGATCATGGGGACTCAACCTACTCGGTGTTCCTCCATGACGAGGCGTCTACTTCTAGACCACACTCGCCCACACAAGTTTCAGTAGCCCAGAAGTAATACCTAAGGAGGGCGAGGGTAAAGTGTGCTTATATCTAGGGAAACCCAACCCTGCCATGACAATCTACATCATGGCCCACCAACCTCTTGTCCTACTTGTATACTTACAAGTATGGAAGGGGAAACACAAATGCACATTTTCCTACATGTACGCACGTACGTTCCAGAGTTTGCTCATGAAGGGATATGCGTGGCCGGCTGCAGCTAGCAGCCTGTTGAAAGAATCAATGGATATAGTGAACCCTCACAAAGGAAGGCCTGAAGTTACTAGATCAATCAAGTTGCGTCCAACAAACGAGCTCTCAGCACACTCTCTACAAGAAGGGGTACATACATGTAGTCAGCATAATTTCAGTAGGCTTAGTGACAACTTTACTGCTTCATGCATTCTAATTCAGTACTTCACTGCCACTGCTTCATCAATTCTGGTTCGCTACTTCATAGAATCTGACTTAGTACTTTCTAGAGCCTGATTTCAAGCACTAATCATGGATTATGATTCGGTTGGAAAGTAGTACTACATAGACATTCAGGGCCTGGCCAGCTTAACGGCAACTAGTATTATAGAGAAAGGTAGGCTACATTCGTACCAACGTTTACTAGCCCATGGGATATCTGCAGATCATATATAGCGTCATGCCCTAAAGACTCCCATACAATTAAGTTTCTCCGACATTCTACCACAGCCGCAAGGCCGTGCTATCATAACGCATAAGGCTCATGTTAACCGAAAGTATTACGTGAAGACAAGTCTTTATGCACCCCAGAACCCCAGAACCTCAGAGACCCAGGGTTTAGACTTGGGTTAAGAATGACGACTTTGACGTCTGAGCTGCCATCGAATGATCCTTGCTGTGCTGTTTCTCGCGATATTTCCTTCCTAACTACCTAGGCCGAGACAGACTTGCGAGTGCTTTTTCATGACGACATGAGGCGGTCTGTGCATCCCGAAGACCCTCCCTCCCCGTGATCGCCCATGCTGCGCTAGATCCGATGATCATCTCAGGATCCTAACCCCCTTAACCCGAATTTAGAGGCTCTTCTTAACCAGCAACTCGGCAAATAGGGGAGGAACATCTAGAGTGACTTCTACCTATCGTCCACTCGATAGTAAAACCAGACGCCGGAGCCCCCCACGCACATATCAGGTTATCCACGGTAGAGTAGAAGGAAGAACCACGGCCTAGCAACTCGGAACAAATTCGCCTAGGACTGCTTGTTCATGCGCGAAGGCCCGTCGATATTTGACAACGAAGCAAAGCAAGTCGGAGAATCTCTTCGTTGGTTAGCAGGGGATGTCATGTACTGTTTCGTACCTTTATAGTCTAGATTTGCCTGGTTCTGCTCCACTTGAGTGCTTGAATCCCTTCCGCCTAACCCAAAGAAAATACACGAGCTGCTATTGATGCCTACTTAGGCACCTTGTCTCGTGATAGCAGTGAAGACTAATACCGGAGAGTCAAGGCGCGATTGACGAGTGTGTGGGGTTTCTGCCTCTTCTCGGACACTCGGAGTTGGAGCGATCCAGGGCCGAAGGTCGAAATGCTTTAGAAGCCGTTTTTTTCTTAGCCCAGGAACAAACAGCTTCCCGCGCATTTTTGCTACTAAGACATGGGAACGGGCTTAGGCTTCAGGCACACTCCGCCTGGGCTTTCTGGCAACCCACACACCTTTATGCGAATTCAGGAACCATTTTGGAATTGACAGGGCTGGCAGTCCTGTTGTCGACACACCTTACCCCTTTTAGATCTCCGTCCACGTTTGTAGAGCCGAAGTTTGTTTGCGGGCTTTGGGGTGGTGTGGCTGGCAGGAGACAACCCCCGGTTCACCAGTCAGCTTCGACCTATCACAGCTCACGAATCAAGGAACAGAAACACCCACCCTGTACCTGTGCAGTGTGCAGTGTCACACACCCATACGGGGGAACGAAAAAACCGATCTTCTGTTCCGGTAGTATGGTTCTCTTTCAGTGAAATGAAATCGAGAGAGAGATTGGTATCATATTGCTTACACCGCCTCAGAAAAGAAGAAACCCCCCTCTCAGATGCAGGCAGTATCTTGCTCTGATTGCACTGCATGATTTCTACTCTAGAGTACCTGCTACACACCACTCCACTCAAGCATAAACACTACACTCTAAATTCCTTCTTGCATGTGTCTTCAACCTATCAAAGAGATCATCCTTAGGATAGGTGTATCTAAACCTCTTTCGTCAGTCTTGAGAGACTTTCAATTGAACGGCTTCTTCCCACCCCCCGTCTCCTGTTTACCTTATCTTCCTCCTTCCCGTCCCCTACATAATCCCTAATGTACTGTTCTTGAAGGCAAAGAAGAAAATTCACTACTTTACATTCTATCTATTCCTTGCCCGGTACAGCGGTTAATCAATCTTCTGTTTCTACATACTACTACTACTGCACCCGGGACGTCACATTTTTAACAAAGAAAAGAAAACCGATCTTTACATCTAGCCACCCACACACGTACACGTCTCCTGCATCCTTGGAAGAACGCGATCTTCCACTTTGTTCACAACCTACATTAGAGATGTCATACTCCGACTCTGAAGATGAACAGTCTCTCGAGTCCCTCACTCAGAACCTCGCCCGCCAAAAGTACCAGTCCGCCGCCCTAAACGATCCGGAGGCTACAAAGTGTTGTTGCGGCCGCGAGGACTGCTCTTTCACCAGGCGTGCCCAAGCCATGCTTGCCTCATTGGAGCAGGATGTCCAGACTGCCGCTACATTGGGTCAGGTATGTTATTTTCACAGGTAGAACCCTCCTTGCCTCTTGGGCGCGAACCTAATCGGCGGGGTGCGGAATAGGCTCTGTTGCGACGACACGAGAGCTCCATGGCAGAGGCTCAACGAGAACGCGAGAAGATGAACCAAGAGATACGCAACATGGAGATAAAGGTCAATGATCTTGAGGACGAGAACTCACGCACTACGGACGAGAACAAGTTTCTGCTCAGCAATTTGGAGGATGTGAACATTAGCATGTGCCTGAGCGAGAGCCGGGTTCAGGAGCTCCAGGAAGAACTCGACGCTATGCATGTGAGTGACTATGTACAAGTACTTTTGCACGTTTTCGTAAATTGTTGAGTATGGGAGGTTGGGTAATCGTTGCTCACACGTTAAACAGGAGGAACTCACACGGATTTCTGCTACGGCTGCGCGAACCGAGGTTTTGGAGGCACAGTTGGCTGTTCTGGAGAGCGAGCAGGAGGAACTCAGGAATACAGTCACCACCACGAGGGCCGAGGAACGGGCCGCTGTGGCACGGTGGAAGAAGGCACAGCGCACATTGGAGGAACTGGAGCAGCAGGTGGAAAGGATAGAGATGGAGAATAGGATGGAGAAGGTTAGATCCAAGAACCTGCTCGAAAGGTTGGATCAAAAGAGAATCGTGGATCCAAAGACCGGGGTTTCTACATTGACAGCACTCGCGGATCGAACACAACTCAGTCGATTCATGAAGGAGATCCTGGCGGAGAATGGACACCTCCAGGTCGGGATCACGGAGTTGAGGGATATGTTGCTGGCATCACAGGAGGAGGTGAACAGATTAAGGGAACAGCTACAAGAGATAAACATGCACAAGGTAGAGATGGGCCCATCCCCGCTGAGCCAGGAGCTAGGTAGAAGCCCTTCCATGCAGACGATCGTTCACCACCACCATTACCACCCACCCCCGTCAACTGGAGGCAAGGGCGTCTCTAAACCCACGGTCCGGCGCGCGAAGAAGCGGAGAAGTCATGCCAGCGGGGAGCACTTCCTTCCTCTGGATGTAAACGGAGCCAGCCCACCCTCAACGTTTAGTCAAAGAGGATCAAAGAGGTGGTCATTGGGGTCGCGGGCTACTACTTCGTCGGTATTAACATCCCCAGCATCGGAATTCCGCGAGTCCTCAATCTTCGACCACAACTTCAACGGTCCTGAATCATCGCGTCCTTCGAGCGCAGACTCCAATTACCAAGCAGCTCTTATTCCGGGACACAAGAAGCAAGCCTCGTCGTCGTCCTCAAAATACGCCCGCAGAAGCGACAGTTCATTCGGAATACCGCCGTTTTCGATCCTCCATACTACCGAGGAAGTCCCGTCGGACCATGACTACTCTGCGCCTTCATCTCCAATCATCCCCGCGACGAAACTACGACGTGCGGCTTCTCACGAGTCGATGCTATCCATCATGGATCTCAACCTAACCACGACATCATTCGCTGTCTCGCCAGCAATTTCATCAGGAAACTCGGAGACCTCCCAAGGAAAGCGCACCCCTTCGTTCGCGGCATCTGTTACTCCAAACCCGGCGCAAGCATTTGTCACACGAGGAATGGTAACTCGTACACCCAGTACCGGAAACACCTCCTCGGCATATAGCCGTCTCCTCGGACTACAAGAAGGCACTATCGCCGGATCTAGCCCGCCTGCAAATCCAAAAGCTACTCTTTCGCGAAAGAACTCTGCGAAAACCAGCCTGGGAGCAAGTTGGTTCTGGCGCTGGGGAGGCGGTGGTGGGGCTGCTGTAGCCCCGACCCCAGCAATGGACGCAGCGCAGAAAGATACAGTTACGGCTACCGCAAATGAGGCTGCGACAACATCAGCTAGCTCCGACTCTGGGCTTACGAGTTCTGGTGGGAGCGTTCGCATTGGTGGCAAGACGGTTATTAGCAAGCCAAGTGTGTTGACGGGATACGTGGATGAGGATTTGTTGAGAGATAGCCTGGGAGAGGTGCAACAGATGCTCTCGATGTAGCGGACTTTTATTTTTTTATTTTTTTAGTTGGGGTACGATGGCGATGGCTCTGATTGGTTTGTTTTTGTGTAGCCGTGATCTGGGGTTTTTTTTTGGAATGGGAAGTGACATATAAAGCATACTAACATACTACAGCGATTTGTGTTATAATTTGGGGATTTCTTTTGTTAATTTGGGGGCAGGCGCTTTTTTCTTCTCTTTCTCTCCTTGTTTTTTTTTTTCTTTTTTGTCTTTTGTTTTGCCATCTCGTTTATTTCTTTTGTTTTGTTTTGGGAACATGGGAGTGGGAGTCTGGAAAGTTGGATCATTTCACCAGTACGTTATTAAAAAACTATGCTATTATACTATACTTTTTTTTTTTTTTTTTTTTTTTTACTTTTTACTCGGCCCTACGCGTTCGTCGTTATCTCAATTCCACCTTCGGCATATCTACACCAAACGTCATCGACTCTGTTTCATCTCCTTTCGTATTGTTTTTTTTTTTTTTTTTTCCTTTTCGTTTGTTCGCGCGTCGCAGTGGTGTGTGTGAAGTGAAGGGCAGCCCGCCCGGTTTCCAAGTAGAGCAGAGGCTGCATGTATGTAAAGTAGACTGGGTAAGTATGTAGGCAGAGTATCTGATCAGATACATCGGGGGGAAGATGTCATCGAGAGGGGTTCCAGCTGTTTCGTGCTCGATTCGGGGCGGCGCTAGATCTTGCAAGTTACATGTATTTATTGCTCTTGCTGCAGCCGGGACGGATGCCTACATGATACCTACCCTACTCTACCTCATACATGCCTACAATATGCATTACCAGATCGCAATAGATTAATAATTTCAACCACAATTGCGACCCCGCAAAGTTGACAAACGGCAGAAAAGAAAAAGAGGCTTCGGTTAAGCAGAGGCACGATAACGCATGCGGTAGCCCGATACGGCGTGGGGTGAGTGAGTGGTGGTGGAGGGGTAGATGCCAGGCAATGGGGGTAGGAGGGGCCCGGGGAGAGGGAGATGTTTCTCAGATTTGGGGGAGAAACAAACTAGAAGGGCTGCATGTGCAAACGGGGTTGTAGAGAGAGAGTGGGGGGGGGGGGGGGGGGGTGTCTGTGTGTAGGTACCGGTATGTTGTGTGGGTGTAGAGTAGGCAAGGCTGTAGCCACGGCTGCCAGACATGTGCTTCGAGTGATATCTCATGGCCCGTAGTTCACCCCGCTGCTTGTGCAGCTGGACAGCGAGATTCCAGAGCAGCGCCCATCCCTCCTAGCTCCTGCGGAGTTTCTACAACATACTATTACGCTCTCCTCTAGGGCCCTCTAGCTGGGGTGGGTAGAGTAGCACGGCCAGTTGGCAGTTTACTATTTATTAATTTTATTTTTATCATGGGGGGTCTGTCTGTCTCTCTTCACTCACTCACCCAACTGGCTGCAGTGATGGCGCGTGGATCGAGTAGCTTGCCGCAAAGCGATCATTGGCTTCCCCCGTTCCCCAGGCGCCACCCAACTCGCTCCAGAGAGGATCAGCACCGCCACGACAACAAACGCGACTTGCCTGACTGACTGACTGACGAGCTAGCTAGCTAGCACGGATATCAACGACGAACGAAACAACCAACCAACCACCCCCCTGATCCCATGGACGGTGATGATGAGGACGCCACCAATGTCTCTGACCAACAGCAAGAAGAAGAAGAAGAAGCCGTGGAGGACGAAGAAGAAGAAGTAGAGGAGGAGGAAGAGGAGGAATGCACTCTTCGACCGCCGCCACGCCGCGCCTTCGCCGACGGGAAGGCCGTGCGCAGGCTCTACCGCGAGCTTGGCTGCGGCGACCTTTTCGCCGATCCGACCATCACGCGCAGTAGCAATTGCGGCGACCGTAGTGGTGCTGCGGCGCCCGGTAGGAGCGAGCTTGTGTACTGGGCGGGCCCGGGGAAGGCGCTGAAGCTGGTCCGCATTGCGTCTCTGGTGGGCCAGAGGAAACTGCGGAAATACATTGTAAGGGGAACCTATATCTATACCTATACCACCAGTAGTACTAGTAGTTGTTGTAGCTCTAGTGTATTTAGCTTGTTATGTTATTGGAATATAGCTCTGATATATATTTACACAACTCGTAGATCCTCGGCGAGAAGCCCACCTTCCCGCACCACCTCGTGACTATCCGCCGCACCCCCGAGAGCAACATCCTCACCCCCCGTGCCTCCGCCGAGGACGAAGACGAGCCCGAAGACCCCGCCCCAGGCTCACTAACATACTGGGTGCTCGACGCCGCCGCCAGCACCATCATGCCCTCGCACTCCGTCGACTACACCCCGTCCACAGCCCGCCTGTCAGACTACTACATCAGCTCCTCCTGCACAGCATGGGACATTGACCGCGACCTAATTGCCCAGCTCCTCGTCTGGGAATACTCCGTCGCCGACCCCTCGTCCCCCTCCGACCTCGCCGACCCCGCAACCACCTACCAGAAGCTCGAGTTCCGCTACGGCGCCCAGACCTGCCTCGTCGACCACTT
This sequence comes from Morchella sextelata, assembly GCF_020137385.1. Taxonomy (NCBI): domain Eukaryota; kingdom Fungi; phylum Ascomycota; class Pezizomycetes; order Pezizales; family Morchellaceae; genus Morchella; species Morchella sextelata. The sequence goes on from NW_025408616.1 coordinate 645,592, forward strand.
CTGCGGCCACAGCAGCAGCCGCGACCCACAAGTCTGCTTCGCGGGCCTCCCCGGCGACCAGCAGGGCGTCGCCGTGCGCGCCCTCTTTCCACAGACCCTCTTCTTCTACGAGCCGTTCGGCGGCACGCCGACCCTCCCCGCCGCTGCCACGGCCCCGTCGTGGAGCACGGCGCCAGAGACGCCGCCGCACGACCCGGCGTACCGGCAGCTGTATCAGCCGCGGGTGACAATCGTGTCGCTGGCAGACATTGCGGCGCGCCATCTCAAGGCCGTGTTGAAGGGCGGGACGCCCGAGTTCTCGCGCTGCCATAGTACGTTTCTGGGTGTGCGGCGGCCGGTGCGGTTTGCGGCGGGGGAGCGCCAGAGGCTGGCGAGGGTGTGTACGGTTGCGTTTGGCGCGGCGGAGAAGAGGTCGAGGATGTATCATCTGTTTGTGGTGGAGCTGGACCCGGCGGTGAGGGGGCAGAGGGTGAGGGCGGCGAAGGCGCTGGGTGGGGGCGCGGTGTTTGCGTGGGAGGGGATGGGAGCGTGGACGGATGAGGAGCTGTTTGGGAGGGCGGTGGAGAGGGTGTTGGGGAGGGGTGGGGGCGGCGGCGGGGACCATGTGTGTGGGGGGGAGTGTGAGGAGTGGTGTGGGGGTGCGGTGAGGGTGCTGACGAGGTTCTGTAGGGGCGGGCCGGTGAGGGTGGTGAAGATGGTGGAGACGGGGCTGGCCTTGGCTGGGTGGGGAGTCATTGGTCGACGTTGGGAGTGAGTCGGGCCTTTGTATATATTTAGTAAAGTAGCATCTATTAATGAGCTTATGGTTTAGGGCACTTGATAAGGTGAGAAGTACGGGCTTTCTTGCTTACCTCACACCACTATACATTAGTATCCATTGCATTAGCTAGTAGAATTCAAACCATGAATATAGACATTAACCTTTGATCGTTCTTGTGGGCCTCTCACTTGGAAAAATAGCCGTGGGGTTGGTGATATATTATAAGCTGCCCGAATTTAATCCCTATAGGCAAGGTAAACTTGAAAACCCAGTAATCTACCACGACGGCCTGGGGAACTATCTTCAACCAGTACTCTGACATGGCTGGTATTTGTGTAGCTTTCAAGACCACCGCTTCGCCCAGGCATATATATAGCCATAGATAAAAGGGGTATTTATGCAGGGCAGCAGTTTATGTTGACAGAGGAGCAGAATGGTGGATAGAACCTCCGCCGCCGTCTCAACGTCTAATTCTCCCACCTCCCAGATCACCGAGTGACAAACTATGATGGAATAATCATGAGGTATCACTCGATGTGGCTATGCTTTTTGGTGGAGCTGCGCCCCTTCCTTTTGTGGAGTTTTAGGCGCGGGAAAAGAATGAAGTCTTAATTTAAGGGCTCGAGGGGGAGCCACTTCGCTGTAGGGGTGTTACTTGGGTTTGGTTGGTGCTGGTCCATGGACCACGCACATAGCCTCCCCGTACATGCGGAATTAAACAGACCGTCCGGGCCGGTATTTGGGTGTTATAGATATAATCCTTCATATTAGTTTCTGGCGTCGAAGGAACTATTCCCCGGTGAGCTTCCGTAGCAGTGTATTATGGGCTCACTTGTTGGCGGCGCTGGCGATATAGTGAGGCGAAGCTTAACCATTCCCCGCAGGGGACATGGAGGGGATGTGGCTATCATCTACATAGTCAGTAATGCTATGCTATTTGTGAGTGAGATGTGTCTAAAGAACGGAAGAGAGTGGTACGTACAAATCTGCCGGGTATTTTATTTATGGGAGAGGATAAAGGGGTGTGTAAACATGTTCGGTGCTCCCCACGATGTGATTTTTCCAGTGGTCACTGGAGGAATCTACATCCCCCTTGTATGTATGAAAATCTGAATACAATCATGTATGTACTGAGGATTATAACTCCGTTTTGACCTTAATTAAAGAGCGGGTTATAGCGGAGCGGCCTTGGTTCAAAACCAATGTATGTATGTTGGTAAATTCCAAATCCTGTCACTGGTTCGTGCAGTTCGAAGGCTAGGGATGATGATGAGGGGCTAGATATTGTGGTAGTGACGATATCAATTCAATTACCAGCTTGTCCTTTTACTTACTCGATACCCACAAATATGCGCTTACCAGGCCCGGTAAGCGCCGGATCTTATGATGTTACACGAGCAACCCTCAACCCCTCATTTACAAGTTAGCTATCTAGGACGCCAGTATATTATACAGAGACCACGAAAACTCATTCGAAAATCTCGCCCAACGGGCAACGTTTTCAGCTAAACAAATGGCTGAGCTTGTGGGCCTAGTATCCGGCATCTTCGCGCTTATTCAAATTGCAACCCAGGTGTCCGCATGGACCCACGAATATGTCGGCAAAGTTAACAAGGCTCCAGAAGACATAGTGAAGCTCAGTCAAGAACTTGAATCGCTTAACCAGGTTCTTCTTGATTTGCATAACATTGCAAAAGAAGATCCAGAATCAGTTGTGCTACGGGGTCTGAGGAGCCAGATTCGAGATTGCACTACGGTCTTGGAGAGGTTCCAACAGAGTCTGAAAACTCCTCCTAGCACAACACGGTTCAAGTGGCGAAAGAGGCTGTTTAGATATAATTGGCCTTTGAAGGAGCAGGATAATTTAGAATATATATCACTGATAGAGAGGCGTAAATCTGGATTCATGATCACGTTGGAAGTCTATCAGCTGTGAGTAGACGTACTCTAAGGAATTGACTTCGTTTTACTATATACTAACTCAAGGGAAGGTCTCGTTCAAAGGCTATAGAGAGGCGTGTAAATGAAGTTGATGGGGGTGTAAAAGAGATAATTACTCGTCAGAGTGGTAAGAATCATGACAAATGCTTTCTAGCACTTGATCACCCGTACGCGTAATTATCTGCTAATGCATGTAATGGAATATTTAGAAGAGGAGCGTGACAGGATACTGGAGTGGTTATATGCGGGAGCCTTTGATACGAAGCATAGAGAAATTAGTAATAGAAGACAGAAGAACACTGCCCAGTGGATCATAGTATCTCCTGAGGTTACGAGTTGGATGAATAATCCCTCGGGTTCAAGACTGCTTTGGGGCTATGGTATTCGTAAGTTCCGGCTTTTTTGGTGCTATTATCTTTATAATAATATACTAAACGTGTATTCTTTCTAGCCGGTGTAGGAAAAACCTTCCTGAGGTACGATACAATCCCGTACAATTGATCGCGGAATTAGGGCCTGTTCAGCAACAGGCCAAAACGGAGTTTATAGGGTGAAAACTCTGTTTGAATAACCTTTTTCTAGGATTTCACTCTTGGAGATTCCCTTTTGCCTTGTTGCTAAACACTCCCTTAAACAACTTACGTGATCTTTGAGAGCTAACTTTATATAAGTTCTATGATGATAGATTATCTTCAGGAATATTCATCGGAAACAGGGTGCGGATTAGCCTACATCTACTTTAACTATAAAGAACACTTGGAACAAAAGCCGGCAGCTATACTTGCCAGCATAATCAAACAACTTTCGTCTCAACTATTGAACTTGCCCAAAGTAGTTCAAGACCTGTACGGAAGGCTGGCACCACTTAAGCGACGCCCTTCATTTCGCGACCTTGAGAGTATTTTGGTTGCCATTTCCAAGTTATTTCCCCAAACCTACATTGTATGTGACGCCCTCGACGAGTGTCCACAAAGTCAACGAAGGGAGCTCCTACCCTTCTTTCTCCGGATCGGGCTGCAGAAAATTAACCTTTTCCTGACAAGTCGGGATTATCCGGAAGACATACAATGTTTCTTCGAAAATTCAGCGAAAGTAAGGCTGTCGGCAAGGGACGATGATATTACTAGTTACATTGAGCAAAAGATTGAGGAGAATCCCCGAGCTAAACGCCTTGTAAACGAGGGCAAGTGCAAAGACTTGATCATCTCTGGTATCAAAAGATGCGCTAATAAAATGTAAGGCAACTTCCTCATCCTAGAGAAAGTCTCTGGCATAATTAAAATTCTAATAAGAAGAGCCTAGGTTTTTACTTGTACACTTCCAGATCGAACACCTCTGCCAACAGACTACCGTCAAAGAGATCATTAAGGAGCTTGAAACTTTTGAAAGCTCGTCGAGTGAACTCTACCCTATGGACCCTACTTATGACAGAGCAATGGAGATTGTTCAGCAGCAAGCCCCGAGCTGTAAAAGGCTGGCATTTAAAATATTTTCATGGCTTTACGGAGGCATGAGACCACTCAAGGCTCGGGAGCTACAACATGCAGTATCTATAGAACAAGGTTGCACAATTTTCGATGATACAAACATACCTGATCGAAAGACACTACTTGATGTTTGTGCTAGCTTGGTTACAATCAATGAGGAGGACGATACCATCAGATTCGTTCATCGAACCGTAGCCGAGTACCTTTTAAGGACCAACGCCCTCTCCACAGACCTTCGTGTTCAACTCGCCATTGCCTGCGCAACTTACCTCTCTCTCGACGTGTTCTCCCGGGGTTTTGCAACATCATCAATTTCGTTAAATTTCAGGCACATTTCATATCCTTTTCTAAAATATGCTGCGAGATGTTTGAGACTTCACCTTGATAGTTGTGATCAACTCTCGACTATTCAGGCATTACTTACATTAGTAAGTAATCCAGGAAATCTATCCTCATATCTCCAGGCCTTGCGCTGGGGGTATAAACCCGGGCTATTATTTCTGGAGACCCCTCTGCACGTAGCAATTACCTGGAATCACTTCCCTTTACTCCAAACTTTGTTGGATAATATCAACTACTATACGAATATCAATGCTCGAGATAGTAACTCGAGAACACCACTATATTACGCCTTGTATGGTGAAAGAGAGGATGCCGTTCGATTTTTGCTTGATCGGGGCGCAGACACGTTGACTCAAGATAAGAAGGGTCGGACAGCCCTTCACGTGGCTGCCAAGAAAGGGCCCAATTCAATTGTTAAGATGTTACTTGACAGTGGCAGTGATATATCAGCCAAAGACGTATATGGGTGGACAGCACTTCACATAGCAGCCAATAACGGGAACACTTTAATAGTGGATATGTTATTGAGCAGAGGAGCTAGTGTTGCATCTATAAGTAACGATGGATTTACAGCTCTACACTGCGATTGCGTAAAAAGTGGGGGCGAAATGATTGTTCAAATCAACAATGGTGCTGAAATATTGGCTGTAGACAATGATGGAAATACATTATTACACTGGGCAATAATTGGGGGTGTTTCCCGTGAACGGCTAAGACTAGTGATGGACTGTGGGGTTGATATAAATGCCAGGGACAAAAACGGATGGACGGCATTGCACCGAGCAGTATACAACTGTAATTACGCTGTCGTCGTTGAGTTGATTCAAGGAGGAGTCGATATCTCAGTTGCGGACAACGAAGGACTGACAGCCTTCCATTATTCAGTAATGCTTGGGTATGATAAAATCTCCAGTCTCCTGGAAGACTCTGGTGCCAGTCTAGATAGGGTATCCAGGTTGTTGGGCCAGGGATCTGACCAGAATGAAGATGTGTATCTTTTGCGGCTGAGCAGTATACCACTTCTATCTAATTTATGATTCTTGTTGTAAAATTTCGCGATTTTCATTCTTTTGGCACTTTCATTTTAGTTTCTCTCTTTCATTCATATGCCACATTTTGCTCTTTTTTTGTTTTAAAGTTTTAAATATAGTACAAGTCTATGGTATATAAACGCAATGCGGCCTCTCCCATAGTTTCAAGCAATCGTCATTAAAGGCAAAGCCCTGAATCTCTTTTTTGGCACGCTTCAATATGCCACACGTGATACAAACCATCAAAGAACAAAAAGAGAGCTGCACGTACGAACAAAATCCTAAGCTTTAAGGCCTTCTGACGACGACGACGGAGAAGACTATAGTATTTATACATATGTACAAGTGGTTTCCGGCCTTCGGCCGGTACTACATGTATATCAATCAGTCCAATATACAGGCAAGCCGCTTGCGGCTTATTTTCTCTATTTACCTGTCGGTCGGGGCTCTCAGGCCGCTGCGCAGCCCTCGACCCCTCCTGACAGGCAAAGTCCATCACTATATCTACTCTAGTCGATATGCGCCTTTTCTGATATCCTCTATATATCAGTGGACAGGTCAGACAAATTCTCTAGTTCAAGCTGTAAGTATATCCCTTTAGCAGCCACCAAGCCGCTAAAATCGGACTGCTGATCGGTTCCCAGAACCAGTAGAAAACCTATTAACAATCTAACACCACTCAGCACAATACCCTATGTTCATATCCATCACAACATGTTTCAAATGAAACAAAACCTCTCTCAATGAGCCAATCAGAAGCTTTTAAATGCACATGCATATGCAGGTTATAATTATATACTTATTAGATTAGATGTAAGAATCGATCTCCAACCGTGGGTTTCGGGCCAATTGCTCAAATTGGGCGCCTTGCGTTGCCAACTATCCTTACAGTTACATCACAAAGTATCACTCGCGAGCAAATTCTGCCGGTTAGCTACAATTTGATGGTGTGCGTGGGAGGAAATATGCGTCAAGAGTGGCGTTTTCATTCATTTTCGTCATACAGGCCGGCGTACAAATGGCGAGCATAGAGGATAAACTAACAAAGACATATTTCGTCCAATGTATTAGACACGATTTACATGACAACAAAAAAGACATTCGTTCAAAGTGCCCATATATATGCACAGGGTTAAATAAACCATATCTAGACCGATTTCCACGATATCGTCAATGCCGTCGAATGTGCACTCGTGCTTGACGTATAAACCGTTGCCTGTGTCGATCCGCTCGGAACACTGGCCACATAGAATGCCGTGCTCCCACTCGAAGCCAGTAGACCGTCGCTCGCCTTCAATCAAAAAGTCAGTAAGTTCACAATTAAAGAAGCTCGGAATGAATGTTAACATACGGTAAAGACAGTAGCAGTATTTCCCGAGGCGCAACTCAATGCTCCACTCACGATAGCGCATGCTCCCTTACTTGACGATAGAGTAAATCCTGATCCTGAAGCCGCTGCTGTAAAGGTCGCGCAAGTACCAGTCGTGTACCATGTCCCGGCACTGATGATACATCCCTTTGTAGCCCCGCCAGTTATGGCGTTGAGATACCCGCTGCCAGAGAAGACGCCTGTGCCTGTTGGCACTGCGGCGGATGATGTTTTTGTTGCAGAGGTTGTTGGAGAGGTTGTGGCGCCGCTCTTGGGGAGATATTTCACGCCTGAAGTGGCACAGGTGGATTTGGTGCCATCTGTAGGGGACCTTTAGTATGTGCTGTGACTGAAAGAATTGGGATAGGGAGCACATACCTGGCTCCGTGGCAATGAACTCGCCAGTGGAGACACTGCCTTTAACGTTGAAGTGGTACCAGACTTCGTTGAGAGCGCCGTTGGAGCAGCCTAGTGTCACTGTGTGGCCTGTTGCGGCCTTGAGGGCGGCCTGAATTTCGGCGGAGGTGTAGGTCTTCGAGGTAGAAGGAGTAATCCCGGCTGCTGCAAGCGTCTAGAGATCCCATATGTCAGTCATATCTCTTGATCCAACTCCCTCCGCCAAATCTAGAAAAACAAACCTTATAAGTATCTAACCCTTTAAAGAGCTGTACCGTAACCTCGAAAAAGTCGAGAAGTTCTTCCTTAGCTGTATACCCTGTATAACAGCTTGGATTGAGCGTGTTGATGCAAGTCCCGTGTTTACTCCACTCATGTTCCCAGAAGGACTCGTCGTTGCCGTTATAGTCTTTCCAGTAGGTCTGCATATAGCTCAGCAGCGAAGTCTGGCCTGCCGCAGTAAGGATGCCAGCTATGTCGGTGTAGGCTCGACTGCTGTCACAGTTTGCGTCATATGTTCCATCGCATTTGTCGGGCCTGGTTAATCGGTTGGTTGCACGTTGGTTAGTTAAGGGCAGTTGCAGGAATAAACCGTCTATATATCATTGACTTACCAAAGGCCGTGAATAGTCCAAGAGTCAACCGGACCTAGCTTATTATTTTAGCTATCAACTGCGCAAAATAGCAGTCAAACCGGGGGGGATCACTAACCAGTCACCGGATCCGTGTCCCAAAACTGCGTCAGTAGTAACTGTCCACCTGGAGAATTAAAACAACATGAATCCGCAACTGCGGTGGTGTTTTTGCAGCTTATTTGGGTGTTTGTGCAACTCAATGGAGTTCCTGCATTGACACCAAGAGCGACTAACACCGAGCCAAGAGCAACTTTTGCAAATCGTGAGAAAGACATTTAGGGCGAGTATGGAATTGTCACACTTTTGTAATGGGCGGTGCGGGCAAGCGCATTTTGTAGTAAAATTATTGCACTTGCAATTGAGAGCCCGGAGGTGCAGCTGCGTAGCTCATCTCCACATAATTACTCCATTGGCCGTGGGACTAGGATGAGGTTCAATACACCCTACCAACCCTACGTGGAGATGGTGGGAGTGTTCGCACCATTGGATACGAACGATAAAAAAATTGCATTGAATAATTTATTACGAAACGGGAAGGCACACTGGGTTGCCCTATCATTCGGATGCCTCCTAGGGTGGCAACTGATCTCAACCTCCTCTTGTTTCGGCGGGGGAAATTTCCTCGAAGGATGATGATCATCGTGAAGAAACGCAGGAACATGGTCGATAAGCTTTTCTCCCTGCTCGGCATCGGCGCCGATAATGGCCATGTGAAGTTGAGGAATCCTGCCATTGGTTGGGATGGAATGTTAGGGACCTACCAAATCTGGAGTTGTTACTGTTACCATGCCGCATGCGGTCCACGCCGAGCGTTTAATAGTGGAGAATCTGATATATCGAGAGGAAACAAATATAAGGCTTTGATTTCTGTTGGACTTATAGTGTTCGCAAGCTTATCAAGGTAGGTAGCTATACGACCCTGCATCTACCGCGGAAACAGGTAAGCATTCATGAATAGTGTTGTCGGGCACCCTATCCAGCATTACTCCCATCATAAACGTTAGATTTTCTAAAATATCTGAATATGGTCGGGGCCGGCCGAGAAAGGACTTATGATAGGATGGAAGTGAGTATCAGACCTTGGAGGAATATTATCCACGTAATAAAGATTCTATCAGGTACTTAGTATCATATATGTACAATGTCCTAGGATCCTATCAATTGCTAAGGTTGTATTAGAGTTCTAGAGTGATCATTTCAGCCTCACTAGTTAACAGTCCATCGCCCCATTGAAATAGTTGGCTTACTAGTGGACGCCACAACATGTATTAGATCAGCTCAACGGCTACAACTCTAAAGTGCAGTTTGCTCTAACGGGACTTCCCGCTCGTTTCAGCCTTGGATCACAACCATGACCATTCACCTCAATCAATTTAGTGGGGTAATCCAGCTTCCACAATTGGCGGGACCGACGCCCCGAACGTCAATTGGGAGACATATCTCTGTCCTGAACTTCTCGAGAAATTGGCGGCGTGGATTTTTAGTGAGGTTGGACCTTGCACGTACGTGCTGAGTGGTGAATACTATATTTGATGCTCTCAGTGGTGAAATCTTATCATTGCGCCCACCTGGAGTCCCCGTGAGATATCTGCAGTACGTCTGGCAGAGTAGACGTAGCGAATACCCCCCTCGACTGTTCCAGATCCGATAACGTACCAGGTTCACAACGGCGCGGTAATATCCAGTGATTAGGTGAGACTTCTAGACCCAAAAGACCACCAATGGTGGCTTCATAGGCAAAGAGGCTGAAGAACTCATGGCCAGACTTGTTAATGCTATGTATTAGCAGTGCTCCCCGCGAATATGGGCCTTGATCTTGTCTCGTTTCGCTCATCTCGAGAAGACTTGAGACGTCGAGTGAGTAACTGTGAGCCAAGCCCAGCAGGATGTTTGCAGGGTGGGGTTTTCCAGGTGCTGCTTGTTCCCGTTATTCAAATCCACTATTCTATCTACTATACTATAATCTACTATACTATAAAAGAATATGGTCTGAAAAGGTTTCGCTAAACCCTAATCCTACATCCAACCCTAACCATGGAGGGAGGAGAGAAGGGAGACCAAATAATGAGCGAGAAGCGAAGATAATTGTTCAAGTTGCGGTTACGGGCCAGAGATCTGACCGATATCACACTTAACCTACCAGGGGGCCAGTAATCTCCAGAAAAATGTCAATAATTTACAAAAAGTCTTGCTGAGGTGTATACTTTTCACGGCGGTTAATCCCGATATATTGCATATACACCCCAGTATAGACTCCCACCCCCGGGATTGGACCCATGACCTACTAATGGTCATGGGGACTCAACCCACTCGGTGTCCTCCGTTGATGAGGCGTCTACCATTAGACCACGCTCCCCCACACAATTGTCAGTGGCCCGGAGGTAATATTTAAAGGGTCAAAGGTAAGAGGAACTAGGAAACCTTACCCTGCCATGACAATCTATCACGACGTACATCATGGCCCACTACATACTTAGCTGGTCACCTTTTATTTTTTTTGAGCTCTCCGATGACTGGTACCGATACTAGTGTTAGATATGGCGTGGAATAATATAGAAATGTACGTATGAGGCATACATAGCTTGTAGTTGGGGGTCGCCCAGGAGCTGGCTATGTCGTTAGGGGCCTGGCAATGAATACATATAATTTTGGGTCGGAAATTGACGGCCTATGTGTATAAAGGATACCCGCTTTCCAGGGTATTCTACACTTTTGTTCTTTGTTAAATGATATTTTATGAGTACAATGTGTTTAAAGGCGCTGACTACACTAGCATTAGAAGCTCTGCTATAAATGTAGTTGTACACATATATAGAACCACTTAATACGCAAGTTCTTACTTCTCGCACTCGTTCTTGTTCCTACAACAGAAGGACCAAAGACGGGAGTGGAATTGCTACTTCATTTAGTTGGACTATTCATGCACTAAGGATATCGAATTAACCCTTTCCTTTCTAGTGCTGCTTTGGCATAACATTCCCCGCCTACTTGTAACCCCGTACTGCTATTGTGGTGATTCCATCCTACTCAATACTGTCTACGTACTCACTAATACTATAATTATAGAGAAGTTGAAGAAGAGAAAGAAGTATATTTTGTTTTGTTCTAGGGCGTTAGGTAGGAATCTTCTCAACTTATAGACTACTTACTCGTGTATCGATTTAGGAGGCCAAAGAACCAACTAGAACGCATCATCCCACTCCTCCTCAGTTATACCAAACTCCTCCATGCCCATCGATATCTCAAGCATTTTTCCCGTTTCTCCGTCTGTCAAAGTTGTTGCGGGGCGCATAAAATTTGAGGTGCTAGTGTTGGGGGTAATTGCGATGTTGGTTATTTCTTTGACTTGGATTTCTTCTTGAACGTGCGGATTCTTTTCAACCGTCATCTGCTTGGGCCCTTTCGCACTAAGTAGCATCAATCTATCCGTGAGACTGATGTTTCCGCTCAGCTCATGTCGAATGTTTCCCTGTATACGTTCGATATCACCGATTCTCTTCATAAGACCCTCCTGTTCAAGGACGGGGCCCTCGGCCTGGTACTTTGCTTTAGGTTTCTGCTTACGTTCCTCATAAGCAGGCTTTTCTCTGAGCACCATCTCATTGATTTCCTTGCGCGTCTTTCTCCCAGCATCAACCTCATTAGCGGCCTTCTCCCCTGCAATCACTAGCGCTGCACACTTCTTATCAATGAGTACTTGGTGCTTTTTTTTCAACTCTTCTTGGAGGGGATTCTGCTTAAGTTCCTTTTCTCTGAGCCCTTGGATACTGTTTGTTGTAAGTTCTGTCTTAAGTAGTCCTCCCTCCTTGCGTGTGGCCTCCCCGAGCTCTTTCTTTGATTCGCTTTTTCCAAGGCTTTCCAGTATTTGTTTATTAAGCAATGCGTCGTTTTGCTTCTCCTTGATAAGCTCCTGAAGTTTCTTAGACTCATTTCTCTTCACCCTGAGCTCCTTCTCCTTAAGCTCCTTCTGCCTGAGCTCCTTCCCCTTGAGCTCCTCTTGCTTGAGCTCCTCATCCTTCTGCCTGAGTTCCTTCTGCCTGAGCTCCTTCTGCCTGAGCTCCTTCTGCATGAACTCTTTCTCCTTCTGCCTGAGCTCCTCCTGCCTAAGCTCGTTCTTCTTGAGCTCCTGCTCCTTCTGCCTGAGTTCGTTCTCCCAGAGTTCCTTCTTCTTGAGCTCCTCTTCCTGTTCGGGTTTCTTTCTTTTGAACTCGATCACCTTCTTGTCGTCCACAGGACCAGAAGAAAATCCTGGCATTTCATGCATGACAGGAGCATATTTGCTATCTCCAAGCGTGGTGGCAGAATGAGCGAGCGGCCTATCTCCAGTGATGTTATAGTTACCGGGGACAAACTCTCTATCACCAAGCAACCCGGGACCTCTAACATTCGGAGTCTGCTCTGGTGGGGCGATAACGGATAGTGGTCTATCACCAAGCAATCCGGGACCTCTAGTATTCGGAGTCCATTCTGGTAGAGAAATATCAGATTGAGGCCCACCTCTCCTGGAAGTCTGAGATCTTGTGTTGGAAGGTCTGTTCCCTGCGAGGTTTTGAGCCACACCAGGGAGCTCAGTAGTAAGACTGGTCTTGGGAGATGTTGCATATGTCACTTGGAGAGGCCTCTGGGTTCCCGGAGTCTTTGCGTTCTTGAGATCTTTCATTGCAGCGGTAGCGTTCTCTACGGTCTCGTAGTAGGCAAGGGCGTAGGCTTCTGTTTGGTTGTGGTTGAGAAGAATCTTCACACGTATCAAGCCTGGCTGTGAGTCGAGAAGGTTGTAAACTTCAGAGAAATACTTGTTTAAGCCGGCAGAATTGGTATCGGAAAGGAGACTGCCAACGTAGAGGACTTTATTTGGTGGTGGTGGAGGAGGAGGACGAGGTGGAGAAAGAGGTAGAAGATGAAAGGGAGGATGAGGTGGAGGCATCTCTGGAATGGTTACGGTGATGATATTTATGCGTATCTTAATGGATTTTGACGGATTTTAGAGGTAATTTGTCTTTTTTGAAATATAACAGGAAGAAGGAAGAAGGAGATGAATTCTTTGGCTGGGCGGACGGGACGGACGGGAAATACCGCATGAATGTATCCACCGCGGCGGCTCCATGGTTTAGCGTAGAATGGAGCTAAGTTAGGGCTTTCTATAGAAGAAAATATTACAATCCCTTAGCTTCTCACTTGAGTACATGTAGGTGATATGTACCTATATTTACATCTAGAACCAAACGTAATGCTCAATTGCTCTTTTAAGTGGCTGCCTAGTTGCATGAAGCAGGACAAACCACATGCTGGGCTATCGAGTGATACTTCATGCTTGTTAGCTATGATCTATTAAATCTAAATAACAAGATCCAATACGTACAAACAGTGATTGTTTGGATTAAAGAAAATGAATCAAGAAACACAAAGGATATTGTGTCCCGTGATGGTATTGTGCTGTAGCTGCACGTTGATGCAGGATGGAGTGCATATCACATGTAGTAGTACTCTACATAGATATAGCAACTCGTTACTTGTATCCTGCAAAAGTGTTAGTGGTGTGTATATAGATCTCAAGCTCCAAGTCACGCTCACTGTATAGCCGCGGATCCACAACCTGTGTTCGCAACAACCAAGAGGAAAGGAATTGCACTGTTCTAAAACCAAATGCACCACGAGTGCTCTTATGAATACAAGGAGCAGTTATTCTCTATACTGCTCCCTTGAGGTAAGTATGCCTGTCAGGGTATGCGTATCCCCGGCTCACTCGTGACAGTACGGGAGTTTATTGAGATACCGTTGAGCAAAGCCTAAAACTCCAAGAATATGAATCTATGTAAAGTACACAAGAAGAGATATATGAGAAACCAAAGCTATCTGAATAAGGATTTCAGAAGTTAATTAAACTTTAGCTACTGCATTGCAACTCGAAACTATAACACCAGGTATTTTACTGTGACGCTTTTTGCCAAGCCAGGACTTCCGCTGGTGACATAGATCATCTGTAAGTTGTAAGCTGCCTCCCATTTCATGTCCCCCATCAGGGGCTTCCCAGATTGTGCCTGCTCGTCTGAAATTTCTAGTACTCGTTGATAATACGGAATTGCCAGGTGGGTGAGGCCTAGATGTATAGCGTGAGTAAAATAAGTGATGAATTGGTAGAAAAAACTAGCTTACCGATATGGTGGAAAGCTCTGCCGATATTGTATTCGGCCTCTTGTCGCTCCTCCCAATTCGTGTTATCCTCCCTTGCCTTTCCTTGCTGTGCGGGTTCTGAATCAATCTCCATTGCATCCACATCTCCTGCTAGTTCTCCTTCAATATGATCTGGCCCCTTCGCTTTTTCTTCGCTTTTTCTCTTCCCATCAGTCCTCATATCATAGTACTCAAAGAGAAAGGTCATGCCCTGTAATGCTTGCATATGTCGGTTTTCACTCTGCCTCTGCATACTCCTGTGCAGATATGCAAGCCCGATACAGAATGTAATCATCGGATTATCAGGTAGTACCGCGAATGCCCTCGTATAGTAATTCAGTGCCGATATATAACTCCTCCCTGAGGCAAGAATATGACCGTAAAGCATGAGCAATCCCACGTCTACATCCTCAGGGACATACTTATTTCCATCATCATCTACGGCCGTTAGCGTTGCCGCACCAACTCTAATCTTCCCCGTGATCGCCTGGTCCATGGCTTTTATTTGACGGAGGAGGTATTTTTGGTTGGCATTATTGTGGAAAACTTCCAGGCCATTCTTGGAGGCAGTGATAGAGGCAGTAAAGAGGGAGTAGGTTTCTGTCGTGAACTGAAAGCTTGTCATGAACCAACGGCAAATGGTGGAACAGGACTCTGAGTCGCCAACCAAGATGGCACAGGACAGCCAGGTTATCCATATTGTGAAGGTCCGACGCTTGTCTTGGAAGAAGACATTCGCTTCTTTTGCAGCGTTGCAGACGTCGTATGCGTCCTGGAAATTGTCGTATTTGGCAAGGTAGATGGCGTATTGCATGAAGATATATAGCCAAGTGTCAAAATCTAGTCCTCGGAATTTTGTTAAATGCTCAGTCGTGATTTCATCGTCCTGGAAAGCTTTATTATTATTAGGATTAGTATCACAGTTCGTCCTTGAAAATATAAAGAGCGTTATGCATACTCAATGTCTCCTGCAAACGACTCTGCATCTTTTCAATCCGTTTAGCTTGGCCCTGTGCCATCGCTCTTCGTTGTGCAGTTGTCATAAAGCCCTTGAACTTAAGATTCCGATCTTGCGGGTATAACGCTCTCGTATTCCTAAAGTCATCTACTAAATCACCTGCCGTATCAAGCCAGTCCTTGATGGCAAGTTGGTCCTCGGCCTCTGCGGCCGGTCTCAGAAATTCTAATTTTTTAAACTTCACCGTCGTCTGCTCTGTCTTCTTTGCGTCCATCTCCGCCCTCTCCGCCTCTGTTAGCATCCCAGCCTTCTTTCTTTTCGCTCTCTCTCTGACAGGCTGGTTTGGAAAGAAAGCCATGGCCGTGTTATTCTCATTGGCCGCCTCACTTCCCTCCGCTCCAGAAAGTACCACACCACTAGCTAAAGCCTCCTTGCGGGCTTTTTCTGCAGCGTCTCTTTCTCGCCGGATTCGGATGATTTCGTTGACAAGCTCAAGGGCTTCGGCTTTGCGATTGGTCACTTCATAAATTCCAGCTAGCTGCATCATGGCAGCCTCGTCAGTGGGGTAGGCCTCGAGAATTGTCATATAGGCGTCTTCCGAATCTTCAATGTTGTCGATGCCCCGGTAACACTCAGCCATATTAAACCATAACTTGCGGTCGAGATACTCAGCGGCCTCGACGACTACGCTGTAGTAGCCTATTGCATCCTCGTATGCTCGGCATTCATAGAGGGCGTCGCCAACCTCTTGGAATAAATCATTGTAGTTTGAATTGGCGGTCTTTTGTAGGTATTGGAAGTGGGACTATATTGAGTACCCTTGTTAGAAAAGTCACATTTACTATACTTGAGAAGTGAAAAATGGAGCAATGTGAATTCATCTTGAAATTCACATACAATAGCTTCGTCTTTATTTCCCATCCGTAACCTGCACAGCCCTAGTTTAACTCGCAACTCCAGCGGGAGCGAATAGCTTTCCTTCGGGAACCTGTCCGCTTCAAATTCTCTCACCAAACATCTCCGGGGTCTATCTTCCTCATCCCATTCCCTATCATCTCCGTTAATTTGATCCCAGTATTTTTCTTCTGCTCGCCCATACAACCATCTCCCCAAGCTCTTGATTGTCTGAATAGCAACGGCCCATTCTTTTTCCATGCAGTAAAGCTCGGCAAATATATTGAGTTCACTCCATCCAAACGCCATATCCGCGTTCCCTGTGCTCTTAAAAAACTCTACACTCCTGTTGTAAAAATCAATGGCCTCCGGAATTCTTCCGAGTTCGATATACAATCCGGCGAGCTCCTTTAATATTCCCATATCATTCGGTAAGAGTCTATTCAGCATAACAAACCCTTCCGCTGCCTTTGTAAGCTGTCCCGAATCTTTCAGCAGCAATGAACGATCGTAGATCGCATCAATATTATCCGGGTTTGCTCTGATCGCCCTATTATAGCAGTAGATCGCCTGGTCCCTGTAGCTCTGTTTATCAGGTCCGTATTGGTCTAAACTCATCTTAGCACACATGAGCCAGAGCTCCCAGTCCTTAGGCCGAGCATGCGCCGCAGTCAGCCAGGCCAGAAGACACTTATTCTTATCGCCCTTCTCGCTGAAAATTTCACCAAGGATCTTCCACGCCGCATATACGCCAGGCTCGATCTGGATGATTTGCTTCACGGCCTTGAGCGCTTCGTCGAGTTTGCCGAAGGCATAAGCTTGGTTAGCCTGGCCAAGAAGGGAACGGACTTCGAAGGAGTAATTTTCGTCGCCGACTGCGCGGCGACCTCCATTGGGGCGCCGACGTCGGAAGCCATGAGCGGCTTTCAGGTCCTGATGGAAGTCTTCCATCTCGTTATTGAAGAGGTCCATAGAGAGGTCCTCTTCCGACTCATCTTCGGTAGGCTCATCTTCTTCACCGTCTGAGAGGGCTGGATCGATGGGGATATCATCTCGGCCACCCCGTTCGCTGCCGGAGTAGTCGGGATCGTCTTCATCGTCTTCGCCGAAGAAACCGTCGCTAGACGCAGGGTTAGTACAGCTTATGCGAGCAGCGGCTACAGAAATTGAAGAGGGAACATACAATTCACCCCCGTCCTCCTCAAATTCCTCTAATTGGTAGTCGTCTTCCTCCCCTTCACCATCCTCGCTCCAGCGGCCTCCTATCAGCGATTTCCGAGGTATATGCGCCATGTTATTGCTGTATTCTGTATCAAGAGCTGCCTTCCTTGTTATCGCATGTGCATGTGGGGGGCATTTAACATTCTCAGCCTCATGTCTTGGCTTCCGTTTAATCGATCATTACCCTACCCTGCAGCGAAATCTTGGCAACGCACACCAAATTTTCTCTTCGACCAAAACTAATTCTGTTCAACCAACCGCACGCAACTTTAACATCTTACATATCAATCACCGAAGATGTCTTCTGACGAGATTGTCTGGCAGGTTATCAACCAGCAGTTCTGCGCCTTCAAGCTAAAGTAAGCTTCCTCTTCAACCCTGAGATATTTGGATCCTCTGTATACTGATATTACCGTAGAACTACGAAAGGTCAGAACTTCTGCAGAAACGAGTACAATGTCCGTACTCCCACCACCCCTCATATCCCGCTTCCTTCTAACTAACCTTCGCAGGTAACTGGGCTCTGTAATCGTCAATCCTGTCCCCTCGCCAACTCGCGATACGCCACAATCCGCAGCGACAATGGCGTTCTCTACCTCTACATGAAGACCATCGAGCGGGCGCACATGCCGTCAAAACTGTGGGAACGGATCAAGCTCTCCCAGAACTATGCAACTGCCCTCACACAGATCGACGAGCGTTTAATTTACTGGCCCAAATTTCTACTACATAAATGCAAGCAGCGTCTCACTCGATTGACCCAAGTGGCAATCACCTCTCGGCGCCTGGCGAAGGAAGAAGAGCGTATGGGCGAGAAGCTTGTTGGTGTGAAACCAAAGATCGTTAGACGTGAGGCTACTAGAGAAAGGAAGGCGCTCGCGGCGGCGAAGCTTGAAAAGGCCATTGAGAAGGAGCTGGTGGAGAGGCTGAGAAGTGGTGCATATGGCGACAAACCCCTTAATGTCGAGGAGAACATCTGGAAGAAGGTCCTCCGAGGACTTGAGAGGGAAGGAGCAGCAGAGAGAGATGTGGATCATGATGACGAGGACGAGGAGGAGGAGGATGAAGAAGAGCTCGAAGAGGAGGAGGAGGGTCTTGACGAGGTCGAGTATGTTTCGGGAGATGAGGACCTGGAAGAAGAGGAGCTCGGTGATCTAGAGGACTGGCTTGACGGGAGCGGTGCCAGTGACTTTGAAGAAGACGACGAGGACGACGAGACCGATAGTGAGGACGATGATAGTGAGGATGAGGAGCCAGAAGACAAGAAGAAAGCTCCTCTACCAACTACAAAGAAAGCACCCGCACCCATCAAGAGGAAAAGAGGACCAACTCCTCAAAACCCAAGGAAACGTAAGCTCCACTTTATTACCTTACCTACTCCTACTCTGGTCAAGCTAACATATTATAAAGGCGGTGCTCATATCGAAATCGAATACGAGAACACACTCCCTCAAGAACGCGAACTGGCTCTCTAAACCTAAACCTCCAACATCAGATTTCAACCTAAAAGTTACAGCGCGTGGGTGGGCAAGCATTCTTATCAATCAGTCACATGGATCCGGGGCTTTTCTGTACTGTTCACTTTCCTTTTTTTTCTACTGTAAATTAAATAATGAACATAAAAGCGAGATTTTTTTGCCAGTACTCTTGTGCGTGGGAATTTAAATGCATGCAATTTGGTGTTGAAGGTCCGCCGCGGCTTGCCGCTTGGGTTAATAGCCGGTTGGAAGAAAAAGACATCCGTATATAAACCACATTCAACCATCAATCTCCCGCATACAGAGATTTAAAAGTAACAAATTGACTGTATTTCATGCGTGTAGTATAGACGTTAGTGGTATGGAATTATAGTGAATTGAATGGGCAGTGAACTACATGTATGTACACGTAGTTATGCCCTCGAAAGATCAGAGCCAGTCTGAGTACGAGCTACAGGTATACAGAGGACGGGAGATTGTACTACTTAGTATAGATGTATTCAGCCCATCTTTAATCTCTCACGTTTAGGAAATTGTGCCACCTGCATGGTGTTTTCCACTTAACACAACCCGGACTTTGGCACATCCTCGTGCATGGCTTGCTACTCGTCAACCTGGCCGATGAATTAATCTCGCCGACCTAGCTGTAGCCGGGCAAGACCTATTCTCGTTTTCTTTACTAGAAGCAATTGATTCCCGGGACTAGATTCTACATGCACATATTATTGATTTTGGTTGATGGAGCCGGGGCCAGTAGATCCCGAGCCATGCCAAGACCGAGTGATGGTATGTGATGTGACGGCGATTCAAACTCCCGACTTTTATCTCTTGAAAACAAGTATCAAAATAATTGAGGAGTTTTATATTATAGCTGCATGTACTTACTTACTTAAAATTCAAAATACAGTGTTAATTTAAGTGCCAAGTATTCATAAAGGTTGGCACCCCGAATCCCGATTTCCGCTACAAGACTGCACATAAAAACGGTTCCTCAAAGTGACCGCACACTACTCCCCAAACAGTTTCAGTATTCTAACAGAAAGAAAACGGTTTAAAGCACAGTGAATCTGTTTATCCCCTTCTGCTTGGTGTTGCTTTCAATATTGAAGCTAGCTCCGTGATCTAACCAAATGTGCAGTGGAGCCGCAGCGTCTAGCAACCAAAAAAAAAACAATCAAAAAAGCTACAAACCCTGCAGTAAACATGATTCAGTGGTGTAGGGGTATCACGGGCGCTTGCCATCTCACGATGATTGCGCCCGACCCGGGTTCGATTCCCGGCTGATTCAGAATCAATAGTCCCTGATGGGTAACTTCCAAATTTTTCCATTTTTACTTTTTATCCTGACGATAAAATTCTCGAGCTGTTCGGGTGAGATACTTGTACGGTAGGCACGTGAGCGAGAGTGAGCCTCAGAGTGTTGATGGTATTATCATGCATGGCGCTTTTTAAAAGATGCCTTGATAAATTAGGTTCTGATGCAGAGCCCAATCCAGGCCTAAAAACGGGCTTCGGTACATCCGAAGTCCCAAGTCTTGCTAATAATTAGATTTCCTGGCACAACGTAGATACATACGTTGTACTCGAGGTTGCAGTTATCAAAAGTAGTCACATTCTTATCCCCACAATATCGTGAACTTGATACTCACCCAGCTGCAGCCACATATATACGGAAGCCGATCGGGTCATTGCACAGGTTTCCGTACGTATACACAGCCAAATCACTGAACTAGAACCTCATAACTGACCAGGTCAAATAAAGGGTCTTGGTGAGAAAGGGTCCAGATTGGCTTCTAGATTAATGGGGGTTATGGCGTGTGGTTACGAACCTTCATGACTTTGCAATTGACATGTCCCGATGTTGGGCTATAGGCGAGTGCACTTCTGCATTATATCTAGCTGCTTTCGGAGCCTGGGAGTACTCTTAAGCTCTTTCTTTTGCGCCAGCACTGTAGTCAGTACAATAGCCCAGTTGACCGGCCGCTTGGACCTGGTGAAAGTAAAAAGAAAGCAGTCCATTCAAATTTAGAGAACATATCTGCAACAATTCTTTTTTGGCTTTTTTTTTTTCTTTTTGAAGTGTCGACCTCAATAACCATAGAATAGTCCAATTGATCCTGTTATTACGCTAACCTCAACAAAAGGTTACCCGCCAGAGAGGTAGAACAGAAATGATTCAATTTACAGGTCTTTCACAATCATCGAGGATCACTCACACACCTCGGCGTCACAATAAATCACTCATTGCCCTTTTCAACCATACTTGCTTGTGAAGAAGTACCTAGCCCAGCTTAAATATATGCTTATATTTATTTACAAAGGCCACACTCTGCCTGTAGCTAGTATTGGTTTTATTATTCATACTTACCCAGTCTCACTGTTGCTGTTTACACCACAAAAACAGCAGATATATAGGAGACCAAGGTACTCTCGTCAACAACCTATTTTCCCGAGAAAGCGGGCAATTGCCAGTACTGTTTATGCTGTTTTCTTAGTTCGAGTGTCAGTTCTGCACCCACGATAGAGTACAAGTAGGCTGTTCACGCAAGTACCCCCAACCACACGTAGAGAACCCTCATCATAAGCCATCACTCGCCATATAAAAGCGGATATTTTCACGGGGGCGCCATTTCACTGCGGAGGGGAGAGTGTTTAAGCGATTAGGGCTTTCGGGCAGTTCCCCTAGCAGAAGTACGATATCGCTCCCACCCAACTGAGCCGTGCTTCCCACTCACCTTCTCTTTACTCAACCCACAATTTCCATCCATCCATCTATCGGTCACTCCTCCGTGACATCCATCCTCCATCCATCCAAGAACCATCAAGACAATTCCCAAACCCCTACAAGCCCACCTAGCAACAATGGCCTCCTCCTCCGCCCTCCAACAACTTTCTCCCCCCCTCCCCATTCCCGCCTCCCCTCCACCCCGAGTGCGTCGTCGTTTCAAGACACTCATCCCCGCCATCTTCACCCACAACAAGCCGACCGAGGAGGCCGATGCACTCCTCGTCTCCATCGTTCGGGACATGTTCATGAAGTCACCGTTCGTCGATCCGTCTATCAAGGCGACCATCCTCGAAGTGATCCTCGGCCGCATCATTGTCCCCAACGTCCCCTACACCGCCGAGAGCATCGTCTTCCAGGGCGTTCAGCCGGGTGGAGACATGATCATTCCCCTGACGTTTGAGAGGAAGGAGCGGCTGGTGGCCATGTTCATCGATACGTATATGCAGGCCATGACCTATCTGGGTGAGCTGAAGAACGACACTGCCGTCGGTACGTATCATACCATATATACCCGCTCTTCCTTCCTCTGCTTTCCTCTGATTCCCTCTGCTAACAGTCATGCGTTATCCCAGTCACGGCCGTCCACCCAACCATGCTCACCCCGCGCCCCACCTGCGAGATCACCCACGCCCAGGGCCCCCTCCAGGACCCGCAGCCCGTTCCCATCCTCCCCATGCTCTCGACTAGCGCCGGCAGCAAGGCCTTCTGGCGCTTCCTTGCGCTCATCTGGCCGCACAGCGTTGTGGACATCATCCAAGCGCACTGCGCCGACGAGGCCACGCTGGGCAACAGCATCGTCATGTCCGCCGAGTGCCGCCGTGCCTGGGACGCCATGGAGTTCTACCTCCTCCCGCTGTCGGGCACATATGATAGGCTCAGGGTGAGCTTCCACTGGAACGGCACCAAGCGCAGCCTCAGAAACTACAAGAGTAAGCCACAGGTTGATATCGACCTCGGCGGAGGGCTGGTGTATGAGCAGATGAAGGAAGGAAAGATTATCACTCTCAAGGCGGGCACTGATGATGATCCGCTGCCCGATCCGGGGTTGGTCTATGTCAGGGCAGTGCTGACCAAGATGGCGATTGGGATGGAGGTGACCGCTGCGCAGCGCTTGTTGTTTGATGTTGGGCTCGCGGACTGCGGGTGTGAAGATGATGGGGAGGGGGAAGCGGCCGTGGAGATGGATCATAGGGGCTGCTGGGTGGGGAGGGATAATTGGTTTGATGACAGGTTTCGCGGCACCGGGATCTTTCCGAATATCTGGGAAGACTTTTCGGGGCTGGGCGTTGGCTCTATTCAGGAGCAGCAGGAGCAGCAGGCTTCCGAGAAGAAGTAATTGGAGCATTTGGAGGTATGTGTTGTGTTTGGTCGAGGAGTCTCTGAATAGCTGTCGTTGCTGACCTGTCGATAGTTGTGCAGGCCGGTGGTCCATTGACAGTGTTACAAACCAACAACCACCAACCATAAAAAATGAGAGATACCCAAAAACCTAGCGGCAATAACAATACTAACCTAACATGTATGCAAGAGGATTGAACTGTCAATCTGTTTCCTTTTCCGCTGAGATCGTTAAGGATAGATAGTATTAGATAGTAAATGTTATACTTGGCCGCTTTCTTGAATAAAGTTCTTTTTTTACCGCGAGTATTTACTTTTATTAATCCTTTCCGCGCAATAATTCGAATCCCACAAAACACCCACAAAAGAAAAAGAAAGGTATATATACATACACAGCAAATTAGCTCAATCGAACCCTAGAAGAAATAGTGAAAAAAGAAAAAAAAAAAAAAAAAGAACTGCCATCCAAACAGCGAGCTAGAAACGTTTCCCACAGAGTGTGTATGGGTATAATAATAATAATGGTACACGATGCTAGACATTAGTAGACCCGCCTCAAAAGTTGAGCCAGTCCTCAAAATACACGCAATTGCTCGCACTGACCGGCCCGCCCTCCCTGCAAAGCGAGAAAACCGGGCACCTCCCACAAGGACTCTCTGTAAACCCATTAATACTCTCGGGCTTCCTGACCGCTCTATATGCCGTCCCGCCCACAACCCTCTCAATCTTGCCATCATATACCAACACATCAAGCAGATTCCTGATATCAGCCTCTGCCAGATCTACCTCTGTGAGGTTGCTGCTCTTGACCCAGCGGTAGATCTCGTTCTGCGAGGGATAACCAGTGTAACCCGGTGGGAAAGAGGCGATGCTGCTGCCGCGCACAATCCGCGGGAAAGACTTGGAGGTGATGAACTTTGTGATTGCCGTCAGGAGCTCGTTGATAAACTCGTTATCGAGCTCGGCATCGGTGAACCAGGGCCCACCGGTCACGTCGATGGACGGCGTGAGCTCATAGAGCATGTAGATTTTACGGGCCGGGTACTAGTGGGGGGACGGGTGTCAGCCAGTGAGATTGCAGGTGGGCGGGACGTAGGTGTTATAGGTGGATGGGGAATATGCTATCTGTCTATGCAACATACTTAAGTGGAGAAATTGAAAGAGAAACTCGTTTCGAGTTCCAAGACACGTAGTCTTGCGTTTCAATGGCAGCTCATAGCATAATGGTAGCGGTGGCAGTGGGTGGTGCTTGCTCAAGTCAAGTTCCAGGGAAGGTTAGAGCGCGCACTCAGAAGCTTACCTTTACAGACTTGATCGCCTTCACAAAGCGCTTTCCCTCAAGGCCCTTGAGAGCTTTGTTCATGGTGGTTGTGTGCATGTTCGTCTTTGCCTTGAGTGTCTTGGTCCAGATGCCCTCTCTGGCCGCTTCCTGGATATATCCGTACAAAATCTCCTCATCGCCCGACATGTTCTTGACCCTACACCGCGCCACCACCACCGTCAGCGACGGAGTAACTCAAGAGATCCACCAGGAAGGAACTTACTTGTCCGCATAGTCCCTCGCCGCTGCCTTGAACAGCGTCTGGTTGCCCTGCGTCATGGCGCTGAGGGAGCGGGTGCGCAGGAGCTCATTGAGCACACGCTGCGTCACCTCAAGATTGCTCTTTCCCGGGACCATCTCCTGGAGTTGCGAGATGGAGAAGAGAAAGCCAGTGGGCGCTTGGAGACATTGTTCGTAGACGGAAGCGGCGAGCGTGTCGATAGTGCTCTGGGGGACTTGAGCGGCCATTGCTGAGGTTGTGATTTTTGGAATTAGAGAATGAGTGGAGAGTTTTTGCGGACGGTGTAGGGGTGACTCGGGCTTTTGAGGTTTCCTGTGACGCAGAGAGAAAGAACTGAAACGCCGAGTCTGCAAAATGTTCAACAGGCAGGGTAACCCATTTGCATGTGACAGGGGCCCGATAACGATAAGGCTTCCCTGTCCAGATTCTCCTAGGTGCAGTAGGACCAATGATAGATACGGATATTCGTTAGTATATAGGTGCCTTGTCCTGCTCTAATATTTTTATCTTTATATTATTGATTGTAGCTACTTAAAATGGTTTGAGGGAGTGTGAAAACGTAGCTGGAATTCCGAAAATGGGTGAGGAGTGTGGGGTGAGCAACGATAACCAGAGAAGGGCTTGTCGACTTAAATGAGCCAAAGGGAAAGAAGAGGGTAAGAGCGAAGAAAGAGAAGAAATACAGGAGAGATTGTAAGCTGGAGGACACGGAAGCAGTCGTGTTAGCTCCACAAGCGGTATTCCGCAAAGTCATTGACTGACCTAAGCCCTTTTTTCTGCGTGCCCGTCTATTGCGACGAGTGATCATCTATGATTCAACGCAACACCGACATAACAGGTACATAACAAAATGATGTATTACCTGACAGACCTTGTGTTAAAACTATTTTTCCGACGACACTCCCCTCCCAGATCAGCTCCGACATACGACTTTCCTTTTCCGCCGGAAAAGAATCGCTTTTCCGGTGAAGCTTTTATCTCAACATGGAGCACCCATGGCCGTTAAACACAGTGTGTGGGTAGAGTCATCAATACACCGATGGATTAGTAGGCTTATAGGATCTGGGGAATAACTATATAATATGCAAGTTACAGTACTCAATTGATTCTTCTCGTGACCCACGGTTGGTTAGGATTTCTTTCTCTGCAGATAGTTTTTTTTTATAGATATTACATATTGTAGACTCACTTTGCCCTCACTCCCTTAAGTATTACTTCCCGGCCTTTGACAGTTGTGTGGGCGAGCGTAGTCTAGTGGTAGACGGCCTCGTCTTGCTACACCGGGTGGGTTGAGTCCCCATGACCATCAGTGGGTCATGGGTTCAACTCCGGGGGTGGGAGTGATACTGTGCGGTACATATCATGTAACGAGGAGTGGAGTCCGATATACCGGAAGTTGATCTCAGATCCTTTCGCGAACTAGGACCCATGGCCCGTGAGCGTGAGGGGTGTATGGCTAGAGTATCACTTTTTGTGTATTTCTTTTTTTTTTTTTGAGGGGCCTGAGGGCCTTTCTTAGTGGGGTATGTATGTGTGATATCGATCAGGGCTCTCTCTGGCCGGCCTACAATCGCAGATTGAACTACATGTATCTTAGCTTCTCACTCAATCTTTGGCCAATTAGCCTTCCCAATGGTCAGGGCCGGATGTAGGATTAGGCCGGTTCAGCGAAACTTTTTCAGACCATATTCTTTTATAGTATAATAGATATATGGCTTTGCAGCTCCGCGAATCTACTCAAGTGACTAAAAAGAATGAAGACCTCCGTAGTTGATGGATGCTGCGCTGCAAGTGATACTTGAGCTTAGCGGTGTGCCGAGATGAAGCAGGACCCCTAACCCTTTGATTTAACACATTCATCAACGACTTTATGATATGATACACTTCGAATTGATTCTATTCCCCGTAGAGACTGTAGCGTTTACCTGGTGCCGAACTGGGGATTGGTTGCTCAGACAGACGTAGCAACTACATGTAGCTCGAGGTTCAGTCGCTTGTGGCACTGTAGTATAACACGATAGAACTCCGCAGGTAACAAGTTGCGGATCATGAAAGATAATTTACTCTTTTTTTGGGGGGGAGGGGAATTTAAGGGCAGCTGGTTATCCCAAGGCCAGAGATTATGATTAAGCATAAAAGCTGATGTCAACATTCACCTGCTCTACATCTCACAAGCATTAAGCCCATACTCCAAATCCGTGCATTAAAATCATTACCTACACCAAAAACGTCCAACTACTCGGAAACACAAACTCCTCCTCAAAGATCCTCCGCACCTGCTCTAATACAAACCTCTCCACCTTGCCCACATTCTTCAACACCTGCTTCCCCCTCCCCTTCTCCCCAATCTCGCTCTCC
Source organism: Morchella sextelata (assembly GCF_020137385.1). Lineage (NCBI taxonomy): Eukaryota > Fungi > Ascomycota > Pezizomycetes > Pezizales > Morchellaceae > Morchella > Morchella sextelata. Next base: position 672,321 of record NW_025408616.1, read on the forward strand.
ACCTTGATCTCCTTCAACAGACTCCCACTGCCCCCGCCCCCTGCCCCGCCCTCGCCACCGCCTCGCTCCTCATCCAGAAAACAGAAATGCGCCCGCCGCCTGATATACGCCAGACACGCCAACCCGTCGAACCGACACCCCGTCACAACAAGCCGTACCGGCAGCGCCGCAAACGCGCTCACCGGATACTCCAGCAGCAGCTCTGCCGTTAGCTCCAGTCTCACATCACCCGCATATCGCACGCGCGATATAATCTGCGTGTCCTCATCCCGCGGCTCACGTAGCCTCGGCATTATCGACGGCGCCGAGGACCTTTGCAGCGGCGAGTCAGACGCAGCTGCCTGCGGCAGCGGCGGCGGCGTGGTCGGGTCGCGCTCGTGGTCGGCCGAGTCGGCGGTGGACGGCGGCGAGGGGACAGAGCCCGTCGATGCTGCTGTTGAAGCGCGCGCGGGAATGACCGAAGGCGGGGGCGAGACGAACGCAGAGAGTGTGGGGGTGCTGGTGCCGCCCGCGGTAGTGAACCCCGTCGACAGTGCGGAGTGGAAGTAGTGAAGATTTGAGTTGCTGCCCGCGCGGTTAAACAGCGGCGTCGATACGCCCGTCACACCCACGCGCCCAGGGAAGGTGTCTGGGATGCCCGGGGAGAAGGCGCCGCGGAAGCCCGCGATTGCGCCGGGCCCGCTGGCGCGGCCGCCGTCGAGCGAGTATGGCGGCGGCTGGACGCTCGGTGTGCTGGGGGCGCTGCCAGAGTCGTCGTTGCGCCGCTCCCGGCGGCGGCGCTCGCGTTCGAGCTTGAGGGAGTAGGCGGCGTCGTCTTCCGGGTCCGAGTCGGTCTCGGCGTAGTCGTCCTCGTCCTCCTCGTAGAACTCGGGGTAGGGGTCGCAGATCTCCTTGATCTCGATGTCGGGCGGGATTGTGCCGAAGGTGAAGGAGTGCACGTGGACGGACTTGATGAATTTGGGGAAGGGGATGGTCTGGAACTTTGTGTGGACGAAGTCGCGGACTCGTTCGGCGTAGCGGGCGCCGTCGGGGCCGGAGGTGAGGGTTTCCCAGTTGAGGTCTATGGACATTGTGTGCGGTGGCTGGAGGGAGGTGAGTGGGGGTACTCTCTCTGTATCGATTGGATCTCTCTCTCTCTCTCTCTCTCTCTCTCTGGCTTGACGGGAAAGGAACTGGGTGTTTGCGGGTATCTCTCTGCTTGCTTGAAGTGTCTATGCCGTGGAGGAGGTGAGTATCTCTCTCTCTCTCTCTCTCTCTTCTGCCCGGGGGGGTGGTTGTCTGTCTGGAAGCGTCGATTCTTCTTTCTCCAACACCTGCTTGGTGGGATGTGGGATGTGAGCTGTCAGTGTGTGTCTGTCTGTATCTGTGAGTCTGTGAGTGCCGATTGCCTGTGTCTGCGTCTGCGTCTTTCCGCGCTGTGCTGTGTTGCGCTGTCTCCAATCCCGGGCAGACGTCTCTCCTCTCTTAGCGTCTGTCGGTTTGAGCGTCATGCGGTTGTGTTTGCAATGCTTGGCCACGCATGCTAGCCGCCGATCGCATGTGCAACCCGCGCGGGTGCTGGTGTGGTGTGGTGTAGTAATACATGTAGTTGCCTTGGTCAATTGCGCAGTGGCCGGGGAGTTGACTCTCTCCCGTATGCTCTACTACATTGCATGTGTGATGCTTTTCTACCACTTGGATTCTGATGATTGATCAATGGATATTCTAAAAAGGACAAGAGTTTACCAAGACGACATTACAAGCATTCGCTGCGCTCTCTCTCTCCAAGTTACAAGCTAGTCAAAACAACAACCACCCCCACACCACATCAGCCCAAGAAAGGTCTACAGAACCACAAACCACCCAGTCCCCTCCACCCCTCTACCCCTCTACCCTACACCCCCTACACCACCTCCTCCACAAACATATCCCTCATCAGCGCGTCCTCACAGCTGTCCAGGTCCGGCGGCTTCATCCCATACGTCCCCTCATACACAAAGATGCTCAAATTATTAAAGAACGGCCTCAATATCTCCGTCTTTACATCCGCGCCGTTCCTCTCAAACTCCCTGACCCTCTCCCCCGTCAGCCACGGCCTCCTCCTGTTCCCCACCGCCGTATCGCTCTGCAGCGACAACGACGGCAGCTCGTTCGCCACCTGGTCCACGAGCGCGGCGGGCACCCAGCCGCTGGGGCGGTACACGGCCTCGATGGTGTCCGTGACAAAGAGCCATTCGTGGAGCTGGAACTCGTCGGGCGCGATGACGAGCAGCGTGTCGAGGAGCTTACAGGCCTGCAGGATTGTAGCGTCGGTGTAGGTGCCGTTGTTTTCGTCGTCGGGGAAGAGAGCGGAGAGGGCGGACTGCAGCTCGGTGTTGATGAGGGGCCAGAAGGAGGCGAGGTGCACGGGGGAGGTTCGGAGCGCGAGCGCGCGGAAGACCATGTATACCTCGCCCCTTGTTACCGATGACGGCGAGGTGACCGCGGTGGCGGAGAGGAGCTCGACGAGCTTCTCTTCGAGCTCTTTGAGGTTGATGACGAATGTGTCTTTTTCGGCGGCGAGAATGAGGAATGCGATGCGCCGGAGGTTCAGCTGCGTCTTTTTGTCGGCCTCTTGGCGGGCTGATGTGGCGCCTACTCCGAATAGTACGCCTGCGGTTGTGGGCGGGGTGATTCTTCCTAGTAGATCAACCATGCGTTCACGGTCACTGAGGAGATATTGCCTCACAAGAGGCACCCATCCTTCCTTCACTAGTGGTATCGACGAGGAGAAGAATTTTGCATCTAGCAGGGCATCAGAAAGCTCCTTCTTCCAGGCCTTCTGATTGTTTTGTAACCGCGTAAGTTGATACAAAAGATCCAATATCCCAGGGGATATATTCTGGGGAAATGCTTTTGACCTGAAGGTCGGCCCAATCACGCTTGTGGATATTGTGACCGACGCGGCGACAACCCGGTCATGCTCAACCAATACCTTGCGAAGCTCAGGAACGATCGTTGCTAGGATTGCCACGATATCATCCGGAGAAGCTCTTCCTCGACCAATCTTTTCGCTGTTGCCCTCATTGTCGACTTGTTTCTCCCCAGTGGAACCTGCAACAGGTGCTGGGGCTTCCAAGAGATTCTGCCCCATTGGTCGTGCAGTAAATGCAGCAGTCAAGAGTCGCAGAAACAAGTCCTAATTCAAATCGAAATCAGAAGAGCTTTTATGCAGGGGAAGGGGAGCACAGATGGGGGACCACATACTCCTAATTCCTTTCTCATTCTTTTCTGTTCTCCGAAATTCGTGTTGTCAACCTTCTCTCCCAATATCGCGGTAAAGCTCAGCAGACTCGGCAAGGTCTGCCTGTGGGGAAATGGGTTTGTCAGGACATCCCTCAAAAAGACCATGCAATCCGCCCAGATCTCGTCCATCGCATCATCCTCTAAACTTCGAGCGTACTCCACTAAAAATACAACCACCTCTAAATCGCTAAGTTCGGCAGTCAATGTAGACTTTCTATTCGGATCTAAAGCTCCTGGATTCGTCCTCGAGTAAATTGCGTTGAATATTGCTGGAATCGTATGTTTAGGCCTCGAGCCATCAAGAACATTAATAAGCTTGAAGATGCTCGCCATCTTCTTATTTCCAGTGTCAATTCCCACGGAATCCTTTGCGGGCCACAGCTCAATCAACGTTTCCAGACACTCCAGTGTTTCCGCTGCAAAAAGATGCTCCAAAATCCTTCTGGCACGGCCTCTCATTCGGACACTAGTGTATAACCAACTCTCCCTGCTCCCAGAGTCAAGCATTGCTTCGCTCTCTCCAGCACCAGAGTTGGCATCGCCCCAGCTCCAAATGGCGTAACAGCTCTTGACAGTGTCCTGGAAACATAAGAGCACAGTAAGGCGGTTGTTTGCAGCCGCGCTCCTGTTCTGCGGGCTTTCCACAGCGAAAACACCGCTAACCATGTTTCCGAAGAATCCACCCGTTGTCTGTGCATCAGGGCTTTTTGGACCCGCAACTTTGATCTCTTCTGTAAGAAGCTTATCATGAGCTGCTGCCAGAATCTGCTCTAGGCCATTGAGTAACGCCACTAAAGTTCCCTCGGGGCTCCTCGCCTTGGATGCTACACCACGATGCTCCGCTTCCTTGAACACTTGTTTGAGCGCCTCAAAGGTTTGCCTGATTTGCTCGCACAGACACTCCACCAGTGGTATTAGAATCTGAAATATTACATTCTCCAGCAATGGTAAACACTCAGTCAAGAAGTTAATCCAGCTATCCAGCACTGGCCTACCACTTGGGCTTGAAAATCCACCCACGAGACACCTAACTAGTTGCTGTGGGGGTTTGGCCTGAGGTGGTGGAGGATTTGCTTTTTCTGGGTCCTGTATAGACGTGACTGAACGGCCTCCCTTAATACTTCCGGAGTGCATCTTCAACTGGCCTAATTGACTCGTTGGCCGCATAAGAGATAGCTTCAAGGCCGCAAACAGAACATCAAGTAAAGAAACCTGTACAAAGGTGTCCTTGGTTTCTATTGCAGATATCAATCGAGCAGTAAGCATGTTCTCCAGCTCCAATTCTGCAAGTGGTTTTGCATAAACGCTAAGAAGTAAGCGGTGAAGCACTTTTAACGCCGTTCGGTGGAGCCGAGAGACACTTTGATTGCCATCTCTGTCATTCGCGTCACCATCAATAGCCCTAATTGCAACCTTCACAAAAAATGTTTGTAGAGGCATGTCTTCCTCTCCGTAACCATCTAACCAAGACATTAGATCTTAAGAATACGAAATAAGAAGATGAAAGTGGCTTGCTCACTTTCCGCCAAGGTTCTTAACCGTGTTTCATCGGTACCAATAGCTGATTCGGTTGCCAACGCTGCCATAACGCTAGGTGTCGAATATTGTAGAACATTTGATAAAGTTTGAAAATAGTATGTAGCCACTTCGAGATCGTGATTTTCACTGTAAACATGCCTCTTGAGCGGTGCGCCGTTCGCATCTCGTTGCCCGGGGTCTTTCAAGAAATCCAGTCCGAGAAGCTTCGAAACAAAAACGCTGAATAACCTGCCGTCCCAGAACTTCGTAAGTGACCGCAGTCCCCCCCCCCCCCCCCCAAAGATGATATTCAAATGATATACCTGTTTAGACTTCCTAAATTCTGTAGCCATCCCCTGGCAAACACAGCCATTTCCAAGCCGTCATCTACTAGTGAGTCCAGGAACAAAAATAGTGGTCTAGTCAAAACCATCTCAGGCCCACCCCCGCCTGTGTAGCCCATGCTATGTGTCCACAAAACCCCAAACTTCCGACCCTGCTCAGCGCTCCTGAAAGAATAAATACCCCCAACATCCCCTTCAGTCATAACGGTTGCAACAGCAGCTTCAATTCTTCTATCCCCAAGAACGTTCTGAAGATTCCACAGGGCCTTTACAGCTTCTACATGAAACTTTGGTGTATCTGGTGAAAGATAATCCCAGATATTTTTCACGATCGGTAGAATTAATGAGTCGATTGTCTGCGGTGAGAGATAACCCTTAACATACATAGCAGCTACCACATTAGCAATCCCCTGAAGGGCTGCAAAGGAAATGCCTTCTGAAGAAAGAGTTTTCAAGAAAGACTCGATGAAATGGGAGGATTCGTGTGATTCTGGAAACTTGGGCGTTTTCTGGATGACGTTGACTAAGAGCTGGCAGCGGACACCGACATCGGGTTCGTCCAAGGCAGTTTCTACGGCTATGGCCGTCTCCCGTAATATTAGCCGTCCAATTGTTTTCATAGAAAACGGTGGAGTAGATTCTGAATTGTTGTTTGTTTGTCCTTTTCTGTAGAACTTTTGGATTTTCTTCCGTATTTCCTCAATCTCTGTATCTTCATCTGATATCTCATCAGAGACTGTACTCTTAAAAGCTCGTTCAGGAATCAGCTGCCACAGCTCCTCTGTGATCTGAAATCCTCTTGCTTTCAGTCCTCTCCTTCCCGTGGCACTTGCCCTCAATTCAACTAGAACAGCCAATACTAGCAAAGGAGCGTGCACCAATACCATCTCTTCTTCGCTAACATTGAACGTTCTTATGACAAAACTTACACTCTCCAGCATTTCCTCTCCATCGCCTCCATTCTCAACAGAAAATGCCGATACGACTTTCTCTAGGATCTGCTCCCAAATAAGCGAAGCCTCGACTCCATCGAAAAACATCCTCGCACTCCTCAGAACCTCGACATAAACCTCCTTGCTGGGTGCAGATTTTTCATACTGCCGGACACTTTCGACAACTGGTAAGAAGAGCTTCGGAACTACCAAAGAACCAACCTCCCACCTGTCCATCAGCGACAGACATATCCTGTAAGGCTTTGCGCGTTCTGCCGCGCTAGTATCTTCCGCACAATCCAACATCTTGATCAATCCTCCAACAAGTGAATTGAGGCCATATTTATGTAAATAACCTTTGTCTCTTTGGTCCTGGCCGTCTGGCCCCAGAAACCACGCCCAAAGTCTTCGATTCAGGCCCATGTCCTTCCTTAACACTACTCCGGCTGCTAAAGTCACCAGTAACTCGAGATCAGGCTTGCTCACCCTCTCTTGGAGAATCCTACAAGAAAGAGGCAAAGATCCAACCAGCAAATCAAGGAATCCACGTTGAACTAATAGCTGCTCGTCACCTAATCCAGCACAGAATGCTCGTACCAGGAGGCCTGGCTCGGGGTTTACCAAAGCCTCTGCCTCACTACCTTTACCATCGTCCAAAGCTATGTCATGAGTGTCTTCCGGAGCTTCCATTTTCTTTGCCTCGTCTAGTGTCGGGAGTCTTCTACCCAAAAATGCTAACGCTCCCTGGCGCCTTCCTGGGCTAGTAATAGTAGCCAATAAAAAACACTGCCAAAAATAGGCATCATCCCCAACCCCATTCCTGATTCCATCCATTAAAGCCAGAGTTCTATCAAAGTATTCACCTCCTTCCTCATCTATTCCTGGAAGTAATGATAAAATAAGGCTCTTGAGCGCCGGACGTAATGAGGTGGAAAGTGGCAGGTAAAACCTTTCCAAAAGGGTGAGATAATGAGGCTTGAGAGTCAAAGATGCATAAGAAAGTACTGGTGTTAATCCAGGCGTCCATAAAGACAAATCTTGCGCCAATCCTTCGCGCCCGATCATGTTGAAGATGTACGAATAGACCTCGATTGTTTTTTGGTGAACTCCAGATGGTAATTGAGGGTTAAGACATTGAGCAAGTCGCTTTGCGATAAGATTCTTTGAGGGTATGAGTGGCAGCGAAGGATATGATTGTAACGCCTGTTATTTTCATCTATATTGTCAGTTTCCGGTTTTCAGAAACAAATGAATTTAATATATGTCTTCTGGAGGTAACCTTTAGTAGCCGCCCTAAAAATGATATGTAATCTGCCCATTCTTGTAAAGTATAGCTCTCAAATAACGAAAGTGCACGGTCGATATTTGCAGAATACCGTTTGTATTTCGGATCTTTCTTGGTAATATCTGTACCGAATTGGGCTTATTAGCTGTATACCTGTATTGCTAGCACTTATTTGCTAGAATACTAACCATCATCGTTCCGGAGCCGTGATCGTGGCTGTGGCGAAGAGCGGCCGGAGCTCAAGGGGGACGGTATTCGAGATCCGGGTTCAAGAGACATGGGGAAGCTTCAAGAGTATGCACCTAAGTATTCTGGTAGCTTCACCGACTTCAAGCGCATTACACGTGTGTATGACGTGTAGTCGTACAGGGTAACCAGAGATGTAGAGTTACCCTGCATTGCATAATATTATTGATCTTAATAAACGGAGAGAGAATATCATACAGCCGAGATGTTGATAGCAAATTGAATACGTATATTTTAAGATGACATCATGTTCGAAATCATATGGGTATCTAGGATTACATATAGTATCAGCTTGATACCTATCCTCAAATGAAGTTTTTTAGTCTACAATCCAGCTTGTAGAGGTCTCGAGTGAGAATTCATGAACAAGCCAAATTTCGAGAAGAAAAAAATGGCATGCACCCCTAAATTATCCAAACCTACAAAGATTCCAGACAAAAGTTTCGGTTGGTTGCTAACTCTGCAGATCATGGTACCAGGCTTTGGTTTGATTCAAGTATAGAATCGAACAAGTCCATCAAAGAATCCGGAATCCACAATTGCCGTTGTAAGCTCGAGATATCTTAGCGAGAAAAAGCTTTGAAGTGGGGAGCGAAGTAGGTGTGTCGCACTAGCGCCAAGACAACAAGAAAGAAGTGTGTACACAAATAATGCATCAACGCCTAGCAAGATTACTTTTGCCCTCTCCATCGAGCTGCACGTAAGACCCAAAGCTACCGAAATTTCACTAAACTATGGGAATCAGCCATATTATTCCATTCTACTTTTTATATAAAACAAAAGCCATTTAAAATCCACTAGCACCAGGCGCCTATACATAAATATATTAGTTAGGTTTATATCAAGGGAAGGTGGGGAATATCTCGCCTTCTCATCCTTTTTCAAGCTTAGAAGCATCTCCCGAAACCTTGACTTGTCGCTCTTTCCAGAACGGGCACCCTTTTCAGTCAAATCGACCAGCTTAGCAATTCTTTCCCAAGCGGTACCACCGGAAGTCATATTTTCACGGGAGTCCAAGAATTCCTGTGCTTCTTTGCTATTCATCGGACGAACAGTCAGTCTATGGCCAAGGAAAAAAAGTATATATTCTAGCATGGCACTTGACAAACCGGGTCTGCTCGATAGCTTTGTCGCGCTTGGAATTATAGTTCTCGTAGAAATCATCTACAGCGCCCTGGGCTTTCTCTATGGTTTCACGCTTGCGGGCCTCTGACTGCTCATCGCGGCGCTGGATCTCAAGAGTTTGGCGTTCGCGCCATTGTCTAAGTTTCGCTCGATTTAAATCAGTCGTTTTGTTCATCAAAGTAACGCAAGAGAGAGGAATAACCTAATGACTTCGGGTTCTTCTTCTGTCTCCATGGTCATCCCGGAATATGTGTTATGGCCAGGAAGGTACGGTTCGGATGTTCCAGTAATGACACCTCCGGGCCCAATCATCTTTATGAAAACTATCATTAGCTCATATGTGCCAAACAGCATAACAGAAGACTATGGGTCGCACCTCGTTATTATCGAATGTTGCCATGTCCGGAAAGTTCCTTGTAAACTGATTCGCAGGATCGGCTTCTCCACCACCAAGCAAATTGTCATCATCAGCAGTAGCGAAGTTTCTGGCTTCATCTCCTAGGAGTTTATTTTCGCGGCTAATGAAATCATCAGCGTCGTCGCCGAGACCCAGATCTATAGGGGTGGCTCCGGGCTGGCCAACAGGGGTTTCGTCGAAGTCTTCAAGGGCAGGGAAGTGAGACATATTTTAAGGATCCTGTGGGTGATGTCGAAAGTTTGGGTTGGGAAGGGGTATTGTGTTGAACGTAGGTGAATTGATGAAGTGAATGATTGTTTCCTAGGAGCTATCGTGTCGTTGGGTGGTGAGCACATGTAAGCTACCCGGTGTGGCGGTGGCTGCTGACAAAGACTACGTGGCTTGAACAATGATTAACTAGCATGTATCTCCTTCTGGATCGACTCGTTGATAGATCTTGAACCTCACTGATCCCATCCTCTCCAAACACGCAGCTACGTAATATCAACAACCACAACAGTATTCAAACGTGTGCGATTCGCTCTTGAACGCGCTTTACAGCTTTCTTTTCCAAGTTCTCACCCAGCGATACCTTTATTGGCCTCGGTGAATCAACATGTCCGAGTATGCAACCCCTGCCGACAGATGGGTGGGCCCATTGAGGTGCTTTTATTATAACTACTCTGACTTTCGTGCGCAGACAACCGAAACAGTACGGAGTTACGCCGCCCATCACTGTGGCTGGACCTACAGACAAAGAGATCGAGCGCAACCAGACACTTATCGAAGAACTTAAAAAGCAGGACAGTTTCGAGAGCCAAGAAGAGAGCGCGAAAAGGTACGTTAAAAGCGCGCCTGCCAGCCCGAGATTTACGTCTAGCTAAACACAAATATAGAACGCAAGTTTTGGTTGCACTTCAGTCATTAACCGAAAATTTTGTGAGGAAAGTATGCGTCGGGAAGGGCATGCCGGAGCATATCGTGAAGAATTCTGGTGGAAAGATTTTTACTTATGGGAGTTACCGTTTGGGGGTATATGGGCCAGGTAACTCCTTTCAAGTTCCGGGGTTATTCTTTTATACACATTTTGAATGTCATTAATCCTGTTGCTTTAATACAGGATCTGATATTGACACACTTCTTGTTACGCCTGCCCATATCAGCCGACATGACTTCTTCACCACTCTGCCGCCTATGCTGCAGGAGCTGAATCCGCCGCCAGAAGACCTCTCAATAGTCCCCGATGCCTATGTCCCCATCATCAAATTCGAACTCCAGGGGATCTCAATAGATCTAATTTTTGCCCGCCTGCCAAACATCAATTCAGTACCGCGGGATATGGTTTTGAATGACAAGGAGCTCCTGAGAGGATGTGACGAAGTTAATTTGCGCTGTCTGAACGGATGCAGAGTTACCGATGAAATTCTTGCTTTGGTGCCTAAAACAGGAGTGTTTAAAATGGCTTTAAGAGCTATTAAGCTGTGGGCGAAAAGTGAGATTCTTCCTTTACCATAAAAAGAATACATCTAATTATGTACAGGACGTGCCATCTATGGCAATGTGATTGGCTTCCCCGGGGGTGTTGCTTGGGCAATGTTGGTCGCCAGAATCTGTCAGCTTTATCCGATGGCCGTCAGCTCAGTCATTATAAGTAAATTCTTCAAGATCATGGGCAGCTGGACCTGGCCGCAACCTGTTCTTTTGAAAGGTATTGAAGATGGACCTTTGAATGTGCGAGTATGGAATCCAAAGGTATGCCTATCTCTTCTCTAGAAAAGTGCGCAGTCTTTAAGTAGTGTGCTACTAGATCTACGCTTCAGACCGTAGTCATCTGATGCCTATCATTACACCTGCGTATCCTAGCATGTGCGCGACACATAATATCACTAAATCCACTAAAACGATCATAATACGCGAGATGGCCAGGGCAAATGAAGTCGTAAATAGGATCATGGTAGGTACTGCTAGCTGGGACAGCCTATTCGAACGTCATAGTTTTTTCACCAATGGCTATCGTTACTATTTGAGCGTCATCGCCTCGGCTAAGGGCAAAGAGCAACTGCTAGGATGGTATGATACAACTAAAAGTCTTTCTAAAAACACGAATTAATCTTAGGCAGGTCCGGACTTGTGGAATCCAAACTACGTCATCTTGTGATGAAACTTGAACAGATTGAAACAATCAAACTTGCCCATCCATTCAATAGAGGATTTGACAAAGTTCACTTCTGTGCCACTGAAGAGGAAGCAATTAGTGTTGCTCACGGAGAAATCCGGAGCGTGGGAATCCATGATGGTGTAAAGACGGCCGAGACTGACCTCAAGGACCAAAATGGGGATAGCGAGTCAAAGGAAGAAGACGATTCAAAAGTAAAGGTCTACACAACTACTTACTACATCGGCCTAGAAATCAACAGTGGTAAGTCTATATTTATAGAAATTACTATTTGCAGGGGGCAGTACTCATTTCTTGCAGAAATTTCTAAGCAGATCGATATCTCTTGGGCTAGTCAGGAATTTTACGACATGTGCAAGAGCTCGGAGCACTACAATGTTGAGGAACAGAGTATCAGTATTGCCTTGACACGCAAGTAAGTGCACAACTATCTTCTTGTGTAATAATATTAAATATTTGATGACCGATGCTAATTAAATTCACTGTGTAGCTATGAGTTGCCTGATGATGTCTTCCAAGCTGGAGATACGAAACCCGTGAAGCAAACTAAAAAGAAGATGATGAAGAAGAAAGTCAACACTGTGGCTAATGGCAACGGAAAGAAAAGAAATGCCGACGAGGTACGTATGAACCGGCTAAAATATTGTGTTTGCTTTTGCCTTTCCGCGAGAAAGGGGAGGAGAAAGAAAAGAAAATATCACGGGGGTAGAAAGGCGTCGGCTTTGAGCTTAGCGAAGGCGGTCATATTAAAATGAGGCTCTACGGGACAAAAGCTACCGAAGCTACGAAATCCTTGTCAGAATCCAAAGACTATTACGCTGAAAATATCGCGCAAGAACTCCTCCCCTAACGCGGATGAAATGACAAATGGCGGCACTGGTTTTATGATAGGATTTGCTAAGCTTCTTCGCCGCATATCTAGGAATCGATTGGCCACGACGGAAAAAGGCAACAATTACAGCACCAGCAAACTGTCGTACAAGCTTAATGCTTGTTGGTTAATATCGTGCGAGATTCCTCACCCCGTCGTTCTTTTGATTTTCCTTTTTTCAATACCCACATTTCTCACATCCTTTCACATTCTTGGGGGGCTGTATTGTATTGCCTTTGCACGGTACTTCTAAAGGCGGTTTTGCATGGTTGGGATTTCCTGCATGGTGGCTTAGTTTGCCCACGACAATGCCGCTCGTGGACATATAGGTTCTGATTATTCGGCATTGCTGTTCAGTGACACATTAGGCTGTGGATATCCTCGATAACCATATCATTTTCTTTCATTTCCCCTCTTATACCTTTATTCTGTTTCCCGGGATCACTACTTGGTGTTTGGACAGTTCCATCATCATCAACGGCACACCACCCAAACTTCTACCAATACAGGTGCTGTTTTGAGTCATGCAATATAACCTTCCTTTGGATTCATCGTAGATTCTGGAACGTTTCTCAAAACAAAATCGTTTTTGGTTGGAGCAGTGCACAATTATTGATGCCTGCGATCTTGGATTTTCCATTCCTCGCGATCGGGTTTCCATCGCTCTTTCGAATCCTGGTAAGGCAGCTAACAAGATCATAACTTCACCATTCCTATCAAAAAAAATTCACATGAGCAACACCAGCTACAAAATCTTGAACTTTTCATTGTTTTTTCTTTCTTTTTATTTTTTTATTTTTGAGAAATACCCTTCGTTTTCAACTCGCCACTTCTCATACCACGGGGAGAGTGCAGGCAATACACCCAAGAGCATCCAAGAGGGCAGCATTTCTAAACTCCACGACCTCTGGGCATTGATTGCTGGAAGGATATACCATGCTTTTATATAGGCGGAGGGTCAATTGGAAGCAACTAACAGTCTCCCATGACATTATTGGGGGGAGATGGGTGGGAGTGTTGCTTGCAATCACTCTATATTTAGTCGTACTTCATTGTTTGTCAGACGCGTTGTATTATCCAGTTTTTGTGCTGGAACTTTTTTTCTCTTTCTTTCTCTTTGTTGTATGACTTTAATCACAACTTTTTTTTCGTTTTCTGTTTGGGTGTCTGGTGAAAGAAGTCATCACTTTATAATTACCGGGAACACTATGGGGATTATGTTTTGCTTTTGACATACTCTAGACAACATGCTGTAAATTAGCACCATTAGTCTAGTATTATAGCATGAGGTAGAAGCATTCGAGAACGTCACATCCTACCACTTGCACAAAGTAGATGCTACGTCCAGGAACACGATGCCATGCGAAAGGCAAAAGAGTGTTGCCAGATTAGACCCCTCTAGCTGCAGATTAGGCACCCAGGATTTGGCCCAATAGTTGGATATCAAATCTTTTCTCCGCTGAAGGGTTTATGATTAAGCACCAAACTGAAATCCTCTCAAGGGCATTTCATCTAGAGAATTTAAAAATCCCACCGGAATAACTTTTTTATCACTACTCTCATCGGTATTTGTCAAAGATGCGGAGAGGCTTTGTTAGATGGCCACAGGCGCTTGTCTGTCATGGAAATTTGAAAATCTGTCACGAAAGGCCACCGGAGTTGTGAAAAGCGGAATTAGGCCCCTCGGAATAATTCCCGGGCCCATCCCACGTGTGCATGGAATCTTGTTGGGATTTGCTTTTTATTCCGCGTGGGGCTTTCGAGCATTTATCCGGTTCATGAAAGATCACTCGATTCAAATAATATAATTTTATAGGTTAAATACAATGTTTCAAAGTATTTTTGTACATACTTTGATAGAAATTAATTTCTTTAATACCGGACTGGTTGAATTCACTCAACTAGGGTATAGGGTTGACATCCTTGCCTAGTTTAAACGCGGGTAGCGTAAACTCCCCTCAATTCGAATTTTACCGGTAGTGGGGCTTGTTCCCATTTGTACCGCACCAGATTCCGCAACCCCTCTGTTTTATCTTGCCCGACGCATCTCATTCTGCTCGACCTCAGCGGATACCTTTGATATACTTTTGAGATACCCAGCTTATACCCATTTTTTTTCACGATGTCTTACGGAGAGCTCGACAATCTTTGCATCAACACGATTCGTGTTTTGTCTGTAAGTTGATACTTTATTGTAATTGTTTTACCCCACCTTAGCCCTCTAATACAATGTTTATACTGTGTTTGGCTTGAAACAAACTCCATGAACAAAACTTCTCAAGTAGAAAAATCAACGACCAATTCCAGGATACTAATAATTACGTTTGAATAGGCCGATGCTGTTGCAAACGCAAACTCAGGGCACCCTGGTGCTCCTATGGGAATGGCACCGGTTTCTCATGTTCTTTTCAATAGGTTCATGAGATTCAACCCTAAGAACCCTGACTGGATTAACAGAGACCGATTTGTCCTTTCGTAAGTTCTCCTTGTACACAGTTCCTCCGATGTTTTACGCGGTTACTGGTTCCTTTTATTTATTTTTATTATTTTGTGTGGTTCTTTTTGAGTTCTCTTAAGGTACTTAATGGTGCTGACTTAATATATGCAATAAAGAAACGGTCACGGGTGCATGCTCCAGTACTCATTGTTGCACTTATTCGGATATGCCCTTTCTTTGGACGATTTGAAGCAGTTCCGTCAAGTTGGATCCAAGACCCCCGGTCACCCCGAAGCTGTAAGATATCCTTCGGGTAACTCAAAAGGTTGAAAACAATTAGTAATGTCAATAGGCCGATACCCCCGGTATTGAAGTTACCACTGGTCCTCTTGGTCAAGGTTTCGCCAATGCTGTAGGTCTTGCCATCGCCCAGGCACACACTGCTGCTATCTACAACAAGCCTGGGTATGACTTGATTGACAACTACACATACATGTTCTTCGGAGACGGATGTCTCATGGAGGGTATTGCTGCTGAGGCTGCCTCTACCGCCGGTCACCTGCAGTTGGGTAACTTGATTGGTATCTATGATGATAACCATATCTCTATTGTACGGGGCTTCTCCCGATTAAAAGAAAACTTATAGATCTTACTAAAAATTCGTTTAGGATGGTAACACCAACTGTGCATTCACTGAGGATGTCTTGAAGCGATTCGAGTCATACGGTTGGCACTGTATCCATGTCACTGACGGTGACAATGACCTTGCCGCAATCGATGCCGCTATTGCTGAGGCGAAGACTGTCAAGGACAAGCCCACAATTATCAAGCTTACTACCACTATTGGTTATGGATCTAAGCTCCAGGGAACTCACGAGGTCCATGGATCTCCCCTCAAAGCCGATGATATCAAGAGCATCAAGGAGAAGTTTGGATTTGACCCCGAAAAGAAGTTTGATGTTCCATCAACAGTGTACGAGCACTATGGCGAGACCGCCGCAAAGGGTGCCGCTGCTGAGGAGGAGTGGAACCAACTTTTTGCTAAGTACCAGAAGGAGTACCCAGAGGAGGGTAAGGATCTTGCTAGGCGATTGGCTGGTAAACTTCCTGAAGGATGGGAGAAGGCCCTACCTACGTATATGTCCCGCTCTTGTGAAAGCCCAAGCCTATGATTCTAACTTTACATTAGATACAAATCTACTGACCCTGCCATTGCTTCTCGCAAACTCTCTGAGACTATCCTTCAGAAACTCTACCCTATCATTCCTGAGTTGGTCGGTGGTTCCGCAGATTTGACTGGCTCAAACCTGACTCGTGCCAAAGAGGCTGTTGACTTCCAACCTCCCTCTACTGGTCTCGGTGACTGGTCTGGACGCTACATCCGCTATGGTGTCCGTGAGCACGGTATGGCTGCTATTATGAACGGTCTTGCCGCTTATGGAACCATTATTCCTTACGGTGGAACCTTCTTGAACTTTGTTTCCTACGCCGCTGGTGCTTTAAGGCTGTCTGCCCTGTCTCACCACCGTGTCATCTACGTCTCAACCCATGACTCGTAAGTTCAATTGAATCTCTTACCGCTGGGTTTGAAGCTAATAAGGTCATAGCATCGGACTTGGAGAAGATGGTCCCACTCACCAGCCTATCGAGACTCTTGCCCATTTCCGTGCCCTACCTAACTGCATGGTCTGGCGCCCAGCTGATGGTAACGAGACCTCGGCCGCTTATTACATTGCTTTGACCTCGAAGCACACCCCCTCCGTTATCGCTTTGTCCAGGCAGAACCTTCCTCAGCTTGAAAACTCCACCATTGAGCGTGCCATCAAGGGAGGGTACGTCGCTGTCGAGTCCGAGGGTGCCCAGGTTACTTTGATCTCTACTGGTTCTGAGGTTGGTATCTGTATCGACGCTGTCAAGTACTTGAAGGAGAAACACAATGTTGTCGCCCGTGTTGTCTCCCTTCCTTGTTGGGAGGTTTTCGATGCCCAGTCAAAGGAGTACAAGCTTTCCGTCCTTCCCGATGGAATCCCTATCTTGTCTGTTGAAGTGATGACCACTCTTGTAAGAATTCTTCATACCTCCTGGTGGGATATCAATTAACACGTAAAACAGGGATGGGAGAAGTACTCTCACGAGCAGTTCGGTCTCAACCGCTTCGGTGCTTCCGGACCTTACAAGGACGTGTACGCTAAATTCGAATTCACTCCCGAGGGAATCTCCAAGCGTGCTATTGCAACCATCGAATTCTGGAAGGAGGTCACCCCCATCAGGAGCCCTATCAACAGGGCTTTTGCTCAACTTATCTAAGGGCAGGAAGGGAGTTTAGGGGTTCTCGATTTGGAAAAAAAATTGACATGTAAAACATAAAAAATAGTTTCTTAGTTTCATTTTTAAACTTTATTCATATAACCAGGGTAGATCTCTGTCTAGAAAAAAACTTTTCAAGTCCTACGTAGTTGGCGTTTACATAGGATCGGTCTTGAGTGGCCAACATCATTGATTATCACTCGTGAAGGTTCATGACGCTAAGGCTCTAGTTAAACCAATCGGAGATTTCTGATAAAACTTTAAGGACCTCATCGAAGTAGCGTCAAATGCAGATAAACAAATTTGAATCTTTGAGAAGGATATGTACCTAAGTAGAGTATATGTAATTTCTTTTTTAGACTACATGCATGTTCTGTCCTGTCGCAGAAAAATTCGAATAGCGGGGTGAAGTATCAGCCTCAGATGGCGGTCACCGCCACTACATCGACTGCATATCCTGAATGAGGCTAAACCCCACCACTATGCCAAGATTTCGTGTAGAGCCTCAATAAATTTTGTTCATCTGACACCTCCGAAATACAAACCAACGAGGTCCAAACATCAGTAACGGAGCGTTGCTACGATGTCGTCGAGCAAGCCAAAAGCGTCGGGCTCGAAGAAGGGCGGGACTCAGTCAAAGAGAAATCATTCGGTATGTTCTTAGTGTCCTAGCTAATCAGAAGTTTACTGACTGCTTCGCGCAAAAGTTCCAATCATTCACGCAAAAAATTGCGAATTTGTAAAACCACACCTCAAAGTCAATCCAATCGGTTCAATTGGAGAAATAACTGATAATTTGCTTCTTCTTAGAAAAATCGATCCCGTTCGACGAATACGCCGCCATGTTGATGACGAAGAAACGGAAAAGTCCTTCTTCCACAGCTCTCTAGAATCATGGGTAGATCGCAATTTCTCATCCACTTTCACCGAGTTCTCCCGAGAGGCCGTCCCACTCTCCGAATCACTTCCACATATTCTACATTATAAGGACGAGTTGTTCGAGCTGCTTGTCAAATATATCGATCGCAGAGACGTCCTGGCACTCGAACCGCTCTTAAGCCTGCTCTCTCAATTCGCACACGACCTGGGCGCAACATTCGAGCCTTATTTTGCGCGCTCTGTCACGTTATTGGGCAGCCTAGTTGCGAAGCACGCGGATGTATCTACTATTGAATGGACCTTTAACTGTCTCGCTTACTTGCTCAAGTATCTGTCGAGGCTACTAGTACCGGATCTGAGGCCGCTATTTGACATTCTTGCGCCACTTCTAGGAAGGGAGCAACAGAAGACCTTTATCACGAGGTTTGCAGCAGAGGCACTGAGTTTCCTGCTTAGGAAGGCGAAAGAAGAGCCGTTGCGATTGATCATCCGACATGTATTTGAGGATCTGATTAAGTGTGGTGGAAATCATGGAGCGAAGGGTTACAGACAAGGTCTCATGAATATGTTTCAAGAGTCTTGTATAGTATGTTAATCCTCGCCACTTTATTTTGGATAGTTCTCGGTTTCTAATGAGTTTCTAGAGTGTGGATCGAACACTCCATTCGAAAGGGCCGCAAATACTCCGAACAATGCTCGATATCTCGTTGGAGCTCTCAGACACATCTGGACCTTGCTTCAGTGTTTGCGAAGGCGTGTTAATCTCATTGATGCATCATACCACTCCAGAGACTTTCCAACCCGCACTGACCGTTGTTTACGAATTTCTCGCCGAATTACTCGATGCGGATTCGGTAACTCCTAAAAGGGTTAGAATGGCGGCCACATTGTTATATACAGTAGTTACAGTGAGGAAGGGTTGTAGGATAATGGACTGGCAAAAGACTGCTATAGCCGCTGCCTATATTTTAGAGGTTGGAACTTCATTGGAAGAGGAGGAGCAAGCAGAAGAATTGAGGGAAGCTGTATGGGAGGCGCTGAAGGCTTCTGCCATGATCTTACAGCAAGCTGATTTAGAGATTGTAATATCGAGATGCGGAAAAGTCGTAGATAAGGCGAGGGACTTTCAGAAGGGGATTCTATTCTTGCCGTTTTGCGGCTTTTTCTCCGCTATGGGTTCAGAACGGTTCAAGATTTTCTTATTACCATATTTCCAAAGGTAATGCCATCCATTCCTTTGCTTAGTGCATACCAGGCACTGATGAGTTTGTACTAGATTTATTTTATCGCAATGGAATTCTCACTCCTCTGCCCTCTCCCTCCTAATTCCTAGACTCTCAACAACAGGTTCCCTCACACCCTCTAAAGACCAAGAGGTTTCTGCTCCTGATATCCTCGGACCAAAATCGCCCCTCACAATAGCAGCCCAAACTGCGATCCGGAACTTCGACAATGCCATTGAATCATCAGATATTCTTGACAGTAAGAGCCCAGAAGTAATTAACATGTGGAAATATCTGGATGTGCTTCTGTCACTCCCACATACCATACCGGCAGACTTAATCGAGAGCCTTGGACTTCTTCTACAAAAGATTCTTCCTATGGAAAGAAGTGTTACACTTACCCCGTTGATCGGAAAGGCACTGAGCATATATTCTCGCGGCAAGGGAACAAAGACAAAATCACTTGTGGAAAATACTTGTAAAGCCTTCCCGAAGCTGGGTGATAACATGACTTTTCTACAAGGAGTTGTCGATTTTGCATTGGTATCCACTTTCAAAGAATTTATTGACGAGGAATATATCAAGGAAATGGTGACAAAGTTGATAACTAATCTTCTACTACCTAGCCATGAGGTTCGCACATCTTCATTGCGTTGTCTAGAGATACTTTATGCGTACAAGAATCCTACATCTCAAGTGTCGGAGATTATAAACACAGCAAAGTTAATTGAGGACACACCTCTCGCAATAAACAATGCCCGCACCATCTCAATGTACATCCGCCGGCTCGGGATTGAATATCCATCTGTTCCAAAGGATTCGTGGGCGAGGAGAATCGTACCCTACTATTGTTTTGGGCTTCTCACACTTCATTTCGCGCCCGCGTGGGATGACTCGGCGCTTGTTTTGGCAAAGGTTGCTGAGATTGAAGAGGAACTTGTAGCGCAGTTGGCGTTTTCGTGGCTTTCTTTGAAGAGCGAAGGGGAGGATACGAAGCCAGAGGCTCATGTGGCATCAAATCCATGGACAAGCTATGAGTGTAGTAACATGAGAGTAGTGGAGGAGGATTCTAAGAGATGTATGACTGAAAATATAGATGCTAGTATTATACTTGCTTCTGCGTTTGAAAAAGTAAGATTTATTCAGTGTTATTTTTGATTATTGTTAAACTAACTGTGGACAGGAACTTCATATGGCCCCTCTGTCTGCAGTTACAGCTCGAACTCAGGCTCTGAAGGTTCTCTGCGAAATTCCTAGAATCGCCGAAAAGAGGGGCCGACAGCTAGTTCCGATGTTCTTGGAATGGACACGAATGGATGACGAAGACGTAGCAGAGGAAGAGGAAGTCCCGGGAGAGAAACTTTCAATGAAATGGTCGCGGAAAGACCGAGCTGCTATGCTTAAACTTTTCGCCAAATTCGTCAACCCACGTTCCCTCTTCAAATCCGAGCTAGTGTATTCCGCACTCCTCAATCTTCTGGCCTCCGGTGATGTAACGTCTCAAACATTAGCGCTAAAATGTGTATTCACATGGAAAATTCCCGCAATCCGCGCGTATGAAGACAATCTCAACAACCTGCTGGATGATACCCACTTCAGAGAGGAGGTGACAAAGTTTGTGCAGGTAGAAGAGGAGGAGTCAATGATTCAGACCAATCACCGTAAAGAACTAATGCCAGTGCTACTTCGGATCCTCTACGGCCGTAGTTTGTCGCGCAAAAACGCATCAAGCGGCAAGAAAGGAATGGTGAGTAAACGAACAGTGGTTTTGGCATCTCTTGCAAACTTTCAACCACAGGAGAGGGATATGTATATCGATATCGCGCTCGGTGAGTTGGCAGAGGCCAAATTCGTTGATAAGTCGGACCCAGAGCGATATGCTCTTCGGCCAGATGCAATTGGATCGGTTCATGTCTCAACAAGGAAACAAGTTGGTTTTGTGAGGATGGTGGAAGATATGATGAAACAACTTGGATCTACGATGTTCGATTACATACCGAAAGTTATGGACGCACTGCTATATTGTCTGGTTTCTGCGGCAAATAATGTTGGTAAAGCTACAGTTGAGCAGCCTACTTACGAAGATTCGGTATCACTTAAAGTTTCGAAGGCGATTCGGCAAGGGGGATTCAAATCCTTGATCGCATTATTCACAAACTGCCCAAATTTTAGATGGACACCCTACATACCAGCAATCTTCCAAGAGCTTGTGGAGCCAAGGCTTGAAAACCTTCCAGTGGAGACATCACAGGGTCTATCCGGGCTACTACAGCTCTTATTTACTTGGACAAAAGCAAGAAGCACTGTGCTATTTCTTTCAGATTATAATAACCAAGTTCTTCCAAAGATTGCTCAATGTTTAGCGAGTAAGCAGGTTAAGGATGAGGTTGTTCTATTTATTCTCAACCTTGTGAGAAATATTATCGCATTTGTAAAACCGGAGGAGGATATGGAGGTGGAGGACAATTCACAGGCGGTCAAGGAGCGGCTAATTCGACCGAATGTGGATCTTTTTATCGTCAACACGGGGGAGATTCTACACAAAAGCCCAGGCAAAGAGGTTCTCGAACAAGCTGTCGAAACGATCGCTGCGATTGCACCATATGTTTCTGGCGATACCGAAACTACTCATTTGGTCGATATATCGGTATTCATGTTGGATCAACCCTCACGCAGAGTCAGTCCAAAGGCAAAGAGTGAAATTTTGAAGATTCTTGTCCACTTTCTACCCCTCTGTGTGATGGAGAAGAGCGACGATCTATTTGAGCGAACATTCCGCAGCATATCCTCTCTTTTTGGCTTTTTCAAAGATAGGGAAGGTCGGGAGAACCTCGCTAGAGTCTTGAACGTATTTGCAGAAAGGGATGGCGAAATGATTGAAATCGCAAGACTATCTCAACAGCTAAACTCATGGTCGGAGGAGCGAATGAATGAACCTGATTTCGAACAACGTTTGGAGGCTTATGCGAAAATTAATGAGGAACGGTACAAGGTGTTTACACCAAGACAATGGATGCCGTTATTATTTAACATGTTATTCTTCATTAAGGACAACGAGGAGTTAGTCATTCGGACAAATGCTTCGTACGCTTTGAGAAGATTTGTTGAGAGCGTCGGGACTAAATTCGGTACACCTGATGAAGAGGCGTATTTGATGACATTGTCTGGTACGGTCATGCCTGCATTAAGAGCGGGGACTCGGGAGAAATCTGAACTGGTCAGGACCGAGTTTGTCGGTGTCATGGCTCACATCGTCAAGGAGTGCGGTTCTTGGGAGGAGGTCAGCGATATGAAGCCACTACTTTTTGGTGAGGACGAGGAAGCCAGCTTTTTCAATAATATTCTTCACATCCAACAACATAGACGGTTGAGAGCACTCCGGCGACTAGCAGCAGCGGCAGAGAAAGAGCACATCCAAAGTTCTAATATTGCACATTTCTTTTTGCCTCTCATCGAACATTTTATATTTGATATGGCCGAGGACGGACATAATCTAGCTAGCGAGGCTGTTATCACAGTCGGTGCACTCGTTCAGCAGCTTTCATGGTCACAGTATAGGGCTGTCTTCAGGAGGTATACTGGATATTTGAAAACCAAGGTTGAATTAGAAAAGATTGTTGTTCGTTTGATCGGTGTAATTGTCGAATCGCTTTCAAAGACTTGGGAGACAGCGCCAACAAACCCGAGCAAGTCTGAAACGACAGAGTCTGCTACAGCCACCGATGGAGACGGAGATGTTTCGATGGGGGTGACTAGTCTTGGTCAACTTGCTGAAAGTTTGCCGGAACAAGACATATTAGCCAAAGACATCTCGAACGGGTTCCTTCCAACTCTGAACGACTATCTACACAAAAAGGACGAGTCGACAGTCAGTTTGCGTGTTCCTATAGCCGTTTCAATCGTCAAACTTCTTAAGGTCATGCCAGAGGATATGCTTAAGCTTCGACTTCCCGCAGTTCTGACGGATGTTTCTCATATTCTACGAAGCAGGGCTCAAGACTCGCGAGATATGACTCGAAGGACATTGACTGAGATCACAACGCTTCTGGGATCTCAATACTTTGGTTTTGTCATTAAAGAACTCCGTGGAGCACTTTTGCGTGGTTACCAGCTTCACGTCTTGTCGTACACGGTTCACTCAATATTAGTATCTGTAGTACCTAGCTATGCCCCCGGTGATTTGGACTACTGTGTTTCGCAGATCGTCGACGTCGCCATGGACGATATTTTTGGTGTCACGGGAATGGAGAAGGACGCTGAAGGTTATATCAGTAAGATGAAGGAGGTTAAGAGCAGCAAGAGTTATGATTCTATGGATCTTCTGGCCTCTACGACTACGTTACCTCATCTTGGAAAACTCATCAAACCAATCCAGTCGCTACTTCAGGAGAAGATGAATTTGAAAATGGCCAAGAAAATTGATGAATTATTGAGGAGGATAGGAGTTGGGCTCCTAAGGAATGAAGCTGTCAAATCACAGGAGCTCTTGGTTTTCTGTTACCAAGTCATCCAGGAAGCCCACAAGGCTGCATCGGTTGCCCCAGCAGAGAAGAAAATGGATAGTACGACACTAAGATATATAGTTAACCTCAAAGCTCCTTCAAAGGCGGCATCCGGGGTTACTACTTCATCTCATACGTATAAGCTTATGCGATTCTCACTTGATATCTTGCGAACAGTTTTACACAAGTACGAGGATCTGAAAACACCCGAGCTTTTAGCTGGCTTTATCCCCATCATAGGTGATGCATTGCTTTCAAAGCAAGAAGAGATCCAAGTATCAGCTCTGCGACTTCTAACAACCATCATTCGGGTTCCTTTACCTGCAATTGACGATGGTGCCCCCGTTTTTGTGCAGCAAGCATTATCGTTTGTCAAGAATTCCCCCTCGACAAATTCGGAAATTGCACAAGCAAGTCTAAAGCTTTTGGCAGCAATACTGCGAGAACGGCGCAGCTTCAAAGTCAAGGAAACAACCATCGCGTATCTTCTCACCCGTGTCAAGCCTGACTTGGAGGAGCCAGATCGTCAGGGCGTAACCTTCAATTTTCTCAAAGCTGTTCTATCTCGTAAGATAGTTATCACGGAGGTGTACGAGGTGCTTGACAATGTAACGGCAATCATGGTGACAAATCAGACTAGAACTGTCAGAGATCTGGCAAGAGGAGTTTACTTCCAATTTCTTATGGAATATCCACAAGGCAAGGAGCGTTTGAATAAGCAATTGGCATTCTTGTTGAAAAATTTGGACTATGTTCACCAATCCGGAAGGCAGTCAGTCCTAGAGGCCGCCAATCTACTTATCACTAAAATCGGAGATAATCTTATTCAAGATGTCATCGCAACGTTTTTCGTCCCGTTGGTCATGGTTTTGATCAATGACGATTCTACTGAATGCCGCGAGATGGCGGGTGCCATTATCAAGAAAATATTTGAAAGGGCGGACAAGGAACGCCTACAAACATTTGTTGGTCTGATTCGAGGCTGGCTAGAACAAGACGAGAAAACGTTACTTGTTAGGGTGGCACTCCAGGTCTATGGGCTGTATTTTGAAGTTTACGAAACAAAGGGTCAGAAGGAAGTCGTTTTTGTAACCGAGAGACTTCAAGTTCTACTAAAAGGTGCTTGCGACGAAGAGTCCGAGACCGCTACAGAGTGGGAATTGGTCTACTTCGGTCTCCAAACCTGGGCCAAGATTGTACAGCATTTTCCTGAAACCAGCTTTTCGGGGGCGAACGCTACCATGTGGAGGACAATCCGAGATTGCCTGGTGTTTCCCCATGCTTGGGTTAAGCTTTCCGCGGCGCGTCTCATGGGTCTTCTTTTGGCCGAGTATGCCAAATCTTCTGAATCACTAGCAAACATACCACTTGAAAACGGCCGCGGATTGTCGATGAACGGTGTTGATATGGTCAATATTGCGCGAGCGACGTCGTCGCAACTAAACAACGCCGAATTATCAGATGAGCTTGGGTTACAGGTCGTCAAAAATCTTCTCTTCATGGGGAGATGTTTCTATGCTAATAAAATGGCTGCTATCGATGTGGATGTGGAGGAAGACAATGAGCTTAATACTGCGCTTTTGTGGATAATTGGGAGGATTTCGGGCATTATCCGAAGTGAACGAAACGTCAAGAAGGTAAGATTCACAGCCCTTCGCATTTTCAAGATTGCTAAATATCATCAAGGGACAAATCCTGGGCAAAAAGTACGGGTTACAGTGGATGGCAGCTATGGTCCAAATTATTACAGGCGAGGATTTGGTCCCGTTGTCAAACAAGTTGATCGTACCTCTGTACAGTCTGGTAGACTCTCCCGAGAACTATATTATGAAAGGTATGACTTATTCTTTTTAGATCTATACTCCTAAATCTAACTTGAGATACAGATTTAAAAGATATCGCCCAGGAGATCCTGAGTATGATGCAGACTAAGATGGGCCCCACTGCGTATGGAAAAGCCTACAATGTAGTTCGTACCGAGGTCAAAGAGAGACGACTTGAGAGGAAGTCGAAGAGAACAATTCAGGTAATGAGAGAACCTATTAAATCAAATATTTATTATATGTACTAACCTCACCCTAGATGGTTACCGACCCCGAAAAGGCAGCCAAAGATAAGATCAGGAAAAATGAGAAGAAACGAATCGCGAGAAAAGAGAAGGGTGCTGTTCACAGAGAACAGAGGAAGGGAAGACTTGGATAGGGTAACTTATTTGATTTCTTTTTGTACAGCCTCGGATGATCGGTTCTGTGTAATTAGTTGTTTCTTTGGCGTTAATTTCTTGCACAAAAGTTTTTCGGGGACTGGATTACGGCAGAGTGAAAGGATTTATTTATCATGTAAATTACTATATTTAGCACATAAACGGTAAATAC
The DNA here is from genome assembly GCF_020137385.1 of Morchella sextelata. NCBI lineage: Eukaryota > Fungi > Ascomycota > Pezizomycetes > Pezizales > Morchellaceae > Morchella > Morchella sextelata. The sequence continues at coordinate 698,202 of NW_025408616.1, forward strand.
GTTTTCTTGGATTCAGATGGGTCCGACTGAACAGTGTATGTATGTACACAACAATCTTTGATACGGATGCCTAAGGAGGAATGTTATTCATGATTATTATAAAGAATATTTGGTCTTTCGTTTAAATCACTAGCTAGCCAGTCATTGAATTTTTTTGAGATGTGTTTTACATCTAAGGTTAACCTATCGTTAATTACATGTAGTGAAATATAAACTCGTCAACTACATAATCCGTTATTATAACTTCAAGTTCCTATCCACGCAATTTTTTGTAGTTGGTTATTACCCATACAATTAAATACCAGCATAACACGGTTGCGGTGTCGGCCTGTGATTGCAAATAAAAACGTTAACACGAGTGATTCATTATGACTCACTCTTTAAATTGTCTCTCTCGCTTTGAACCTGGGACCGAAGATATGTGGTCACGGTATGGTGCAACAAGTAATAAACCTACACCATGGAAAAGCGCCAAGAAGAGAAGAAACTCAAGAATAAGGGGAATTGTGAATGGCTAGATTCGGAGTAAAGTTATGTGCAATTCCATTGCAACCGAACCTTTAACCGTGGCCGTTGTGGTACCTCACCTGTATAAAATCAAGGTTGCTGGCGGTGTGGCTTTATCACTTGTTGTACCATAAAATCTATTAATTGATTGAATCAAAGGAGTTAGTCCCGTGCCCAACCTGTGTTGAAACGAGACTACCAAGGAGTGCATAGAAGTTATCTCGAGTACGGTTCCAATACCATTCCTCTTTTCTGGTAAAGGTCGAAGTGTAAGGGTTCCGCTGCCGATGCTAAAAACAATTTTCGGCAAGCTCACCACCTCCAATTGCAATTTGTTGCAATAATATCTGGGCGAAAAGTTCCTCATGGCCCACCCCCGCTAGAAACTGTCTAAGTTACCATTTTCTGACTTCTGCTCATGCATCTGCTTGAAGTCAATACTTGAGTTGAAAGTGATCACAAAGTACTTCAACAATACTTCTGAATTGCTTACAAAATGATATTTCCACTTTGTTTTACTGTTACTTTCTCTTACCGATCCTTATTTGTCCTTTATATTTTTGAAAGGGATCTTGGCATTTTTTCCTACGTTGAGCAGCCAACTCCAATATTATTCCCCCTGACCGTAATATTCAACCGCTCAATGACCTAAGACTGGGGAGAAAGGCGAATAATAGATATTGATACATAAAAAAACGCGCTAATCTATCTTTTTGTATGACGTGACGCGCAATAGCGGTCGTGTTCGGAACCTTTCTACCTATATAGGGTGGTGACACAAAAGATCATGGCCGGGTAATTGACAAGGAGCACCTGGCCATTGCTCGAGCACCTCTATGCAGTATCACCAAAGCTCTAGAGCTTCGTACAACGAGTTGTCCCAACTGACCAGAACAGCCCAACCTAAGCTCCCACATAACTCAACCTAGGCCGCGTATCTAATTGGGCATCGCAATTGCTTGATATGGACAGTCAAGGTCAACGGCCGCGTCAGGTCGGTGGTGCTAGCAACAACTATGGCGGGTACGATTACGGTGAGAGGGGAGGGTACGGTGAAAGAGATAGATGGAGAAACGACCGTGAAGCAGAAAGATCCGGAGGATATGCTGGCTATGGAGGGAGCGATTATGGTCGCCAGCCCCCGCCAAGATCACAACAAAGAGAGCTCGCACCCAGTGGTATGGAACAGAGCTATCGCAGTCGTAGTCGAAGTCGCGAAAGGGACCCATCATCTCGGGGCGCACCGAGACAGAATGGCGTAAAAACCTACGGGCCAGGCTCTAGGAAGCTTGAGGGTGAGAAGCTATTAAATAGACTTTTTATTCTTTTCTTATTTGGGGCTAGGAATGCTGAGATTAGTTCTGGGTCAGATATTTTGAACGTCATCGAGAAAGATTGGGATTTCATGACCCTTGATAGCTGCGTTCCCGTGAAAGTGGCGTTACAGTTGATGGATACCAGCTCACTAGGCCGGGCACACCAGTATGATGCTTTTCGACAAACAAATTCCGAACTTCAATATGCCTTGCAAGCAATTGTAAACGGTGGGGCTACATGATACATAATTCCACTATAGAAAACGTATTCTAAATTAAATGTTAGATCATCACCAGGGTTTCAATAGTTCAATTGGGACTTTTCACAGCATAATGAGGAGTATCACCACATCTCAAGGCAAAGTAAGAACTCTTAGAGAGTCTCTAATCCAAGCAAAGTCCGACCTTTCGACTTCAAAGCCTGAAGTGAAGCATATGGTCGATACCTCACAAAAATATGATACCATGTTGAGAACACTATCTTTAATGTTCGTTTCTCTTCTCATCGCATAGTCCAATGAATTCATAATAAACACTAACCTTTTTCTATAGAGAGCAGGTCAATGGCGTTCCAGAGAGGCTAGAAGCAAGAATATCTGAAAAGAGATTTCTTACTGCCGTTGAAGTGTTGTCAGATGCCCTCAAGGTCATAAACCAACCAGAAATGATGGAGATTGGCGCTCTGTCAGACCTAAGAATATACTTGGGCAGCCAAGAATCGGTAAAATATAAATCCTCATAATCAATTTGAAAATCCCCTAACATGGATCAGTCTTTGGCCGATATTTTGATTGAAGAGTTACACAATCATTTGTATCTAAAATCCCCCTATTGTGTGGACCGATGGAAACCGTATTCTCCACATCAAAAAGATTGTAAGGTTACTTATAAGTATGCTTTGGTATCTACTAACATAGCCTAGTATCCGGCGAAGACGCCCCTGGGGCCAATGACAATAGATTTTCTATGCCAGGTCTGGCACCAACACCTTAATTATATCTGGACTTTATTTACTGATAATCAGAAGCACTTCTAGTTAAAAATGGAAAGAGGCCATTTCACCAGTTTCTCGATTCGAGCGACTTCACTCAGCCTGTGAGTCTAAATTGCGCTTTTGCCGGTCCTCGCTGACGTTTTTAGATGGTCGAAGATGCGAACACGAATAAAAACCCCGAAGCTGATAGCATATACTATATCCGTCTTCTCCTGGAAGCGATCAACAATCTTGGACATCTCTCGAATGCTGTTGGAACAGTCAACCAACGTCTGCCAGTCGAGCTTTTTAAGCTCGTGGATAGGACAAATAACGAAGTGGACCAACGGCATCCAAGTTCTCTGACAGGTGTAGCCCGGGCAGCTGGTTCATTTGGTAAAACCATGGACCTTGGTCTGAATGAGAATGACGTCCGAGTTACGGTAATACACGACCTGCTTTGGACTTTGTACTCGAAGTTTGCTGCAGTTATGGAGGGACATAGAGTGATATACGATGTCGTCAAGGGTATCAGCAAAAGGGATGGCTCGGAAGACGCAGCTACTCTAACAAATGGGTTTATGGAAGTCTGGCAACTAATACAGAGCGAAGTATTTCCCCATTCTCTTCTTTTACAAGAGTTGTATGCTAATGATTATAGATGCGTTCTCTGCTTCACGACTACCTTACTATGACAGACAGCCGAAGCGTAGCAAGCGCACCTTTGGGTCACCAGAACATTAATAATGTCATTACTTCGAGGGCACCTCGAGATAAAAATAAGGTTATAGATCTCCCCTTCGTCACAACCGCAATCGACTAACGTGAAACTAGATGTTGTTTAAATTGGCCAACACAGATAGCACCTCTTTACTGATGAAAGTTGATCATGATGACCTCGAGTCTATATTGAAAGCCTCTGTTCCCGGGCTTGTGTCTGAGTCTCTTCGACCGGCAACTACATCAACTGATGTGCATACATCGTCTGATGGTGCCGCAACCGGTCACAAGCTTCTTATTGAGCCAAGTGTGTTTAACATGGGTTTCCTTCTTCCGCCGTCGCTCGCCTTCCTCAACCGAATCAAAGAAATTGTTCCAGCTGGGTAATTCATATACTTCATATATAGTCGTATATATGCTAACATTCTATCAGATCGGGTATTGTCCTGAGCACCTTGACTTCCTTTTTAGATGATTTTTTGGTCAATGTGTTTCACCCATCATTAGAAGACACTATTCGCGATCTTTTTAACCAGACAACTAGCGATTTGGATGCATTTCATCAAGATCCACAATGGGCGGCGGTTGCAAAAAAACCGGTCATGAAGGGAGCTATATCTTTCTTCGGCTTGATTACTGCGTTGTGCAAAATGCTTGATACTATACCACCTGATCAAGCTTTTGGGCAACTGACAATCGATTTGTTGAAATCATACTATGACAAGTGCTTTGATTGGTACAAAGGTTTGTATTTGGTGGTTTACGGATGTTTAAAGGAGTGGATTACTAAGTTTACGGATAGAACTTGTTTCAAGACACCGAGCTGCTTCTGGGAATGCAGGTGGTCCTGTGTTAGAGACCAAGAAAAGTGCCGAGTGGGCAAAGCACGAAACTACTCGCTCAGCGATGCTTGAAGTTTGGACCAGTATCAAAGATGAAGAGGCTTTAAAAAAGGTTTGTGATTCTTCAAGGATCGAGGCTTCGACAAGTCTAACAACTCGCAATGTAGGAAATAGATATAGAGCTCAAAGAGCAAGGAAACAACCCAATTACCTCTCCGGATCTGATCACTGATCGAAAAGTCATCAACTCTCTATGTATTCTATATTCAAGCATGGTATGTGATCCTCAAACGTGAAATAACCCATAAATTCTGCTAACAATCGATTTCAGAAATGGCTTGCCAGTAATGTGGTGCAGCTTCGACATGTTGAAGATGCTCCAAGTTTTTCTAGAAACGATGGCAGTTCAGCTGGGGTTTGTAGTCAACTTGGGTGAACCTCTGAAAATTGAAGATTGACATGATTTTAGCGTCCGAGGCGAAGGTGGACTTTGATCGAGTCGGCCAAATCGCAAGATGACGATGCAAGAGCTGTATACCTCCCAATGACAACGGAAACAGTCAGGTATATTGCTCGATAAAACCGTTTTTACTTCACAGGCTAATGAAATTGCAGTGGCTTTGACAAAGTCGTAAACGACTTCCAAGAATTGGCGAATACAATTCTATTTACGTTACGTGCAGAGGCACGATGCCACGTATTGCATTATCTCCATCTATGCCTGACTGAGGGCAATTATTGCCTTGACAGCACTATAAACACCCCAGACTCCAACGTTATTTCCCTCAATGTTGACCTAGTATGGTTTGACGAAGATATATCAAATCTCCTCAGGGAGAAAGAGACAAAGTAAGCTCTAAGCAACCCCGTTACTAGCCAAGGTGTCAAGGTGTTAACGTCCTCGCTTCAGGTTTCTCACAAGAGGTCTTGGAGCACTCATGGACCATATTCTTGTTGCCAACGCGAATCAAATCAAAATCATCAACAATGCTGGTGCCCAACGGATGCAGCTCAACATATTAGTTCTACAGCAGAACTTAAAGAACATTGAAATAGGTGTGAAGCTTGACCGATCGACTCGGTTCTACGCGCTCTACACTGCAGGTATGCAAAACCTCATCGCAACAGCAAAGGAAGGTAAGCTCGATTTTAGCTACGACGATCTCAAGGTTCTCGTTGAACTTTACTTTTCCGAGGCAATGAGCAACCGCCGCGAATCCTCGTCGGCACTGCAGGCCCGTCGCTCGTTGAACGAGAACTTATTGGCGCTGTCGGAGATTATGTGGACTTTGTAAAATCAGGTGATATCTAGAGCAGCGTGTGTAGCCTTATTTTGTTAATTTATCTTGAGGATAGATATAGTTGTGGAAAATGGTCGAGATGAGGGATGAGTAATAGTGCGACTTGAAAATATTAATATAGCCTTTGTCGTATGCTCTTCTGCTTTCGTTTACCCTTTACATAAACAAAAATATACCGTGAAAAGAAGTGAGTCTCGGGAGTGAGTCAGGAGGTAAGTATATGCAGTATAGGTAGTGTGGTCCACGAGGACGAGCGTCCTTGTGTCCTTGCCTCGAGAACATGTCCTCGATGACATACAAGGACAATGGTCTAAAAAGACAAGGAGTCTCGAGGACACTACCTGTCCTTGCCTCGAGGACCCCCTAGGACAATTCTTGGCATATTATGCACTTATATAATCTGCCCAATTAAGATGGGGTCAATTGCTCAAGGATAAAATATGCTTTTTAATTGAATTATATACAGCTTATTACTCTCCCGGAACCATCCTCGATGTTCCTCGAGGCACCTCGCTCGAGGACAACGGTGTTGTTGGACATCGAGGTCAGGTCAACGAGGACGAGGCACCTCGAGGACACTCTCAGACCTCGCTTCGAGCGTCCTTGTGGGCCATACTGAGTACAGGCCATAGACACACTGAAGTTTACAAGTCGGTATACAAATGTTCTATTCGGATGTCACTTTCTGGCCTGAAGTATCTGCTAGTGTTAAGTTTCAAAGATACGGAGGAGGTACGTCCGGTGAGCCAACAAATAGTATTTATTACGCCAGAAGATAGCTCGATCGACCCGCTATACCTCCATCGGAAATATTTCTTTCACAGAAAAGATTTCGTGTTAACTATAGTATTTAATTGTACTCAAAATCTCTAATGTTTATAGAGATCTCACGGCGCGCTAGTTAATTACAGCCCCCTTTGATGAACATATGTATACATGTATGTAGCGACATGTAGTAGGAACTACGACCCTAGACCGACCTATATCAATTCAATTTCACATGTATGTACGTTACAATACTAATCCCATCCCATGTCAACTTCTATTGTTGTGCAACTCCTTCGCCGCTATATCACCAGACATCACCAGCCATCACTCGCCTGTGTCACCTTCGATATTCAATTCTATCAATTCTATTGAAGACTCGGAGTCCTAATCCTTCAAAAGAATGCTCTCCTCCCGTCCCCGTCTTCTCTGATGTTTCAGCACATTGTCAATCATTCCGTTTCGCCAATCGTTCTTGCAGAATTTATTCTTTACGTTTACCACTGTCGCTAATCATTTTAAACAATAAAACGAGAACAATTAAAACGAAAAAAATCAAAACGAAAAAAATCAAAAGAATTTTTTTCAGACCAATTAAACCTAAAAGGCTCTTCTATGGCAACATCACCCTCCGACGGCTCATTGTCAATGACCGCTTCCGCATCTTCTACAGGCTCACATTCCGATGCAGAAATGCTCTCACCAACGCCGTCAACACCCATGACCCCTCAATCGATTCTGGACGCCGAAGAACAATCAAGGACATACTTCCCTCCACCTCCGGCCAATCTCAACAACCGCCGTAAACCCTACCCCTGCAACGTCCCTAACTGCTCACGCTCATACATGACGCTCCGCAATCTCCAATTTCATCATAACTACCATCCCAGCAGCTTTCTCTGCCGCTTCTCTGGCTGTGAAGGTGCATTCGTCTCTCTAATAGATCGCACAGTTCATGAAATTGACTATCATGGAAAAACAAAACAGTTGCAATGCTACTTGTGTTCCTATAATTCTTTGTCTAGAGATGCCATAAGAGGACATATCAAAAGACAGCACCCGGAAGTAGATCCGCAAGTCGCAATGTCATGGATTGTGCATGGAGAGGGTCCGGCAGGAGACGATGGTGCGCATCGGCGGATGGTAGGGATGACCAAGGATAAGTCATTATGGCTGGTGTGTCCTCTGTGTGGGATGCGGACGGAGAGGGAGGCGAACATGTATCAGCATTTGTGGAGGAACCATAAAGACGAGAAGAAGCCAAGGATGCCGCTGTTGGAAGAGATTAAGAATGAGCGGGAGGAGAGAGTCAAAAAGGCAGAGAGAGAAGCGGGTATAATCAAAAAGGGACTCGAGGAGGATGAAGGTAAGGTTAAGGTAAAGATCGAAGAACAGGAGGAGGAGGAGGGTATTATGGATTTAGATTGATTCGTTTTTCTTTCCTTTCAGGCCTCTATATATTCTGGGAGCTATTATTACTCATTTGTTTCCCATTGATTCATGTACTAGTCACTGCTTTTGGCGAGGGTTTTCTATTTTTATTCCTTCATTTCCGGTTCTCCCCTCTGCTTTTCTTGTGGTATTGGACGATCACATTTGTATGGCGTTTTTCATATTATCCCCATTATCCTGGTACTTCTTTCCTGATTTTTCTTCTCTATATATGATACATTATGGTTGTTTGTCTCATACTGCATGTACTGTTTTCATGGCGGTTTCCTTTTTATAAGGATGCATGATACTCCCCATATAGTTATACTTGTATTTACTTATCTCTAACGATGCAATACGGTATTATATTTTTATCAAAGCATTTTAAAACTTTGGACATTCTGTTTTGACCTAATTTTATTCAAGACGTTGAGAGTCGGTATGAATTAAACAAAAAAAAAACGTGATGGTTTTGGTGGGAAATAACCGAGTGACGCGCCGTGATTCACATACTGAGTAGTTACATGTAGTTACCTTACAAATCATAGGTCATGTATTTAAACTACATGTAGAGCTCAACTTAACACTCGCATCTCACAATTTCGACTTTACCTTTATGGTTGGTACGTGGTAATAATTGCACTCGTCTCGGGCCGGCGCACCCCCACGCTAGTGGTTGGGGTGAATGTCACATCTAACAGCCGCTAGTAATCAAAAAAAATAGGTATATAAAGAACTCTCTTGACTGTTACCACCCTCCTTTCATCAACAAACTGTGAGTTGGTATTGTGTCGATTATATACATATACTTTTAGTAATCATCAAGTATACGAGTGATATATCATGATCATAATAACTGACATCGTATTATAATTAGTGCGCCTATAGATTAACTTCCGAGAACATTAAGCTTATCTATCATGCATGAATAATTCTAGGTCTTGGGGCCTGTCCATCAACCCCACCCGTCTATCTGGTTCCGAGATTTCTACTACCTCTAATCCTACATGTACAGATTGTGGTAGAATTAATGCGAAAGTGGGTTTTCCGTGACCCGATAGTCCCATTGGCCCTCAAAGGAATTTTTGCAGTGAGCACGGGCCAAGAAACCCATCCTTTTAGTTCTGACTTTCGCAATAATTCTACCGGACACTGTACTATGATTTATGATCTAAACTGCCTCAGGTATTTAGCGCTCCCATATTTGGTTTAGCTGTGGACGATCTCTGGACTTATCAACAGAATGCTTACCCACTCCTATCGATTTCACCAGCACCTATATTTTTATTCTCAAGGCCGGAACATCTTCCTACATGGCAAATTATCTTCATTCTACCTAATAGCGAGACAAGTGACGGATTGCGAAGAAGGTAGGTGCCCTGGGATAATATCTCTGAGATCCCCACTTGTTGTCCGAATATTGAATATTACGTTTCGAACAGGTCGTGCGCGAATGCTCCAAGTCTCTTGGTATGCGGGTATGTGGCGTTGTGTTAACCGGGATATTGGTATCAACACTACTTGTTTCTGTTCTGTGAGCGGCTTCCTTCGGATAGAAATAATATTATTGGTATTACTAGAACCCTCAAGAGTTAATGGTGCTAAAGGCCATCAGGTGCACGCACGAGGTTCTCCATAATTATGTAACCAATGAGTCCAACTTTTAGGTAAACTCACTAGAAAGATGTTTCCGAGGTCATTGGATATCTCAAACCAGCTATCGTCAAAATTATCAGGCCTACAAGGGATAGTATTTGCATTATTGAAATACCGATCTATCTGGTGAGACCATAAACATCATTATTACCGCTTCGTTTGGATCAAATCTGCAGCTGCTACCTAGAATGTGTATGTTCCATCGGTCGAAGGAGGAGATCAACACTCCAGGACGAATAGAAATACAACCCGCCTTCCAATAACAGGCTAGCGCCTACATCTCTCGAATTAGAGATATCGAGAGGAACCAATTAGAAAAGATCGATCACATCAAGTGGTTGAGCGCCAGCCAGTGGTATTTGTTGCCCGGTGATCAGCCGCAACGCCGACCCCCGCAAACCTTATGCTTTAGCTTCCCCTACGGAGTTCTGCTATTCTTCTTAGCAACGATATCGGCGTTATTTACGCCGGAGAAGTATCTACTTTAGAAGGAACTCTCCGATATGCGTGACAGCAATACACTAACAATGTCCGGGAGGCGACCAACCAGGCCCCGACGTTTAAGTTCTACTAAAGGTACAGCACAACGCTTTAGAAAGGAAGGAGGTAAAAAGGTAGTGAGATGGATCTTTTTCTAGTTCCTATCTGCATCAGCTTAGAACCGCTTGTCTGCTTGAGATTGATTGGAGCACGCGCACACTACTTTCAATTTTCCTATCAAGGTTGCATAACCTTTGACTTGGCGTGTATACAGCTGCCTGTATAACGATAGGTTTCCTAGAACTCCACTGAAGTTTCAAATCACATCAAAGGAGAATTCAGCTCCACTACCATCTAGCCAGTGGCAATAGATAATACTCACAATGCCAATTCTCGGGGCGGTAGGAAACAATGGTACAGTATTAGTTGCACGCTGATGTGACTGCATCGGAAATATAGCGATTAGCTGGTGGGTAATGAAAGCACTAATCGGGTAGGATAAATTTAAAGCTCTTGTCTTGTGTGGCCTTCGACCTAAATTCAGCCGTTGGAACGGGTATAGATCCATCAAGGACTGAGACCCGCTGCCATCTCGAAACAAGAAGGAAATAAAGTAGTGAAAGATCGGCAGGAAAAAGAACCAATCAGCTAGTACCTATATGGCTTTCCTTATCATTTGTATGGAATAATGAGGAAATATATAAACTCCCGTAGCTTTATAAAAGACAGCGCACCCCATCGCTTGGGATTTATGTGCTGTCTCTGATATTGTCTCCCAACTGCCTTCGGAAGCCAGGAAGTTACAATGTCAGTAAGCAAGGTCGAGAATGCCCTCGAGAAGACGAACGTCTTCGATAGTGCACAGGGAACGTGAGTTTACAGTTCACCAAACAATATCAATTAATGCTTTATAGACCCTAACATTTGAATTGAATAGTGAGCACGCATCAGCTGTAGTTGGTGCACCAGAGCGTGCAGGAACTACAGAGCTTCCTTTATACCCCAGGAAGTCTCTCGATGTTGAGGAAAAAGGATCCTTCGCTGAAGATGGTGAGGAGCCTACCGAGGAAGAGCTTTTCCGTCTCCGTCATGTGGGCGACAAGATTCCTATGAGCGCATGGTTGGTCGCTGTCGTGGAACTGGCAGAGCGCTTTACGTATTACGGTATCACAGGACCTTTTCAGAACTATATTCAAAATGAGAGAGGTGGCCTTAGACCGGGTGCTCTGGATATGGGGCAGTCTTCCGCTACCGCTTTGCAGTACTTCTTCCAGTTTTGTAAGTTAATATTCTACCAGATTGGGCTATACTGGTTCGGGGGATGATACAATACTGATTGATCAACTACAACAGGGTGCTATGTTACACCTATTTTTGGCGCTATTGTTGCTGATGCCTGGCTGGGACGTTACAATGCCATCGTTCTCTTTGCGCTGATATACATTGGTGGTCTTATCATTCTATTTACCACATCACTCCCTGATTCTCTCGATAATGGCGCTGGACTCGGCGGTCTTATTGCTGCCATGATTGTTCTTGGTCTCGGTACTGGCGGTATCAAGAGTAATGTTTCGCCGCTAATCGCTGAGCAATATACAAAGACCAAGCCAGTTCTTAAGACTCTTAAGACTGGCGAAAGAGTTATTGTTGACCCAGCTGTTACGATCCAAAGCTTGTACAATATCTTCTACTGGTGTATCAACGTGGGATCGCTATCTTCAATTGCTACAGTATGGCTTGAACTGAAGGTCGACTTTTGGGTATGTTCAAACCTGACTTCAATAGTGATAAACCCGCCTAACAGAAAGTGACAGGCTGCCTACCTTCTCCCATTCTGTTTCTTCTTTGTCGGTCTCTTCACCCTCGTTATCGGTCGTAAGTATTACGTTATCCGCCCACCAAAGGGTTCAGTCCTCCTCGATGCCATCAAAGCACTCACCTTGGCCGCCAAATCTGGCTTCAATATGGATGCCGCCATCCCCGTTCACGGTGAACAGTTCGTCAGTGAGCTCAAGCGTGCTCTTGTGGCATGCAGAGTCTTCTGCTTCTACCCCGTCTACTGGCTTCTGTATGGCCAAATGAACTCCAACTTTGTCTCCATGGCCGGAACAATGGAAACACACGGAATCCCAAATGATCTCCTCTTCAACCTGAACCCAATTTCTATCATCTTGTTTATCCCATTGATGGAAAAAGGCATCTATCCTCTTCTCAGAAAATTGAAGATTCCATTCAAGCCAATCACCCGTATCGCATTCGGCTTCTTCCTCGTCTCAGCGGCCATGGCCTATGCCGCAGGAGTCCAGAGGATGATCTACAATGCTGGTCCTTGCTACGACGGCCCTCTTGAGTGCGCCGCTAGTGAAGATGGTACCATCCCTAACAAAGTGCACGTCGCGATTCAAACACCCGCCTATGTCCTCATTGGTTTCTCTGAGATCTTTGCATCTATCACTGGCCTCGAGTACGCCTTCACTAAAGCACCCCCATCGATGAAATCCCTCGTCATGGCACTCTTTCTTCTACAAAATGCATTCGGATCAGCAATCGGTATTGCGATCTCTCCGACGTCGAAGAACCCAAGAATGGTCATCTTTTATGCCTGCTTGGCAGGAGTTACATGTTTAGCGGGAACGGCTTTTTGGTTTACATTCAGAGGCCTTAATAAGACAGAGGAGGAGATGAATATGTTAGATGCGAACAATACAGAGTTTAAGCCGAAGCCGGCGGCAGAGGTGGAGACGGCTATCTCGAAGAGGAAGAAGAAAACACAGATTTAGGTGGTTTATATGAATTCATGAATTGACCTGTGCTATTGTTGATGTTGATGTTTTTGTCGATATTAGCAGATGAGCTTTGGAGTCATTTTTTTTTTTTTTTGTTGATATGGTTAACTCAAGTGTAATGAACATATATTTTTACAACAATTGTCTGGGTATTGAGACCAAATACTCTATTGTGCTGTGGTGTATCAAGGTAAAGTTCAGCCATATCCCATGAGTTGCACCAATACTGCCAGCTGGGTTCCTCACGTTCGAGATCCTAAGCCCCAAAACCCGAGCAGTAGACTAGATATTTACATACCCTATCCCCGAGTTTAGGTAAAAGACCCTCTCCCGCAAACTTCAAACATCAGCCTATAAAGGATTTCAGTTGTAGGCACCACTTGCAGTCGCTACTCTTCGCCATCAACGTACCCAAGGCCCAAGGCAGATAACACTCTCCCAAGAGCCCCGCATCAATGGCATCACACTTTCCGGCGCGACCCGCTCGGAGGTTTAGGAACTCCCCGAAAGTTAATCCCGCTAGATAGCAAAAGCTTGTCTCCTGCCACTCTTAGTGTCTTCCGGTGGCGCTTCCGATACCAAGGTGCCGAGCCACTTGGCGTCACCGCCGAGACATGGATGATCACTCGCATACATGAGAGCGCGCACGCTTGTGCTCCTATCACCTACCGAGTTGGAAACTGTCAAGATCCAGTATCCAGGGTTTATGGTTAATGGTATGTGGTCATGACGGTAGGGAACAGGTGGTTGCGTGACAATTAACAATTAATATCTGTGACAGTCGAGGTTATTATATCTATATCTATCAATCTACATATAGTATTTACTTAATTTGGTAGGGTACATGTATCTATTAAAACGACCGCACTAGTATAGAACGGTTTTTTCCCCCGTAACTCTCATGCCATCTAGTAACGCGGAATCTCCACATCATCAAGTGTTTGACTGGCCAAACTTCGTTTTGAAAAATCTTGTTTTTTTAAAAGTTGCGCAAATCTTGATTGCAAGAGGTCAAATCATGGTCCTGGACTGACTGTGGTTTCTGAAAACTTTGTAAATGTGAGTATGCCTTTGGTTTTGATCTTGCTGTATGTCAAATCATCTGGGATTGTGATTTAAGCAAGTTATAAGAACAAAATTCCCTAATATCATTTTACCCCAAAAACTAGGGCTCTGTTTTAGTTAAACCCGCAAACTACAGCTTCGAGAGATTACAATCCACGCCCTCCAAGCTATTTGAACCTAACCAAATTCTAAATGTCACCAAAAGAGCTCGGCAGATGTTCTGACCCCGCTATGAACGTACCCTATTCACGAACCGTCGTGGATAGTACACCTCATCTGTTCTTGAGGCAGATTCCTGGTCTCAAGCTACAACAAAGGGTTTTTTCGTGAATGGGGTACGTCACCCACGACCTTGCATGGTTTGGTCAGGAAATACCATGGGGTGGTTTGCTTTTCGGTCTGAATTTTCCCTGTGAACTGGCACTCTAGAAGATAGGAGTAACTATTTTAGGTGCGACAGTTTGCAGTCATACACTTTAAATGGTAGCTCTAGACTCGATAATAAATTTCTCAAAGTATGCCTATTTGAATTCAACTCGAAATTCATACTAATAAACGTCTCGTCCCTTGTTTCCACCATCCAATCTCTCCAATGTCAGATACACTGAACCGCACCATCCCATATGTGTGAGGAAGGTATTTCCCGCAGAACCCGTCCTCACAAACCCAGACCTTTCCAACAACGTCAAAGCTGGCTGGTTTCTAGGGTCTACATCTGCATTTATAAACTTTAGCTCCGGTCGAACTTTCCACATATGATCTATATACACCTTCATTGCTTCAGATGCAAAGCCTTGCCCCCAAAGTGACGGGTGGAGCATAAAGCCGATGAAATCATCAATCAATGTTATTCGACCGATAAACTTCGGTGGAGAGGTGAATTTAAGGAGAATGAAGAAGTGGTAATGAGAATCAAGGGACGAGCGTATGAAGGTTTGGGTCTGCTCAAGCTTTGTATATGGTTCGCAGTACCTGCGTTAATACTTAGTACAAGGTCAATTGTTACTGAGGGAATATGCTAAGTTACCAATACTTCATGACTGCATCTTTCGACATAATCTCATGAAGACCTTCTACGTCGGATTCTTCAATAGGCCGGAGTAGTAGTCTTGGTGTTTCGAGGTTGTAGACTGGGGATTTCCCGTCTTGGGCTGAGCGATCATCATAATGAATGAACTCTTTTCCTGTGCCCGTGCACGTAGTAACCGGTCCGTTGGCGGATATGACGGATTCGCGAATGGACTTGAGGTATTCGCGAATGGACTTCTAGGCTCATACATCTGTGGCTGGACCAGTCTATTCGCGAATGGCCTGGGAATACTGTGGTTTTAGTAGGACAAATAGTTCATCACTCACAGCTAATAATGATTTATATCAATCCTGAATGATCTCTACAACCATCAGAAACCTCTGAAAAAACCATCGACCCTAAAGACCAAACCTAAAAAAATAATTAGCATCTTCATGATCTTTAGCGAGCTTAAGACCTCAATATTAACAATTGACGCCTGATATGTGGTATCCTGTGGTCTCTATCAGCTTCAGTGACCTCTACAACCACTTATTAGGGCCCTATGAGCTCTAGTAGAGTCCAGATTATTCTCGAGTTAATTTAAAGACCCAATTCCATTACCCTTTATCCAGTCCATTCGCCAATGGACCGGACCGGTCCCCGATGTATGGAGCAAGCAGTCCATTGGCGAATCCAGGGTATTTGCGAGTCGCCCGGAACAGATCAGCTAAAACGGCAAGAATCAGACTGTCTCACTGCATGAACGAGACCCTAAACATCTACTCATCTATAAATAAAGATTTCTAAGGGTATTAAGTTACTCTAAATTACAAGCCCATGACGCAGTGTCCCCTTAAAACTCCCCAAGAACTCATTACCATTAACCTCCAGATTTCATAAGTATACCACATTAACACTTCCCAATCGTCCAAAAATTTCTCCCGTTCCATCTAAGATATTTTACACAAACCACTAGTGAGAAGGCTCAACACAGAAATTTACACCTCACAATGAACTGTTCCCTCTGGCTCTTCCCCTGGTAACCTGAATTGGTTCGTCCCCATCCACAGTATTAAAGAAGCTCACACCACACTCCTTTCTCCTACCGAGAAGATACCATATTGAACTTCCCCAGCATGTCAAAACTCCCACCCAGCTCCATGTGGGAAGATTAGGAGGCATAAACAGTGTTTGCAGCGCTGTACGTGGGTAGGTTGATACTACCATTGTTAAAGGTGTTGTTGCCTGCTCTGTATTAGCCATTCGTCCCACACAAGATTTCATTATTGAAGAGATCGATACCTTCACAAGCAAAAAGCCACCTACAAAGGTGCCCCATGCACCAATACCACTAAACACAACCAATAGCCAAAACCACGGAACATCTAAAATATAGCAATTCCTGCTAATATCGCCCCAATCTCCAGACAGGAAAACCCACGGCAAAACCACAAGGATACTGATAAAATTTGTGTAGTGCAGCAGTTTCCACGCTGTCCTGGTTTCATCTTTTCCTTCGGTTTCGACACCTACGCCCAAAAGGTCGTCGTTGCCGGAAGGTTTGAGGAGTGATTTGTAGGTTTTTGATAGAAGAACTGGGTAAGCAGCTACGAAGATAGTGGAGAATATACCGGCAAGAAAGCCTTCGATTGCAAAGCGGGTGCCGGGGCGGAGACACGCCATAGCAAGTGAGAGTGTCATGGTTATACATGATGAGAGGGTGGTGACAGAAAGACCTTGGTTTCTGAGGAAACATGCAGTGAACATGAGGACAAAAATGAGCGATGGGACGCGGGAGATGTGGTAGATTGACGGGTGGGTATAGCTGTATTATACATATGTCCATTAATCCTACGAAGGTCTCTGCAAAGATCTATTGGGGGTAATTGGTGAGGTAGCTTACGCAAATGATATATTGCTCAACACAACCTTAAGACTATGGACCACAGCGAGCGGAATAACTTTCTTGGCCTCTACCCATTTAAACTCGAACACCCCGCCTTCGCGATCACTGCAGGTCACCCGGCGCGCAAAATCGCGTAGTCCGCCTCCAGAAGCTCGGCGCTTTCCTTTTGATGGAGTAGAAGTGGGCGCGATTATGTGTGCGAGACCGAGGGAGTTAAGGGAGCGAGAGAAGGACCGCGTAATAGATGCGCTGAAGTAGAGGAATATTTGTGTGAAGACTAGTTGGAAAAGGGTAGTTGTAATTGGGTAGACAAATTTATAGACACCAACTGCGGTTGTGAGTTAGATTTAGAATAATTGTAGGGCTGTGCAGATTCCAGAAGCTTACTTAGTAAGGTAAAATTATTCACAACTGATAACCCAAAGCCCGCAGCGCTGTAAAATACCACCAAGAACCCGATGTATACCATCCATCCTCTCTGTGTGTTCCATAACCACCTTCCCAGCTTCCCATCTCTCATCCAACTCCTCCATCCCGTTTCTTTTGCCCTACCTTCGCTCCCCATACCAATCCTCCACACCCTACTACTCCCATCGCCTAGCTTATCTAAATCATCACTCCTTGTAGGAGGATACGGGCTTGGTGTCCTACTCAATAGGCCACGGCTCTCATTCATTGGTAGCAATGGGATCAGGTTTGAATTGTGCTCGTTCCATGGCGGAGATTCAGATCTCGCCCTCGAAGGGCCGCCTCGGTCGGCCTCGTCGCCTGATTCATCAACGAGAAGGTTTGGTTGCCCTTGCTGAGAGCCGACAGAGCTTCCACCGCTGCTTCGGTTGCGCTCTCGGGAGTGACTAGGTGAAGTGGGTGATGGGGAGAGTATTTCGTGGGGTTTTCGGAATGCGGAAAATCGCGATGACGAGGAGGATTGTGTCCGATACATTTCCGAAGTAATCACGAGAGTTTGGGCGCGTGATTGTGCAATTTTAGGCACTCCGACTTGAGGGAATGGTTACTTTAGTGGTTTTGATAGAGCTCAGGAGACGGATTTTGGATTCGTAATGTGAACCCTGGATGCCAAGAAGAAGCAATATGCCAGAAAACGGCGTTATATATCGAGGAATAACTCTTAGAAAACTACTTACTACCTTTGCCATTGTGAATAAATGTACCTAACATGTATGTAATGACGAGCGATTTTCCTAACAAAGAATTATCTATCCACATCTCACTTGAAGAAAGCTGTGCAAGAAGATGCAGATTAGTCATGCTTTGTCGAAACGTGTGGCTTGGCCAAACGGATTACATATGCATACACACTTCCAAGATTAGTATTTAGTCATGGATTATCACTCGATTCATACTGGTTCAAAAATTTGTTGTTATTCTTAATTCATTTGTGCTTTAGAAGTCAATGTGTAAAAAGTATACGAAGAAATTGTTCTGGATATCATTCCATCAAGATCGCCGTCAATAGATCCCCTTGCAAACAGCAACGATGCTCTCCACATCAGAGGCATCTACATGTACGTACATGTCCGCAACAGTATACATATCATGGGTTAAAGGTATAGATTTCAGCGTGTCCTGATGAATCTGCTATATCTACTAATTGATAAGCACGATTTCTTTTCGTTTTACTATATTACCGGTCTCGTAGCCTGCCAGACATGCACTAAATAGAAACCGCTATAGCCGTGTACATATAGCTACTTCTGTTATAGCGCTTGTAATGCCGTGTCGAGATTCGAGTAACCATCCCATTGTGATCTAAAGAGCCTTTAAAATCAGCTAGTTTCCTGTACTTGAGTAGTAGCATAGCCTATAGGCACAAAAAAACGATAGTTACGATAAGGTCTATGAACTTGACGATCACTCTAAATGACCTTTTACTTTGGCTACCGGGTAAAAGTAGTATCAGTAACGAGTGATACATTGTGCTTGTTTTGTTCTTCAGAAGATTAAGAATCCTTGGCGGCTCATCAGTCAAGCTTTGAGGTACGTCACTTCACACCTCTAATTTAGTTACCTTCTCACCTCTCATCTCTGATACCCCTCCATCTCCAACCTTCTCATCTCCCTCCATCTTCTCGTTTTCTTCCTCTCCCATCCCGCCTTTCGCTATATTCCCTTCCTTCCCGTTTCCATCGCTTTCCTGTACGCCCGTTTTTTGTCCACTCGTTCATCTTTACCAACATTCCTTAATTTCCATCTTTCCCTTTGTAAAAGTAAGCTGTCGCACCCACAGCAAATTTTATTCCTCTTCAAATGGAGGGCCTTTACAAACCATCCACTACAAGTAAAGCATTACCAGCAGCCCCTACCGGTAACAACTTGACTGCTGGTCCAGGAGAACTTAATGCATTCTCATCTGTTTCCCAGTCATCGGTATCTGGAATTCTCGGTGTCGAAAGAATTGGTTCTTCGCAAGTCCCTGGTTTCCAGACTGGTCGACGCTCTACAAATAATCACACAGATCGCAGCCCTATGAGCCAGGCTTGTGAAAGCAGTGTTGTACCTGGATGTCATCCTGTAAAATACATCAACAAAGGAGAAATGTTCACTGAGCATTCTTTGTGTCCTGATCCACCTGGGCACGCAAGGTACGTCCCTTCTTGACAGTGCTTATATTGATAATTCAGTCTCTAATCAAGGTCTTCACTATATAGCCACAGTCTCAATGGCAAAGACAAATCATTTGTGGGAGTCATTTCTGCAATCAACGCCTTAAACCTCAGCATGAATACATCTCGTCTCACCAGCATCGATCTTGCCTCCTCTCTCGAAACATACGCTGCTGTAATCCACTCCCGAACGAACTCTTCAACTCAAGCCGAGATGAATGAGGCCTGTGCCAATTGCTTCGATCATGCTGCCGTTTTCTGGATGGAGTGGGCAGCTATCCAAGCAAAAATCCAAGTTTCCCTGATTGAGGACCTATATAAACTCAAAGTTCTTGCTTCTTCCATCGAGAATGGGTCTAGTTCCACGGTGGATGCTATCGATGTGGATAGTATCAGAGCAGTTGCTGTGAAACTAACGAAGACGAGCCACGAGAGCTTCAAAGAAGCGTATGAAAAGGGTGCTGGTTGGTCTAGTGTTGGTGGACTTGACTATTGGACCAAGAAACTTCCCGAGCCAGTTATTAAAGAAGCGCCTACTATCAATACTCATTCGGAGAGTATCAATCGGACCCCCACAGCTTTCGGTACTGCGAAAGTATTTGCTGAAACTAAGATAGATAGGCAGTTTGCTTTGAGTAAAGAATCCCATAATGAGCATTTGGAAAACAAGCGCTCCAATGAGAGTTTCAATACCCAACAACTCGGCGCTAGAACAAATAGCTCTGATACTCTTTGTTCCTTGGGGGATAACGAGTGTCAACCGGGCTTCTGCGAGGAGACGGGCATTTTTGAAATCGATACAGATGGAGTAGTCCGTCGTAAAAATGAACGCTGCGTTCATTCCTTTAAGTATCCAAATGGAAGGGCGAATAGAGACGCTTTGTCGTCTGTTACCAATGGAAGGCCAGTCCTTTCTAGAAGCTCAGAGATTATTAATCTTGATACCATCTATTCCAATGCTATCAAGAAATCCAACAATAATCTTCAAGCTGCGGCAGATCTTAAAACTACCCCGGAAGAAACCGACTCTGAGGATGAGGACCCCTTAAATAAAGAAAACTGCAGAGACACGGCAGAGGACCGGGATAGCTCCAACAACCAAAAAAAGAGCAGGATCGAACAGGATAACGACGATTCTCATATGCGCGATGAGAGCCCGCAGGATAAGGGAAAGTGTGTCCAAGAAAATACTGTCGACATGGAAACAAGCTATTGGGACAATCTTCCATCCGCCTACCTGTATCGCCCTCTCTCGTATGCCATCACTGAGGAAGGCTCCACCATCACGACTCCACCTAAAGGACAAATGTCCCCGGCAGCTACAGTTGGACATGAAACGCCACTTAGAAGCGGAATTCCGGCGGCAGCAGTCAAAAGGCCTGGTAACATCCGCCGGAAAGGAAAGTTCCAAAAACAGGATGGATCAATTCTAATGTTATCTAAGCGGGAAGCTGATGATTCGTCTTCTGATGATGATACGGCTAAGGAGAGTTCATCTAATACTCAGAGTAACGGAGTAAGCCTTAGTGAGGAACCCAGAAAAAAGCCTACCAATACCACCAATGGAGGGCAAAACTTGATTCCCCCAAAACTCCAGCATATTGAAATTCCATTTTTTGATAGAGGTACTTCCGAAATTATGATTTAACCTCTCTCTAGGTCTGATAACTAAGTACTAATAACTTCGGGACAGGTCCTACTGCCGTAGCTCAGCCATTGGAACCTAACTATAACTACCCGGACCAATATCCTAGCCGTGGATACTTCTCAGAAGATTTTTCCCCCCAACAAAAGGAGGATTTGACTCTTGAAGCAACTAAGAGTCTTCCGGCGGACAATGGTAATCAGAATACACCGGGTTGGGCCAACCGATTCAAGAAGATTCTGAAATTTCCCCGTGGCAGCAGCGACCAAACATCGTTATTGTCGCCTACAAGTCTTAAAAGGCAGTTGAGCCCGGACCCCGAGAACCCAATGTTCCCAAATGCAAAACAGAAGAAGCCAAATGTTTAAGTTAGAAAGGGTCCGGTTTGAGCGATACATCATTATCAACAATCACTTTTACCAGGAAATTTATTCTTTACATTTGTTCTGTTAGTGTAATCATAATCCTCATCAATTTGTATCTATCAGAATTGAATTTTAGGTCCTGGTGAACTATAATAGAAAGGAACTCTTGTGCATCCGGGCAAAGGAACTTTAAAAACTGAGAGATGATAGATATGGAATCATATTTAGCCTTAAAGATTGAGGAAGAAAGTACCCAAGGATATATAAATACATGTAGGTAACATAAATATACATAACTACATGTATCATCCACGAATGGCTAGTAAATTATCACAACTTTAGCTCAAATAGAAAAGACTTTCAAGAAAAGCGATTATGAGATTGAATATTAATATTCTGGAAAACATGACAGGCATGTATACAATCTGTCATTGTATACAGTCTGTCATTTGTGTGAAGTGTTTGATAATCTCGTACACAATGTATTTCTCATTCTATTGAATCAAACAATAAATTTATTATACCAATTACAACCTAACGTTATAACTCCACAAAATAGACTTCATTAAGTGGAATTCGTAGTAATATAGTCATTATAGTAACATCATGATCGATCATAGATGATCACTCGTTGATCACTCAGAACATAAGCCGAAATTGAGCTGTCAAGCGCAGGCAGATTGGCTCCTTGGCTATTTCAGCTAGACATAGTCGTATGATTTCTCTTCCAACTCTCTTGGATTCCATTATGTACAAGCTATGTGACAAAATAGAACACAAATCTTCAGACCCTTAACCAGCTAATATATAGCAGATTTAGATAGCTACGACATCAACCCAGAACCTATAGTTTATCGATCAGAATTGTTAGCAGCAGATACAAGTGCATACATAGATCAAAGTAGTCAGAAGGCAAGGACGTTCTATACCTGGTATCATCAGTCAAATACGCCGAGTTACTGTTGATCTGGCTCTGTGTCCATAAGACAGCTGTCTTGTAGAGATTTATATCACTGGTGTACGGGCTGTTCAACCCCGTTTGGCCGTTTCTATGCCCACCGGCCCATTTATCCCACCCATAGTAGTTCTGTGCATTCTTTCGTGTGGTCACGTCGAGTGCAAGGTTGGAGTTGAGGGCGGCACCGTTATTGTATTGCGATGCGGTCTGCCCACTGAAGGTGGACGAGGTAGAGCGGATCATGTACCAGTTCTGTTCCCGCTATTAGCTTTAGACAGGATATTGGACGAGTATATTATACCTGCTTGAAAATACCGAAGTTGGCAGCATCACCGGATTTATTGTCGCCGTAGGCATAGTTGGTATTCATGCCTTCCGTCTCCATCATAGCAATTGCGAGGTCCAAACTGGTTCCTCCGGCAGCAATGACAGCTTTTTTGCGAGTTCCAAGGCCACTGACGGTGTAGACTCCGCATCCACCCCCAGAGTTGCTAGGACAGGTGACGGTCTGGCGTTCTTCGACTTTGGCCTCTGCCTCTGGGGTTGGTGCAGCGAGGGAGAGCAGCGGGAGGAGAGCGGCGAGAAGAGTGGTGCTGAACTTCATTTTGACTATGTGATTTGAGTACTGGGCTGTGGGTGGTGATGAGCCATTATAGGGGAGTTAAAGAGCTTTTATAAAGCTTTTGAGATATAAGGTTAAGTTAATTGTCGGAGGTTTGTTTAGACGACTACAAGGCAGATTCGTAGATATATTCTCATAGCTTAGTATCGGATTCCGTGCCTTCGTTCCTAGCGGCCCGTTGATTTCCTGCAGAGAAACGAGATTATGAGCCGAGTAAAGATAAAAACTACAAGTAAACGCAATCAATAGGGGAATTCGTGCCACATAAAACGACCAGCTAGATGCAGAAAGCCCCTTTCAGTAGACGCACTACTATTTTTCAGGAAGCTCTCTTTCATCACGACGCAAATAGGAAGTAGCTATCAAGGTCTACCTAGCTGGTTCCTGATCAACATGGCTAAAGTGGATGCACACCGGAAGATATCCTTCCCAGTCACCTAATCTATCGCACGTGGAGTTAACCTTTACGGACAAAAGGAACGGGGAAATTTTTTATATGAGTGCAGAGAACATCGTTCTATCAAGGGTTCCCCATGTTATTTAATAGAGTTTTCGGAGAATTGTGGGGTATGCGGAGATGTAGTTGGTTTTGAGCTGTGGAGTGGCAAGGTGAGCGGGCCGGTGGATCCAGTTTGTGACACTTGAACATAGGTTTTTTGTACTTTAGATGTACTTGCTTACCAGCATATAGACCAGAAAATGCGAGTGCAAAAGCCAAGGATTATTACTATGGAGTGAAATAACCCGTATTTTGAGCTTTCGTATCGATCTCCTAGTTCAGCAAGCTGTAGCATGCCCCGAATGTCGGAGACAGAGGGGTCGCCTGTGAAATTGTACAAAGTTGCCTATCTAAGTTTAGTTCGCTATGAGTGATGATTATTCAGCGAGCCAGATTCATTTTTGTGAGCCTAGGAGCTTTGTCCGGTATCTATGTCATAGTCACTGGTATACTACTCGTAATTTTTTGGCGTTTCCGGACTGGACTGGGTCTGCATACCACCAAAATATGGTTATGCACGATTTTCGCCCATATGCAGACCCAGTTCAGTCCGGAAACGTCAAAAAATTACGAGTAGTATGTCACTCCTTGGCATATATTTCTTATATAAGACCTCTCTATTGAACTGTAGCCAACCAAACGACGAACCTGGGGGAAAGAGGGGGAGGGGGGCCGTAAGGCCCCCATTAATTGGCTACTTGAAAGGTCAGAATTCTATTCGCATAAGAAATATATTCATATATAGGCAGTGTAATAACTCTCGCAAGGTGGTTCCATGTACCGGGTGTGCACGTTAAATACCGAGACGCCTTGAAGGATTGGTTGATTTTGTATGGGAACCGCCCATGGTAACCAAAAGCAGCCAAAATTTATATGGTGGAAAAAAATACCGAGATGTTTTATCTATCTTCACTTAAAAATTCAAATATTTTCCTAAAAATACAAAAAAATAACCACTGAATAGCCCTTGCTCACAGGTTCATCTGAGTACTGATTCGAAGTTATCAAAGAAGTTTTGGTGAAGTTCGAAAAGAACAGGAGTAGAAAAGAACAGGAGTAGAAAAGAACAGGAGTAGAAAAGAACAGGAGTAGAAAAGAACAGGAGTAGAAAAGAGGTTGAGGAGGTTGCGTTGCAAAAGCTGCGGGGCAGACTGTCCAAATACCTGCTTGGCTGCCAAGTGTCATTTTAATTATATCAGCCCAATCAGATTCCTTTACAAACCCTCACTTTTTAAAATTCCCCAAAAAGGGGTTCTCAGTACTTACCCTCATCCAGTATATACGCACATGTAGTTGCCTGCCTGGTGGATACACTGCTGGCCACATATAGGGTAGGTATGATATATAACCACTGGCAGCGTGTTTTCATAGGTCCACTCAGGCATTAGAAACAATTGTTGGGTTTGAGACATGCATCCTACCTGCCATATTTACGGTTATTTTGTTCCTGGTACCTGGCCGTTATACAGACACATAGTACCATGGTACCACTGTATCCGATACTCACATACTTTATGTATGTGCTTGGCATTTCGGCCTACCTGCCGGGCTTATCCCCGGAGAAAGGTGTGACCATCTTTAATTGGCCCGAGAAGTTACCCCACCTGATAAACTACATGTATGCGCTACTCAAGTACATACATACAGGAACATACTACTCGCAAAAAAATAAAGTCTGTGGATGAATTAAGTACCTGGCCTAATGGTTGCGTTGCAACGGTACTTAATTCATCCACAGACTTTATTTTTTGGCGAGTAGTAGAACATGTTCCATGATCATTGATTTATTAGGTTTCAAAGCCGACAACCAGATATTAACCCGATAAGGTTACAAAAGTCTGATAACGATAACAAGCGATAACTACCCGCTACCAAAACCCCGCTATCGAGGTAGTTCTGAAGTAGACTTACTATCAGCTAAATCAACCAAAACCTCCTCTCTATCAATACCATAGTTCCAAAGCTCATCCAAAATGTCTGCCATCTCTTCGTTGCCAATAATAGATCTCACACCCTTTCTCACTCCCACTTCAACTCTCTCTGAAAAACAAGAGATTGCGAAAGCACTCTATACTGCCTGTCATGACGTCGGTTTCTTCTACCTTACAGGCCATGGAGTTCCAGAAGAACTACAAAATGAAGTATTGGAAGCAGCCCGTGAGTTTTTTATGACCGCCACTCAGGAGGAGAA
This sequence comes from Morchella sextelata, assembly GCF_020137385.1. Taxonomy (NCBI): domain Eukaryota; kingdom Fungi; phylum Ascomycota; class Pezizomycetes; order Pezizales; family Morchellaceae; genus Morchella; species Morchella sextelata. The sequence goes on from NW_025408616.1 coordinate 723,866, forward strand.
GCAGGCTCTTGAGAGAAAGGAGATAGATGAGGGAGGCGATGGTGCAAGAGGCTGGCAGAAGCTGGGCGAGAATATCACTATGGGATCAGGGGTAACTTTCTCAGAAGATATCTGCTTCGAGAGATACTAACGTCTTCACCAGGATTGGCACGAAGTACGCTCTAATCCCTCCTTTTTCTCCTCCTCACAACTACCGGCTGATTAACCCCAATACTAACCAACTAGGCCCTTGACTACTACCACCCACCTCTCTCGGACACCCCTTCTGGCCCCCCCTACGATATTGTCCAGGGTCCAAACCCCTGGCCGGAAAAACCTTCACATTTCCGTTCCCTCTACGAGACCTATATCGCGGGTCTTCACACTGTTGGGCACGCCCTTCTCCGCGCCATGTCGCTCGCCCTATCCTCCACTGAGGACCTCTTCACCCCGCACCTTACCTCGCCATTCTGGTGTCTCCGCGCCATCGGATACCCTCCGCTACCTGCCACTTCTCCGGGTATCAGCTGCGGCGCACATACAGACTACGGGTGTACAACCTTCCTGTTAGCTGACGAGACGCGGGGCGCACTGGAGGTCCGGGATAAGCAAGACGGATGGATAGGCGTAGACCCGTTTAAGGGTGCATACGTGGTTAATATCGGGGACATGTTGGAGATATGGACAAACGGACTATGGAAGAGTACGGTGCACAGGGTTGTGCATAGAGGAACAGGATTTAGGGTCAGCGTTCCGTTCTTCTTTGAGCCGGATTGGAATGCGAGGTGGGTTTTCCCGGATACGATGTTTTGGTTTCTTTAAGCGGGAGGATGGACTGATAGGCGTTGTAGAGTGGAGCCATTGCAGTGTTGTCTGGAGAAAACGGGGGGAGTGAGGAAGTATGAGGCCAAGGTTTATGGTGAGCACTTGGCGGAGAGGGTAAGGGGGAACTTTTACCAAGGTGGACCAGGGAAGGTTTTGAAGGACTAGGTTAGTAGTGAACTTTCCTTTCATTTACCGCTGTTTCTGTTTCAAGGGTGCTTAACTATGATAGAAAAGGACTCAAAACATTGATGCACGGTTTAAACTAGGAATTGGTGCTGAATAAGGAAGTACTGTACGTATTCTGTAATTTTTATTCCTCAGCTTGTAGTTTCTACATGGCCTCGTTCCCGGACTGGTGCCACCCCAAAGTGTGTGAACGGGGTTAGGTTTTCCACTTTTCGGTGGAAAGCTGGCCTTCACATCTAGACGTTAATACAACACAGGCCTTTGTTTACTTCTCACCTCGAGACCATAATTGAATAGGAATACCGACATTATACTGCAACAAGAAACTCCGTACAGTGTATAATTACCAATTGAAGCCCCAAAACCCCTCATAATTCGGAACCACTATCACGTAATCTGAACGGTTTGCAGCTACAGGCATAATAAAATACAAACACTACTAAGTCATATTATTTCGAAAGATTCTCGTAAGGGGAAATACTTTTACATACTCTAGTACATCGATCTTACAGTGACTCCCCTTTACCAGATGTCATAGTTTTCAATATCAAATACTATATAAACAATTCTTCTGCATGTCCTTCCCAGCCTCTGATTGAATATTACTGTTATATCATGTCCATTCTTCCATACCATGGCCCGAGTAAGATTTGAACATGCTACCTAATTTTACACAAGAACTTAAGTTAAGCATCATGCGTAGAGAAATCTCACAAGGACCGCATATATTATAACCAACCATCCACTATTTCATTTTTTCGCACCGCGATGTAGCGCCCTCTATGGCCCAAATCAGTAAAATAGAGGGGTGTAGTTTCCCAACAACCATCACCACCACCATCACACACCCCCCCTCCCGAAATAATCAATAATCATAGAATATCACTCGATTACCTTCGACACTAACGGTTGAAAGAGTCCATTCACTACCAAAAGCTATTTAGCTAGACACCCGTATCTTCTGCTTCCCTAACAATTAACTCGAGTTCTCCACACACACATAGCCAACCTGTTCTGATACCATCGCATGCAACGCTCATTCTCCAAAAAGCCATCAATCTATCCATCCTATTTCCTGTAGCCACCCAATTAAAAGAGACCGGCCAGGTGATACTTACAACGCCTTTAACCCGGATTACGGTCTACGTACAACTTCAACAAGCTTAATGTGATCAGAAAGACCAGCCTACTCTCTTTAACGGCCGCACGACAAGTCCTTGGGTCCAGAGAAAACAAATAGCCTGTAACATTTGGCACGCTTATAATAACCCCCAGAGATTAAGCCATAATTCCTCCTCACGCTATCTATCTCCAGACTAGCGAGTGATTATCTGTGATTCAAACCACAGGAATTGTAGCATGTAGCTGAGTGAGAACGAACAATGATCATGACAGCAAAGTTATCATCTCACAACCAATCTCCATACAGAAAGTCCAGAAAAGATGTAAATCAATTCTCTATGTGCAACATCTCTACTCTACTCTACTGATGCAAGTAATGTAGAAGAAACCCCCCCGCCCCGAGCAACACCACAACGAAAATAAACGCCTTCTTCCATAACTCATGCAATCCCAATAGTGTTAAAAAAAAGTACAGTGATTAAAATAGAAACATGATACATAACGACGTTTGTCTAGTCATAAAAAACAAAAGTCCATTCATTACTCCCGTGCTTGCCAAGAAGCTCCCACGTGACCCCATAATGCCAAGAATGGTGGCAAATAGCTTGAGTAGAGTAGGTAAACCCAGGTTCTCAAGTCCATTTCTCCATCAACTTGGCCCTGGTGGTCCACATTCTCAACCGCTTTCCATAGATGTAGAGCGGGATGGTGAACAGCAGGCAGGCCATATGGATTCCACCGAGCGCCAAGAAGACGGTCTTTGAACCATCTGCCTCGAGCCACCGGTTAAAGAAAAGGGAAAAGACAAGTCCGTGGAAAACGTCTGTTTCACGATTATTAGTAACTACACATTTCGTTCAAAGTGGGTGAGGGGGCGCTTACTCTTTGAGAAATTAAGGGTGACAAGTGCTTCACCGGCGTATTGGCGGTAGGAGTCAACGCAGAAGGTAATCGCAGTTGTGGATCCAAGAGAACACCCAAACGAGATCAAACCGAAAAAGAAAGTCGGGACCATCCAGTTATCGCGCTCCTGTGCAGACCAACCGAATCTAAGCAAGCTATTAGTATATTTCAACATGGCAGGATATTCAAAGGAGTACACACCCCATAAGTCCAATCGCAGTAGCAATCGCGACAGGGATTCCCATTACCAGCCTAAACTCTGGTTCATAAACTCCTCCGTTTGCCCTACTCATGGCTCTAACAATGATATCAGATACCTTTCCAGCAACTGCTGTTCCAATGATACCACCAATGAACGGCGACAAATACACCAAACCCGTCGCGAGACGAGAAAAGTTGTACGGATGCTCCTGGTAGATGTGTGCAACAGTCTCTGAGAGCACGATCAACCATCCCACAGAGAGCGAGTAAACGACAGTCGACCAGAGAACCGCAGGGTACGCAAAAAGAATGATAGGGCGAATAGCAACCTTCAACCAATTTTCATGACGGAGAACACCGCTGTAAACCGTCAATGATTGAACGAAGGTCTTGGGGGTGACAGATTCCGCGGTTTCAATGTTTGCGTTTGAGGGTAGCGGTTGTGCGGCAGCCTTGAGGACATATGCGTCGAGCGATGCGCGCGAGGTCTTTCCGCCATCCAACTTGTACACTTCCTTTAGTGGTAAAACCTCGTCGATCTCATCTTTGGGCTTCTCCGGCGTAACGAAATGAGCATGCTTCATTTCAGCCTTTTGCTCTTGCTCAACACCTTCGATTGCGTCACTGGTGATCGGTGGCCTTGCGATGCCATCTGGAGGTGGGACGTCTACTGAAGTTCGTCGAGACCTGGACTTTTCCTTCTTCTTGCTTGAACCGGAATGCGAAAATATGCTAGATGAAGCCCGGCGCAGGAAGGAGGGTGACTTTCCACGAGGGGTACGGACCCAAAAGGTCTCCGGGACGAAGAGGAACAAGAGACCCAAATTAAACCCGACAACAATAGCGACAATCCTATATAAGACCAAAATCAGCTTTCCGCCTGGCCTCCTACTATCCATAAAATTGAAGACTCACCAGAACACCCATCTCCACGACATCGTCTCAATGATCGCCGCACTGACCAAAGGAACCAAATTCTTCCCACCAAGCAAAAGCAGCGTGTAGATACCGATACGGTACGCTCTCTCGTGCAAGAAGAAGATCTCCGCAATCGTAGCGCTAGGAAGCGACTCGCATGGCGAAACACCAATGCCCATCAGGATTCTCCCCGCGACCAACGACCCGTACGATTTCGACGCAGCGCACCATACCGAAGACGCAAGAAAAATAAGAACTCCGAGTAGATATACGGGCCGTTTGCCGAAAATAATAGCTGTGGGTGAAGATATCAAGGCACCAATACCAAGTCCCATCATGAAAAGGCCTGGCACGAACCATTAGCTTGGCTGCTACCCATATGTACCGGGATTGGCGTTGTAACACTGATCTCGTACAACCTCCCTAACAAGTTTCCGCGCGCGATGTCACGAAGCAGCATCGCGAACCACGACTCGTAAAAACAGATGAAGGAAGAGAGAGAAAAAAAATTAAGGCTCACCAGTCGTCAACGCAACATCCGGAATCGAGACGTCGAATGTCTTCGCAACATCATTAAACCCGGCCGCCAGAACCGGCGTCTGGCCACCACCAACAAGGCAGTGCCATCCCAAACAAAGCAGCGCGACATCTCTTCGCCAGCTGGCCCAGTTTAGCGGATCATCAGGGTGATCATCCGGCTGGGGATTAAGAATAATAGTTCCGTCCGGAGTGCGCTTCTGTTCCTCGCGGGGGAGCTCATCGAGACCAAGAGGCTCCTGTGTCGTGGACGTGAGCAGCAGAACGGTGCCTGTGAGATCGATAATAGAGCTGCATTAGCAAAATGGAGTCCATGGATATCTCCAAACCGAGGAAGAGAAGGGGGGGAGAATATCGTCAACGCACCTGGAACCTCTGTTGTCTCCGGATCCTCCAAGATACCTAACGACCAATTTTTCACCATCTTGGAATATTGGTAGAGGGTAGATTCGGGGGATGAGATTCTAGGGAAAGGACAGGTAGAAGACTATCCGGACCTCTTTCCTGGGAATGTTCAGGGTAGACAGAGACCGGAAGCAGGGCCTGTTATATACTTTATGTAGGAAGAAGTTATGTACCGACGTATTAGAGCAAAGGGTATATAAAAGAATATATTACATATCGCACGACCGCCCCCCGTGGATCCAGCAGTGGATATGATATGATAGGATGCGGAGGATGTTGAAGAAGGAAAGGGTCGCCTCCCCCGGGCATGGGTCATTTGAGGGGTTCTGTCCCTTGAACCCATGGAGCTAGTGTGATTTTCGGTTTTTGATGTTGATGTCCAGATAAGAATGAGCCGTGATGTCATGCCGAGCGCCCGCTAGTGAATTTGCCTGTAACCGCTCCCCGGTCCAGCAGCACGTGTGGTGCAAAGGGTCCGGTCCCTCTCAGATCATGTCTGGCTGACCCGGTCCTAGCTAGAAAAGCTCTACAGCGCCTTCTGCGTCAATGGCGAGTGCGCACTTGTTGGCCAATCAGAGGAAACCCGCACTGGCCCATTAGCAAGTCAGAAAGAGGTGCGTTTTTAATAGTGGGATTATTTACATGCCAAAAATAAACCAGCAGAAAAACTAACAAGCAGAACAAGAGCTTCTAGAGAAAGAAACAACCATACAGGATAAAGAATTAAAGCAGAACAGGCAAAAGAACAAATACCTAATACGGATAGTATCTAGCCGTTCTGCACCCAGTAAAGAAAAAACAGATGGTGATTTCCATCCGGATGAGACAGCATAGCATGATCTTGCGCTGCACCCTAGCTGCTCATTCGCCATTACCCCAAGAACCACTGTACCCACCCTCCACTAGCAGTGCTACTCTTCTTTGCTTCTTCCCCCACCTCAGTCTTGGCCCTTGCAGCTCACGCCGTCGAAAAGTGAAAGTCTAGTTCAAAACAGGGCCTGCCTGAAAGTTTAGGTTGGTAGGACCCGCCAGGACAGCAGATTACATATGAGATACTGTAACTACACTCAACCCACCCCCGGGGGTCCAATGCAGATGCGGCTTTCTACATTTTGTACGGAGCAGCCCGCGCGTGTGTGCGGTAAATGGGACCCCTCTCTTCTGCTTCTTCGATCTTTCAGGACGGATCTGGAAATCTGGGTTAAATATTTGAGATCACCTATCATGGAGAGTAGAGTAGACAGTAACCTATCTATTCACACTTATAAACGAGAGCTACAGACGGAAGGTATTATTGCACTCTAGTAGCTAGCTTGGGCCCAATTAACTAACTATGCGTCCTGCAAAACATCGAATCAGATCAGATCAGTGAAGGAAATAAAGAAAGAAAAGCAGCTAGAGTCAATATCTGGAGGGCCCACAAACCAACCCCCGTTTTTATCCGGCGGTAAAAGGGTCCAACAACTATTTTAGCAGCGATAAAGTATATCTCCCTCTCTCTCTCACAAGGGAGCGGAGACAAAAGCGGGCATGCAACGTACCCCCCACACAACAATAACAAAGAACATATATATTCCTATTCCAGCGCAGAGTAGTACCGACAGCTTCAGTACCCTTTGCAACCACAGCCAGCGCTCATGCTCATGTAGCAAGCAAGCAGGCAAGCAAGATAGATGAGCGGGGCATCTACCCAGGTAGCGCGCCACCTCCGCACCCTTTGCTCCTACATACATACGCGTTTTGCAGATCATCATGGTCCAACGTGACACGCCTCCCCGGCTACTGTGTGAGGGGAGTTATGCCAGTATGGGTATGGGTAGAGGGGTAGGGGGCTAAAATATAATACCCGATCACTCATATCGTTCACTTATTTAGTTAGATGAACCTTATCAGATTTCGCGCTCCTCACTCAGGGTCTGGCGCTGCAACGAGCACATATGTCTTGAGATTTAAACGGAGGGTGAGATAGAGTAGGTAAATGGGAGTAGGATAGGTTTAACTTCTCCTGCTTTGAAACTCTGTATCATGGAGGTCTCCGTCGGTGATCGGGGGATCGGGTATTTCCCATCCGCTGGCTACCAGCTGGCTACCATAACCAACTGTCTGTACGGTTTTCAAAATGTGGTGGAGAGAGGGAGGTCAAGTGCAAGCGTAGATTGATGGGCAACCCTTTTTTTTTCTACTGCAGGTGATCCAGCACTACGACAGCTACAGTGCTTGAAACCACCAGAAACGGGTAAAACATTCCTGGTTCTTTAATTCACACTCTACGTCTCTCCTCCGGCCTCTGCCATGTAGGTATGGGTGTGGATCGAGCCGGTGGTATAGATCAACACTACCGCACGTGTAAAGTAGGTAGACTTGAGGTGAGTAAACTACCCCCGCATCTAACTGCGGTATCTCAACGTGCCGTTGGGGGGTTGAGCACATGAACAAGACATGAAAAAAATAAATAGCACGTTGTATCTCCAGTGCACGTTCTTAGCTTACGCTCCCAAGATTTTTTTTGGAAGATTTTTTTTCCTTATTTAATTTTTATTCGTTCAGGAAGCAGTGGCTTCAACGTACCTCCAGTACATACATGTATGAGAGGTGCTCCTTCACACCCCCCACGGGCTGGATTCATTTGGTGGTAAAGCTTCCTCATGGTCGAGTGAAAATCCATGACGTGTAATACGCACAGTAGATGGTGGGTGCAAAAAACCGCTTTTTTTATCTTCCTGCGCCTGCTTGATCAACAACTTGTTCACTCAACAACTTGTTCACTCAACGGCCGTTCAGTCAACCCTCCCTCTCACATCAGCTCAGTCAGTCAGTCAGCGCCAAATAAATAACCAATACCCGCAAGAGCAGAGCGCGCTCACATCAAATCACATCACATTACATCACATTATTAGATCCGTCTGTCCGTCTGTCTGACTGACCTGGATAAGAAAAAGGTGCGCCTCACCCGGACCGGCCATAAAGTTGAAACATCGAAATTCCACTGCCGCGAAGAACACCATCTTTTTTTTTTCTCTCTCTCGGCGAGCGGGCGGGCGCCGTACCGTACTCTGTGCAATGTAGGTACAGCATGGGTTAGGTTTCTCAAACAGCCGAAGCAAGCAATCACAACCGGGTTTCTCCCCTCACCCCCGCCCCTCGTAGCGAAAGGCCAAACCCTGCATGAGCATGGGTTACCGTTGGGGCTCTGCTTGCGCACCTGGTGGGGCAGACGAAGGAAGAGAGAGAGAGATGATGCACGGCCCTTAATCTTCGTCGATAGAGTGCGCGAGTGGAGCCCTGTTTTGCCCTGTGAAGGAACCCCGGAATCTTTGTCCCATCACATAGAGTAGGTACATACAGGCGTTCTCTCTACATAGATCGATTGATTTTATCGGCGCCGATTTCGAGTGATATAGTAGGCATGCCGCACGTAGCCCGCTAGCTAGCTACTCTGCCGGACAGCTTGTAGAGATGTAGAGTACGTATGTAGGCAGGGAATATGGGAAAAGTAACCTGGCATAAGTTGATATATCCACCACCACCACCACCGCCGCAGAATAGATGTTCACACGTCAATCATAGAGCTGGACATGCGTAGAGTACCCTGTAACCGCTCTAACGTTAGAGAGCAGCTGTGCGTGTAGATCATCCTCCCGTGCTCAATGTAATATCTTGGATGGAGTCTCTTGGTATCCCCTATTTTTGGGCGCTGGTTCGTTAGACTGGGCGTGTTTTGAATATGTGGGGGGGGGTTGGTTTGTGGTTTGGGTTGGGTTGGGACCTGCTTGTGGGTTTGGGGGGTTACACTGATCTGAGAGGTTCATGAACGGCTCGTGGGGGCGGAATGGTGACTTTCTTTCTTTCTTTGAGATGGTTTTGGAATTTGCGGGGGGACGGGGTTGTAGGTTCTGGAGCAGACTGTACAGACTCGTAGGGTGGAGGAGTACGTGAAGACTCTCAGGAATGATTCCGAATGAAGAGGCTGGAGAACCAGGTTCACTTGGCAATACAGGAACTCAATACACCGGATCCCTTGCTGTCCCGTACGAGATCCTCTGAGATTATTTTTCCTACTGCAAAATCAATTTGCTATCCCGGATTTTTTGCTATCCCGTACGAAATCTTTAGAATCTTGGCAATCCGGCATATCGAGTTGCAACTGTATTAAATTTTCCCATCCAGCCGTGACACCGGCGATATCTGTGATACATAGAATACTGCCTGCTTCTGTATCGAGTGCGCGCATATGACTCTACCCGTTGAAACTCAATTCTCAATATGCCGCTCTTCGATTCAACACGATATCTCCGCGGACTCCTCATTCCGTGGAGACCAAAATGCCCTCTCGCCCTCTCATCTCCTCATCTCCTTTTCTCCTTTCTCTTTTCCTTTCCCTTTCATTCCTTCTTCACTCCCGACAATATCAACACACGATGCTTCCCACCGAAATAAGCTTCCTCCCCGCGCATGCCCAAGCCCAAGCCTCGGCACACAGCGCACCTTCTTTTGGATTGGATTGGAGCCTGGCTGGGCGCCAAGCTCGGGAAGTGAAGAGTGGGGCGCCGCCGCCGCGCTCGAGCACAGCAGCAACAGGACACTTGGAAGCCTGACTCTACTCTACTCTAGGGCGATATGCAGCTTGGCTTAAATTCATGGCTGGCGATGATGAGTGTGGGGTTACAGTACTCTACCCAGGAACCTAGGAACGCCATGTTCCGCCACCAAAAGAGAAAGACGGTCTCAATTTGCTGCTCTACCTGTGGAGACGGGGAAGCGACTAAAGTGAGCGAGCGGGTTTGGGAAAGCCTCGATGAGCTTATTTGATTGAAAATGCGGGGGGCGGCTTGGAAAGGGGGGCGCGCTGGGCGCGGACGGGACGAGAAACCGCAGATGTTGGAGCTTGGAACCTCTCAGACTTGGGCTTGGTTGACATTTCGATATTTGTAGAACCGCCCACCACTACCAGTGCCAGTGGTCGCGGATCTGGTCTTGCGCTCCTATCAAATCAGAGGGCCTTGCTGCTGGTAGCAAGCTACTCTAGCTGCCAAGTGTGAAGCACCGCGGCGCTAGAGTATGGAACAGAGCCATTACTAACGCCGAGATATTTTCGCTGTTATGCGTTACTCTATCGATTCTCAAATTGGTCTCGGCATTCCTCACTCACAACTAGACTCTAGAGAGATGCGGCTCTTCACTTGCGGGGTTCCCGGGCGTGATTGTTACTGTGGGGTTTTCATAGGTTGGGGTAGCCCCGCATGCCATGGGTTGGGGCCCGGAAAGCTTGTCGGCGGTTTTACAGGTTACGTACATGGTGGTGGTTGCGGGTGTGGTGAAGGGGCGTTGTCGCCCGCCGCTCATGTGCATTGGATACACGTAACGAGTAGATCCACTGCTAGTTACTAGAGGCATCTCATGACCTGCCAGTACTACTCGGGAGGCCAATTCAGGTTTTGGGGATTCCTTCGGTGGAACTAAAATAGTTTTTCACAGACAGAGGAAGGGGGGGAGGAGGAGGGCAGTGATGCCTCGAGTTACGATATTTGAGCTATATAGAGTGCACGCGCTGTATTTCCTAGTAGGAGGATATACGAGGTGCTATTCCTTCCTATTGCTGCATGGTGTTGGGGCTATTGCAGTCACGGATTATCACTCAGTTCGATAAAGCCCCTGTGAAATTCGTGTTTTTTTGAAAATCATGATATATCCGCTCCTCTATGAAAATAGGAATCGTGAAACAGGGAACGAGGGTTCGATTCTGTAGCTATCAGGTGAGGTACTTTATATAGCTCTGTTTGTTTAAGTACCTCTGAGCCGAAGAAACACTACATGACCAGTTTGACTCCGGTACACCCACCGTGGGCGTAACTAGTATCGGGGGCAAATGTATGAAGTGCAACTATCAGGAGTAAGCGAGTAACCACCCACCCAGAAGACCTGCGGGCAAATTCGACGCGCATATATATCTCCACGGCCTATTAAAGAACAAGGGCCTCCTTGATTCCCAAGAGGCTCCGGAAGTGGACGCTGGCTCTTTGTTGGTCTTCGGAGTCCTGACGCACCGCGCCGCGACTGGAGTAGCTCCGGTGTTTGTGATTTTTAGTGAGGAAGATTGGAATGTGGGTTTTGCATCTGCCAGATCTGCGCTGGGCTCGGGAGATTATGACTGGTCGACCGTTATATTACTAGTCACGTCATGAGGTATCACTCGACGGGATCATGCGGCGCAGTAGTACATGTACTGATTCGGTTGATTGATTGATTACTTCATTAATTGTATGACATGTACAAGTTGGGAAATGCATCAGTAAATGCATCACACAGTCTAGTTCGATGCATTTCCCAATCTCGTAGAGGCATCATACCACCGTACCTGTGGTTGTAATAAGTCACTATTTCTTACATTCATAAGCTACGATGGGTTTCATTTGTAACAGGTTACTACATGTAGCTTACTATTTGTCATTATTTCTTATTTCTTTTCTTTTCTTAATTATGTGAGAGGTGGAGGAAGTGATTGGGAAGTTCTGGGGCAGTGTGATATTGTCATAGACTACGGTCTGCATACAATTAATGAATTAAAAAAAAAAAAAAAACTACCTGTGGTTGTTGCTGTAACAACCGTACATAGGGGAGGAAGTTCTGTTTTTATGGGTGGTACAAACTATGGCTGATAGATCTTTAAGTACTGGCCGCGTGTATCGATCGATAAGTATTCGCCACATAGTACTTTTCTACACATATGCTGTCGTTCCTATTATTACCTTTCCACTTTATAGCTATAAGCATCATTAACTAAAGAAATCAGCGAGTGTACCTTACTAGAGTACAGATAATCAAGAGAACGTAGTGGAGAAGAAGGAGACTCCAACGAGGAAAGAGGGGGGGGGGGGGGGGGGGTTTATACTCTTTCTAAGTGCGCTGGATGAACGTATATTGAATCCTTATTCCTTCACTTTTTCCGTGTTGTCCTTATGTGTTTAGCTATGTGCTGTCGGCTGATACGGAGAAACTCGTATGTGTTAATGTTATTTCGATGTCTTGGACGAAAGTTGTCCTTACATAGCAGATACTGGGAAGCTTGACGCCGGTGAAGACCCCGCCGACAGACTCTATTATAGCTAGCTTTGGAAATTCATTATGAATGTATCGAAGTTTTCTGTGTTGGACATCAGATCTTACGTGGGACAGTCTTCGTGGGAGATGCATTAAACGTTGTATCATGGGGCCGGAAATGAATCTTTGAATCAAATCCGCCCGGCGAAAATTAATCACAAGTGCGCATGATGACTTTTCTGATGCAACTTAAATCAATCAATCAAGTACTCATGATCACAGGATGTCACTCGATGGGTAGTGCTGGGATGGGAAGAATATCGCGAATATGCTTATATAACCCAGCTGGCCAGGCCTGTAGGTCTATATCTAGTCCAATATATAGTAGCATCCAAGTTCAAATTAAATATCGAATTCTGATAGAACTGACGCATGAGGCAAAACATGCAGCTCATGATTGATCAACAACGTCTATTTTTAGTATACTTAGCTAATGCAGTCCACTTGCCTGCGCCTCCTTTGGAGCCCCAAAGGATAATAAGATAACCTCGGATCATGATCAAAGTAAACATAACAATATCTGCACTCGCTTGCACAGTTGTGTAATTCTATCCGCACAGATCGATAGATACGGCTCGGCTCGTCCGGGTCAATATGCAATAAAATGCCAAGAATTGCTAAGCCACATGCTGACCACACTCACGCCACAGCCAAACAATGTCCTTCTAACAATACTTTCTTCTCGAGTAGATGATAGAGAAGGGCTTTACTCGGAGCAGGACGGATTTGGAAATATGCAGGCTATATGCAGAATTACCAGTCCTGTCCGATCTAATCTTCAAGCACCATACTCGGTTTCCCTGTCGAACGAGCTCTTTATATAATCCAGTTTAATTACATGCAAATATTAATATCCATTGGCTGCAGAATTGGTGGCCAGTTTCTGCATGGTGTAAGACCCCAATGTTCGGTACGTAGGGAACTCTCTCGATATGCAAGGTGACTGAGTAATGTGATTGCACTGCCCCAGGTTATCTAAAGTTGAGGCGAGAGTCTAAGAATTAAACGTACTATAGATATAGCTAGATATAGATCTTACGGGTATAAAACCATACATTACCTCTTTTAACTTTACATTCACAGTATTTACGCGTAAGTAGGTAATTTTATTGAAATATAAATATAAAAGAACCCCCATATGCGGAGAGCTCATGGGCAGAAGATATACACACTTTGAAAATAAATACCAAGTTATTGATCGAGAGGATGTGATAGGATTAGATGCAAACAAAGAAACTCATGGGTGGGTAGTATATATCGTTGATTCCAGCAAGCCTGGTAAACTCAGACAGAATATCGGCGGTATAGGACATAAAGTTCTGATCGAACCGAATCACAAGCGGTCACTCGCTCGAACAGCTACGTTTATTTTGCCAGTGACTCAAAACCTAATAAAACAGGAGCTTGTTACATGAGACGCGGCACTAATTACATCTTTATTTCTAACCTAGAGAGGCTTATAGACTTTACTGGTTAATAACCATGTTAGTATAGTAGTATTGCCACCCGGACCAAGATATGAAAGTATAGCGCATATATATACCCCTAGATACTGTGGGTTGTATTGTATGTGTAGGAAGTGACCTACATACTGGATACTATAGGGAGGGTTGTGATTAACGATATTGATGATTCTTGATCAAGGAGGTGTAAGGAAGAAGAAAAAGCCGCCTCTGCACTCTTATGCATATCTGGCTATCAATAACCCCTGCGAGGAAGTTTTCCAGTGCTGCTCGTTGACTATAATAACCTCATGTAATCTCCTGAGGGATTTATTAAATCAGTGCATAAGACAAGGCACCCTCTAGAGGACTATAATGAGCTTCTGTACGCACGTCAAGTGTTTGCTTACGACGATCAATCATGATCAAAGAGAGTTACATTACTAGTCATCCCAGTCATTATCCATGTTCATTCCCCTCCGTGATTTCGAAATTTTCACACCTCTGTTGCAATGATATTACAGGGTATCGCCGACGTTGTTCATTCTAGCTAAGTCGTGGAGGATGTGCACACGCGTGGCCTGTATCGTGCCTATAGATGCTGGGCTAGGTTAGCTACTACGTATGCTGCGCCTTATTTTGTTCGCTGTTTCAACTTGGTTCATCATGTTCTGACGGTTATTACATTTGCTTCGGGATATATATGTGTGTTGGAACAAAACAAATGTGCAGCAGTGGTTTATCTCAACAGTTGAGTAACTTAATATCTCCGTCGGGATAACTCCTTTAAGTGTTTTAGTGCTGGGTTGTGCGTATCCGATTTGTTCCGGATGAATAAGCGAATTATTTCACATGAGATGCTTGTATAAGAGTGACATAGCCTGTATATAAGGCCTAGTAATATTCCACATGGCCATTTGTAGTTCGTCATCTGAAGCCTTTCGAGGCGTTTTGCCAATATGATACTTGTCGAGTTGTCGACATTAGGTGCCATGACCTTTACTATAACACCTTCAGACCTACATCTCTACCCGGGATTCGGTATGAAACACCACACCAATGAGCAATGAATTATGTGCTTTTTCGACGACCCTTTAAATCCTTTGATCAGGCCCTATGAAGTAATTGGCGTAATTTCTGATAGAAATATCACAGGTTTCAGCCAGCCGCATGTACGTATTCAGTTCCTTATCCAAAACTATATGTACTAGCAGATACATTGCAAACCATGTTTTCGGCGTTTGCTGGTCTTCTTGTGCAGATAGTAGGTCCAGGTGAACCCAGAGACCTTGCACAGGCATGTGTTCTAACAGGCCTGTGCCGTTGTCGCTATATTTATCACTTCAGGCATAGCATACATGTAGTTTCGATTGTCACGCTTATTGGCGAGAGCCACAGCGCCCGTTACTGTGTTTACCGCGCGGTACATGTATGTGATCAAGATAGTCCAATAGACTCTTTTGCAGCATGTTCACCTGAAGAACGTATATAGACGTAGTTCGAAGTAGATACATGTAATGATTCAAAAGGAAACATATACAGTTGGCCAGCTGAGCACAGCCTGTTGATCCCAAAATTCCAACGACTACATGTACCTTATGGGAGGAGCCTAAATACGTTTTGAATAGTAAATATTATAAACATAAATTATAAAAAGCGTATGATTGATTCAACTTTACTTTTCTATAGATCTAGCTATACATACTCAACCTCACGTTGTGTTATTGGGTATTTCAGATAATTCAATTCAAATTTTAGAGCCATAGGCCTGCAGGACCAGCGGAACTTGTTTCTGCAGACTTCACCTGGGCCCGGCACCTTGGGAATTAAAGTTCTGACACCGTTGAATTATGGCATTGCGGTGTAGGGCCCGAGATCGAGACTTTCTGATAGGGACCACTAATTCCGCCCACAGACACGCATATGTGAATTAGTCTTTAGAGACTAGCCTACAGTGCATGTACGCTCATCCTAGTATATTTTCTTGTGGGTTCATTTGACAACCCCGATGAGACACTTTGCGTGCAAACAAGATCGATCTTATATACCTCGTGACCGATAACTTAATGCGGTTGAGCCGTTGTTCGTTTGGTGTATGGCCGTACTTAATGTACGTACTAACTCACTTCAGTACATACATAAGTACATGTCAAAAAAAAAGCCGAACTTCATATACATGCCGAAAATTGCAGACGGATGATGCCATAGGGACAGCTGTAGGTCACCGATGACTCAAAACTGTTGGTACATACTGTTCGCTGGCTGTAAGTGATCACTTCACTTGTGTTTACACGACACCTTGCATACATGTACACAAGGTAGCATGGTCTTGCTTTTCAAGAAGGGCATATATATATATAGAATATCGATCTAGTGAGGTCTTATCTGAAGCTACATACATGTAAGCGTATATGATCATATATTCGAGTTATTGCCTTCGACTTCGATACAACGTACAGCAGCAGTTATATACTTTTTTTACTAAGCAACTATAACCCATAACTTAATAGTTTATACGTATTGCGGCTTTCCGATGATCATTGTGCAGTACCCTCTTTATAGCTATGTACCTTCATAAACCTACATGTACTCTAGGTACCTACCTGATAAGCACAGCCCCAACCCAGAAACGTCAGAATGATCAATACCTGATCTGTGCTTCAATTAGCAATACTAATAATACATGTACGTACGGTTTTCAAGGAAGTAAATAAATATTGATAACAAGGTAAACCGCAAGGCACCAGTGGTAATACTGAGACCACGATTTTTTTTTTTTTGAAACGTATGAGCACGTGCATTATATGGATAAAACCAAATACAAAATCAAACGCGGATTGTGTGTTAATTGGGTTAATTAAGGACAAAACCACTATAGTAAACGTGGTAATAGATACTAGTACTATCTCTTGGGTTCCCTCTTCATTGACGGACCCGCCCTCTACGCACTCACGAGGTGTTCAGTTACCCACCCTTACCGTCTGCCTTTAGAGAGGATGTGCGGTTGATGGCATACCATAGTCATTACAGTTGGGGTTGCAAGAAGCATGTTTTCTTTGGTTATTCTTTTCTTTTGTGTTATCCGGAACTTTTTTTCTTTTTTTCTTAGGCGGGGGGTTCCTTAGTCATCAACCTTGTAAGAGGAGTGCGGTTGGTAGCATACCATAGTTACTATAACTGGGGGACCTGGCATTGGGGATGGGTCTTTATGCCATAGTCTATGACTGCATGCAGTAATTGTACCTAGAAACAATTTATATGATTTAAAAAAAAAAAAAAAAAGATACTAGTACTATCTTCAGTTCCATGGGCCTGTGTGCAGTACTGCTTATGTAAAGCATTATCATTAGGGAAAACCCCACCGCTTCTGGAGTACAATATAAAGGAATAACCATTAGGCCCGCACGGATGCTAAGTTTGCTTTTCTGCGGAGGGAATGTCAGGATTTCTTTTCAGTTATTGCTTCATGTTTATATCTTCCCTTTGTTTACTTTCTTTAGGCGGTAAGGTTGGGGAGGGGTGTTGTTCACGCCATAGCCTAGGCTCCATGCGATATTCTTGTACCCAGAAATAAATGAATATAAAAAAAAAAAAAAAAGGCCCGCACGGATGCAAATGTCGCCAGTTTTTGCCAATCCTAGATCAACCTGCGCCAAGTGCAGATATTCAACCCCTGAAGTGCTGAGTCATCAGGATCCAAGTACAGTCGCACCTCGTTATGTCGTTAGCTTATTCTGGGAGCCAAACCCCTACGAGATAGCAAATATACGAGACAGCAAATAGTTTTTGGTGGAGAAGGGCAGTACCTGTCCCGCAAATCCGTACGAGACAGCAAGAGATCCGAGATATCGAATTACGAGATAGCGAGATGCGACTGTATTATGAAGCTGGAACTTTGCTCGGGATAAAGTATTGTGTGTATCGACCATTTTCTGGAACAGCGAGATGCGGGGAATTCTCCCATTTATATTCCCATTATGCTCTAAGTGGATTTGTTTTCTGCATAAATTTGATTCAGTTTGCATGAATTTGCGATGCTGCAGCCGATCCTCTAAGCCTCAGTGGAAGGCCGGCTCAATTGTCACACCAACCTTAACCGCCGTCCGGTGAGAGGTGCGTATGTGACATAACTATGTTCAACCACTAGATACCTCTTTCTACCTCTTCCAAAGTAGATACTTTCCCCCTGATTAGAGGATATTCACGTCTTCAAATAAACAGTATCATTGAGAAATAGTAATGAATTCCACACGCCTTAAATTCTTATACAACGAACGAATGAAACCAAGCCCTGTACCGGATTCTAAGAGTTTTAAGCCTGCCGTTATAAACAAAAGAAATAAATAAAAACCAAAACACCCCAAATGAGTCCTGCCTGGATCCTTTATATGCAACCCCGTATGATAAAAGAAATAAAAGAAATAAAAGAAATAAACAATAAAAAGCAACCAGTAACTGTAGTACAAAGGAAAGATCTAATACCGAGCCGGTGTGCTCGCCCGTATGAGTTTTCTATCATCCCACCGTCCCCACCTTCCTAACATGTTCTCGTTTCGTTCGTTAAATATGTATGAAAGTATCGTGCCGCTATTTGGAGATTTCAAATAACCATGACCTTTGAAGTATAGAGGAAATCAAGGCTACTTTCATTGCTCTCCCGGTAGAGAGAGAGCACATTCTCGACGCGCAAAGCATGATCTGGGCTTCTCAGGCCTCGTCCGATTCTTTCCATTGACTCCAGCATTGACTGGCGGTCCTCGCAGTTTCCGATCAATGCAACTGTCTGCTCCCGGCTCCAGTCCAAAGAAAAGGGAGTCAGACCCTTGCTGATGGCGGAAAAGTGAGCAGCCAAGGATTCAGCCAGAATGTTATTCTTCTCAATCAATCTCTGAGGAGAAGAAGGGTGACGCCAGGCATAGCCGTCATCCATGTGGAAAACCCAGTAGTAGAGCCTCCATGAATCGCGTTCAAGGGCATTCATCAAAACCACCAGAGTCAAGAAGATCCTAAGCCAGTCCTCTCTCTTCCTTCCAAAAATCCGCTTCTGAAGCTCACAGAGGATTTGCTTCTCCAATTGCCAGATTCGGCGCTCGATAAGGTGGTCAAGCTGGTTTGCAAGTACCCTTGGCATAGGTGTTTGGCCTGCCAATGGTGTAGTGAGTGAGGAAATTGGTGAGATTCCAAGCGAGTCGGATGATGGGTGCAAAGTAGCTCCCTGAATGAGCAACTGAGTTGCAGTCCATAGTTGTAAAGCATCTCTAAGGAGGAAGTTCTCCTCACTCTTAGAGTACTTCAAAGCCGACTGGAAGATCTCAGCTAGGATGGGATTGCCCTGGAATGAGTTCTCAACGTAGTACCATGTGTGGTCGTCAATGTACTTCTCCAAGATGTCAGTGTTGATTCCCCTCTTCATTGCGTATGAAGTAGTCTCCACAGACTGCCAACCGGTAACATCGTCTTTGTACCAATAGACGAGCTGACCAGGATAAGCTGGAATGAATTCGTAAACACTAAGGCTGAGTGTTACTCCAAGAGATTTCTCGTGGGATACTGTAACAGTCCGTGCGGGTGAGTTGGCCCAGCGAAGGACATGGTGCATCATAGTTCGGGAGTATGCATCAACAAGCCCTAAAAACAGAGTTGTTAGCCAAGTACATGTGATTATATAGCCAAGTACTACTTACATTTTGAAAAGACATCCAAGTCGACAAAGTGTACTCGCACACAAAGAGCACCAGCCCCAAGCTTTTCGCATCTGGGACATGGGTTTCCCTCTCCACACTTCATCTTCAAGCCCCAGCAACGAGTGCAGGCACCCATCTTCCTCAATTGGTGAACTTCACGCCTTTCATCAGGGCCGAGCTTTCTCCTGCTCTTTCTCCTCTTTGGGGCAGCGAATGTTGCCACAAGATGGGAGTAAGACGGGTTGCTTGTCGGTGCACTTGCAGAGCCAGGTCCAAGCTCTGGCGAAAAGCCAGGAGTTGGGCTGGATCTTGTCGAGTTTGCACGTGATCGAGATGTGAATTGGGGTGAGTAGTCTGAGAGAGCGGGAGTGCTGCCACGATCGTACTCCGAAGAGCTTGAGTCATATTCAGAGAAAGGTGAGAATCGTACTCTCATTGGCCTCTCATAATCTTGAGTATCGTCATAGCTCTGGAAAAAGGCTTCTTCTGAACGATTTATACCTTCAAATTCTCCATTGTTAGCTTTTATTCGCACTATAAGACAAGTCAAAGGCAGGCTAGTTACCAGCAGATGAGAAAATGTTCTCATCAGATCCTAGGCTGCTCAATATTGGCTGCCCGATAATTGAGGTGGAATTTGATCCTGAGTATAGCGAGCTTGCATCGCTTCCTGCAATATATTGAATTTCTGCTGGGTGTGAAGAGTAGGCGGTCCCATCTGCATAAGTCTCTGGGAAAAGTTGGAAGAGCCATGGGTTAAGCTCGGCATCGGTGGGCTGCTGGGGAATGGGAGAAGGTGAGTGTGAGTAAGTTCTTGGGGTAACAATCTCAAGTGCGTCAATATCCTCCCCAACGCTTTCATATGAAGACGACCGAGAAGATGATAATGTGAAAGGCGAACTATGACGATCCCCGTTCATCTTGGATGACCGGATAGCCCAATTATTGTCCATTGTAGATGATTGTTGGAATTTGTCGTTGATTTGTGAATGCAACATATGGTTTGAGTGTTCTGGATGTAGAGTTGTGATGCGAATGTAGCTGATGATTTTTTTGATAATGACCGAAGACGACAGGCCCATCTTTATATTTCTCTGGATGAATTGCTTTTTAATGCAGAGCCCGCTCCTCAAACAAGCATGTATTACTGCCTGCCTCCCTCCCAAAACAGTGCGCTGGGTTGGGTTTCTCGAGAGCAAGCGTGGGTCCCCCGCCGCTCACGTGGCGCAATCAATAAAGCGCGTTGGGAGAGAGCATGTATCACTAAGAATAAAAAATGAAACACCTCCCAGGGTCCCAAATGGGGGCGGGCCCACAGCAGGTCCAAGGTCAAGTGTACTGCCGACCCCAACAGTAAGCATTTACCCCATGTCTTGATGACTGGGTCAAGTTCTGGTGCACTAGGTACCACAGCACAACCACCACAACAGTATTAGCTTCCGGTCCCTCCATCCCAGATTGATCAACCATATTACCCCCTCCGTTTCTTTTCAGAAGCTGCACGCCCAGGAGAAACCTAGAGTATAAGGCTGACGCCACCCTATGCCGTTTCCGTTGGTGTATTGACTAACTTCACGATACTATACCACTTCTGTGGGCCCTCAAGGAGCTTTCTCGTCGGTGCCTGAAGAGTACATGCAGATATGCCTAAGTATCTGCCCAGATAGTAAGTACTTACTAAATCATATCATTCTCAGCACATTCGTGACAAATGTAGCTTTATCTCACCCATATAGTATACTTTGGAGTACAATCAGGGCGTTAACTAATGGCTTTTCCACAATAAGAAGCCTGCAGGCTTTAATTTTGAGTACCGCTCTCTTCTTTTTTCGTTTAACTCTTCTTTTTTGTTTCGAAAATATCTATGTATACTTTATGTGCATCTGCATCTATGTGGTGTCGAGGCTATAGTTCGGAAAATATTATCTTTAATTAAACCTCTGAAGAAAGTTCATGATCGTGGATAATCGTTGACTAATACCCCAATGCTTTCTGTCACAGCTGGATCCAATCATATACTCAGCTGTGGTTATTCGATTCCTCATGGGGCGTATGGAACTTCTCCATGCAGCCTAATCCCATTCTGTTATATTTTAAATTTTAAATATTCAAGGAATCTCTGAGGGTGTCATGAGATTTCCACATGGCGAAGCCCATTCATGCTAACCAAATATTGGTCTTTCCCAGTGTGGGGTAGTAATAGCAGTCGAGACCTAAGCCCCACGGCGACTAGAACCAAGATATAGAAATTCAGCGGCACAGACCACTCTACGCCAGAGGCGAGTGGGGATTTCGGGATATCTAGTACTAGTATCAGCACGACCGGACCGGTGTTGAAGCGGCCCAATCCACACCGAAAGCCCTCTGTTCGGTTAGTGACAGACCGGCAAGTCGTGGTCTTTATCGATATCGATTAAGCACAGCTGTGCATGGCAATACCGCGTTTTCCCTGATCTGCGTCAGACTTGGGAATCGCATTCTTCTCGCACACCCCACCATCGAACCCTGGTACCACTACTTGTGCCTCTCGGCGAAGCAATATTCATCCTAACATTTTCAAAAAATAGATACCTTCGAGATCGCGGAGCCCCCGGCAGGGTGCATCGTACCCACATGGCACAATTAAATGGAATGATGACTGGGATGTGTGCACAGGATCCAAAGAGCTTGGTACATGTATGTATGATAGTTCTAGCGAGAATCTCAATGAGTTTGATCTGCACCCCTCCCCCACCACACCCATAGCAGCTGCCCAGGTTTGTTATCCACTTGGTTTTGCTTCCCGCATTTGGCCGGCATAAATAGACTACATGTGCTCTGTACAATAATATGCAGAACGTCATATGCATGTTTGCATGCAATGATGGGCTATGGGAGTACATAACAGGATTAGTTTAAGGGGGTGGATGGTGTTTGAGAGTGAGTGAGAAAGGCTTGAGGTAAGCACTCTCCATAGATCAGGGCAACCTTATTTAGCTCATTGGTAACTCCAGGTCTCATAGAACCTGGATTTTAAATATATCCTGGACTGCGTTTCTAGTACAGCTTTGTTTACACCAGATGATGGTGATGATATACCCAATAGAGTCTACAGTGAGAGGGTTCTCGCATGATAGCACAGTACCGGTCTCTAGCACTAAATATCGAGTATATACTTATAGATATTTTGTGACTTGACTACAATCAAGCTTGATTAGTGTTTTAGTTTTCTTCATGTAGGAAGATATAGATATTCTCATATTTAGAATGTCATGATCTTTGTGGCAGCGCAAAGAGGGGTCAAGTATCGATGGGTACACAGTTTCAAAGAAACACTTGCAAGTTGATTAATTAGCAGCGATCAGCTTTATTGCACCTTACCGAGTAAATCATAGTCTATCGTGATGTGCGGTGCAGATAAATCGTGTTTCCCACTCTTAATCGCAGCGATACGAAAGCAACAGCGTTTCAAAAGGTTCCTTCCTCTTTTCGAATAACGTCTTTCCCTCTACTTCCGCAAAGATAAAGGTAGTGCAAGGATACTTAGTCAGTTTAGCTTGCCGGCCCTCAACCCTCCGCCACGACGAAAATATCTTTTTCACCTGCATGGTTGCGGCGCAAACGGGAACCCCCCCCCCCCCATCATAGACCAAACTACCCTGTTGGTTGAGATGGGAAATGACACAAGAAGACCTTGTGTAATAACCGACGATACCCCGGGACTGGTACGTTCTTGCAAATCCTTCTTTATTCCTTCCTTCCTTCTTCGCTGCATTGCTGAACCGCATGAGTGAATTCTTCTATCGATTGGTTCGGATTGTACGGGGTTGGACGTTTCAGATTGTCCACCGAAAGCGATGTTCGCAGTAGGACGAACCATGATGTACAGCGACAGGTAATAAGTGATGGAACGCCCTGAGATATAGTTATACCTGCAAACACCGTATGTTGGTGGCGTTTTACCCAAAACAGGTATCACTGTGTCTCAGCGTGTTCCATCACTTTTTACCTACCGCTGTACCTATTTAGCTACCCCAGCAGGTACCAACGTCCTCCCCATCTCCCCCACAGATACGGTCAAGCGAACGGAAATAGCCTGCTGTTCTGCCTCGATTAACTTGCTCTGTTGTGAAGACAAAAATATCGTGGAGCTAGCTAGACGACAGGTTTGATTCCTTAATTGTTAGATCACTAATCCAGATCAAGGTGGTCTTGGATGAATGAGACAACTTCAACCAAGTCATGCCTAATGTGAATACCTGTATGCATTTGAAGGCAAAATATGCAGATGACGATAATGATATTTTCGGACCGACGTGATTTTAAAGGTCTTCCTACAGCACTACTACATGTAGCTACATCATATCCACGATGACGCTAGCTAGCCGAAGAAAGCGGAACGTCGTTCGACTAGTGGCTCTGGTTTCATGCCCAGTGTTGATTCATAGCAACTCCGAACGGTCCAAGTAATTACATGTAGCTACATAAGCCTCAAGCCTCGCAGTAAGCCACCAGAATTCCCCAACGTCCAAGTGCGATTCTCACCAATAGATATGTGCACTTTATCGCCTCTTCTACCAGTAGGAATCGTCGTGTAGAGTAGCTAGGGAGTTGCACGTTCGGCACTCCCGTCCCGAGAGCTTTACATTCCATTAGCTCCGGCCGTCCGCCGAAAACGCCATTTTGTGGCGGTTTCTTGACCGCGAATTCTGCTCTACGCTGTAGGTGCAAGGTGCATAGCGATGTAGGTACCCGTTTTAGGTCCTTCCTTAGACGAATGTTAGAATCGTGATGGGATTCTTTTTATAGTAACAAGCACAACGGCCCAGCCATCCCTCCCTCGCTCGCTCAATATATCGGGGACTTGGCCATGGGGGTAGCTACGTAGAGATTCCCACCTAACCCACCCTCTCCAAGTTATCGCCCGTTGTATCTTCACCACAGCCTCCTCCTCCTCTTTCCCCACGTTTAACCTAAAATCACGGACGATTGGGCAAATCCAGCCTGAGTAATATATAATGCCTGGACAGTTATCGGAGCCGAGGCAAGGTAGACTCGGACACATCTCGGTGGATTTTAACCTTCCGTCTAGCGAGCGAATCATGTCGCCGAGCCCGGTCGAACCTTTGTCCGCCTGGCCCGTGCGAACCACCATATGCGAACTCACGTATATATATATTTGTAGCTTGATAATACTGAGATTAATTCTGCCCTATGGCGGTGTGGGTGGGCTTGTGATATCACCTGGCCAGATTCTCGGAGATCAGATCTGACTTCATTGCGCCTCGCCGTTTTAGGTGACATCGCAGACCCTGGATGTATGTAGTTTCTGGCTTTGCTTTTGTTATTTCCTAAGCTTTCAACCGTGGGAATACTGGTTACACATGGCATCGACAGGAAATGGAGAACTATGTTATTATTAGGTCCATTAAGCATGTACATGTAGTTACATCTATATCTAACCGCAGGGACCTACAGGTACAAGCGTCTGTTCGTGCAGCACAAACTATTTAACGTCCCGCCTACAAAGCTTAAGTCGAGGGCCGGCACGGCCGGGAACTTGATATCCACTGACTGGTCTGAAACTGAGTCAGGAACCCGATATCCTGATTCTACTCGATCATCCCCAAAGACGATTTGCTTTGAAATCCGTCTGAGCTCGCAGGTAATATTCCGTGTAGCCAGTTAATAATCGGATCGTTCTTTACCGACGCCCCCAAGTAAGCACTTCTGGTAGCCCAGCTAGTCACTGTACCTATCGTAGTGTAATACTGCTTACTTAATCAACATTCTGAAAAGGCCATTAATTCCGCACACTCCTCCGAGATTAAGTACACTCTTCCTGGCTGGCCATATGAGTTCGCAATCTGCGTACACTATAGGGTATAGCTGTGACCTTACCTTTGACCCTAATCTCATTCCATCTAATATCGATCATGAATCATATATCCACCACACCACCATCACTGTCTTATCATCATCACCATACCCACCACATTTCCAGCTTCCAACTTCCCACATAACGCAGCTACACGCAAGTAGCAGAGTTTAATTACTGAATGATACCTCCATAGGGCTGAAGTGACGCAAAAGGGGAAAAGATACCCCTGAAATCGCCAAACTGTGCCGCAGATCTACATGCCCTACATGCACCCCAATGCGTAGTAGCATGTCTGCCCTATGAGCAGGTATGTGTACCTGATGTGGATTTGTTTCTTCTTGCCGTTTGCCATTCCAGGGATGAATGATGTACGGCTTTTGATTGAAACAAGCGACTCACAAGACTCCTTCTCCTCCTGCGCAAAATACAGGGTGAGATGAGGTACATGTATCTATCGTGAGGTTCCCAGTCGTGATACGATCTCGCTCCCTTTGGCGCCGGCAAGACCTTGCCTTGCCTCATCTGATGGATGGTCTGTGATAAAAACGCCTTGTGTAAATAAAGATCGGCAGAGAAGAATGAATGGGCGCGCGCACGTGCACGTTGTATAACATATACCCCAGATGCCTGATGATTCGCGAGTCTTCATTCCGCGGATGGAGTTGACCTGATTGGTTACCAGTTCGCCAAATTCATTTTACGGAGGAATGCAGGCACATGTAGTAGTTCCACGATATTGAAACGGCCTCTCGATTGCAGTACTGTGCTCTAGGGAACACGTATTTTTGGAATCCACGAGCTCAGCCAAACAAATACATATTCACATTTACCAAGATCTATCTGTACGCATACAACCAAGATTGATCCCGTTCAACTGTTACACTCATTAATGGAAGTGTGGGGCGATTATGCGCCCTATACACACTACGCTAACGTTGTTAATTTTCTCTGGTAAATTATAAACAGGATTAGAGTACATATGAAAAGCAATTATATAAGTATATACAGATCCATGTGTGTACTTACTCTTAAATATAAGAGGTTTTCATGTAGGTTCATCTCGAGTCAGAATTGCTTTTATCTTTGACACGTCGTATGGATTTTTCACATTTCCGGGGAAAGGAGCAGGAAGGGACTGAACCCATTATTACTGATAATAAGCTCATACTACATTCTCTGTACCACTAAGGTCACGAAATAACGGAGTCACAGTCCACATATATAGGCATAGCAATGATGGCTGAAATAACTTCCTGACGGACCTTCCGATGTGTTAATGCTGCACTGGACTACTGCGTTAAATTCAAAATACAGAAACCATTTGGAAACTTTAACTCAGCTCATCATGATCTTCGGTAGTTCCTGACGGATCGCGGAGCATCACTCATAAGGTAAATTCGGCGATACAGAAGGTTGAGATAGTCGAACTGAGCATTCAGATTCTACAAAGATTGCCACTTTCACTGCACAGGGCAACTATTCGCGCCTAAACCCTGTGGGTTGCATATATACACCTCCCTAGAAGAGATAGGGCTGACTCTCATTTATTTTTCATGCGTTCTTCGCCTCCATTCGTGGAACATACTGTACCACAAGTTCGTTATACTCAGCGTCATCCGTGAAAATGGTATTGGTATCATCGTGGGTCCTTCCAGCGCTCGGGAGAACAGTCCCAAATTGCCAGCTAAATGATGTTAACAATGTGACGCATATGATCATGATATGATGTAAGATAGGTAGGAACACATACTACATGTCACCAGCAATTGCGTTTGCGAGAACAATATCATGCCAGGTGCGGATGACGGTCAAACGCTGACCACTTGAGCGTGGAACGCCATATTCCTCGAAAACCATGGGCTCTAAATTTGGTTTTGGTTAGTGCTGTATTATGCATTTATGAGTGGGAAACACGAAGGAAGGTAACATACTCCCTACAGATGTTGCGACAGCAGCATGGTCTTTGATCCATTGATCACCCCATGCATAAGTCTTGCTCCAAGAACTAACATAGAGATGGAAAGTTCCGTAGTCGACATTAGCCAACCTGAGGTAAGCTTCATTATCAACCTAAATAAACCAATTAGGTCAGATGCATACAACCTTTACTGATCTGATTCTGAATTTGAAAGGTATTTTACCCCTTCTCCACCGCCATACTCCCATTCAGAGTTTCCTGCACGATTGAAGAAGCCTTCATCACCAACAGAAACCATGTGGGTCGGGTCAAGTGACTTGATATATGTGGACATCTCGTTTACCCAATTCGTAAGTGTTGCGGCGTTACAAGATGAACTCGCCGTAAGAGTCCCTTTACAGCGAAGCTTTGGTTATAATTATGATTAGCTAAAAATGAGCAAGCAAAATCCTTAACATCAGGATATATATACCTCATTCGTTAATTGCCAAGCAAATATTGCAGGTTCACTCGAACTGTATCTTGTAACCACAGCTTTAACATAATTCTTATAGGCAGCCTTGATGTTCGCATTTGTGTAGAAGTCATCATGTAGGCCTCCAGATCCCAACATTGATTGGACATATCTGTCCATACCGCCGTAATCTTGCCTACACATATCAAAATTAGCTCGTCCCTTAATAAACCCAATTTAATTCAATTGTCTTCTACCAGTTGTTGACGAGCGGAATCACAAGGCGAATGTTTCGAGCTCTTGCTGCAGCAACGATGTAGTCAAGTCTTTGGAGTCCATTGGCTCCAGTATTGATTGTAGGAGTGCTGCCGCTCCAGACCTAGAGAACTCAGTGATTGGCTTCAATCCTTTCCAGAAGCGCAAAAGAAACCTACCTGAAATGCCGTTTGAGTACCAGAGCTACTGGTGAGGTCTGCAAATCCCCATATACGAAGAACATCCATTCCAGAAGCCTTAAAATCATCAAGAGCCTTATCAACATCTACTGTACTCGCAAGCATAGGAAGCCAGTATGCATTTGCTATCGGGTTGTTACTGCCATGTTCTTTCCTTAGAGAACTCAAACTTACATCCAACGAAATAAAACTTCTTTCCGTTCAGCATGAATGTTGTCCCAGATCTCGTCACTACACCAGAAGCAGTGGGTGAAGAACCCCCTTGGGAAGTTGTGGTTACTGGAACTGTAGTAGTGGTAACTCGCGTGGTAGTTGTTACTGGAGCTGCGGTAGTTGTTGCGGTGCCAGGAACGCATTGATAGTAGTCTGAATATATAAGAGCCCATTCGTATATCAATGGCAGATTTAGATATTTCACTTACAGTCACTATATTTGATGCAGGTGGATCCGCTTGCACATGTTGTTGATCCTGTATAAGTTACCCCACCGCCTGGGAGATGAAGTATCATGATCAGCTATTTCGGTTCAAATATTAATATCAACAAATAGGAGAATTAAAAAACGTACATTGTCCATAAACCGGAACCTGTGCCAACACAGGAGATAGCACGGCACTCAAGACTGTAACAAGTGCTAAATACTTCATATCTGCTGCTTTATGATCGAATGCCTATCGAGATCACATCAAAAGTTCCATTGGCAGCCAGTATTTATAAGTACAAGATGTACCTACATGTATTCACCCATAACAACATCAAGCTAGAGACAATAATG
Source organism: Morchella sextelata (assembly GCF_020137385.1). Taxonomy (NCBI): domain Eukaryota; kingdom Fungi; phylum Ascomycota; class Pezizomycetes; order Pezizales; family Morchellaceae; genus Morchella; species Morchella sextelata. The sequence continues at coordinate 752,628 of NW_025408616.1, forward strand.
CCCAGCAATGCCAGGAGACATTTCCCCTCATCTAAAGCCACATATTCGGGACTGTACACTCTCCTCCGAAAAATCAATTAAAAATCTTCAGTTCCCCAATTAACATTGTCGGAATCGATCTCCGCCATCAGACGATATCCAAGCCCCTGGGTAAAGTCTATCTTGAATTCGGACAAAACCGCCGTTGCACGCGGAGATTTTACGTGCATAGTAGTCTATTTTCTCCGCACATTCGCTTAATGTGTGGGTTCTCAATCTTGTGGCTTTATTGGTGGTAGCACGGCACCGGAGATTTCGGATTTGGAAGCGGTTGATGGTCCCACGAGATGGCTTGGCTGTGGGGTTAGTTGTCTGATATTGGCAGGAACAATTAAGATGCCTCGGCCTTACTAGGTATATATCAGGTTCTAGAGCTTTCTCTTTCAATATGCTCAATTCAACTCGCCTTAAGAGTCTGCTTGGCCCTGCAAGGCATTTAGCATTTGGAGTTGATAGTACTACCTATTTCTAGAGTTTATCGTTGGAGCCTGTATTTAGCCGGGATGTTCATTTCCGTATGCGATATTCTAAATAATGATCAGTCGTTGCACAAGGAATATCTGCAGCTGCAGTATGTATCCACTGTTGCTCGGGCAGTATATACATATAGTCCTTTGATCTGGGCGAACGGCGAGCCTGACCAATAACAAATGCGCATTTATTGCCCTAGAATAACCGCACCAGCCCATCAATGGGTATAAAGTATACGTTGCAAATGTCAGGAACAGTGTGATTTCAATAGTGTGATTAGTGTAATTACATGTCATGTATTTATAACTTGTCCTTGGGCTATCCCACTATTATATAATAAAAACAAACAAGTACGTAGAAAAAACTAACAAGCATACGTACACATCATGACTCCTATTAGGGAAATTTTCTAGCTCTTTTGCGTATGCATTAAGTAAGGAAGATCTAGAACGAAAACGCGTAATATTCTATCCGGATGAGACAGCATGATCTTGGCTGATTTGGTCATTCGTCATTGACCCAGAAAATATTTTACTGTAGTTTTTGACTCTGGGCGTGCACATGTCGCAGAAGGGCGCGCGATGGTTGTATCTGTAGGATACTTGTTCCATAATATATGCAGATATGATGATGGTCCTATACATGTAGTTAAGTACATGTAACTAGCTCCGCGATGTCTTTCCCGAAGTTTGTTTACATGGGGTTGATATTTCTTCTCGACGCGTCGTTGTTTAATTCCCGTTCTTGTAATACCTGCATGTACACCGAGCGGTACTTTATTAAGGTTTGAATGGAGTAAGGGAAATGACGTTCAGGCCAGAGTGAGATCCTATGATTCGTCCACATATTCTAACAATGGACTTACATAAATTACATACGCCCCTAGTGGTTTGACCACACCTACTTATGTAAGTACACGCATGCCTGGTCATCGTGAGTAATCGATTCTATTCCAATAGATCAGCTCGGCACCCCACAGAGTAAAGACCCTTTCCAGCCAGAAGTCTTGTGCGCATAATACAAGTCTTGGCAAAAGTGAATCAATCAACTCGACATGTGGTAGAGTCTTATATCTACATTTTTCATCATACATTCAAAGTGCTCCCCAACATCAAATTTAATTATTAGCGGTTTATTCCTATCTGTATTTTAGAGTAGGCGCATGGGAACAGAAGCTGGGAACTTGAAGGCATCTCCAACTCACACCTCAGTTCCAACACATGTTGGAACTGTTTATGCAAACATATCCAACTACAAGCATCCCGTGATATGTATCAACCAAAGGCTCAAGATATCGCTTGGTGTTCTCATTGGGTCATGTTTTTAGGTTGCTGTTGGTAACGTAAATACGGCTGCGGTGCCGGCCACTATCTTAGGTTTCAGCCTTCCAGCATATCAGCACACGGGCCGCTTCCTGGCTGTAGCTATCCGTAAGTTCGACTTCTCTGTATGTTCCTAAATATAAGCATTCGGTCACACATGCGGTGCAAAATTCGAGCACACACGGTCGCCGCACGTCCCGATGATACATCTCACCTGTAGCAGCAGCATAGCCACGAGAGTTTCATCAACCGATTTAGCGAGACGACCTTATGTAACGTTTGAGTGACAGGTTCCTTGTATTGATCAGCACCGGAATTACATAATTCGCCTAGGTCCAAGGTACACTAGCAGAAATTAGAATCTCATTTCAGCTGTGCAACTACATGTAACTTAAGCTTTATAAGCGATTGATATAGCATGACAATGACAAAATATACTAAAGCTACGCACATATATATAAGCAACCAAGTAGTCCGATCCAGCCTTCCGACCCGTTAGGACAACTCCGGCATCAGATAGTGTCCTAAGATACGCAATTAACTCACATGTAGTATAGTTGGGCATTCATACTTCTACGTATATGCGTACTCAAATCCACAGTTCTAAGAACTTTACTGTCGTTCACGGGGTATTGACGGGCACTGGGTGTTGACGGACAAGTGCGAAAACTGGGCTTAGCTGCCTCTCTTTTGGCTTATCCGTCAACAACCAGTGTCCGTCAATACCCCGTAAACGACAGCACTTTACTCTAATCAAGTACACGTGTGACGTCACACACAATACCGATTCCGACCCTATATACCATGCCTTCGGCACAGCAATACATGCGTACTAGGTACCTGTTGTAGATGTGCGCCTGTAGGGTACTATACTACATGGTACCTTTTTGAAGTTGTTCATGTGAGTCTCTGTCCCATACCACGGCCGTAATGTGGTAAGTGTGGGGCGTAGGTGGCTTGACGCACGAGGACGATAGTAAGCCTGCATGTAGGGGTACATATGCGTGAGTGTTAGGGTAAGCCGGGTACGGGTGAATCGTGAATTCGCTAAGAAAAATACCAGGTCCTGCTACATTTTATCATAGCCAATAATATCATCTTTAAGGTTTCCGAAATCATAAGTTTGTTATTCGGGATTACATAGTAGGCAAACCCCATCAACGTACATGTAATTGAATCTTACGTACATGTATCTACATTCAGGTACCTGGTTAAAAACAACGCCGCTTGCCCGTCATCGCACGTGATACGTTGTTCAGCGGTTCAGTAAACCTTCACGTGACCTCTGGCATACTGCCTGCGAAACCAAACCTAGCCAAGATCTGGAAGTAAGACGGGGTTAAGTAGGTACCGCAATAGTCGTAAATAAAAGGCCTTGTCGCCTTACATATAGATCGATATAGCCGTGCATAATCGGATAAAGCCTTGCTAGTATTTTATAGTTTATCGGCGCCCATTGCGAAGAAGCCGCCGGCCCCCCACCAAAGTCACCCAGAAGGCCACAATGACTGTGATCGTGACGTCTTATGAGTATTCAAACAATTGTAATCTCACTAGGGCCTCTATACATCCAGCGCTGCCTGATTGTGTGTAAGACCCGGATACGGAAACTCAATGGTGCATGCATGACTTTGTAAATTAAAAGTAGGCGTAGGGCAGTAGAGTTTTGACTTGAATTTCACGTTCCCGGAGAATCGGTTGCACCTAGGCGTGGCTCATTGGGGCACAAAATGTCGTCTAGTTGTGTTCCACCTAGGTGCTCACGGGCAAACAATGTGGGGCAAGCAAAACCTGTGACCCATACGAAGCACATATTGTGCCCTTCATCAAACAAAACTTCCATGGATCTATCTCAGCTGAGATCAATATCTCAATCTTTGTTTAAGCCTAGTCTTACATACCAGTACTATACAAGAGGTAATTGTTTGGAACCTTCTCTCCGCCCTGTTACGCCCAGATAGCTGCCCGCATGGATTCTCTGCGCCTCTCTTGTTCTGTATATCTTTAGGTCAGAGAATAGTAGGACAAGAATCCTTCCTTTGGTGTGCGGATGAGATATTCAGCTCTCAGCTCCGGAATCTTGCCTGCAAGGTTCTCGAGTGATAACCTGTGATTCGGACATAACTACCCACCGCCAAGCAGCCGATCGATTAAGATATGATCCAATCAAATTCGATCCAAGGACACAAGCCTTTTCTTTTGGTCGGTTTATTACTTCATCTGCCAACAACCCAGGATCAACAATCAATCAATGACCCATAAACGACCGTGTTGCATTGCAAGGATCCAGAGTCTCGGGCCTCTCGTCTGCCTTACGTATCCAACTCCAAAATTTGATACTGCTACTCTACGTACGTCATCGTCATCAATGCAACAACATCACAGCTTTAGCCTCTAGCTATGAACACGCGTACGAGTAAAGGAGTAGGAAGAGAGAAAGACCACAAACCTGCCCAAACATCACAAATGAAGTGGCAATACACCGCACAGACTCTTGTCGATATGAACAACCAACTTGTCAAACCTCCGGCTTCTATTGATTTCCACTAGCCAATATTTGAAGCCTCCCTTTCATCAACACACACACCGTCTTTCAGGCTCTCATTCATCACCAAATTAAAGGGTTTGCGCCCAAGCGTCTTCAATCACATTCGAAGCCTCTTTGGAAGCTCTGCGGTGATCAACAAACACACCAACATAGATTCTACTGACATCACAGCTCCCGCCAGTCTTTACGACATGAAAAGAAAGCCTGTGGGTATGGTAGAAGGTATATGATAAAGAGATACTACGTCCCTGCATAGCAAAGATTCAGTCCGCAGCAGCAGGAAGGAATCCATATAGTTGAGCCGATATAAATAGCTATATATCAGCTTCACCATCTTCCCAATTCACTCTATTTCAAAACCTCATGACGGTCATAATGAATGACGCTTCTACGGGCGCGAGTTCGAAGCATAAGCGGGCACATGGCGACGAGGAGGAGCCCGAGCCAGGGGATTCCGGCAGTACTGATGCTAGTGGCCAAAGTGGGAGTGATGATGGGTCTGAGTTCCCTTTGGTATATCCCTTAGCCCATGGATAGATTGGTTTGGCAAAATTCTTATACATACATACCTTAGACAAAGGGAAAGCCCAACACACGTGCAAAAGGGAAAAGACAGAAAATTTCTACTGCTGCTGCTGCTGCTGCAGGTGCTGAGGTAAAGGCCAACTTGGCCTAGCAATTCTTACAACCTCTCGTTACTTACCACAACTGTGTATCCAGGAACCAACAACCCCTAGCACGAAAAGCAAGCGTGCCCCTCCTAGTAAGATTACTTCGCCAGAAAAGTCTTCTCCAGCTGTAGGTGTCAAGAAGGGTGCCATCTCGTTTATGACGAGGAAGGAGGCCGAGATGGTGTTTGATATGGCGATCGAAAGTGCGAACTGGGGGCTTATTATGGAAAAATTGAATAGTAACAAGTCTGGATCGAAGGTATCTTGTTCGGGGAATTTGAAGAGACATGTTCTAACCGTCTTGAAGAAACAAGCTCTGAGTGGTTATAATTAATAGCGAAGGACTTTTCACACTTATGAATGTTAGTTAAAGACAGAATTAATATCAATATCAGGTTACTACCTCTTGATTAAGCAAAAGCGCAGGTCATCCCCGATACTTACCTTCCTGTAACTGTAAATCCTCACACCACCAACCTCCTAGGTTAGATAAAAATATAATTTAATCAAATTTTGACATAATACACAATCCCTTTGTGGTGTAGTTGGTATCACACCCGGCTGTAATAGCTTGCTTACCGGTTGGTCACCAGTTCGACTCTGGTCGAAGGGACTCATTTTTTCATGGATACATAACTTACCTTACCGTATTCGTATTGTCCATTCCTTTTGCCAAACATCAGAGTAATAGTTTAGCTTTCGGCACGAGTCAATTTCAAGTGCAGACACATACATGCACGTAGGGGTGGTTACATACTTCTCATGATATTTACATATAACCGTATCTTAATTTTAATTAACTCCCGTTTACCAACCACAATTACGTATTAAGATCCCCTTGATATCATGTAGCTATATGCATTATTAAGATGAAACCCCCCAGTTTAGAATTGCAATTACCAGGTTATGCTCTGTAATCTCATTTTGGATAATATATATCGATATCGATATTCCCCCTCGAATCTCGGAACCAGCGGAATTCAATCAAGTAGACATATAAGAAGTATGCAATTGGATTGGATTGGATTGAACTGCAACTGGACCCATGGCCATACGCGTGCTGAACTGAACGCCCATAACTGAAATAAAGAAAGTAAAGAAAAAAAGGCTTAAGAAAGAGCAAAATGCAGCATTAAAAAACGATATCATGATCATGAACGTTGGGGGAGGGGAGGGAAATAAAGGCATAAAGACAATCGAAAAAAAATACCCACCGCACTGAAAGTAAATAAAAAGAAGACATCATTCACAAAAAAAGGGGGGATAACATTAATACATGTATGTAGTATAATAGAAAAAAGTCAATAGCTACATATATCCAAACTATGGTGTGCATGTGAACCCCAAGTTCCCTTGTGGTTTCTGACATTCATCCCTTAAGTTCCCATACATCCACATCACAGACCTCCCCATCAATAATCGCGTAGTCAAATAGAATAATAGCCTGCCCCCATGAAGAAAGGAAAAGAAAAGAAAAATCAGAACAACATAAACCCCCAAAGCTATTATTTTGGTCGTTGAAGAGATGATATAGTAATCATATACCGAGAATCGAAAGAACAAGAAAAAAAATGAAATGTTGCACAAAGAAGAAGGATAAAAACAGAAGAAAAAGAAGTGAATAGCTGAATCTGCCATTACCAGATTCAGAACTAAAGAAGGGGAAAGTTGACGTCGTTGGTGGACGAAGTCTTATACCCTAACCAACACAAGTAAAAAAAAAAAAAATGGTGTACACAGACCATGAAAATACGCCCTACCAAAAGAACAGCAAGAACCTAGAGTAGACAGAAAAGAAAGAAAACAACATGCGCGGTACCAGACCATCCTCCTGTCTGCTTAATTCCGACAACATCAATACTCATCAATCCTCTCAACCTGGATATCTCTCAGGGAGTAGATAAAAACATAAAGAACCCACACAAAAAAGATATCAACTGGCCCCTTCTCTCCGCGATATGTACTAAAATTAGCCCTCAAAATCATCTCCCCATACCTGCCCCACCTCGGAACCTTCCGCCTCGACCAGTTGGCAGTTCAAAGTCGGGATTTCCTCCAAGTAATTGACTAGACGTCGGTCCTCGTCGCCCTTGGTTCATTCCTCCTGGCATTGGCGGCTGCTGACCTGGTCCTGGCACCCAGTTAGGATTTGGAGGCCTCTGACTGATACTTGTGAAATTGCTGGTTGTACTCATTGCGGGACTTCTCTGGCCATCCTGAAGGTCCTCTAACGCACGTAACGGCATCTGTTGCTGTTGTTGCTGCTGCTGTTGCTGCTGTTGCGGTATCTGTATTCTGTACGGTATAGGTCCAGGCATACCGCCGGGCATAGGCGCATGCGGGTGCGGGGGCTGCGAAAGTGCGACGTGGGTAGCATCGAATACTGGTGCCACATCCTCGTAGTAACTTTCAGACGGACGAGGGGCGGCATTATTTCCACGGCGGGCAGGAGATGCGTCGGCGGGGGTAGGAAGTTCAGCTGGGGGCGGCGTGCGAGATTGAGGCGGCGGAGTACCAGAGCTCTGTCCATTCCATACTGCACGTGGGGGTACATATCTATGAGTTGTTAATAAAGGGGAAGGGAAATAGCAAGTTAAAATGTTAAAGGGGGTGTTACTCATTGTCGTACGGCTGTTTAGTATCATTTACAACAGCCAGCCTGGGCGGAGTGGGCTCCCGCTGCATATCTGCGGCCAACTCGGCAGGTTGCACGCGCCTATCATCATCACGATATTCCTCGCTGGTCGCTGGTGCTGCTGCTGCAACTCCCACTGCCGTGCCTCCTGCTGCTGCAGGAAGCGTCTGCTCAAACTCCCGTCTTTCGTCTACGTGTGGCTGCTCCGCAGGGAAATCATATTCGCGGCTTTCTCTTTGTTGATGTTGTGGCGGGGGTTGCTGTTGCATCGGTCTCCTCTGTCCCTGGCCACCACCCATCATCATGCCGTTTGGCCCCATTCCTCCTTGCGGTCCCATCCCATTATGATGTCCCATTCCTGGTCCCATTCCTGGTCCCGGTCCCATTCCCAGCCCCATTCCGTACTGTCCACCACCTCCATATGGCCCGCCGTTCTGCGGCGGCGGCCCACGGGGTCCAAATTGGTTCGGCCCGGGACCTCTTCTCGGAGGAGGCCCTAGCCCTGTACCTGGGTTGAACATTCCTGGTCCATTCTGAGGGGGAGGTCCTCTATATCCGCCTTGAGGAGGTCCACCATTATAGCCATCTCCATTATATCCAGGTGCCGGGCTACCATATCCTCTAGGTGGGGGAGCGCCGTACGGTCCCGGATTACCATTATTCGCCGATTGCATTGGTTGATTCGGGTATTGTCCCCTTACTTGTCCCGGTGGATTGGGCCTCGAGAGTGGCCCCGCACCTCTCGGCGGCGGCCCATACCCCTCACTCCTATCGCTGGGCGCACGACGTAACGAAGGCTGGTTAAACGAACTCGCGCCACCCATCACTCTTTCTTCGGGCGCTGACGGTGACATGGCTCGCGATCTAGGATTCAATGGGATACGCTCTCCCTCCGGCTCCCCGTGCACAGGCTTATCAACTTCGAAAGTAGCGAATTCCGGCATTTTATCGCCAATGTTGCTCTCTGGAATCGGGGGAACTGCCGCGACCTGCGGCTGGTTTGCATAAAATTCCGTACCATTCGTAGGCGGAGCCTCTGCGATTCTCTTGCGACGGGCGACCTTTTGCACAAGCGTTCGGCGCATACCGCAGGTTATAATTCCTGCTATGGCATTGAGAACAGTCGCCCCAAGCACGACCCAACCACCCCATTGAACGTGCGGTAGGAAAATTAAGATATCAACTAGGAAGGCAAGAAGTGAGAGTACAAATGTTGGTAGCGAAAGTATCAAAATAGCAAGCAAGTATCGCGGAGAATGCGCGGGACCATTGAGGTGCGAAAGCACCGAGAGAATTAATAATATTAGAGTAAATAGTGCCGCAATGGGGTGCACAATCAGCAAGTGTGTCAGTGAATTGCGGGCATTGGACTGGAGGGAAAAGTCGGCATTCGAAAGTTCACCAGATGCTGTGAGGTTTTAGGTTAGCAATTTTCCTGATGACTGATGGATGCATGGACAGGACGAGGGGAGGAGGGCGAGCTGCAAGACACGGCAATGATCGCATGGGACCAATTAACATCGCGTCCACATAATGCAAGACTAGCAGCGGTCACAATAACACCGAACCAGCCCCATCTACCCTCTCGCGAGACCTCCACCCCTGCCCCATTCTCCATAATCCCCACGACCGATGGTAAAGACATACCTGTGTTGTAACCAATTGCATAGCCACTACATTGACCCGACGTACAAAAGCCGAAGACGCCGAACGTAACGTCGTTATAGGCGGCGAGGTGGATTCCAGGAATTATCGGAGTACTCAGAACACTCAGCAGCAAGAGAGCAAATGCGGCCAGCAGGATGATGCTGAGCGGGGTTGCGGGTCGCATTCGCATATTGACGGTTGGAGAGAAAAGAACCGAGTCTCCGGGAGTGGGAAGACGGGGCTCTGGAAGGGATTAAGGGGAAACGAGTGAAGGAGAGAGCGTGAAAAGACAAAATAAGTCTTCGAAGGAGGGAAGGGGAAGCGTGGGTGTTTGTGGTCTGTGGAGAGGTGTGGGAGGGCCCTTTGGGGGGGGGGATAGTGGACTAGAGTAGAGCAGGCACCTCTAAACACACAGATAGGCACAGACTGAGAAACAGGATCAGGCCAAATGTGGCTGAGCAAAGAAAAATTAAGTAAAAAAAGAGTGATGGGCGTTTCTGTAGGACCAAAGAGTGTGGTTGAACTTGACAAGGTCTGCTGCTGTCGACCTGAAATGCAATGCAATGGCACCAAATGAGTGGAAGCTGAATGTGACAACGTCTCTTTTCTGGCTGCGGTCGGCAGCCTTTGGAGGTTGAGTGAACCACAGACAGAGGAGGTTCAATCAATAGGCCGGCTGCTCAAGCGATTGATTCGAGTCAATGAACGTGAAAATAGAGAGTGTGTGAGTGAGTGAAGGAGGAGAGGAGTGGCGAGTTGCCGTGCCTCGAAGGTGTCGTGATGGGACGAGGACGCGCAGATGTCACTTGAAGTGAGTGTGTATATATTTGCAACGGCAGCGAAGTATCAAAAGGGAAGGAAGGCGGCGGCTGCGTCTCTAGGTGGGGGGCTTTCCAGAAGCTTGTCTTAGTTGAAGATGGTAATATGCAGACGAAGGAGAGAGCTTATCCTCTCTGTCTGGATAAGTACATGTACCTACGCAAAGTATGTTTGCAAATGATGTCTGACGACGGCGGTATGTGATGATGGGATAGGCTGGTATTTTGGTTCCTCCTTCCTAGAGTACACGCTGGATAACTTTACATGGAGATACCTAGCAGATAGGGAAGATAATGATGTGTCTGTGTTTCTGTGCGCCCTCTTGCAATTGATGAGGTTTAAGACGAAGAAGAAGAAGAAGAAGAAATATTCTATGATCTATTCATTGCTGTCTGTGTTAGTGTATGTGTCTCCCTAAACACTGAGCTGTCCTAAAGCGACCAACTCTATCCCTCGAAATTCCCCAAGAGACGATCGAAATGTCAAATCCCAATTCCCCATCCATGTTTCCATCGTGTTAGCCGCCCAGCACCTTCACCAATCCGCCCAAACCTTCGAGTCTTCTACAATCATAACCCACAATCCCACTCCCTCCCCCTCTCCAAAACTCTACTGTACTCTCTTTTCTTACCCGATGGTGTAAAGCACTTTCCACACACCGCCCTGATGTTGCACCATGTTTAAGCGACCCCCCCCCCCCCCCCCCATTCCACCATCTGGAGGAGGAGGAGGCCCACCACATACAACATGCATGAAGTACCCCAATTTCCGACGCAATAGGCAGAACGGGAAAAGAGAGCTAATCCGGTGTACTCTATCTAGAGTACACTCCCCACAATCCCTCATGCCTCTGGAGAGACCCACACGGTTCTACTCTTCTGGCCGAGTTATGGTGTTGTCAGCTGTCGTGGCATTTAAATGCTCGGTTTCTGTTTTCTTGCGTGGTCGTGGTGGGCGTGAAGAAAAAGTGACCCTGAGACATGGCCTTCCATGTTGGGTTCCAAGTTCCAACTAGGAAGGGAAAGTGTTTGTCCAGTGTTTTGTGTCAGCATGGTTCTTTTCCTCCAAAGTGGTATTTAAGATGTAGGTACGGCTGAATTGGACCTCCCCTCCCCTCGCTCCCCGGTCCCTTTTCACGTGGAGGGGTTAAAACTCCCCCCCCTAATTCAATTCTACGCGAGCTAGGCTCCGTACATAAAGTTATTACTTTACCCCAGGGTATATAAGTGCTTTAGGTACTCTACTTTAAAGTGTTAACTCAGCGGCATACACGAGGCGCACTTTTAAACTTTCACTTCTTGCAATCTCAGTGTGGCTAGACAGAGTGACAGTTGTATGTGAAAACCTGGTTGGAGGAGGAGCGAAAGCAAAGAAAAAGAGAGGGCTCCGAAATAGAACAAAACTCAGGTTTTAGACGCTCAAACAAAAAGCAAAACCAAAACAAAACCCTACATATCATAGCTATACCACCCGATCACTCCGACAAGAACCCAAAGTTATGTTACCCACCATGCCGAATTCACCAATCTCCGAATTCCCTTTCCCTCGCTCTCCCTCACTCTCCTCCTCCTGTTCTTCTTATCAGAGTGAGATGCCCACACACGCGTTCACAAACCGTCCCCAGCGCTCGGGGTCATTGAAATAAAGTCGAGAACGCTCTACTCTAAGCGTATGTCTAGCTTCCCGACCACTCTACCTAGACTACTCGGCGTGTCCCGCGCTCGCTTGGCGACTAAGCCGCGGCGAACGGGCGTGGTTCAGACTGCAGTGACATCCGATAAGATAGATCTAGTTGTGGATACGATCGAGTGAGACCCGATGATTGTCTGATCGGGTCGGGCGGGAGGGTTTGTGGTCTTGCCGGAGTCGTTGGGCGTGGAGCTGCCAACCGTGGGAATGTTCGAGGCCGTGGATAGGGGGTTATATATCTATTGCGCCGAGTTTCTTCCTCTTTGGAAAAAGAGCGTGTACCTGCTCTACCTTGCGCCATGGATTAGGTAGTTACTCTGCCAGTGTGTATGTGCCTGAGATCTGCTCACTTTGAGTTAATCTACTCTGCTCCGCTCTACGGCCGTGGCAACGGCATGCGCCATGCTATGGATTAGAGCCAATTCGGCTGGGGGGTAATCATACTGTGCTCTGGAAGTCACCGCGGAACATAACTCAGGGGTTTTTGAGAAACACCAGAGTCTTAGGAACTCTACTCGGGGGGCACGTGAGTTGCTCGTGTGGCAGTGTCCAGTGTGGCGTTGTAGAATAGTTATTATTTTCGAGTGATCCTCCATGGCCCACATGCACCAACCACCAAGGACCCAAAAAGACGCGGCCTAGTAAACTTACTAAACCCTACTAAACTGCCCGAACCCCGCAGCCTCACTCACTTGCATCTTCTCCCCCAGGCCCTTCCTCGCGGTCACATCATCACCCCCGTGACCGCTGCAGGTCAACTGTCATATGACGTCACTGCTTCCCCTCCCCACCTCCCCACCTCACCATCCACATCACCATCCACATCACCATCCACATCCACCCCCCCCCCCCCCCCCCCCCAAAACCCCCCCCGGGGCCAGATCTTGATTCTGTTCTTTCTCGCACAACACCGAGCAGGCAGATAGACGCTCGGACAGACAGGAATAGCTTACTTGCTCTGCTCGACTGAGGTCATCACTTGGCGGGGTCTCCCGAAGGATCGGTTTTTGACAGGGAAAAAACCGGGATATGTGGTTGGTGATGGGAGATCACAGCGCGCTGACTGGCAGCCAGGATTCACGCTCTGGTGATGGTCAATACCTTCCTTGATGGGTTTGGGGTCGCGTATTGAAGATCGTGAAAAACATAAAAATAGACTACACCGTGCAATAAAGTAGAGCACATACTTTTTTGACGACCGGCGATGGGAATAGGGAGGTGAGCGGGAAGATTGAGTGAGTTGTAGTTGTAGTAGTTGTTGTTGTGGTGGTTAGCATGTATGTCATAGGCGTGTAACTTGATGTTCTGCTCGCTGGCATGGCTTTCCTCAACGCTGTGGGCCCTGAACTTAAGTTTTATGTATTGTACAACATCGACACAGCTCTCCCTCTCTGAGTGTACATATTACCAGGGTATCAATCAGTACCGGGTTAACAAAGTCAATACTAAGCCCTCAGCACACATTTTCTCACCAGTTGCGAAACGATTCTGTGTACTTTGGACATTAATGACTTGTTTGGCTTGAGTAAAGGTCTACTACCGACAGCTCCCTAGGGCACCACCGGCCGGGCCCCGGTTCCACGAATGTACCCTTGCCGGCACCACTCGCCTCCCTGCCAGCGGCCCGCCCCTACATACATATATCCATGACGATCACGAAACTCCACCACACCCTCCCTCGCTGCAGGATGGATAAACCTAACCCTCTGCTGCGTATGCGGGGTGTAAATTCTGCTGCGGTCGGTATCTGATGGGGGTAGGCGAGCGCTTATGTTTATGACAGCCGTTTAGACTATATATAACCTGCACCAATCTTCTGGCGGCGTGCTAATTCAGACTGTGGCAAGGCATCCCAAGTAATTTCCATCGATAGTCGATAGATAGCCGGTCACACAAGACGTCAAAACTGCCTCTTTGAGTTCAAGACAAAACCGCCAAAGACGGCAATCTCAACGTCTTGTGTGTGACGGGGCAGTCTGTATGTTGGGGTTATTGTTTTCGGGATGATCTTTAAATTTGGAGCAATAGAAATAGAGATAAGCGAGAACATAGAGTGTATTGTATGAACTGATGATTAGAAACAAGGAAGAGGGCGAGAAGGCTCACTCTTCAATATACATGTAGGTAGAGTTTAGAGAACAGTCACACAAGACGTCGAAGTTGGACTATGAGGGAAGAAGACAAATGACCAGATAGGGGACTTGCTAGTCTCGTACCAATCCCCTACTTAGCAGCAAGCTGCTCTCGTGGAAGCAGGGGGGTTGGGGACGAGCCTAGGGAATTCCAACGTACTGTGACCGTCCGCTGAATACCATCGAACCCTTACCACCACTAATTACTACATGCACAAATCGACCGCCCACGTCAACAATGATAGTATCAACTTCTGACAAGTATATCACGGGCAAAGACCGTTAACGTTAAGTACTGCATGATCATGATATAACATTGCAGCAGAGTAAACTACAAGTACTACTGGAATCCGGACTACTAAATACTACCTAAGGCGATGAAGAAGAAGTACGCCGTTTGCCTAAATACTCGCCCTGATTGGCGGTTGTTGCTAATAGGGACTAGAAAAAAAAAAGGGAGGAAGGAGGAGCAGGAAAGGGGGGGGGGGGGGGGGGGGTTATTAAAATTAAAGAGATTTTTTTTTTGGTCGGGGAAAAACTGATCATGACGTCGCTATGTACTTTGGTGTATACTTTTGCTACACACTACTTGCGCTGGTCATCACTTGTCACTCTTCTCCTCCCCGCCTCAACCTCCACCACCACCCCACAACCACCACCGCCTTCTCCTTCTCCTCCTCCTCCAATTTCAAACATCTTGATATCCCTAAAGATCCCCCCCTCCCAACCCTCCACGCGCGAGGCACACGTCTGTTATCGCCGCCTATCCTCCCCGCGCCCTACGTAATGTGAGAGTGAAGTCTAAAACAAAAAAACAAAACACAAAGACAGAGATATGAAAAAATAGCCAAACTCCAAAATATTTTTTTCAGCCTCAATTCGATTTCAATTCGGTTTTCAATTCCCCCGTTGCTCAAATTCCGCTGCCCCATCTCTCGTTTGCTGATTAGGTTCACGGAATGCCGGCGCCATTGGGTACCCCACATCACCAGATGGCACGGGGGCCCAGTGGTTCGCGTAACAGGGCGGAAGCGATATGTTTCTGACTCCCTGTGACTCTCTCCTGCGTTGGCGCCTCTCCTGTAATATCTCGGTAGGGTCGGGCTGATTTCTCACGTTTATACCATCCATTTGAGTGGAGTTGGTAAACATCATGCCCGAGGGGCCCGGGAGAGGCTGGAGGTGATTTGCGAGGAGATCCTGATTTGCAGAATGATCCTGGTTCGGCGGGAAGCTCTGCTGATTGTCGGCCGCCGAATCAGTAAAGTGGGGCACGTCCTGCATTGCCGTCACATCATCATAGTGCGTGTGGATGGGGATGTTGGAGAACGGGAAGGGTTCGCCTAGGATACCGCGGAAAAGGTCGGTGAACTCCTCGGCACTGGTTCCTGGTCTAGTCTCCTCGGCCTGGTTTCCATTGTGTGTTGCCAATGGCTGGTCCTGTTGCTGGGAGTAATCCGAGCTGGAATTGCCACCGTTGCCACCGTTGCCGCTGTTCGTATTGTTGTTGATGTTTCCAGCCTTTATTCCACCAGGGACGTCCCGGTTCTCCGGGAAATCTGTTGGTACGTCCGAGACGTCACCGCCAATCTTGGAAGCAGATATTACCAGCAGCTTTGTGAGGACTTTCCAAGACCTTTCGGCAGCCAAGCTGTCTTCTGCCATGGCCCTCAACCACCTCAATAATTTTTTGGCATCTTTTAACAAGCCGTCAGCTTGCTGCGGGTTGTGTTCAACCCGCATAGCCATTTCCACCATCAAAATTGTACCTGCAGAGACAAGATAATGGAGCAGACACCACCAAGGCGAGCTGCTTATTAGGCCAACGGGATTTGGCTCGTCCGGCAAAAGCGCCACCGTCTCACGAGCAGCCTCGATACACGTTGCTGCTGCAGACCGATTAAACCCACGTGAACGATTGGATTCATTTGGTATACGATAATAGTTCAATCTGCATAGGCATGGGCGATTGATGATAATTCGAATGTAATGGTACTGGAACGCAAGATTCATTCTCTGTTACCAGCGTCAGTGAAGCTTGAATGATATCTCTGGCACGCAAAAAACACAATACCTGTCTGTAGTAAAGTTGATCTCGTTGTCTTTTGCCGAAATCCAACAAGTTTGGGAGGTCAGCACGCCATTTCATAACCTTCAACTCCATCGCGGAGATGGTTCCCTGAATGTCACTCCAGCTTCGAGATCTGGTGGCAGGGCTGTAAAGGTTCGACAATACTTCAGCAGTTATTTGGTTGAGTTTTGTATGCTCAACAAAATAGGTTGAGGGATATGTGCCAGAGCTAAGAAAACTGATAGAAGTACGTGAAGAACCTGCTGTGGCCTGTTTTGACGTTGTTGAAGAAGGAGATGGCGCAGAAGAGATGTTAGAGGCGGGGACAGAGGGTCCTGGGGGCTGAGGTGTGGGAGGCGAATTGCGAAAAATGAAAGGGCTGGAAACGGCAGAAGGTTTTGCGGACGGTGGTTGCGAGTTAGGACTGGCGGTTTCGGAGTACTTTCTCAAGGCTATACCAAACCCATCCTCCATGGGATATTGTTCTTCATCAACAGGGCGAGGCATTGGTACACTGCAATCCCGCTCATGAATACAAGACGGTCGACCGGTCATAATACAAAGTAGATACTCTAGGGAATATAGCGAGTACCACATTCGCACGCGCATCTCCTTCTCTGCCTCATCAAGTTCAGGAACGTCGTTGCGAAGATTAAGACCGAGAGTCTGCGAGTAGCGAATAGCAAGCCCGACAACGTTCCATGCACTGGCAATTAGGATAAAATGATTAGCGATGGGTTAGCGAACTGGAGGGGGCAGCACGTAGTTAAGGTATATTTTTATTTAAAGGTTTCTAAGATATGTCTCTAAGACACATCAAGAACCACACGGGAGACATGGCATGCTCGGTAATCCAAAAAAAGACGAGGAGGTAGAATACCGATTAGTCTGGTTACTAGCAATAAGATAAATGCCAGCTAATCCCACAACTTGAACCTGCTGTAAATCAGGTACCTCAAGGATGCTTCCTTCATCAAGGCTCAAAACTCTACCCCTAGAGAAATATTTAAGGTGCTCGATCTCAGATTCCTCCTTCCAATCAGCATTGGTAAGACGCCCATACAATGAGCCAATCGCAAACATTAAATTAAGCATTGCCAACCATCGCTTTGAGCTCGCCGGGGGGAAGAAAGACTGAAAAAAAGCGTCGTATTGCGCCATAAAAAGCTTTTTTAGTACGATAGGGAACGTGGGATAAACTGTGGAGAAAAATGCATTCAAAAGCTCATCAGCAGTTTCTTTAGGAGGAAGATAGAACGGATTGATTTGTCCCCCAGCTATCGAAACAGACAAATCGTCTAGGTGATAGGTAGGCGTTTCGAATTGGTATTCATCGTCATTCCTAGTGGCAAGAGCACTGGATTCTACGTTGTAATTTTTAGTCGATGTCTCTGAATGTGATTTCTGAGAACCAGTTCCCGGCATGGGAGCCATACGTGGCGGTTCTGCCGAAGCTTCACGAGCAAGTTGTTGAGCTACTCTTTGGATCCAGGCAACTTCACTATTTTTCCCCATGTACCCCGTCGGGTATGCGCTGTCGCTCCGATTGGGCTCTTCTCGAATATGGTCTACAGAGCCAGTTGAGCCGACCCCGGCCGTGACAAGAGATTCGCCGTCCCGGTGCTTTTGATGGGCTGAATGGTATTCTAGGCCAATATCACGTGGCTGTAAGGGCAGAGGTTGTAAGTTCTGTGCAGGCAATAGGGCACGCCCAGAAAACTCGACTTGACTGACCCCTTGCAAAGCCTTTTGGATAGCCAATTGGCCAGCGCTGTCAACGTGACACTTCAATTGCTCAAGCACTGACTCGTACAGTTCCACCTTCGATTTCAACGAGATCATCTCACTAGGTTCAAGGTTAGCTGTATAGCCTAGTAGTTCAGATCAAGCAGTACTTTTTAGCTTTATCGCGCTTTCCGTCAGCATAGTAACAGCTGAGTTTGAAGTCCTGGCAATGTTTGCATACGGGTCTATTTCAAAAATTAGGTCAATTAGTATTATACCACTAGGGGAGAATTATCAAAAAAATTCTGGTTCAAAGCCCCATCCTTCGACTGTTTTCAACCGTGGAGAGCTCGTTTGACCGCGCCCGAGATATTCCGTAGCCTAAATTCCAGCTCTCTCGACTCCCTCATACTCCCAATATCTCTTGAGGTTGAAAACATCCGAACAATGAGACTCGAAACCCGTTATGAAATAGGTAGGCACTAGAAAATTTCCCACACCTTTCACCACTACACTACTCAACTCAATGCGCACGAATGTCGCAGGCAAGCAATTAGCATGATACTGTATTTTTATTTCAGAAGAAAAGAGAGATCGTACGTTGTGGGGGCGGGATAAAATAAGGTTTCTCGGCACGAACCTTTGTTTTTCTCTGTCTGCAAGGCTCACATGCGTGTGGAACTCTGTGCCTATCCCCACCGCTACCAGCCGTTGAACCGCCGCTACCATCGTCTCTGGTTGCACTTGGTCGCAAGCGTGGAATAGGGACCTTCCCTTGCTGTTGTTGCGGAGACTGTGCGAGTTCCGCTGCTGAGGACGAGGCTGAAGAGCTCTTGCGAGCTGCACCACGAGCGGATGTACCAGTACGGGGATCCACCATTGGTCGAACTGTACGGGATGTAGAATGGGTAGGTATGTAAGTACTCTAAGCTCTATGGTTTCGGATGGGTACAAGGATGAGGAGTGAGATCTCAGATCGGATGGGAATTGAGGTGTGTGGGAGGGTCCGTTGAAAGATGGGATAGGATGGCTAGGAATTACGAATTCGGGAAAAGTTGTACAATCCGGGACGAGAGAGGGAAGGCGACACTCCTTCGCTGTGCTAGAAAGTGTAAAGTGTGTATTGCAAGATATTGAAAAACTTGGTATAAGGTCTAAGAGAAAGCCTCATAATGACGAAAAACAGTTTCCAGAGCAGCAGGAGGGGAATTTCGTCGGATGGCCAGCTTTAAACCATCCAGCGGTTCCAGTCTCAATAACATATCTAGGAGGGGAGGAGTCAGTGGGGCTTTTCTCCCTTTCCCTTCTCGGCGGCCGGGTCAAGGTCTTGACAGGCCCTTTTGTCCAAGAAATATCTGGGCCGTTCCAAGTTACCGTAGAACTTTCTCCGATCCTGGCATCAGGTCGAAAAGTTCTTGATCGCGCAACCTGCTTCTGTGGCTGGTGGGATAGCCCAGGATGGACAGGGACAGCCTTGCCCCGTCGCTCTTTCCAGTTTTATGTTGGAGCGTGCTTAAAATGACGTCACCTGGCTTCAGCCGTGCTGTCGGTGATCGCGAGTGGATTTGTCCTTATGATAGGTCACTCTACGTAGGGATAAGGACCCTGACGATGCAGTCGACCCTGACTGTGATACTCCATAACTTTGATGTGTTTGGTCAATCCCACAGATTAGGTTGATGGAGTCGGCTTACTATCCCTTCATCTGTTTCACCGGTGGTGTAATCCTATGAGATTCACCACATACCGTACCTGCCGTCAAAACCGTTTATCAACACGCCGGTCTCTTCGGTCTCTTCGGCAAGTTGTAGGGCAGCAAGAGATGAAGGGACCTCGGTGGCGAAGTCACTTTTCCTCAATGGTTATGTGTGGCTTAGTAATAAGAATATGTGGCTTAGTGACTTTGCCATCACTGATTAGGAGGTCTCGCAATATGCAGGTTTTACCAGGGCCGCGTGATCCTACGCAGGATCATTAGCAAAGGGTTCTTAGGGCTGGGGGTTGGGGGGGTGTAGGAAGGCTTAAGCAGGATGACCCGGTTATTGACCAATTAGCGAGGAACCCGCTCGACGTACATACCGAGACAGGGCCATAAGGCGGTAAATTTAACCAGGGTTTGAAATATCGACTTTGGAGATGGCAAAGGGATGTAGGCTGCTTGGTTTACATAAACATTTCTGAGAACCTGATTGGTACTGAGCTGATCTATTCTACAGCGAGAGGTAGAATTATTGTAGAAACAGGGGTCTAAAAACAGGGTTTCTATGGCTGGGCAAGCCAATAGAACTCCTCCTATACTTCTACAATAATCTTACCGCAAGCTGTAGTTTCGATAAAACCAAGGCGAGTCGATGGGAGCACGGTTGCATGTGATTATTTAACCATAGAGCATGTATACTCATATTTTTCTGATGTTTGTAAAAGGAACCACTATTGCATACCATACAGATACGCACCCAGTCCGCAATTTTACAAACGTCAGGAAGTATGGCCGTGACTGCCGTCGAGGGTGTACTACTAATTTCATGACGTTTCCGAACACGACTGCTATTGCATTCCATATAAAAAAGCGTCAAGCCCTCCTTTTTGTATGGTATGCAATATCGGTCGTGTTTGGACACTTTGCGCTGGGAGGTCCAGAGTCTTTTTTGACGGGTTTGGCACTAAGTTGCCAAGAAAGAATAGGTCCAGCTCATCATGTGGGGCTGAGGGTCTAAGCTTCTAACTACTGCTGAATGACCAAATGGGGGTCTTTTTTTATACAGATTGCTTTGTTATAAAATTCAGGTGCAAATTGACCTTTTATAAAACTCCCAGAAATTTAGCGATGGTATTGATGGAGGAATAAATCCATGTTCTATGGGGTTGCATTTTCGCTCTCATCAAAAACTGATCAGTGGCAAACAGCATCTGGCTCCATTTTTGACTCTCGGTGACTAGCGAAAATCCAACAATGCCAAGCTCCAGGAGGTCCGGAGTGGCTGTCAGCCACCATTGACACGTCTAGCCCTTAAGCCATCAGGCCGGATCCCAATCGTGTTACTCAAATTGCAAACCCAATACGGAAGTCGTGATATAAAAAACCTCATCATGAACACTTCTCTGCGATGTTTACATATATCACGACTTCCGTATTGGGTTTGAGTAACACGATTGGGATCCGGCCCGGCTGCTTAAGCATAGCTATCAAGACTCAAGAGTCAATGTTGGCTGATAAACCCGACATACTGGAGTAGGATCAATGGTGGAAACGAGATGGCCAATCGACACCCAGGACACTTCTATAATAAGTGTCTTCGCAAATTAAAGGTAGGCTATCACTTATCCTAGACTGTGTGATGGTACTTTTTATGTTCTACTACAATTGGGTTGCTATCGCCACTTTATGGATCTCTATCACCACTCTAGGCCTCGCTGTCAAGTGTTGTGACCTGTGTCAACCTCTAATTCAGGAGTACTGATTTCCTACTTGGGCCGATCTACGGACCTAAACTTGTGAAAACTTAGGGACAGGGTAGGGATAACTATATAGGTATATCGAATATGTTCGGCCGAAAATGAAGTATAGATGTGCACAAGGTCTCACTCGCAAGTTGCTCGGCAAAATTACTCGAAACAGTACTGAGAATCACATGCAAACTCGTCTGGAGGTTCATTTTGTAGATATCATATCCATGCGTAATTGGTAAGAGTTGTGTGTCATTAGCAATAAACTTAAGAAAGGCTCCTGCTAAGCTTGTCGATCACTTCAGTCTACTCGACTCAAATCACACCAAGGCTAATAATATACACTCGATCGGGCCGCCTTGCAGATTTCTTACAGGGATGTGCAATTTCTTTGCCACCCAAGAGTCCCACGAAGCAGCGGCACCTAATTCAGTAATAATCTAATCAGGCCCGAGTAGGGTTCCGAATAAGCGCCATAGCGTTGAACAAAGTTTGTTCACATATACATATAATATCGTACCATCATGATATCAATCAATAAAGCTACATGTCACCTCGTGCGAGGTAGGCTGAATTCCAATTGGTAGAGAGCAACATCTAATTATGAGTCGAAAAAAGAAACGGTTTATAATTAGCGTATCTGTCTGAGGCTCTTCCACTTAAAGTATTGCCACTCTCAAGCTAGACCCGGACAACCAATAGAGAGTCGAGCCATAGCTAGGCAAGATAATCCTCCAAATGCCACATATTATGAGTAAATAATTTTACTGGAAGTGCAAATATTTCAAATCAATGTAGTTAATCTAACTGGCTGATGTTCATGATTGTGCAGGGTACATGTACATTATGATCAGATCACTGATGTCGACATAACCTGTAGCTGTGAATTTCTTGCACGATTATGATCATATTAAGGTATTTACTACACCCATAAATGAAGTGGTACAATCACTATATGTACCGGGTGTGCACGTTAAATACCGAGACGCCTTGAAGGATTGGTTGATTTTGTATTGGAACCGCCCATGGTAACCAAAAGCAGCCAATGAATTTTGGCCTTGGCCTCAAAATTTATATGGTGGAAAAAAATACCGAGACGTTTTATCTATCTTCACTTAAAAATTCAAATATTTTCCTAAAAATACAAAAAAATAACCACTGAATAGCCCTTGCTTACAGGTTCACCTGAGTACTGATTCGAAGTTATCAAAGAAGTTTTGGTGAAGTTCGAAAAGAACATGAGTAGAAAAGAGGTTGAGGAGGTTGCGTTGCAAAAGCTGCGGGGTAGACTGTCCAAATACCTGCTTGGCTGCCAAGTGTCATTTTAATTATATCAGCCCAATCAGATTCCTTTACAAACCCTCACTTTTTAAAATTCCCCAAAAAGGGGTTCTCAGTACTTACCCTCAACCCCCGGTACTATGCATGTGATAGTTGATCACTAGCCGGTTAATAAGGTACATACACTGTTGTTTGATTAATTGGCCGTTAGAAACTTCAACTTGTGGGTTGTTATTATATATTCGGGAGTGAAGAAGCATATGAAAATTTTTATGAGGCAATTGCTACCAAGAATCCTCAGGACTTAATAGTGAAGTTTCCTATAGCTACCCTGGAATATATATACGTATATACCAAGATTATAGATATAATGTTGTGGTTCACCTAGGGGTGAATACCACCTCGATGTCACCTATCAATAATGTGAATCCATCAAAAGAATTATTATAAAGCTATTATAATCTATCAGCTACGTACTTTGTATATGGAGCTGTAAAAGTTCATTTGGAATAGTTTTAATACCTTTTCAACGCTGTTTCCTTCTGCAGAACTAACGTTGAACTTGTGTAGGATTTTCGCGGTTACCATTCTTAGCTCCAAAAGAGCAAGGGATTTACCAACACAACCAAATGCGCCTGTTGTAGATGGTCATAATATTAGTCATATGCTATGAAGGTTCTTATATGCTCCCTACTTACCAACCGAAAACGGAATAAAGGCTGTCTTTTGCTTCATAATGATTTCCTTATCTAACTCGTACCACCTCTCCGGCATAAATTTGTGAGGCTCTGGAAATGACCTCTCATCTGGATTTTGGGGGAGGAGGG
Organism: Morchella sextelata; assembly: GCF_020137385.1. Taxonomy (NCBI): domain Eukaryota; kingdom Fungi; phylum Ascomycota; class Pezizomycetes; order Pezizales; family Morchellaceae; genus Morchella; species Morchella sextelata. The sequence goes on from NW_025408616.1 coordinate 775,952, forward strand.
CTGTTAGTTCTGCCAAATGGTACGCTCCTAGTCGGATAGGTATGACATGCCTGATTGAGCCGTATATGTTGGATATCGACAGTTTACTCCGCCTGGAATATAGGTACCATTTATCGTAACTCCTCCTTCAGTTGTGACCCTTTGCGCGCCACTGGGGACTGCAGGGTTCAGACGAAGGCCTTCGTTGATCACTGCATCCAAATATCTTGTTGCAGCCGAGTTTCCATTTAATATTACCTCTGGGACGTCTGAACCTTTGTCGTCCGAGCCTTTGTCGGTGCCATATTGAGCATTGTATATGGCATCAATCTCATGTTGTAGCTTTTGAAGAGTATGTGGGTTGTTGGCAAGCTGGGTAAAGATGTTGATAAATGTGTTGGCCGTGGTATCGCTATTGTTGTCACGCTTAGTGCTGATATTCATAGCTATATAGGTCTATATCTAGTAGAGTTGGATTCTACCTTCCAGCTACAGAGGCCAGTTGTGCCTCGGCGATTAGATCGATATGATGTTCTCCAACATTCTGAGGCTCCGCTTCTAACAAGAAATGAAAGATGTCCGGCTTTTCTGGTGTGAACTGCGCTAAGCCGTTAGATTGGTGCTACATGTACCTATGAGGTCGGGCAATCAACAGCACTTACCTGCTTTCTTTTCTCAACCATATGTCCACACCACCTCTCGAAATTGCCGAATTCGCCGGATAACCCAGGTAGCCATTGCAGCAGGAGCATGAACCAAGGAACATTACTAACACTACCTACAACTCTGGAAAAGCCATGCATTGTTTTTATGAACATGTCTGATCCATTTAGTCCCTCTGTCTCAAGCATGCCAAATGGTTTTCCAAATGCCAAGTCTCCCATAACGTCAAAGGTAAGGAACATGAAGAGATTGCTAATATTCATAGGTGTTCCTTCGCTCTTGGAGATGTTTGAAATGAGCTGATCAGAGTATTTTGCGATTCGGGGAACGTAGTTTTGCAACGCTTGGGTTGAAATATTGGTTGAGCACCTTGGAGAGTGCAATGGCGAGGGTTTATATCTTTACCTTTAACAGTAAAAGCCCTGTCCCAGATCTTTCTGCGTATTGCGTGGGTTTTCTTGTCTCGTACTGCGTGAAGACTGATTTTGGCGTTACCCGAGTACCAGATTCCTTTATTTGCCTTTCCCAACATAGGAATTATATCCGGATCAATAATGGAGAGGTCATTGGGGCCTATACCGCGCAAAACGACTTATAATAAGTACTCGAGCGCTATTAGGTCTAATATCGATTCAACACCAGGATGGCAACAAGCAAGGATAGACTGAGATTTTAACACACCGATTCTGAGAACGTCTCCATAAAGCCTGTGCAACTCCTGGGAGTATTGATGGAATCTAAGCCCTGTCCTCCATTGCTGATAAACGACCCACTAATTACTCGTTTTTGCCCAAAAAGGGCCTGGCATATTTCGTAAAGGGTGAAGCCAAATCCTATAGATCAAGATGCTGGCTGCCAATCCAAGAAGGAAAGACCAATATATAGTGCTCATAAGTAATAATGAGATTGTAAAGGATCGTTTGCAATAGGAGTAAAAAATAAAGAAAAGAGCAACCGGAGATACAAACACCGAGCAGAAGAATCTACGAAACCATGAGTCCAGTTCGGGACGACTAAAGAAGACAAAGGGGGAGGCGGCTGCAAGAGCTATTGAGAGGGTCGAGAATTGTGATAAGGGGAGATTAATCGTCTCTTCTAGTAAGTTGTCCATTCTTGAGATAGAACTCCAAGTCTTTTTGAATATCTGTGTTGCTGATATGTTAAAACGAGGCTACTGACTACTATGTACGGACGAGTAGATGATTATGTATACGAACACGCTTCTTTTATAATTGCGTTGACCACACAAATAATATAATAAGAGTACGGGTATGCGCGATCATGCGTGTTATCGTCCAACTATCCGCTATTATACCATTCCATTCGGGTTCTTGCATTATATATTTCCGCATTCAGCCAAGAGCCGGGATATACTGCAGAAGCATTTAGTCTTTGAAACCTCTTAAAGTTGAGTACTCTCTCCCCCAATTAGAAAGTTATGCAGGTTTGAAAGACCTAGCTTCGCAAAGCAACCTATTTCTGAGTGTCCCCATAAAAACTGATTCTCAATCGGAGACTAATTACAAATACCCAAGGGAATCTTTGAGTTCAAATCAATCTCAGCTGTACCCTTATGCATATGAATGTCATACCAGGGTATTGCCCAATGGACTTCCAGGTTTACATTAACTCGGAACCTTTATTCTTATAATATGTGTTGTTTATCAGTGACTAACTAGCTACATAGCTGCGAGAATAACCCCCGCTAATTTTTAGTATCAAAGAGGTATTAAAAACCGAAAGTGGTGGCGGAACCTTATCCTCGCAGAAACTATATCTTGAAGTGTGACTCCTCAAACTCAAATTTCAATACATACAATTACGAGAGGAGACTTAGATAATAGTCCCATAATGTGAAGTAACGGGTTTAGGTTACTTTCAGCGATGGTGAGATAACCATCCTATCGCAACCCAACGAGTCGGTCAGGTTCTTCAGGTTAGCTGATATATATAAGCCTTGAAGTGTATCGCACATGGAGCTGGAGCCGAGAATCCCAAAGCTTATACTTTGGTTCAAGGGATGTATCGATATTCAACAAGATGGAAGTGGCGTACGCACACGATAATTATGCGGGATGTTGTTGCTACTGGTACTACCACTTAAAAGAACTACTGTACCGGTTAGTGAGGTTGAGACAACCCGAATCAGTCTGAGACTTTTTATATTGGTACATGGGCTAATCCAGCAAGAATATATTGGTACAAATTCTTATCCTATCTGACACTTATTTGGTAAAGTTATTATGGGCTCGCTTTCTAGAATTCTTCTCCTGACGAGTGATGATTTGAGAGGGTTTTTTCGAGGTTCTTACAATTCCCTAGCTAGTACTTTGATACAGGCCAGCAACGTTTCTGAAAGTTCCATCATATCATTGGTACAAGGTCATGAAATTAATACCTTACAAAGGCCGAAATTTTTCGAACAAAACGTCTCTTCTGACTGCTGGCGTCTCAACCACACTGACCGGTACAGTTTGTCATAATCAGCATATCAATAGGCCTGCTTGGTAAGGAAATAGATAAGTTACCATCTACCTATCCCAATATCATATCGACTATTAAAGTCATAGTAGCCGTTTGAGGTTATGTAATCAATGGATGTACCAAGCTAGCACTAACAACATGGTGTGTATTCACAACTTATCACTCGCCAATGCCCTGAGACCAGGATGCAATCTCGGCCGGGAAGACAAGAACCACGGCCTACCTATGTCTTTAACTGTCAGTTAGATGGCAAGCATGCAACATAAATCTGGGTACTACAGTAGAGAAATCGCTACGAAAGTCCTACGGAGATTCCTGGTCGAAGGTTGATAACATAGGTACCGGCCAAGCATCTAGCTTTACCAGTAATAGTTAGTCGCGATTTAACAGTATCCTGTTTTTCAGGATCTTGGACTGGTTGCTATCTACATACTCTACTGGGCCACAAATTAAGGCAAACCTAATAACCCTGACTCGGCGGAGGTCCTCCTGCCTTCTCCCGAGAGGTCACGGTTTTTGACCCTCAGACTCGTCGTGGATTTTAGCATGACCACTGTACTTGTTGATCCGGGCCTTTCCACAAAGCTTAGCTATATGTAATTTGTCACAACCACTTATCTATAAGGAAGGGGGAAAGGGCCGGGGATAAACCGGAAATTCCGGGTATCTTCTCTGTATTCAAGAGTTTGTAGCTCACAAAATTCACAGACTAACTGGAAGCGACGGTAGAATTTACTCTATCGAGTATGCCCAAATCAATAGTCGTTAGCTTTTTATTGATAACGATGCTGTTTCCGCGCTAATAGGCCGTGTGATTCGTAGGAATAGACGAAAAGATAAGCTTTAAAGCTGATGAGAAGATTGAGAAGTCCTTTGCTTGTGGCTTGCCATGTCCGGACTCCGGACTCCGGAGACTGAGTTTTCTATCAAGGCTATCATACACTAACATGGCTTAGCTTATATTAAGGGACGCCGATGCTTAGGTAAGTAAAGTCTCCGGAATCACAAGTCGTCAATCGGGCGTTCTTGGCGGTCGAATGGAGTAGGAGAATTCTGCAATATATCTCGTAATCGTATATACATACGACGATAATTCATAAAGCTACATATTTTTCTTCCAGAGTTCTAATGGTGAACAGTTCGGCTGTTGAACAAGTACATGTATATACGTCCACTCTGTTGGCTACCAGCTGGGCGAACCTCCGGCTGGTCAACATAATAGAGTAGTTCCCAACTCTTTTTTGGCGCATCTCGTTGCTAACATTCAGTCATTAATTGCTGGCTAAAGAACCGCTAGGATCATGAATTATCATTCGGGTACTGCACTGATGTTTCCGTGGTTTGTTAAATTATTAACACCCGTGTTTCTGAATTCCGTGTGCGTTGATTTGCAGTGCCCGCTTGGCCGTTGCGACACGCTAGATTTCGAAAGTCGGTATTTAACTAAATGTCCTGATCTGGCTGGCCCAGCATCAGACTCCATGGTTTTCATTTTCAGCCTGTAGCAGATAGCGTATCAGGATACCATACTATAGCCAGAGGCCATACAGAGATCTGTCCCAGACAGATGGACCGTGGCAGATGCTATCACAATATAAAGAAACTATTTATAATATTGCATCTAGTCCGAGAAATAATTTATTTGATAGGTATGAATGCACACTTCCTACACACTTTCCAGCGACGCTAATCTAGATTCGGACCCTCTATCGGTGAACTAAAAACGGCCCGTAAGAACGAAGGAAAGAGAAACGCCCAATGAAACAATGCATTTTGATAAACTAGGAAAACCTACAAACACCCAGCCAATATATAAACATACCCAAATAAAAAGGGGAAAAAAAAAGGAATCAAAAGATGTGCTAGAATTTACTAAAAAGAGAAAGAAAAAAAATGAATAAAAATATGTGCTAAACTTTACAACTATGGGATAAAAGCCCAAAGAATCATAACCCCTAACAACAACCACATTGACGGAAGGTTGGCACTCAAGCGCATACCCAACGCACAAACATAGTTTCGTTCTTCCCAATATGCACAATCATGCGTAGCATCTGGAGTTGCCGTCGCTCCATTCCCGTCAATAGCTGCGTCGACGGTTCCCAAAGTAGTTGAAGTAGTGGTGTCAGTAGTAGTGGTGTTATTAGTGCCGGTACCGGTGCCTGTGCTGGTGGTGTTTCCTGTACCGTTTAAAGTGGCGACTCCATCGTCGGTTCCGACCACTATATCTACTACTCCACATGAGTCGCCCTCCGGAGGAGCTGGGTCCACACCAGCCCCGTATGTGATGTCCGTTCCCGGAGACGGGAAATCAACGTCTTTGTTCGGTACAGTAACACATCCCTTGCCAATATTGGCTACAAATATGGATGGCAGTGTGGCACGTGGGTGTAGAGACCCTTTAGGGGATCTCTTTTTGCTGTGACCTCTTTCTATTGTAACAACTGCGCAATCCATGTACATCTCACGGTTGCCTACATTGTTGAACCAGCTCCTAGGCAGAATATCAGTAAAGATGATACCGGAATTATGTGGAGCCTATATTCATACCACGATAGAAGAGCATCACCAATTGGAGTATCATCAGGTATGGTGAAACCGAATATCTGATGGCTCAAAGGATCTGCTCTGACACAGTCGCCAATGTAGGATTTAATGACCCCGAAGGAACCTCCCTTATCATGACTTAATGCAATCTGGCACGACCCCCCTCCGTGTGTTGAATTCCCTGTTAATCTGTTTAACAGTAAGCAGAGATACATAGAGCATTGTATTATTCAATTAGTGGTTTGAGTTTACCTTATATTGTAAGTTCCCCCAGCGGCATAGGTCATCACAGAACGGCCATCAGGAGTCCCCATATCCACATGGTGCCCTTTACAAGGAAAGTCTGTATCTCCTGCTCCAAGCGGGGAAGAGTATGTGTAGTCTTGGGCTTGAACTCTATAGGGGTTGTCTTTATAGCGGAGCGGTGGTGGGTCGAACATGGTCATATGTGCTACCGCGCCCACAACAAAGAGCAGGCTTAGAAGGATATACGAGGGAGTCATTTCGTCTATAGTTATAAACAGTCTTCGCTCTGGTAATTGTTCGGTTCTGTGCACAATGGACTTAATTATTGCATACGGCTATCCTTTATTATTTATACTATATTCGGGTGGGTACTTGCAGAGTTATTCGGAGATCGAAGGCTAAGCGTTTACGTTTTTCAACTGCAAGCCATTGACCCAAATTGTATCTCCACGTATTCGCGCTGCCAGCCCCGGGCCGCAGACGCCAAAACAGTCTTCATGTGCCTCTAGGAGGACTCTACTAAGGCGTTAAACGGCATGCGAATCAGATATGAACAAGCCGGGGTAAGAGTAAATGTGTAAATGCACCTATAATATGGTGGTGTCACTGGTGTGCCGCGAGCTCGGGACGTGCCGGAGACAACAGGTGTAGTTAGGAGACGAAAATATACCGATAGCGAACTCCCGGACAACGCAAATCTGTAAGGTCAGGTACAGCTGAATCTGTTATTTTTTTTTATTGAACAACTTTATCTAGTTCCTCCGTAGAATAGTTAGAATAACTATCTCTCATTCGATGATCATATGCATGATGCGTGTAAATATATTGGGATAGTTATAGATATTCGAATAATCTATGTATGTAAGTCCTTAGGCCGTTGAAAGTAAAAGGGCAGTCCGAGCCACCACTACAGTTTGAAAAAGTGAATACCAACAGCTGGTAAGTATTAGTACGGTAATATTAGAGGTCCAAGTTCAGCAACCATTATCCACTTAAGACATCACTCTGGTCTTGTTTTTGACCAGATTTGCCCTCACCCGCCTCTCGTTAATAATGTTTCGAGGTCGATTTATCAAGAACATAATGTTGCTAGGGCTACATATGAGCGTGTTTATTTGAATCTATCGTGATTTACATAGATATGATCTGGCAAGTTACCAACCAGCACCATGAAATAGTTAAACTGCCTGGCTGTTGTATTTATAATATCCAACTGATATAGTGCTGGTGAAAATTTATAAAAAAGTTCTACACACAGTAGACGATTTGCTTATTCTTCATACGCTTCATCCATTGAACCAATGAATCATGCTATTAGGATGTTTGAGCCCGAAGGGCTGGAGGCTGAGTATATCAATATGCATGAGAGTTGCCTTACTTAGTGATTTTATTTTCGTCAAGCTCGATGCATTCCGCTGCGGCCGCTCACTTCTTTTCTTTTTCTTTTCTGGAGCAGAATCTCCCTTTCTATTGCGAACTATTTTGTGGATGTATGCGAAGCTCCCTTCCGCACATATGGATATACCGCCAAAACTCGAGAAATTGGCTATGCATGCAAGATCAAAATTACTACTAATGGACACTTCTGAGGGTGATCAATAGCGTTCAACCAATCGTTAAAGAGATAATCCCTGGCCGGAGATAGCCAATTTATCGAGTTTTGGCGGTATATGGCAATGATGAAAGAAATATATTCCAGATCATGAGAACTGGAGCGCTATGACCATGAACGGCCGACCCCTCTCTTTGGGGTAAATACATGCAATCATAAGAGCTTTTAAAAGCTGATTGAGCCCAGTAGTTGCCCTAGGATCTGTAACAGACTGATCGTCCTTGATTGGCTTCGGAGGGTGAAATAATTGGCTCGGCAACCCAAGTAAGCTGCATGCTTAAAATTGCCCTAGGCTTCGAATGATTTGAAAGTGTAGATTTCACACTGCTCAAACGTAATCCGATATCGTATTATCGTAATTGACGGAATTAATGGGGCAGAGGAAAATTAAGTCCAGGCCTGGAGGAGGTTGAAACCTGTTTAAATACCATCATTATCACACATGTTTCGACATTGAAGAATGTCCGTACCTCACCTACTCGTATTCATCTTCACTCGGATTTTCAAAGGTGCTTGAAGAGCTGAAGTAAGATACTCAATTGATCAAAAGGAAGGACGGTCGATTATGTGTGGAGAGGGGACTATGTTGATCGATGGAATGGTCCTCCGACTGTTTTCAAGTTAATGTCCGATAATGATTAGCAAGGTGTCTTCTTGGATTGACAGTGCTCTTCAAAATACTCACTGGCTTTGAACTTTAGTGCCCACCCACTTAGGTTGTGTACTTAGATCCGTTTATCTTTGGTTCATCGACCAAGTTTACCAAGGCGTGCGCACAGTTCGAAGGCTAAACATCCGGAAAAGTTTGACACGATCAGTGTCATATCATATCAAATAACCGTCGTTCAGAATGTAATCGGCCCGGAACAGGAATTCGTCCGGTGTTTTCCGTTTGCAACTGTACCGTACCGGGTATCAACGAGTGCTGGACGTCATAATGCACCCTGTTTCACGCATATGAATAGCTTAAACATGCATAGATAGGGAGTGTATATAGTGTCTGTGATGTATCTTGGTCGCCGTGTTCTAATATGGGCGCGGCGTACCTGCATCTATCGATATGCTGTACTCCAGCGTGGCGAGATGAGTGCTGATTTTAGCTCGGATTAAGGGACGGCTAAATATCTCCACATGTATGAATTACCTGTAAGAAATGTACAATACATCTCCATGTATGTTGTAGATACCACAGGCCAGGTAAGAGCTGAAAGAGCTTATACATGTACATGTATGATCACGAGCGCGAGCAGCAGTATACTACACTCGTTGCCAGCTTTAAATTTGATGGCACTACGTGTAATCACTCTACGCGTGTACGTGTACAAGTAATCCGTCGACCATGTACGTATAGATTGCGTCTAGAAGCATTGCGATATCCAGCTGAAGGAATAAATTCCCCGAAAGACAAATGTTTCTTGAGACTGACACTGAAGGCCGTCAGGTTTCGTCACGATCCTAGAAACATATCCGCAGTTAGAAATTCTCGGTAAACACATACCTTGCGTTTTATTTTACATCAGAGCCCGGTGAATATGTATTCGGTAAAATAGTCTAATCTACACTGACTGAAAAGTAACAAACTCGATTCCTAGTAGTACCACATACTGACTAGTGGTCTCTCAGCTGTTTAACTACCGGATATATATTTTAACGCCACCCGCTGCTCCACCATTCTCGAACCCGGAAATTTAGGGTCTCTACCTGTCTCCAACTATGATTTACTCTACATCCAACACACATCATATTGAAGAAGTTCTAAACAAGATGATAGTGGCGCTTACAAGCTGTAGTCGAAACAACACCCAGTTACAACTCGACATGGCGTTACAATTCCTGCAACATACAATACCGTACATATACAAAATCTACCAAAATGGATAAGTTCCATGGACGAAAAGGGCGTTATGCCAGGTTAGGTTAACCCTTGTCTCAATTATTACTACAGATAAAAAGGAGGTGGTTTTAGTAAACCAAAGGTACGTGATAATTTACTGTTGTACAATACAACGGATTAGAAGAATTCAATCATGTCATTTTAACTATCTGCCGAATAGATCTAGGCCTTTTAGTCCTTGAGTATATTTCACAGCTTCCGTGAATGCCGTCTTGCCATAACCGACAGGTAGCGAGACTTCATGAAGAAGTAGCAATACTAGCGTCCAAAAAGTGCGAACTGCCGATATGGTGTATAGGGCCCGAAATTTTGCCTTTGGTATATGGTGTCTCAGGATGCTCCAACTCTTCATTCGAAGCTTCGGTTGCGGAGTTCACAAACGGTCACTCGAAGTTGGCAGTGGCTTGCTCCACTCCGAACCTCGACCGACTTAGGGATCCGGAGTTGAGACAGAAGAATGAGTGAGTGGGGACAGATATACTAATATCTCTGATCTCACGCCCCTCGCAAGACAGAAACTGCATTCCTGGAAACGAGAGACAACACTGAAATGATTATTTCAACGGATTGTCTCGATTGACGGCGAATCTAGTACGAAAATGACTTTTCAAGCCTCGTGTACGTTCTTGATCGGGGGGGTGGCACATCTGACCAATGCTTGAGTGATTTACCACACCCCGGGCGATGTTCTCGAGTCAGGTAGGATCGAGGATGATTTATTGTTCACTTCAGGTGCTGAGCCATAGAGCCCATCTGTATGTTGAGAGAGAACTTAACGTGACATTATGTAGGGCCTTGCGGGTGGGGGTCACACCTATGCTGGCCTGGACCACGGAGCGTTCGAGACCCCCACGAGATCAATTTATGCACCGAAAACATCAGTTACATACATATACTCTACACAGTAAAACAAATCCATCCCTGGTATAACCCATTGCAACCGATCCCTTGCATGCGCATTGGTAGTCCTGTTTCCTCGGCCAGCGCTCGAAGTCCATCTTTAAATTCTCTCAACAAACAATCGATCACTCTTCATTCCAGGCCGTGGAAATAAAGATATACTAGATTCAATATTGATGAAGTAATAAAGGTTATTTCTGGCGCTGTGTAGTATTCGCTTGGACGTTATCTTCGTGGCGGTTGCGCAATCCACAAAAATTTGCGGCTTATATTTGCTTGTTTGGCGCTGTTTGGCGCATTAACAACAGCGGGTGGCCCGGGCTGAATGCTAGGATTGTCTTCAAATATAGCAATCGAGAAATTATGTGAGATCTTGTGAAGCAAATGCAGGAAGGATTACTCCAGCATTGTAGATCTAGGACTTGGAACATTTGAGAGTAGGTACATACATGGAAGAATCAACTGATGGTTATATGCACTATCCAAAATTAAATCGTAATTTCATAGCGTTTCCGAACACGACCAATATTGCATGGCATACAAAAAGGTAAGTATTTGGCGCTTTTTTGTATGGTATGCAATAGTAGTCGCGTTCGGAAACGTCAGGAATTTACGAGTAGTTCTAGATAGATACCTGCGTGTACCTACAATAAGAACCTGAAATGCAAGCTGCAAGCAGGGGCTTTATTTGGTGTAGCTTTTCGCTAGTCGCGAATCATAGCCGGCCATTATACCATTAAAAGACATTTTCAGGTTCTTCCTGCCTGTCCGGGTACATAGGAAGCAAATAAACAATATCAGTAAGTTGAGCGTTTTCACAAATAGCTTCGCTAGGCAAGACTTAACTTTAAGAGCAATTCTCACTAAGGCTCACTCCTCTATAACAAGTGCTGCGAGCCGACATGATCGTATGAGGAGCTTGCAATCCGAGATCCAAGATATTTCGTTTATTCAGGACATGAGTGTAAGTGAGCGAAATATTTATTTGACGAGTCATCTATGAGTACATGTATGTATGTACTAACCGCTTCGGACATCCACAACTGGAGTTGGAATAAGCGCGTCAGGTGCAAACAAGACGTCTTGTTCAAAATTCAGTGCACCCCGCAAAAGTGAGTCTGCGAAGAAAACACTCCGGGGGGTCTTGCATCGACAAAAATGACAGGAGACTACTGATCTGGTTCAATATAGATCAGTCGCCGTCTAGAGTCGAGCATTTCGCTTCTTGGATCTCCTTGCGTCGATTCTCAGTTTAACCCGAACTTCAACATGCTGTTTACGTTTCGGCATGTATCCGGTATACGTACCTGATGCCCATTCCTTCCTGGGAATTAACTATAGTCGTTCACCGTCACTTGCACTTGACGAATACTGCTACCAATAGAAATCAAAATAACCTAGCTTAGATAGAGATCTTGCACCTTGACTGTTTCTTGCCATAACTAATGTACCCCTGTTCGTGAACTAGCAGTAGAGTACGGTGAACAACTGTACCCCACACATCCAGCATATGCAAGAGCGTATCGGGATACATAGACTTGCGATGAACCATGGCCATAGTGGCGGAAGCCAATATCATCAAAGAGGCCCACCCACACGATAGGTGGGAGAGCTGCATGCCAAATGGATCGGAGATCCTTGCATACTCCGGGGAGATAAACAAGATGGATGTGAGATGTGAGAAAGGTGGACATTACAAAAAGCTATAAAGTTAAACCCTCACCTTTCTCTTGACAAAAACATCTTCAACTCACACTTCCCAGAAGCAAAGCTCCCGCACACACATCTATCTTCATTAAATCTTTTCTCTCCTCCAATTTCGTCTTATATCTTTGAAATGGCTACTGAATATCAACAATACTCAAACTTTCCCGGAGATTTCGAGAATGACCTGGACGCCCTTTCTGCATCGATATACGATGATGATCTGATACCAATCCTTGACAGGGAGGATAATAGCGATCTTTCCCACTATGAATCCAGCAGATGCAGCTCTTTGTCGGGTCCATCATCAGAATGGATATGCCCCTTGAGAGATAACTTCCCTTCGTGCAACCAGTTGTTTGGCAATGTTGCCTACCAGATTCCTCGCGCGCCCCCTCCAACACCTCTCGTGGCATCACCTTCTATCTTACCTATGTTATATAACGAGGAAAATGGAGAGATCCCAGTATTTGAACTCAGTACTAGCCTCAAAGAGCTTGGTGTATGTGCTGCAATGGGAAGTGCCCAAACATGGTGGAGTATGGAAAACGTGGAAGACACCAAGTTCTCCAATCTGGAAGATACGCCCAAGGTTAGTTCTTTTATTTCCTTCTTTTGAATATACTCATTACTTAAATAATTTAGAAAATTCTTGAGCCATGGTCACCTACATGCTCATTTTGCGAAGCACCTAGCTACCCACACCAAGCATTCTGTAATAACCAAGCACCATGTTCCCCGAGAGATATGACTGTCGAAACTCAGCTATACCAGTTCCCCCCACTTAATTCTTATGGCCATTCGCATTGTTCCCCCCCAACACCACCTCCTTCGGCATGCTCCAACAGGACCTCACTTGATAACGATCAAGAGGAGATTGACCTATACTCCTTTTTACGACAGCCCTACTCGATGGTCGAGATAGATTATCAATTACAGTTATTGTCTATAAAACAGCAAGCCGAACATATCAAACAGGAACCATCCGATTTTATGCCAAGTTCGGCAAAACGGGGGAGCCGATTGAGAAAGGCATCTCTTAGTTCCATCGAGAAAGCTGGAACGCTAAAAAGAAAGATATCAGATGTATTCAAAAGGTCCACCAGTCGCTAAACGATTCCGTCCTTTTCATTGGTAAACTAATGTGTTAATGTCCGTATCTTATGTTTTCTCAATGTCTTTTTAATTTATTGCGTACACGGGTGTTTTTGTTTGGGTTGATTTAGGTAGTTTTTGTGGGCGGTAATGTGTCCGATAGGGTTTTTTCTTTCCATTCTTTCTTCTTTCCTTAAATTCTTTTTTTTTTTTTTCACGAGCCTGGCGTTCGTAAGCTGTAAATTGTCAGTTTTCTATTTCGCACATACCTCTTCAGATTTGATCTTCGGTCAAAACCAAGATAAATTTTGATTATGTCCTTTCTGATTTTTTTTCTCTCTCTTGAGCTCCTGCGAGCCACACATCTTGTTTGTTGTCTTACTTTTCGGTAGTAGGTGCTAAGTTCGCTACCAAATAATGATAATAAGCTTATTTTCCCAGGTTTTTTCCAAACTGAAACATATACCTAGCAGGTGTGGTGGGGGTGGCTCGTGCAGGTATGTATGTATGTATGTATGAAGCGCGTCCGTGTGTGTGTTTACATGTAGTGATTGATGTCTAGGCACACAAAGCTTAGCTTAGATCTTGAGTACTGTAGATCAATTAATTGGGACTGAACGGTGATCTGTAAGGGCAAATATCATTCATTCCGTGCTTGCAGTCAGATTTCGGGAGTTAAGAGCAAGAAAGAAAAATCACTCGGTAACTAATGGATGAATCTAGACCCTCCTGAATTAACTAGACTCTTCTCATCATATGTACCCCTTGCTCGGAGATTTTCTCATCTAACGGTGAGGCCCACAGAGTTTCAAACGAAAGCGTTCTCTGATGCAAATCCGGAGAATTTGACAAAACCGTATGTTATATCTCGATCGATATTACACGTAATATGCAGGTTAAAAATTCTTACGGGTGGATCTGGAGCCAGTGTAGAAGGATGAATGTCGATTTTTGCTATTATGAGCTGAATGTTACCAGGATAGATGAGGATGTGTGCTGCATCGTTAGTTCTACGTGTATGTTATGTGTGTATATGCTCTGTGAATATGCGCTGGTATCCGCACTCGAGTAATGCTGTACGCCCTAGACTGCTGCTACGTACATTCAGTAGAATAAGCTTTTCTCACAATCAGCGATAAATTCCCCCCTAAACTAAGTTGTTTATTTACCGATTATTGATTTTCTTTCCTCGGAAGAAGTGATGCTTTATTCCATGGGGAATTCCAGTTTAGATCGTAAGATACGTGTGCAAACATCAACTAAATCATGTATCTCATGCTCAATATAAGCAAGTACCCGTTAATCATGCATAATAGCTTAGAGTACTCATATCAGCCTTATCATCTCCGGGAAAGAAGCAAAAACGCATTATCTGGATACACGTACACGTGAAAAGCGGAGGTGAGGGGGGTTTTCTTTAGTGTTGATAAGAGTGTAGTTTGTAAGTTATAAGAACCTCGAGGCTTCCTTCAACTCCTTAGCCTGAAGATAGACGGCCGAGCCTCTGTCAAAATCTCATCGTGTTCAATCCACGCTCTCACACGCTCTCCCGTGATATCGATCTTCAAGCCCATGCAGGGAAAGGAAAGCGAATAATCTCATATTCCAGTCATATTCAAACAGACACGATCCCTCCTCGCTAAACATCAGAAATAATGTGTTATTTCACACTCTCCATATATACCTGTGGCGATTCCTATATCAACAAATCCACGGCGTGTAGGAATGGCCCCAAATGCACGGTATTCGAAGTTGTATCTCATCAGCGATGCGGGTACGACTGTTTCGCCTGTCGACGGTCGCCGAAAAGAAGAAAGCTACCCGCTATGGCAAGAGGGATCTTCGCACCTAGCTGAAGGATATAGTTTGGGCTGTGATGGCGCACTAAGAGATGCTCCGGTGTTGAGGGAATGAATTTATGGTCATCCTTGGGTGGTTTTATTTGGACTATCATCTGTCTGTAATCTGTTTTTTATGATATCTTTTTCTCTCGAGTGGTTTGGATCCTCTGTTTTGCTGTTATGTACTTCCCATTGCACAGAAGTCGGTTTCTTTGCGATTCGTATTAGGGTTGTTTTTCGTACGAACTATGTTTTATAGCTTTAGCGGGGCAGGCATTGCAAAAGCTAGAATTACCATCTCAAATACCACACAAGACTTTCCCGAAAACGTTCACCCTAGAAAAGAGAGCTAGGTATTTATGTGCTGAAGACACGTACCAAATTCAGTAGCCTTTCCAGTGCCCCTAGGTATCCCGATGACAGTAGGTGAGACCACTCGGTATCACGAACTTCCCGAGGTTTTAAGCTTCAAGCGATTCGCCCCCCCCAAACCCCCCGCGCACGCATAATAGACCTGGTAAATCAGTAGAGGGACGCGGCTATGGCAAGAGTTCGGCATACAGTTCTTCGAAATCTAGTTAATCGTCATAAGACTGTTACTTACCGGACCAATTGGTATACGCCCAAATCGCTAAGGGCACTGGGTACTTTGAATTAAAAATCCGGTGAAACGAATTGAGAAAGTTTTTCAAGGGATTGTTGGCTTTATTTAGCACCCGGTTGTTCATGATAGCTAGGGCCGTTGTGTGCTTCCCTGGATACTGGTATTAAGGCGAATTGCAGGGCTATATGGTACCGATACCATGTTCGTTGCATATGTAGTTGCTTGAAATCATTTGGCAGTAGTTCGCCCTAGTGATTTTATGTCTCCAAGGGATCTTCCAATTATCATGAGCATATAGTAATAGGTGAAGGCATGCAAACAGAATTTAGTCATTCTATTCAACGGACAGCATGTTTTTGCAGTTCATCTGGCCCAAGAATAAATCCTTTTGAATGAGAATGGAAGGATTCGAATGTTTTTTTCTCACGACCTGCGTTCATGGTTATATCCTTTAGATAAAAATTTGTTCTCGTTTTCGTTTGCGCGGTAGTAGAGCTTGAGAGATCGTTGGATGCTATGAATCAAAGCTCGGGCCATGGAGCATCAGTCCCTGCATTTCGGTGGCACAACCTGATGCCAAGATTTATGTGCGGCTTGGCCCAGCTAACCAACTTACAGCTGTGACATTTGAGCACAATCAACGACGTCAGAATCTCCATAATATTTGTTCTCGCCGTTTCAGCGTTCCCAACAGCGAATACAAACCAGATGTCTACCGTATCCTCAGCCCGCCTTCTGCAGTCTACATTTGCAGGCTCCGGGAGAAAAATCTTCGCTTCCCGGGGACCTATGTCATTGCAATGTCTCACACCTCCTAGATTAAGAGCCATACCTCGCCAGCCAGCAACACCAGCGGGATTCCACTCTTCTGCTGTTAGAAGATTTAAAACGGTCGAGGAGGCTAAATCTCGTTATCGCAGTGGGGTAAGCTCCCTTTCCTATTCCCATTTCTGTTCAATACCTCATTGCCGCCACACAGCTGACTGATCAATGCTTTACATAGCCTTTCTCATGGAAAGCCGGGCTTCTTTTTCTCCTTTCTGGTGTCGGATTGACATTCTATTTCCGCACAGAGAAGGAGAGAATGGAACGTAAGAGAATAGCAGAAATGTCAAAAGGAGTTGGGAAGCCAAAGGTTGGAGGCCCATTAAATTTGGTCGACCACGAAGGGAAAGAGAGGAAGGATGAGGACTGGAGGGGAAAGTTTATGTTGGTGCGTTGCTAGTCAAATATTTAGCTGAACCTGGTCGGGTTGAGTGGAACTCCTTATGGAAGACTGGCTAATATAGAGGCTCGTAGGTCTACTTTGGCTTCACACGTTGCCCAGATATATGTCCCGAGGAATTGGATAAAATGGCAGAAATGATCGATTGTAAGTTGGATTTCTTGAGTCTATTATCCATTGAACCAAGGTTCTCCCTTGGGATAAACCATTTATCACCGAAATCTTCATTTGTTACCTATTGGCGTTTGTTGCGAGCGACCTGCCCAATTGATGATATTGATCAACCTCTTTTGAAAATTAAAAAATCTTACCTGAACATCTGATGCGCCCGGTTGCCGGTATAACACTTGCAATTTCAATTACAGTTGCTCCTGATTATCCCGGGGATCGCCTTAATTATCATTTTGGAGTTTATAGCCCTTGTTTTCTTCTATTTCCCTAGCTCTTGAGTTCAAATTCAAAAGTTTGAAATGATGTGCAAGTTTTTTTTTTTTTTTAGTTTTTTCTCTCATTTTAAGTTTTATTCTTCCATATATTCCATCCCCGGGGAACATACTATCTTAATCTTGTTAGGCTGTTACTAACTATATTTATGGCAGTGGTTAAAAAGAGCAAAGGGAACGTTATGACACCAATTTTTATTACTTGCGATCCTGCTCGAGATACTCCCCCAGTGGTGAGTGCGAACAATTTATTTAGAACTACACCTTCAAATGATAATAGCTGCTATCATCATTGATTGATTACTGATGAGTGGATTTGATAGATGAAGGAATACCTGGCCGAATTCCACCCTGATATCGTTGGACTGACAGGTAATTATTACTCGTCAATGCAGTCAGTTGGTCCCTAAGGTCTATCGCTTGATTGCGGGAGTCCTAGGGAAACTGTTTTCGCCGGTTCTAACCGCATCAAAACTCTACCAGGGACATACGACCAAATCAAGCAAACCTGCAAATCATATCGTGTATATTTTTCCACGCCACCTGATATCAAACCAGGCCAAGATTATCTTGTAGACCACTCTATCTACTTTTATCTTATGGGTATGTTTCCAGCCCCTTGAGCTTTCGTCAACCCGTTTTGCGAATGCAATGCAGACACCCCACATCTTTATTTCGAGATGTTCATGGGTATTCCGAAGCATCGAGCTTCGCGAAACTCTCAAATCTATGATCAATTATTATGATCGTATTGCGATTTTTTTCTCATTATCAATTTTAATAACCCCCGCCACTTTCATCACATGGAGAACCAAAATGGAGCGCTTCATAATCTGGCCGCGATGCCGAGGCAGGAGGATCGCACTAGTGATCACATATCCAAGGATATTTTACTAGCTTCCTCTTATCTCTACCCGATCGCTTGTTCTGCCTTTCAATCAATACCTGAGAGAGAGGCAAAGCTGACGTAACGGGGTTGACCCTTTTTCTCTCTCTTCTGGAGGGAGAATCTGAGTGAGCCCATCATTATCTAGATCCTGAAGGAGATTTCGTCGAGGCGCTAGGAAGACAGCATACACCCGAGCAAGCCGCGAAGCTTATCTCCAAACACATCGGGGACTGGGAGGGCCCGTTGAAAAAGTAAGAGTCGATGTCGGAGGCGACCGAAGGAAGTTTTCCCTGTAGGCCCGATGGACGGAAGGTGTGACAGGTGTATATTCTGGGTATAGATCGTTAAGCTTTAATAACCGCGTGTGAGAGGTTGTATGTGATGCCTATCCACTTAGCTACATGGCTTGGCTGTGGGGCACATATCATGTTGCGTGGGAGGTGTTTTGGTTTCTTCCGAAGGATTGGCTGATTATCCAGTGGTATATAAAAAAATATAGACGTAAATATTTTGGTGATGGCAAAATTATATTTCTACCTAGATGGATACGTTGGGGTTGTCTCCATGGTGGTGATATTGTTGCTTCCTTTCCTCTGAGACTGGGACCGAACGGCAGTGATGATGAAATCTCCCAAAAATACATCCAGCTACCGGCATGCCAAAAGAACACGCAGGGACAAGGACAAGGTAGAGCGGGAACCATCCAGTCGAAGTGAGCATAAGATTTCGAACCTATTGAATTGCGCGTGCGAGTGCGGGGGTGCGCGGAACAGTAGGAAAACTGCTCGCTTGTATGCGGTCAGAAGCTTGGTTTAGCCACAATGTTGTACAGCCGCCCAGTGGATCCATCATAACGTATGTGTAGATTAACGAATCTCACTAATATCCGTACCTGCCCTTCCCGTGCGGCAATCGTCGGGGTCGAGTAGTAACAGCCCACCTTCCAATTCGGGAGCCCCGCAATAACGGATACTCGGTCGTGATTCGAGGATTACTTCGATGATCTACCCACTGCAGGGGGCCACCTCATAACTGAGATTGATTGGATCGTTGTATTATTATGTGCTTGCACCAGGACCTACTGGGAAGTTCAAACGAGAGTGATAAACAGGAGCCATAGGATTCACAACGTACCTACTTTACACCAGGCCTCCTGGCACATGTTGCGAGAGACAGTGCTGGGTCTAGGAAAGGACAGCATCGGGTAATTGGCTACTTACTGCTTACTGACTTCACTACGTCTCCACTTGAGCTTCCAATTAAAGGCAGATGGATGCCAAAAGGGGAACATGTCCGATGGTGGGGACGGAGTGGTATTGAAACAGAAGATCTTTTTTGTTAATTGCACGCATTCTCTCCCTCTCATTCTTTCTCTCTGGTGGGCCGGTTTGAGGATTAATGATTTGAAGCCACAGGATTACTTCCATTTGTTCAGTGATTACTTCCATTAACATGATGATTATGATGGTTCGCCTGTGGGACACTTGGGAGCTCCTGACGGTTTTTCGTGCTGAAGCCGCTCAAGCTACCTGGTACCTGCTGCATCTATACACGCACGCACACGAGATAATGTGGCATCAGGATGGCTGCAAGGGGTGGAAGTGCTGCTATCTACGTTTCAACACTTTCTATAGCCATTGCTTGTCAGCCAACTAGCAAGGGTTGCTTGTGATATCGGTGGGTTCAGCTTTTCCTCTCTGTGTGGGGAAGGACATTAGATTTTGGGGAGGCGAAGATAGCAGTTTGAAATGGTCTAGTGCGTTAACCAATGGCTATTCAAATGTAGTATTGATAACATACAGCTACCATATCGTAACACACACACCTGATCACGATAAAGTGGAAGTAGTACCTAGGTGATGGTTGCGCGGGGGGGAAGAGCACAAACCCGCTCTGTAGATATAAGAGGCTCGCATCCTCCGCTCCCCTTCTTTCGATATCCCGTCCCTCGATTCAGAAAAAATCGAGTCCCCGGTCAGAAAACAATGGCGACCACTAGCAGCAGCCCCGAGATCACTGGGGGGGTCGAAGAGTACCCTCGGCCCTCTCAGCATGACCCCAGCTCTTACGAAGAAAAGGTCGATATCAAAGATGATACCGAAAGTATAGCTGACGAACATGGGGACGAAGTCGAGACCGACCCTTTTGTCCCATTCCCAGTTGACCCAAACGCACCAGTCGAACCCCGTGATAGGATATTAACTGTGCGCGCGGTTGTGGTTGGGTGCATCTTAGGCGGTTTAGTCAATGCTTCGAATGTGTATCTCGGTACGTCATCTCTTCATACTTATAAATAGAAAACGAAAAACGAAAGAAAAGAAAACTGATGGTAAAAAAGGTTTGAAAACTGGATGGACATTCGGAGCGAACCTCTTCGGCGCTATTTTTGGATTCGCAATCTTGACTTTTTTTAGCAAGACTTTTGGGGAGAACTTTCCCATTCTCGGGGGCTCCTTTGGACCCAAAGAGAACTCGATTGTTCAAACATCTGCCACGGCTGCTGGAGGCCTGGGCGGAATCTTCATCTCTGCTATTCCGGCTCTGTATCAGTTGAATCTGCTACACGACCCTGTGAAGGACTTTCCCAGACTGTTGACTTTTACTATTGTGTCGGCGTATTATGGGCTGTTCTTCGCTACACCACGTAGGTTATCCTCCTAAACTAGTATTCACTATATTTATGGATGCTTAACATTCCAATAGTACGCAAGTTCTTCATCATCTACGTCGCCCGCGAGCTCAAGCTCATCTTCCCTACGGCGACTGCAACGGCCATGACCATCGCTTCTATGCACTCCATAACCGGCCAGGGCGGAATCAATGCAAAGGCCAAAACCCGCGCCCTCGCAATCACTTTTGCCGTCTGTATCTGCTTCCGCGTAGCTGCCGCTTACATTCCTGGGATACTGTGGGATTGGCACTTCTTCAGCTGGTTCCATGTATGGTCTGGATACAACAGTGTAGCCCTTGCGGTCGAGAATTGGGGCTGGCTTTACGAATTCACGCCTGCGTTTATTGGTAGTGGCATGCTTGTTGGGTTGAATCCTGCAATCTCATTTTTCGCGGGGTCTGTACTTGCTTGGGGTGAGTGAAAGCTGATATCAATGATTGATGTGCATGTTTCGCTAACCAACTGTTTAAGGTATCATTGGCCCCGGCCTTGTTCACAACGGTCTCGCGTCCGGCGTTGCCTGGTATGGCCCCACAGACCCCGAGTATGGTAAATGGAAAGACCTTGTCAGCTTCTACTCTTTCAACCTCGAGGACCCCATCCACAACCCATCACCCAGATACTGGCTTCTGTGGCCTGGTGTTCTCGTCATGATTGCCTCATCGTTTGCCGAACTCGGTGTTCAGTACAAGCTCATCTGGTTTGCGCTCAAGAGTGCCTGGAAGGGTATTGCTATGGCCATGAACAGTGGCGTTCAAAAGATGGGAAAGACCTCCACATTCTTGGAGAGACAGAGCCACATCAAGGCGGAACATGTCATCAAGGACTCTGCACCAGAGGAGGACCAAGTTCAGCTGTGGCAGTGGGGACCAGGCCTTATACTCATCATTATCGCAACCTGTATCATCCTTGGACTTCAGTACCATCTCGATGTCGGGATGTCAATCCTGGCAGTCCTCCTCGGGTTTATCTTTGCGTTCCTGGCAATCCAGTGCACCGGTGTTACCGACACCACACCGCTCACCACGGCAGCAAAGGCAACACAACTCATCATGGGCGGTGCCACATCCGGCGCCGGCTTCCCCAGAGAGACCGCGCAGCGCATGAACCTCATCGGCGGAGCTATCGCATCGGGTGCTGCCTCGCAGTCCACTGACCTTGTGGTTGACTTTCGCGTTGGTTTCCTTCTGGGCACACCCCCGAAGCTTCAGTGGTATGCACAGGCGATCGGGAGTATCGTCGCCATGTTTATGTCTCCTGGCATGTTTATTCTCTTTATGAAGGCCTACCCTTGCGTTCTGGATCTCAATGCCGAGCGGTGCTCCTTCTCGGCGCCGAGTGTGTCTGCATGGCGTGCCGTCACCGTTGCAGTGACGGATCCCCAGATCCCGATTCCGCTGTCATCGGGTATCTTTTCGATCCTGCTTGCAGTCCTTTCGATCATAGTCGTCCTTCTACGGCACAACTACCTGGTCGGACACCGCGAGAGATACAGGGTGTACGTGCCGAACTTTATGGCGATGGGGCTGGCGTTTGTGCTGCCCGCGACACAGTACTCGACGGCCATGCTGACGGGCGCGACGGTGGCTTACTTCTGGGCAAAGAAGAATGCCGTCAGCTTTGATCTGCTGTGCTATGCGATCGCGGCGGGGATGATTGCGGGTGAAGGGTTGGGGGGCGTGATTAATGCCGTCACCGAGATTGCGGGCGTGGGGCCATCGATCTATGGGCTTTCGGTTGGATGTCCTGGCGATTCCTTCTGCGGGTGATTTTAATTTTCTTTGTATCTCTACATGCTATAGTTGGGTTTATGATTATGATTGTGTGTGGGGGGAGTGGTTAATGATATGAAGTGTTGTAATTGCAATTGTGGAGATTTACGTGGATTGGAAATGATATTATATGCATGAAATTGTGAGACGAGTGCCGAGCCAGCACTCAAGGCCCCCACCCAAGACCTGTTTAGCGATCATTGATATTATTAGAAGTGAGTGAGTGGATCACAACACCTGGCCGGCCCTTTGGTAGGAGCCCCTTGCTGCAAACAACGCAGATCTCGCTACGGTGGAGATTGCATCCAGAGTACTCTACATCCACAGGTTGAAATCCAACCCCTAAGATTATGATCAGCGCTGTAATCCTCTCCTGGTTTGGTTTGTGGGGTGTGGCTGGGCAGGTGGAGGACAAGCAAGTGGGTAGGGCTAGAGTCAGGCCATGTCGTTTCAATCTGTCGAGCTGTTGTGGTGGATCGCCCTTTGCCAGGAACTGGTGGAGCTGGCTTGCGTTTGACTCCTATGTGCTAGATCAGATCGATCACCAGGAAATAACTACACCGACCACTTGTGAAATCTTCAGAACTATATTTAATGCCAAGCCCATACAAGGAAGCCGATAGCTGATCGCTGAGCTGAGCTCGATCTACTACTAGTACTTTGCTATTTATCCACGCTCATATTGGGACTTCTAGTGAAGACTAAGACGTGAACACAGACAATTAGCAGCCAGTAGCGGGGGATGGCTCTCTTCGTCTCTCTAATTTACTGTACCGGGTGCACTGCTCGACAGAACTTGCTGCTTTCATGTGGCTCACCAAATTATGTAAATACAAAATCCAAGAGGTGTGTCAGCGGTGCAGATTGACCACCAAAGGTTACCCAAAAGGCCGTCGAGTCCATCATCATCACCACGCAAACGGTGTGATGAATCAACTGTGAGGCGCGGGAGCAAGCGAAGGCATGGCGGTTGGGCAATGATTAGTTGTACCTGTTTTGGTAAATGCCTTATCGATAAGCGATGACGATTGCAGTGAGACCTGCAACTTCGACTTCACTCGACATCGACAATATCACAAACAGCCCAATCACCACCAGATAGGAGGAGCCGGTATTCTCACGACATTAGGAGGACCCCCCCCCCCCCCATAGACAGCACTACAGGATATCCCCCGAAGCATACCCGCCCAGCATGCTCCTCTTCCGCGGCCGCCCTCCACCGCCCACCCGCCGCCTCCTCACCGCTGCCCGCAGCACCGCCAGCACCCCTCGAGTCACCGGCTTCGTCCCGCCCAGTCCAGAGTCGCTCGGAAAGCCGCGCATTCCCCGGAAATCCTCTCCCCGGCTGCGCAAGTACGCCCGCCGCCTCGCCTACACGACGGCGCTGGGGACGACGCTCTACCTCGCGGACCGCTTCCTCAACTACTCGACCTTCACGCGCAACTTCCGCACGCTCGGCACATGCACGCTCATCGCGCTGGACTACAAGATCAACTTCGCGCCGTCAAAGTCGTCGCGGCAGCTGTCGCGCCTGCACGAGCGCTCGGCGGACCGCCTACTAGACCTGTGCCTAACAAACGGCGGGCTATACCAGAAGATGGGGCAGGCGATCGCCATGCAGAGCGCCGTACTGCCGCCCGTCTTCCAGGCCAAGTTTTCGCAGTTCTTTGACGAGACGCCGCAGGCGGGGTGGAAGGAGGTGGAGAAGGTGCTGAGGGAGGAGTATGGGCATCTGCCCGAGGTGAGGCACGGCACGGGCGAGCTGGTGGACCGCATCTTTATGCCTGGGACGTGGGAGAGGAAGGCGATTGGGAGTGCGAGTGTTGCGCAGGTCCACAGGGCAAGGCTGAAGACGGGCGAGTGGGTGGCCGTCAAGGTGCAGAAGCCGTGGATCGAGAGACAGGTTGGGCTGGATCTGTGGATGTTTGAGTGAGTACGAGTGCCCGCTCTCGTTCCTCTTTTCATATATATTTGCATATATGTCTGAATATATCTCTGTCTCTGTCTATAGATATATTACACACCGACAGCCCCCGTTCTCTCCCATTCCCCTCAAGAGCTCCCCCCCCCCCCCCAATTTCCCTTCTCCAATATATCCACTGACACCCCCCCCCCCCCCAGATCAGTCTCCTACTTCTTCTCCGAGAAGCTCTTTGCCCTCCCGCTCTCCTACTTTGCGCCTTACATCTCTGCCCGCCTTTTCCAAGAAACAGACTTCATCAACGAGGCCAACAACGCCACTCTCATGCGCGACTTTGTCCTCTCCGAGCCCAGCCTGCGCAACAAGGTGCACATCCCGCTCGTCTACCCGCACCTCAGCACACGCCGCATCCTCGTCACCGAATGGATCGACGGCGTCCCCGTCTCCGCCCGCCCGCTCCTCACCGGCCCCTACCGCAGCCCCGCCTGGCTCGGCCACACGCCCACCACCCCCTACAACCAAGTCCTCTCCGAAGGGCCGCTCAAAAAGTACCGCCCGCCCCCCGCCGGCACCCCCCAGACCGTCTACGGCCTCGGGCTCCGCGAGCGCGACATCATGCAGATCATGGTCGACCTCTTCTGCGCGCAAATGTTCATGTTCGGCTCCCTCCACTGCGACCCGCACCCCGGCAACATCCTCATCCGCCGCACGCCCGCCGGCCGCCCGGAGCTCGTCCTCCTCGACCACGGCCTCTACATCTCCACCACGCCCGAGTTCCGCCGCCAGTACGCCGAGTTCTGGCGCGCGCTCATGACGTTCGATAACGGCACCATCCAGCGCGTCGCGAGCCAGTGGGGCATTGCCAATGCGGACCTGTTTGCGAGCGCTACCCTGCTGCGCCCGTATACCGGCGGCAGCAACGACATCGCCGACATTGTCGGCGAGGAGGGCTCCCATGAGCGTGGCGGCTCGGCGTTTGCGGCGCATGTCAAGATGCGCGAGAAGATGGGCGCGTTCCTGGAGGACCAGGAGAAGATGCCGAAGGAGCTGATCTTCATTGGGAGGAATATGAGGATCGTGCAGGCGAATAACCAGTTCAGTCCCCCTCCCCCTCCCCCTCTATACCCCATAAATAAAACTACTAACAAACAATAGGGCCCTCGGCTCCCCCGTCAACCGCATCAAAATAATCGCCCTCTGGGCCTCGCGCTCACTCACCCGCTTCCCCGCTGCCACGGGCGGCGACGGCTTCTTTAAGGGCTGGCTGCGCCACCTGGTGTTCAAGGTTGTGGTGCTGGGACTCGACATCGTGTTCTGGTATGGGCGTGTTCGGCAGGCGCTGCTGGGCGGCGTGGGCTTCGAGGAGAGGCTCGAGGAGCGCATGAGGAGGGTTGCGATGGAGGAGCTGGGCGTCGAGTTGAATCATGGGGTGTTTGAAGGGTAGAGAGGAAAGGAAAAGAGGGGGAGGGGGGGGGGTTGTAGGTAGTTAACTTTTGTAGATTATATGGTATTTTTTGCTCTCCTCTTCTTCGTTTTTTTTTGCTTGCTGTTCTTGGTGTGTAGAAGGTTGTGTCTAGAGGGGGGGATTTGTGGGCCGAGTGATGGCTTGTGATGGGGGTATATGCATTATATATATTAGCAAACTAGACGAGTGATGGGCTGAGATCCAACGCATGTGGTTACTTCGGGGTGTCTGGCTCAATGCAGGGTGTAAGCTAGCAGTATAAAACATCTAGACCAATGGCCTTCAAGTACAGTACAGCCGCAATATTGCAGTGACTTATGATTACTATTCAACAGCCTAGGGCCCGCGGATACTGCCAATTATCACTCGACTTAGTATCTACATATTGACTTTCACTTGACAGCCATTTCTTCAGGCACCGCTAGCTAGAGAAATACAGAAGGATATTGTATAGCACCTGCACAAGCACAAGCAGGTAGTTCTAGAACTACAGGCTAAACGAAGAGGTCTACTGCTTACATGTTAATTACAATGGAAGTCGCTCGCGCGCCTAGCGGTAGGGATGTATGGCGAATATTATGGATGAAGGGTTAGGAGTTATGCTTCATCTTGGCACAGTGCACCGCTAAGCTCAAGTACCACTTCCAGCGCAGCATCCACCATGGCCTGGGCGAGTGGTCTATGTAGTGGTAGTAGTTGGACTGCTTGTCAGGTTAGACACTGAGCGGTTGTGTTTACCCAGTACAGGTCCTGGGTTCAAACCAGGGGTACGGTGGGGGTAGTAGCGCTCTCTAGCAATAACTAAGTCGCTGCCAGTATAACCTTCTGTTCTTTTGTTCCTTTTTTTCTATAATTAGACAGTTAGCTAGATATTCATCTGCTCTAGAGTTCCGACGTTAATTTTTTTTTTTTTTTTTTTTTTTTTTTTTGGTTTCTATGCACGTGATGCTCTGCTTTTTGAATCTGCATCCCAGGATCGAGAGGAATGAAGGAACCTGAACGCTTGCAATCGGTGGTTATGTAGAGATACTACATGTACGCAAGTCTGTCTGGCCTTCACTTAAATACAGGATACAGTATCATACAAAGACCTACTAGTTTTGGAAACAGGTTTTAACTTTTCTGCCCCGTTTCCCGCAAAGCGGGGCTTGGTGTGGGTTGCACTCGGTATATTTATAAACTACTTCATCATACAATTAATGAATTAAACAAAAAAAACAAGGGGGGAAAAAATACTTCATGAGTTATCACTCGCAGGTGATTCCATGGTTTCATCCTCATGACTCATATCCATATTCAATTCCCATCCTTCTCTCGCATCACGCCACCTCTTAATTATACTTGCAGTCAAGTTCCTCTGGAAGTAGACAATGCGTAGGGACCACCACCGGCCTTCCGGGGGTTATCTACGGGGTGTTGCATGGGGGAGAAGAGAGACCGAAAAGGCTTGGGGTGTGGCTGGTAAGAAGAAGAAGCAGTAAGTGACGGTATCTATGGAGATCTTTAAGAAGTACCGCTATATCTATGCAAATGTAGCTAAATTCCCAAGGAAAAGTAAGACACCAAAAACCAAACCCAACTCTAAAATTACCAATAAACACAAACTCCAAACCCAACACCCTCAAAAAAAGACAGAGAAAAAAAACCATGCACCCGTACACCATTCCCCAGAATCAAGCAGACAACGCCTCTTCCAACTTCCTACACAGCTCCCTCAGCACCCACTCCGCCTCCGTCAACCCACTCATCAGCGGTCCCTCATCCCCCAGCCAGCACCACCCCTCATTCTCCCACTTGAGCTCCAGCAGCTCCAAGAACTCGATCCACTCATCAAACGTGTATCTCTTTGGCGGCTCACACCCCACGTGTCCGGAGATCTCCCGGATCTGCGCCGCGACCCTCTTATACACCTGTTTCGGCGAACACGGGATCGCGTCGCGCACCTGCTCGATGGCGTTGTCGGTCTCCTCACGCTTCTCGGAGAGGGTCTGGTGCTTGGCGTCGGGGAGGACGGTTTTCTGCCCGATCCAGAGGGTGCCTTCGCGGACGGCGCGGACGACGGTGTCGCTCATGTTGGAGATGAGGATGGTCATTGTGGGGACGGCGATGACGGACCAGATGACGAAGAAGGGCTTGCCGGAGTTGGATTGCGGGTAGTAGTCGCCGTAGCCGATTGTGAGGAGGGAGGTGTAGGAGAAGTATAACGAGTCGAAGTATGACCATTGTTGAGTACGCTGATTTATGTTTTTATTGTCAGCCATATCAGGTTACCAGAAGCTGGGGGGGGGGGGGGGGGATCAATATGATATATAACAGGGTCCGGCCCATACCTCTGAGAATGTAAAAACCATGGCTCCACCCAGCCATACCAGCAAAAACGCCATCGACGACGTTACCAGCGCCATCCACTTCCCCTTCGACTCTGCGGCTTTCTCAATCTTCCGCATAATCTCGAATTCTTCCTTGATCAGCTCGTTTGCAGATCGGGTATTATTATCCCTCTTGTTCGCCTCGAGCTCCTTCAGCCACTTCTGTCGCTGCTTCTGAATCGCCCTGCGGTTCATGTTTATCTTTGCACGCTCCAGCACCATACCCCTAACGCTGCTAACTACGAGACCCAGCACAATAATGCCGCCCACGGCATACGGGATCAGTAGGATCTTTGCGGCGGTGTGTTGCAGCGGGTAGTCTGATCCCAGGCCGACCGTGAGTAGTGTGTAATCTGCCCAGTATATTGTGTCGGCGTACTCCCAGCCCTCGATCTTTGAGAACACCAGCGCGCCGAGGCCGACGTAGAACATCAGGGAGGTAGTCTGTAGCATTAAAGTGCGCTGCGGGATTGTGAGCACTCTGAATGACGGGGGGTAGCGCCTCTTTACGGTGCTGTTGAAGTAATTGGTGAAGAGGAGGGTCGCAATGATGAAGTACAGTACGGCGGCCATGATGCCGTAGTAGTAGGATTGGGAGAAGGCGAAGGATTTACGGGCGTCTTCTTGGAGGAGTTTGGGTGCAGCTATTACTAGACTGATCAGGAGTATTGAGGAGATATACCTGGATGATATTGGTTTAGTACCAAACTAATGACTACTAACTTGGACGGATATTAAGAGGTTTTTTTTCTCTTGTAGCTGCTTACCAGAGGGTTATAGTAAAAGGCAATGATACCCGGTACCGTATTCTCTGCGCAAAAGTCATAAGAATAAAGATGTTTGCAATCACAGCCATAACCAATGATACCGCATTTATCCCGATGAGCCTAGTTTGAGGACCAATTATTAGCCAACTGACCCGATTGAGCGATAAAAATAGTACCGGCGGGGGCGGGCATCGACTACATGTACTAACCAAGCCGGATCCGCTACTCGGTCACCGTGTATCTCCGACGCCCCGGGGGGAACATAAACCCTCCAGGCCTGCACCAGTGCACAAACGGACGCCAAATTAGCCAACGGGCCAAACGCACCCGCAACCAGTGGGAAAACAGTGGACGTGATCCACCAATTGCAAAGATCTAGACTGTACAGAACAGAGAACAACTGTCAGCCCCGCACAGCAAAACCAAAAAGAAAAAAAAGCAGCACATATGATGCTCAATTGTGGTTGTACAAACCCCCCGTCCTCCAACATCCCCTCTTCAAATTGTTCCGCCCTGTCGGCCTCTTTATCCCGGGAGCTACCGCGATTAGACTTGTTGAGCTTGTGTCCACTGTTGCGGTGACGCTGCTGCTGTTGTTGCTGGCGCCGCCCTTGAGTGTGGTTCTCGTGATATTTCCGGGCTACGTCGCATGCGTTCTCTTGAATCTGGTCATCGAGGCCTGGGTCGTTCATGTCGATGGTACGGCCGATTATATATGAGTATGTAGGACTGAACAAAGAGGGCACGACTCCAGAACACAGCAGGAAACTTATATCGATCAAGAGACTTTCTGCTGGTCCCAGGACAGGAGACCTTCAAGGCCCCCACTCCCTTTTGTATAATTAGGCACCGACAATAGCTACTTGTAGATACATGATAGACCGATCCCCCCCATCCAGTCAACGTCATGAGATTCGAGGTTCGGTTGCCAATGCCCAGGTAGGCGGGCATCGGTACATGGCATTGAGGAATTGTGACAGGTCCGGGGTAAAAAGCTTGGTTTTCCCTGATTGCTTGGCCGGATTAGCTACACTGGATACATATAGCCACATGCCTGTAAAGTGACGTCAATGATTGGCCCGCAACCAGAGCCGCATGCAGACCCTGTCACCTGTTTATTATTTGATTGCAATGGAAACCTTGCCCCGGGAAGCATCGAATAACGTATGTACCTACGAGAGATGCGCACGAGTATTGGGTGAGTATTGATGATCCGGCACACTGAGTGATCCGTTGTGCTTAGAGGGCTGAGTGATCCTCGGTGATCCAAATTCTCACGGATGCTTTCCACGAATATTAATGTTCCCCAAAGACCTACTTTAAATTAACAGCACTACCTGCACTGCTTTCTGCTTACTGAACCTTCTCGCACCTAATTCCAACCCCCAGCCTTATCCTAACTACCCCACCACCGCATCCACCTCCACCTCCACCCTAATCTCCTGCCTGACAAATCCCGCACCCGCAATCATTGTCGCCGCCCACTCGCCCGCACCAAACACCTCCTTCATACCCCTTCCCACCTCATCGCACTCGTCCATACTCGCGACAAACATGCGAACCCTCACCACATCCTCCTTCGTCCCGCCGAGCGCCTCAACAGCCTTGAGCGACTCCCGAAACGCAACAACCGTCTGCCGGTACGCATCGCCTGGGTACTGGACCGCCCCGGCAGAGTCGGGCATGATGGAGGTTGTGCCGGAGACGAAGATGAAGGGTCCTTTGCGGACGGCGCGGGAGTAGCCGAAGAGGCTTTCGTAGGGGTTGGGGGTTTTGTAAGAGGCTTTGGTCATGGGGGAGGGGTTCATTTTGTGTGTATCTGTGGATTACTCTTCTAACAAGCGGGTACGGGACGAAGGTAATAAAGATATGGCCTGAAACCTTTGCGATTGGGAGGGTGAGTCAATCGGGCACCAAAGAAACCTGGGTCGGGCATCAACTTAGAGGAGGGTAACATGTATTTTCCGGGATGAGGAAGGTCCCGGAAATATCTCGGTTGAAGGCAGCTTCCACACATCAGAAACTCCGCTAGACTGTCCCAGGCATTGTGGTTGGTTATATAGAATCTATACAAACCATGAAGCCGCTTTAAAATCATTTGGCGAACGATGAGGACTAGACTAGCAAAGATCCAGAGATTCAGTAATTTTGCTTATTAGAAATTTCCCGTCCCGTTTGTTACCAACCGGCCGGAATCCTTTTTGAGAGGAATTGGTCGCCGTATTAACTCAAGAAAATCCCGATGCCGGTGCAGATGACCACCCAAGGAAGCACACGGGATATTTCTTTCCTTTGGAGGGGCTTGAAACTAAACTATAGCTGTTGTAGTATGTTTAGATATTCACTATCATTATACATACTGGAAGGTCCCGGTATGGATTATTATCGTTGTATTCCGTTTAATGTCTAGGTTCAGTATCGTTAGGCCAATCGGCATCCTCCATCCGCGAAACTTCTTCATTTTATATTAGCAGATACGAAGAATTCAGGACCATCGCGGCCGATCATATCTAGAGGAACTTGGAATCTTTCGTGTACGTGATCCCTTTTGAACGTATAAAATGCTTAATTGAATAAACTTTGATGAAATAGTCTATTGTATTGGAATTGATATAGATCCAGCCGAACCTATTGTGCCAAATGGGAAAGACTCTGAACTTGAAGGTTGTTAGGCTAGAATTCTTTGAGGAATCTGCGCATGCACCAGTGAAAAAATAGGCACACAAGGCCGACTTACTCCAATGTATAATGTATCCAAAAAGTTGGCTTTTTAACAATATCAACTCCTGAAGCAATACGTTATAAGAGCCATTTTTCGAGTGTAAAGTACAAACATCACGCTTGAGGTCCGAATACCCTTCGGTGAGGGAATTATCCTAGAATAGATGCCGAGTCTCCGGGTAGTTAATCTAGTATTGTGGAAATAACCAGGTTTGTGCTCCCAGCCATTATATACTAGCATTACAGGATCTGATCTAGTCCGGCAAATCCGGAATGGAAAAAAAACCACGCTCATAAGCTTTTTATGTACCATCAGGCAAGATTGTTGTTTCCAATGTTTGAACTCTCAAAATCACAAACGATCACTCGTTGTGTTGTGAACGTACGCCGCGCCGCAGCATGTAGAGTACCTACGTGGGCCCACCGAATATACTTGCAGGCGCCAGAGCGGCATTATTACCCGTAGACCAGACCCGACAAATGCACCAGTTTGATACATATGCCTCTTCGGGTATACGGCCACGGGTGGACTTATATCGTCCCATTATGGAAGAAGCAGTCATTGTGCACGTGCTTTGAGACATCAAGGTCCGGGATATATACACTCAAATTGGTGACTTTACCGAGTTGCCTGGTTCCATATCCAACACCAGAAACAGACAGCCACAGGCAGTACTTTGAACACAGCAGCGCCATCTCCAACCAGTAATAATCTTCGATGAAAGAGGAGGCGGGGTGCATGGTCGATCAGTAACCGCCGATACCTCAGTTGCGTAGGTACTTTGTACCTCCGAAAAACAGTGGCCGATAACGGGCTCGATTATCGGAGTACAGCTTGATTGAGCGGGAGCGATGCGGCCGATCGATGTGGTGAAAGAGTGCTCGGAATCTGAAATAAATTGTTGGTGAAATAGCAGCAGAGCAAACACTCTAGTATGTAGCCTGCATACTGATATAGTAACTAGCATGCCTGATGACAACTGTGGCCCGGCTGGCGGGGTTGGTGCGAGCAGTTCATCTCGCCGTGCCCTAGCATAACACAGGTCATCTTCAACTGCCTAACCATATTCTATCTTCCGTACGTGTCCAACTCAGGCTGTTTAGGACCTAAAAATGTTCTGGCGTTCTTGGTGGTTATTGCAATTACTGATGGATTGGAATTGAGCAAACATTAACGGGTAGGTGAAAGGGGTTAATGCTTACCGTCAATGCATCAGACGAACAAACAGAGGCCATGTATGTAGCACCAAAAATCAATTGGATCATTCCCAAGAAAATTTGAGAGGTTGGAAGTTTTGTGCATGCATAAAACGTGGTACAGTCAACTTTCTGTCACGCCAAATCTGAGATAGGCCGTTTCCTATTGACGGTTACACTAGAACTTATGGCATAACTGAGTGCAACTTAGCCCTCGCAGGTCAGCAGTGAGGTGACCCATTTCCAGGGTCAGTTTTTTGGAACAAATATGCCCAAGATTTCCATAGCTTTGTAGCAGACTGAGCCTTAGTGTATATGCCTCCATTATACACAGTTATAGTACGTACTTGTGGTCGTGGTACCGGGTCTGAAACGTTAATTCCCGAGTAAATAAGAAAATGTTCCATCAAGATAGTTTGGTATCATCGAGTTTTTTTGAATCGGTGATCCCGGTCAAAGTTAAGGCTGTACTTTTAAGCAGGTGATCAGATCTCTATGGGGTTTTGCAACACATTGATACATGTAGTGTGGAATGTGGGGGCTTAACAATCTTGATGGTGGCGCTAGTTGAGATTTGGGAATTATTAGCGCCTCGTATTAACAGCAACGAAAAAGGGGCAAATGGCGCATCGAAGAGACAGGACAGCCCTCGCTTGGCAAGTTCCTTCTCTTCAGACTCTTTTTTCAAACTCACAGGTATGATGCTCTTGACACATCATTCGGCCCAAAAGAATCAGCCGTAATCTACCAGTCTTACACGTAGGAACAAGCTCTGGGGATAAATAACGTGGGGGATTGGCTGCAGATGGCAGCTGACATGAATGAAGAGATTTGTTTACACATACCTGCATGAGTCGATATAAGCCACAGTCGTTACAAGTGCGTGAACCCTTGCTACCTATTTCGCCCTGGGAGGTTTGATTGCTTCTTCAGTTCTGAATCCCAACCTAGGAGTGAGTGCCCAAGACATTGAAGTCGTTGCCAAGGACAAATTTCTTTTGACTGATCGATTCGACTTTCGCAATAGGTATCTGCTTGTCGTCTCAGTTGACGGTGGAAGCCGTCGCTTTACATAGAAGTTAGGGCTGATGATGGCCTAACGATTACCGAGTGATAGTTCAAGATATATAGGTATGATTTATGTGCCTATATGTACTCTAAGTATAATGCATACCGAGGAGAAACAGAGAGATGAACACATTTTAAGGTGCTGCGGAAGCGACGGCACAGGAGAAGTACATGTATGTACTCTAAATATAATAATCATTAGGCGCACCGTAGTCAATTCCCAGTTCGCCATGCGAATTAAACATGACAAGACGCGCGTCGTATATCACAGAGTATCACTCGTTGACATTTTCATTCGTAGCGGGAGTACAGTGTCGTAAGCCTACCTGTAGTCAACCTTCCTGGCTAAATACGTAGTCATCTATACACACAAACATATATAAAGCAATATTCGTTGAGATATTAGAGACATACATGTACTTTACATGTCTATATATTTTTACAGTTGATATAGTACCACCACATCTTTCCCTCAAATATTCTCACGTCGGATGGGCATTTGCAGTGGGAATCGGATGGGCAACAATGGATACATGTGCTTATATCCAATACCTTTGATATCGGAAAGCGGTAATATGTACTATGAGAGAGAGAAATGAACGCTGATGTGGTAGCTTGTTTAGGCGATACCCTTCATAGAGGAGAGAAACTGTACTGAACAAATGCTATATGGTATCCTGCTTTGTATAGTGCGTCTCGGCCATCTTTAAGGCCTATTTTTTATCGCCAGTCTTCCGTCTCTGAAGCATTTCTTGATGCTTTCGGATAACAGCGGGAACTATCAGACTTTCAATCTCAACCTCCTCTGAGTCTTGGCCTGCGTCTGGTGTACGGATCCACTCAACGCCCTCTCGGTCTACAAAGACGACCTCGCGTTTTCGTGTAGAGAGGAGATTTCCAATAACAAGGTGGTGGGAGTAACGCTCAAGACTTTGTCTGCATTTTGAGAGGAGCATTTGGGGATC
This sequence comes from Morchella sextelata, assembly GCF_020137385.1. NCBI lineage: Eukaryota > Fungi > Ascomycota > Pezizomycetes > Pezizales > Morchellaceae > Morchella > Morchella sextelata. The sequence goes on from NW_025408616.1 coordinate 810,994, forward strand.
GGTTTCCAGCTGTTTTTATAAAATCAGTATGTTAATCTTTATAAAGATTTACTTCTCTTCAAAGAGGGGGCGGACCTTAAAAGAGACAATCATTGCCTGTGGAGCCCATTGTTCCACTAATCTTTTCAGAAACTTTGGCACAGGATCCAGATCAACGATTAATTTCTTTCCACCACCACCACCAACCCCAGAACCGTCACTGCCTAATGAAGGTATATCTCCACTTTGAATTTTATGTTCCGCCATCCTGCTGGGAGGTACGAAGAAGTCCGACACAGCAGCTGCAAGGTAGAACAATGCCTCATTTCCCAAGCATTGCATCTCACATGCCAATGCCTTCAATGTAAAAAGATAACTCGTCACGGTCGTGAACGGCAGTAGAAGAAGTAGGTTCTTTTTTTTGGCTTCCTGGTACTTCCTCAGCACAGATAACATTTCCTGCCGGTACTTGGCCTTCACGACTACATCTGGGGTTGCTGCCTGCTCGGCTTTCCCGCCATCCTCTTCGTCCTCACCGATGCGCCCCCATTCGGATAAGAAATCGAGGAAACAGTTTGTCGAATGGGAATAATGTCTAGAGAACGGAAGGAGCGAGAATTGTCGGTGTAGGAAGATCACGGCATAGCCGTGGGAGAGGAAATACTCGGCTGAAGTAGCTCCTCGTGTTCCGGCCGAAAAGTTATCGATGAAGCGTACTGTCTGGTTCTCTAGTGGCACTGTAGTCCCGCCTGAAGTGAGAAGAACGACAGGTCGCTTTGCATCATGATGCTGCTTGACAAAGGCATTTGCAAGCGCCGTATGTTCGGCTAGAGTACTCGGTGGTAGATTGGTCTCGAAGTAGTGAGTTTCTGAGAGCTCGGGGGTTATATCCATCCTAGCGGAATATCTGATAAACGGTAAGATAGGGAGAACGTTGATAAATTTGTCGATATAGAGGAGCTAATGCCAATAGTTGGGCAGCTATTCAAATCGGATTTGGACAAGAGTTGAATTCAAGAATAATTGCATCTGATTCACAAGCTAACAAAAGGACAATTGCATAGGGCGTCGTTATTTTGAGTTCTGTCCCAATGTTCTAGAAAGGAGGGTATGCGGGGTTTCGACCCACGCAAAATTCCCCACTACACAACGTGACTTGAGCCTCGGCACATGGTAGTACTGACATACCACTAACAAGCAACTTCTTACACATGGATACAATTACTTTGTCCACATACGGGTAAGACCTCAACTGTCTCTCGGTGTATCAAGACGACCTCAATGGGGCAAGTATGTATGTACACTGTACCTACATGTTCTACAGTACGAGTCTAGGGTGGGATTCTAAACTGAGAGCAGGTGCTGGCAGAGTTGCACAATTCCGTGTACGGGCCTCGCCTAATGGAGACACTGTGACGTTGCTTCAAGATCTCCAGCATGTTTAGTCTTTTTCTTTTCGCACCATAGGCAAGGCGTGGGGCCTAGAAATACCCTTGCATTTGCATTATTGCAATAAGAGCAACCCAAGACTGGCTCGGAATACGAGGTTGGACGATGGAAAATTAACGATCAATCCGTTGTGATTACAGTTATAGTTACTACATGTAACCACCTACCAACCTACACGTAGAGCAGACAAATTCCATACATCGAGTGCCGTATCCGGCTATCCATAACCCTGCCAGATTGACGGATAGTTAAAAATGGATTCAAAGATTCTAGGAACGTAAACTTCTCTTAGCGTCACATAGTTGCCTTCCGGTCCCCGATAGTTGAAGCACAAGGACAAACCGTGGAAGCGATCTTGTTTTAGCAGGTATTATTTGATAGGGAAAACACTTACAGAAGCCTCTCTCTTTTTTATTACCCCTTTTGCTGATGCGGGTAGACCTCAAGCATGTAGATGATTGACAATGTCGTCTGCAGACGCGTGAATTGGGATTTCCCCTGTGCCGGGAGATGTCAGGAATGGTAGGTAACAGCATCGCGATACCCACATATAATTGCTGATGCTACTAAGGTGTTGGGACAGAGCAGAGGTTACATAGAGTAGAGTATTCCGTAGATGAAAGTGTACATATGGATCTCCCTAAGAAAAGGCATAGCCACGATGAGTACATACAGTAGAGTAGCACTTCTTTAATTCACTTATATAATTAACCAGGACTCCACATAAAGTGCTCTATGTAGGTCGGTACTCTAGGTAGGGACTCATGACGATAACAAGCGCAAGCCGTGCCGGCTGCACGGTACCTTACGTGACGAGGAACCAACAACAAACGTTCCTGGGAGGACCAAAAAGGGTAAGTAAGGGTTTCAGCTCAACTGCACAACCGAAAGGACTCAAAGCTTAGCCCACACCACGACTAGCGGTGAGATGCCCGAAAAAACCTAGTAAGTGCCATATTCGGTCGGTTTGGATGAAGGCTGGCTGAGGCATGCAGCTGCCAGTTGTAAAGAAAACCTGCAGGGTTGAAAAAGAAGAAGGGTCCGAGGGAAATTCCGGTACTGCCGTTCGTGATCCGGGATTCGATTCAAAGTGCAGCCATGCACTTGAGTACTCAACCACGAATATGCCTACATGTAGCACTCTTGAAGATACAGCCATGATCATAAAGGAAGTTTCTTTTCGATGCCCAGACATAACAGGCACTGCCTTACTGCCCACCATCATGGTAACGGCTCGGGATAGGCGGCAAGGTTTTGTGGCTGCTCATTGTCTGATATCCCATTCCATTTTCAATTTAACATCGCTAGAATCTGTGGGGTTAGAGTTGATCAAACCCCTGACAAGACGAAGGTGAAAATTGTGATTGGGTGTGAGACACGACGTGATTGGCAGGGCCAGGGGTACAGGTCCAATAGGACAGCAGAAGTGAACTCTAAATAAAGATTCACTTTAGACTGGCGCTGTTTTCACGAGACAGATTTCTTCTTATTCTTCTTCGTCTTCTTTAATCCTAGCCTATCGCAGTTCCCCCTGCCGAATCTCCCCCTGCCCCTCCAGCATCATTCATGCCACAGCTGTATCCCGCAGTTACCCAGTCACTTACAGCTTGCATAACCCGTTCTGCTGTGAGCTTAATTGCAATTGTTTGTCAGATCAGGGCCATGCTAGTAGCAGTTACATGTGTTCTGTTCTTTGGTGCCTTGTGACGCTACACTTTACTTCTTAGTAGTTTCTTGGTCTCTTGGTAAATTGTTGCCGCTTCTCCCTTTATTGCGGATAGTCTATTCCCAAGCCGCGTTTCCTAACTCTTTTATAACCCCTTCCTCCTTCCACCTCTTCCTCTCTTTCCCCACCACCATCCCCCTCATTCTCTAATCATCATCTCGAACTTCCATCTAACGAAGGGGTTCTTGATATTCACTCGCTTTCAGTTTGTCCCCAGCTTATCACACTCGCTATTTCCAACCGTAATCTCTATTTTAAAGCTCTCACTGTCTAAGGTAGGAGATCTTTCCATTTCGATGTCTCTGCTCGGAGCAACATGACCCTTCCACCTACATTGCATGCTTAAAACATGGCATATGCATCGAGATTGTCTCAATTCTCGGTGAAAACGCATCATTGGATGGTTTTTGCTGCCAGCACTACCTACTATTTATTCCTTCATTTCCCCTTCTATACTCTTGCCTCCTCATCTCCTCTTTAGAAGACTACTAACTTTTCTCCCGCTGCTCAGCCTCTATCTACTGAGCACACTAATTCACAATGAAGAATTTCCTCATTCTCTCGGGTCTCTTGGCCCAGGGAGTTCTTGGGAATATCCATTTCCATAGAGAACCTACTGTCTGTGGAGATGCGTGCCCTCGTGGTGAGGTTTGCACTCCTGATGAGCCTTAGTAAGTCATATTCCATTTTATTTAAATAAAAATCCCCTTCTTTATTTTTATAATTATTCCAATCGAACACTTTGATAAACACTGTTTATTGGCTGTGGGATCTTTAACATTGGGCTATAATATGACTATATCTGCAAACATTTACTAACAACGAACTTACAGCTGCGTACGCGATGCACACTACCTTTTTGCTCGTATGCCCAACCCAATTCCGGCTCCTGGTGATTTCTCTACCACCGGTCAATGTGGGCCTGCCAATGGTGGTCTGATTTGCGACCCGGCGGCCACCTCTTATACTGGAACATGCTGCTCTGTAAGACTCTCACTTATCCTATCAAAACTATAAACTTACAATATTTGATATTAGCAATATGGATGGTGTGGAAATACGCCTGCTCACTGTGGAACTGGTTGTACATCTGGTTGCACTGGAACTGGTACTACTACTACTACCACCCCCCCGGCCGCCACATCTGCTGCAGCTGCCCCAAGAGCCGATGGTCGTTGCGGAACAGAGTTCGCTGGTGCAACTTGCGCGGGATCTGCTTTTGGGACATGCTGTAGTCAATACGGGTATGTTTGCATCGAAATTGCATTATAATCATGAACATTAACTAACAATCACACAGATACTGCGGTGCCACTGATGGTCACTGCTTGCCTGCTAATGGGTGCCAATCTGGGTGCACAGGAACCCCTCCAGTCTCTTCTACTCCCCCCGCCACTTCATCTGCGCCTGCCACTGCTCCCAGAGCCGATGGTCGTTGCGGAACCGAGTTCGCTGGTGCAACTTGCGCGGGATCTACCTTTGGAACATGCTGTAGTCAATACGGGTATGTTTACATCGAAATTGCATTATGATCGTTAACATTAACTAACAACCACACAGATACTGCGGTACCACTGATGGTCACTGCTTGCCTGCTAATGGGTGCCAATCTGGGTGCACAGGAACTACCCCTGTCACTCCTGTTGAAACCAGCACCACTACTGGAGAGCCTGTCCTAGGATCTCCTACCCCATCTGCTGTTCCTGTCGGACCTCCTAGCACTGATGGTACTTGCGGTCATAGCAACACCCCCGCATATACCTGCACTGGCTTCGCCCTGGGAGAGTGCTGTTCTATGTACGGTTTCTGCGGTAACACTGATACTCACTGTGGTGACGGATGTCAATCAGACTCCTCTATTGGAACAGACGGAACTCAAAAGTGCAAGAATGGAGGATCAACACCTGCCCCCGGCCCAGCTCCCGCTCCTATCACAAACGGTGGTGCTTTCGCTGTCGTGGGACAGTCTGGTGTTCCGGTCATGCACGCCGGTCTTATGCCTAATGGTCGTGTTATCTTCTTGGACAAGGTCGAGAACTACACCCAGCTAAAGCTACCAAACGGCCAATACGCATACTCCTCCGAGTATGACCCCCAAACTAATACTGTTGTCCCCTTGTCTTACCAGACCAACGCCTTCTGCGCTGGAGGTATCTTCCTTGCAAACGGTGACTTTGTTTCTCTTGGTGGCAATGGTCCTTTGGATTTCATCGACCCTACTGTCACGGATGGATTTGATGCTATTCGCTACATCAGCCGTTCTTCTTCCGATGCTAGCCTTAATGGCCAGAGCTGGAGGGAACCCGGTAACAAGTTGGCTAGCAAGCGTTGGTATGCATCTGCTCAGATCTTGGCTGATGGCAAGATCTTTGTTGCATCTGGAAGTTTGAATGGACTCGACCCTACTGTCCCTGCCAACAACAACCCTACCTATGAGATCCTCAGTGCCACTGGTATCTCCGAAGGGAACAATATTGACATGGAGATTTTGGTCAAGAACCAGCCTTACTATATGTATCCTTTCATGCATCTCCTTAAGGATGGTCAACTTTTTGTCTTCACTTCCAAATCCTCAGATATTTTCAACATTGGCACCAATGCCATCACCAAAGTTATGCCTGATCTTCCCGGCGATTACCGAACTTACCCCAATACTGGTGGGAGTGTTCTGTTACCTCTCTCAAGTGCCAACAACTGGGACTCAAAGGTTATGATCTGTGGTGGTGGAGCTTACCAGGATATCACTGCTCCCACTGAAGCCAGTTGTGGTGTGATCGCTCCTGAAGCTGCTAACCCTACCTGGGAAATGGATGCTATGCCAGCTGGCCGTGTCATGGTGGAGGGTGTTCTGCTTCCTGACGGAACTGTTCTTTGGGTCAACGGCGCCAACCGTGGTGCCCAGGGATTCGAGCTTGCTACTGATCCTACTTTCCCTGCTCTTCTTTACGATCCTACCAAGGCTTTGGGCGCTCGTTGGACCCAGCTCGCATCTAGCACCATCCCGAGATTGTACCACTCCGTTGCCCTCTTGTTGCTTGATGGAACTGTCATGATTACTGGAAGCAACCCTCACGAGATGCCAATCCTAGCCACCTCCGCAACCACCCCATACATCACTGGTAAGTTGCCTTATTGAACTAAAATCGGCAACCGAAGTATTTGCTAATTCTTTCTCCACAGATTTCCGTGTCGAGAAGTTCACTCCTCCCTACCTCCAGGGTGGAAACGCAGCTCTCCGTCCTACCGCGATGGTGCTTAGCTCCAAGTCCCTCCCTGCAAACGGATCCAGCTTTACTATCAAATTCAATGTTCCCGTCACTGCTAAGGCCGTCAAAGTCTCACTTTACTATGGTGGTTTCGTTACACACAGTGTCCACATGGGCCACCGGATGCTGTTCCTTGACAACACTGGTTTCGTTGCTGGCACCGCTGCGCAAACTATCACCGTCACCATGCCACCAAACAAGAACACCTGCCCACCAGGTCCTTATGTTGTTTACGTGGTTGCTGATGGTATCCCATCTGTCGGCCAGTTCGTCACGGTCGTCTAAAGAAATAATTCTCTTATAGTAAAGGACTTTAAATACTAATTCTCTTTGTTGCATCTGGTCGGGGGCTTTCCTTTTCTGTCATGAGCTTTCTACAATTCCCTTACATTTGTGTGTCCGCCAAATTCTGTTTGTTCACTGTCGGTTCGCCGTGCTCTGTTCTTTTTTCTGCAATACCGCATACTGTTTTCACAAAATTCACTATGGCGGTTATGGACATGGTTACGTCTCTAGAATCTTAGTGTGGATGGCTTGGTGGGTTTCGTAGGCATAGAAGAGGGATAATGGAAATCGATTGGCTTTCAAGAAAACCAGACTGGGCTTCTTTTTTCTTTTTTTTTTGCTTGATGATGTGTATGTGGATCATTACAATAACAATAAAAGTAATCATAAAGCTGAATTTGTTGCTACCTCTACATTATGAGTCCCATTATTGATCAAATCTTAAAATACATCCCTACTTTTCTGTGCCAGGTGCCTGGGAGTGGGAGATGTCGATGTGCAATTGGCGCCTATCTTAGGGCGCCTATTGTGCTGTCAGGGTTAGGGTAATATACACAACCATGCACTCCAACAGAAGGCCCGAGGTCCATCAGCAGATCTACCAAACCATATTTCGACGAATCGTTCATGGAATACACCGAGATCCGCAATATCCAGGGCAGGGAATTTACATTCAGCTTCATGCAAGTGAACAAGGGATCACAAAAGAAGCGATGTGTGAGGGGATTTCTTATACCAATTAGGTGAAACGCGAATTTACACTGGGCATCTTGATGCATGAGGAGTAGGTAGGTACTTTTAGTTTTGATAAAATTCTCGCGGGTGTTGATAATTTCTGTACCCATAGTCCAGTGGAGCCCCCCCGGGGGGGGGTGCTGATGCGAAGATTAAGGGCAACATCTACATATGTACTCTCAGCCTAGAATAGTCAGTCACCAGACCTATTGGGCCAAGAACGTTAATACGAGCTGCGTCCCAGGTTCGGAAAGGCAAAAGAGGTACATACACATACATACATACATACTTACTCCATCTTGCCTTCCTTTTTGCTTTTTTGTTGCCATCACGCACTCAGTGCACACATCCTCTGCTCAACTCTACCTGAGTGCATAGGTACCCGATTCACATTAGACGCCAGCAAGGGTGGAAGGTGGGTGAGATGAGAGGTGGGAAGTTCAGGGTCCTGACTGGGTTTTTTTTCTTGTCTAAACATCACTTTTTTTTGTTTTCGCTTAGATGCCTGGATCTGATGCTGTAGTTGCACTTTTCCCCTGTCAGCAATTAACTGCATTCCAGCGCTCAGATACAATGCTATGTGCACATCTGGTAAACCAAGAGCCTTGGAGGCTCTTGGTGATTCTTGGAGGCTCTTGGTGATTCTTGGGGTATTGGCATGTAACAAAAATTACGGGATGATAGGTTAGATCCAAGCTTGGCAAAATGTGTCGAGTGATTGGACATGAGTTATCAATGCGTGCGCTTTTTCCCACTTCCGGATCCCGACGTCTTACCGTCCCATACTATGCTGCTGCTGCGGCCTTGTCAACACAACCACAATTGTAACCCTAATGACCTCTTCCATGAAAACCCCCCCCATCTACTTCTGCTTTTTCCGGGATTTTTCTGTCTAGACTGTTCCATCGGACTCTTGTGAATTGAAATAAAAAGAGAGACTCTTTCTCCTGTTCTCGAGAACTAAGACAGGATCTAAAACATGGAAAACCCGCACGTTCTGATCTGATGATCATAGTAAGGCAGAATTATTGCTCGGGATTCAATTTCAAGGAAGTTACAGTGAGGTTGTGTACTCAAAGTAACCTCCTTCGTACTCCCGATAGAGCTCAAGCATCAATGCTGCTGCACGTTACTCTATCAACTGTCCACATGGTTGATCGGATGTGTCAAAGGGTTAAATTACCGGGAAAACAAATAAATAAAAAAAGCCACAAAAAATTGCGCTAAAACATGGCTTTTGCACTGGCATATTTTGCAGTGTTTGAAAGATTGCGTAAGGGAAGGGAAGGGTAAGTTGAGTTTAGGGAAGGGAAGGTCATGAAGGTCGAACCAAGGAAAAAAAGTTTCCGTAGGTTGCACAGAAAAAAGCGAAATTGAATCTCTGGGCTTCCTGGGCGTGATCCAGTGGAATGATGCTGAGACCGTTGTTGAATGTGTTGCCGTGTTACCAAGAAAAAAAGTGGCTGAGAAAAAGGATGGATTGACCCACGTCACTACCGATTGGGCAAAACGTTCGTCTGCCCCTTCCTTCCCTCCCCCTCACCCCACCTCTGATATCCTATCAGAGTCCGTGTAAAACGAAACTAACTGTCTATGGGAAACCTTTGGGGCTTATTTGTTTTTTGTTTCTGAAGCGAATTACGCTCACTTAGCGTGGCGTGGCGCGCTCACTCAGGTACGAAAAAGAGAGAGATAGAGAGAGGAAAGCGAGAAAGAACGCCACTGTTTGAGATTCCAAAAGCAGGATGGCGAAAAAAAAAAAAGATCACAAAAGGAAAGAAAGCGACAATTATTGCAGTTATGTGTTCCTGATCACCGAGGAAATCTGCGAGTAGGTGGAGACTTTTGATACAACTTATCTTATTTCACCCGCACATGCTCACATAGATATCGATCAACAATCAATAAACGCCAGAGACACTATTATTAAGAGCTCCACTCACATAGACATGATATGATCTGAAAAGAAACACTGGCTGACGCGTACGTTGGTTTCTTGGAACCAAGCCTCCTTGTCAGGCTGCAGTTGCCTTAATCGATAAAGAGATAAGAGCCCAGCTTCTTGGATTCTTGGAAATACATAAAGTGGAAATGAACGATTGCATAGGTTACTCTACCCCTCAGTGGGCCCTCACCCACTACCCCCTCTTCGTGCATAAAACTTTCTGCAAGCCTGTGTTCCTGCATTTTTTTGAGACTCGAGGGAATATCTCACCTGTAAGGGGCGCCATCTCATCAGTGCAAGTGGCGGAAGCAGGAGATGGCGAAAGCAGGGGCGAAGGGGCAAAGCGATGAGGCAAAGGGGACGAAGAGAAACACTTGAAAATATCGAGTGATGCTACATGAAAAACGACCCTAACCCTAATGGGAACAATCAAAAAAGCTTGTCTCCCCCTGAACAAACTCTATTTTGACTTCACTGGTTTTAATTCTCTCGAGCTCGATCTATTATTGGGGCTTGGGGTGTGTCTAGCTAGTTCCCGAAGCCCACGGCCACGAGATCAGCGGGTATTGATTGATCTTCCGATCGGTACGGGGCAAGAATTCGGGACAAGAATTCGGGATGGGTTCCGACGGGGAGAATAATTTTACAAACCAAACTAGTAGAATTCTCTAGAGTGTTTCGTTCGGGAGAGCTTTGCCAGTCGTGGTATATGGAGGTTTAGCTTCACGGGGAGTGCCTTGAGAGAGGCCTTGGGAATTCTTGGGAATTCTTGGGGGTCGTTGGGAGGCCTTGGGAGCGTGACATGGGCGAGTGATAATATTTGGTAGTCACGTTTTTGTGACCTTCATAACTTCTCATCGGGTTGGGTCACAAGGCACGTGGTTGATTGGACTAAGGATTATTCGGACACCACTCAGAAAAGGTTTGCAAATTGGACTCCGGCACATTGAGTGTCTACAACGTGAATTGTCGTTGCCCACCAAAGGACACGAGAACTGTAGTAGGTAGCTTTAGAATAAAGCTCACCTTGCCGCCAGGAGCTCTGTGTCTGTAGAAAAATGACCCTCACGAATAATAACGTTGTCTCCCCACCTATTTTCCGCTTTCTTTTATCACTGGAACTCATTTTATATAAACTATGCGAGTCTTTAATAGCAACCTTCGTTGTACGGAAGTCCTTTTCCCTAGAATTAATGATCTTTCCTACATGAAGTTGACTCTCGATAGCAAGACATGATTACTGTAACATATATTGAAGGCAATTGTCCTTCTTTATATCCAAATAATATCATTCCGCTCTCCCGCAACCATCACTACCCTTAATAACCCCACCACAAACCTCCTCAGATCAATACTGCTGCCCCAAACCCCTCACAAATTTCTCAAAATCCTCCGCCATCTCACCCACTTCAAACCCAGAATCAGCAAATAATCACAGATACCCCCACACAGCCACTGTACTACCAAACGAATGATCAATCAATGAGGAGAAGTACTACTACTTACACTCAACCTCCGTAAACCCATTCAAAAAGTCCTCCGCCGCCACCTGCAGCAGGACCAGCGCATCAATATCCCACACGTACCCCGTCGTCGCCACAATCTCCGCCATGAGATCATGGGCCATGCTTCTTGGGGAGAAGTCCTGTGGTAGTGGCTGTGCAGCAGCAGCAGCAGTGAGAGCCACAGAGACCGTCACTGCTGTGACGGCGGGAGAAGACAGGCGGGGCGGGGGAGGGGGAGGGGCTCTGATGGCGAGGGGTATGTGCTTGCGGGCCCCGCCTCCTGATCCGCCGCTGCTGCTGGACTCATCGGTGCTGCTGCTGGTGGTGGGCTTTGTTTCTTGCTCTGTCATTGTGGAAGAAAAGGTGTGCGTCGTGATCTGCTGGATCAAATCCGTACTCTGGGCGGGCTATTCCTGCTATATCTATACTCGGAATGCACGAGCAAATACGTTCGTGCGTACCTACCCACCCTCTTTCTCTTCCCGGCGATACCTACAACAAACATACCACAAACACCACAACAACAGAACATACATGTAAGTACCATTACCAGCACTATCACCATCTCACACCCGTTCGCCAACATACACACGTATCCCAACATCACCCACTACATGTGATGTTCCAATTCGGATCATGTACGGTCACTCGCACCCACAAATCCAATCCGGCACCGCCATATCATTGTTGGATCCCATGACGTAGCTTACGTAGCGGTGTATCTAGAACCGTGCACGTGTGCAAAACGCCTTATTGTCAATATTCAGCCGAGGTTCCGACGCTGTTACGACGTGTTCGAAACGATACCTCAGAGCAGAGCTCGGATCCGCATATAACTATAATCGATCATATAACTATATTGGAACTGAGCTCGAGATCAAACTACAATATTGGAACTGATTAGATCATAGATGCGATTTTGAGTTCGGTACTTGATGTTGTTTGTTTGCGAAACGGGGGCTAGTGCCTGGCTGGTTGGTGGTGATGTTGGTGGGGTTAGTTTTAGGGGGTGGGGAGCACTAGCTATGGTGCATGCGAGAGGGGGAAGAGGGAAACTTTGACAACCCTATACACACCTCTTCAGCCAATTCTTCCATTGGCCCCGGGAATCAAACATTGAAGAGCCCCAGCTTGAACTATACGGACGCCAGAGCTAATGAGATATTATGTTGAATAGGGTTAACAACGTCGCCCCCCATGCCTTCTCGCACTGAGTGTCAATGATTAATAGCACGTCATAGTAGAACCAGATTTTATGTGCAAACAAGTGGCACAACTTACAACCGCAATAAAAAGAAAGGGCATGATTGGTAAAAACCATTCCCTAATATGGATCTCGAGGAGGACCAGGTTTGAGAGTCGGTCAATTTACTTACTTTTGTCACTAATTGGCTCAATTAAATGAGGGGAACGTTTGTAAATGACCACAAAAGACAAAGACAAGCAAGACTCTAATTGACACCCAGCCAACCACAGGGCAACAATGCCACCCCCTACTATACTGTACTATACTGTACTCAAAAAAAAAGAGAAAAAAGAAAAAAAAGATACAAAAAAGAGATAAAAGAAACCCCCCTATTTGCATACCCCTCCCCATCGACACCACCAGCTACTGTACAAAAAAAGCTATTACCCCCTCCCTTCAATCCATGCCCTTATACCGCTCCAACGCCCTCTCCTTCGTCTTCTTCACAAACTCACTATAGCTGCCCCCCCCCTTCGCAACCTCCTCCACATCCCCCACCCTCGCCCCCTTCATCCCCAGCCCCGCCCCCTGCGTATACATCTCCGCAACCACATGCTCCGTGCGGCCCTCCCCGCTCGCGCCAAGCCCCTGCCCACTCGTCCACCCCATCTTGCCCAGCAAGGCCGCACCCTTACTCTGCGCCACCGCAACCTCCGCCTCCGCCGCTGGCGGCTGCGGCGACTCCTTCTTCGCTGCCGCCGGCGCCGTGCTCTTGCCAAACACCTGTCTGCGCTCCTTGGCGCGGTCGCGGTACTCCGGCGTGGCCGAGGCGCCCGCGGCCGCGGCAGCGGTGATGCCCGCCTTGGCGAGCTTCTTGAGCGCCGCCTCGCGCAGCGCGGGGTCCTTGAGGTTCGAGGCGTGCAGCGTGCTGACACGCTCGTGCTCGTGCACCTTTTCGGGCGTCTTGAAGACGCGCGAGCAGAGGAGGCAGGCGAGCTTGTTCATGTCTGCGAAGGACTCGCGCGGCGTGTCGTCGGCGGCCGGCTCTGTGGTTGTGCGGCGCTTTTTGGGGGCCGAGCCGCCGGCGGAGGAGGTCTTGTCGTCGTCGCCGGAGGTGGAGCCTGTGGTGGATTCTGCGGTGCTTGTTGTGTTTGCGGCGCCGCCGCCTGTGGTGTCGGGCTTGATGCCGTGGAGCTCCGAGTGGCGGTTTTGCCAGAATTGGAGGTGGGCGGGGGTGGCCTTTTTGGAGGTTGAGGCGGCGGAGATGCCGGGTGCTGCGGTGGAGGCGGCGGCGTCTTTGTCGGCTTTGCGTTTTTTGGTCTTGGCCTTGTCGTCTGTGGTGTCTTTTGTGCCCTTTGTCGCCTTCTTGGAGTCTGCTGTGGCGGCCTCATCGGCGGCGGTGGGCTCCTGCTCGGGCTTCGAGACTATGAATTCCGATACATAGCCATCATCGTCCCAATACGCCAGTCTCAGCCCGCCGCCCACATTCGCCGTCATGGGCAGGAACGTGAACCGCTCGACGCCCCTCGACGCATTATACACGGGCACAAACACGCCCGGGTGTATATACGACGCCGTGACGGGGCGACTACTGATTGTGAACTTCTCCGTCTTGTTGTACGCGGCCAGCGCAGCCTGGGCATCCAGCGCCGTCGCGAATTCGACAAACCCGTATCGCCAGCTCTCGTCCGTTTTGCGGTCGCGGACAAGGAGAACCCGTTTAACGGATGACTCCTTTGCGCCGATTGGCCCAGTCCGAGAGGGCTCGGGGGTAGCTCCGGGCGGGACGGTGAGCTTGAGGGCGCCCTTGGCGAGGAGCTCTTCGGTGACGGAGGGTTCGAGGCCGCGGAAGAGGAGGAATTGGGAGGGTGGGGAGGTGGCCATGTCACGTTCTCCATCATTGGTGAAGTGCGTTGGGGTTGGGTGGGTTAAGGTGCCAGTCAAGGTGACTTCTGCTTGCAATTTAGATATCTGTGGGCGCCAGTAATGATTACTCGGACCTAACTACGAACCTGAGCGTGGGGTCTGGCAGCGGAAGCATTCTTGGCGTCTGGGAAAGTTCAGTAGAAGGCACTGTTTGGTAGATAGTTGTTAGAAAAGGTCGACATATGGGCTAAGGTCTTGAGAATGATGGAATACTCACAACTCTGCATTTCCACTCCTCCTCGCCGTCATCTCTTCTCCTACCTCTCCTGCTGTCCTCATTGTCCCGTTCCTTAGAAAATGCCACCTTGCACCTGTCCGCGCCAGGCCCAAGGTTCAGCTTGTTTGGATAGTACTGCTGCAAGAAGGCGCGCGCATCCGGTACCGAGTAGAAATGGACAAAGGCAAACTGCCTTGAATTGCCTATATTTCGCGAACAAAGGCGAGTGCCGAGCCACTTAGAAACACAAACATTCCCAACCAACAACCACCCCCACAAACAAATTCTCAGAATGAGAAAGAAAGAGAACGAAAGAAGGAGACTTACCGGTCTTGCGATCCCGAATAATCGTGACTTTCTCCACGTTCTCAACTTGCAATCCATCTTGAAGACCTCTCATAATCTACAGGCGCCATAACAGACCCCCCAGGTCAAACTTTCAGCAAAAGTCCACTAAAAAAAATTGAAAGTGTGTGTGTGTGGCAAAATGGGCATGGTGAAAAAAAACGAGGCAAGATATAAAAAACAACGAAATGACAAAACAGAGGGAGAAAACCCCCAGCCATTGTAGTTCTTTATATATTTGCTCATAATAGTAATAGTGGTGGTAATGATGATGGTGATGATGAATAGTAGTCGTTCCAAGGGGGAGGGTTAACAACGTAATCCTCATCCACATCCGCTCCCAGTCCCTCAATGATCACATCCCGACTCGCCGGTCCTCCAAGCCACTCCCTGTCGCCCCTGCTGCGGCTGCGGTCCCGGGGAGCATCGCGGTCGTAGTACCCCCCGCCTCCTCCGCCGCCGCCGCTGTTTCCTCCTCTCCCGCTCGTTCGGTCGTGCGAGTCGGATCGTGAGCGGTAGGACGAGGACGGCCCGTGGTAGGCACGGGGGGCCTTTGGTGCGTCGCGGGGCGGCGAGCGGCCCCTTGCGGGCGAGTAGGAGGAGCGTCGGGAGCGGTGGTAGTCCCGGTCCCGGTCCCGGTCCCGGTCCCTATTGTTGTCGCGGACGTCTACAGGGGCACCTCTGTAAGTATTGTTATTGCTGTTGTTATTATTGGTGTTGTGGTTGTAGTAGGGGTCCTCGTCTCTGTGGGGAGACTGGGGACGCTGGTAGTAGACCATCGTGCGTGCTACTGCTGCTTGTTATTTCAGCTGACTGCTTTTTCTGCGTTTCCGCTGGCTGCTGTATGTACTTTTCTGTAGATGCTGGAGATGTTTGATATTGCTGTTTGTGGTTGTGGTTGTGTGCAGAGTTGTGGGTGTGTGGTGGTGGTGGTGGTGGTGGTGGTGGTGGTGGTGGTGGTGGTGGATGAGTTGAGATGAGAATGAGATGCCGCGCAGAAGAAGGGTTCGAAGCATGCAAGGGAACAAACAGGCAAGACAGGAACAGCCAGAAGAAGAAGATCATCCAAACACTGCGCTTACTAATGCCGCCCCCCAAGACAGAGACACTCCAACATATCACACGCCATGGACAGTCTACAAGGAACATGAACGGTGAACCCCATTGAATATTACTGCCCGTCCTGATATCGACAAGATACTCGCTCGCCGACACAGAGCTCTGGTCAGCTGCCCTTCCCCCCTCCTCCTCCTCCTCCTCCTCCTCCTCCTCCTCCTCCTCCTCCTCCTCCTCCTCCTTCCTGCACATACCCAGGGAGCCCCTTGCTCCCTGCCTTATTCCTGATCGTGATCAACAAATCGCACAGACATGAGACGATAGAGTGCATATACCCCAGAGTTATCGCGCAGAGCACTCTACTCTACTTTGTACTCCCCGAGCACAGAGTCTCGATCCGTAGAGTTGGAGTGCGGAGTAAAAAGTAGAGCAGCCCCATCATGGACGCCTGATTGTAAGAAAAATGGGGGGCGTGATAAATACATGTAATCATCGCTCCATGTGTCTCTGATGGCCATAATATGCGCAGCTTCAATACTCCAAGGATTTTGCACTGTTGAGAAGTATGCAGTCTTGCATGAAATGGCCGACAAACTAAATAAAACCTAAGTTGAAACTGCGAGTTTTTGGAAATATCGACCAGAATTACAAGTAACTACATAACTATAAAAAGTCAGCAAGCTTAAGTACCAATCCAAATCCAAACCAATAGCATTAACGCAATATTGACTTTACCTTGTAATACGCAGCCATAAACGTCCTGACCATAATAACCAACCCAGCACGCTGCGCAGAGTGGATTATAGACTCGATACCACAAACCTTTCCTTCCACACTGAACCAAATACCATTCACTCAAATTCAAAGCCAACCACCAGTCCGCGATCATCCAGCTCAGCCGCAAGCCCACCCCTCACTTCCAGTACTTCACGGATCGAGCCAACGGTTTCAGGAAGAGGCCCCAATTCAGGTGTTGACTCACGGTAGGAGGTGTACTGTGTTACAGAGTGAACTGAGCGTAAGTAAGTAAAATAAGTAAGTAAATCATGTGAAAGCTACTAGTATACTAGTACCTAGGGCGATGATTAAGCGTCTTCATAAGGCATCACTCGGTGGTGTGGTGACGCTCCACACATGATCACAGAATGTGTTGTTCCTGATTGAGAGATTGGTGCAGAGAGAGACAAACTTCAGGATAATGGGCTTATATCACAACCCCTTCTGAGATCTTCTTGACGCAAACCGCTACCTAATCTATAACCACTCGCCCCTCTTCTCTCCTGTTCTGTTGGGGGTCATGACACAACACAGAGCGGTATAATCTAAAGGCTCTCAATCTCTGGCTGTGCTCTTAATTGAGATATGTGGTCCCAGCCACCAAACACCCTCCTCCTCTCCCCAGCGGCCAGGCAATACCCATCTCCACCATCTCCACCTCCCCATTATCCCCCCAGCTACTAGCGATCGATCCATATATCCATATATATCCGCTCCACGCTAGAAAAACCACCAATTAACGAGTCGATAGATATTCCCACTGTCCCAGCAAAGAAAGTTTAAGAAACCCCCAATTATCCGCCCAAGAACTATAGCACCCATCTGAATCCATGCACACCAGCTACACAACTTAGCTTCTAGAGTAGCAACCTACATGTACATTTCCAGGCACACACACAGACAGCTCCCTATTGCTTTCAGCAATCAATCAATCACGGAATCTCACTCACCGCTTGACCCAAACACAGACAACAATGACGTACATGCATCTACATACCCGGCAAGAGTTTTTATCCTTGTCGTAGTTTCCGGAATAAAGGGACGCACCCAACCTTGTTTTTTGCGTGGCATGGCGGGTGGCAGCGGGCGGGTTTGCGGATAGAGCAATCCACTCGATCTTGCAGGAACATTATCTCCCATATCGCCTACATGTAGGTGCTCTAGCTATGTAGACAGTCCCATCGGATTCAGATTTAGTGCAAAGGATGCGAGTTGCCAAGATGTATGATAAAAATCTAATTTCTACAAATTACAGTGTATTGCGAGTTCTGGGGTTGAAGGGTCTTGGGATCTAGATTCTATTCGCGGAAACTACATCTAAGTACGATCTGAACCAGCAGTTGAATTCCCTTCTATGGCACTAGTCAAAATTTACAGACTCTACACTAATTGGACATATTCACGTGTATTCGAGACTTATTGATTCATTCAGCAAACCGAGCGTTTTTATTTGTCCGGTGTATTGACCGGATTTACAGAAGAAAATAGAAAAGAAAAACAACGAAAACTAGATTGCCAGCCTTTCTATTCTTCTGATCCACTTAACTGCCCTGAGTACCCAGTGAAAAAATTTAGTGCTGGCCAGAGGCAGCGATGGTGATGGTGCCGGAGGTACGGCCAGAGTTGTCGAGAGACTTGGACTCCATCTTGCGGACAATATCCTTGGAGGTCTCGTCGGCAACCTCACCGAAAACGGTGTGCTTTCCATCAAGATGAGGGGTCTTGACGAAGGTGATGAAGAACTGGGAGCCTATTTTTCTGTTAGATTTGTAACTGTAGACGTTTTATGAGTGAAAAAATACCGTTGGTGTTGGGTCCGGCGTTGGCCATAGAGAGAAGGTAGGGGCGGTCGTGCTTCTTGATAAAGTTCTCATCGGCGAACTTCTCACCGTAGATGGACTTTCCACCGGTGCCCTGTTGATAAAAATGTTAGTTTCCCATAAGTGCATCAAAGTCTCGCAACAATTGCATTACTACTTACGTTACCGCGGGTGAAGTCACCACCCTGGGCCATGAAGTTGCTGATTACACGGTGGAACTTGGATCCAGAGTAACCGTATCCCTTCTCACCAGTGCAAAGAGCACGGAAGTTCTCAGCGGTTCTGGGGACAACATCGTCGAAGAGGTTGAAGTTGATACGACCCCAGTTCTCGGCTAATATGAAAGTCAGTCGATGAATATCTTTGATGCAAGTGACACAAAGAAAAGTACGATGTGATGGATTTTTGGATGGGTGATATTGGCGTGAAAATGATAGAAACACACAATTCGATGGGGGGAAAACATACTCTGACCCGAAGGAGTCGTGTACGCAATGTCGAAATAAACGGGGACAACCATTGCTTTATTTGTTGATGAAAAAAATCTGGTGGATTTGTGGAGGGAAGAGTTGATGAGGAGTTTTGTTGATGATTGTGTTCGGAGGATGGAGGAGGAGGAGAAGGAGGAAGCGGGGCGAAGAAGAGGGGTAAAATAGGAACGGAGGGGCGAACAGGCAGCCATGTTGCACTTAGAATGAGAGGTTGGGTGATGGGTGAGTAGGAGGGAGCAAGCGGCGTGGAAAGAAACAAATCGACTGCAAAGCCTGGCGGGGATGTCTGCGCACTTCACTTCTGTTAAGTGACCGCCGTGGCCTGGCCCTTGACCGTTCTAAGCTAGCTTCATGTGTCGTCATGAATACGGCCCAAGAGGTAACTCGCTTTGACCCGTGAGCGAGCCTCAAAACTTTCGAACGGCTTCCATCGAACTTGCAACGTTTTTTATGCACTTGTTTTTGTTTCCCTGGTTTAGACATGTTTGAGACTCCTCTCGTCTTTTCCTTCGCACCATCACGACCCGTTTCAAGCAGTGCCGTTGTACGTACAGGATTGTTTTGTGTACAAGTGTTTTGTGGGGAGATCTCAGACCCTGTTTATACCCTTCAACTGTAGTTTCAGGACCGCTCGAGATAACGCTTATCAACGGTGATGACCAGCCTTAACACTCAAGTGTCATCCCTGGCATAGGCCAATTATATACAGAATCTGATATCGCCTGTCGGCTGTGCAGGCATGTATTGGTCCCCAGAGTCGATTTGATGCCAGGACCCCCATAAGCACATACCGGCATCTGTAGAGTGCGTACATGCATCTACACACATCTAAAATGCCTGATCATTGGGGTGTCTATATTACAATATTTTATTATGTACAGGATTCTCTCCCATCCAGAGAGCAGCACCCGTGGATGTTGTATGTGGTTGGAAAGTTACAGACATCAGTAGGGCCAACCTTTTTTGACCTTAAAACGCTCTCATCAGTGAGAGAAATACTACTCTAAGCAGCCATACATATTGAGTCAGAAGAGATAGCCGGATGCGTACTCTAAACCGAGAGGGGGTGCGCTGCATGCGATAGAATCCGGACATCTCTTGGTAAAGAGGTGTATGTATCTTTAGTATGTATTGTAGATCACTGTGGGAATACTTGGATATAGTATGTAGTTACTAGTCGATAGAAAACAATTATATCGTAGCTTAGAGCTTTACTACTGCTGCTACGGATTCTCTGCACAGGCATTGAGTCTTATTTACACGGACCCTCACGGGAGCTTACTTTATTGCGACATATGCATGATCTGAAGACGCAACCTCCTACAATCGATAGAGCAGAGCAGAGTGCTTTAGATACTGCGAAGCACAAGTTCCAGTTCCAGAGGATGTGCAAAAAAAAAAAAAAAAAAAACGCTGAGATGCAAACAGAAGTTACAGAGCACAGCAACAAGCTATTCGAAAGCCACTTACAGCAAGGGACCCTCATGTTGAGAGAGCAGTCTTGGCATGCAATCCCCCCAACGAGCTGCAACCTAATTGGCCAACCCCAGGCTTTTCTATTCCTCCCTCTGCTGCTCACCCACTCTTTCCTTCCTCCATCCTCCACGATACCTCCCTCTCATTTTTCATCGCCAATTTCTGTTCTAGAACAAAACAGAAACCCACAACCTTAAATCCTTCCGTTAAACAACTTCAATCTTTACCCTCTACCTCACCCCATCAAAAAAATGTCTAGCAACATCACCGACCAGTCTGCTGCCGCCCAGGGCAACGAAACTATCGACAAGGGAAAGGGCAAGGCCGTCCAACAGGTCACCGCCGAGGAGACTGAAGCTGAGACTTCTGACGATGACGAAATTGAAATGGGGGGGGTTTGTTCTCCCACCTGCCCTACTTTTAATCCGCCTTGCCTTTGCCCCCGCCCCATAGTAATTGAGGATCTTTTCCAATGCTAACACATTCTTCTTTTTTAGGCTGGTACGAATCCCCCAATTACAATCTTTAACGATAGCTACCCCAAGGGAACTGGATGCTAACCTTGAGGTCCCCACAGAGGAAGAGGACGACGACGACGACCTCGCCGAGATCGACAGCAGCAACATCATCCAAGGTGGTCGTCGCACCCGCGGAAAGCAGATTGACTTCGTCGCTGCCGCGAAGGCACAGCCCGTTGCCGACGAGGACGACGAAGACGACGAGGACTTTGCCGCTCCGGAGGATGCCGACAAAGATGTCGACATGCAGTAGGGCTCTTTAGCTGGCCAGGGAAGGAGGAAAAAGGGAAACATTTGAAAAGGAAACTAAATGGGAAACATGTCTTGTTTTTTTTTCCTTCCGTCTTTTTTGTTTTCTTCAGGCCATGTGAAAGGGTATCTTTTAAAGCTGTCTCGGGTTTTTTTTCTTTCACTATCTCTCTTTTTTAATGGAAAGGCGTCCAATTGCATTTTTACATTTTGGATTCTCTTTTATTTTCAAGTACATATTAGCCATTACAAAATTCACGGCAAAGGTGTCTGTCGAAATGTTTTGGTTGCTGCCATTCGGCAAGCAATGAGTGGTCCCTAGCAACCGTTGCTACGCCGGTATGGGGGGAGGGCATTTGAAATCTTCAAGGCATGTACTCTATGTCGAGAGAGAGTACAGCAATCTAGTAGTATGTAACTGCTACCAGCCTATCATGTTATAAAAAATGAAAGCCTATACCGTGCAGATATAGATATGTTCCGGACTTTGAGCATCATAACTTGCAATCCATCGGCTTGTAACCTCGTATTAGTAAGACCTTTTAATGCTTCTACGTACATCTTTGGGAGAACTAAAGACTTTAACAATTGAGCTTGGCTTAACACATACCAAGGACTCGCGAAGCAAGCATAAAAACCAGACAACAGGTAGATGTACCGAGAACCTTAGATTATCACCAATGCCTCTCTTTTCTGCTTCTACGCCCCACCTTCCGCTACCAAATATCAATACTGAGGGTTAGGGTTCTTACCATTAGTTACCACTTACCCAATCCGTCATGCGGCTCAAAAAACTGCACACAGAGCGCCAAGTCCAACGACCCCCCAAAAAAAAAACAGAGCCCAAGAAATCCTCAAACGTCTAGAGAAGCTGGACTAAACAAAACAAATCAATTGAACTCTACCAAGATGCCCCCACCACCCAGCAAGCGAAGCAGCAAGGGCGAGGACAGCGTCGGCGCCCTGCGCACCATCACCTCGCTGCTCAGCACCTCCGATACCGCTGTGCTCCCCACACACATACCCACGATAGTGTCGCTACTATATTCGTCGTCCGTGCTGGAATCATGCCACGCCCTCGCAAATGCGCAGCAGAAGAAAAAGTCCTCAGAAGACGCGGGTGTCCTGCTGCACAAGTACAAGACTCGGATCTCGGCGCTGCTGCAGAGCAAGACGGCGCAGTCACGGTGGTGCGGTGCTGCGCTGGTGAAGGCGAGTGTTGAGAGCAGCTGGGAGTGTTTGGCGGGGCATGGGAGTGTTTGGATAAGGCTTTTGGTGCCGTTGTTGGCTGTTAGTACTGGCTCTCCCAGCTGTTTGTGGTGGTGGGGGACAATGATTGCTGACGCAGGTTTTGTTGTAGAGGCCGGAGCCAACAGCGACCCACAGAGTGATCATTGCGACGCTTGCGCGGGTGTTTACGGCGTTGACGGAGAATAAGCCGACGCTGGTGCGCGAGATTGTGGTTCCCAATCTTCCGGCGACGATTGGGCATCTTCTCGCTGCCACGGAGTCCGAGAATGAGCTTCTTGCGGTGGTGTTGGAGGCGCTGCGGGATATCCTTCAGGCGCACCCTGTGACGTTCAGGCCGTTTGCGCAGAAGACTTATACGCTTGTGCTAAACGTGCTCTCGTCTGCGAACTCTGCTTGTTCGGTCGAGGAGAGACTGGCAAGGGAGATATTTGCGCTGCTGCATCTGTGTGCGTCGGGGTCCTCTTCACGTGGAATCACCAATAACACTGATGGCTCGAGCTCATCCGGCGGGAATAACAAGGCCACCGCTGTGGCAGACGAATGGACCAGAGGCTTCAGGGCCGTAATCGAGGACACGCACCTAACACTCAACACGCTCTTTCGCTGCGTGATCGAGGACAGCGACTATGGCAGCCAGCGCAGCGACGGTAAAAAAGAGCTCACCTCCGAAGCCCACGGCACCTCAACTCTCGGCCTATCAGACTGGAAAGGCTTAACGGACGGCGTGGAGCGAGTCAGTGTTCTCCTGCGGCAATTGCAGTCATTCTTCACGCTTCCGTCCACCGCACAGGTCTCGATACCAATTGGACAGCTCATAGACCTTACCACCCGCATCTTCAGCATTGCCCCGTCGTCCGCCCAGATCAACCAGGCCGTGGAGCGCTCAGAGCGAGAATTTGTGTTTGCACGCCTCCCGGAGCTGCAGCGGGGCGCATTGAACCTGCTATCAACAGTCCTTGCCCGCCTCGGCAGTCTGTTTATCCCCTTTGCTCTCATGCTCATCGACCAGATTGCCCACGTCTTCGCCGAACAGGGCTGGAACTCCGAGGTCAAGATGGCAATCTACACTCTCCTCAACACCCTCCTCGAGACCTTCGGCAGCGGCCTTCCCAAGCCCAGCGTCCACGCCATCCACACCATCCTTTCCAGCACCTGCGACGAGCTCCTCCCCCCCGCATCTCCCGCCGCAGCCCCCACAACCACAACCACCACCGCACCCCCCAAAGGCGGCATCGGAAAACCCAAGAACAGCACTTCAAACGGAACAGCAGGGCAGAACTTCCACGCCGATGCGTTCCTCTCGGTCCTCCCTACAGGCGGGAGGTTTGTGCATTCGGGTCTTGTGGCAGCGGCGGAGACGCTGCTTGCGACGGCGCTGGCGAGGCTGCCGACGGCGTGTGTGCGCTCGGAGCTAAGGACGAAGATGGATCGGACGGCGGTGCTGACGGGGAATACGGAGGCTATGCTTGCTAGTGTTTTGTTCCCGCCGCTGGGGGCGAGGAGGGGGGGTGCTGTGCTGCCGCATTTGGTGGGCGCGGGGAGTAAGAAGGCGCTGGTTATTGAGGGGGTTGTGAGGCCGAGACTGCCGGTGATTTGGACGGGGAAGAGAAAAGCTGGAGAGGAAGAAGACGACGAGATGGAAATTGCAGAGGAGCAACCGGAGGATGATGATGAGGAAGACAGCGAGGAAGAAAACGAGGAGGAGAGCGTCGGCCCACTTGCTTCCTATAGCAAAAAGCCCTATCCCGTAGAAATGGAGACCACATCAGACGAATCCCCGTTTAAACGCCAGAAAACGGAGGCCATGAACTCCACAATGCAGGAAACCATCGCAGCAAGAAAACCATCACTGCTGGATGATATGATACTAGCCCAGGCCGCCGCCTTAGCCCAATCATCCGCTGCCGCTGCAGCTCCAGCGCCCGAACCACTACTACAAGCGTCAGCACCGCAATCCAGCATCACAGCGGTTTCCTCTTCCTTCGTATCAACCACTGTAGTATCTGGTGAGACGCATGTCGAGACGACACAGCAGCAGAAGAAGACTACGACAACCACGGTAGAGAAATCAAGGGACTTTACCGAAGGCGGTGAAAGTGACGACGATATGGTGATCCCAGAGATTGTCATGGGCGGTGACAGTAGTGAGGACGAAGACGACGACGAGGAGTAGTCGTATATAAAAGTTAGACGCTGGGAAAATAGGAGGAAGGAAAGAAGGAAATACCCCCTCCCGGATCTTGTATAATAGTTGTAGATAGTTACGTACATGACTTTGTTTGTTTGCTGGGCCTTGGAGATAAAATAATGGCCCTTCGATCGTCCACGTAGTAGTACTGTTGGCACGGTTAGCGTTTCTCGTCATTCAGAGATCCCGGGGTGTCTAGCTAGCCATCTTCTCTGAAGAGAGCGCCCACTCACTTCCGTGGTTGATATCCAATACTTGTCGTGGCCAGTGTCCTGGTTCTTCACGCACAGCCCACTTATAAACCCCACCTACATACTCTCATCGGATTTCTTCCTAGATCAGATTATATAAGATAGTATCTATTAAACCACTAGAGAGAAAGATCGTAAGGGCTATGTAAATATAGGATTCAAGATACTCAGAAAACCGCGCAAGTGAGTCATGAGCAATCACTCGCGCCCTAGCATTGAGCCAAGGCCTCCGAGGATGTCACCGATGGAAGGGTAATGAGTACTGTAAGGCAGTGTGTGTTCCGATGGCTGGAGCAGAACCAAACTACTGGATGAGAGACGAGACGATGATATTGATAGGACTGCTAGAGTTTCTATCTTTATACGACATGATTCATGAGGACAGGTTGTCACGCCACCTATTCCTCGCCATAAGTCCACAGTTGTAGCATACGTAGGTTACAGTCACGTATCCTGTAATCCCGGAAGTGGACAATGGTAGGATACGTAGAGGTCTTATGAACTGTATATTTACATGTAATACCTGTAGTCGGTTGAGTCGCTTTCGAATTTACAGACCTTTTCAATTCCTTGCTTTCCTTTTCTTCGTAGAGATAGCAGGAGGAATCAAGAAGCAGACTGAATATCTACTCCGGGGCTGGAAAAGCCCGCGATTAAAAGAGCCCCATAGAGACGCAGTACAAAGTACAAGAAATAAAAAAAAAAGCGTCGATTCCAAACCCCCAACTCTAGAGAGCACAAAAACAAAAACCTCGTGCCCCAAGATAATTATTTTATCTTGCCGAGGAGGTGAGCCGAACAGGGGTCTCCCCCCTTAAACAAACCTGGTACCGTACCCCAATACCGCTAGGCCATGGGAGGTTGTTTGTTCCCAACTGCAGCAACTAAATGAACCAAACTTTAAACTTTGGGGCGGGCTTGGCACTCCCACACACCCACACCTTGACCTCGCCGTCAGAAAGCTAGATAGTTTACAGGTGTCACCCATTGACACCCTGCTATGTGTGAACACCATTGTTAGGCATACAAATCTGGTCATCTCCACCGACGACCAACCTTAACAAACCACTCACCTCCACCAACAATGGTGATGTACGCAACCCCCACACACGCTAGATACTAACGTGTCAGATCCGCTCTCCACAAAAGCCACCTCGAAGCTTTCTATGATAAAGGTGGGGTAGCTCGCGGTACGTCGGCCCTCCACAACTTCTCCCATAAAGTGAGTATCCAGGACATTTCGAGGCGCTCGGAGTATCTTTACTATTTAGGGGTTAGATATATTCCATGCTCTCTTGGTCCACTCGAATATGTGGCATATGTGGTAGAGAGACATCAGGCTCACCATCGGAGGGGGATTACATGTTTTCACACCCTGCCCATACACGGGGAGTCTTGAATCCAGGATGCCATTCATGGGGGTAGAAACGATCATAACGCCTCCCCCTCTGCCTGAGCGAACCTGAGTAGGAGGGGCTCAAGACTATCGATGCGCTGCTTTTATTAAGATACTACCCTTAACAGAATTTCTGTGGGTAGTAATATACAGCTGCTTCCCAACCTGGAAGCGTATATTACTGCCCGATACAAAAATCACTATGGGGTAGTAAGGTGCGTAACCTATCGGTTTTTCTGGGGCGGAAACTGAGGGGCATCCAGGCAAGAGGGGGGGTCTTTCTGGGAAAAAGCCCAGGCCAACGATCACAAAGAAAATCCGTAAGAGCCAGCTGGTTGGTTAGTTCCGTTACTCTCCACCATAGCATCGAATCATGTGGCATCACTCGCCATATCGAGTGATACCTGATGAAGCCAAGCTTAGCTCCACCTTGGCATTGCTCGAACATCAAAGGGTGCACTGAACCCCTTCTTACAAAGTGAGCTATTATTAGCCTACGGACTTGGCACAGAATGTGGGGACGTATGAGAAGTCAATAGGCAGTAGGCAGTTGTGGTAATCAGCCTTTGTGGCTGGTTGAAAAGAACCCCGTAGACTTCAAGTAAGCTAAACATCCGAGCCCCGTGGTACATTAGAATTGGGTTGGAATTGGGGTTGGAATTGGAATTCGCAGCAAGACAAGATTTCTGGCTTAGTATACCACCCTTTCCCGGATCACAGGTGGTGGTGGTGGAGGAGCGAATGTTTCACCAGCATGGAACAACTTGTGGCTTTGGTTGGGAGCGGGAAGAAAGAGATGTGTTATTATCTTGGTGTTGGTTACGGCGTTTCTATTTGGGTCTCCGTCCTTTACCCGGAAACGGCCATTTTCGATTCCACTTAAGACATTCTTTGGAAGATGTTTTTGCTCGCTGTTTCCAAAACAACTCAAGTATACCGGCAATGATACCGGCCATGACAAATGTGATGCCTTAATTGCACTACCTCACCAAGTCAAAGTATTAAAAACGAGGTTGAGATTCTTTGAATTAGCTAGCTAGGCGGGACTGTACTTTGAATTATTCTTTTAAAAAAAAAAAAACGAGAACAATCATGAACAAACAACGAGACAAGGAAAAGAAAAATAATAAGATAGGGAATAAGATCCGGCATATATCCTGCTGTTAAGCTGATATAACTAATATATATGCCATGCTCACACACACATTAAGGGAGACCTCCTCCGCCCCCATGATCTAAGCACTACCTCCCCCGCTGCTTCTATCGCATCTATCAAGGTGTCAATATTCCGAGATTCCCGATTTGTAGACATTGATTAAACATACCCGCAGGTAATATCGTTCTCCTCTTTCCCCCAGACATTCAACCCCCCCTTTTGTAAAATAAACTGTGTATGTATGCGCATGCTGTAATTATTCCGGCCACCCCCTATACCGAAATTTCA
Organism: Morchella sextelata; assembly: GCF_020137385.1. NCBI lineage: Eukaryota > Fungi > Ascomycota > Pezizomycetes > Pezizales > Morchellaceae > Morchella > Morchella sextelata. The sequence continues at coordinate 838,475 of NW_025408616.1, forward strand.
AGCAAATGATGTAAAAAAAATATAGAAAGAAAATGAAAACGAGCAAATCAAGAAAAACGAAGACACTGATTGGAGGCTGAATGCCATACTCTCTCACCAGGTAAAAGAATCCCCAACACCTTAACCTTTCTAACTTTGATCGAAACCCAGTCTTTTTTTCTCTTCCGTGTTTCCGTGTAAAAAAACCCCACCGAACCATACCCCGAAACCACCGGCATCTCCAATCTACACCCCATACCGCAATTCCGTGATGTAATGAGTACTTTCTTCCCCAACCAGGCGCGTGCACAGCAAACGAGCACCAACAAAAGGGAAAAAAAAAGAAATCATGAACTTTTGCTTTATCGACGATGACTTAAAGAAATGAAAATGAAAATGGTGTAGACTTAGTATAAAATAAAAGAGAGTTTAAAAATTCCAAATCCAGTTTCCCGCCAGAATCCCACCCCGTTTATTTTTCAAGCAAGAACAATAAAAGAACGCCAATTCTCGTATTCCCGATCTTTATATCTTCCCCCTCATGAACAAAGTCCCTCCCAAACCCGATTATATCAAGGAACCTTGCGGGTACGGAGAACTATGACAAACTAAAAACTCCCAAAGTCCAGATAATGGCAAGAAATACTCCAAATAATAGAGGGGGGAAAAAACGAGAGAAAAGATTTGTAAAAGGGTCCAAAATCGAAAGTAAAAAGGCACCAACTCCCTGTAAAACGAATGGATATAGTAGAATAAATACCAGAGTAGTAAAATATAGTCGGAGGTAATCACACCTCTCTAGTGAGAATTAAGGGAAAGTCCCTGCAGGTTCATCCATGAATTGTCTGAATTTCCATTCGGAGCATGGCTATCGACATTTCCTCCCAAATGGGCTTGGCTGTGATGAATTCCACTACCATTCATGAAAGATTGGCTGTGATTATAGCCGTTTAATTGTTGTTGCGGGAGGTGACTAAAATCCTGATGCGCCGCGACAGCACCATGTGGGGAATGGCGGGGGGGGAACCCCGATGCTGTCATTTGCAACATGGGATTTTGACCTGGCGCTGACATTTGCTGGAGCAAAGCCTGTTGGTGTCCACGCGAATGAACTCCCATCATGGCTCCATTGGCTCCTACTGGTGGGCCATACCCAGGATAACCTTGGTTGAACTGGGAATGATGAATCATTTGTTGCGGCTGTTCTGAAGGATCGATAGGTCCAAGAGCGCCAGAAGCGCCAAGTCCAGATCCTGGTGGATGGAGGCCAGTGGGATGAGCGAATGAAGCAGGGTTCATCGCTGACATCCAGATACGTGTTTTATAAACTTTGAAAAGATCTGTGACCAAGGAGTTGAAATTGATATATGAATCGGCAAAATAGTAAAATGTGAGTTTCTTCCAGTCCCTGGTTGAGCCCATGTGGTCAGTACAGAAATAAGGAGATTGTTTGGGGGGGCATACATTTGAAATTCTGCATCCAAGATCTCCATAGGTAATCTATGTTCTAAAACCTTCTGCTGGCAAACCCTCTTTGCTTTTGCCTCGTTGGCCTCTTTGTCCCTCAATGTTTGAATCTCGTGAACCTGGGCTAACCGCTTGATCATCTTGGGCTTCAGCTCTGTGGGAGCGCCTTCCTGACCTTGCATCGGACCGTGAGCACCAGGCATAGCACCAGTGTTTCCACTGTTAGCAAACGGAGCGGTGCCTCCATTGACACTGTTATGCATATTCCCTGTGCCATTTTGCGTAGCGCCAGGAGCTGTCGGCCTTCTTGTAGCAAACATCATAAGCCAATTATATTGCTCCTTTGCATGATGCTCTTTCATATCCTTAGCTTGCTGCCAGGTGATATTTTCTGCAACCACAGTACCAAGATCAGTGCCTCTATCAGCCTCGACTATCACTAAATCGCCATTCCGGACACGCAATCCGGTTCCTTCCTGGACGTAAAAAACATCCCCACGCTGCGCCTTGAAGGTCACGAAGTACAGCAGCTGTTGACTTCTTGGTTGTTGAGCATGGTGGGGAGGCATGGCCATCATTCCGCGGTGAGAGACTGTCGAAGGAGGTGAAGGGATACGTGCCGGGGCTTGGTACGCCTGTAGATGATGTAAGTGGTGTTGATTGGGGGGTGTTGCCGGTGAGGGTCCCATCCCGCCCACCTTGGGAAAATTTTGGCGCTGACGAAGACGATTTTCTTCGTTCATATAGAATTCTTTCCCAGAAGCATCAGAGATTGGTGCATCAGTCAACGAGAGATAACCGCCACTTCGATTATTAACCCCGAGAAGGCCATTCTCCCCATACCGCGGTGGGCTGTTGGCTCTTTTCCCAAGTAGATCACTCGCCATACCAAATTCCAATCCGTCACCCATTGGAAGTCGCCCAGCAAATGAGTGCCTTCTACTTTGACTTCCGGATTCCGGACCTCCGAAAGGCCCGCTGGGGCTCTGCCAGTGTTGCCTCCTAAGGCTTTCAAGCCGTTGGTTTTCAGCATATATACTTAGTGATCTCGGAGGTGCCTCGCTGAAACGCCGCTGCTCGGAGTAGTGATGATAATCTAGCTCATCGTCATCTGCAAGAGCTGAATCAAATTCCTCATGAGTAAGCCCTTTTTCATCTCTATTACCTCCCAAACCTGACGACATACCGCCACCGAACCCTGCAGCTAGTGAAATGTTGGCGGTTGAGGCTGAACGATTTCTAAGTCTCATTGACTCGTACCTCGCCTTCATTTGAAGAGCTTGTTGAGTTGCATTGACCCCATTGGAATGTAGATAACCGCCTGCTCCATTCGATGACCCGCCTGGACGGCCAGGATCATTTTCGTCATCGTCTTCGGTCTCAAATACACTACGGAGAGGAGTGGATTCCCCAGGGTATTGCTCTCCAGAGAGTAAGCTAGGTCTGGATGGCCTGTGGTGAAGACCAGGGGCAGCATGTGGCCTAGGGCCGCCTACTGGCGGAGATAACCTTGAACGTTCATCCAATTCCCGTGGCTGTTGTCCAACAGAAAATGACATTGATCTGTAATTACGAAGCTGCGGCTGTAGTGGAATTGGGATTGGGAAATCCCCAGAGCTTGGTGGTACCATACTGGTCGGGCTTGGTAGAGCCTCACTACCAACGAACAAAGGACTATGTGATGATAGCGCAGCAACAGAGGAACGTCTGACATCAAGTGGTCCCGGGGGGCTCTTCCTAGACGGCTCTGAATTCCAGATTGAATTCCAAATAGGCGCCAATGATTGATTAGCTCCCTGAAGTCCAGCAGCCCAGGCGGCGGTATCCCCAGCTGGTGCCGCAGGATGTGAACTTGTAGGGGACAAGGGGCCGCCTCCAGCGACGGAATAAGTCCTATGTCGGTTTTGGAATTCAGCGGCATAAGACGGGCGTCTCGACGAAAGTGCGGAGATGGCGCTGTTTTTGTGCTGTGAAAAGTAAGAATGCTGGTTTTGTTCGGCCTCCTCGTCAGAAGAAACCAACGCGTCCGAATCAGGAGATGCACGACGTAATCGAGATTCATCGAGCACCATTAGTGACCCTGAGCCTCCCAAGGGGTTGAAGTTCGACCCTGAGGTTATCGGTTGGCCACCACTCATCCCAGCAGCTGAAGTATGATCAAGAGAAGTCCGAGGAGAATCAATCGAAGAGATATCACTCAAACGTGGAGTGTTAGTTGAAGGTACGTCAGACATATCGTCGCGAGCTTGCTGAACTTCGAAATCACTGCTCCTGGAACTCGAGCGGTACGTGGTGGGATTATTTGTAAAATAGCAGTTGAAGGAGGGATCCTTCGGGGCAGGGCTCGATATGCCGGTTGTGATGTGATCTTCGTTGGATTCTTGGAGCGAACGAATGAAAGGTGGGGTGCTATAACCAATCTGGTCCTCTAAATGGAAAAGCGGACGATTCTATTAAAACAGAGGGCAAAACACGCGTGAGTAGAGAGAGACCTGAAACGTATTCAAGACAAGCAAGAATAGATGGGACTTACTTTCTGCATGCGGCCCTGCTGGTGGTGAAACGGGGCAAATTCGAGGAGATCGCCACAGAAGCACAGAAACACGAAGAGAAGGGGAGGAACACTACAACTATAAACGAACTGGCTGTACGCAAATATGTAGATTAAACCGAACAGGAAAGGAGACTATCGTGAAAAGCGGTCGGTCTTGTCGCTTTTGTCGCTCTTGGCTATCGAACGAGATAAACTTTCTGGGGCAGCCGAGTCAGCTGAGGTACACCAAGGATGGAAAAGGGCGCGCCTAGCTGCCTCAATGCTCACCAAGTCAAAACGGGGAATAGGGAAAACGCCAAAACTATGATGGTCGGACTCGTTTACAGGCTCCCCGTGTGAATTATAAGTGTATGTGCGTGTATTGTGAGGAAAGGGAGCTGTCAAGCCATCGTGGGCATCAGCACAAGCTTGGAGAACGCAGTGGACCTCTGCAAAGAACAAAAAGAAGAGAAGGGGATCTGGGGATTCGGAGGAGGGCCCTGGATGAGGCTCACCTGTCCGGGGTTCTGCGTAAATGACAGACGTGTCTTATAAGCGAGGGGGGAGAGTAATGATATCAAGGGTAGGTACGTAAAGAATAGATTTACACAGGCTGTGGGGAGGCTAATGACGATTGGGACGTCAGAGATTCAAGGACGGGGGTTCGCCGTTGAACCTGTGCCCTACCTTTATCTATAGGTTCTCTTTATTTTATTTTTATTTTGTGGGAACAATTGAGCCAGGGGAATGTAGAGAGATTTTAGAGTGTGACTTCGCTGTTTGTTGGTTCGCTAATCGGTAGCCATCATAAGACGCCAGCCAACAACTAGTAGGGGGTAGTTTGAATGAAAACAAGGAACAAGTGGGAACAATTCTGTGATCGAGAGAAATAATGGATATTCAAAGGATGAGTACGTGAATGGCTTCTCTTAAATCCGAATGCACGTTGAAGAGGGTCAACAATTGTAGTGAATCGAAAATTACGGCAGTGACGGTTTTTGGGAAATGTGGCAGATGGATATATAATATAAGTAATGCTGATGGTTGAGACGGCAATGGTTACAGGGCTGGTTGATAGAAGAAATAGTAGTAGTGGCAACGGGACGATAAGGAGATCAAAGGCAAAGTGAAAGATGACGGTGGCTCTTATAATACTAACGGCGGTGATGATGATTATTATGCTGACGAGGAGGCAGCTGCGCAGGGGAAGCGGCGTAGAGTAGCTCGGGGAAGAGAGAGATGAGAGGGAGGAGGGGGGGAAGCTAGGGCAGTAGCAAGAACCTTAGCGGACGATCAAATCGAGGGTCGGGCTAGCAACAAGGGTGCGACTAAGAGTGTGGAAGCAATAACTGAGTAGCATGATTGGTGGTGGGGAAGGACAGGTTGCTATCATAGCTAGAGGTATGTAGCTACTATCGTGAGCTCCCCAGGATGTCTTCTGCTCTTCGTCGTCATTCTACAAAGTAAGCATGTACCTCACTTCTTCTTTCCTTCCTTCTTTCCTCCTCCTTATTGCTTTCTCTTACTACATCTACACCCTCCTCCTCTCCTCTTCAAATTTCAACGCCAGATATCCCTCCCGGGAAGCTCACTGGAGCTGTGTTGTGCAATACCTTATTGATCGACGCACGTTAGCAGCCAAGTCACCCCCCTAGAGAACTTTGTACAGCGTCTACCGGTAGGAGCTCACTTTAACTATCACGATATGAGGTTTATATGCTCTCCCACGCAGCTGTCCGTGACCGGCATGACGCAATGGGTTGGAATGGCACCTATTCAATCTTCTCACCGCTTGCCGATTGCTAATGGTGGAACTTTGCTACGTTATGAAAGCTCTTTTCTACAAGGAGTTTACTGCCCTGGATCCCTTAGTTTTATCTATCTCTCCTCATCTCTAAAATCTATGCAAGAAAAGGTACCATGACAGCTTCAGCCCCAATGGCCGCCCGCACAGATCATGCAGACTTGGATTTACTTTTTCCCATATGAGGTTGCGCACTTTCAACACCGCCAGAAAAATCCCAAGCGAAGGGAACTCTGGGGGCGGCTGCAGGACAATAAATGAAAGCGTCCTTTATTACCGGCGGGCACATTTCTCCCTCGTCGCAAGAAGTGAAGTGCGCCGTTGGATCAGGCCTTCAGGCATGGATGAAGGTCAGGTGGCCAGTATCAACCTGCGTAACAACCCCACAATACACTAACCTGAAAAAAGCATTCTAGGTCCATATTCGGTTAGTATTAGAATCCGTGACCAATGGTAGTCAACAGGCTTGGCCAAACAGCTATCATGAGCGGACGACATCCACCAGGTGAAAACGGTCTCGCCATCTTTTCCACATGTGTCATCTACAGCTATGGTCGCCTCTGTAGATACCGTTCAGTGCCCGTGAAAAGTGTAAACAGTTCTCCTGAGAATTTGACCTCGGAGCCAGACATGCAATGCAGCTCGACGATAATTAAAGAACATGGAAGCAAGATAATAAACACGGCATTCACTGCTCTCAAAACCCTACGCCGCGGACCTTAACAAGAAAGTACATACTGCAGCCAAAAAACACTTACATACAATAAAGTTGAAAATTATGTAAAACAAAAAGTCTCTGAAGGGAAACTGGTGTCCGCCGATAATTACGACCTAATATTTAGCGAGAAGCAGTGAGTGGCAACAAAGTAAGGCTACTTAATAAGCTCAAAGAATATCTATCCCAAGCCAGATCAAGGTTGGCGCCTGGCACACGCGAAATGAAATCAACTTGCCGAAATGCGGGGTTGGACATTGCACGGAAGCGGGTATTGCCGACGCTTCCGTTTCTCTCTTTCTATCTTCAGTCTGCCAAAGTTTGAGAAGAATCTCCTCGGGAGTGGCAAGGTATTTGAACATGGGCGCAATCTGTTCAGCTTTCTTGACGGAACCACAGAAGAAGCGAGAATTCCTCCCGCACTCAGGCCCCAAATTGACAAGATCAAGGCCCGTTACTATTTTCTCTTCGGTGCGATAAAATCGATCTGCCACTGAAATCCGATCACGATTCATGGATATCAAACATCGCCATACAACAGGGGAAATGGGATGAACTAGATATAGCAGTACATACCTACCTTATTGGGCTCCCATTGTTCCCCGTGGAGTTGGCCCTAAAAATTCTCAAATTCCTTGCATTTACTTGGTCACTCGAGGCTGCGACCTCAGCCGTGTGCCGCCACAATCGCTGGAGGACAATAAAAACCGGGCCATCTATCATTGACATTCTGTAACGATCGTGAAAAAAGGTCCTTTGCTCCAATATATCACCGCCCAATGATATATCCTATTGACTTGACGGTTCACGGGATAAAATAAACACGCAAAGTGGCTATTTGATTTTTGTACTTCGTGTACATCTGTATATGTATATACGCAGTGAAGGAAAAAAAAAAGGTAAACACATAAGAACCGATTGTTTCAACAATCTCTGCTGCAAAGACGAGCCGGAGGATTCGTCAGCTGCGCCCATGTGGTAGGATAAATGTACAGTACCAAGTACACCACTACATGTAGTCACGCCACTGCAGTTGACCTCATGAGTTCAATGGCTCACTGTTGTTATCCGTTTTAACATGCGATTACTATGCTGCAAAATACCGGTAAACAGGCATCTGCAAGTTTGACAGTTCGCTTATTGCAGCCAGCCTTGATCTCTTAAGTACATGACTCGTTCCTAGAGAAAGAACCAGAAAATGCAGTTATTTAGGGCAAGGATAATTTGCATGGAGTGGCGGTGATCTCTCAAACAAATCATCACTAGTGGTAAACGAGCAGTATGGAAGGTAGACGATCGTGTTTCAAGCTACAATTGAATTATCGGGGGTTTTTATTGGTCGCCGATGATACGAATGACGTCTGCAGTTCCGGAAGCATTCGAGAATTACGCTCGTGTTAGGGCTAGGGTTTGTACTTGAAACCGATTTGGTCATCGAAGATACATGTAGGATCTCAAAGGTATGCTCCTTAGACGCAAAATCTATTACCCTTTATTCCTAATGGCTCTAAATATTATATGAACTTTCCCAACTAAAATCTAAAAATCGCTCAATTAGGAATTTTGCGATTTTTCATGATAATTTGATCATTTCCAGTCATGATCATCTTGCGGGAGATTGAATCAACACATCACCGGGGGTGAATACGATTTCCATCCGAAAAGCCGGAATCGAGCAAGACGTTGAAATAGAGTGTGGCTGTACCGACATTCCATGCTAGGGAGTAGGTATTCAAGTACCAAGAAAAAAAGAAATATACTGAGGTTGAGTCTTCCGATCGCAATGTGTTTTCTATGAAGTCACCTCAGTTATTTATTCTCGCCCTTCAAATCAACACGTGAGCATTAGAAGCCTATAGACAGGTAATAACGGTAAACCAAAGGAATCCTTTGCAGACCACGGGGTTCTACCTGGTAATCATTGGTAGGTTTTCTTGTAACATCACACATTCAATACCAGGGAACCAAGCAATCGTAAAACCAGCGGATCCAGGATATCGGAATATCCACCACTGTTGTGTCCCAGTTCACCATGACTGAAATTCGAAACTTATCAGTTTGTAATAGGTTATGTAGAGTATGTACCAGGAAGGTATTCGCTAGACACGTGGTTTCGACATACTGCTCTATTCATAGCGTTTCCGAACACGACCAATATTGCATGACATACAAAGAGGTGGATTTGGCGCTTTTTTTATGGCATGCAATAGCAGTCGTGTTCGGAAACGTCATGAAATTAGTAGTACATGATTTAAATGGAGGATACCACAAATCGTCAATACGGTCAATCATGTCGCACATAATTACCTCTTCTTTAGCGATCTTAACTTTCAATGGCTTACTATCAATGACCAACCAAATTACTGCGGAAGATTCACCACGTGATTGAGTCTCACAACCATCAGGGGGCGCCATGAGTTTTGCTGTGAGGCTACAGAACGTTGATCGTCGTTATCCCCGCGAAGCTTCTCCGTCAACACCACACCACTTACTTAAAATATGGGCTGCTCACTATCCACAAGATATTGTGATACCAAATGTCAGCTGCAGGCTGGTTCGCCCGGCATAACACTCTAAGTGATCGTCTCCACGCCTCGATTGGTTCGCTTGGAATCTGACTACGTATTAGGAAGTGGGTGCGCGTATTAGGTGTAGAAAAACGAAACATAATAATCAAGAATCTTAGCTCGAAGAGTTGAGTGCAGGACTTGTATTGACTGATGCTATTATGGCACTAAACAAAGAAAAAGAAAACTACAGTGCGTTCACAAAGTATTGGATTGGTACGTACAACGTCCACTTAGTTACTTCTCTTAGTTCTCTATCAATTATATTAATTAAACTGAGTATCTCTTCAAGCGGATAAGGCCCAGGGAGCCCCGGTCAATAGGTAGCCTCTCTCAGAACTCGTCTATACCTAATATTCAGCATATACTACCAGTCTTTTTTGAGTACTTCCTACATACTTCAAGTGCACAAGATTAAAATAAACGTGCTCGTGTTAATGATATCAGTATTTTTATTCTCGATGAGAGGGTCCGTGCCCCATATAAAAATGCACGACGTCCGTTTTGAAACATTTATGTGAGATTCACACCGTCGGCGACAATTCAATCTCAATCAATGCCCCGGCCAAGTCTAGTTCTGATCCGTTCGGACTTATCGGATATCCTCCCCATCTCCACGGTCATATTTTCGAAACCCCAAGCCGATTGATAAGTGGGACTAAAATCCGAAAGCCCGCGTATCTACATAAGCCACAGGAGTATTAAATTTCAGGATCTTAGGAATGTCTTTTTCATTTAATGGCTCGCCGGTGGTTGGATGAGATGTCCGGAGGCCGAAAGAAAGAAAAAAAGATATCAGGGCTCAGGATATCGTGCTCTTACGCGGCCCTTGATCAACACGGGAGACCGTCACTGCTCCCCAAAATTCAAGAATGGTGACAGTTTAATTAGTGCTTGGTGATATGCACAAAGCTCCTTGAGGTCAAGAAGCCGGAGTTGTTCTAACAAGCGGATCTTTCCCAGAAAGATGATCACCGCGATATTCCTCCAAGAGAGGTACTGCAAGGCGAAATAAGGCTGAATACATACTCTACTCATGTCAAGATCGGCGTTGTCAACATAAAGCACTGCACGTTTCGCCCACTCGACTTTATTTGAAGGGTGCTAGAGGTGATACTCGGGGCAGGCAATAAGAACCCGAAAATGCAAGCTGCAAGCAGGGGCTCAATTTGGTGTAGCTTTTCGCCAGCCGCGAATCAGAGGTCGTTACCATAAAAAGTCATTTTCAGGTTCTTCATGCCTGCCCCGAGTACCTACCTAGAGTACAGGTACCCTACATGCATGTATGTACCTCTTGCCATGTGGAGCTCTATTTTATTGATCTAAAGAGATGTATGCACAGCATAGGGTACAGTGCTGTACTCGGGTAGGTATGTGGTACATGGCACGCATAAGCATCAGCACTTTAAGTTAGGGTTAGGCTTTATGCATTGTTTAATTCATTACGTTTAATTTCTTATGTGATCAATCACATGGCATTAACTTCATGCTATTAAATGCAGCTAAGAGTTGAAAAAGAGAAAGGTTTCCAAGACCAGTTTTCCGGGGCATAAGATGGGCCACTATCCAAACCTCAAACTAGCCACAATACTTTACTCTAGGGCGTAACTCCAAACCTTTAGACCTTTTGGTACGGATCACCCCAACCCACGAGCCATCCCGGCAAATGCATGGTGGTGGTGAGTACAGATTAATCGCGGTTAATATTTTCCCCGCATATGCAGGAATAATGGATTTGTAGAGCAGAGCAAGTACTCAAAGGTAGCTTTTGCAAGTTCCCTTTGTTGAGGGCTTCGGTGTCTTACCCATAATCACCCTAGCCTTTGGAATATCTGAAACATTAAGGACCTCGAGAGGGGTGTCCCCATCATCTAGTAGAGTCTTCTAGAGCACCGCCTCCGGGCTCATAACTCCCCAGGTGAATATCGACGTAGGTACCACAATCTGCGGTACTACCTTGGGAGTCGAGATTTGGTTTTCCCCACAGAACACCAAACTACACCAAATCTACTACCGAGGGATTTCTTCAATTGGTCAATCCTCTGAACCAAGTCAGCCCTGGTCATTTCAAATTGTTTAGCTACTGTACTCGAGAGTAGATTATGTACTCTAGTAATACTGTATCACCCGCAGCTTGCCCCTCAAACTGATCCGTATTCGTGTACATACATAGAGTACACCCTTACCCTACATACAGCGTGTGGTAAAGTTATTGTAGAAGTATGGGAGGGGTCCTATTGGCCGATTCAGCCACTTAAACCCTGTTTTTAGATCCCTGTTTCTACAATAATTCTCCCTCTCGCTGTACACACGATGGATAATTCAAAGGTCTCGGAATCAGGTGTCCCCTGCAGTAGTAGGTCGAGTAGGTATGATCAGCGGAGTGAGTAAATATTTTTCTCGCCATCCTATCCTGCTAGCAGTCACTACGGCAACAGCTGCCACTCTCCAGCCGGGGTTTCAAAAAGGATGACAAGCGGGTTAAAGAGTGTTAACCACGGTACCTAGTTGGTTAAACTGGAATTGGTTAGTTTCTTCCCTCTTTTCGTTGCTTTTTCCGCTTTCCCGCTCCGGTATAGTGTTTACCATGGCTTTGGAGACGAACATGTTGTGAACGAACTTCGTCGCGCCGATCAGGATCTTATTGGCCTGCCCCTTCTGCATCTACGATCCTCTCCAGCCGTGATCACTGATCACAGGATTCAACAGTCGCATTGTCAACTCGAATACCCCCGTGGCCAGATACTGGCAGGAAGGGGTGAAAATAAGCCTTCCTGAGTTTCATCGACGAACGTGGTCCCATCTCGTATGATTCAACGCCAGATCACCACGTGCCTAATAGGGCCTTTTGCTCCGACGTGAAGAAGGTGAGAAAGAAAGAAAGCAATAAAACACTGAGCAGAAACATCGATCGCCGGCACCGTCGGCAGCTTTTCACTTTTCAAATCCTTTCTCGTGGGGCGGGCGCTGCGGCGGGTAGGCACTTCTTACCTTAGGTAGAGCACCCACGTATCATGTATCGGGGCTTGCAGTGGCAAAGCTCAGGTACCAAGCTGGTACTTAAGTTCTTACCTGGATCGAGAGGGTGCAGGGGGCGTTTCCGTTTTGTTTTTGTTTTTCCTGTGCTTCTATGTACCTCTTTGCTTTTTTTGTCTTTGTCTCTGTCTCTTTCTAAAACTGAACCACGATGGAGCTAAGCTAGCAGAGCTAGCTAGCTGACTCTGTCGATTCCTCAAAAAGGCCATTCTTTGCGTTGTTGCTGGTGAATGAGCTGTTCTTTTTTTTTCTTCACCTTCGTTCTGTAGATATTTTGGCCGAGTGATCAGCTGGGGGTTGTTGTTGCTACCTGCAAGTATGGTAGAGTAGAGTAGAACAAGATACAGAACACGACTACTTCATACCGGACGGGACACGGTGCTCCGGTATCTCTGCTAGGTTTTTTTATGAGGGGGTAGGTAGAGTACTCTACACCTGTTTTTTTTTTTTTGTTTTTTTTTTTGGTAATACCCATCTGAGAGAGATATCGGAATCTCCAAACGGACTGGAGAATGAATGAAACGTGGTGGAAGGGAAAAAAGAGATTGTCGTTTGATGGATCTGCAAGCAAGCTTAAGCTAAGCAACGGCGTGATTTCGGTCGGGCTCGCCACTCTCTCCTCCCTCCCCCACACATGGAGAGTCCAGAACCGCGCGGCCCACACGGTGATCAAAACGTCAAGATGGGGCGGATCGATGGGGATGGATGGGGAGGACTAGTTGATCCGGTTCGGCAGGCAGTCGAGTGGTTGCTGAGCTAGCTTGCTGGTGGTCTGCTTGCAAGTTGTGAAAGGCCGCCGGCGACGACAACGATACTGTTACGGCCCTAGAAAATCCTCGGATCCGTTTTATCTCTCTTGATTTTTCCCTCCTCCTCCGCTCCGTTCCGCTCTCTCTCACTTCTTAACGGGAAGGTCCGTGCCTAGGTTCGTTGATTAAGATAATAGAGCCATGTACTATACGCATATGACTTAGCCTGTGTGCACTGTTTTTTACTCCAAGGCATAATCTATGTGAGACACATACCATCCATAACTTACAGGTACCCTACATGGAACCTCAAAGCCCAGGTGCAGCCTTCTTCTTCTTCTCCACACCCCCCCCTCCAAATACCTATCATACAAACATCCCTGGAAGGTTTTCTCTAATTTCAATATGCAGAAGAGGCCCCTCAGAACGTGGCCCAGCTTCAAAAACGCAGGTTTCTCCAATCCCAGATAACTGTTGAGGGTTGAGCGGTTTCTTCTCTCACTCGTGGCTGGTGATAGATAATGATGATAATGATAATTAAAGCAATCCCAAACAACCTGAACTTCCCCTTCCCAAGCAGGGCAGCAAGAGGCAGGGAGGGCATGGCATGGCAGGGCGCATCCGTCCTTGGCATGCTTGATCGATTGCGAACGAACAACCCCAAATAAACGAGGCTTCGAATCAAACGGCCGCCCCGTTCGCTGATGATGCTCCACAGGGATTAAAAGGTCCTAGAGCAGCGTAACCGATTGATTCTCTTATCTAATAAACATGGCCACAACACAAGCCACACATCACAATGGCGTAGCCCTTTGCTTCTTTTGAATCTTTTCGTACTAGTGGGTGATCTCATCCTGACGTCGTTTCGTTCTTCTTTTGCGCAAGAAACGAATAATCAGATCCCTTCGACTTGACCACCACACAACGGTGTTCCAGTGAGCCCGGCTGACACGAGACACAAATAAAATCTGCCTTCAAAGAAAAAAATCTCCCGGGATACCGATTACACAGCGCCCTGGTTGAGTGGATGATGGCCCGCCATGGGGGGGTGAGGCATTCTTCTTTATTTGTAGCTGTATGTCGCAGCCTTCTTGATCCGCAGATTTAGAGTTTCACAGCAGCCCTGATTGGATGCAAACAATTACCTTGAACCTCGAGTTACAACTTACATGCTGGGGTGGGTACCTATTAAAGGTGTCTTTTCAACCGCATCAGACTTCCGCGTCAGCACGGTAGGGAAGAGCACACCCATTTTTCTTTTGTGTCCTTGACTTGATAGGATGTAAGTACCTACATGTGAGTACATACTCCAAGCACACCTACCTACACACCTTTCGGGGGGCACAGACCGGTATGTACGACGTTCCTGTGCACCGGAAGACCGTCTTTCAAAGAAAAGACAGTAGCAATAGCAATTGGAGATGTCCTCTTTTCGATGTTTTTTGTTTTTAACTTTATTTATTTTTTTTATTTTTTTGCGGGGTTTCTGTTGCTGTCCAGATCTTTCTCCCCCCATCCCCTACCTAGAAAAGGGAATCACCACCCCTGAACTGATCCAGAGGCAGTATCTCGATTCTCACGACCCGTACTACTGACGCGAATACCGCAAAATCTGGTCACGCCGGAACCCCTCGTCCTTTTCTCGATGGTGAAAAGACTCTACGTGTTGCCTTCTTGCCTACCTGTACTGCCTGCCAGTGCTTGCTGCTGCTCCTGCTCATGCTGCGGTTCAAGCTGTGTGTCTAGGGTGAGTGGGTGTGTGCGGCATCTGGGCTTCTGTATGGTGTGCTGGGTTCAAGACTGGGTTTGTGGAAAAGTATCTTGAAATTTTTTTTGTCTACGGTGACTTTCCGTAAAACGCCCCCTTTTAGCAGCAACGCCAATCGGGAGGCAACATCCGACCCCCCCTGTCAACACGGTTACCTTTGCTGCCCCTGATTGGCTTCCCCGCCATCTTCACGACAGGAGGCAAGAAGGGAACTGAGATGGATTGCGGAGGAAGAAGGGAGAGGGGTGGTGGTAGAGGTTAGAGCAGTTCGAGGTTAGAACGAAAGGGCACAGGACGGACAGAGCAGCGATAAATGGAGTAACACGATGTGTGAGTATATTTTTTTGCGGAGAAGCGGGTTATGTAAGTAGGGCACAGTAGTACTACTCTAGCTCGCTCTAGTGTGTTGTTAAAAACCGGGGGCACGACATGAGTGCTCAGGCCAAGTCGAGTTAACAAATGGGCGTAAAGCGGTTGCGGTAGAGTTAGTTAAGAAGAGCAACTACAAAGTGTAAAGAGTAAGGGGCCATAGCGCGTCTAGTGGATCCCAGAATTGCGGATGCAGACTTGGCATTTGCGTGTCGATGATATCAGCTGTAGGTTAGATGCGAACCTGTTCACATCACCAAGCTATGGTGGTGATACCAGCTTAGCTACCTACGTAGTGGGGCCACCAGCAGTGTCATGTACCTAGTCGATGGATGATACTCTAGAGCTTGAGCATGAGGTTGAACTGCTGTTGAGGTGAGGAAATGTAGGGGTTCACATGGTAGGGTAAAGGGATACAGGAAGCAGCCAGCACCAGAGGCTAGGTTATGCCTGCTTTATACTCTTCTGAGTTACGCTGTTACTTCCGCCTCCACACCTAGAGTCTTGACGTCTCCGTTTCTTTCCTTTCCCTATATAAGACAGGAGATTCTTCCCCATAGAGAATTTCCCGTCCTGTAGAATATAAACTCCATTAGGTGTTCCCACATCAACGTTTGTTTAAATTCAAAACCCAAACCCAATCTCAAGATTCTCAACACGGGCAGCACAACAACTCCCCCAAACTATATTCCGATTCCGGTCCTCAGGAAATCACTCGATATACCCCCTCCGCCAAATACAACATCATCATCTTGCATCCTTTTCCCAAACAAACTTCTCAAAGTTCATTATCCCTCGTCTCTTAAGGACAATATACTCAACAATCAGTAGCTCTGCAATCGTCATTTGAAACAAAAAAACCATATCCACAATGATGGAGACTGCCACTTTACCCATTCATTCAACCTCACCTTCAGCCATGTCGAACAAGGCCGGAAGCCGTGATCCTCGTACACCCCGGTTTCACGTGGATGCATTTCACTCACCATTCGAGCTTTCTTCCCACCACGGGCATCGCTCAAACGGATCAGCATCACCACGATCCTCCTCGTACACCGTGCAAGAGGAAACCGTAGTATCTTCAACAGCCATGCCCATTTCATTCAACGCATTGAGAGAGTCGGCACACACTCTCAACATGAGAATCGGCAGGGCATCTGCAGGTGGAGTTTCACCAGGACTTTCACCAGGGCAAACACCAAGTTCCCATTCATCAAGCATCTTCCGCACTTCTTCCGTTGCGTCGGACCGTCACCCCTCATTAACCATCCGCCGGGCTCCCAGTGGTGCCTCGTTGTCAAAGGAAATCGAGGGTCTCCATCTCGACGAGTACTCCCTTCCTAAGGAATTAGGCCGACGTCATCACCGCCGTAGAAGAACCGGTTCTCTGGATGATTCCCCTCCATTGCTTGAGGTCATGGCAGATGATATGATGTTTCCAGCTACCTTTGACGATATCCCACACTGTGATGAAGCTCACTGTGCCAACCACCATCATCGACAACGCTCCGGGTCCATTGTTTCAATCAAGTGTGATAAGAGCGACGATGACGACAGCGGATCAATCCACGGCATGGAAAACATCGAGGGGGAGATCGAAACGTTAATTCCCATGGCCCCCATGGCACCCTTAATGCTAGTGCCGCTTATCGACCGCACAGTTGAGATGGCGGAACTGATCGACCATCGTGCAAACAAGAGATGGGTCAACCAGGTCAAACATGCGCTCGGTGACGACAAATTCAAGAACCAGTGCCTTCCTCTTTGGACACAAACCAGCCGGAATAAGTTGCCGGATATTGCGTGGCTCAAGAGGTCAAAAGATCTGCTCATTACCAAATCCTGCGGTGGCAACAACGATACCAGGCTATGGAGCGAGTTCTGCGATATGGTTGGGTGGTCGGAGGAGAGTATTGAGCTGGAGGATAACCACATGAGGCGACCTCCATCAGTGAGTCCTAGACGCCATGGGTCGCAGGACGGAAGTACGAGCCCGCAAATGAACTGTATCGTTGAGGAGGAGGACTAGGAAGATCCTTTACTCTAAACCGTCTCTATTATTCTATTTTTATTTCTTCTACGCTAGTCGTTCTAGGAGATTTTACTGGACCAAATATTTTTCTTTCCTTAAGGGTGGTTCATTTTTCTTCTTTCAACCTCATCTCCACTGTACCAATACTTTCTTCTTTCTTATCTGGAGTTATTGTTTTTCTTTACTTTTTTGTCTACAAACCAACCCCTACGATATATGTATCTGGGACAATGGCTTAGCGGGGTGATGGTGCGGTTCTGATTAATTTCGATAGTCTTTTCTCTTTCGTTCCCCGTATATTTTCTTCTCACCAGGTTTGCCGGTGCCTTTCGCCAGGACTGAGTTCTTTGGCTTGTCATTATAAATTTTATTGATGTTCTCGGGCTACTTTTTCTGCTTCTTTTTACATTGTATCAGTAGTTATGTCAACCATGTGAATGAATTAATGAACAAACAAAACGAGAACCATGTCTTTCAAAGAAGGGAAAAAAATCCCGAGAGATCCTTCCCAGGGCGCTAACTAAAGCACCCCCCATAGAGACCAAAAGACCATGAAGATCAGTGCATTCAGTTATCTGTCATTTCCCCACCCTCCTACTCCATAAGCTGAATGATCACCCTCAACGTTACTGGCACTGCTCTACATGCACATGTTGAGAAGTAGATTTGCCATGCCTTACTTCTGTATGCAAGCATGCGGTGTGTGCGACGGTCGATCATGCAAGCAAGCATGCTCCACCATACCTAATTGTAACTTATCTGCACTCAGCCAGACAGAGCTAGGGAACAGGAGGAAACAAACTTTGTTTTAGAAACGAATTCATGTTTATGCAAATGCCCCTCCCTCCCTCAGTGTCTTTCTCCGGAAACCTTGGCAGGCAGACAGACCCAGCTATTACCGCTTTACTTGTGAGCTCGTTTTATGTTATTTTTACTTTTGTTGAAAAAATGGTTTGCCCGCGGAGGGAGATAGGCTGCACATGTGGAGATAAGTGAGAGAACAGAGATGATATCGAATTCTTGGCCTCCCCGAGCTCGGGCCGGAAGAATTATACATATGCCCGGCCTCCGCCGCTGTTGCTGGCTACCCTCCGGCATCTCTCTATATGTACTTATGTACCTTCACCCAACAATACAGCTTTGTGACGGGGATTCCGTAACTCAAAGTTAAAGTTATGTACCATGACTGGAGCCGGACTCCAATTTCCGCCCCAGTACATGGAACGATAAGGGCGAGCTAGGCAAGTAAAACGGCCTTTCCTCAAGATCGCTTCATGAAATGATCTAACATGGTTCTTGTGGTCTGGGGCTTTTTTTTTTCCATGGGTAGGTAGAGATGGTGGTGGTCGTAGTGGTGGAGGCGGAGGGCTAAACACACCATCCATCCATCCCTCAGGCTGAAGGTGCGGTGCTGCAGGTTCCTGGTCGTGTCATTAGATACCGGCTTGTACGGCGGGAATGGGTGGTGGATCGTTTCTATTTCTGGGGCGGATGCTGCAGCCTGGGCATGGCATGGGAGTCATGCCAAGGGTCGGGTTTAATTGTTCTCTTCTGTCATATAAGTGAATACGCGCATTCTAGCTAGCTAGCATGTAATTAGGTAGCTAGCTGTGCAAAGATTAGATTCTGGTAATGATACCGACGGGTTGCAGTTTAGTTGCGGGTTGCATATTGGTTGGCCATTCTATGTCCAGATATCTGGATAGCTCGTTTAGCTCTATGGTCCGAATATTAATGTATATACCGGTAGGTATATATTCCGCCTTGTGTGGATTTGAATACGGACTAAATTGCCGGGGGCAGTCAAAACACTGCCATTTAGCCATCATGTCTCAGAGATGTGCAAATGATATTTTGGAAACATCAGCTTCGGCATATTAGTATCAGTAGGGATACTTATTTATGAGAGAGAGATGGTTCATGTGGCATACTTTATGCTACATAATCGATGACTGCTTCGTAAGTTAGCTGTGTATCAATATCTGAATATAGTGCTGACCAAATTGATACAAGCTTTTTTTGATGCCTGAGTTACAGGCCAGGTGCCTTATGTGATTAGAATGTATCTATAAGGAATCTGACTGGGGGAAATAAGAAAGCTTACTATCGGTACCGTCTTGTCGAAACACCTAAGTTGGTTGCGTCACAAGGTATCACTCTTCGGTGCTGGGAGTCGGCACACCCCCCCCCGGGCCTATGATTGATTGATTGATAATTCATTAATTGTATCTCCGGGCCTATGAAAAATATCATGGAAACTCCTTCCAACAATTCAGGTCCTCCGTTCTCCACAGCAACTTAAAACTTCCCTCTGATTTTCGTTAACCCTAACACCTTCATCAAACCTCTTACCTTCTCAAAAAGCAGGAGAGGGACACTCTTTTTAGTCTTCACAATAGAAGGCAGATGATTGGAACACATACATACAGTCTATGCCATGGCCACTTGTTATAATATGCTCCCATAAATCTCTGAGATAGGTATTTTGCAGCGAAAAGCTCATAGACATTCCTTCGTGCATTCGAATATTTTTTCCATAATCTGATACCACTATTCGATCCATCCGGTGATGCTATCTGAGTCCAGGCTTGTTTGTAATCAAAGAGAGGAGACTGTATGCGGGGTGCTCAAGCTTTTTTGTGATTTGCCTATTAGCCTTTGCCAGCAGCTGGGGCTTGGCTAATGGATTGTGAATCCGACCTGAGTGCAATATATTATTCTTATTGGAAAGTGTGAGTTGAATTTATTCTCCTTATCTTCGTAGTTCTGGGACTACAAGTAGATCTCTCTCATATCTTCGCAGACTGCAATTCATCAGTTTGAAATTTCCATGTACTAGCTGACATCGCTCACAAGCTGCTTACCTACCACACTACTCATCCTCCACAATTGCACAGTTGCATCTCTAGATGATTTCTATCACCTTGAATCCTTGCAGAGCAGGACTACTACTATTCGACCAGCGAGAAAGATGTTCAAATGGATTGATGGGAAGAAAGATGCAGCAGAAACAAACCTTGGAAAGAAAGAAGGAAAGATGGATGGAAAGTCGGACACAAAACTCAGTACAGTGGAGAGGTGGCTCTATATCAGCCACAAATGTTTAAAAGTACGCGCGTTGGCCTCTTAATGTTCATTTGGGTTCTGATAGAAGAGCAGAGAACAGTTGGTCCTGTCACGTGTAGCCGTGACCCTATCTGCCTTGACAGGAATACCCTGTGGTACTAGTTTATCGTCTCTACTTCTTCGTGGTCAATAAAGCCGTCGGACAGCCCCACCCCATCTACCCCTTTACCCCCACACTAATACATACATATATGCACACCCGTCTCAGTTTACATCAAGAGAGACATCAGGCTCTATTGAAGAATATCAGTAAAGTCATCTGGAGGGAAGCACAGAATCGGACTTACAAGCTAGGCCGCCACCGCACAAAAGATACAGGTCCAGCCCCAGCCCCAGCACATCACAAGTCGTAGAAGATGGACCGCAGAACCATCAGGGTATAAGCACCCTATTCTATCAGGCATTTGATATCGACAACCCGCTACTATGCGACCTTTAAGATCGATATGGAGACAAAGGTCAGACCCACGCGAGTCCCCGCGCAGATAGAGGCGGTGAAGTGGGACTTCAGTGCACTCCCTGGAAAGATTGGAAGCGGCAACGTTATCTATTGGTTAAAATGATACAGCAAACAAAATATCCATGAGAGAAATATTTCAAGCACCCTACAGAAAGAATCAAATCAACACAAGATCGTGGAAATGGAAACCAAGGGAGATTTGGATTATTTTTGCCCCGGTTCGAATGGGGTGTCTACTTTCCTCCCATTTCCTAATGTCGTTGGCTCTAGTCCAACTGTTAACGCAGTCTAAGCAATTTTCTAGGCTAGACTAGTCCAATAATTAATTGACTAAATATCGCATGATTGATTCTAGCTATTCTAGCGATGAATAGATCAAATTGCATAGCGTCACTTCAAGTTTCTAGGATTCGTTTTTGGATACAATCATGGCCCATGCTTTGGACACCCCGTTATACTACGCTGCTGATGATCACGCAATAATACCAATACCAATTATAGTCCTCGAGAGTAGCCGTTAGTCATGCCCTCAAGTGAGGAAGTTTGGTGGGGAAGGCCTCTAGTTGCGATTAATCTACTGCATAAACGGTTATCAAGTCTTGGGCTTTGCCAGTTTCCTAAGCTTGAGCTGGGTTCATTGATCATGGATAGATGAGCGATACATAAAAAAGCTCAAGCCACGAATCCACTTGTCAATTCATAGATGTACCGATCCACTCATGAATACTCGTGGACATGCCATATTCATTATTCAATCCAAAGATGTTTAAGAGAACGGGAAATTCGGGGTTTATTGACATTCATGAAAAATCACTCGGCCTCGCCGATATCACTCCCCTCCTCCGGAGTGGCTCGCTTTCTCGGTAATTGATAAAGGTACTTAGATCTAAATAGATGAAGTAAAAAGCAGCTATATAGAGGGAGTGGTGCCAAGTAAACGAGGGCGCCTGCTCGGTATCCCAGGCGCATTTTCGATATAAGGGGAATCCAAGAAGCTGAATTACCGAATAAGCGAGCTCAGACGGAGAAAAGGAACAGGAGGAATTGCACGGGGCCGTCAACAATATATCCGTGCTCACTGGAGAGAACACCGAACTCTTACTAGTCGGTCTCTACACCGCGGCACTGGGGGCGTTTGGTCGGACTTGTGACCTCCGCAGCGGAGATTCCTGCCCGTCGCGGATGCGAACAACGCGCTTATAATTACGCTTGGCAGCATTTTCCGCGGCCAAATTAGCGGAGAGTCCGGGTAATGTTATTTTTTCTAGCAAAAAGCCATGCTCATGTCAGATTGGTGTGATCAACCGAGATGTGTCAGATCCAGAGCGCTCGGACGCGGCGTTGAGGTTCTAGAAACCAACTTGATGTTGGACTTTTGCCGCGTTTGAGTTGGCTTCTAGAATGGGGATAGCAATTAAGCTTTGATGCTCACCGTTAGTTTCTTTCGGCCGGAGGAGGTTTACAGGCGGGCTGCCGGTGACGTGGGAAAAACAAGGAAACAAGGCATTTTCTGTTGAAATAACTAAGTATTGTTTCCTAATATAGAGGTACCAACTCCCTAGATAAGGGGTAGCCCATGGGAAAGGCTAGAGTACCTTTGCGGATCTTTCGGGAGACTGACAAATACCCAGGGATTAGGTCTAGCCACTAGCTAGTAGCCTCATGAAACGTTTTCTAGCGAGGAAGTCCTAGCTCCAGGCGAGTGATAGATTATGATTCCTCTCCAACCTCTCTCCTTACCTAGCTAGGTATCAATAATATTATGTAAGTTGACTCCCTCCGAGCCCATGGCCTGCTTTGCCTGCCAATAAGCGCGCAGTGGGGGTTCGAGGGCCGGTGAAGAAGATGTGAGGGAGTGAGTGGGGGAGGCACAGAATCAACAAGTCATTTCCGCATTGAGAACAATACCATCCGTCTCGGATGGCTGCGTAAGCCGACGGCACGAGTGAGATTATGTGAAAGAAACCCTCTCCCACCGCGTATAATATATGGCGACATCGTGTCACATCTATCCATACCAAAAAAACGATCCCCTCCCTTCCCCCTTTGCTGGGCCTAAGGACGCAAGGGTCCTAACCTTAATCCCCCCCCCCCCACTCAGGTAATTATATAAATATAATATAAACGAGCCTATTCATTGCTAATATAACAGGCAATAGACAAGGCAAGGGCAAGGTAACAAAAGCGTCCAGACCGGCCGCCTACGGCAGTTAGCTAGAGAAAGATCGAGATCATTAGCTTGGATGTACATACTTAGTAGCTCGGTGGGGTTGTCTATTCGAGTAGTTTCGAGCTTGACTACTCAAGAGCCAGTACGTTATCACTGAGACAAAGGGGGCCTAGAACTCGAGAACAAGGCTTGGCTTGGCCCGCCAGCAAACAAAACAGAGTAGAAGAATTGTTTATTTGTGGGCGCATCTAGGCCTTGCTGAATCCCAAGGTGGATACTAGCGCGCGGGTGGGGCTTCTCAACGTCCGGTGCACGTGGAGGGAGTGGAGTACGTGCAGTATTTATTTGCACTTTGGGCTTGGTCTGGCTAGTTGTTCGAAAAAACGAAATATTGCTTGTTACGATGAAAAGATGGCACCAAGTGATTGGTCATGACTTTGAATCCCATGTTCAGGGTCTAACTGAGATAATAGTAAAGATATGGTATAGTTCTGTTCAACATAGGAAATCCTAATGACCTAATTACGCCAGGTAAAGTACTTTCCCACATGAGGGGAAGGGGGGATAAGTATATACAGTAGAAATTATGAAAAATGCATCACAAAAGAAAAAGAACGCCGTAGAGGCACAATGCAAGCGGTCATGACATCTCCTCGTCCTCATCTTCCTCCTTTACCTCCTCGCCCATCCCATACACTGCCTCTCCAACCCTCAAATCCCACGCAGCGTCCGCACCACCCATATCCTCCAGCATGCTCTTCAGCAAATCCGTAACCTGCGCCCCACATTGTCCCTTCTGTTCCGCGGTCATGAAAAACCTCGATATCTCGGACGGCCTTGGCACCTCATCCCTACACCTCTCCCACATCGCATTCCAGCCCTTCAATAGCCCGCGCCTCGTGTCCGCCTCGCAGCCAACTGCGTCCTCGCACAGGCTGGAGTGTGGGTATGCTAACGTTCCAAATAGGCTCTCACCAGATCGCAGCGCCTCTACGCGTTCCACGTAGGCGCTCCAGCAGTTTGCGAAGGCATGGCGGACGGCGGGCGGGAGGAGGCGCTCATATTCGGGGTTTGACTGGTAGCGGGGGAGGTCATGGAGGATTGTTGTGAGGGCTTCGGAGTGGAGGGAGCGGGTTGCGGGGGTTGTTGGAGTGGTAAGTGCCTGCAGAGGGTGGAAAAGGGAGAGGGTGTGTAGATATGACTTGCAATGCGCAAGCAGGGAGGGAATGGTGTAGGTTGTGCTTAGATGGAGGAAGGTGGGGAGGTTTCTAGGAGTGAGACGGGGGAGGTTTCTATATATTTTTTTAGTATATGAATTTATATAAATAAAGCAAACATCAGATATTTAGATATAGGAACTTACCCGCACGAATAAACACAGTAAAACAGTAGCTCTACCGTCTTGACTCTATCATCAAGTGAAACCAGATACAGAATATCCTGCACCGGTTTCGATTTTGATTTCTGGCCCGGCTCACAGCCTTTCTTTGCTGTCCCAAGGTACTTCCACAAAGTCGATAATCGCCCTTTAGAGAGTGCCTTCTGCATTACAGCACTGTACTGCGACAGTAGGTGAGAGTGTACGCGGTAGGATCTGTCGCGGCAGCTTATTATTGTGTCGCCGTCCGAGAAGTAGAATACCCGCGATGGGTGCATTGGTATCGATTTTGAGGAATTTCGCATCTTTCTTTTCTTCTCGGTTTGGGTCTGAGTTGCTGTTGTGGTTGTTATGGTAGTTGTATATGTTGTTGTAATGGTAGCGGCCATTTTAGTTGATTATGTATTCGGATATGTAGCTCGGTAGATATCTCTTTCTGACCGAAGGGTTTGTGGATGTTTTGATTGCTTGTTAAGAGATAGAAAGAGGTAGACTAATAAATGCTAGTAAATTTGGATGACCGAGACTAGTGGTAGGTGATAGGGTTTAATAAAGAGATATCGATGGATAGTGTTTAACTTTAGGTGGTATAAAGAGATGGTAGTAAGCTTAAGTACTTATTTAGGGAGCGACTTTGACAACAACAATAGTAGCAGAAGAGAAATGCGAATGTAAGGAATGAGCAAACACTCTACCGGGTACCACTGCAAAGTTTATAAGCATCCTCCCTGTGAGAGTGGGGGGGAGGGGGCAGTGAGGGGCTAAGGTCTCGAATACCTGGTTTCTTTGTAAAAGTGAACGGAAAAGCAAAAAAAAAATAAAAAAATAAAAAATATAGTTAGATGTAACAGCGTCACAATGCGCATTAGGATAAAAAGTAGACATATGCAAACCACCTAGGTATGTGGTATGTGGCGTCAACTGAGATACGGATGCTACAGAGATGATCCAGAGCAAACTTACGGCGATGAGAGCCGAGAGGAAAGGGCGCTCGGGCCAGGGGGAAGACTGGGTAATTCACCCTTCATCTCAGCTTTGTATGTAGCTCCCAAAATAGGAAACCGACCTGTATCAGGTCGAGTTCGATCCAAAGATTTACTAGAGGTGACGTTGAGCAGTTGCGTGTAAGCCTGACAGGGGCAAAGATTAGAACTTTCCAGCCTCCAGGATACTGGTAAAAGGAAATGTTTTACAATCTGAACCACTGGACCTCTCTGTCTTGGAAGTGCTAGGTAGGTTGAACGCAACGACCGCTGCAACGCTTCAAAAATTTCAGAGAGGGGCCCAGGGGTCCAGGCCAAGGGTCGAGAAGCAGAAAGCCTAGCTCTGGTGGTCCGTGGGGAAAGGGTTTGCATTGACGTGGGAAAAACCGGAGGGGAAAAATAAACGAGAGTCTGGAAGCGAACTTCAGCAGAATCTGGCGAGTATTGAAATTTTCATTTCTGATGGTATTTTCTTTTGGGCCTCGCATTACTAGAGTAACTATTGGTTTTGTGACATCTGTATGGACAGGTTCAAATAATACTCTACATACCCAGCTAGGTAACTAGATCAGTTGGCGGAGAAATGATTTGAAAACGGCGATATCCAGGAATCCAGCCCCTCGTGGGCGGTGATGGGTAGGGCTCTAGATCGGTCCGAAGAGGAGGACTTTTTTCTTTCTTTGAGCCTTGTTACACATACCGCACTATCCACTGTCAAGCCGCATCGTGAGACAAACCTCCCCGCAAGAGTCGCATACACCGTATTCCGGGGGAGGGGTTTAAAAGCCTGGGCCCGAGTCTGGAGCGCGATCCCCAGCCAGTCCGAGTTCCATGTAGCCTTCTCTTCAACGGTATTACACTCTGCTATCGCGATAAACGCCATTGATCTGGGTTAAGCGATCCACGAAATGCGATGGGACTTTATTTTTTTCCTCCATGCCTCTCCATTGCTTTTTATTCCACACGAGGATCTCGGGCCGTCAAGAGCGCCCCTCGCCCCCTCTTCCTCCCTTTGTTGGGAGAGGCCACCAGCCACGTTTCGTTACCAGTGGAACGGGTATGCCTTTCTCTTGGCTGGCCGTGCTGCTTTGGGTAGAGTATTTGAGTAAAGCAGGTAAGGGCGTGAATTTACTGGCTTTCATCATTGGATGAGCGATAATAATTTGTTGCTGTTGTGTTGAGGTGGATAAGTATGGCGAGGCTACAAATAACCATTACAAACAAAGCGCTTCGCTCTGTACCTATCATGAAACGACGTCGAGGGGCAGAGATGAGGCCACGTTACTGCTCGAGTCAAGATCTTCTTGCTCGAGTCACTAGTTATGTAGGTAAGTATGTACGTGGTACAAATTCAGCTGAGCCAAGCTGTTGAAAGCCAGTCCGTAGCCAAATAATTGAAGGTGACAATAGTAACGTAATGTTGGTTAGAGTGTGTGCGTCGACAACGAGTGAGGTTGAGTTTTTCTCCCCCACGCCCATTATGATAACCACAACCAGATACATCCTACCTCATGTGTCAGTCAGTCACCACCGATCCAAGCAAACTTTGGATCGTGGCTTTCTCGCAGAACACTAAGAAAACGTCATTCCAGCCAATTAAGGTTATAGACCTAGACCGTGCATCGAGGGACAGGCCTAGGCTCTTTATCACCATGTCATCCTTGATTACTGTGCTGTCTTGGAGAATCTGATAACCACTTTTTACATTTCTATCGTCTATCGGGGCCAATCGCTTCTCTGACCGACATTGAAATTTGGTATGTAGGTACATGTAGGTATGTATTTACGTATCAATAACGTCGAGGACGCTCTATCTTGTCTGATCTCTTCCTTCATTCCTCAATGCCTGTCTGCCTTGGTATGATATTAATACAACATTTGCCTTAATCTGGCTGTATACTAATGACAATCCAGCCTAGGGAGTTCTCACAAGTAACTACAACGTATCGATTTATCTTGCCCGGAAAGTTCGAGACGACGATATTCATAATATTAGCGATTAATTTCTACATTTCAACGGCTCTGTACAAATATAAGTAACCAACCATGATCATCGGACAACCACCACTCCTTAATTTTCCTCGATAAGTGTTCGGCGCAAAGACCCCCTCCTCTTCCCGGGGAGGTAGAGCAAGAGCTGTTCCCTCTTTAGAATACCTATCCTCTACATACTTCTCGACCCGAGGGAAGAAGAAAATAAAATACAACTCCTCGATCCTTAACTTCCCTTATTAAACAAACAAGCAACACCGGGAAGGGGCCGGGACCATGTACCATCACAACTTGACTTGCAAGAGAATGGAAGTAACTATCCTTTCTTGTCTTGCTCTGCCCTATGCAACTGCCGGCAGCACCTGTCTAAAGTTGCTAGTATCACTCCCGGAACTGCTGCGTTCACGCGTAAATTTTCTCCTGGAAGTCTTCACCGGTCCTCAGGAGGAATATTGGGAGGGGAAAGGGGGACCACAACGAATCACCAGATATCACGCACAAACCTCATGACCCAAAAAGTGCATGGTCACCTGTTAACAACCTAAGAGCCTCCCTCATATCTTGTCCTTCCCACTACCATTTTGTTCAAAGTCTTCGAAGTCACGTTTCATGCTCTACACAGATAATAAATAGCAACCATATCCCCCCCCCCCCCCTTTAGAGCACACTCTAGCTTGCCGGAAAATCACGAGCTAGAGTTTCTGTTCCAAATGCGTATCTATGCAGCGCAGTACAAAGTAAGGCATCGAGTCACAATAGTCTCCTCTTCGGCGAGAGCTTGAGAACGAACCAGATGCTGAGGATATCTAGCTGAAAAGGAACAACAACAACCGGGAGTGTCCCTGTGTAGCCATAAATAAACAAGAATTGGACCCCTCGCTTAATCCGCAGATCTCGGATGGCGTGTTGATAGGGGACGGGCGGACCCTGCAGTACAATAACCAGCTAGGGGACGTTATTTGCCTACCTACTCCACCTCTATGAAAACTAGATGTACCTAGGCATCTATAGTGTACATATTTCTGCATGAGCCGCTGAGTGCAAGGTGCCGAGGATATCGGGTATCTCAGCGGTCATGTATGCATTTGTGTACCATTATGTAGAACGTACCTCCATTGTATTGTACGTACTTGCACATGGACTAAGGGTAATTTCGGTCTGACAAACCGGGCGGAGCGTTCGTGGGAGAAGGGATGTTCTCCCCGGAGTACGCGAATTTATCGGTAATTCGGTATGTCTGCTGGCGCCTCATCTGCAGCACACCGGGAATGCCGAAACCTAGCATCCTAGCAACGGGCGATATCGAGTGACAAACTATGATTCAACATGTGTTTTTCTTTCTCCACCTTGAAATCAACAAACTTCTCAAAGCCTTTGTGGAAGGATTGATTGTACACCCCACTTTCGCAAAGTACCTCGGTTTTTTATTCCAACAGACAACGTGTAGCATTGGCTGTTTTACTTTGATACTCGATATATGTTGCGAGTGAGAAGACATGTTCGAAAATCAGCAGTTACCAACGGCCTCCAAATATGGTCCCGATAGATTAATAGCTCGAGCTGTATCTATAGATCACTTGCAAAGCTAAATCGATCGTTCCAGACCCGCCCTTGTCCAGGAATCTAGGCCTCTTTCATCGCCATGGATTCGGGCCGTTTGGCAACCGTGGGGCCGGAAAAGCGGGATTGAGAAGAGAGAGGGTTGGGGAGTGTACTGCAAGGGTGTGAAGGATCCCAATGATCTGCATTGCTGCCGACATCATCATGCCTGTTTATCCACATGGTGTCTCTCGCCGTTCTTTGTTGTCTTAGGGGACGAGTAGTAAGGTTGCCATGTGGGATATAGAGTAGATGAGTGGAAGATAGAGTTATGACCTTGGGCTTGACACTTGGATGAATTCGACATCGAGAACAAGAACGTGTGAAGACCGTTGCCAAGCCGGGATAGCTACATCGGGCCCGCTTATTGTTTTTTGTGGGGGATTGGTCGTCGGTATGATGGCCAACAGTGCTAGTAGTGACTGGAGTACTAGTCGCGAAAAAATATGAGTGATAGGAATTCGTGAGTTGATTTAGCTCGTTTATTAGCTGCCATGGCCTGGGGCGAGAAGAGATATGCAGTCGTTATATCTGAAAAGATTTTGGTTCGGTATGGCACTTAAAGGGGAGGGGGGTGAGGAGAGAGAAAGGGGGACGAACGAAACCCCAAACATCCTGTGATATCTCCTATTTGGGTTTCACGAGGCCTCTTGAGCTTCAACCATTCGTGAATGAGTGAGTGAACAAAACGATTGCAGTAATATCCGACCAGACCCGCGGTCGTCCGCTTTGCGCTGCCTTTGTCCAATCCCACACTTACTTGCTTTGCCTCGCCCGTCCATCCCATTTGCCTGCCACGTCCGCGCTCCCGTCACAGCTACATGTATGTGGGATGATAACTGCCGTGACCATATTCCTGCTCCACCTCTCTCTCCATCGTCTTCCTCCTCGGGTGGTTTCCTTGCACCCGCTTTACCTGCTGCTGCTCTGCTCTCCAACACCTGCTCTCCAACGCACGCGAGAGTTGGTGTTTACCTATTCCTCCTCCCTTCCCGGTCCTCCATTCCGGCCTTTCCCTAACACCTCCCCTAAAAATCGCCAGGGAATAAGGAGACTAGAGCCAAGCAACCGAGTAACCGCGAAAATAATATCTTTGGGCCTGTGTCTAGTGTGATCACACCTCTTCGTCTCGTTCATTCATAGTTTTGGCTTCCCCTCCCCGGAAGCTTGGGGCGACAAAAAAAATCCTGTTTCTTATTTCTCTCTTTCTCTCGTTCTCTCTTCCTCGAGTGGGGGCTCCATCATACATACATACATACATAACATACATACTTCATACATACATTCGTACATACATTCGTTTATCCATTCAGTCATTCATTCAAACAGACAGCTACACAAGTGACAGCCATCAAAATCAAGGCCGCTGCTGCAGACAGACAGACCAGACAGAGCAAGAGAAAGGAAGATCAGAGAGATCGAGGGGGCAGAGGAGAGATTGTGTATCCACGGGACGCAAAGAGAGATTGAGCAGCAACAGTCGTGGACAGAACAGAGGTGGACAAACTGAGAAAAAGCTGAGCAGTTAAACTCCCCTGGATCAAGACACGGCAACCTCTTGGTCGACGACCCGCTGTGACAGATATCGCATATCGCTGTACCGATTCGCACGATTGACTGAGAGGAAAAAAGGTTTCTGCGTCTTGGGGTTAGGAGGGAAAGCGGAAACTGATATATATATAAATATATCTCAGGGTAGAGGTATATATACCTATATATATACATATACATAGGACGCCGAAGATTACAACTCGACGCCCATCTCTTCCTTTTTTTTTTTTTTAATTTATAATTTATCTGAGCAGCACCAGCATCAGTGAGCAGCTGAGGTTGTTGATCAAGCGACCGCCTTGCATCACGGTACTCTGTTTTCGCGGTCCTCAGTAAACTTTCACTGCCGGAGAGTTCCTAGAATACATACCTACGAGGGTCCGAATCATCTAGGGGCACCAAAGAAGTCCCCATCCCCCCTACCTAACTATATACTACCTACTCTACCTAAACCCCCCCCCCCCCCCCCCAAAACTCTTATTACGGCCGCAAGATCTCCCGATCCATTATTATTCACACATCACATCAAACCACACACGTACCTACCTACTTCTGTACTTATAGTAGTCGTACCGTCTACTACATACTTTACCTGTCCGCTTCCCCGCCAGTGCCCACTAAGCCTCCGTGATCCTCCAAGGGTCCACCCCTGGTTCCCACCCGCCCTCCATCAAAAACGGAATTGGGTTGTTATTTGCGACAGAACTTAGTTAGCAGCACAAGCAGTTGAAAAACAATATCCCAAGATGATTACGGCCGCAGGTGCCGGTGCTTCCTTCGTCGCCGTTCCTTCAAAGAGACTGAAGCCAAAAACTCCCAGATCGCCTCGAAACACCACAGTGAGTTCTGCCCCAGGTTCTCGATCCAATAGCCAGCAATCTCGAATACGATCTCCATCGTCTCCTCCACATCCACAAGAAGCAGCAGCCCCTAGCACCCTCGGCACAACTCCCAGTTTCCAGTCTTTCCTGTTCTCCTCCAGAAGCTCTCAGTCACCCTCTTCCGAGCCTGCCGTACCAATCCCCCACCATCATCTACCTATCTACGAAGAATCCGACAACTCAAGGAGCTTCTTGGAAGAGGATTTCTTTGGACTGCACCCGCTTGCGGCGCAAACAATCGAGGATCAGGATCACGAACCCCCCTCACCAAAGTCATTTTACAGCGCGGACACTACTAGCACAACAAGCACAACAAGCACCACCAAAGCCGGAGGTCGATCTTCCGAAGATTCCACAGTGTTTATCACACACCTTCAGCATCCACCTCCCCGCAAGACTGCCCGAAAACTACAGCGGCCGAGACCGAGCAGTCCCCCGTCAGCTTCCTCGCAGACCAGTCTCTCGTTTATATCTCCCGGTACCTCTCCGACCGGGTTAGGAATCAGCCCCTTCGCAAATTACACAGGCGGTCATCTATCTGGTCATTCCATAACTGGCTCACAATCGCAATATGGTGAGAATTATACAGGTCTAAAAGATTTTGAAAATGTGCGTGCTTTTTTCTCTATCGTTGACGTCAGCATGCCTATATTTATGTGTCGGAGGTCCTATATCCTCGTTAATGCATGATCACCGGAAAGCTGACATTCTCCTATCCTTTGAATCTTTTCTTGTGCAATGTAGATGTCATCAAACAATTCCACACGCGACATCTGTATCGCCGTTGTAGGGGCACGGGGCGTAGGAAAAAGTACCTTCATTCAAAAAGCCTATGACCTGAAATCTCCATCTACCAAGGATATGGTATCTTGCAAGTTTATGACCGTTGAGCGGTCGCAGTGTAATGTCATACTGGTCGAGCTAGATTGGGCGAAACTCGATTTCGGGTCTCAGCCGTTGGTTTGGCCGCGGGTGGGTTTTCTGAATTTCTGCCGGCTGCCCTATGGGGCCGAATCGCATAATCATTGGGAGGTTCCTTTTCGCTGATGGTAAAACTAGATGGCGGCAGATGGCCAGAGACTACCATTCGTTGACGGCGTACTTATTCTATACGACGTGACCAACCAGGAAAGTATTTCAAAACTGTCCGAATCTCTCGGTGAGTGAAGGCCTCCAGCTGTCATCCGCCTGACCTACTGCCCTTTCTTACTCTTGCGGATCCCCACTTCATTTCCCTCTCGACTTTCTATCATAGGTATTGTTTCCTCGCTGATCATGGTTTTGAATAAATTAGATGCTCTCGCAAGGGCTCTTCTCCCGGCCCTGGTGGTCTCGTGCAAATGCGACGCACCGCAGCGCCAGCTTAACCCCAGCAATATCGAGAATTTGGGAGCAGTTGGCGGATATGAGACAATGCAAACTTCGATTGCTTCACCTGATTCCCAAAAGAAATGCTTGAATGTAATCTTGAACATGATCGTCAAGAAAAATGGTTTGTGCGCTCCTTTCTATTTTTTTGGTTTTTGCGGTTCATCAAGACATTATTTTGCGGCTTTGTTGCTTTGGTTTCGCCGGTCTTTACTGTTGCCCTTTTGTGGTTACGGTAAAATTGGATACCGATCCCCTCCAAAGCCCAATAAGGATAATCGGCGTCTGCAGGATGTGTTTATGTTTTTGTTGATGTTTCGGTTGCGAGTACCACTTTCCCTATCAGATACAGTACTGTATCTATTTTCCGTCACCTCGCTCCTGCCAGAATGCAAGTGCGGGAAAAAGGATAGAGTACCGTGCTGGGACCGTCAATCATATCTCTCCTGTCGCTTGACTGGGATGATGATGATTTTGTCTTTTGTACTTGACAGCCGCAACTTTGCGTTCTTTTCATTCCATTCACAGTGCCAGCACACCCTCTTGTCTTCAGGATTCATAGATTTGTCAAAGACCAGAGAACAAGTATACTTGTTTATGGGCTTTGCAAACTTCACGATTTCCATCCTATCTATCCTTCCACCCATCTCGTTTTTGACTTTGACAGCGTATATATTGAGTGACATTTCTTATTATCTGCCAAATGCTAATAATTTGGTCTGCGGCTCCAGAGAAGAGTGCGCGACATTTGAATGGTCGGCGACGTGCGAATTCGTCTGCGACGAACAATAGTCGAACGACATCTCCGAGGCCATCAACCGGTCGGAGCGGACATAGTCGCGCAAGCTCCGAATTCTCGACAACATACCTAAAGGACGGCTCAGAGAGCTCATCACATGGACATTCAAGATTGACGAGGTCGCCAATCAACCCTGCGCTGGGAACGCTAGCACTCAATAGTTCAACTTCTTTATCTAGCGGGCAGCTTTTTGATACAAGACCTCAGAGGGTTTCCGGTGGGGCGACGCCACAAATAACACTTTCTTCAACTGGAGCGCCATATCTGGAGGTTGTATCGGATAGTCCGTTCAGCATGACACAACAGAATCTTGGAACGCAAAGTCTGCGTTCCAACTCTATGTCTTATCAAGATTCAGATCGGGCTCGAGGTTCATCATTCCTAGATATGGACGACGAAGATACGGTCAAGGATCCGGATGATATACCGCTACTTGATCGTGAAAGTGGGGTGGATGAGTTTGATGATGGGGACAAACCGGCACAGAGCAGGGGTTACACATGGGACGAGCTGGTTGATAGGTTACTCCGGCAAACAATGTCTCGGGGCGATCAGGACTTCGCAAAGATCTTTTTGTGCTTTTTTCGAAAATTCGCACCTCCGCGAGACCTTCTCAATTCGATATTGGACCGATTTGATCAGGCTAATTCCGATCCGATAGCTTTGCATCGGATTTCGGCCCAGCTGCGGTACTGCACCATTTTATGTCAATGGGTCACGTCGCACCCGGGAGATTTTGCACACCCAAAAACACGGCAGAGGTTGATGAGTTTCTTGAATGTGATTATGGGGAACAGGGGCTTGGCGTTGTTGGCAACTGAGATGAGGAAGACGCTAGCGCAAGGACATGAGGATGATGATAGTATATGGGCGATTTCAGACTCTGACACCGAGAGGCGAGATAGTCTGAGGAGTTTCTTGACAACCCATTCAGTATCACAAGATAGTGTAACAACCACAGACGGGTACAGCGGTATCCGCGCTGCCTCAGATGGAGCGCTCAATGTCCCTACAGAAGCAGACTTCAACAGAAGAAGAGCATCCGAAGTTCCCACAATGTCGACAGTCAACACAGCCTCGTCACAATCGTTGCTGCGGGGAGAAGGGTTTATCTCATCGATGACACCTTGGAACTCACAATATGATTTATTCATGGGAATACCGGACGAAGATATCGCATATGAATTGACAAGGATGGACTGGCAGGAGTTCTCAAAAATCAAGCCAAGAGACCTAGTGCGTCATGTCAGCATCCCAGCAGATCAGAAAGACAAGTATCCGAGCTTGAGACATGTCAATCAGTTGATCAGCCACTTCAACCACGTTGCGTACTGGGTGGCTAGTGTAATACTCGAAAAGCCAAAACCGAAACACAGGGCAAAAGCTCTGGAGAAATTCATGTCCGTCGCTTGGGTAAGTAAACGTGTCAACATATTACATATTTCAGTACAGAGAACTGATCGCGCCGCAGTCACTTAGGCACATGAATAACTACAATGCTCTTGGGGCTGTTATAGCTGGCATAAATGGCACTGCGGTTCATCGGCTAAGTATCACGAGGGATCTCGTGAACCAGCAGGCGGGTAGGAATTTCATGAGGCTGGAGCTATTGATGGGGACGCATATGAGCCATGCTAAATATCGACTGGCATGGGAAAACACTTCAACACAGCGGGTTCCATTCCTTCCGCTGCATAGAAGAGACTTGGTATCTGCAGAGGAGGGAAATAGAACATTTCTCCAGGATGGGGAAAAGATAAACTGGAATAAGTTCCAGGTCATGGGAGACGTCTTGATGATCATTGATAAGAGCCAAGCAACTCCTTATCATGACTTAGTCAGGAACCAGTTGGTGGAGAAACTGATTAGGGATGCTGTGTCGAGTATGAATGATGATGTATGTTTCTCGGGTTTATGTACCTGCGCCTTCATTTGCATGTAACCGGAATTCAAGAACTAACACTCTCCAGGGGCTTTATGAAAGGAGTCTCCAGCTCGAGAATAAAGGAGCCAAGGAGAAAATTAGGGGAAGATTTTGGCCGTGAATCGTGCTACGGAACAGGTTAAAAGATAACCGATATGTTAAAAAGTGAGCGAAGGTACTTCGTCATGATCATCACTCTCATACTTGAGTCGCATACCCTAACTCGGAGGTTTGGCAGTTTTTATTGTTTTCGACCTGCTTTCCGGATTTACGGCGTTTTTTGACTGATCATTTTGAATTATTTTGGGAAATGTTTGGGTTTTTATTTTCTTTTCTTTTATGCTCGCTAACGAATCACGGCATATTCACTTATTTTGTTTGTATTTTGAGGGCGAGCGTTCATGACTGAATTTTGTTTCAGGGAGGTCTTGAGTTTTCATGTCATTATTCTGCATACGGGGCATTTCTTGTTAGCTTCTTCTTAACCGCCTTATCCTTCTTACTTTATGCCTTCCCCCGCGATTTTCTAAGTCTTGATAGCAACGGCGTTTGGGGGATGCATTCTTTTTTGGTTTCTATTTTTTGGATGCATGGTTTGGTCGAGCGTTACCTAGCGATTGACGGAGGAGATAAGACTTCTGCTCACAAAACAAAGAAACCATCTTTCCCCAAGGCCTAGACCTCCTTCGCCATTCTTGGGCTGACACAAAAACAGTGGAATATTTTCGCACAATAGTTGTATTCTGTCAACCCCATGAAGTTAGGCGATTTTGACTCCTGCTATCACGTCTTATCACTCGCTAGATAATCGAGTGATATATAATGAAGCTGAACACGTATTTCCTGGCATTTCCTGAAGACAAAGGGTATTAGAATGTGACCACTATACGTAGATATAAAGTGCTGTATTTATCTCACTGTTTGACAATGCTACCTCTACAGTAAAGGGCCTGACTACATGTAGGTATTGGGTTAAATAATTAAAAGAGTTCTCCATAGCACGAACCACACTCTTGGCACCGACATGAAGTGACCGCCAGACGAAGGGTTTCTAAATGTCTTCCTAAAGCCGTTTCGGTTGGAATTTATAGTAAGAATACTATGATAGATATAAATACGATCTGATTATCCCATCGTCCCGTCAGTGAAATGCTGACCCCCCAGAAGCAAATTTTGTGTGGCTTTCCTATCAAATAATAGCTCTCCCCATACAAATTTAATTCCTCTATTATAGGGGTGTCGGCTTTAACGGACCATGGGATAGCATAGAGTGGGCGGGCCTGGGCATGATAGCACATAGCGAGCAGTCCAGGTTTTACCGGCATGCGTAGAATAGTACCTGGCCATCGGGCCGAATAGTATTATCATCTGGAGCACTGATGAATACTACTGCTCAAGGTCCAACATAAGGACGCACCCAAACCCGATATTTCTACCGAGTGATACGTTATGATCAGAATAGATTGAGCTCATCGACATGAGCTCTCGCAATGCGAGGAGCT
The DNA here is from genome assembly GCF_020137385.1 of Morchella sextelata. NCBI lineage: Eukaryota > Fungi > Ascomycota > Pezizomycetes > Pezizales > Morchellaceae > Morchella > Morchella sextelata. Next base: position 875,227 of record NW_025408616.1, read on the forward strand.
ATGACTCTAGACAATCAGTGATGATGATTGGCCCCGCCTGTATGGTCAATGCCAGTGTCGATATCAGTAGAGGTACCGATTAACACCTATGTACAGATGGAAATAGAGGTTATTAACATGGCACTCTCCTACTGGGTCGATTGAATTTGGGAAAATAGCCATCCACTCTCCTCCCCGCCTGTCAAGCCAGATATAAACCACGGACTTACATACTTTTGAACCATCGTGTCTCCATTTTCATCACCAAATTCCGGCATTGCAAAGAAAATAAAAACACCAACACTCAGTCTACTTTACAATGAAAAGAAAAAAAAAAAAGGGAAAAGGAAAGCTTCCATTCATACTCATCAACCCCCCCCCCCCCCCCTCCCTTTCTCCCTTACACACAACACATGCTCTCATAGCCAAGGTCAAAGGATTCTCTCCTCATTGAAAATTTCTCGGTATGTGAGTAGATGATCAGACAGCCAACCCTTATTAATAATAGAACACAAAGAAAAGCACAGCATCAAACAACCTGATAGTAGAAAAAAGATGAACCAGATCGAAATAAAAGGAAGAAAACCAAAACCGCAAGTATAAAAAATACACACCACTGCACTTTTTTCAATGCATATATCCGTTTAAAACCTGTACTTGTCTTTCTTCCTCTTCGCGTTCTCCTCATCTCTCTTCTGCCTCTTCCTACTCTCTGCTGCGATCATGTCACTCAAGTCCTCCTGGAACCCTTGACTTTCCCTTCTTTGGGCTTCCTGCTGCGCTTCGTATTGTGCCTTTACAGCTTCACTGCTCAGGCCGTCCGAGTTTTCAAGCTCGCTAGGATCCAATGTTACCTCAATGTCACCAGGTTTCTTGCGCTGTACGTGTTGATTAGTAAATGGCCTTAAAATAGCTGGGGGCGGAGAAACAAACCTTTCGGTCTTCTTGTCCTAGCACGGGTAGATCTGTGCGAGTCGCCTTTGAGATATCATAAGCGCGCTCCCCTCCGAAGAAACCCTTGGCACGGATGTTTTGTTCAGGCAGCACAGTGTAAAGACTCTTCTGAACCGTGTCTTCCTCTGTCTCTGTTCCGTCCCTCCTCTTCCGCAGCTCAAACCCACCATCAACAGGCTCGAATTCGCTGGGTACGGCTGAGACCATCCCGGAGGGTGTATCCATTCCACTCGGGGTTGTGAGACCCTCTGTAAATTCCTCATCACCCTCTTCCTCCTCTTCATCATCCTCTTCCTCCTCTGAAGAGGAGCCATCTTCCTCTGGTACCAACTCGCCCCACAATGTCTTCTCTACAGGTTCACCTGTTTGCGTGGGCGCTTGTGCCTGCAGGACACCAAACACATCTCCATAGAGTGGACGGTTGTATTCGTCCGTGGGCGGTTTTCCATAACCACCTGGGTGGAAACCCCACTGTGCGCCTGCTGGGATCGGGGCGTTCAGACCTGGAATCTTCAAGCTCGGATAGCTAGGCGGGGGTCCAAACCGCTGCATGTTAATAAGCCATGGTGGCGGAGCGCCTGGGGGTATGTTCAGTGCCTCCTTCAGTTCCTCACTTAGTTCGCCGGGCCGTCTATCCTTGAGATTGGTCTCGTATTCCTTCCCTTCGTAATAAATCTCCCCATACATCGTCAATGGTGGTTTCGTCTGGAATCTAAAGAACGCATCATGAAGCTTCTGGTAGTCGATATCTAATTTTCCCATCTTTGGCTGAACACGTTCCCGAATCTTAGATTTTAATGTTTGAGCTTCTTCCTTTTCCTTCACTGAGTCTCGCATCTCCATGATACCTGTGTCCCTAATAAACTTCGGTAATTCAAAGGGGGGTTTCTCCATTCCTCGCTTTGACGAAAGATATTCGCGTTTGAGTGACCAGTGATTAGGTACGGGTACGCAATTGCGGTACGATTTAAGATGAACGAGGAGGCGGGGGTCTTGGGCCGAGGTATCGGTCCATTCCACTGTTTCGGGACGTTTAACGAGTGCCTGGGAGCATGTGTCAGTACTGTTTGAATTCTGCCCCCTTCCCTTTTCTTATTCTCGTTGACTCAAAACATGTGATGTAAATGCTGAATTCGCCACCAAAAACGCTGGATCTTGCTTCCGCTTGCTTTATGGATATCTGCAGCATCCCCGACTCGTCAAGCAGAGATATCACGGTGCGTTACACAGACAGAGCTCTTCCTAGCCAAAGCCAGAGAGGGTTTCATGACTTTGGGGGAGGGTGGAGTTTAAGAGTCTGCGCATCTTCCGAGATATGTAGAGGGTAGAAACGGGAGGATAAGACAACGCACCTTGAGCTCGGCAACACTGAGCTTGTCTCTGGCCTTTCGCGCCTTTTTCGAGAGCTTCGGAACATCAGGATTCTCTTCAGGTTCGTCAGGTATCATGTCGTCTTCAAGGCCCATGATCTCGCCTTTGTCCTCAATCGCTTTGGCATCCTATAATTTGGATTAGTTTAGAGATAGATATCAGTTATGCGTGAGAAGGGCACAAACATCGACAGCGTTAAATTTCTGGAGAATCCTTTGGTACTCGGCGAAGTTCGGGTCGCTCTCGTCTAATTCCAAATCGCTGCTCTTGAAGTCAGGAGTGCTCTCCGGGACAAGATTAAGCCGCACATTCGAAGAGACTGCAACCGATTCCTGAACGGCCATTAGCCAATTATAATTAAAGCAAAGCAAAGCAAAAGAAAGTAAACTCTCGAAAAAAGAGTCGCAAAGAACACCTCATTGGTTTATACATACAGATTCACTCTCAGATTCTGTGACTACACTCCCTTCCCGCTCCTGTGCCTTCCTTTGCTTCTTCTTCTCGCGTCGGAGCTGGTTCTTCCCCTTCTTTACAGCCTTACCCGTACTGGTTGTGGTTATGGGGGTGTTGCTAATCGCGGTAGGCTTTTCTGTGCCATTGACAACCACGGCGGTTTTCGCGTCAGACGGAATCGCTTGAGGGGGGGGAACTGGTTCCATAGCGGCGACCATGTCGGGCTATCTTACTCCAGAAAAGAGTCACGGGGCGATATTATTGGAAAAGTGGCGATTGTTTGAATGAGTGACAGGCGGTAGTGGTGTGCTTGATTGACTTAGCTGGGCCGGAATATTGTTGAAGGAGGTGGGTGGGTTTCGCGACGTATTATTCATGGGGTGTGGAGAGAATGATGTTGCAGGGGGGGTTACCCGGCCAGCTCACCTAACTAAAGTATAATCATGTATATCTAGGCTTAATCTGGGTTAGGTTATGGGATGTTTCGAGTTCGAGATTGGAGCTCTTCTCCTATTAACGACACGTCTCTTTCTCTATTCTTGTACCTACACGCTCTCTCAGCCCTCACCCTCCACCAGCATCCACAGACTCTCACACTCCTTTCGCTATTTACTTCACGCTATTTATTTATATTATAACTTTGACTCTCATTCTTAACAGTCTCCTGCAATGGCCCCAATACCAAAAGACAAATATTCCGTCATTCTCCCCACTTATAATGAGCGCAAGAACCTCCCCGTCATAACCTGGCTCTTGGAAAAGACATTTACAGAACAGTAATACTCCACCCCACCTAACACAAAAGCACGGACATTAATATCTACTCCTCACCTACAGCAAGCTCGACTGGGAACTCATTATTGTTGACGATGGCTCCCCCGACGGAACCCAAGAGGTCGCGAAACAACTTATCACTGCTTACGGCCCCAACCGCATCGTCCTCAAACCGCGCGCCGGAAAGCTCGGTCTCGGAACTGCGTATGTTCACGGGCTTCAGTTTGTGACTGGGAATTTTGTTATCATCATGGACGCCGATTTCTCCCATCATGTAATGCCCCCTTTTTCGAGACTCCGGTAATGCATGTAGTAACCCTTACTAATATGGCGCGCGCAACACAGCCGAAGTTCATCGCAGAATTCATTGCGAAGCAAAAAACAAAGAATTATGACATCGTAACCGGGACGCGCTACGCGGGTGATGGTGGCGTCTACGGTTGGGACTTCAAGCGCAAGCTGGTTTCGCGGGGTGCGAACCTGTTGGCGTCTGTAGTACTACGACCCAATGTCAGCGATCTCACTGGAAGCTTCAGGTTGTATAAGAAGCATGTTCTGGAGAAGGTCATCCAAACCACGGAGAGTAAGGGATACACGTTTCAAATGGAAATGATGGTCCGGTAAGTTCAAATCTACCCCCGCTTATAGCCTCGAAGGCAGTGAGTATTTGCTAATGAGTGGTGCGTTTAGTGCGAGAGCGCTTGGGTACTCGGTTGCGGAGGTACCGATTAGCTTCGTAGATCGTATTTACGGAGATAGTAAGTTGGGCGGTGATGAGATTGTCGAATATGCGAAGGGTGTATTCAACCTATGGCTTAAGGTATAAATTTGACTTGGAAATGGAGTGACGGACGTAGTGTGTAAAATGATCTGATATTGTATGCCGTAATCATGTTTTTGCTGAGAATTTCCATCATTTCCATGTGTGTATTTTATGCCATTAACGAATACGGCGAGTCCCAGGTTAACTATGGCCTTTCCTTAGTGTCGCCGGGGGTTGATGGGCTTGTGCATGAAACTGGGGCGAAAAGAAAAATCATGCAATTTCTAGGCTTCAAAAGTGCTATCAAGAGCGTGCACATGTACCTACAAGAGATCTCCTTATCTTCCGGTCATTTCATCTCGTACCCAGATCCTGACCTTTCTATGTATACCTGGCCACGGTAGAACCCCAGACGGGGCCACTTTATGAGGCCGTACCCGGAGCGTCATTTTGAGGTCTAACACCGAGTGATTTTTCATGAAGTGTTTCACATGATGTCACCAATTCGGGATTAATTATACTCTCTAAGTTTCCTGTCTACGTATACCAAGTAACTAATTATATCTCCCTTGTGAGGTGTCGATTGCAATAGTTACTCTTGAAACCATAGTTTTAGTTTAGTAAAATCCAGAAAGCCGATTAATTATCTGGAGATCAAAAGCATCTAACAGAAACAACGGAGCTGAGGGCCCCCAAGCCCCGTTATAATCACAACCCTGTCTTGAGAAAACAATTATGTTTGGCGTGCATATAAAACAACGTTGAGGGTCTCTAACAGCGAGATAGAACGTATATATAAAAGCCTAATTAAAAAAGGGGGAGGTGTTGAAACCATATAGTTTTCAGCCCCAAGGCCCCAGCCCCGAGAACTGTTTTGGCCTCAAATGTTACCAAACGGGCCAGGCAACTCTGGCTTACTCTTCTCTCCGTTTACAATACACTAACGGAGGTAGAGCAGAGCGGGTTTTGTAATATGGGCCCACTCCCAAATGGGCCTTTAAATTTATAAAGTTACCATCTTACTAAAAGCAGGCCTAGGGGCTGTGGAGCAATTGGCGAGATATAACAGAAAGTGTATACATGTATTATTATATCTAGCGTAGCTATCTGCCTGGAATTTTGGTATGATCCGCAGGCGCCTCGAGTACTCTAGAGTAGAGAAGGAATAGGTGCATTAGGTTGTCTCTGCTCCACAAGGGACCTGTCTTTGACTACCCCTAATTATATTAACTATATATGTCTCGGGGTTCTCACGATGTACTTACGTACCCGCATGCAACTTTTGCTTCTAATTCGTACATATTCTCAAGAATTCATGCAAAATTAAGCTCTATCGAAAAACCTCGAGTTCACTTGAGATGAGTGGGATTTTATTTTATTTTATTATTTAGTTTATTAATTGCGATGAGTAGGATGTAATGTATCGACTTGAACACACCTTGTATGATGTATGCATCTAAATGTCTCCAGGCATATAAACTGAGATGAGGTATGAGGAACCGGTCTCTGCCTTGTGAAACATATTAATATTATTTTTGTCATTCACCCTGGCCCACTGCACCCGAGTGCTTTTATTCTAGAATATTATGATCGCATAAATCTCTTTATTCTACAATGCTAACAGACTACATGTATTTAGTCTTCATTTTGAACCAATTAACCAAAGTAAATTACAAAGCAGTTAATGGTAGGGATCGCTCGTGGCCTCGTCGGTACAGATCATGAGTGGGCACAACCCACGAGTGATAGCTTATGAACATGGCACCGCCACATACCTGCCACATTTTTGAACGCCACACCAAAACCTTCAATCCCACTTCTTTGGAATAATCCTCATATCCCCCACCAAAAAAAAGCCCATCCGCGCACGAGCAACAAACCCATCGCAATGTCAACCACCGCCCTCCGACCACTCCTCCGAGTCCCCACCTCAACTCCCTTCCAAGCACTCCGCCTTCTCCCCACACAATCCCGCAATGCTCGTCTCCTTCAACGCCCCAAGCGCCCCCACCTCCTCGACCAGATCGTGATACTCTCCGACGGATCATCATACAAGCAGCTGACCACCAGTCCCAAGGGTGTCATCCGTACGACAAAAGATGTACGCAATCACCCGATCTGGAATGCGAGTGATGCGCTGTTGGCGGGACTGGAAGAGGATGAGGCAGGAAAGTTGAAGGCTTTCAGGTTGAGGTATGGGCGTGGATTCGATATCGACGAGGAGGGAACCGAGGAGGACGATAATTTGATGGATCTGTTTTCGTCAATTACGGAGGAGCCGCCGAAACCAGCGCAGGTGGCCGCGGCACCGAAGGGAAAGGGCAAGAAGGGGAAGAAATAAGGACTTCGATTTGAAGGCTCTAGGGATGACATGTGTATATTGGCTGGGCTGTGTATAAACCACTGGGTCATTGTGGTGTTTTAAATTTGTGGTGTTTTAAATTTCTGGCGCATTCATCACCTGTATAAACAAAAGAAGACGGTTTCCATACTGAAGCTGGATCAGTTAATTGGACTACATATTCTGAATTTCCTTACACCCTATCATTGGCCTGAAGTATCATATTCTGTAGACAAGGGTCCTTGATCATTGAAGCTTGAAGAATCCGAGTAAATATGGAGTGATATTACTACCAACGGCCGCCAATTGATACGGTCTCTATAGAGTAAAATGGAATGAAAACGCGAAGTGATAGGAGATCTAGAGACCACTTAGTATAAGTACATATAGGTATATATGAAGCTCTGGCGTGCCATGTTACAGCTCTTTTAACGTATAGAGTACATGCGCCTTAGGTTATTCCCGCTACTTCAGTTTATGCTTAATAATAATCCTGAGACTTGGACTTTTCAGTACTATGAGCAGTGTAACTGAATTAAGTACATCACGTACTTGTATGTGCCTCTACTGGGTTATAAAACCCAGTATGGCTCGTGCTTGCTTTGATATTGGTTGTTTTCTTTCTAAATGCCAGTAAATTTTTTCTTGAATTGTGATCGTCAACACGACCGGGCTCCAAACGATTAGGCTCTAGAATCCACAGGTATCATTCCCGGGCAAAATTCTAACTCCTATGTATATATATTCATTGCATAATCTAACTACCAAGCTATTGTACAATGTAGATATGTATTCGTGATAGGGCAATTGAGCGCCTGAAATCGGCCAACTGATTTAATGCCCTAAAATGCAGCAATAAAAATAAAAAGAAAAGAAAAAAGAAGGGATCAAAAGGCGCCTAAACTATGCCTTGGTCTCACCCCTCAAAAATGCATTCCCCCAGAACCTGACACCCTCAATTCCTACATCTCTGCACAACACTCCTTTCTCTTCCGCCATTTCCAACTCCTCACTCGCAACCCCGACACTCCACCCAAACCTCTCAGCTGCCTCACTGGCTGTGACACCTCTTCCCCATTTGCTCTCGGCATCAACATTGATCCATTCCATAATGCGTCTGATTGTTTCTGCATCAGTGCTTCTGGCCTCCTGCACAACCAACAGTCCACTTTTAAACCTCCTCAATCGCACTGGCAACTTCAATTTTTCAAATAGCTGTGCGGCCTTTTCCAGATCCGTAGGAGATATCAGATCGATCCCTCTGGCACGGTTGTAAACTGCCCATAAGTCTACAAGCGTGATAACGCCGCCCTCTTTCTTCAAGATGCTCCTTTTATCATCGGCTAGGAATTCGGCAACCTGGCGGGCGAGTTCTGATAGGTACAGGTCTGAATCTCCACTTCCACCAGCACCGAGCATATCCCTAGTGACTAATCCCAGCGCCTGCGTCGAATTCGCAAGGGCGGCCTTGGCCTCCCCGTTCGCAAATGTGGGCGTAGAGGCTAACCTCACAGCAAAGCTCTCCGCAAGTGCGACCATCTCTTTTGCGCGTCCCATGAGCGCCTCCAGATCCTCGAATGCGTCTTCAATAACGACCTGGTTCTTCTTTCGTATATTCATACCCTGTCTCTCAAGTCCCGCAATGCCGACTACTCGTTCCATCCCACCGTTTGTGCCCGTGCTTGTCGTCGTACGGCCACTGGCATCGTTTCCTATATGGCCGCTACCCGGTGTTGGCACTGGTGGAGCATTTTGGAGCAGCCATTTCCGCTGCACGAGCGCACCTTTAAGTTTTTCGTGGAATGTTCTGTCGCCACCGGCTCGGAAGGAAAACTTAACGAGCTCAACAGTCTCGCCTACGAGGCCGCCGCGATGTGCAGATGATATGGGCGCAGGGGAGTCGACACGCGGGATATCATTAGGCAGGTTTGGGGAGACGAGACGTTCACCACAGATCTCGCAGAACGGGAGAGACGGATGGTTTAGGAATGTGCAGCGAGGGCACGCGAATGTTGCTTCGTCTTGTGGCGCCGCTGCTGACGTTAGGGTCGTGTCGGAGTATGTACTTGGCTCTCCACCGGGGGCGGAAGAGGGATATAGTGTGGATAGTGATGAGAGCGGTGTCGGAGACCGTGGTGGCTGCTGGAACGAGTTATCAAGTACTGCGGCGGGGGGGCGTATACCGCATGCTAAACAAGGCGGAATAGCTCCAGGAGCCGTGACTGCTGGTGTGTAGTTGGATGGTACCGGGTTTGAGAACGAGCATATAGGGCAGATCCAAATACCAGTAGACACTGGCAGAGGAGATGTAGGCCTTATGAGAGGCGTCCCATTTCTAGGAGTAGATGAAGCGGAGGGACCTCCAGGAGAGCCAGACGAGATGGTGGGTTTTAGATGTAATGTGATCTTTGGAGAAGACTTGAGGAAGCCTGCCTGTTGGAAAATATCAATATATATATTGAAACAGTTACCAATGGAGATGACAGACGTAGAACTCGATCCGATCAACATCTTTCAGGTCTACCGCGACCGAATATTTACGTGGGTCGTCATTATCAACATAACAAGCGCGGTGCGAGGTGAGATATGTGCAGCCATTCTGGTAGTTCGGTATCTTGTATTTACTGCCACTGTATGAGCTATCTACGTCATAACTATTCGGGGAAGCAAAGAGAAGCACAGTGATACCCTTCATAGAGACCGACTGCGTTTTGTACAAACAGCAGCGTCTCATCTGGTAGTAAGAGAGGGCGCAAAGCTGCAGTAAGATCTATTTGTGAGAGCATGGGGCGTTGAGAAGGAGGATTGTAGTTGCTGAACGGCGAATGGTGAAAGGTTCTTGGGGTAAACCCCGCGTTCTAGTTGAGGTTATCTGACATGTAGGTACACACCTAGTACTTCTGCCCCACGCACAGTGACGCAGGTCATCTTGGGTGAAACACTGAGTGTAGGTATTGTAGTTAGCGATGGTATTTGCTGTTCGATTGTCTCAATTAGTAATACAGAAAAACAACATGCTTCATCAAGACGATTTTATAGAGGTGGTTGGATATCTTGGCTGCATAACCTCCGTTCCCAACTCCCCTTTTAGAGTGCTCTAAAGTAAGTAGAAAACAAAGACCCTTAGAATCCCCCAGGGGAAAAACTGAAGCGCATGCGTATGTATACCGGTTACGGTATGCTATACCTGATACAAAGAAAGAAAGAAATGGGGGTGTATGATACTTAGGGCCCGTTTGGGAGCCGTTTAAAACAGAGTTATGGGGGCTTAAAACTCCGTTCTGGCGGAAACTCCGTTCTGAGAAAACAGGTTGTGTTTGGCGACCCATTTTGCGGGTCCAGAAAACAACGTTAACTCCATGAAAACGGAGGTTTTCAATAAGCAGCTAGGACCTACTTTTTTGCTTAAAACTCCGTTTCGAAATTTCTCCGTATCCCACCCACTAACGGAGAATGATTGAAACGTTGTTTTCTACTGAGGCCATCTCCCAAACGGGCCCTTAGTATAAATACTTACACGTACATAAGTACTATTTAGGTGCAATACTTAGATAACTTGCCGGATTATAGGTATATATATACCATATGTACGGTTATCAACGAGTAGAGTAGATTGAGTAGCCGGCCGCGCGGGCTAACTAGCAACTCGTAGAGCACTTTCTTCCAATTAACCCAGAGTAAAGTCCACAAGAAAGGCATTCTTGGTCCCAGGGTTCAAGGGTTTTTTATTTTTTATAGAGTCTAGGATAGGCGGGGGAGTGGTTCAAAACAAATGCATGTAGTGCTCGAGGCCGGCATGATCGATCTGACACTAGGTATTAATTCCACCGAGGTTATGAAGGATGCTAGGAAATCGCAGTTGATATCGATAATTAAAAAACAATCAGACGTAGATATGGCTAAATTCCGGGCTTACCCGAAATCCCAGACCATGCACTGGAGTAAGTACTTGAGTGCTATCATGTAGGTACTCCTCATGCCACATTTCTACAACCACCCCCATTGAAGGTCGCACTCTAGTCTCCTCGTTATGGGCGCCAAGGGTTTAGATATGTCAAGCACCAAAACAAGGAAAAAGATAATGTTAAGCTTATTGATCAAATAAACTTAAGGTATATCATGAGCTTCTATCATGAGCTCATGAATACTTAATATGGAGGACCCCCGCTGATACATAGCTATGTAGATAATTACATAAAGTTCACAAATATTAGCTATTATTACCACATAAAATTGCAAATCCTTCCCCCATAGTTCATAGAGAAGGCTAATAAGAGATGACCACCAAACCGCTAGCTCCCGAAGTAAGCTCCCGCACCCCATAGTACGTCCTATACCTACATGTACATATGCTTTGATATGACATACTTGTCATCAAACTAAACAGGTAAGTCAGAGCTTTGATGGATACGCACATTTTTCTTCATCGAAGTATGGCAAGCAGCGCCGTCAGGCGGCAACTAATCGACCTAATTGGACAGAGCAGGATGAGTGCGCCTCTAAACCCTCATATTCAGTTTTTAGGCCTTTACTAGAGAAGGCAGGAAATGCCTGCAATGAGACCAACGGGCATCTTGAGAAGGTAAGAACCAGAGATCATGATTCTTCGATGAAAGCTTCGAGGCCAGGTAGAAAATTTGGGGCTGTACTTGTTTTGTGTGTGTTTTTCTACTGCCGCAATTATTGTAAAATATATATTCGTCCCTGTTTGTCTTTAAATAACGTCCCTCATGCCACACCTAACTATGAACCATGATCTGCTTCTGCAAATATGGTGTTTTTTCTTTTCTTTGAAATGTACATATTATGATATGTACCGTTTGAATACGAATTCTGTTTAGTAGTTTTGAACTACCCATCAACATCGGCAGATATTGGCACATTCTTTAAAAGCCTTTTAATTCCCTTTTCGGTCCTTTTAACAGCGCTTCCCCAATTCATTTCTGAGGCATCTTCCCCTCTTCCCTCTTCATCGTGGTCTGTATCTTTAGATATCGCCTCTGCAAGTTTCAACAGGGCTTCTTGTTGGGCATCACGCAAAGCGGTGATAGATAGGTCTCCGTCTTGCTCCCATCCTTCCCCTATGACGAGGTCTTGGTCAGCCACTGTGATAAGTATATCCTGGAGTGACCGAGTAGATGAAATGAGGTTTTTCGGAAGACTTGTAGTTGATATCTGAGAAGCGAGAAGTTGTTGGCGATCTTGAGCTAGGTTGGATGACGGCCCCGTTAAAAGCTCAGAGAAAGAAGAGTCCAGAGCCTTTTCTAGAAGCATAGCAAGGTTTTCGGAGAAACCAATAGCATCATTCTTACTAGAAACCGGTCATTCATTACTGAAATTATGGAGATTTAGAAGGATAACTAACATCACGAGTCTTTGCTGCTGTAGAAGCTTTATGGTGGTTTCTTCCTTATTTTTTGCCTTCTTTTTGAACTTGAGAGCGCTGTTGTCGGATTTAGTCTTCTTATGCTTCTTTATTTCTTTCACTGCAATCCTTAGTAAATAGAATACTTGGTTAATGACAGCAAGTAGGAATCTTTCCAACGTTTTCTTTCGAATAGCATCATTTCTCTTAATCATGCACAGTGACTGTCAGCATGAGTGTGATGAATTAATGTAGCCCAACGTCAGGATACTGTACTGTTGAGAACGACTATCTTCATAATCATCGTCTTCCTCATCCTCTACTTCTCTTCCGTGATCATCATCCACATCTGCTTCGATTTCCTCCTCCTCTATTTAGGTATCAGCTTCATTCAGAATCTATTGCCTTATTTGCGCTTTCCTGGGAACTAACCAACAGTGGTCGATTTAGACTTTGGTTTTTTTGCTTTGGGTTTGTCCGTTTCTTGCGCATGCTCTCTGTCTTTATTGTTTTATCATCTATCAGAAAATATCTACCATATTCTCACCACGAATTGGCGGTAACGTACCTAGGCGTTTCCGTTTTACAGGACCACGAATAGCCATAACCGGTGGAAGTATGTAGTTGTGTTGAGAATGAGCTGCGAGACGTTGAAATTGCCTTTAATGGCGTAAGCTACAGCCTGGATTAGTCAATTGACCCACTACATACTTATAGGGCACCTTTTCCTAGCGTCTCGCTGATCCCGACACTGCGAAATTGATTACGGCGGGTTGGGGATCAGATCATTGATTTCGAGGCTCTGCGGGCCGTACAGTGACGTCTATGCTTGGCAGGCAAGATATATTGAGAGAATTCGAAGTCCAGATACATGTATCTACATGTATGTATTACATGTATGTATTACATGTATGTATTACATGTATAATTCGAACCTGATAAACTGTTTGCTGAAGGAATATGCCTTCCCATTAAGGATGGAATTTATCTCCGCAAGTCTCTGTTTAATACCCCAGTAAATATCAAGGATTAAAGAGAATTTATCTAAGTACATATTTACATAGTCGGTACTTAAGGTGATATACATGTATATATATCGATACTGTATCTATATGTATGTGCATTTACTCACAGGGAGCTATATATGAATACGGAATGTGTACCCTCCGCCGATTCAACCGCGTCATGAGAAGTGAAGTCCCCTAGCGAGTGAATTCTAGCTATGGGATTGCTTTTGCGCGTGTCAATACAAGTACATATTGTAGCTACATGTATCAAGTTCGATTCGTCATGATTTCTGAGTACCGCACCACTTATTTCTACCCGATTATATCGGGGTCTGGATCCGGCCTTAGTAATTTCTGCGTGCCGTGAGCTCTTTGGTGGTTCTTTGTAAAAAGGTGAAGGTACGTACCGAGCTTGAATACCGTTCGAGTGATAATTTATGATTAGTGAACTTTGATATTAATGATAGACTTGATTCATGCCCCTTTGGAAATGCCATCACAACTCTCGAGCCTCGATGAAAACCGATTTTAACGTGGATCATTAATTTCCAAAATTAGCAGGGTTTGGATAAAGGCCAACGTTTGCCCTGCATTGAGAAAAAATCTACCATGTGTGTGCTGTAGAGTAACGTACACGCGATAAGTCGATAAGTCGATAAGTTAGGCTTGATCACATATTTTGCCAACAACTATGAATGCCTAGCCCAACAGTGATCAAAGCTTTGGTTGGGTCTTCCAAGAGCCAGTCCGGTGGGAAACGAGAGGTGGTAATAGTGAGTAGAAGAGACATCACGAATCATATGATGCTAAATTATTACTGGCAGGACTGCCTTAGACAGCACAGACATGGTCATTTGCTGTTTTCGAAAAGAAAAAGATTCGAGATGAAGCACATCTTACCATTTTGGATGTTCCAGAAATTCTTAGCTAGGGATCCTGGGTCAGCATAGAGTACTTGACGACACGGCAAGTTGTGGATAGACATGTAAGTACATTTCTGGAGAACAGCCCCCACACCTACGGGTGAAAACAAAAGACCTTCCCAGTGTGTCATTGGATGGTAATTAACCAATTTAGTTGAATAATCCAGGGAAACGGATTATCTCGTGATAGAGAAGTGTTTATATTGCTGGATTTTGGAGGCACATATTTTCCTTCTATATTTTTTTCGTCGAAAAGGATTGTATCTACAGTATCCTAGGGCATCGATCGAATGTCAACCCTGCGAGAAATGACGCAACTGTCACAATTGTGTGCGCTAATGACCCTTGCATATGTGCACGGTGGCGTACGACGTGCGGAGAACAGCCAAACAACACAGCAGCATAGAAATGGCAGTATGTAGTTTTCGAGTAAGAAGATTATCGCCAGAATATACCGAGATATTCGGCAAAAGATATCAACGAGCCATTACGAGTTCCAAAGATCGCGGCGAAGCAGGGGAACCGAATAGGTACATAGGGTGCCCTGATGTAGAGTACCTACATGTACGCACCGGACCGGGCCAAGAAGTAGGTGGTCTCTCGCTGACGTCTTGCGCTTATCTCCATTTAAACTCTAAAGCCACAAGAGCGCATGGGCTAGGCTTTTTCTTGTCAAGTCGGCCTTTCGATCTCGTTCTCGACCTCTCTAGATCTAAACAAGCAAAGCAAAGCAAAGCAAAGCAAAGCAAGAAAAGCACGCGCCCACGTCGTTGTGCTTCCTCCCCGCTCCTCTCCCTTCTTGCCCCCCTCACAACCCTCCCCTCGCCCGCTTATCCCCCGTTGTTCCCGTGCTCGCTTTGAGTTAGAAAGGCCGCTAGCTACTACCATCTCTGCCGAGTTCTGAATCAACTTACAGTACCCTGAGCTACTCTAAGTCTGTGGCACCCAGCTCACAGAAATACTCGAAAGTTCCGACAAACCCGATAGTAAAGGTACAATTCCTGAATTGCTCCTATTGTACATAAGAATATTTTGTTTTATTTTTTGCGAGTACTGCCGTTTGTTTGACGCTTAGACGTTGTTCAGACTATCTCTACTCTACCATACCATACTTACAGAGAGAGAGAAAGAGAGAGACCCGCGAGAGAGAGAGAGAGAGAGAGAGAGAGAAAGAGAGAAGGACCTACACCGGTCCAAGAGCCCCACCTTTCTCACCCCTCTTCTGAACGCCTCTTGCAACACAACCCCTCCTCACCCCACTGCATCCCTCATCTCTTGCTCTCACTCTCTTCATCGTGTCCGCCGGGAAGAAGTAGCAAGCTCCTGAGAAATTCGACACACATAAACCGAGTACCACGTTGTCTCTATTTTCTTTTTCCATCATTTACCCCCTATCCTCTGGTTCCCCTTCCTCTTTCATTTACGGAAAAAGAAAACCAAAAACCAAGTCTCTCGTCAATAAAAGCGTCCGTCTACCAGAGTAGCGTGCTTTTTTTTTGCCAAGGTAGCCCCACCCGGACCACAATCACTTTATTTGACGGTGGCTTCTATTGCTCACCCGCCCCAGCAGAGTGTGACATCTCTCCATCCCATCCAAGCAGCACTCCGTTCCAGGGGTCCCCTAATTCGAGAAACTCTCTTCACGTTGGAATCTTCTTTCCTCTGATACATTCTGCATCAACCGCTATAGCGTGACAACAACATCTTTACATCTACATATTCCAATCTTTTGTTTCCGGAGGTAAACTCGAGATGCCTCCAATCGAAGTTAAAGAGAACAATGCCGTGGTTGAGGACAGAGAAAGGGAGAGGGATAGGGTAAGCATCCCGAGCCGCCATTGTAACTTGAAAGGGTGGGGTACTGATTACAGCAAAGCCGCCCACAAACACCGTTAGCATCAAGCAGGAGGAGGAGGAGCTTGTGGTGGATATCTCTGATATCCCCGAGGAGATAATCGATAGAGCCACATTCGATCAGATTCTAGAAATGGATGATGATGATGAACGCGATTTTAGTAAGACGATTGTGTTCGGGTTTTTTGAACAAGCCGAGGATACATTTAAGCAGATGGAGAACTTTGTGTACGTTTACCACAATTCCTTGTGGCAATTATATTCACACATATATTAACACTGCGACGTACGTTGTACACCTCAGCAAGCAGAAGGATCTTCAACAGTTGTCTTCCCTCGGCCATTTCTTGAAAGGCTCCTCGGCAACCTTGGGCCTCACAAAAGTGAAAGATTCATGCGAAAAGATACAACACTTCGGAGTCAAGAAGGACGAGGATGGCACACATGACATACCGGACGAGACGAAATGTCTGGAAAAGATCAAAAAAACTCTAGATGAGATGAAGGAAGACTACAGGCAAGCGGAAAAGTACCTTCTCAAGTTCTATGACGATGAGCCCTGAAATTTAGATTTCATGGCCCTCTGTTATTATTTTCCCTTTGTTTTTTTGGGTGAGGTTTTTTCTGGCTTCAAGTTCTGTTTTTTTCAAAAGGTCCTGTTCATTTCGTACAAGCACGCACTTGGGGAAGGACAAAAAAATGGAAATTGAGTTTGTAGTAGTTCTCTCTCAACCCGGAACAAGCTTTGCATGGCTTGTAAAGAAAGATGAGAGACTGCATGGCTTTGTTTGAACCCAATACTGTTTCTTCTTCCTGGGGTGTTGTTCATACTCCCACCTTTATATATCTTTCTTTTCCTTTGTTCTTTTTACTCGAGCATGTGTTGCTTTCTAAATCTGGTGTTTTTGGTGGTTTTATATGAATCCTCATCATGTTATTGCGGAGCTGGTCTTCTTATTTTTCCCTTGGTTTGGTGAAGTGCCTTGGAGAACCTTGCCCTTTTGTCCCCTCTTCTACATACTATATATTTATGATTGCATGCGTGAAAGCGGCACTTCGGGCTACTTGTGGTCATCCATTTGATGAAATACCCCCTGAAGACATCAGGTATCAACAACCACCCCTTAATAAGTCAATTCAAGCACCGTATATGCGGAATCGGGTTTGCACATTACACTTTATTATACCCAGAGATTTGAATCTTCACAAAGTCTATCGCATATACAGATTTTCAAGACCAGAAACTCTGCAAGTGTGGCTTGATCAATCAATGAGCCCTTTTGTGATGCAATACGATAACACGCGATAAGGCTGCCACGATCCCTCCTTGGCTGATGTAATTGCGCATGATCCCGTGTGAGTGGGACGGGATATTTTGATTCGCAGCACTAGGTGGGGTTCCCGACTGTTTGTTCTACTTTGGCTGTCGGGAACCTTTCTGACGTCGTGACAACTAGCCGGTACCGCGGTGGGAACAGTGAAATTTCAGATTTTATTTATTTTTCCACTCTATAGCGGAAAAGGGGGGGGGGGGGGGGGGGTTGCTGTCGCTGATAATAAAGGTACATGATCCATATCTACATGTATATACTTGGACTGATTATTTAACTCGGGTTCAACGAGGTATAAAACAATTGTGGTCTAATATCTCGTCTTGTCCACAATGACAACAGAGTTGACGTTTACTTTTTCCTGACCTGCGAAGGGGAGTATGCATGTTTTATGAGTTGAGGGATGTCTAGAAATCTTCGATGGCCAAGGAGAAGTAAAAATCCACGTGCCAGTAGATGGGCATGAGAAATCTCTGATTTGCTTTGTTGCCGAGGGTCGTACAATCCTATTGTTGGCTAGCTGGTTGTAGTGAAATACCATATGCTAATTCTCTCTCTGAGGGTTGGAAGTTCCAGTGTTAGTAGAAGGGATTTGCTCTACCTTTTTTAGGCTTCCTGAGATTGGATACAGCGAGAGGTAGAACCACCGCAGAAACAGGGGTCTAAAAACAGGGTTTCTATGGCTGGGAAAGCCAATAGGACTCCTCCCATACTTCTACAATAATCTTACCGCAAGCTGTATAAGGCTGTGAATGAGGCGACAGCTGTACTTTAGAGTGCCTATGACATCTATGGCTGTCTCGGCCTGCAGTCTGCGGACACAGTCACGAGTACTCTAGAATAGTAGATGGAGAATTACGGCGAGCCGCATCGAGATGCAGTGACGGGTGTGTGCATAGTCCGCAGAGTACATGTGCTCCACTGCATTATGTATTTTTGAATAGGAGATGTGATTATATTAGACAGAGATGTGGAGTACCTACCTACCACAGGCCAATGATATGTGTTTAGTCTGAAAATTTGGGCTGGCAAGAACTCGAGACCACTTCAGGAGGAGAGAGATTCCTACGTGCCTGTCGCAAATCAGTTGGCGCAGCTATACACTAGGGGCAGGGACACGACAACTAAAGACGGCCGTAAAAATAAGGATTGAAGATCTGACCATATATGGGGACAAGCGGAGGCGGCGGCGGTCTCCGATGTGAAGCTGGTAACACCGTGACCAAATCACCAGTAGCCTTCCCTCCGAATTCCGACTATCCAGGGAAGGGGGGAGCCGAACGATTGAAGGAAGTGTTTCTTTTTCGCCCCTAGATTAACGGTGATCACCGCTGTCTGCGGCACCAATGTCAAGTAAGCCGAGTTCTTGTATGGGCGAATGAATAAGTATGTACAGCGCCTACCAAGAAGTCTTCGTGATAGGTAGTCGATTAGTAAGCACGGGCATGGGCGCGCCCCCATAAATTGATGTTCCTCGATGAGGAAGGAGCTGTAGACGGACCACGATCCCAGCCATGCCCCCTCGAGTTCACCCGCTCTTTAACCCTGCCGATGTCACTCCCAGAAAAGCCCTCCCCCCCAGTAAACAGCCTAGAACAACTAGAAGACAACTAGGTCGATATGAGAAGGGAATGATCATTGCCCTTTATCATACGATGCAGAACATTTCTCAAGTTGCCAATATTATGAGGAGGCCATGGAAGAGGTGTGTCTTTGATGGTCTGGGGTTGTTTTTGGGGTCGTAAGAAGGGGACATTCACACCACTTATTGTCAACTCAGTCAACAAACAAGTCTACCTACAGATGCTACAATACCTCCTCCTACCTGTCTTGATTCGAGTCAGCAACACAATAGGTGATGCTAGATTTATGCAAGATAATGCACCTATACACAAGGCAAAAATTGTTACCGAGTGGTTTGAGGAAAATAATATAGAGGTTGAGGTGCACTCATCTTATTCACCTGATTTGAACCCAATTGAGCATGTCTGGGTAGAGCTCAAGAAAAGGCTTCAAATTCAATACCCTCAGATAAAAGACACACCTGGAGGACCTGATAAAGTAAGAGAAAGACTGGCTGAAGTCCTGCCCTTGGTTTGGGACACAATACCTGAGGAGTTCTTTGAGAAGTTATGGAGGTCTATGCCTGACAGAGTGGCGGCAGTTATTGAAGCAAGAGAGTGGTATACAAAGTACTAAAATGTATTTAATTCTATATATTCTCTTATCTCTCTACACTCAAATGTGGTCGTCCTCGAAATCGCCGACACCGACGCTTGAGGACCACGATGCTGCGCTGCCTCGACGCTGGTGCGCGACGACCGCAACGGCTCGCTTACTAATCAATCACGAAGACTTCTTGGTAGGCGCTGTACATACATAACCTTCGGGGTAATAGGGCACGCTGGTAATTATGTACTCTAGACACTACTTCATGGATTCTGATTCGGCACTTCATCTGATTCGTCACGTAATCATGGAGTATGACTCGGTTAGATGGAATTGTATATTGTCCCATTAGCTGTACATGTACTACACAACAGCCAACAGGAACATCGGGGCCTGGACAGGTTGCTGACTACATGTAGTATTCCAAGCCAACCGCTTCCTCCCGGAGCGGTAATCCCCGGATACGTAGAAGGAAGGTGGATTGCTATGGTATCCCTATCAGAACGAGAAAGTCAAAATATTGATCTCGACTTGTACAATTGTATGAAGTTAGACGAGGCGGAATACTAAGGCAAGGCCGGAGTTGATAAGATATCTATAGATCGGCTGCAGAGGATTAAGGTACAGAATGTCTCATTATATGATTTAGCGTGTCTCTTCTACCCTCCTTCAGCAAAGGCTGTCCATGTTAACGTTTCTGTTCGTTGCCATAACTTAGTGCGGGGTACTAATCTCGCTATCGATAAGCGTTGGGGCTCTTAACCCTGATCATCATTACCGGCCGCTAGACACGTGCACTACTACAGGGTCACCGATAGCCGGCCGACCTGTACCTACCTACACTCGCCACTTCAGAGCATATATACTGAACAAAACCCGAGTTTTTATTTCAAGAGTGCCTGCATCCCTATTCATAATGGCACCGGGACTTTTAAACACTCCAGCTCCAGCTCTTCCAGGGAGTGAGCTTGCATCACTTGCTGCTGTTACCTCTAACTGGGACGATTCTGTCCAATTTTACCTGAATGGCACGAAAGTAGTGATCGATTCCATTGATCCGGAGATTACTTTGCTTGAATACCTTCGAGGTATTGGTCTTACTGGTACGAAGCTTGGATGTGCCGAGGGGGGCTGTGGAGCTTGTACAGTTGTAAGTACTGAAAGAGCTTAGGAAGTAGGGTTTTAGCTAATAATTTGAAGGTCGTATCGCAATATAATCCAACCACGAATAAAATTTACCATGCTTCTGTGAACGCCTGTCTTGCGCCTTTGGTTAGCGTGGATGGAAAGCACGTTATCACGGTGGAGGGGATTGGTGACAGCACAAAACCACACCCGATCCAGGAGCGCATTGCAAAGTTTCATGGTTCACAATGTGGTTTCTGTACACCGGGAATTGTTATGGTATTAAATTCTATATCGCTGCCCACTTAAGAATAACTTCTAACACCAGATTTTAGAGTCTCTACGCACTCGTCCGGAACAATCCAGAACCTACAGCTCATGATGTTGAAGAAGCCTTCGATGGAAATCTCTGCCGATGCACTGGATATCGACCAATTCTTGACGCAGCTCAAACTTTCAGCGTAGAAGCTGGGTGCTCAGAAGCATCAAAAAAACAGAACTCAGCTCCGGGTGGTTGCTGTATGCAGGGTACAGACGGGACACTCCCAGCTGGGTGCTGTAAGAACAAATCAGCAGCTGGGCTTGAGGATGTCCCAGTAAAAAGATTTACGCCACCGGGTCTCATCGAGTACAAGCCTGATACAGAACTTATTTTCCCACCGGCTTTGAGGAAACATAAATTCAAAGCCTTGGCTTTTGGCAACAAGCGTAAGAGATGGCTTAGGCCAGTTACTTTAGAGCAGCTTCTTGAAATCAAACATGCTCTACCGTCTGCAAAGGTTATTGGTGGATCCACAGAAACTCAGATTGAAATTAAGTTCAAGGCCATTCAGTACACTGTTTCTGTCTATGTCGGCGATATTCCAGATCTCCGACATTTCTCATTCGAGGATGATCATCTTCATATTGGTGCAAACATCACATTGACAGACCTTGAGGGCGTGCTCAAACAAGCTATTGAGAAATATGGCCCTTCGAATTCTCAACCATTCAACGCTATGCTGAAGCAGCTGGAGTACTTTGCTGGTCGCCAAATCAGGAATGTGGGGACTCCTGCTGGTAACCTTGCTACCGCTTCACCCATATCGGATCTTAATCCTGTATTCGTTGCTACGAGAAGTACTCTAATAGCTCAGTCTCAGGAGGATGGCGAGATGGAGCTGCCAATGTCTGAGTTTTTTAAGGCATATCGAACCACAGCTTTA
Organism: Morchella sextelata; assembly: GCF_020137385.1. NCBI lineage: Eukaryota > Fungi > Ascomycota > Pezizomycetes > Pezizales > Morchellaceae > Morchella > Morchella sextelata. Next base: position 896,841 of record NW_025408616.1, read on the forward strand.
CCGGCAAATGCGGTACTCAAGAGTATTCGGGTACCCATCGCAAGCGAGAAAGGCGAATTTATTAGGGCTTATAAGCAGGCAAAGCGGAAAGATGACGATATAGCGATTGTCAACGCTGCTCTTCGAGTTTCTCTCAGTGACGACAATGTCGTGGAATCTGTGAATCTAGTATATGGCGGCATGGCACCAACGACGATCGAAGCTAAGAAGGCAATGTCTTATCTAGTCGGAAAAACATGGGGCGAGAAGGAGGTCTTGGAAGGGACAATGAATGCTCTTGAGCAAGACTTCAATTTGAGGTTTGGAGTACCGGGTGGAATGGCAGTTTATAGAAAATCATTGGCGCTTGGATTCTTTTACAGGTTCTGGCATGAAACTGTTGGCATTCTGACTGGTGATGTTGAAGAGGAATTAGTACACGAGATTACCAGAAATATCTCTTCCGGAGAGAGGGATCAGGATAGTACTCTTGCGTACGAGCAAAGGGTGCTTGGGAAGGGTGTGCCTCATGTAGCCGCAATGAAGCAGGTTACTGGAGAAGCACAGTACACGGATGATATGCCAAGGCACACCAACGAATTATACGGATGTTTGGTTCTTAGCACAAAAGCACACGCAAAGATTTTAAGCGTCGATAGCGAATCAGCATTCGATATTCCTGGTGTACGCGCGTGGGTAGATCATCGGGATCTGGAAAGTCCAGAGTTGAATTGGTGGGGTGCTCCCATGTGTGATGAAGTGTTCTTCGCCGTTGATGAGGTTCACACACATGGACAGCCTATTGGGATGATCCTAGCGGATTCCCAACAGCAAGCTTCTCTTGCTGCAAGATCTGTTAAGGTGGAATATGAAGACCTCCCAGCAATCCTTACAATTGAGGAAGCCATTGAGAAGGAAAGTTTCTTCGAACACTATAGGTACATTAAACAAGGAGATCCTATCGAAGAAGCGATGAAGACGGCGGATCATGTATTTACGGGGGTGGTGAGGATGGGTGGCCAGGAGCATTTCTATCTCGAGACAAATGCATGTCTCGTGGTACCCAAGTTGGAAGATGGCGAGATTGAGATTTATAGTAGTACTCAAAACCCTACAGAAATGTATGTCATATCTGCACTCTCTAATGGCTCAAATTTGTGGTCCTCAATATTAACATCATCTTATAGTCAGACATATGTCGCTCAAGTTACCGGTGTTCCGGCAAATCGCGTTGTTGCAAAGGTGAAGCGTCTTGGTGGTGGTTTTGGTGGCAAGGAAACAAGATCAGTTCAACTTGCAGCAATATGTGCTATTGCAGCGAAGAAGACCAAACGGGCAGTCCGATGCATGTTGAATCGGGATGAGGATATGATGACTTCCGGACAACGACATCCATTCATGGCACGCTGGAAGGTTGGCGTCAACAATGATGGAAAACTTGTGGCCCTTGATGCCGATGTTTTCTGTAATGCCGGATGGTCACAGGATCTTTCCGGAGCCGTGTGTGACAGGTCATTATCACACATCGATAATTGTTACAAAATCCCAAGTGTAGATGTCCGAGGAAGGTTATGTAAAACAAACACGATGTCGAATACCGCTTTCAGAGGCTTCGGTGGCCCTCAAGGGATGTTTATCGCTGAATCCTATATGGAAGAGATTTCAGACAAGCTGGGAATTCCAGTACACAAACTTAGAGTAAGATATCCAACTCTATTTGGTGGTTTAGGATCACTCTAACATACCTCCAGGAACTCAACATGTATAAAGAAGGGCAAACTACACATTATAACCAAGAATTGAAGGATTGGCATGTTCCAATGATTCTTGATTCTCTCAAGACAGAGGCAGATTTCGAGAGACGTCGTCAGGATGTCGATGAGTTCAACAAAACCCATAAATGGAAGAAGAGGGGATTATCCTTGATACCTACTAAGTTTGGTATATCTTTTACGGCAATATTCCTTAACCAAGCTGGTGCCCTAGTTCATATCTATCACGATGGTTCAATTCTCGTTGCTCACGGAGGTACTGAAATGGGGCAGGGTCTCCATACGAAAATGGTCATGGTTGCAGCGGAGGCACTAGGTGTTCCTATGGATGCTGTTTTCATCTCAGAAACATCAACAAATACTGTGGCAAACACATCAGCTACGGCGGCATCAGCATCTAGTGACCTGAATGGTTATGCTGTTTACAATGCTTGCCAACAACTCAACGAACGTCTTAAGCCCTATCGTGAGAAACTTGGAGCAGACGCAACCATGAAGGATCTTGCACACGCAGCGTACTTTGACCGGGTTAATTTGAGTGCAAATGGTTTCTACAAAACACCAGATATTGGATATGTCTGGGGCCCAAATACTGGTCAAATGTATTTCTATTACACACAAGGCGCAGCGCTCGCAGAGGTGGAAATCGATACACTGACAGGAGACTGGACATGTCTAAGAGCGGATATCAAGATGGATATCGGAAGGAGTATCAATCCTGCCATTGATTATGGTCAGATCGAGGGGGCCTTTGTGCAGGGACAAGGGCTTTTCACAACAGAGGAATCATTGTGGATGAATAATGGGCAACTGGCAACTAGGGGGCCTGGAAATTACAAGATTCCTGGATTTAGAGATATCCCACAAGTCTTCAATGTTAGCATGTTGAAGGACGTTGAGTGGAAGCATTTACAAACCATTCAAAGGAGCAAGGTAAGCCTCAGTACCCAAATCCCAATGCTTCGCCTTCTAACCAACAAATATAGGGTGTCGGTGAACCGCCCTTGTTCATGGGTAGCTCAGTGTTCTTTGCGATCAGAGATGCTCTCAAGGCAGCTAGAGCTGATCACGGGTGCACGGAGGTTTTGAATTTGATTTCACCAGCCACGCCTGAACGGATAAGACTTTCGTGTGCGGATGATATTATCAAGAGGAGCTATGTCAAGCCCGAAGAAGGCGAGAAGGGTTTCTTTGTTAGTATCTAAGCTGTTTTATTTATTGAGATTTGGTTGTTTCGTGTATGGGTCTAACTACTTGTACCGGGAGCTCTTTTCTTTATATACATATATATATGTAATATTGCACTTTTTTGCTTCACTTATGATTTTGTTGAGCCAACTCGAGCATATAAAGATAACCATGTACCTTTCATAAGAGTAGCCAGTAGTCACCTTGTAATGGTACGGATCCATACTTTACTGGTCATTTTATATGACGCGCAAACATCAAACGCTTGAAAATTCACACCACACTGAAATATATGCCTTTGGAGGATGTTAGGGTTAGGGTTACATGCAGCAAGATGCCAACTCTCCGTTGGTTTATAGCCCTTGCTTCATCTAAGATGATAATATACCTAAAAGAATACTAATCTAAAAATCATCTACAGTGGTAGCTTCCTTATGAAAGGACTAACTAACGATATTTCGTACCCTTATTACTTCGGTCGTCATTTTTTGATTCATAGGGCCTACAGGGTTGGGATTCAAATAAGAAAGAGATATGCTCAATATCAGACTGCGAATGCGAAGTCTATGTTTCCCTTTTCTGTGAAGACTTGTCTGGGAATTGGTATATAAATATCACCGAGCGGAATCCAAACATGTTTTATCACTCGCTCTCAATCGGGTGTGTCTTGGCAATAAACTAAGGGCAAAGATTCCTACATGTTGATTTTGGTTATTGATATCCATGAAGACAGCCCCCCCCCCCCCCTTTTTTTTTTTTTTTTTGTTTAATTCATTGATTTCCGTGAAGACTGCTGGATAGACTTGCCTGTTTGCGATTATTCTCAGATAGACTGGAAAATACGTATTTTCGCGCATGGCTGGCCATTGTGCCTAGGCCAGTGGTTCATGATGGGCACGAGACACGGAAAAAGAAAGAGATCAAACAAAAGTGTATTCCAAGCTTGTCTTATAAGTTACTAAAGAAGGGACCATCGTCGTCCTTGTTCTCTTGCGAACTACATGCACACAATCTATCCTACAACGGCAACGGCGGTGCCCCACCATAGCCACCCTACAAACTGCTGAATTAAATTCCCCTTTCCAAAACAAAACAAAACAAAAAAGAAAAAAACGTCGATGGGAGAAAGAGAAAAAAGTAAAGCTAGAGAAATGATGAAAGATAAGAGAAATACCGCGATCCGTACGACACATGAGTTCATTTACTTCCAGGCTTTTGTTTAAATGACGATCGAGAGTTCGTGCCTTAACAGGTGATCTTCATCCAGATTTGGGTAGAAGGGCACTAAGCAGTCTGCGCTCTGGACATACGCATTGTTATACAGTCTCCAATAAGGTGTCCTCACTTTTCTTGCAGGATGGAACAATCCCGCCCAGACGTAGTTCATAACCAACCCAGGTCCGATTGCCATCCTGATTGCGTCGATGGCCTCGATTATCCTGTCGATAACATGAGGTGATGTTTCGAACATATTTGGGTAAAGTAAGTTTAGCAGATGCATCATAGCATCCTCACAACCAAGGCCAACGACACCAAGTGCAACGTGTTTGACGACCGACGCAGCAGTCTGCCTGTGCACTTGGTCACGGTCGATAAGTGCATCTTCAAGAAGAGGAGTAACGGCGTAGACATAATCTTTCGCCATTTCGCCGATGTACTCAAAGAGGAAAGAAAGTGATTTTAAAACACCATTCTGGACGTTGAGCTCAGGGACACGATATTCGTTCATAAGGGCAGGGAGTACAGTGAAAGGCGCACAGGTTTCTGCGACGATACCAATGGCGACTGCTGTACAAACTCGAGATTGACGTTCTTGAACCCTCAGATTGTTGAGCAGGGTGGCCAGGACATCTTGGGGACCAATGGCTTTGGCGATAAACCCTAAAAATCATTGCATAAGATCGGTGCATATGAAAGAGTGTGGGGGAATAAAAACCTACCGAATGTGTTGTTCGCTGCTCGTCTGATCCCCTTCTTATGCGCCTTCAACATATCCAACAATTCGAAACAAATTCTCATCCATTCTCTCGCACTTACGAACTCGGCACCTCGATCCGCAATTCTACCTACCAGATCAATGGTATTCTCCTGCACTTTTTCGTGTCTGTTTCGAAGAATAGGGGTCAATCGAGGAAGGAGATCCTTAATTGGCGGTTGCATGCTATTGATACCAACGACAGTGACAATAGACCTGAGTGCGCCTAGAATGGAACCCAAAACTTCAGGATATTCCTCCCCAAGGTACTCGTAAAGTACGACACCTAGTTTACCCATCAAAGCATCTTCTCCGCATTGTTTCTAATTGCTTAAGGTTAGCTGATATTCTACGTCAAAAAAAATAGTGGGGGTTGACATACCATAACGACAGCAATTCTCGAAATCAGATCTGCACTTTGTTGTCTGACAGCTGAACTCTTGTTGTTCAATCTCCATAGGATTGTACTGACAATCTGCGGAAGGTACGGCTTACACCGCGTACCCAGAGCATTGACAACCGTTCCAAATCCGTTAAGCATAACGATATCCTCCATAGTCTGTTCCTGGAACGCAAACAATACACCATCTACCAGTCTTTCCTCTAGACGCTCACCAATATCCGCTGCTCCCAGAGAGGCAATGACCTTCTCAACACTTTCCAGGGTCATTTTACGGTATGGCTCGCTTTCATCCTTAAGGTGGTCAACGATCCGCTCTATAATCTCTCCACACCCGACTTTTTGGGCTAGATCAACTGTTGTCTCTACCACTTGACGATAATTCCGTTTATCAAGGGCCATCCTTCGTACCCAGAATGCCTTGAAAAATTCAGGGAGTACGTTCTCCTTCAGGTATGCCGCAGTCACACCCTCAGTTCCCGCACACTGGCTGACAACCTTCAAAACAACCTTTTTCATCTCCTCATCAGGGCTCTGGAACTCTCGTAGAAGGATCTCCATTACTTCAGATGTGTAGTAGTTTGCGTACTCCTCGTCCATAAGGGGTATGATGTATCCAACCGCCTTCAAGAAGCCAGCCAAACCCTTTCCACGCTGCTTCTTCGCACCGGTCCACAGAGGATTAAGAATGGTATCGAAACTCTCAATACCGTATGGACTAGCTGCTTCTGCCAATGCTGCAATGGCCAGACTGGTTACAGTTCGAACCTTGGCCTGCTCGTCTTCCAAGTTCGGGCCAATACACTCTACCAAGCCCTTCAAATGAGGCAGGATAGCACAACCCATGAGGATAGGAATCTGCTGCACAATTTTAACACCGGTATGCCTCGCTTGCCAACTTTTCTTACTGCGACAGACCGCCCTTAAGAACGGCAATAATGCGGGTATACCAAGCGCTGATGCAACGACGGCGAACGCTCTCGCAGTGGTGTTTCGCACATATTCATCGACGTGATCGATATCAGGTCGCATAGTAGAAATCATGTGCGCTAGACCGGCAGCCTTCGACAAATTGCTGATAATCTCGCGACCTTCAACACGCGCATAGTAATCCTGATCAATCAGAAGTGGCTCTATGACGACCAGAATTTTATGCACATACGGCCTGACAAGATCATCGAGCTTGTAAAGGATACGATCAATGACCTTCACCAATAAATGACGTTCCTGGTCCTCGAGCGTCTTCTCCATAAGCAGAGGCAGAATTTGGTTAAACAGCGGACCTGCGCCAAATTGGCGGGCATTATCAGTGAGTTGACGTAATGCTGTCTTTCGCATGGGAGGTGTTCCATTCTTGACCTTGAGAAGAAGACGCATGATCTTCCTCTCCTTCAGCTCCTCAACAGTCATCGCATTCTCGTCACCACCGTCAACAAGCTTCCCAAAGTAGGCCATATCCTCTGGCTTGAAGAATTGAAGATCGCCGACCCCCGGAATATCCGCAGGCATCTGCTTCCCGAGGATCCTGGCATTCTCAGGTTCCTGCATCATGAAGCCACCGATGCCTGTAGAGTTCATTGGTGCCGGCGTGGACATAAGCTTCCTTGCTGGTGTACGGATCGGAGCGTATCCCGGCGGGGGTTCAAGAATTTTATAACCTTCGCTAGGCAACATCTCGTCGAGCTCTTCATCCGATAGAGGCGCATTCCTGTCTCCATGTCCAAAAGTAAGAGGCATGTGAGGAACAGGGGTAGCAGAAACAGATGGGTGCATGGGAGTCACAAGTCCCTGATTTCCAACAGGTGTAGCAGCAGTAAGAGATGGAGCTTGATCCCATCGAGAGCGCTTTACCACTGGTGTTGCATCTGGGGCAGCTGCAATGTCCCATCTGCTTGCTCGTGGCTTCTTGGAATCTTCTTCCTTGATCGCCACGGCACCTTCGTCGCCTGCTACATCCCATCGCTTCTTCTACAAAGTTGTTAGCAAAATTTAAAGGTTAAGCTTGGATAATAGTACGTACCCTCTTCCTTGTACCATCAGTTGCAGAGCTCTCTCTGTCCGATTCTTCTTTTAGGCTTGCTTTGTACTCGACACCTTCCATCCGGTCAGCTCCGTTTCCCTCTTTTTTCATTGATTCCTCTATTTTCCGCCTAACTCTTTCCTCCTCCCTTTCAATTTCTTTCTCCTGCATGACCTCTCTATAGCTTCGACCCTCGCCATCTTCCTTGAACGCGTCTTTTCGTGTTGGCGTCAACTGTCTTTGAAACCTTCGCTTCTGGTAGTCGGTCTCTCTGTCGGCAATCTGGGCGCCCTTTGCCTTTGAAGTCATGAGATCGGTGTCGTCATCACCGGCGCCGGCAAACTCATTCAATAGCTCTTTAGAGGCTGTATACTGGCCAACCAACCTGCGTGTGCCGTCACCGCCAGCCATATCCACATCATCATCATCTTCTTCATTTACGGGAATGGAAGTGTTGTATCCAGCGAACTTGTCACCACCAGCGCGGTCGTAAAGGGTCGTATCGAATGTGTCTGTCAAAGATTGTTTTGAAGATTCACGCTGTGAGGTAGGATCAAAAGTTTTTGAACCAGGCTTTCCGGCCTTTGCCGCGTTGCGCTCCGCCTGGAGGCGGCGAATCTCTTCAAAATCCGCTGGCAAAGGGGAATCCGATTAGCAATAGCGCGTTAAAGGAGAATAGGGACGACCTACAGTCAGCCATGGTAGAATTTTCGAGTAAAGAATTAAAAAGTGAAAGAATGGTAGAGTGAGATTGATTAAGAGCCTTTCATATGTCGATATCGCTGGTTACTCGATGGAAGGCGTGGAGGAGAGAACTGGTACCCTAAGTTCAACCAGCAAGCACAACTAATGTTCGTGTCGAAATGTCGCCTCCCGATTGAGTCTGTTACCCGGACGTCTAGGGTTGCGTCAACTGTATACATACATACATGTACGTAGTTTAAAATCGTCGGTGATCGCGCATTGACATCCACACAGCTTGAGTTTAGACACAACAGTGCGATCGATAATTGATATTAACAAGATGAAATTCTTAGAAGTGAGTAAGAACTACATACACTACAGTATTAGAGGCTTTCTGCCGGAGTTTTATGACAGTCGTCTAACCTCGATATAACACCAACGACCTCCCACATCTCCCATAATGATCGTGAAACAAATAATTGGGCATTAGGCCATATCTACAACATAGGCCTCTTTCCCTCTCCATTTGTAGACAGAATTTTTGAATCCGCTCGTCGATGATAATATTCTCACTCGGATATATAATTATCCAATCGTTCCCCTTTCGGCCAATGTCGGCACTGAGCACTCTCCAAGCGCCAAGAACAATCTTCAAACATCCTGACCTCGGGGGGGGGGGGGGGGATACCTCAGCAACCACATAGTAGTAGGTCTCAGTAAAACACCCGTCCCCGCCATCCCGTCCCCATCTCCCCTCATAATAAACACTCCAAGATGTTCGCCTTGAAGCGCCTCTCGACTATCGGTGCCCGCGGCTACTCTACCTCAGGGTATGCCTCCACCGCAAAGAACCTCCTTATCAATGCCGACACCAAAGTCATTTTCCAGGGTCCGTGTCTCAATTTTTTATATTTTTTTGTTCGGGTTACTCTGATTCTAACATGTTTATATAGGGTTCACCGGGAAACAGGGAACGTAAGTTTCATCGTAGTGGGTGGTAGAAAAACTACGTATATTGATATATGGGCATAGTTTCCATGCCCGACAAGCTATCGAGTATGGCACAAATGTCGTCGGTGGTATCAATCCCAAGAAGGCCGGGAGCACACACTTGGATCGTCCAGTGTTTGGCTCTGTGAACGACGCAGTTAAACAAGTTGGAGGCGAGTAAAATTCGAAATCTAAGCAACTGTATGTGGTGCGAATGTGGGGCTAAAATGATGAGTACTTTGCTTTACAGCGGATGCCAGGTACTACCTCACCCCAAAACCACAAAGGGGGAAATCTTAACAATCTTATGAGAGCATACGGGCATGGTTGGAGAGAGTGGGCAAAGTTTCAGGTGCGGGTAGCTGATATTGAATGAACTACGCAGTGCCATTTTCGTCCCACCTTCTGTTGCCGCTGCATCCATCGAGGAGGCCATCGCAGCTGAGATCGGTCTCGTCGTCTGTATTACTGAGGGAATTCCCCAGCACGATATGGTTCGTGTTGTGGACATTCTCAAGACCCAGAACAAGACCCGATTGGTCGGGCCCAACTGTCCTGGTATTATTGTAAGTGTTCGTGGAATTCAATGTACAGAACTATTCAGCTAATCTTCAAAACAGTCACCCGGACAATGTAAAATTGGCATTATGCCTGGCTTTATCCACAAGCGTGGAAGAATTGGAATCGTCTCCCGTTCTGGTACCCTCACCTATGAGGCTGTCAACCAGACCACTCAAGTTGGGCTCGGCCAAAGCCTTGTCATTGGTATTGGAGGAGACCCATTCTCTGGGACTTCCTTCATTGATGCTCTCTCCGTGTTTTTGAATGACGAGGGAACTGATGGTAGAACCCCTCGAAATTTCATTTTTGAATGCAAACTGGGCTAATAGTACACGTAGGTATCATCATGATTGGTGAAATTGGTGGTTCTGCAGAGGAAGATGCGGCTGAATACATCACCACCAACAACCCTAAGAACAAGCCAATTGTGTCTTTCATTGCTGGTATTACTGCGCCCCCAGGAAGGCGTATGGGTCACGCTGGTGCCATCGTTAGTGGTGGAAAGGGTGGTGCCGAGTCCAAGATCTCTGCGCTCGAGAACGCCGGCGCTATTGTTGAGAGGAGTCCCGCAAGGCTTGGAAAAGCTCTGTATGATCAATTCGTAAAGCGCGACCTTTTGTGATCCGTAGTCTAAGGTGCTTTTATGAGGGATATAGAGGAGATGTAGCCAATTTCCTTTTCTATCGTTTTTTTGTTTCATTTTCTAGCTTTTCTGCTTTACTCCCTTCTTGTAGTTATTCTCGGGAAATATATACCATGCACGACTTGTTTTGGGGGGAGGATATTCAAGGGATCATATTGAACCTCTGGATGGTAAGATGGATTACTAAGATTACCGGGGCTTAAATATAATTCGAAGGCTTTTAGCTAGCGAGCTTGATTTGTTCATAGTATTGGAGACCCACGGACGGCCATGCAGTCTTCTTTATTGCAGTTTATTACAGGCAAGAATGAGATATAAGAGCTCCCCGCAACCTTAGCTTATCAAACCTTAAAGCTCGAGCTCTGTTATGCCATCAGCCCTTATGACCTTAACCAGCAATCCCTTGTAATCTATCGGCAATCTCTTGACCAGCTAGATAATCCGACCATTAGTTAGTTTATTTCTATAAAGATACTATCACCAGATAGATGATTAATGGGTGCAGTTAACCAACCTCTTCGTGACACATTCTCAACAGCTTCTGTCCTTCCTCGAGCGTAATGTTCGGATTGTGGTGCTTGTCAAGAATGGAAAGACAGTAGTACTGTGCATATCCATGCGCTGAATAGGGTGTGCGTGCTGACGCCGCCAAGTAATCCAGCCAGTAAAGATGAGGCTCGTTGGTGTTTGTGTCAAAGCCGCCGATAAGAAGGTTCACGTAGTAAGGTTTCTATCCGAACGCAAGTCAGTTACTAGTAGGGAAATAACCAGGCAGTAGGAGGGGTCTTGGATATAACAGTGTTTCGGGGTAGATGTAAAGAAGTGATAGAGAGCTCATACCCTACTCCTTAGACTCTTCGCCAACTCTCTCCGAACAAAGCTTGCGACGGCACTCGGCGAAAGCTGCCATTTCGAGTTATTCCTCATTCCATATAGCTGAACGTTCGCCTGGATATATTCCGCAAACTGGACTATCATATTCTCCCCGCATCAGCTTACTTCTTTGTGGCCCGGATCACCACGGTACAGAAGATGAATCTAGCGGGCGGAGGGGTAAAAGGTGGGGCTAACCAGTATCCCCGGCTTCTCCAGAAAACGCCATCAATGTATGCGGGTTTAAAGTGCGGGTCTTGTCGTCTTCCTCTTTTAGGACGGTTACGCCGCGCATGGCGGCTTTGGACGCCGCAATGAGGACGAAGTCTTGCCCGGTAATGCCTAGAAGTACTTCCCTATGAACATGCAAAGCCGACGATGTCAGTCAATTAACCCAATAACATTAGATGTAGGATGAGCACGAACATGATTACAAGATGGAGTTTGGAGATAAACGGTGATGGGGGATGATTCTGATGATAGTGGTGGTTGTGTGGTGGGGAGCTTGTGCGTTGAAGTGAAGTTACCTACGTTTGTAGAGCTTCGGTCGATCATGCTCCATGTTGTCTTGGCACCTCACGTTTGCCCCACTTACAGAATGCGGAAATACCCAGTAATTCTAAAATAGCTCAAGGATCAAACCAATTCTGGATTATTGAGACCCAAATCGCCCCCTCCCGAGAATATTCTCCTTGTAGTGAGACCCATCGCGGCTTCGATTGCTATGATTCGCCGAGTGACAGTCTATGATCTTAGCTTCCAGACTAAAAATATTATTTGACTCGGGGGTGATGACAGTGCAAGAAACCTCGATACAATACTAGTACTCTTTTGCAGTTTGATATCTCCCACGTAAATTTAATATACATGTAGTCATTCCGGATATTTTTGAATCTTATTACTGTTACAGGCTGTTACATTCATGCAATTTTTATCCTTCCCGCCGTAGCCACCTGTGTATAAAAACTATTTGCCCAATTACCCAGCTCTACCCATTTAGTCCCAATACTTGATAACATTGTCCAGCCCCGCACTTGCCACCTTACTGGTCTCTTGTGGATGCCACTGTGCTGCCACGACTGGTCCATCACTAGCCTGAAATTTATGGTACATTTTACAAGTCTTCCAATCCCAGAAGCACAGAAACCCACCAGAATCACCACTCATCAGGAACTGGCCGTCAGGAGAAATGTCTACGTCGATGGCATAACCGGCGTTGTTGTGACCACGGAATACCTTCTTTCGGTTTTGACGGAATTTATCTGTTGCAGCATAAACAACAACTTGGTTGTCGCCGGACTGATAGGCAACGTATTTTCCGGTAGGATGTAACGATGCACGAACCATCGAGTACATATATGGCTCTGCAATGAACTTGATGGGTACCGGAATGCCATATTCCCAAGCACGAAGGGATTTATCGTCAGATGTGGTGATGAAACGGCGATTCTCGTCAACAAAGGTAATGGTGTTGACAGGCCCGAGATGGTGATCGTATTCTTGGGCAACCTCTTCTGTGCGTGTATCAAATTGAATGATCTTTTTGTCGCTCATACCTGCCAGGAACTCATGGTGCAGGCTAGGCTCCGGGTTAAATCGGATAACATGTGGAATCTTGCCGGTAGTGTATCGATGGATACATTTCCCGGTTTCGGTATCCCAGAGCTTCATGTAGCGATCATAGGATGCAGTGAGGAATTGAGTACCATCGTTGTTGAAAGTTATGTCTGTGACCGCCTTTGAGTGACCATTATAGGTACGAAGTAACTCACGATCATGATAAACATCCCAAATCTGCAGAAAGGTAATTAGTATGATGCAAGCAGCGATTACCCTTATGAAAAGAACTACATACCTTGACCTTTGCGTCACTACTACTAGATAGCAAGAGGTGACCTGCGCCTGGAAAGAACCTGAGGGCTGTGATAGGCTTTGTGTGCCCTACCCAAGTATGCACCAATTTCTTAGGTATGTAATTTGTCCAGCTTCCAGGCTCCTTCCCTAGATCCACATCCAGATCCTGCGGTACATGCATATAAGTCCTTCCTTGATAATCGTACTGTTGTGAGCCATGGAACTCTGTAGTCTCCTTTCCTACTCCACCAGTATTCACGTCCAAATATTCCTTTCCAGCCTTATCAATAATTGGATTCGATGCTGGCGCCACGTATTCTTCCTCTCCTTCCTCCTCCTCCTCCCCCTCTGATTCTGAAAGTGTTGTTGGCGGCATATTATATTTTGCCCATGGTCCCACATATGCGTTCTCTCCATCAATAACTGAAGGGTCCCCCTTTCCTGTTCGTTTCTTCTTTATCGCGTTTGTCTCCTCTCTTGAAGGCCTGAGTTGAACCACATCCTTCCCGCCGTGCAGCACGACACTATCCTGATTACCAACAAAGGTGTTACCGTTTGCCGATAATGAAGGATCCTGTGCATATCCTAAAGAAATAAAGGTCCGCTGTTGTGTCCGGAAAGTTGATTCAGAGATCGCAGACTCCTCTGCGTAGCCTGTGAGTACGTTCTTTCGTTTCCTAGAGGCGCTATCGGCGGACATGAATGGGTTCGATGGCCCAACGATGGGCGCAGAAAGCTGTTCATAAGTCATGTTCGTCGTAATTTGTTTATCAGTCTGCTTTATAAGGGATTGGCGAAGCTGCATAGGGTCCTGTGAGGGTATTAGCTAGCTGAAATCGAGAATATGGAAAACTACTAAGAGTGTTGACTCAACCTCTAAAGAGACATCAGGAGCGGCTACAACTCTCGTGGCAGAGGTAAATTGAGGAATACCGGCGGATGTAGAAGAGCCTGCCCCTTCGTCATCGCTGGAAGCATAGTCAACAAGCGACATTGACATCGCGAGAAAGATCTAGAGTTGTTTATGGTGTCGCGTCAAAATGAAGGTGTTGGGCTGTTGTCTGTGATAGTTTGGATGTGGCAAGTAGAGAGTAGCTAGGGGTTAGGGTTAGTTAGTACCAAGCTCAGGTCATTGCATGCATGATGATGCACAAACCTAATGTAGTCACAAGTACCGCATCAATTCGCCTCAACGGACGGTCACAGTACGTTGGAATTCCCCTCATTCTCGCTGTAAAAGGTAACTTCGACGCCTTGCGTGACAGTCCGCTGAGACGAATTACTGCGGTACCGGTATTTACGTACTATACATGTAGGTACAGCCACTACCAAGAAGTCTTCGTGATGGCGCACACCACGCCCACCAAAAAAAGGTACAAAGCGACACACCAAAACACAAATATCTTTGAATAACTTCACAACCACAACAGATATTAAAATTCTGTTTGAGATGAGAGCAGGTATAGCCCTCAAGAGGCTCTACGTTTAAGCAAAAATTAACGGCTGCTATTGGTGTCGAGTTATTTAAATTTTGGTGTATTGCCTTTAGGATTGGGTGCACCTTACGTAGATAGTCACTTTGGACATGGTATAGGTTCACAATCACAGAATCTATTACTTTTGATTAGATAGAAAGTCTCTTGGATACTATATCTGCTCCTGTACCAAACATAATTTTAATATCTTTTGTGGTTGTGAAGTTATTCAAAGATATTTGTGTTTTGGTGTGTCACTTTGTACCCTTTTTTTGGTGGGCGTGGTGTGCGCCATCACGAAGACTTCTTGGTGGTGACTGTACATTCATGACTCAAGCTTAAACAGTCTTGAATTTCAGCATCAAACCTGATCTTATTAATGACTTGAACAATGAATTTACTCTACAGGCTATTGAACGTTTTAAAACAACGGTTTGCCTCCTATCATAGTCATACAGTACACCGTCGGACAGAAATGCTCAGGCCCCAAAACATCTTTACACCTCCCTGACTACTTTATCAACGGCAGTCGCAAAGTATTCAACATTGTGAGTATTTAGCCCAGCCTACCAACCGAAGAAATGTAAGTAGGTGCATAAAATAGCACTAGGATTACATAAGAACATACCATTGAAATCCTTCCATTCTTGGTAAGATAAATGTGAGATTCTTCTCTAAGCTTCAAAACTTGCTTCTCATTCAAGCCAGTGCTAAAAGAAGAAAGTAACCAGGTCAATATCAGAAACCAAAGAATATGTATGGTGTACGAGCTTGGTGGAAATCTTACAATGAAAACATCCCAATCTGTTTCAAGATGTGAGACCAGTCGCCCGGCGTGCCTAGTTCAACCAATTTGTCGTGTAGAGCAGTCCTCATGCTCTTGATCCTCCCACTCATCTCGGACAAATTCTCACACCACTCGGCGAACAACTTCTCATCGTTTAAGACTAGGTTTGCAATCCTTGCGCCATATGCAGGGGGGTTACTGATTTCACTCCTCTGGAGAATTGCTAACTGACTCGCAATCCTTTTGATTCCATCCTGCGCATTTGGTGATGGTGGCGAAACGAAATGGAAGCATCCAGCACGTTCGCCATAAAGACCAAGGTTCTTTGCGAAAGATTGGGCCACACAAAGCTCAAACCCTTCCTCCACAAAGTAACGGATAGCCCAGGCATCATTATCAAGATCCCCAGAAGCGAAGCCTTGGTAAGCACAATCGAAGAAGGGGAAATGTTTCTTTTGCCGTATTACCTCAGCAATCCTTTTCCATTGCTCTTTTGTGGGGTCTACACCAGTAGGGTTGTGGGCGCAAGCATGAAGAAGAACAACCGAGCCCTCCGGGGATGATTCCAAACTGCTGCATAGACCGTCGAAGTCAAGCCCTTTGGTAGAAGGGTGAAAATACGGATATGTTGTTGATGCCAGACCGACATTAGAGAAAATTTGGGGGTGATTGGCCCAGGTAGGGTTGGAGATGAGGACCTTTTGGTCTTGGGGGCGAGGAAAGAATTTGGCAAGGAAAAGGGCACCAAGGTGAACTGCACCTGTACCGGAAATGGTTTGCACAGAGGTTACCTAAGTCAAAACTTAGTATTTAGAATTTAACCGTAAAAATAGTTTAAACCAAGTTTTCTTTCTCTACTGAAGAAAAAGGAAAGAAAAAAACATACACGATTCTCTACGATAGCAGGACTATCAGAGCCAAGGATCAAACGTGCTGCAGCGGAGGTGAAGGTTGGGAGTCCAGCAATAGGAAGATATTCGTGGTTTAGGTTCGGATCATTTGCTAAAATGGACTCTGCCTATATAGGACCTCTGTCAACAATTATTCCGAAAAGGCATAAACAGCCAAAGATGAAGAGGAACAAACCTTCTTGACAACTGGTAAAATCCATGGCTTCGCATTATCATCTCTGTAAGCCCCAACACCCAAATCCACCTTTCTATCGAATGTATCCGCTTTGTAAGCGGCCATGAGTCCAAAAAGTGGATCAGTAGGTGCCAAAGGCACCGCATCGAAAGAAGAAGCCATCGGGGTCGGGGGTGGAGCAGAGATGTGAGCGGTGATAGAGGCCAAACGGTCTTTAGATGAAGAAGAATGTGATGACATTGAAGAGGGGGTGGTAAGGTGTAGATAGCTGAAGCAAGATAAGTACAATACCCTAAGTGTAGCGAGTCACTGTGCCGTGCTTTACGTACTCAGTTCTATCTTAGCTTACTGCAGGATTTGGCGGCGTGGGACGAGGGGTTGAAGATAACTTGCTAGGAAGAAGCTAAAGAAGGCGGGGGAGTGAGCTTTGATATTCAGGCTCTTTATTAGCGTAACCTCATGCGTGATTATAATCTTCCGGGCCGAGGAATTGACCTGTGTCTAAGCCCTCTGAAGGAAGGAAGGTTTCATCAGCATGTGTGGAAACAGCCGCTCCCGCAGAAGACCCTGGTCTCTCATCGCAACGGTCTCTAGTTCCAGAAACCCCCAATAGTATATTTTGACCCACCAAGCTCACGGTCTTCTGGAACTCGTCAGATGTTTTTCCATGCATGCGAATGAGTCGTCCTTGTGACACTTCGCTCACGAGGAGCCTGCTCAACATGAGTATGGTCCTGAAACTTCACTACCCTCCCCCTGCATACCAAGAAGTCTGACTGCTATTCTATGTACACATGTGAAGAGCTACATGTAGGTACATGAGTATGGATTAGGCACTATGTATTCCATAAGTACTGTTTTAATATCCTTACGGATTACCAGACGTAATTTTCTCAATTGTTCATGCGTGTAGGTACTCTTCCATACTCTGCCGGTGGTGCCTTAACTGATTTTAACTGATTTTCGCTACTTAGGACCAGGTTTACACATCTGTATGTGCGCGCCGTGTCGCACCACCCGAATAAGTATCTTTCAGATGCCCTTTTTAACGAATTCCAGCCACTCCCCGAACCCTGGATCTAATAGGTAGTTCGAATATGTACCTACATGTACTCGCGTTTCCGGGCTGGACTGGGTCTGCATACCACCAAAATATGGTTCTTATGCACGATTTTCGCCCATATGCAGACCCAGTTCAGTCCGGAAACGCCAAAAAATTGCGAGTAGTTAGTGGTGCAAGCCGGGCTTTCCCCACATAAATCTTATCTGATTGCGAGGTTATTAGGCTAATGTACATGTAAATTCAGGGACAAAACTTTCTCTGGAGCACTGCCGTTACACATGACTACGGTACCTGTATGTTCAAGAAACGGTATTTATATCTTTATCTATTGAGCTTTTTAACCGAACGTCACGCCAGAATTACGCACCAAAAATACCCGGCTAAGAAGGTTCGACGTTTTTTTCTTCTCTCTTTTTTTGAGCAGCCGTAGAACGCGCAGTGCTCGACTGGGGACACAATAGCTATGGCCTGCATATCAACAATCTTCGATTGACTCTTTGAAACTTAAAATCTTCGGTCATTTATGCACAACACAGGGCGGTGAAAATTTGTGTTCATTCTTCCCACAGAATTGACTCCGAGTGCCCAGGATTTTTAATTAACTACATGTACACACTTAAGTACAAAATCCCTAGTTTTCAATAACTCTCAAGTCATATTCAATTCTTAACTCTTAGTAGGCATTCTCGAGCCATTGCCTCACTCAAATCCGAGGTGATCTTAGACAAAATGTGCCCCGGTCCTCGGTATGGTGGATTTGGCTGAGGGATGATACATACTCTTATAGAGTATGGACTTGTCACAGCGGACCGGAGTACAGGGTAAACCACACGTATTGAATACTTGTGTTCCACAAGAGCGCGTACCTACATTCGCTACATATGTACGATTATAGATTATGCGTGAGGTTCCACAACCCCTTGCCCCGAAGCTTCAAATAGTCTCGGTCTAGAGGAGCTCACGGGGGAACGGCCAATCCGGGTTACGAATTATGTCCAAACATGATGACTTGGATGACACGGACTTAAGGAAGTCGAGCTGGGTGTACGGTTACGAATGTTCGCCGCCTCCGCGCGTTTTCGGGTGGTGGAGCATCCTACAAGGGTATTTTCTCGTACGACCGAATTCCTTGTGCTACGTCGAGTCATGTTTCTGTCTGGAAGTAGGGCTGAGTATGAACTTGAAGATCAAACTTAGGGCACCAATAAGGTTACTCAAAATACTACACGTACGTTCATGCAATCATAGGGCTGTGGGGCACCTAGTCTGGATAGAGCATCAGAGCATAAAATTTGAATTCGTGGCTTGAGAGGACTTCTCATCGCCTGAAGGGATGAAGTTGTCAAAAGGTCACAAATAATGCTTGTGTAACTACAGGTTGTTCATAGGACACTGTCAATGATCATTCCGCATATATCTACATAACTAGGTCTGTTTTCTAGATCCTAACTTATAGATTCTCCCTAAGGCTTTACACGATAAAACCAGAAATAGGTTTGATTATACCCAGGAAGACTTACTGATTGTATTGCTCACGAGGACGCTTTTTCTGACAGTATTCTCTGGGAGTACTATAGATACCGCAATAGTTGACCTTAGTTAAGTTCCAAAAGTACGATAAGCTCCTCATACAAATTACACCATCGCCCTATTCAGTAATAGTAACGCTAACAGCAATATTAAAAACATTTGCTATCATATATTCACTAGGGTTTAACGGGCACTGGTGTGATATATAGTCAAAGAGACAAGAGAGACAGCTAAGCTCAATTGTCTTTGCTTTTATTAGCGCCCGATGCGAACCACCCTATCCATCGATAGACCGTTAATGACAGTACTAACAGACATATTAGCAAACATTCATGATAGTGAATTAAAAGTTTGATCAATTTGGCTTATGCCAAGTATAGTCAAATCTACCGATAAGAGTACATACCTATTAGAACTATAATCGCCTTATAATGATATGCATTCTCAGTCTTTATTAGGCTTACGCATTCTCCCTAAATATAATGCACATACTTTATAAAGGTACCACTTACATCCCCGAGAGTACCCTTAGGGAGATTTGGCTGTAACCAGAAACAAAGTGCGGAGTATCTAAACTCAAAATATTGTTCGTTGGAGAACTTCCCGTAGGGCGATAGAAAGGACTCTATCGATTCTATTACTTCTATCGCCCGATAGAAAGATGGTAGAGAGGTGCCCACTTCCCGCAGGATAGAGAAAATCGAGATTTTTATTCAACTAGCAACTACTATTTGGTCAGGACGAGGATGAGGCGAGCTATGGAACCGAAAAATACATGTAGGATAGAACGTCTTCTATTGCCTACCGGAAGTCCTCTGTTACCAGACAAGAAGACTACTTAAATTGCAGATCCACAATGCCGTGGCCATGTGGCTCACCAAACCAAAACCTGCGGAGAGCAATGAAGCTGGTACTGATACTAGTTCCAATTTGGTATTATCAAGGCAGATTTGAGATTTGATATTTTGGGCAGCCTTAAAAGGCCGTAGGTAACTTTGTATATATAACCCAGCGACGGAAGCCCCTATATATAGCTATCCATAAACGTTCGTGGATAGGATATCCCATTCAGGAGCAAAGGTTTATACCGGATATGGGTGAAAAGATCGACTGTAGAGTACCCAGCGCAGTAGTGTATAATTACTATACTCTTGGTAGAGAAGCAGGCAAGTGCAGTGGTCTCTACAATTAAGTATTTGCTCATATTTGAACAGCGAGGTAGATAATTTGGTTAGAATACATATACCGGTCTAGTTATTCCAATCCTTTAGGAATTTCCCTTTTCTGGATTTGCGGGGGTGCGTCGTTAACTCTCAATATCCCTTCCTAAGTATGAATATTGGTTTTCTAACGAAGCAAGTTAAAACACTAACAGTAAGGCACTCAATACACAGTGATATCTCGATAGGCCAGGTACAGTACTTTGCCGTTAATTGAGGGTTGGGTGGATCATATTTATTTTGGCACCGACGATAAAGATATCTTCTCGCTAGAGCGAGAGATTTCGATGGTTAGAAGGATAAATAGCCCATGTAGGCCCGCTATTTAGTTGGTCTGGCCCGTAATACATATTCGGTCCATGGATCCAGTCCATAGCGTAATGAACGGCCGGCCTTACAAACTTATATGTTGATTCCCACTTTCGATATGTATTTCGCTTCAAATAACTCGTTTTTTTATCTTCTGTCCCTAAGGAATTCTTACTATCTTTAATATATGTATAGGCCAGATTTGGTAGTAAAGTTTCTCTAAAAAAAATATGGCCCTCGATACATCGTTCCACCAATATCATCAGTACCTAGTCTATAGCCTAGTTCAGTCCGCCCCTGCCGTATTGGTCTGGTCCGGTTCTAGTTCGTTGGAACTTCTGCTGGAACTTAAAGTTCTCACTACTAACATTACAATGTCCAGTTAATTCTAGCATGATCAGGAAACAAAGGCAAAAACATCCCGCAAACACACACCCTTCTGTTGCCCGCCTTGAACCTCAAGGCTACATGTATGTACTGAGATTATAACTGTTGCGTGATTTGTATTTGGCTGACTTTCATCAATTTTTGACTTAGCAGTTCGCTCGGCCTTCCAGCTCGAGAAGTCTCGTAGATCACCTCAGCTAATACTACCAGCCTTTCCCTCTCACTTAAGGATAATGTGGGTTATATTTTGCTTTTATACCTTCTGCCTAATTAAGCTTCCAAACTTTGGGGTTTGGGGGGATAAGCCACCTTACCACTGGTGCTAACTAATCAATCCCTGGAAACGCTGATATATATATATATAAAACTATGGTACGTAAAGTAGATACTACCTTTTCACAAAGATAATTGGGCGGGCAAAGCTAATCCCAGCCCTAAAACTGACAAATTAATGGCACCGGGATGGGGATGATTGGATCGCCAGTGCATAAAACGTTTCGTGCATAGGGCTGGTTGCTAATTCCAGCAGCCAAGATTTGAGTTGTGCGTGGATAGTTAAACGTCGTAGGTACATGTAGTACATGGTTCTGAGTCGCCGGCCCAAAACCGAACGTCTTCAGGGACGGTCAAGAAGATACCTGCCAAGACTTTTGATATTAGGCTCCTCCTCCTTCAAAGATTGATAATTAGTAATAGCGGGGAGGGTCAATGACCTTTACAGCTTAGCTACATGTACGGCTCAAAAGCACGCGTTATCAAATGCATAGAAGACCACGCCACATCGATCTATTCTTTTACCTTCCAAGAGCAGAGCATATCAAGTAATAAATATTGAAGTCTGTGATAACTCAAGCAGCTATAGTACACACAACATAACTATAGACACACATACCTAATTGCGACGCTCCTTCATTTCTGCGCATACGCAAGGTGACAAAAGTGAAGCTCCAAACTCCGGTAACCTGATTGGCGCCGATCATACAAGTAGAATTTGGAGCCAGCTCTGTCTGCGCAAAGGGCCTAATAACTTGATTGAGCCTGTGGATGAAAGATAGTGTGTGTGTTTATCGCTAAAATACCACTTAAGCTTTAGCTATGGATAAACATCAATCGAGTGCTCCTTCGTGATACGAGAAAGCACCAAGCCAGGGAAGCACCACAGAGAGTATTTTCAGGGCACAAGATCCAGACTTCTTGGTAAAATGAACCGGACCGAGATGCATCTGGTTCTTTATTTTGCCTGCCAAAAATACTTGGTATTGCACGTACATACATGTAGTTGAAGTATCCCCCGCCTCTTAGTACTCACTCTAGATCATGAGTACCTCAATATCAAAATTTCACCACCGGCTTTCTCGGCGGCAAGTAAAATAGATACCCAATAACAATTAAATATAGTTGGCTAAATTACATGAAGTTTTCCGGAGTCACACTCAAATTGTATGCACAGATACCTTGTATCCTGAAATACTTTTACCAGAGCGGAATGCTGCAGTTGCAAGAAGCTTTTCGTTGGACCAAGGAACCGTTGACGCACGGACCGTGGATCATTGAAGCGCCTCTATCCCTGTGCGATAGCGAATTTTAAATGTTGATGCGGCTGAAAGCAGCAACGGCTAAAAAGAAACTAAGTAATGACGTCGAAGCTGGGCACCCGGCTTATCACCGTAAAGATCTGGATTCTGTGGCTGCCGGCGGGCTTTTCTTTCTTTGGAGAGCTCTGAATTGTAGAGTGGGGAGCAGTGCGATAGGGGTTTGTAGAGTAGGCTGTAGTCTGTGTGCATAGGTACATGTAGAGTACATGTAGGTACATACATGTAGTTATTTATGCGGATATAACTCTGATATAACTACATGATGTTTCCCCTCATCCTTTGATAATGGGATAAAATAGATACCAATCCGCATGCTGTTTTTTGATATGAAAATACCGGTATCGTCCCGGTCCTTGCCGTTTCCATGTGTATGCCTTCCTAGCGAGCAATGAGGAGCGCCTGGAGATGCAGTTCCTGGAATGGTGACGGCGTGAATCCCCGCTACCCCCCGTTCTCCTAGATACACAGGAAGTTGCCTGTTGGCGGCGGCGCGGTTTCTGCCATTAGTTGGGCCAAAGGTAGAGCTGGAACTTGGCTGCATTTACAGTGCAGGGAAGCTAAAGAAGTACCTTCCCGGAAGTGGGACTGGTTTGTTTCGTGGTCCACCTTCGTTACGTCGTTTGCTGCATGGGTTCCTAATATCACTGGCTGAGCTGTTATGCTTGCCCCACCGAACCCCTCTTCATCTTCGCCCGCCTCCTCCCTTTATCATCCTCTCCATCTCTGCTATCATCGTATCTCATCAGTGATTCTCATCAAATTTTTCAGTAGCATACTTTGAAGATGGTGAAGCACGGAGCTCATTCATACCTTTGTGCGGAGGAACGACGATTGAAAGAAGACAGAGATAGAACAAAGTATTGGAAGAAGTGGGGACCGTATCTCAGCGAGTAAGTCAAACTCAAGATGAAGAAGGGATAATGAACAACTCTGGTTAACCTAGGTACAGGCGTCAATGGGGGACAGTTCGTGAGGATTACTCGTAAGTTTGCTATAATCCAACTTTCAGAACAATTGTTCAAATTACAGTTCAATTGGAATTAAACGCTAATCGAATAATTCGTTGCCATTTATTAGTGAGAATGGTGATGCATGGACCCGTATGTTTTCAAACTCATTTTTTTTTATCATTTCACTTGTTCTTCACATGGTATCTCTTTACTGATGATATTGATTTGCCACTCATTCCAGACTTTCCTCATGACCATGCAAGATCACGCACCTACCGTTGGGGTGAGGATGGTATTGCTGGTGTGTCCGATTCACATGGTCTTCAAAACATCTCTTTTGTCTTCTGGAACGAACAGGAGTATGAAATTCCCTCTTTCTCTCTCACACATTTTTCGGAGACAGTTTTCTGAATGATTGAACAGTGATTTCTTGAAGGAACGCTTGTTTGGTCTCTCGAACCCCCAGGGAAACCATGGAGAGTCCCTCAAAGAGGCCCATTTTCATCTTGACAACACGCCCACTCACTCGTACATGAAATATCTTTACAAGTACCCCCAGCGGAAGTTCCCTTACAAGACCCTTGTCGAGGAGAATGCAAAGCGCAGTAGGGATGTTCCGGAATACACACTCCTCGACACAAATATCTTCAAGTATGAGTTCCTCTAAATCTTGCTGATCTAAGCAAAGATATTTTTTTTCTAAGCATCGTATTTCTAGGGATGATCGTTACTGGGATATTATCATCGAAACCGCCAAAGACACTGAAGATGAGGAGGAACTCCTTTTCCGTATCACTGCCTGGAATCGCGGTCCAGAACCTGCACCCCTTCATATCATCCCTCATATGTGGTTCCGTAACACTTGGTCATGGGGTCATGAAACACCAGACAAAAAGCCCGAGATCTCCCAGAAGTCTCCTTTTCTCGCAGAGTCAAAGCATTGGTCTTTGGGGCCTAGGTACATGCAGCTTTCGCCATCTCCTGGTGTTGCCGCGGAATCCGATGATGTGATACCACAACTTCTATTCACGGAGAACGATACCAATTTCGAGGTCTTGTACGGCGGAGAGAATGAGCAACCATATGTGAAGGATGCCTTCCACCGTTACATTGTAGACGAGGAGAAAGAGGCAGTTAACCCAGCACAGAAGGGAACAAAGGCAGCAGCGTGGTACGCTTTCGAAGAAGGAGATGGTATTGCGCCTGGGGCTTGTGCAGTAGTCCGATTCAAGTTTACCAAAAACCCCAACAAAGGTAATGGCGATAACGTTGCTCCTGACGCCGAGATTGATGAAGCCGGAATCGACGAAGAAGAGTTTGATGATATGATTGAGCGTCGTCGGTCAGAGGCCGATGAGTTTTACTGGCGTATCTCGCCTCTTCCCATGGCGGATGATCTCAGGAACATTCAGCGTCAAGCATTGAGTGGTATGTTATGGACAAAGCAGTTTTATCACTTTATTTGGGACCAATGGGCGAATGGCGACCCTGCACAGCCGCCACCACCTCCAGGAAGAAAGGGGATTAGAAATCAACAGTGGAGACACATGCATCTGGATGATATCCTTAGTATGCCAGATTGTTGGGAGTATCCCTTTTTTGCGGCGTGGGATACAGCGTTCCACACAATTCCGTTGGCGATGGTTGATCCAGATTTTGCAAAAAAGCAATTGGATGTGATGACCAGAGAATGGTACATGCATCCTAACGGACAGGTAGGTTTCCACAACCAAGTATTGATGGATTTTTTTTTTTTTTTTTTTTTTTTTTTATGGAAGTTAACACCATGGCATTTCGGAATAGATTCCAGCTTATGAGTGGAACTTTGGGGATGTCAATCCTCCAGTTCATGCCTGGGCCGTGTTCAGAACATTCAAAATGGAGAGAAAACTATATGGCAGAGAGGACCTTGACTTCTTGGAGCGCGTCTTCCAGAAACTCTTGCTCAACTTCACATGGTAAGTTGACCCAATGATGTTCTTTTAACGAGTGATTTCTTATGATTCTGTTTGTTAGGTGGGTCAACCGCAAGGACTTTGACGGCAAGAACGTTTTCGAGGGTGGTTTCTTGGGACTTGACAACATTGGAATCTTCAACCGTTCTGAGCCGTTGCCTACAGGAGGTGTTTTGGAACAGGCCGATTCCACTGGATGGATGGCGTTCTATTCGCTGAACATGTTGAACATCGCCCTCGAGCTCGCCAAACATCGGCGTATCTACGAAGACATTGCAAGCAAGTTTTTCGAACATTTCATCTTCATCAGTGATGCGATGACATACAAGGGCGACGGAGAAGGTGGCGAGTCAAGTCTGTGGAACGAAGAAGACGGGTACGCATAACTTTTATTTTTTTTTACTGCTCTTAATTGAATCTGCTTGCTAACCAAAAAAAAATTTAGATTCTATTATGATGCAATTTCGTGGGGAGGACCTTGGTCCCAGCAGATGCCTGTCAAGTCTCTCGTCGGACTTATCCCGCTGTATGCCGTTCTCACGCTTGAGCCGGAGTTGATGAACAAATTCCCCAGCTTCAAGAAGCGGGTGGATTGGTTCGTTCAAAACAGGAACGATGTTGCTGAGCGAAACATTGCAAGTATGTCCAAGAGAGGACAGGGAGACCGAATGCTGCTGTCCCTCGTAAGCAAGGACAGGCTAGTCAGAATCTTGGAAAAGATGCTGGACGAAGATGAGTTTTTGAGTGACTACGGTATCAGATCGTGAGTTGCCATTCTGAATAAATTTCCGCTTGGGGGGGGGGATACACTTGCTAATCATATCGGGATGAAAGACTATCGAAATACCACAAGGACAAGCCGTATTCCATGAACGTGAACGGACAGGAGTTCAAGGTGGACTATGTCCCAGGTGATTCAAACAGCTCGTTGTTTGGTGGAAACAGTAACTGGCGAGGAGTAAGCCATTTCTTATACGATCCCCTGTGTGATCCATTGCCGCTAACCTAACCCGTACAAACTTAGCCCATTTGGCTCTGCGTCAATTTCTTGCTCATCGAATCTCTTCTAAGATTCTACATGTTCTACGGCGATGAGTTTAAGGTTGAGTGTCCCACGGGCTCTGGTGAATACATGCACCTTGGGCACGTGGCCGAGGAAATCCAGCATCGTCTGCAACACATCTTTGCGCAGGGCGAGGATGGGCGCCGGGCATGCAACGCCGGTAACGATCTCCTCGACTACAACCCGCACTGGCGTGACAACCTGTGGTTCCACGAGTTCTTCCACGCAGACGATGGCCGTGGTTTGGGAGCGTCCCACCAGACGGGTTGGACAGGGTTGGTTGCAAAGCTGATCCACGACTCTGGCATCAACTGCCGTGTACCCCAAACCCCGCGCACACCCGGCACTGCCGCAAACCACTACTTTGACGATATATTCTCCAGAGTCAACAAGCCGAAGCCCTACATGGGCCGGCGCCAGTCAACGAGGAGTATCGACGCCAGGAGTGACTGGGGTGGCGACGAAGACGAGGAGGAGAGGTTGGCGAGGGAGAGGGACGACGAGGAGGTGCTGGGCTATGTCAACCAACAGCTGCAGAGAGTCAAGAGCAATGTGTCCGTGTTTGGCGTGGAGGACGACGAGTTGGAGACGACATGGCGTTGATTGTAGATAGAAGTCAAGGGTCAAGGCGGCGGCCGGCGGCCGGCGGGGGGGGGGTATATCTTGTGTTTTGGTTTTTGTCTTTTTTTTTTTTTTTTTATCGGTGGACGCTTTGTAGGATTTTGAAAGCATATGACTCTATACTCTCTATATACATGTGTAGCAACGAATGATAAGAGGATCAAAGTAAGGCAAGAGAAGAGGAGTGACCAAAGTAGCATTTACCGGACGGGTGATCATTGGCCCTTGCCAGCACCGTGCAACGACTGCGTCTACGTGTGATAAATAGGAACTATCAATCATTGATCAATCAGCCAAGCTACGTATAATACAAAGTATCAATCGTCCCGGCCTGCGTATAATACGAACTATCAATCAATTGCAATCGACCCGCGTAGAACAACAGTGCCCACCCACGCTGAACAAAACCAAGCATCAGCAACACCGCAACTCTCGACCTATATTCTTTTTCCTAGCTACAAGCTGCAAGCTGCAAGCCACAGAAGCACTCTACAAACCCCCCTCTTCCTCCCCCAGCCCAACCCAACCCAACCCAACCCAACCCCATCTACACAGTCTATACATACACACATCTACACATCTACACCGCCGTCAAAGCCCTAATCTCCTCCAACGCATCCACAAAATCCTCCCACTCAACCCTCTCCCCCGCCACCCTACGCACCCACACCTCGGCGCCCCCGGGCGCCCTCAGCCCCCTCTCCACAACCGCCACATAGTACACACACGCCGCCGCAACCGCCCTAGCCGGGAAAAAATTACAAACCCGATACCTCGTCATGGCCTGCGCGACCTTGACCCACACGGCGCGGCCCAGCGCCGTATCCTTCCAGTCGACGACGCGGCACTCGAGGCGCTCCTCCTCGGCCGCCGGCGCGTCGGACAGCGTGAGCGCGCGCTCCAGCAGGCGCGGGAGATACTCGTAGGGGAGGGGCAGGCGCAGCTCGAAGCGGAGGACGCGCAGCAGCAGGAGCTCGGCGGTGACGAGCGTGGAGCGCAGCGCGTCGTAGAGCGGCGAGGGGAAGGTGAGTGGGGGGCTGGTGGGGTGCTGGAGGGTGTAGGCGGGGATGAGGAATTCGCGCAGGCGCCGCGGCGACTCGGTGGCCTTTGTGGCGAGGGAGAGGGAGGCGAGGGAGAGGGTCTGGTGGGCGGTGGCCGGGGCGGGGCGGGTACCCGGGGGGCCGGGGGCGTTAGCTTGGTTCTTCTTGTCTTGGAGTTGTATGGTTATGGAGGGGGAGGGGGAGAGACGTGTTCGTCGAGGAGGTCAGAGACGGGCTGCCGGGCGTCGGTGTCTGCGCCGGCGCTGTCTGGCGAGGGCGAGCTGTCGGCGGCAGCAGAGTCGGTGTCGGCGCACCAGCGCTTGTAGCGGTGGATGTACACGTAGGCCATTGTCAGCGTCTCGCTGGACAGCCGCAGCGTGTCGGCCATGAGCGTCAGGAACGTGGCCGGGTCGTCTGAGGGCAGCAGCAGCGGCGCGGCGGGGGCGGCGGGGGCGGCGGACGAGGGCTTGCCGAGCGGGAGCGGGCGCGAGGTGGAGCGGTGCGGTGAGGGCATTGTTTGTATATCGAGAGTTATGGGTGTGCGGAGGGAATCGCAGCGTGGGTTAATGCCAATGTCAACCGTTGTGAATTGGCTGCGCGAGAGAGAGAGCTGCCGCCAAGAAGGTGAGGCTGAGCTGGGGCAACGACACGGGAGACAGAGCTACACCAACACTTGACTATCTGCAACTATCTGCAACTATCTGCAACTATCTGCAACTATCTACAACCCCACAACCCACAGCCCACAGCCCACAGCCCACAACTGCCTATCTACCGCACACAATGGCCGAACCCCGCCTCAAAGCCACAATCTTCGTCGGTATGCCTCACGTCCCCCCCCCTTCCTCCCCAATCTCATCTTCAAACCACAGCATACTACAATCCCCCCACTGTCCCCCCCCACTAACAGCCCCCCCCCCCCCCCCCCAGGCGGCCTCGACCCAACCATCACCGCCCCCCTCCTGCACGCCGCCTTCCTCCCCTTCGGCACCATCGCCTCGGTGCAACTCCCGCGCGACGACCGCAGCACCGACCCGCACCGCGGCTTCGGCTACGTCGAGTACGAGGACGCGGCCGACGCCGCCGCCGCAATCGACAACATGGACCAGGCGCAGCTGGCGGGCCGCGTGCTCAATGTCGCCCAGGCGAAGCCGCAGAAGGAGGGCGTGGTGCTGGGGAGTAAGGTTGCTGTTTGGGAGCAGGTATGTTCTTTCTGTTTTTGTGAGAGGGGATGGGAGGGGGGGTGGTGGTGGCTAATGGACGTGTGGTGGGCAGGAGAGCTGGCTGGAGAAGCATGAGGTGAGTGAGGAGGATAGGGCGGCGGCGCAGGGCGCGAAGGAGGAGGCCATGATGGGCGAGAGGGGGGGCGATCCGATGCAGGGGCTGGAGGGGCTGGATGTTGCGGGGCCGAAACCGCAGTAGTGGGGACTTTTATAGTCTGGGGTTTCTTTTCTTGTTCTTTTTCTTTTTTTAGGAATTATATTCTTTTTTTCTAGCTGGCGTTATGGAGCATGTATAGCAGAGGAAGCGCTTCTAGTTACGGAAAGTAGGAGAGGAGAGGAGAGCACGATTGATAGTAGTGGTGGTGGTGGTGGTGGTGGGCGGTGGGGGATAACGAAAACAAGGCACCAATATCACACACAATCAACACACTCGCAATCACATAATAATCACACAGTACACCCTACAGGCAGACATCCAAGCAGTGATATCTCACGCATTGCATACCAACTACCTACAAAACCTTCCCCGCCCCCGCCCCAGCTATGTACTCCATTCCCCCGTTCTCCCGGCTATACTGCCACCGGCCCACACTTGTAATGCACTTAGTGGCCGGCCCTTGGGGAGCGCGACAGACGCAGCTGCTTGTCGACCCACAGCTTGCGGCCCATGGAGAAGAATGCCACTGCCGATACGTCAGTAGAGTACTTGTGTAGTAGAGTAGATGTATAGGATCCGGGTTGGGGGAGGGGAGAGAGAGAGAGAGAGTGGGGGAGGGGGAGACTCACTTCCGACACCGGCACTGCGCATATGGGAAAGTACGGGTTAGCTACCATCCTTACCACACTCTTATCAATCGGGGGTTGGAAAAGAAAAGGGGGGGGGGGGGGGGGAGTACCCGATAACGACACCTGTGAAACAATCATCAGCCAACAGACAAGATAAGATTGGGAAGAGGGGGGGAGGATCATACCGAGAGGAATCAATTCTGGGGGCACCTTCTTGAGCTGTCTCAGCCTCTGAGAGATGGTGTGCGCTGGTGGTGGGAAAATATGTCAGTCTCTCTATCCCGTTCCGCTATTTCTATTTCTGTTTCCATTTTTCCGGCTCCCTCTCTTCTTCTTCCTCCTCGCCCCTCTCTTGGACAGGACGGGCGAGAGGGCAAACAGAGGGATGACCGGGCGGAGGAACGGGCGGAGGAGAAAAAACACAATGCTCGGATGATGCTCGTACCACTTTGTTCCTGCTTCTACAGTTGCAACCCTTCCCGTCAGTATTCATTCCCTCATCCACTCGTCTATTCCTCCATCCATTCACTCCTTCCTTCCTTCACCGGGGGGCACATACTGGCATAGGCATTGCGAACGATTCGTGTTGAAAGATTGAGGGGAGATTGGTTTGTTGTGTGGTTGTTTGGTGGGGGGTGTGTTCAAGGTCGTCGTTGTGCGCGAGCGATCGGATGAGATGTTTCAGAGGCTAATTGATTCGCTGCTTTAACGCGCGGCCGTGCACAGTTGGGTGGGTCTTGTGTGGCAGGGTGGTTAAAGCGGCGTGGGAGGTTTCCGGGTAACGAGGCTAATATGACGACACCCCGCGCGCCCGGCCGCGGTCATGGCAGTGTCGGCGGGTGCCATTTTGGGGAGAGGATGAGATGCGGTGATGGAATTATTATTTTGTTTATTAGATGGCTTGTTATGGGATAGTATTGGATTGATTAATTTATTATTTTTATTTAATTAATACTCCACCCGGAACTCCTTCACAACCCATCACTCGTCCCCATCACGGCCTCTCAACAACCACAAAAGTCGCCCACCCGCCGGCCACAACCTCCACCACCCTCCCCTCGCTCTCCCCCAGCACATCAATCTCCCTCCACTCCTCGCAGAACTCTACCCCTTCCCCTCCCCCCAGCTGCCCACTCCCCGCCCTGCCCACACCCCACACCCTCCCCCCCTCCGTCAGCACCACAACATGCCCCATCCCCACGCCCACCCCCACCACATCCACCCCGCCCCCAACATCCCCCACGCCAACCTCCTCCTCCCCCCGCAGATCCCCAATCACGCCCTCGTCCCCCGCGCGCCCGCCCCACAGATACACATCTTGCTCCGCGCTCAGCGCCGCGCCGACCCACCCGCCCGCGGCGACCTCCGCAATCGCGATGCCGTCGAGGGCGTCAACCAGCCCGGGGGCGTCTGGTGGCGTGAGTGCCGTGTCGCGCGCGAGGAGGCTGCCGTGCCGCGGGTCGCCGGCGGTGTAGATGCGCCCCGAGGCGCCGAGGAGCGTGAATGCTGTTGCGGTGGCGGCGATGGCGGTGATGCGGTCGTCTGTGGGGAATGGGTGGGTGGCAGTCGGGGGGTGGCAGGTGAGGAGGGAGGCGAGGGTTGGGTGGGCGTGGATTACTATTGCTATAAGCAATTGGACTTGTGTATATGTGTTTTAAAGGATGTATACCGGTGCCGTCAGATGTGCTGAGGACCTCCCCGTTGCCGGCAATGGCAATGATATCTACTTTTTCGGCCAGGGTGTGGCACTCCCACTCCCCGGAGGGTGCAGGCACGTAGGCCGTTGTCTGGTCGCCCCCGTCCCCGCCCCCCAAGATGACCTTGAGGCCTAGCCCGTCGCCGAAGGCTCTATATGGCGGTTTGCAGGAGTGCGGGAGCGGCTGTAGAGAGCCGGCGCCTCTGTGGTGGAGCTTGTTGTCGAGCTCGACTAGGTATCTACATGTCAGACTCTAGCGTGTCTAGCATGGTGTAGGAGGGAGAGAGAAGGGCAAAGGCATACGGAGCGTTTCAGACCATCCAGCGAAGAGCACCTTTGCGGAGGTCTCGGCGCGCGCTATGACGGTGGGGGTGAAGATGTCGGCGGGGATTGCGGCGTCGTCTTCGCGGGGGAGGAGCTGGCCGTGGGCGTTGAAGCCGCAGGCGAGGATGTCGAAGGGCATGGTTTGGGGGTTGTTCTGGGGGGGGGGGGGGGGGGGGGGGGGTTGTTTGTAAAGAGTGAGAAAGCTAGAGCTGGAGATCTAGAGATAGCTATCGCAAAGATGGAGAACGCATGGTGAGGGAATGGGACTCAGCTATGTACAGTGCCGGAGTGTGGATTGTACGGGCGGGGGAATGTATGGAGCTGCATACAGAGGCAGTTCAATTGCAATTATAATGGCAATCGTAATCGTGTTGCAATGGACTGTAGGTGGGAGTATAATTTTCAGTTGAGTTGACGGGACTTGGCAGTCGTAGAGCCGCGGTTTCAAGGTAGGGATTATGAGATATCGATATCGATATCGAGCTGTGAAGAAGTATTAATTGATTACTATCGACATTGAACTACAAAGTTCTAGTTATTAATTCTGGTTATAGACTAGAACCCACAACTTTATCTGCAATTCAAGAATTGGGTTCCAGCACCAGGTCTCACTCGGCCGCCGCACCGATTGAGAGCTACTGTTGGAATTATTGGGTGCGAGTCTGGCCAGGGGCAATCCTACACACTTTTCATGGGATGGTCATGTCTGTCGGAGGGCAGTCATGTCTCATGAAGTCAGTATAAGCTCATTGGCGTATATGTCAACATGTAGTCATATTTTGGGTCTTCTTGGCATAACGTTTTGTATAAAATGGTCCCCCGTACTAGATTTTCGTCAACAATGTCAATCAACTATTCTTTTATTCTTAACAGGCGCATAGCTGCTGACCAATGATGGATGGCCGGATTGGGTGTGGAGTGGTAATGATGGTCAATTGGGTTATATACAGGACTGTGTAGTCGAGTTCTAATGTTTTAGATTTGGTTGTTTGGGACTTCAATTGTTAGCTGATCATCTTGAGGATATACTAAAGAGAACAACCAAAACACTAACAAAGAAAAGATTTATTTATTTAGTATTAAGGCGCCTAAAGCAGCACATGCACGCTATCACTAAGAAATCCCTATCTAAAAAGTCCCACCCCCACTACAACTCCTTCTTCCTCCTCCCCACCGGCTCCCTCCTCACCGCCCCCTTCCCCAGCAACGCCTCCAACACCACAACCACAAGATACACCACCCCCACCAGCGCCCTCATCACCCTCTCCACCAGCCCCCTCCCCTGCGGCCTCACCCCCTTCACACACCTCGCATCCCTCACCTCAAACGGCACCTCCGCGCCCAGACTCCCCACCGCCGCCCTCAACCCCGACGTGAACCCGTCCTCATGGAACCCATACCCCGTCCACGCGCCCGCAAACGTGATCCCGCGCTTCCCCTGTATCTCGGGGAGGCGCCGCTGCGCCGCCACGGCCTCGGGCGTGTACAGCGGGTGCTCGTACTCATACACGCCCTGGACGGTGGCAGGGTCGGGCGGCGAGAGCGGGTTGAGCGTCACGAGGACGTCGCCGAAGCGCTGCGGCGGGATGTATTGCAGGATGTTCATGTTGTAGGTGAGCGAGACCTGGGCGACGTTGGCGGACGTGGGCGTCGAGGCGGTGATGTAGTTCCAGGCGGCCCAGGCGGACTTGCGGACGGGGAGGAGCTGTGTGGTGGTGGTGGAGTGTTATTAGCTATGTGGTATATGGGTGCAGGGCATCAAGGGTTTTGTAGTGTAATGGATAGCACACGGGATTTTGATTCCCGTAATCTGGGTTCGATCCCCAGCAAGACCTTGAATTCTTCATGCCGTCCACCCGCTCTCTCTTTCTCTCCTCCTCCACCAGAGGGAAACAGGGAATTGGGGAATGGATATTTTTTTTTCAATTCTGCAGAACAGTCCACATACCTTTCTATCGCCATGCAGCACGGCCGTGTTCGTGCTCGTGCGGAACTCGCGCAGGATCTCCCGCTCGCTCTCCGTCGCGCCGTCGCCAAGCAGCCGTAGCGCCTGGTCGCCGTGCGTGGCGACAATCACGTGGTCGTACTCGTACTCAAACTCGACGCTGCCGCGCTTCGCCGACACGAGCACCGTCTCGCGCCCGTCCTCGCCGACGCTGCCGCTGCCCCGCACCGCCGTGACGGGCATGCACATGTGCACCTGGTGCGCCGGCACCGCCCTCGTCACCGCCTCGACATAGTTCTTTGCGCCGCCCTTGACGGTGAGCCACTGCGGGCGCGACGACACGATGTTCAGCAGGTTATGATTCCACCTTCACCAATACCAATTGTTAGCCCACTTCACACCCTCCAGAGCAGGGGTGGGGGGGGGGGAGGGGGACGGGGGAGAGCATACATGAACCTCACCAGCGTCACCGCCGGGAACTCGAGCACACATTTATCGGGGCTGGTGCTCCACACGGCGGCCGTCATGGGGATGAGGTAGTCGTTCCTGAACGCATCCGAGTATCCCTCACGGTCCAGGTATGCGCCGAGGGTCTCTTCTTCCGAGTCCTCGGAGGAGAGGAGGTCGAGCGCAAAGGTGTTGAAGCGGATGATGTCGAACAGCATGCGCCACATGGACGGGCGGAAGAGGTTGGCGCGCTGCGCAAAGAGCGAGGACAGGCTGCTGCCGGACCACTCGAAGGCGCCCTGGTCGCGGGTTACGCTGAATGTCATTTGTGTCGGGATGGTGGGGATGCGCAGGTGGCTGAGGAAGGAGATGAAGTTCGCTGTGCGGGTGGGGGGTGGGGTTAGTTTTATTTTGGTATTGGCATATATGGAGCTATGGAGCTATGGAGCTATGACAGGTGGGGTATACGGTAAGTGGCAGCATTCAGCACAATGAAGCCCGTGTCGACGGCAATGACCTCGGAGCCGTGCTTGTAGTTGACGGTGTGCGTGTGCCCGCCGAGATAGTCGGCGGCCTCGAAGAGGTGCACCTCGTGCGTGCGCTTGCTGGGGTCGTGTGTGAGGGCCCACAGCGCGGCGAGGCCGGAGACGCCGCTGCCGATGATGGCGACTTTGGGGAGGACGGGCTGCGGTTCGGGCGTGGGGGGGCCGGAGTCCATGGCTGGCTTTAATTATGAGTAGATATATGTGAGGTTGGGTTATGGGAAGAAGAAGTACTAGAAGCCAGAAGGAACGGAGGGAAGAGAGAAGATAGAAGACAGACAGACAGTCAGTCAGTCAGTCAGTCAGTCAGTCAGTCAGTCAGTAGAAATGAACAAAAAAAAAATAAAGCTGCGAAGGGGTGGGTGGGGTCCGTCTATAAAAACAACCTCCGAAGGGCGGGGGGGAATGGCAGGATGGATGGATGGATGGACCCGGAATGGATTATGAATTATATTAAGCTAGCTATGCGTAGGCATCTAGAGTACATCTGCTCCAATGCACTCTGCTCCAAGAAGGCTCATCTGCTACACTACTCTACAGTCAGGCTTGCATTCCCTCTCTCCCCCTTCCTTGATCATGAGTTGAAATTCCCCGTTCTGGAGGGGCGCCCGCGCATTTCTCACGATGGCAGGAATGAATGGTGATCTCACAGATCGCGGGTCCCTAGCTAGCTCTCGCTCCAGGGTCCGCACGGGCCACCCTGCAGGTACGACATTGTTTTTGTGTTTTTGTTTTTTTTCTGGAGAACAATGGGAGAGAGCATTCCTCACCAGCAACAGCAATACAGACAAACAGTTACAGAGATGTGTGAATGTGTGTGAAGGGTGTGTGTGTATGTCCCGTAATGCAAAATGCAAACTCTCTATCTATCCGTCCGTACCTGTATGTAGCTGTAGGCACACACACACACACAAAAAAAAAGGTGTTTTAGGCTATGTACCATGAGCCCCATACGTAAATCCTAAGCATGCTCCATGTATGTAGCTGCCAGTTCATAGGTCCTGTCTGTCTGTCTGGTCTGCTAGAGTACATACGTCTGCGCTGGAATTAAAAACCAGGGATGTATTCTCGCGGTGCATCACCCGCTCCTCCTCCACATGCTGAGATGGAACGTTGAGGAAGCGGAAGCAGAACAAGTCAGATAACGCTGACCTCGGGATTCCCTCACACCCCAGCTTCAACGCACCCCCTAGGCCTTCCTAATTGTTTTTTTTCCTTGTGAAATAGCATCATTGTGGACACTGTTCAGAAGTAATGCGCAGGATAATTAGATGCGAGTTACACGACCCGAGGGATATTCCCGTCTCCCGGTTCTTGGATCCTGACAGACAGGCGGACTGGTAGAGTGGTAGAGTAATGGTAGAGGGAGTAGTAATCACTCACTCAACCAGCACACCAGCTAAGGCCTGTCCGGACAACCCAATAATCTGAATTACCGGCCAAATTGTCAATTTTTGGATTATTGTAATAATCTATGGTATGCTGTTGACTTCGTGCAATTGAACAATCGAACTTCCTAAGCTCCTGATTATCCCAATAGGTACATAATCCATCAAGAAAATAACCACCTTCGGGGGCAATTATTCCCATACAACACAGGTGTCCTGACACCATGTGAATCTTTGTTGTCCGAGCATGTAGATTCTTAGATTATGAGCATTGGGGTTAAATATTATTTTTGCCATCTGATAATCCAATCTGTCCAGTAACCCGAACAAATAATCCACAGCTGTCCGAGTAAGACTTCAATTGCATCATTCACAATCATTCACACAACCACTCAACACCCACTCTCAATCATTCACACTCAATCACTCACACTATAATTCGCCCCACAACCCATAAGACGCGGCCCAAAAAAAAATTAAAAATTCATAATTATTTCATTTTACTCATAAAAATACCAACTTTAAAGCCCTGCCCTCCACATCCTCTCCTCCCTCCTCCCAAAACCCCAAACTTCCGGCCCCAACCTCCCCTTCCATCCATCAGCCACAGAAAAATAGGCCACCACCACTCCCCCTCCTCCTCTTCCTCCCTCTTAATTTCATATCCCATCGTGTCAACCCATCCCCGCGCCTTGGCGGTTTTAGATCTCTCTATTTACACCCTTTTAAAACCTCGAGAAAAAAAGAAAGAAAAAAAGAATACTAGACAAAAAGTAATAAAAAAAACTCCCCTACCAAAAGAAAAAAAAGAAAAGAAATGGGTAAATAACGATGCAAATTGATATCATTCAAAGCGACGCAAAAAAGAAAGAAAAAAAACATCCACCGGCCCACCCGGACCAAACCCACCATGTCATCACCTCTGAAAACTTTCCTCTAAAATCCGAGATTTCTTTATATCGGGTTCCTATAAAAGTATGGTGAAAGGTAAAAAAAAAAAAAAAAGAGAAAAAAGGGAAGGGAAAAGGAGAAAGGAAGGGAAATGGGAAATGGGAAAATGGAAGGTAAAAAAATGGGAGAGAGATTCCAGAAGATGCAAGTAATAGGGACCACATATCAAATTGCGCCAATCATATATCGCATCGTAGAAATAAGCGATCAAGAAGAGTGAGAAAAAAGAACAAGTAGACCCCACTAAGAGCATGCAATGTATCATACAAAAAACGTTTGACTGCCCTACCCAAAGACTTCGAGAGAAGAAAAGAAAAAAAAAAGGAAATGAAACTCCCCAAATCCATCAAATCCCTCCCTTCCCTTCCTTCATCAAAACTCGTTTTTTTTTCACGCAAGACACAGACAATGGTTTTCATAAGAGGCGAGCAGGTGGAAACTAAAACAAGGGGAGAAAAAAAGTAATTTGCCAAAGTAAAGATACAAGAAACGAAGAAAAAGGGGTAAAGTAAGGGAAATGGTCATTGAACTAAAACAGCCACCAACGTGCCAACTATACTCCCCCATGAATTTGGTTTGGAGAAGTACCGGGCGATAACTAGATTAATTAGGTATCCGTCTGTGGTAGGTATAAAGCGCTGCACCAACGAGGTAGGGTGTAATCTTGATGTCTAAATCTCCGCCTTCTGAAAAGATGGATGATTTAATTACGGTGTTGGAGTAGGAGTTGAGGAGACGTGATACTTCGTGTGACGACGATGGCATGAACGGATACGATGAATGTGAACTTCAATATTTCGGGGAACAGGATATGAAGGCACCGCCCTTTTACAGCAGTATTTTCCAGAGACATAAAATGCCTATTCTTCTTCGCTTTCTGACCCCGAGCTCTCGTCGTCATCACTGGATTCACTATCCGCATTTTCAGGAGCAGCTACGGAATTTGTTAGCGATCTCTACTACTCAACATGTCAATGATCACATTAGTAACTAACCTTGAGCAGAAGAGGGCAAAGGCGTTGGGTTGTCGAAATCATGAAGTCTGGCTGTGAGGTCCTTGATCTTGGCCTCCTGTTCACTCGCAGACATCGGCTTGTTCTTCCGTGGCTTTGAGGGCGCCTTAGTCTTGGCCTTCGATTCCTGGGCTGGACGAGGCGGCGGTGGTGGCGGGACGTATTTGGCTTCAAGAGCTGGTGTATACTTTGATACATATACATAGAGCTTGTACAAAGTTTGAGGGTCTAGCTCATCTATATCTAGCTCGATTTCGTCATTTTGACCCTGAAATTGCTGTATATTAGCATATGTCAAAGAAGAGTGCACGCTCATACTTTCATACCTTGTCAATCTCGGGCATATTCTGCCTAATCATGTTGAGCGCATATGCCATCTTACCAGATGGCAAGAAATTGATCCTTTCGGATAGCTCCGTCTTTTGCTCCAAGGTGATGTAAGGCACATCCTTCTTACTACCAGATCTCTTGGCCTTCTTTGCTGGTGGTGCTGGAGCGGCGGCTGTGGAGTTCTTTCTGGAAGGTCCAGCTTTGCCTTTCTTGGAATTTGATGAAACAGGTGGTGTTTTCTTGTTTTGTCGTTTGAGAGAAGAAATTTGATCCTTCATCATTTCGAGTTGCTGCTCCAAAGCCTTAAGATCGGGCTGGTTAGGCTCCTCCTCCTCGCTCATCTCATCCTCATCGTGATCTTCAGGTGGTGGTGAGGCGGAAGCGGGAGAATGGCTACCCGGGTTATCCCTGACATACTTGGCTCTATCGGACCATTTTTCGTCAAATATACCCTCCAGACGTTTACCCATCTGATGCACAGCTTGATTCGGAGGATTAAACTTGTAGCAATTCCTGAACATCAAGCGCAAATCCGCCTCGAAATCATTCCCAGTCTCATACTGATTCGTCTTAAGTTTGGACTGAATAGTACCAAGATCCATGGGCTTCTTGATGATTTTGAAGTACTCGGGGATATTAAGAGCCACGGGGTCCACTGGTGAATAAAATGGGAACGCGTATGGTTCATGGATTTTCTTGTGTAGCTCTTTAATAACCATATCGCAGAATTT
The DNA here is from genome assembly GCF_020137385.1 of Morchella sextelata. Lineage (NCBI taxonomy): Eukaryota > Fungi > Ascomycota > Pezizomycetes > Pezizales > Morchellaceae > Morchella > Morchella sextelata. The sequence continues at coordinate 936,237 of NW_025408616.1, forward strand.
CAGTTCGGAAGCATTCTTCTTGCGTCTTGGTTTTACATCTGAATACGGCAAATCCTTGGGGGCCGGAGGGTGAATTTCCCTCTTTGGCCTGCCATCGCCAGCTGTTGAGTCACGACGAATTTGCGGAATTCCAGACGGCTGGAGACCAAAGGTAGGGGAGGCAGCTATAGGCGATTGCGCAACTGTTTTTGCCTCCTTCTTAACTTGTGACGATTTAGGAGCTTTCGCAGCGGATGGCCGCGACGATCCACCCTTCTTCTTACTCGGCTTTGGCGCGCTCTTCTCCACAACTTCAGGTGCATTCGCTGCTGGAAACCCTTTCATATGCTTCTCCCAAGAAGCCTGCATGCTCTTCGACATGTCGGTAACAGGGTGTTCATTACTGTTGAATAGGACACAGTTTGAAAGAATCAGATTGAAATCGTCCACGATTGCTCGCGGAGTCTTATACTCGTTATTTTGGAGCTTCTTCTCCATCGTTTGGAGATCCATAGGGTTTGTGACGATCTCGTAGTATGTAGGCACATTAAGTCTCTCGGCATCAACTGGCATTGTGAAAGGGCGGGCATCCTTGGTCCGTCTAAGGCTTCGAATAACACCTAATACAAACTTGATCTGTGATGGTGTGATTGGGTCGGTGGTATGGTATGGCGGCGCCTCGACTGAGGATGAGTTGTCCATCTCTTCCGTTTTCGCCCGCTTCAATGGAGGTCCCACGTTGTCGTCATCCTCCCTCTCTCTTGATGTCTTTACTGAAGGCGCATCAGTCATCGCATGGTCGGCTGTTGATACATGACTTGACGACTTCGACCTGTCACTAGGGGCCCCATTTGTCCGTTCGGCAAATTTTGTATCCTTCCGCACATCTTCTACAATGGCCTTGTCGCGTATTTTTTGTCCCTCTTCTACGTTAGTCTGCCCATTCCCATGAAATGACATTGATGGTGCGCCGCCTGCTGGCGAAGTTATATGTAAATCAGAAAGTTCCTGGGAGCTATCTGTTTGGTGTAGTGGAGGAGTTGGAATTGGTGGCGATGGGGGTGCGTTTATTTTTTTCGCTGTACTATTGCCATTCACTAACGGGTCGCGATCATCATTGGCGATAGGTTCATCTTTCGGCGAAGATGGGGCAAATTCTGGTATAGAAGAGGATGTAGTAGATTGCTTGACCGTTCTAAAGTAGCGGAAGGATAATGTAAATACAATGTTTTCAGAAACATGAAAATGAAAGACAACGGAGATAAACGAAAAGGATACAAGAGGAATTTCCACCAAAACACCACATCTCAAAGCCACATTACCATCACCCGAGACGCATCTCGAGGAGATACGCGGCGAGATATGATGCCGGAGGGGCATGTAGGGGAGGGGCAGGGGAGAAGCGACAAACAGCAGACAGGAACAGGGCAAACTCACCCATTAACATCCAAGTCCATCGCCATCGTCCCCTGTGAGACAGCATTGTCCGCCTCCGCCAAGGCGGGAGCAACCGTCTCAGACTTTGGGTCGTGTGGATGGGTGCTAGATGACAGCTGTGGACTCATCACTGCCATAGAAAACCCAAATGAACCAAGCACCTTGTTGAAGTGAGAGGGAAAGTAAATTCACCTTGACACCCACCAAAGGCGACGACTTATGGGATGGCGGAGCGCGATAAAAAAAAAATCCAGAGGTTGATGGAATTATTGAAGTAACGGGTGATAATTAGCGATGATGGATGGGTTACCTATTAAGGGTTGAAGAAGTAAGCGGGGATGATAGATGGGGTAAGGCTCGAGGCGGTGGTGGTGGGTGGTGGGTGGTGAGTGGTGGTGGTGAATAGGGTGTGGAGTAGTGCCGATGGTTGAAGAAGTGATGGGTTAACAGGACACTGATGAATAGCGTGTTGGAGTGGTCCACAGGATGATGTGTGGGTACAAGCGTGGATGGTTGATAGTGTGGCTTCGTTGGCAGCAACGGTGGAGGAGCCTCAAATCAAAGCGTTGTACAATTAAAGGTTTGGGGCAGGAAAGCCTGCACACGAGTAGTAAGCACCACACACACACACTGGAAGTGGGGAGGAGGCAACCACGCGTATGGCCTTGTGTAGAAGTGGAGAGAACGGGCGGAAAAGAAAAAAAAAGAGGGGTAGGGTAGTAGGGATATTATACTGGTGGGGGAGGAGGAAGGCGAAGCAAATGGTTGGGTAGGTTACCAATGTAATTGTGTGGTGGTGCGTTGACAACAACGGAGGAGAGAGAAAGAGAAGAGAGGAAGAGGGATCTGGCAGGGTAAGTGTGCTTTAAAGCTTGAGCGTATTTTAATGACTCAGCCTTTCGCTTTTTTTGCTAGCCCGTCGCGCCACGCGCTATCCGATTTGGAATAGATTGTGGGCAACAAAAATGAAAAAAAATGTTGTAAAAAAACAAGGAGTCAGCGGAGATTAGATAATAAATCGATTTTGTTCTCTGTGATTGTTCCTTAGAAAAAGTTATTTTATATTTTTATATTTTTTGAGCCGCTTCCAATGCCTGCGGGCGCGTGGTGTCGGGTTTCGTGTTGCGATGGGGAGATAAGATGCAAAACTTCAGGAGGCCGCAAAATGGACAACAAAGTGTGAGAAGAGACTGCGTGGGAAAGTGCTTCCTTTTGTATTCGGCCCCACTGGCTGAGACGAGCAGACGATTAGGAGCGCCAAGGATATCTTGCATTTAAACCCTAGCCCCGCCGGGAAGGAGTTTGTACCAGGGGGTAGCTATTGGTCGATTCCACTCACTCCTGCAGATAACTACCCCATCATCACCACCCTCCCCTTTTTGGCTTTCCCCCCCCCAACAACAAACTGCACTTATGTTAGAACACACAAGAGAATGAACTGCTGATAGTATGGAGCTGTCTGGTCAGTATGGTAGCATCATCCACGTATAAGCGGACAACGAGTAATCAAGACGCGCAACTCATCTCCAGTTAGCCAGGAACCAGTACCATCATGCGCCACCGCCACTAGTAAAGTCCATACAGAAAACACAGAAATGTAACACGCGCTGCTGATCAAATCGTTAGAAACGAAAGAAACGATATCAAAAAGTTATCGAGTATTTTGTGTATTTGAGTGCACGCTTCTCCGTAGTGTCTTCCGGTGGGTGTGTTTGCGATGATGCTCTGCTGCCGTAGCAGCCGCGACCGTGCGTTGATTCGTCTGCACACCGTGTCTGGACATTCAAGCCTGCCTGTAGCTCAACAAAGCAACGAAAATGGATATTGGAGCATTCTCGGTGTAAGCTGGACGTTGGAAGTTGTAGTATCGGTGCTGCTGCTGTTGTTGGCCTCATGTCCAAAATAACACGTAAATTCCGACCGAACGATATGACCGAAGAGTGGTTGTCGTTCCATCAAAGACCAGAATAGAGGGGAGGGGAAGTCGCAATAAACCAGGCAACTGCCCACCTCCGATTCCGGAAGAAACCAACATCTGACAAGCAGGCCCAGACAGATCAGATCTTAACAAGAGAGACGGGCGGGTTGGACTCCAACTCCATGGAGCCTGGGGGCTTGGGGCGAAAGGAGACGGTTCGACCACCATGAACGATGGAGAAGGGGGGGCTAGAAAAAGAGCACAAGAGTGGGATTTCAGAGATCCTGGTTTCGTGAGGGCGTAATAGCGTAATCCTTGTTGGCCCGTGATCCCCTGTGCCCGCAAATGGTGAACACAACATACCCGCTGGGCGGAATATTTCAAGCAGCAACAAGAAACCAATCCGTTGCCGACCATCAAAAATGAAAATGAGAATTCACTCATGTGTGATCACTCGGTACCTTGTCATCATCATATGGTATCACTCAATTTCAATACGGGAACTTCAACTCCGCGACTCCTTCGAGATGAGAGTGGCTGGAAGTAGTGCTCATTTCATGCTTCCCAACGGAAAATTTACCCTTGTTACACTGAAAATGTGACCATTTCGCTTCCTTTGGCAGGTATTCTACTTTGGAATGATGCTTTGCGGCGTGTTGAAAATTTGACTGTCCAGGACGGCACATTATTCACCCGTTGAAATTTTGTGGTTACCTCGAGTCTTCCAAGCCACGGGCCATATTAATTACGAACTCCCGGATGGGTGTTGATAGCAATGCAAGGTGTCTTCAAAGTTTTCATTTCGACTCTTTTACCGGCGGCGGAGAAATAGAGAAATTTACATTGGGATTTCGGTTGGAGCCGAAACCGTATCACCATGGGAGAACGGATTTCTGTTTTTCTCGGTACCGGTACCGAAAATAAGCACAGGATGATGGGTCTCAAGTGGCTATAAATTATAAACCTCTGTTAATTATCCATGGACAAATTGCAAAGGAAAGAAGAAGGGAAAAGAAACCCCGATCAAAAGCACGAACATATAGGTAAGGACTTTGTTCCCCGCATATCAGGCTCGGTTGTGAGAGATCTACTTTGAAATACTCATAGTCAAAGTAGAGATACTGGTCGTTTTTAAGCATTAACTCCCCTCCCCGCATATGCTTACGGCGACCTGCAGTGCTGTGCTTATGAAGAGTAGGTACTCTAGGTACCCTGCCCTAAAGTACTCTACTAGTATTACATGTAGGTATGAACCTATCACATGTGGCTAGAATATGAGGATCTCCAGTATCCAAATACTATGTTGCGATCATCGGATTGGTAGAGTGCTCTGCCTACAAACGTCTGCGCCTTCACCCCCCTTCTGTCAAAGAAGGTATGTATTTGCCAGAAAGCTCCCCGCCTCTTCCCAGTGGCCCGGTACGAATGATGATATAGTGTTTCATGCAAGGTCACCGATGCCATGGGTCTACGTCGTTTCCGCTGCAGTTAGAAAAAACCCTAGCCCTTGGACATACATGTATCATATCATACATGTAGTTGGGTTATGGGCGGGGGTGTCATACGATAGCCTATTTCCCTTTCTCCCGGGCCGGGCCTCCGTTTAGGGCCGTTTGCATGTTTAAAGCGTAGTACCGACTTCGTTGAGATATGGTTGGGCAATTGAGCCCCAAAAGACAAACACAGTCTCTCGTAGATTCTGGCTAGAAAAATCATTACTCACTCACACTCTGGGAGTTGCACTATGTACATGGTAGTGCAACTCCCGCCAAGAAATCATATGTGCACTTTTTACGCAAGCTGAAATTCCTGAGCAGCTACAGGCCACGTGTATGCACAATAGGGCCAAACAAACGCCGAAAAAAGATCTCCTCGAGAACCAGTTAACAAGTCACTCATTTTTTTTTTGATGCCCGATGCAAAATATTGGTGCGATCTCGGCGTTACGTCGGCCACAGTCGATGGTCGTCGATGGTGCCATGGGAGGCAGTGGCAGAGGCAGAGGCAGGCAGAGGCAAACTTAGAAATGAACCCCGACCAACCAACAATTATCAAAACACCCAACCACCCCAAAGGTAAGTCAGACTCATCTGAGATCTAGATACCAATTTGCCTTACCACCACCCACATATCTGTCTTTTGGAGCCGAGACTTTTTTTCCTGTGGTGTGATGAACCCCCCCGTATAACTCTATGAACCTGAGAGGCTTAAGGCACAAAACCAAGACGGATACTCGCATTTGGGTCAGGCAGTAGTACTAGAGTAAGTTAACGAGTGGGTGTCCGATGAGCGCTGCGGATAGATATTCGTACATTTCCAGTACGATAACGGCTGAACTTCCGACTGGGTTTGTGTAAAATCTCCTAAGCCTTGTTCGACTTTATTTATTTTTTTGCCATTTCCAATCTAATTATGAGTGAATATTTAGTTTGTTGATCAGTGGGTTTGAGTGATCCCGTGATGGTAATGTAGAAGATGTGGTTGGGTTAAGCTCTCTTGGCGATCAAATAGATGACTGAGGGGCTCTTTGCCGAAGTTTGGGGTAATTCCAATATGTTCTGCCATGTATCATTGGATGAGTTGGAACTTTTTCTAAATATTGATTCGAACCAAAGTGAGGTCATGTACGTACGGACAGCTTCTTCCGGCCACATGTACCTTACTCGACTCAAGCTTAAGTCTCACACAGTCGCTCATGACTGAATTGTGTATGTAGTTGGTTTTTCCGGTCAGAAGCAGTTCATGTGAGTTTTTCCGTCGCCTTAATCGCCGTTATTAATAATTGCATGAGTGTTATAACTAGTGGCCTTTCATCCGTGAGTCAAGAGACGTGTTTTCGAGTGATATGTTGTGAAGTTAGGCCGCCAGATATTGCGGGCGGCAGGTTGACGTTGGCGATACTTGTAATAGAAATTGCGGGGATCAAAGCTCCATTCTGCGCTGCAAGAGCCGCTGGCCAGCCAGGCTGTCCATTTTTATGCGAGTCATAGTGACGAGTCGTAAAGTTAGTGAGGACCCATCCCCTGTCTGGCCAGTTTTCCATGCATGGGCCCCAGTCTATAAACGCGCCCTTCTGCTCCAGCTCTTGGTCTGTGGAGACTTTTGCCGGCCCACATTATTTGCCACTGGGCTAAAACACCTGAGCTGTGTTGATCTTGGGCTACATGAGCAGTGGAGATCACCGCTCTCGAGTGATGGATTGTGACCATGCAATAGTGGTGGAAGTCCTGTGTGCGCGCGCGGTGGTATGTGTTTACACCTACAGAACTGAAATTGGACCACACACCCGAGTAATAATGCCCACTGCATGCGTACTTTGCAGCATTGCACTCTACCATGGCTATGGCACCATGATAGATAACATGAAGATCTGTTACCGCGCCGCCTATCGCGAGGAAGCCTCTCCTAGTAGACAGACTCTTACTACTTTTGGTTGCCCTGTACGACGACAACAGCCGCATCCCGCACTCTTAGTTTACCACATGCGGCGACGTTTTTTTCCTTGAGAAAGGTGGCTTCCAGAAGACAGGCACCTGTTTCATGAAACGGGACGGGAAACCCCTGGCAAGGAAAACTGCCGATCGTTGCCCGACTTGGACCTCAACCTCTGCACGGTTCGTTCAAAAGCTCTTTGGATGTTCTGAACATCGTAATTGATCGAATTGCGACGGCTGGGCCTAGGGGGCAAGATTCTCGCTTTCTAGAAATAGAAGCAATTGAAGGAAGAAGTCTGTGCCGCGTCATCAAGCCTCATGTTTCCAGGGACAGGGACAATCCAGGAGGGAGGGAGGGAGGATAGGGATAAGATGGAATGGGATGAGATCGATCTCTCCTGCTGTGTGATGACTTCTGGATCTCTCTCACCCTTTTCTCCTTTGTTTGATCTATCCAGCATCGCGTTCCACTAGAAGTTGTTTTTTCAACTTCGATTCCTGTCTTTTATAGCTATAGCTAAGCTTTATAAACAGCTAATTGCATTCCTTTATTTTTAAACCATGAAACTTCACGCTCGTTTGATCACTTTGCTCGTTTCCTTCATTTTGTTTATTAGTGTGATATGTTTCCACCAGGCCCTCAAGATCAGGTATCGGAAAGGTAAGCAAGCTTTCATCCAAAGGCGGAATAAACCAGAGGCCTAGCCAATGTTTGCCGAGTTTCCGTTGCTAATGTTTGTTACTACCCAGCGTTTGGACTTTTACCCTCACGTCTGGTGATCTTCGGCGACGAATGGAGTGGTATCCTACCACCAGAAACGCTTCGTAAACGAGACAAGACACCCGCCCCCGCGCATGTCTGGACCGAGCTCCTCTGCTCGCACATACACGCCGATTGTAGCTCTTTTGCCCCAGCAAACACACAGGAGATCACCCGGATACAAAAAGGAGAATATGGAGCGGCAGTGGATAATCTTATATTCGACCAAAACTCGACTGTGCCGGATCTCCGGACACAAGTAGCAGCCTGGATTGAGGCTGAGCAGAAAGCTATAACCGACGGAAAGAGCCAGGAGCGTTCGAGTCTGTTTTCGGTGTTTTTCGGTGTCAACGATGTGTGGAAGTACTCAAGTTACAGCAGGGCAGATGGGGTTGCGGCCGTGGATGCAAGCTTGGACTCCATGTTTGAGCAGCTAGGGGTCATGGGTGCCAATTGGCCGGATCCAATCCAGGTGCTGATGCCCTATGTTTTGGACATGTTAGTGCCCCTATCTCACCCGTGGTTCAGATATCAAGCTTTTTCTTGGCATGAAGCTAATCCATCGAGTGATGTTATAGAACTATGCTCCCGGGCTGGAAAAGGTTTAGGGAGAGGAAGGACTTCAGGCAGGAGCAACTGAAGAACGCAATTTTCCTAACTAGGAAATGGAATCACGGTCTCGACCTGAGGGCCAAGAACTGGAAGAAGGGTAGAGTCCTTCTTTGGGATATGAACAAGTGGTTTCTCGATGCCATCAGGAATGAGGCGAAGGATGGGTGGTTCGAGGTTAAGGAGGGTTGTGCAAAGAACAAGAAGGATATCTGTGATCGACCGGACGAGTTTCTCATGTGGTAAGTCCTTGCTAACATTAGTTTTAGAAAGTGCACTCTAACAAAATTTAGGGACGACATACATCTCGGGCCACGCGCTCATGAGAAATTAGCTCAAGCCGTTGTGCAATACCTTTTGTAAATGCATCTGGGAAAGACATTCGGATGTTTATAATACCCTTTGGGTGGGTTTGGTTTAAAATAGACTTTGCATATTGGTAGGATCATATCGATATGGTTAATGTCGATGTTTTTGTTTCTTTTCTCCGATAAATTGTACATAGAGTTTTGGCGTTATAGGTTGTGATTTTTTGTTTTCGTAGGCAGTATTTCGAGGTTTGCATAGAGATCAACCATACTGCCTTGTATTTAATATCTAGATTGATAATATTAATACTTTGCAGACCGACACAGTTCCGAAATTGCTGCAACTGTCTGTACTCTCATCTACATGAGATCGTATATCATGTAGCATGATATTGTGCATGTGGTCTGCAATATGGTGCATGTACTTTATGGTTTGCTTTTAATTAATGTTACCGGCGGAATAGCTTGCCCAGTAAAAAGCAACCCGTTAAAGAAATGAGATACATAGAACGAGAGTAGTATCCAAGTTACACTCTCTGCACATGGCATTATTAATTGCATGTAGTGTTTAGGTAACAGCAGAGGGTGCAGCGTCTGAAGACGATTTCCCCTGCCTCAGAGCCCGTCTTCTGAAACTCTCCATGTTCAGATTCTGCTTCGTAGCTTCTGTTAAAGAAGAAGGTTGTGTCACTTTCCTTCGTGGGAGAGGATCATCCGGGGTTAGAGCGCCAAGCGTATTTTTTTTATCGCCCTGCAAAGGCAAGGAACCTTCGAGGTCAGAACAATTGGGAACGCAACAATTCATTCTTTACGAGCCCTTCCTCTTTTTCTCGGTAGCAATTCAAGGAAGCTGCAGAACAAGCCAATTCAACTGAACACACGGCCATTATTCTCATTTAGCCCCGCCGCCCCGCCATCGTCTTCCTTCCCTCCTGTTCACCCGACACCGTGGTGTCTGCTTGGCCTTTATCGGTCGTCCTTTTTTTTCCCGCCAGCGATCCGGCATCGTTGTTGCTTCGTCGACGCGGGCCGCGCGACCTCTCGCGGTACCATCCGTTCGCGCGCCACTGCGAGAAGTGCTGTGCGTGAGTGAGTGAGAGAGTGTGCGTGGGTGAGAGAGCTCTAGAGTCTAGAGTTGCAAGAAGTGTGAAGGCCTAGTAGGAGAGGCGGTGAAAGATAAGATAGAAACAGAGAAAGAGAGAAACGGATAATCAGGCGGACAAAACAGAACAGAACAAGACAGGACAGACAGAGCCTTTTTTCCCATCGTGTCGGAAAAAAGGCGGGTACTGCAGCAACAATATTAATTATAAATCTTGCTCTGAATAGCTCGCCAAAAAAGCGAAACGAAGCTAAAGCGTTCTGACAAAGGGGAGAAAAAAAAAAGAAAAAAAGAAAGAACATTTTAAAAAGGTTCCAACTAACCCGTGATATTTTTTTTTAAATTTTTTTTTTCTTTCCCTTATCTTACCTCATACGGCGTATTTTGGAACGAATAGAACGTCTTTCTTCTTTTGTTTTCGCTGGGCGGAATCAAAGAGGAACATCTTTTCCTTTCCAAGAAGTCAGTCCCTTACAGTTCCACGAAATACAAAAGCAGTAACGACCTTCTACTACTCTTGGTTACTTCCTCTAAATAGAGGGTCTATATCGATAATTCTACCAAGAATGGCAGAGCCAGCTACAACAGCTGCAGAAGCGGAAGCTGGGGTCCTGCGAAGCTTATTAGAAGAAGGCGAGGATCCTCCGGGTACTGGTGATACAGTGGACATATCAATCATGGCCAAAGACGTCCCGGTCACTTCTTCTGCTCCTACTTCTACTGTTAACGTTGCTGTGGTCCCAATCGATGTCGAGCTTAACAGCCTGGTTGCTCAGCAGCATGCCGCAGCTCACCAGGCGCGGGCAGCAGCTGCGCTGGAGCAAGCTGATGCTGCTGAAGAGAGACAAAATCAAGACCAGCAGCAACAGCAGCAACAGCAACAGCAACAGCAGAACCAGCAGCAACAGCAGTATCACCAAGATCCTACATCACCACAGCTTCAGCAGCAGCAACAAATGACGCTGGCTTCGAATTCTCCCCCACCTGCTACTCCTGCACAGGATTCACCACGACAGCCAGCTGCATCTGCTCCACAGACAGCACCTATCGTAATACCTTCTTCGACAACAGATATGGAAGACGAGACGTCATTGACACCCGGCTCCCCCGACTTGACGTTGTCATCCGTGCCACCCAGCATGAGTATTTGTCTATGTCAGCAGCCCGCTCGCATACCAAGACCTCGAAACGGTAGGACACCCTTGGACATTGTTTCTATCTCATTACATGGCATTGTTTCTTTGTCTTTCTTTTCTCTCTTTCTTTATAAGCTACAGAGGGAGTGTTGGGATCACCGGGTTGGCTGTGGACCACACATTGTAACGAAGCTAACATGCAATCCTTCCGTATCGAAAAGCTTTCATCTTGTATCGACAGCACAACCAGGCGGCCGTCGTTGCCCATCACCCTGGAAAGCCGAACCCTGAAATATCAAAGATAATCGGAGAGATGTGGCGCACAAGCCCACAGGATGTCAGAAACATATGGCAGAAGCACGCGGATGTTTGTTTGAACACTTAATACCCACCTGCTATAAAAGCGGGCATTTGAGATATTGAATGTAGAATTCCTTGGCGCTGACGACTTTCTGGCGCGCCCGAAATAGGATGAAAAAAAACAACATCTTCTTCGATATCCCGATTATCGATACCAGCCTCGGAGAAACGGTAAAAAGAATGCCGCGGCTGCAGCTGCAGCCTTTTCATCTGCAGGCACGGGTGGTGCGTTGTCACCGTCGATTGAAACCACCATATGCTCGTTCTGCGGCGGCCGCACAGGAACTCTTTCTACACCACAGACTCCCGGTACCCCTTCTTCTGCGGTCCCCAAAACCCCGAGATTGCCGCCACCGCCACATATCTCCAGGCCACCCTCTGCCGCACCTCCGCCGGCGAAGAAGAGACGGACAGGGAGCTCTGAGGATCCTATTCCTCAGGCCAGCCCTGAGGCAGGCTCATCTAGTGGTGTAGGGGTCGTTGACCAGGCTGGCGTAGAAGCGCTTCTGCAGCTTGGCCACCTCCAAAACGAGGACGAGTCAAATGCTGTGGTTGTTACAGAGCTTCAGACGCCGGTCAAGAAGCGGAAACTGAATGAAGGCTCCCCAATGACTGGAATGATGGGGCCAGGTTCACTACAGCAGGGTTTCTATACTCACCTCTCACAGTCTGCGCACGATCCAAATATTGACCCATTCCTCCGGCAAAACGGACTCGAAAGCGAGTCGCCTACAACAGCCACAAGCTTGGATCACGAGAGTAATCTGGCCGCCACCTCGCATTACCATCAGTTGCCCAATTTTACGACTCAGCTACCGGACGCATACGTGATTAAGTCTATCCCCATCCTCGAGAAGATCAACGCATTCAGCAAAATCTGTAAACCTCTCCCTTCCATGTCTGGGCCAGGCTTTCCCCGCCTGCCCATAGTCGCAATCGAAGGTGAAGACGTTGAAACAGTGACCGAACTCTTCCATGCCCTTGCAAAGGACATTCGGAAATCCGAGCCGATACATGTGATTGACGAACCAGAGCTATTCACGCCTACAGTGGCAGAGGAGACAGCTGACATAGAAGGACTTCTCATCCCCACTGGCCTTGACTCCTCTAGCACCGCCTCTCTGGTCCCTGTAAGCAGCACCAAGGACAAAGACCGGCACGACGACGACGATGATGCCGCGCGATACCTCTCTCACGTTGCTTCATGGCGGCGGCGCTGCGCCGAAATCAAGAAGGCCGTGACCTCTCCCCCGGGAGGCGACGGCGCCGCCCCCGTGACGATGAACTTTGGGGAGGATTCGGCCGTGGATGCACCGAGCGTGGTGCTGGTCAATCGCTATATGGTTTCGCGCAGCGACGTTGCTGCGGCCAGGTTGGCGGCCGACGGGCTGACGCCATTGCAGCATTGGCAGTGGTGCGCGACAGTATGGAGAGGGTGCGTAGGCCCAGACATGACCATCTATGTCAATCCTGTACCTGAGGGCGGTGTTCGGAGCGAGGAGGCAGTCGAAGTGCGGGATAGCGGGCGGATTGTGTTTGTGCGCAAAGAGGAGGGGGTTCGAAAGGAGTGGGATGAAAAAATCGTGAGGAGACTAGGGTTCGAGGTGGGGGAAGTAGTTAGAAGCCTGAGGGGATTCGGTGCGTGAGATTGCTGCTGCTGGGAAATATATCTGGGGAGCTTTTTTTTTCTCTCGTTTCTTTTTTTCTCTTGAATGGCCGGTTCTGGTTTGGGTTTCCTTTATGTTGAGTAGTGTTAGTTGGGAAGAATTTCCTTGTTTTGTGTTCCTATTTCCTCACACACACCTCCCCCATCTTGGCTTTGTTTTGAGCCTATCACCATTCTTTGTCTAAGTATTTCTCTCTCACCTCAGATCTCAGACCTCACCCTCCCCTCCCCCCACCACTCCTATCCTATCCCCCCATCTTGTAAGTAAGCTACAAGTACGTATGTACCACTACTACACCACATCATCTTATACATCTCCTTGGCGAACCTACTCTATGTTTCCTCATATTTATCCATTATTCTATCTATCTTAGTGGGAGGCTAGCTCTTTTTTTCTTTTTGTCATTGATAGCTTTTTTTCCTTCTTGGTCGAGTTGGCTTAGCGATTTATTATTGTTATTGGCACTGGTTTCTTTTTTTCTTTTTTTCTTTTTTTTTATTATATTATTTTTATCTCTTACCCCTTATCTTGATTGAAAAGAAAGAAAGAAAGAAGGGAAAGGAATGGATCGGACCGCATATAAAGGTGAGGAAGGGGAGGGAAAACAATGTGAAAAAGTTTTTATATGAAGAGGCATTATATTCGAGACGGGATATACCGAGTGAGAGTTCTGTACGGAACCGAGTGATGACCCATGCCGTGCTCCTAGTCCACTAGTCCCCAAGCCCACAAGCCGATAATCGCATTGTCTCATCACACTCAACCCAACGAGCCGAGATTACCTTTGCCAGGGATTTGTATTTCATGTGTCAGCCCAATCAGCGAGCCCAGCCAGCAAGAAGTATTATAGAGGCACAGTGAAGAATGCGCAGTGTGGGGTAGAGGAGGTAGGAATTGAGATGTAACAACCGAGAGCGGGATTTCGGGCTGTTGTCCGTTCGTTGTGTTTGAATTCTGGGTTGGGTTGGGTTGGGTTGGGTTGGGTGGGAATAAGGTTTTGAAAATGGAACTCTCAACTGTTTAGAAAAGCTTCAATTGGGCGAACCACTTATTCTACTAGAGTTCCTACAGTATCTAATCTAATTACTCTACTACTACATGTAGTTATATGTCATAATTGCACCTCGGATCTTTATTCTACCCCCACACATTCACATTAGACTACACCCAATATCCATATCCCGGCCAACCCGAGTCACATCCGGGCTTACCCCATGTCCCATGGCTCAACTGCAGCCTCGGGAGTCGGGGTGTTCTATCTCCCCAGCGCAGTGATCGGATGTGTCAGCCACTCGGCGAATTGCTCTGCGTATGCTGAGTCAGTGTGGTCGCGCTGCTGACATTCGATTACTCTGCGCTGAGCGAGGGAAGAGCTTGCTCGGGCTTGGGAGCGGTGTTGGGCTACTTGGTCGGATGGGTACCTGGCTACATGTAGTTGTAGACGTTTCTTCTTCTCTTCTCTTGACTTCTTCTCTCGACTTCTCTTTCTCTTCTCTTGCTTCTCTCCTTGCTTCGACAACTACATACATCTCTGCTCTGCTCTGCTCTGCTCTGCGGTTGTTCTGTATTCCTATCCTATCTTATATACTTCGGCATTTGCGGAGATACTTAATAATACTCTATATCTTTACTACAACCCCCATTGCTACTGCTACTACCCGCTACTATTCACAACTATTCTCTACCACTTACTGCAGTAACTGTCTCACAACCCACCTACCACCACCAAAGCCAATCTATTCCCACCCACAGCTCCCCCCCAATTACCTCACCCACTCGCAATATAATGTCGTCTCTCCCCCCACCTCCCACTAGTAACGACCTCCTCCTCTCCCCCACACTCGACACGCCCCCGCTCCCCGCCCTCTACTCCCCAGGTCCCGCCTCGGGCTACTTCCCCATGTCGCGGTCCGAGTCGCTCCTGACCGAAGACGGCACGGCCTCTGTCCCGCCCTCGTGTCTGTCGCCCGCCTTCACGCCGCCGACGACAACCCCGGGGACGCCGGTGTTGGGCGCGGCGAAGGGCGTGCCGATCGAGGAGGGGGCGACGGCAACGAGGCACCCAAAGCTGTTGAAGGAGCTGCCGGAGGTGAATTGTATTGTGAGGGCGAGAATTCCAACGTACGTATTTGCTTTTGCTTGCGAGTTATTCCCATGATATTATTATTATATGGAGATATAGAGATTCTATATAGAACTACATTTTTCAGTCTCAATTTTTATCTAACGAACCATAAATCAAACAGCACAACTGGCACTGAGATCTTCCTGCACCTCTACCAGAACAGCATCGACAACAAAGAGCACCTCGCCATCGTATTCGGAAACACCATCCGCTCAACATCGCTCGATGCCCCGCGCCCCGGCGAGTCCGAAATGGACCGTATGATCCGCGGCGCCTACACAGGCCGCCTCTTCCCCGGCCGCACCTCCAGCCGCTACGACGACTCGCCCGCCGTCTCGCGCCCCGCAAGCGCTGCCTCAAACCACCACCCCAAATCAACTCCGCTCACCACCGCAGCTAGAAACAGCGCCCCGCTTGTCCGCATCCACTCGGAATGCTACACGGGCGAGACGGCGTGGTCGGCGCGCTGCGACTGTGGCGAACAGCTCGACGAGGCCGCGCGCCTCATGGCCCTCGACCCTGCCGGCGGCGTCGTCGTCTACCTGCGCCAGGAGGGCCGCGGCATCGGCCTCGGCGAGAAGCTCAAGGCGTACAATCTGCAGGACCTAGGTAACGACACTGTACAGGCGAACCTGATACTGCGGCACCCGGCGGATGCGCGCAGCTATGGGCTTGCGACGGCGATCCTGAAGGACCTGGGGCTGCGCGATATCAGACTGCTGACCAACAATCCGGACAAGATTGCGGCGGTGGAGGGACCCGGTAGGGAGTGTAAGGTGGTGGAGAGAGTGCCTATGATTCCATTGGCGTGGAAGAACATGAAGGGCGGTGTGACGGGGAAGGAGGTGGGGGAGTATTTGAGGACAAAGGTATGTTTGAGCTTCAATTTGCTTCAATTGGGTGTGAATCGTGAGTGCTGATGGATTGTGGTGTAGATTACGCAGATGGGACATCTGTTGTCGATGCCTGCCGGCACCGAGTGATGTCTTGTGCTCATCCTTTTCTTTTTTCATCCGTTCCCATTTCCCCGTCTTTAATTTATTACTGTTTTGGGGGACCATGACTTATACCCCGAGCGAGTCGGTCGTTTAGCCCCCACCCCCTAGCATTATCATTGATTATCGTTGTTGGCCCTCTGACAACATTTTGGGAAAGTCTTCCTTAGAGGCTAGAACGAATGATGGACCTTTTTTTTCCCTCTTCTTTCTTAGTTTCTCTCTTCTCTCTTCATACTTCTCTCTTCTATATTTTTTTAAATTTCCGTGT
Organism: Morchella sextelata; assembly: GCF_020137385.1. NCBI lineage: Eukaryota > Fungi > Ascomycota > Pezizomycetes > Pezizales > Morchellaceae > Morchella > Morchella sextelata. Next base: position 952,338 of record NW_025408616.1, read on the forward strand.
ATATGCTGGTTCGTCCCCCCTTCCTCACACCCAACATGTATGTGATGGAGGATTTTTACATACTGTATCTTTCCTTTCTGTGTTTTCCCTTTTGGAAAGAAATTTTTTTTTTGAAAAAAGAAACTGGCGTTTTTGTGTGGTGCTTTATTTTTCTTTTCTTATTTCCTTTCTTTTTTGTGGTTTTTTGTTTACCCCCTCACCTGTTAAATTTTGGTGGAACCGCTGGTGGGAGAGGAGGGGAAGGGGAGGGGAGGGGATGGGTGATATTTGGCGAGGAGGGATCTAGATCAAAAGAACCTAAAATGCGAATTGTTTATCACATCCAGTCGCCTGTCCTGTGCAATAAATTGTCGGCGATACTATCATTTCCCCTCGTGAGATGTTGCGCGTGCAGCCAGCCAACAGGAGGGGTCGGATGGGGATGAGGGAGGGGCACAACGACGACGACCACTTTGCAGAGCCGCACTAGCAAAGAAAAAAAAGTTTGAACCCCTCCTCGCTCTGGGTCTGCCCCACCACCACCACCACGAGCGAGTACTAAAATCCACCCCACCCCGTTTCTTTCTGTCTCTTCTTCTCGACAAACCTTCAGCAGTTTGTTCATAGCCTATAATTCTATATACTCTTTTTCCAACCCTCCCAAAAAGACAATGCCTGAAGAAGTCCAGAATGTTGGATCTGGGCCCGAAGTGGTATGTATAAAAAAAATCTTTGGCTGTTTTAAAGTTTGTGGTGGTAGTTCCTTATCTATATATAACTAACTTGCCCCTCCCCCGCCAACCAGGTCGCCGAATTGTTCGATACCGTTCTGGTATAACAAACCTTTCTCCCAACTCTCCAGCCGCCTATAGAACTAGACTTACAATGTGTTTTTCTTCTTTCTCGTTGTTTTTTGGGCAATAGGTTCTCGATTTCGGGTTTGTTATCCTTATCGCTCCCGCCAAATAGGCGCCGTTTTTGAAATAAGGGTTCTAATGGAGAGGGAAATAGTTCTCAGTACTCCCACTTGATCACCCGTCGTCTGCGTGAGCTCAATGTCTACGCCGAGATGCTCCCATGCACCCAGAAGCTCAGCCAGCTGTCATGGAAGCCCAAGGGTGTCATCCTTTCCGGCGGACCCTACTCTGTCTACGACGCTGATGCGCCCCACGTCGACCCTGCCGTTTTCGAGCTGGATGTATGTTTTCCATATACTCACTCCATCCAAGCTTCCCCCCCCGGTATCAAATTGCGGGGGCGCTAATGTCAATCATAGGTTCCCGTCCTCGGCGTCTGCTACGGCCTCCAAGAGATCGCCTGGAACCACGGCAAGAACGTCTCCGCCGGCGAGCGCAAAGAGTACGGCCACGCCGTGCTGAGCGTGACCCGCCACACCGACGCCGCCCCGCACGTCGACGTGCTCTTCTCCGACCTCGACACCTCGCTCGAGGTGTGGATGTCGCACGGCGACAAGCTTGCGTCGCTGCCGCCCAACTTTGTCACTGTTGCCACTACCGCCAATGCGCCGTTCGCCGGTATCGCGCACAAGGACAAGAAGCTCTACGGGATCCAGTTCCACCCCGAGGTCACGCACACGGCGAAGGGGAAGGCCATCATTGAGAACTTTGCCGTCAAGCTGTGCCAGTGCCGCCAGAACTGGACGATGGAGAAGTTCGTCGACACGGAGATTGAGAGGATCAGGGCTGTTGTGGGCCCCACTGGGCAGGTTATTGGTGCCGTCTCCGGCGGTGTCGACTCTACGGTTGCGGCCAAGCTCATGAACGAGGCTATTGGTGACCGCTTCCACGCTATTCTCGTCGACAATGGTGTCATGAGGTTGAACGAGTGCCAGATTGTGCACGAGACCTTGACCAAGGGATTGAACATCAACTTGACCGTTGTTGATGCGAGCGAGGAGTTTTTGGGCAAGCTGAAGGGTGTTACTGACCCGGAGGTTAAGAGGAAGATCATTGGAAACACCTTCATTGAGGTCTTCCAGAGGGAGGCGGAGAGAGTTGTCAGGGAGAGCGGTGGAGCGGTGGACTTCTTGCTGCAGGGAACTTTGTACCCTGATGTCATTGAGAGTATCTCATTCAAGGGACCCAGTGCCACCATCAAGACTCACCACGTAAGGAATTACAATTCCTGAATAAAGAAAGGGAATATACAAAAGCTGACAAAACCCCCACAGAATGTTGGAGGTCTCCTCGAGAACATGAAGCTCAAGCTCATCGAGCCCCTCCGCGAGCTCTTCAAGGACGAAGTCCGCGTCCTCGGAACCAACCTCGGAATCCCAGAGGACCTTGTCTGGCGCCACCCCTTCCCCGGCCCCGGCATCGCCATCCGTGTCATCGGCGAGGTCACCCCCGAGCAGGTTGCCATTGCCAGGAAGGCGGACCACATTTTCATCGAGGAGATCAAGGCCGCTGGCCTGTACCGCGAGATCTCACAGGCGTACGCTGCGTTGTTGCCCGTCAAGGCTGTCGGTGTCATGGGTGACAAGAGAGTGCACGACCAGGTTATTGCGCTGAGGGCTGTCCAGACTACAGACTACATGACTGCGGACTGGTACGACTTTGATGGGAAGTTCATGAGGAAGGTGGCTGGAAGGATCGTGAACGAGGTTGATGGCGTCTGCAGAGTTCTTTACGATGGTGAGTTTTCCGAGTCCTGATTTTTTTTTATGGTGTCTGCTTGGAGTAGCGGTGCTGATATGATTTTGTGATGTAGTTACCCAGAAGCCACCAGGCACCATCGAGTTCCAGTAGATGCAACTGGGACTGTGTGAATTTAGATAGTGATTTCCTTGGTTTTTTTCCTTCCCTTTTCTTCCTATGTTTGCTTCTTTGTTTGTTTCTGGGTGGAATGCAGGGCATATTCGTTGCTTCTTTTATTTGGTTTGTAGAGATAGAATTGATACTAAATCCTGACCATTCTATGGCGTTCACTTGTGCGATTGCGCGTGTATGAGTATTTCCAGGGATGGTATGATCAGAATGTGCTAATAGGCCTACTAGCAATTCCGGAAATTTATTGCTCACGTGACCATCCACTCTCACAAACCCCTAGGGTTTACACCAATACTGTGGTCACATAAGCAATAAAATATTCGGCGTTGCTAGCTAGTGTCCATTGAAGCCTCTAGTTAAAGAAGAAGCAACTAGAACTAGAAGTTCTACTCTTGGAAGAATAATGACAAAACTAAAAGGCTATAGGGTGTAGAAAATACATGTTGTAGGCATCTAGCCTTCCTTGGCAAGATTTCCCTTAAGTTACTTTGCCTCCTTCTGGTTGCAACAAGCAACTCGATGTCCGCAACCAAAACAGCATAAAAATAGTTCATTTACAAAAAAACCCCGGGGAGGACCTCCCTTACTTCCACCTGCGCGTACAGCCAAAACCAATCAAAATCTAATTGTCCTTCAATCGCAGATCCCTCAAGGGCACCCTCCCCCTAGTACCAGAGGTGGGCCCAAACGAACGGGTGGTGTATGTTACCAGCCTGGTGATAAACTCCAGCACGCGGTTCCAGAAGGCCTCGAAAGGACCATCCTCCACTGGTGGCAGCGCCGGCTCCTCGTAGATAATAAATAAGGGGGCGGCACTTTGTGTAATGCGGGCATAATAAATTGTTTCAGAGACCTGACGTTGCGGCTCGCACCAGTCCCGCGGCCGGGCAGAGGATCTGAGCAGCTGCGGCCATGGATAGCTCGCAGTCGAGGGGAGATAATAGCTGTTGGGTAGGATGTTTACGCTGTTGCTTGAGCGTAGTTGCATGAGTCGGTTTTGCATTTTGAGTAGTAAGTAATTTGGTGATGTCTAGGTTGATCTTTGGTGGGATCTTCTGATGGAGGGCTGGAGAGGAGGCTTGTGAAGCCTATATATAGGGTACGGCTTGCGAGATGAGATCGAAGTTTCGTAATGGCTTTGAGGATATCAGTTGAGAGATTGCTCCGTGGCAGAGATTCGGTGCTAATAGTTGTAGATAAATATAGACGTGACGCTAGAATAGCCGAAGATTAATCGTGTTCAAACTACAAATGATGACACGAGTTGACATCGATGTTTACTATGTCTTTTTTTTTTGCGCTATAACCACGAACTGGGAGTGCTGTTTATATGGATCTGAGGAATCATGCTCATCTTATCCTCCGGAGGATCTGCTTAGATTTATAGAGCTTCCAATTCTAAAATCACCACTTTACATGGTCTTAGAACCATAGGTATCAATAAATGGCTTCTAAATCAAATCTTGATAGTTTGGTATTTGAACACAAGCGTGGATTGTCTCTAACACTGGACGCATATTAGATCGAGTGATAATATATGAAGAGAAATACCAGTGCTGGACGTTCAAAGCGTCAATGAGTAAGCTGGAGTTTTTGTACAAACAATTTATGTACAACAGCAGCATTAGTAAATATGTATTGATTTACCTAAATTATGGTCTTGTAGATTTGTTAAGTGGCTATATACATGTATGTATATGTACATGTAGTTTTAACTCTCGCTCCAGCTTGGCACAATATTCCGCACTCCGAATCGGTACTCTACATGTAGTTTTGGATTCAATTTATTGTGTTATTCATTTCTGTATGTGGCCTAACTGGTTTTATAGTAAATCGGTACGTCTTCACGAATTTATATCTAAAGATTTTAGAGTATTCTAGATACAAAATACACCACGAGCTTGCCAGATCCACTCTATTAGAATAGATAAACAGCAGTATGAGGTATCTAAGGCTTCTTTCCAAAGCATGCAATATGACCATCAGAAGTTGACACATATACACGACCGTTGCCGAATGCAGGACGCTGAAACTTTGCGCTTTTGATTCCAGTGGGTAAGTTTATTCTTTGCAGCACTCCGTCTATTTCACATTCAGCTTCTGTTGGTGTTATAATGGCAGAGAGATGCAGTGTCAACTTACTGACTGGAATAGCGCGGTATGCATTGAGATCACCATCGCGAGTTGTAAACCACAATATGCCTGTCCCTGCAGCCCCATCGAAACTGGTTACAGTTGGAATACCTGTGCCAATATGACTGGCAGTATTGTCTGACCGAGCTACATCCGTAAGTGTGCCTGAATTCAAATTAGTCTATGCATGTTTAGCACACTCGATCAATTGGAACATTACCTTCCGGATTAAATTTATAAACACATATTGCGCTCGCCTGTGGAAGTATTATTAGTTATTGTGGTTTTAGTGATCAGTAATAGGTTCTTACTGTCCCCGCAGCAGAGATTATCTTTGCATATATATACCCCCCTCCTTGGACCCCAGGTAAGGGATATGAAGCGACGGTGCCATATAAACTTCCAGGGGAGGACCCTATCGGTGGCATCACGATCGTTTGAACCACAGCATCGGTTCCTCCATTTCCGTTCTTGAACCCTCCCATATTGTTCATGTTAAGAACATACACTGAATACATCCGTATTAGTTTTATTACTTATATAGTCGGCGGTTTGTTTACTTTTTCCAGTTTTTCCTCCCACAATGCCGATAATGGGAGCAGTAGCAGCCGAAAAAGATGCTGGGTCTAAAATTGTCACCCCGCCAGCGCCTATATCTCTCATATCTGGGTCTATATTGACATAATCATATGGGCCTAGTTATAATGTTAAAATCCTTTCTTTCATATGTTCGTGTTATTTCGTTACTCACGGAAGAAGTCTTGGGGAGTAAGTTTTCCCGTCGTCAGATCAACTTTAATGTTGACAACAGAACCTTCCAAGATTTTAGGCGGTGTAGATCCCGCTACCGCAGAGGAGTAACTGCCAAGCACTGTTGTTTTTCAGAATAGTTAGTCAAAAAGCCATGTAACTATATAGGAAGATCTAATAACATTTGCCATTTCCTGTAGCTACAAAGAATCGATCTGCTCCATCACTTGCAAAAGAACGACCGGACTGCCAGATTCCTGCCTCTCCCTATATTCATAATGTTAATCTCTTGAACGAGTCACTGGGTTTGCAGCCAAGACTGACCCCACCACCAAGCCAGGTTCCATCCTGAGCAATAGAGTCTGGTCCCGATATCGTGGTCCAGATTGCATTTATCTTCGGTGTTCCAGTGTCAACACCAACTATATATCCCGTAAAGTTGTATTGCTCGCAGACACCACCGAAGGCTGCATATACTGTGTTCCCTTTAATGATGAGGGAAGTTCCTATGAGACGTTAGAAGGTTCTAGATTATAACCTTTTAAGTGGAACCCTTACGCTGGAGATGGGTACCACCATGAAAGTATTTATCCGGTGCCTGAAGAAACCTATCAGCTTTACAATCAGAAAGGGAGATTGAAGTAAATGACATTATCTGCAGGATTGCCATCAAGCATCACTGGGTATCCAGGACGATCCGCTAAAGTTATCGCATCAACTGCATACAGGAAGTACCTGATATAGTATCAGTTCACGTTGCTAGCTGCCTCTCAAACAATCAGGTATAAGCGTATCACATACGCTCCGTTGAAGACGCCTTTAACAGTATCTTTGTACCCTTTCGCACAGAAATACATAGTATTCGTCGGGCGATTTATTATCGGAGTCCCTGTTATACCCACTGTGCCACGGATATCTGTGCATGGCAGGTCCGCAACATCGAAAGGATCTTCGAATCAAAAACAAAATGTCAACATGGAGCGGATAACGATTTGATTAGAACAGAATGTGGAATCAACCTCGAACTTGGCGCTTGGTTATGATCGCCCCGGTAGCCCCATTAAGAACATATACCCAGTTTGTCTCAGAAGCAGCAATGATGACCTGGGAGCCCCCAGCAGGAGTGTATACAAGGGGTTTCGCTAGGAACTAGTAATTCTTAGATGAAAATATGGGTCGAGAATATTCTGGGTTTGGGCTTACCTGCTCAGTGACCCCAGAGCCTGGCACCGATCCACCTGTTAAAGTGGTCCATAGTAATCCTACGACGAATCAGTGGTGTTTTTTTCTTTTAAAGTTGATTTTGCATATACCAAAATTTGTTGAATCAACCACTAAAGGGTCTATTTTGTGGTTTGGGAGGTATCCACTCTGAAGATCATCTGCACCGCCCATAATGTCAATATTGGTGAGAGGAGATACGGATGGGGAGAGAGATTGACCTGCATCTCGAATTGAATCTGTCGCTTCCTGTGAGTGAACAAGAACAAATAGCGTAGCTATTGTAGATAATAAAAGTATAAAGAATAGCATCTTAGGAAAAAGAGGAGACTGTGTTATATTTGTTGCTTACGTCCACGTACTGATTGTAGGCTCTACGTACTAGATCTCTAGGTGGAATTCTTAACGATATTTAAACCGTCAAGAACAGATGAAATATTGAGTCTATATTGAGTCAACTATAACAACAGGCTGCTCCCAAGCCCTTTAATCCAGGTTTAAAAATTATTACAAATGCAGGTACGTCAAAGACTAAGCTTTCCTTCCGAGTTTTCCACTCAACTTTCTCCCGTGTTTATAGAAGAAATATATGATATGAAATCCGGCTGGCTACACATGTATGAAAAAGACCAAAGGTTTGTGTTTCCGATTGCATCGAGTCTGACACCTTGGATGATGAGGGCGAAGCCCACAGCGGGTGAAAACGGGATCACCCATATGGCCATAAGATGAAATATGTGATTACAGTTAAGTATCATCTTATCCGAACATTTTATGTTTTGTTTAGAAACGTACGGGAATCGCCAATCAAGGAACATACTATATATATTTGATTTCAGATCGGAAGACAATATTATACCCGGAGACATCAAAAGTCACTCGATGCCTGTAGTATATTCTTGGCATACATGTATCTACATCATGTAGATGCGTGCGGGTAGCTAGGCGAAAAGAACTAGAGGGTGCTATTTCTAATTACTATGGTATTATCTGGTGGACAAACGTCTAGGTGCTAATAATTCTCTGTATTAAGATCAATTTCAATCTTCGCATGCAATTGCAAGGTATGGTGATACTCGAGCTGCTCGTGAGAGGGGTACAAATTACTAGTACGTCGCTGGGATCCGGGAACGTATGCCGGTGGTCCAATATGGTCGATATATCGTCACACAAGCTACCAAGTTTCGTGTCATGAGCGCCATCAGACCATTTCACTCAGGGGGCACAGTTCCAAAGGTGTGGGGAGCAACATAATTCTTATTTGAGCACGGCAACTACCCACTGGACTGTACAGACTCAAAGTTCTTCACAGAACATGCATAAGTTAGCCTTCGAAGCAATTGACATATACATAGCCGAATATTTAGATATTCTCATTGGCATAATGGCAATGGCAATGCTAATTTTAGTGTAGTCCATAAGCCAGCGCGAGATGTAGACAAACGCAGCTTAAGTTGCTCGAGCCCTCTTAAGAGGCCCGACTCATGGACTACATTATTTAAATATCATTATTCCATTCATTATATAGTTTACACGAAACACTTAGTAGGAATCTTAATTACCCCACCCTCCCATAGGCCTACTGGGCTGATCAATAACGGGCGAGCTTGGTATCCAGCCTTGTGCACTAGTGAAATTACATTGCATACATCATGTATAGAGTCCTGAGTTTGCTCCATCGTCGATCGAATTCTGATTTGGCCATCTAAGGATTATTTCGTAGTTGTATATATACTTTGTGCTCAATAATTATCAATTGCAATTCATGGACCTAATTAGAACATCTCGAAATTATTTGAGTTACCATCCAAATGAACGTTAACCCAGAGACATTTCTAGTTTGTAGTACGTGTAGATAGTGGCATAGCTATGTAATTAACGGTAAGGGATCAGGACATTTCTCGCAGAAAATAGTTACACTGAAACCTCTGTTGATGTGATTGATTCCTTAGCAGGTCACGTCAGAGCACGCATGTAAGTCCAGCTCGCAAAGATAGTTTTACGGATTTGAGGTTGGTTAGTTCTGGTAGTATAAACCTTTACCTGATATGGTATCGATATGGGCCCTTTGGGTATGGGACTCTCTAGGAAATATCCGAATATACACACCAAATAAATAGTATAATGCCCGGGATATAATTAGTGATGGGCACGGGACGAGACGAGCGTGATATGGGCATGGTCTCGTGTTGTTTCATTCCGTAACTTATAGGTATTGTGAAGTCCCGGGATCTCGCAAAGGTTTGACAAAGTCTCGAGGTCCCGGGACTTAAGGCGAGAATACTCTAGGCTCACTAGTGGCCCGCTTCCCACACCTCTCATGATATCTCATGTAATAGGTATACCAGAACGACTCCTAGTATATAGTGAGAAAATGCTGATAGTTTGGCTGATTGACCGATGTATTTACATGGAAAAAGGAAGTCAATAAAGCTTCATTTTAACCTTATGCCACCCTCAGTAACCTCTTTCGGGCCTCTTTATCGACTCCGCAAAATATTTGCATGTTACCAGGGTCCCGGGATTATCTCGAGACATCTCGTCCTATGCCTATCAATAGATATAATTGGTAGTATATTACTAAATCGATCCCTCTACTTCGTTCCTCTCCTCTCGAAGGTATTTCCCCAGGATGTAGTAGCTCGGCTCTCTCATCTCTCCGCTCCGAGTCATCTTCGCAAGAGGTGATATCTTATCAACCTCATAACTATTCAAGAGCACCAACAACATCAGCTCCGCTTTTTCACACCTCCATTAAACTTTTAAAACTTACCCATTGCGGTGATAGAACCGCTTTGCACCCACGTTCTCAGAGAAACACGTTAACATAGCTTTCGGCATCCCAACCGCCCTTCCATAATCCTCTGCAATATTCATCAGAAATTTTCCTAGTCCCTGGTTTTGGCTGCTTTGGGCAAGTTGAAGCTCATAGATGTATATCACATGCTCTTTTACTTCTTCCGTGATCATGAACGAGAGAAATCCAACTATTTTACTGGGATCTTCCTCGTCTTCCCAAGAGTCTTGGTTTCCGTCTTCCTCCAACTCATTGTCTTCTTCCTGCTCCTGCTCATGTTCTTCGTCATGGTTCTCATTTGGCATTGCCGCATCCTTGGTGCGTAAGAGTAGGTACCGGATTGCAGGATGCCTCATTTCATTCTTCTTCTTAACCGAAGACCAACCCATACTACTCCTCTTGTACCTAACAAATCACGTTAATAACAATCGTTATCGGCTCTAAAAAGGAGATATTCATACACATCTTGCAGGTTATCTCTCACAAGCTCAAAGCATCTTGTGAATGCAACATCGGACAAAGATGATGATGTCTCCAATGTCACAGAATGCGTTTCATTACTTAATGGTATAGACGGGAGGTATCGAGCTCGCAATGTAAGGAGGGGAAGCTTGTTATGCGATTCTAATTCTGATGGTGACATTTTCGTATGAATGTTTGAGTGTGCTTGAGACGTGGTGGCTTCTGTTTTGTTGCTGCTGCCAAGTCTTGCCAAGTCTTTTGTTTGTTGAACGTCATTCAGAATACGAGGTGTTCTTTGTTGAACAAGTGCTTGTCCAAAGCACAGGATATGGAAATGTATGAATGAGAGCGGATGCAAAGAGAAAAAATTGGTATATCGCTCGAATATTTCGACTAGCCGTGACTATGTTCGGGGTGCGAGTGAGATGTTAATGAAGTAATCAATCAATCAATCAAGCGAGTGAGATGTTATGTCTGGTTTTCTGGCCATGGAAATTCGGAATATGGAGATGAATGCGATCCATGTTGAATGGGCCGATGATGTAGAACTTGCTGTCACGACTTGAGGTGTCGCTTGCCAGATCCAGCGCAAAGTAATCACAGAAACGTGTAGATAATCGCTTGTGTTGATGAATTGATCTATCATGAATTGAAGATATTTATTAGAGGGATAACGCTCCTTACATTCATGTAGCTAATATAATATAGCCTCAATCTACATGTAGTAAAATATCTTTAATGATAACTAGCATCTAGCCTAGCTAACCGTAAGATATAGACATTCGACTGTACCAAAACCTCATGCTCAATGTAGTATATACTGCATAGATACAGTTCTAGCTCTCTCACGCACGATAGGCACGCAAACGACTCGCGATCGATGACCCAGGAGTTTGCAAGTATAGAGGGCAGAGGAAATCATAGACCGAGAAACTCCGGGATCAATACCGCGCGTAGATTTGGTGAGTATCGGCGGGCTAGTTATTTTGTGTAAATCCGGAGCGAGAATGGGTTGCATGAATCAATTCGGAGTAGCAGGTAAGCCATACTAGAGGTATTTTCTTGGCACGAGTGATCTTCTGTGATTCTCGGAGCTATGCTCCTTCATAGTGCTGTGAAACGCCGAGGCCTGATCAAACACAGTTCAAGGGGTCCGATAGTAGAGAATAGGGAAAGTGGGGATCGAGAGAAGATAAAAAAATTGATAGTGGTGTACGTGTGGCGGGCGATCTATATATCCTAGGTTGTCAATCACACTCACTTTCAATGATCCATGGTACTAGCGTGGTCCACGAGAATATGCAAGCTTCATTTTGTCATTACCTAAATGAGATGTCCTCGACGATATGAAAGAACAGTGGTCTAAAATACAAGGAGCCTTGAGCTAGGATGATCTAGCTAGAACCTCTACTCGAGCGTCCTCGTGGACCGCAGTGTCAATTGGATACGAAGGATGTAACTAGCCTGAATCCGCCTAGATAGAAACATAAACAGTACTGTAGTAAGGACCCACCAACATTCAAGCTTACGTACATGTACTACTAGCCAACCATCCTTGGCGCACAAATATCATTTCTAGCCACCAACACACATGGGCGAGTGGTCTAACGGTTAACCCTCGCCAAAGAACACCGCGAGGTTTAGCCCTGCTTTCGATCACAGAAGGCCAGGGTTCGACCCAGGGGTGGGAGTAGTGCCAGTTCGTCCCGGAACCGCACAGTACTTTTTGTTCTTTTTTTGTGCATGAAAGAAGAGATACTATAACCACCCAAAACGTACCGCTTGGGGTCTTTTTTTATTTTGATAATAGTGCGCAATACCCCCCAGTATAAAACCGCAGTTGAATTTGACATTCCGTGGCATTTGGGGGTGGCATTTTGGGTGAGCCCGTTGCCACGCAGAGGTCAGGGTCAGGGTTTCCGCTCTCGACCAATCAGAGGCCTCGAACCTGTGAAAGAATTAAGGGTAGTACCGGGTGTTGAGGGTAAGTGATCGGAATCTGATAAGTGAATGATTCTGATCACTTTTCGCTACACCCTAGTACATATAAAAGAATATGGTCTGAAAAAGTTTCGCTAAACCGGCCTAATTATAATCCTACATCCGGTCCTGACCATGGGGGAGACTAATTGGCCAAATAATGAGCGAGAAGCTAAGATAGTTCAATCTGCGATTGTAGGCCGGCCAGAGAGAGCTCTGATTGATATCACACATACCCCACTAAGGAAGGCCCTCAGGCCCCTCAAAAAAAAAAAATACGCAAAAGGTGATACTCTGGCCATACACTCCTCACGGGCTATGGGTCCTAATTCGCGAAAGGGTCTAAGGTCAACTCCCGGTATATCGGACTCCACTCCCCGTTACATGATATGCACCTCACAGTATCACTCCCATGACTCACTGATGGTCATGGGGACTCAACCCACTCGGTGTAGCAAGACGAGGCGTCTACCACTAGACTACGCTCGCCCACAGAACTGTCAAAGGCCGGGAAGTAATACTTAAGGGAGTGAGGGCAAAGTGAGCTAGCTATGGGGACACCTAACCCTGCAATCACAATCTAATACCACGAACCCACTGGCCACCCTCTTGTGAATATATATGTGCTTTTATCAACACCAACCACTCCACGCTTGTGCGGAGCATCCCGATCTCTTGCAGAAGCGACATTCACAATATCTACGAGAAGAAAACTTTCTACTAATCTATACTTATACAAAACATGGATACGACACCGCTACTTCCAGGCTCCCGATCACCAACGCCGATTAAAGTTGTAGACGATATAGCTGGCTTCTTGATACAGGACCCAGAAAGAAGCTTTGCTGAAGTCGACCATCCTGATGTTGGATTCGGATCTGGGGGGTTAGATATAGACCGGGGAGATACGGTAGTGAAGCTTTCTGTTACTGGAAACCCCTTCCATGCTAGTTCCGATGTCGGTTTTCAATTCGGAAGAAGGATGCGAATAGAAGATCCGCAGGATCAGAAAGACGTGCTGGGACTCGGGGCAGGAGTGGTGGGAATTTCTCCTAGTAGAACTATCTTACATTGCAATCCCAACATTGAATATGAATCTGAAGAAGCGATGAAGGATGCAGGATCTCACACGCCAGCGCCCAGAGAACTACGAACACGGGCTCATTTGGAGCTCACACCGAGGCCTGAAACCACGAATGATACTATAACACTCATGAACATTAGAGGAACCAGGGATCCGCAGAGAACTGGAGGCGGCATTGGTGAAGCTGTCTTGCAGGGAGGTTTCCCTAGGGCTGCTCCGGAGTTTGGTACTCAGCTTTCGAGCATGTTTGGTACTTCCGGCGGCTTACCCATAGGTGGGCAGGCAGGTAATCATGCACGTTCAGAAACTTTTAAAAGAAAGCCAGAGATGCATGACTATAGGCCCCACTGGCAGACAGAAGACGAAGACGACGAGCAAGTCGACAATGACAATTGTAAAGAGGATGAGAAAGAGGAGGAGAGCAGGGATACCTTGATATTTCAAAAGAAAAATCATAAACTCGAGGTAACGTCTAAGATTTTGTTGTGGTATAATTGTAATACATAGATATGGGCTAACTAAAGGGTTTATAGAAGAAGAACTCAAATTCTGTAACAAAGCAAGTAGGCAGTTCCACTAAGGTATCCAAACAACGAAGCCGTCATAAGACAAATAAACCTTTGCCAGTGACGGAAATCACCCCAGTCAAGTTAGGGAACAAAACACCTCTACCGCAAGCACCCCGCTTAGAGAGGCTCAAGATTAGCCTTGGTGAAGAGATTACAGACTGCAAAGACTACTTAGAGGGCTGTTTAGTTTACGACGACGTTGGGAGGAAGTTTATGGGATATAAACTGGATCCATTCTAAGCCCGCGTATGGGCCCGGATATTGGTAGTAGCTGGTTGCTTAATCGTATCGCATGATTGTATTTTCAAACTAAATCTCCAAATCCGTCCACCTGTGGGATCGATAGTTAAACTCATCTAGAGATGTGATTGACTAGTCACTAGCTGACGTAAAACAAAATGGCTAAACATAATCTTGTTAAAGCGAGTCTTCGACAAAGATAGTAAATATTACACATATTTCTCTTAAATGACTCAATCGGAAGCTTCTAATCGTGGAGAGAATTTGAAAGGCTTCTGACCCAAAAATCACGATGGCGCATGTCACTCTGCTTGGACTGAGCTGTAGCTGATAGTATTCGCGGCTGGCAACGATAGCTGTCCTTTTCGGCAAACTATCTACTCTGAATATCATTCACTTCTAAGAATCTGCTCTAACTTTCATTAGGCTTGAGATGCCTTCCAAAAGACTGTTGTACCCCATTATCAAAACGGCTTACTAGACAGCTAATCAATAGTACATGTAGATATAAAGTATCAGCAAAGAATTATATGGCAGCAATATCCGCCGCCGTCCACTTTAAGAAATTAAAGACCTGCTGAATACAATTAATGAATTAAACTAAAAAACAAAACAAAAAAAATGACCTGCTGAATTTAAGCCACATATGTTCCCGAGTGATATTTCATGATACCCTACATTTTACAATCATATGATATCACTCGCTGAGTCTTTTTCTCTTGTTAGATTACCTCTTTTTTTTTAATTCATTAATTTGTTAGATTACCTCATACTCGGTGTTGGTAAATGAAATCAGTAGAAGTCGAGATATTCTAAAGGCTTCTCAGATGAGTACGGGTCATGATGTAGATGGACGAGGAGAGTCGTGGTTTTTAGTATTTTTCGGCCTTGATCATGAGGTTTGTGTCCCTTCAGGATTTGATTGATTGATTAGGTCAATAGATATTTGTCCCTTCAGGAGGGATTGTATAAATATATAGAACTGATTGTGATGGATGGCCAATGTGTCGTATTAATTCGTGGGAGATTAAGAGAAAGAATCCTAGTTGTCTACTTTGATCTCGTTATAAGAAACATGGCTTGCTGGTTTTTTGAAGTATGTGAGTCTTCACAATTGGGTGGATAAGCCATTGCTAGAATGAGAATTTGGAGTCGAGCTTTGGTGGCTATGTGTGCTGGTGAGAGTTGGCTCGATGTTGAACTAGTTAATTCATAAATAGTCTGGTTGCCAGGGTGAAGTAGTTTTGAGGTAGGGTACCCTATATCCTCGGACAGTGATGAAGAGTTTATCTGAGGAACGATGGAAGTGATGGATTACTGGGCTTCAAGCTACCTGATTAAGGGTAGAGCACTAAGAGACGGGACAGAGACAGAGAGGTCTCCTAAAAGAAGGAAGAAATAAGAGAAAAAGAGAAGGAAACGGCGAGGAAGAAGATAAGTTGATACGATCTGATCACTAGATCCAATCCCACTAGATTTACACTACGTAAAAACATCATGTCAGTAACAACACTCTACTTCCCAGCGAGCCTAAACGGCAGTAGAGCTTTGAGCTTCTTCCCCCATCTTTTGGGGCTTCAACTTCACGGGAAATCACTCGACCGCATCATCCATAACCGTATCTATTCCTATCGCCAAAAGTGGTATACAAACAACTGGATGAACGATATAGCTGACGAAAGGTGAACAGGAAGAAGAGGAGAAGAACGACGCCTAAATTTAAACTGTAGCAGCAAATCAATCACTCATGCACGTATCATTCTCCTTTTAATCTCGGCTTAGTTCTTGTTCTCTACCCTCGCTGTGCTCTGGCGCGCAGTATTTCTAAGGCGTGCACTCTCCGCACTTTGCACCATAATCCTCGCCCTCACAAACTTTCCTGCGTTCATCGCTTTGAACCTCTGAATTTGCAGCCTCGCATCCTCATTCCATATCTTAAGGATTTTGAGCTCATTATTCATGAGTTCATTATTTTTACTCGCCTCCTTGACCTTGGCCTCCAGTTCGGACATCGAGCAGTCTATACAAATCTTAGTTGAGATCAATAACATTTATAATATAACTGGAGATACGTACGCTCATCACCCAAGCTCTCAATCCCAGGCAAATCCATCACCTTCTTCACCAGTACAGCCTTAATCTTTGTACCTAACGCTGTGCGAAAGGCGTTATGGTGCAATCTGTTCCAGACACCCATGCGCAGCTCGCGAGCAAAGTCAAAGCATTCGGAACGATCGATTTCCCATTTGAGGGTTCCGGGGACGTCGTGCATATCGATGAGCTTGGGTACGATGAAGACCCTGAGATTGGTTACTGTGGCGGGTGGGAACTCTTTAGTTTTTTTTTTTTTGGAGAAATATCAAGGAAGGGAGACAAACGAAGGTAGGTGTGGATAATCTTTTGGGTTTGAAAAATGGCTATTTTGCTGGCCATTTTGTATGGTTAGTTGGTCTGGTGGAGGCGTTGGTAGACGTTAGGTTAAATTTGAGATTCTTGGGGTTTTAATTCCTTTCTTTTACAGAGAGAGGTTTGGAGATGGTTGGGGAAAAGTCAAGAAATGATGCTGTCTAAAAGGTTTGGCTAGGAATCTGGGGTGCTCGGCCGTGTAGCTAAGTCCCTCATTCAATCGGGAGCCCCCTTCCCGATTAACCACACAATCCTGCACAAAAATATAAAACTTCCCACCCACCATCTTGAACTCCTCTAACCCAGAATCAACCAAGCTTAGATATCATTCTCATCTACAATGGACGTCAAGGTGGATGAGATCGAAATGGAAGTCAAAATGGCTGATATCCCCCAAACCGGTGACCATACTCCAGAGTCAACCTTCAAAACCCCAAAGGAGAAAGCTCAAGATTCTAGAGATACCAATAACACACCCCCAGAACTACCAGCCAGTGTCGTCCTGCTAGAAGACGTACCAACTGCTCTTGATGTACCGGATTACACCTCTGATACTACTATCATGGACGAAAACATGTACGACAGCGACAGCACCATCACAGACCCCGACATGGCCGACTACCTCCTTGCTATACAGGACCATGACAATCCTGATATACAGGACACTGATAATCCTGATATGCAGAACGCTATTGACAATCCTGCCATGCAGAATGCTGTCCTTTCTGCTGTTCGAAACACTGTCAATTCTACCATTCAGAACACTGTCAATCATGCCATGCAGAACACCATCCATCCTGCCATGCAGAACACCGGCGTCAATCTTGCCATGCGGAACATTGTCAATTTTGCCATTCAGAATGCTATCAATCCTACCTTCAATCCTGCCATCCAGAACACCATCCGTCCTATCGTACAGAATACCATCAACTCTACTATACAGGACGCTGTCAACCCTGCTACCGCATTCGGTGCTCTCGTGGAGCCTCCCGAGCCATACGAGTCTGCGCTCCCCGATGCCGGCGAATCTGATAATGACACAACGATGTCTGAAGCCGCTGAAGAAGCCGACCAGCTCCGATCTTCACCTTGTAGTACTGAAATTTCAAATAGAATCAGAGTTCATAACCCTATGAGCATCAGTTGGATCGTGCACCCAAGAAATACTGAGCCTAATCAATCGTCGTCGGCAATCATTGACCCTGCACCCGGCCTCAGAAACGCCGCGGACCCCTCAATTGCCGGCTCGCGCGCGCAGTCCAGACCCGCCGAGCTCCCAATTGTCCAGTCGCTGATTCAAGCCTACATCCGTACATAAATCCTCTCATCCTCTCTTCTCTCACTTACTAATCTACTCGCTCGCCCAGTTAAAACATTCCATATTTTCCTCCCACTCGACTATATCACCACCGAGGACCTTCCTGGCGCCTACAGCTGGAACGCACGGCCCTTCAAGACATTTGCCTTCTTCCGCGAGCGCAGCAGCAGCACATGGTCACCGGAGGAGCTGTCGCTGTTCACCCGCGCCCTTGGAAAGAGCGTGTGTGCGCTATGGGACCCATGGGTGGAGCTGCCGGAGAGCGTGAGTATGATTGAGTTGTATAATAACTTTCTGATGCCTAGGTATGAGTTAGAGATGAGTCAGGCAAGTTTGAGGGAGAAGAAATCGTTTCCTGTGAGTGCTTAATCTCATATTCCGAAAGATGGCGGAGTGGAAGTGCTGAATATGGTAAACAGAGATGGTATTTCATGCACACCGGCGAGGAATGGTGTGCCGCTATTCGTCCCCATGTTCAAGTCATTCAAAGAATCCCCGGTTTACAGCTCCCCGCTGCCACTGAATGCAATTAATTTCACCCCTCCCCTCCTCTTTTCCACGCATAACTAACACACTACAGTGACTAAAGCGCACAAATTTGTGCAGCTCAAAGAGATGACCATGGCACTAGATGACGCGAGCGAGGAGATGTGGGCCGATTCCTGGGACCGGCTGACTCTGAAGCGCAAGCTGGACTTCTATCTCACGGGGCTGGAGGGTGTCGATATTGCTGCGTTGAGGGCACAGTATACGGCGGAGGAGCGGTTAGCTGAGTGGGAGGCCCAGAGATCTAGAGAGGAAAATTGATCTATAGGGGGTCGTCGGGCTAGATCTGTCTTGGGATTTCTGGCTTTGTACGAGTGATGTGTGGTTGCTCGTTTTCGTACTTTGGATCCGGCCAGATTTTCGTTGATCGTATTGTGTATATACAAGTATATATACAACCCAAGACGAATGGTAAAATGACAAAGCTTATTGTTTGGGTTTTGTGTGCTCTAAAATCCTCAGAAAATACACGCTGATACGGAGTATAGCCAAGGAATTCGATTATAGGGCGAGTACGATTATATTTACCTATAGAACATTATACAAAATAAGACAGATAAAGATCAGGAACCGGTGCCCATGGGTTAATGAAGAGCGTGACAGTATAAGGTATATGTATATAGTAAAGAGGGGGGGGGGGGTTTACTATAAAGCTTAAAACAAATAAAGACTTTATAGTTACAATGATATTCGCTATAGTACCGCACTAGCTATCTCCAGCCACATGCTACATTTATTCTAACCCAGGATAGATATCTAATATTATTTCAATTCCTCATTAGGCCAAGTACCGTTTAACTAAACATCCAAATTCGGCCACTAAACAATTTGTTAGGTCCTTAAAAATACAAAGTTAGAAAAATGCACTTAAGGAACTCTTTCAAAAAGAAATCATAGTTTACCGATCGCGGGAGGACTCGAACCCCCAATCTCTGGTGATAGACAAAGCCGAAAACCAGCGCCTTAACCATTAGGCCACGCAACCATAAAGGAAGTTACTGTAAAAACACTTTAGTTTAGTTTAAAATTATACCCTGTCATCATGGCTTGGTAAGGCGTTGATAGATTTGCTTGGACAGCCCAATGTGGATATCTTTGTGTCTCCTAGAACATGAGAACTTGTAGGAGCTGATTTGCTTATGCGGACAATAATTTCGGTATTCTGGGTCCGGCATCAGTTTGGGTTGTTTAATTGGCTGTTAGAAGAGTTGAGGACTTGGCAAAAGTCACCAGGAGGTTGGTTGGTTTCTTGATCGAACTACTGTGGGTATAGTTGAATTTGTTGTAATCGCTGAGGTCGTGATAAAAATCCGAAAGATTTTAGGTACGATGTGAGGTGCTATTAATAAGGTCAATAGATTCTGAGGTAGGTGCATCACAGCTCATGTGCACACTGTACACTTCGTTATATAGGATACCACCTCGGCGTCCAGAGCTCTTCATACGTGGAATTACGTGGTTTAGATGACACCGGAAGAAGAATGAGTCGGAAGTAACGTATGCACATATACATTCGGCCCAGTGATTAATTAAGAGGAGAGAATTAGTTTGATTGTTCAGGATATTGATGTAGGCGTTCAATGCCGTCGAGGGGATTGATGTATGCAAGCCAGGTACAGCAAATGGAATAGAAATAGCCAATGATTGCTCTTGACGAGAGGGATAATTGGTCCCCAGTGGTTGGTGGTTTCAACTCTTTTAGGTGGGTTTCTCCTACCAGAGAGCTTCTACGTTTTTCTAGATTCTAGAAACGCGAATGAAAAAGTTTATTATAAACGTAGTAGAATTTCCAGAGATAAGTGAACAACTTACATGTGCTGCTACCGGGATTCTGCCTGAGCCTGCCGGCACAATGTTTTAAATCAGAATTTCAGAGTTTTATTGCTTTTGTACTACACCACTCCCGAGTGCAAGAGGACTTCATGATCAGGGTACACGTAGATAAGGAGTCAGTCACGTATGTACAGAAGTATCGGCACATACACTGCAAGAGGAGCGTGGGATGAGATCAGGAGAAGCAGGATTATAGGGAGTTACCTCTCATGGTTCTGAATCATCAAGGAGAACGTGGCGTTCCGAATCACGAAGAATCACTTGATCGATTGCTTGCATTGATAGATTGATTTTCACGGAGCGGAATATCACATGTGCCGAATTATGAAGTATCACCGTGTACTAACACGAGTCCTGGCATCAGCACAGTTGCATTCACAAGTTCTGCAAAAGTATATAATTTTCCTATATTCTCTTTCATTCTTAGATCCCTATTAAGTATTTATTACCCTTTATTGCAGTTATCGTTTCTCGCTCTCATGCTCATATCCCCAGAGGTGAAAATAAATAAGACCAACGAATAGAACCAACGAATAGAAGGAAAGCTTCGTGAAGATTCAACCCCCACCCTAGTCCTATTTGGCAAACGTTCTACTGATAGCTAGGCACATTCCCAACTATACTGGTACTAGCCAAACTTGAGGATAGAATAAGCGCTGGAATGAATAGTAAAGATGTCTTTCCTGCAAAGCACCATAAATTAATTGATAAGGAAAAAAAAGAGATCTGTGAGTAAAGGCCACTCTCTTAGACCAACTTTAGGCCGGCGAGTAGTATTTTTCGACGCACGAAGGAATAAGAATGTCGGGACCCTCCTCATTATTCTGAAAAGCTCACTTAGAAAACTTCGCAAATAAAAGAAAATTAGATATCCATTTTACTGGTCAGATAAATCCACGCCTAGGTACCTGCTGTTCAACTAGGATTCAAAGTTGACGGGGTTGCGGGGGCATGATATGTTGGGATTCGGACTTTATAATTACCTACATGTAGTTAATGGCGGTAATCCAGTACAAGGTAGCTTTACTATCTCCCTCATTCAGTTTTCTTTGAAACATACTGTATGACCAATTTCTTTTTCGGGTCCGTATGTATGATGTGTTATCTGTTGTGTAAATATTCTAGGCAAATGTATTACCTACAAGATCACTTGGCGGTGTATGCCAAGGCTCACATTGTAGAGGACTTCTGTTTTGGGCTACACATGTATGCTTGACGCACGCCAAGTAATAGGTAGATCACACTTTACTCTTTGTGTAAGCATATCCTATCACCAGTGTCGTATTTCTACCTTACCATGCATGCAGTCTTAAGGTCTACTACCTACCACCCACAACCACCATTTTCATCTCCCGAGCTCTCTGTCCATTACATGAAGCTCTACCTTCTGTGAGCCACAACAACCGTAGCAATCCAGCTCTCTCCAATCATGGCAGAAGCAAATAACAATCAGTTCAGCGATGATCTAGAATACACATATAACTTCTATCCACCACCCCCACCTCTTCCCCCACCTCTATTCTTATCCTATCCGCCTCGCTCAAATACCCCGCTAGATATCCCTCGCGAATACCGCCCTGAGTTTCCTGTGCTACGGGATTTGTCGGATGACGAATTACTAAATTTAACCGACCTCGTCCTCTTCGAACGGCAACGGCAACATGTCGAAACTCTGAGAGAGAAGGTCCGATATGTGGACCGACTAACGGCCTTTCTGGAGCGTGAGGGAAAGTTCGGCGTGGGTGATATTTTCACAGAAGAGCTTGGAATTGACGATACGGAGGAGAAGAAGGGAGCTGGGCAAGGGGCTTCTAAAGAGGGTAGCTATAAAGGAAAAGGCAAGGCAAAAGAGGTCGAGGAACCGGAGCTCGGAAATCGAAGTTCTCCCAGTCATTCTTTATTATACAACTACTCTTCTGATCTCCCTCCACCACTCCCGTCGTCATATGGTGTATTCCCTACCCCACCACCTTCAATAGTTTCCTTCTATCAGCCTTTATACACACCGCATCAGGCTGGTGGTGCCAGGTACTCCCTGCAAGCCTTAAATGACCCAGCACATCAGATTTGTGGACCTTTATCTGCGTATAAACCGTCTTCAAAGAACCCAAAAGGGAAAGGAAAAGAGAAAACGAACGGAAATAGCAAACGCAAAAACAAAAGTTCAGATCCAGAAATCGAGAAGCGATGGGTGTCTTATTGCCAAAGCCGATTCAGGTACCAATGGGAGATGGCACAAGCAGACTCAGAGATCATGGTTTTGGAGGCTGCCGTCGAAGCTGTTCTTCAACGGAGGAAAGGCGAGATAACCGGTGGAGGGGGACTACGCCGTGAGACTTTGTCCGAGGTCAACCGTTTACGAAATTTACGTATGGGGAAGGCCAAGAAGGATGGGTCCTTACATGCAAGGGCTACCCCAGAAGCCTCTGGAAAAGGGATTGAGGGACCAATTATGAAACTTCCCACAGAGCTCCTTCACCAGATATTTTCTTACTTTCGTCCTCACCACTTGGCATCCTCACATGCTCTCGTTTGCCGTCGTTGGAATTACATTGCTACGCCTATAATATACAGGAAAATTCCTTTTGGGGATTATATGGAAGACTACTGGGTCGAGGTTGGGCGTCGAAAGAGGTTATGGAAGAAAAAACAAGAGAAAAAAGTAAAAAGCCTCGGCACAGAAAAGCCTTACGAGATACCCAGGATTTATGATCCTTTATATAACCATGGCCATAGGGTTGCTCGGACCCCAAGTGCTGCATGGACAATGAGATATGGGCATGGCTTGAGACATGACTGTCACTCGGAACAGGATGAAGATGATGATTCCGGGTATAATGATGAGGAGGACTTTTATCCCGATGGAAAACAAGGAGGCACGTTTCCTATTGGTGGGCCAGCGCTGGTTGTCATGCCTTGGAGCATGGGTATTATTAGAGCTATTAGGTATTTATATCTTCTTTGATGGCTGAAATAGAATTTCTGACGAACAATCTATATCATAGTAACCCGCACCTTGCAAAACATGTTCGGCAAATAGATTACCAAGCCTCTTCCTACACATCATTCCCCAACCATAATGAAGCCGGAAAGGTCTTCTCTGATCTTACAGACACACGCCCTATGCTAGATCAACGCTTCAGGACTCTCGAAAAACTCGTTCAGCTTGTGAGAAAGGCTGTTAGGCAATGCACACGTGTTGAAGTTCTCAAACTCAATTCAGGGGACGAGAGAATTTCAAATGCCTTGCTTGGACTTCTTAAATGGAGCCCTAAACTCGAGAGTTTGAATATTATCAACACTAATTTACGACTGCTACAGTTTTCTCGTGGATCTGGGAAATGTCAGGAGGGATTAATCTCAAGAGGTGACGGGAAAGGAAAGGGCAGAGAAAGGCCTAGAGATGTGGAGGGATTAACTGTTGATGAAGGACTAAACCTTCGACAGTATCTGCTTGACTCACAGAATCTTTCTGAACCGCAGCGGGGTGGGTTGAGGATTAAAGTAAAAGCGAAGGGGCCCCCAGGAGACGATTTTTACCTACCATCTCTCAAACGGATCCTTTTCTTCAGATGTGGGTATCATCCCCAGCCTCAGAAAGACATAGTAGGGATGGAACCTCCTGTCAGAATACCGCCTCCAAGACCCACAGATAGGGTGCAGGCTAGTAGAGATCGCGAGCGAAGGAGAAGGAGAAGATTCAGGTTCAGAGCAAAAATAGCTCGGGGTGAAAAGAGAGCTTTGGAAAAAGTGGTCTTGTTCCTCCAACGTTGCAATAACCTGGAGGAGTTGAAGGTAAAGGGATGCCAATTTCTCCCAGAAGCCCTAGTCGATTCTGCACTTGTTTGGGAGATCACCGGGGACGAAAATGAATCCGTTCAGGAGTACCCGTTGACTCTAAACAAACTTTCAACTATCACCATCCGCTCCTGTGGGACATATCTTCACGACCGCACACCTGAGATCTGGCTCTCTTCACCTCCATTCGAAAGGTTTTTCCTACGGCACAAGGCGATCAAACATCTGGGCTGGAATGGCTGGATTCTGAATCGTCATCTTCCGCTGGAGGACTCTGTGTTTTCTCGGGTTGCGACACATCTTGGTCGCACGGTAACCTCCCTGAGCATTGCACACGGATACGACGAGGAGGTCTCAAGAACAGCACCAGACAGTTTGCATCGTGTACGTCTTAGTCTAAAACGATTTAACTTGCTCTTAAGACATTTGAGGCAACTTGAAACGCTTGAATGGAGAATGTTCCATCTTCCTGTGGGCAAAATGATGATGGGGATCCGCAACTTGCGTCGTTGCCCAAAGATGAAAAATCTTCGCATCGAAGGCGTCATAGGCGTCATTTCACAGGACGAGGCGCGTGAACTTGTTGCATGTATTCCACTTTTAGAGAAACTACGCATCAGATGGCGTCCAAGACCGGTTGGATATCGCAGAGGCAGGGCGGCGCCGGGAATGGGACCACTTCCACCAATATGGGGTGATGAGGTGCTTATGGAATACGAATCGTCACCCTCTCCGCCTCAGATACCACCGTCGCCTGATGTTCTCAATTATGCAGTCCCCCCTCCACCTCCTCCAGCACTTATGGATAGTGATTTCGAAGACGATGATTGGGGTGGTGAGTTGAGGCGAGAGCCTGAATGGGTCGCTGCAGAAGAAGTCGCGCGGATATTTGCAGATGCAAAACACCTCAGGGAATTATATGTTAACATCCTTATCTCAATGCCTGTGTCGATGGAAAAACATATTGCCTCTATGGACCTTCGTATAGCAGATGAAATCCTGCGACCTACTAGAAACGATTCCTCTGGGGGACCGACCATAGCATATCAGTTGCGCAAGAGCTGGCTCGAAAAGATTCGGGAGACAGCTGTTGCATTTGCAAGGAACTCTCCAAGCTCAGTGAGAAAGATAGGACTAGGCTACTTCGTCGGTGTTCAAGGTCTCAACTCGGTCGTCAGTTTGGATAGAAACCCTGATGGCAAAGTAGTTGGGTGGTCTGCAGACCTGAAGGGTGGGAGAAAGGTTGGCGAGATGTGGAGAGAAGGAGTTGATGCAGGCCTTGCAAGTAGTGGGGATTCATGGATGGATGGTGCATTTAAAGAGGTAGAAGAAAAGGATTGGTCGGAGACTAGGAACTGGACAAAGTCCAGGGTACCTACGAGACCTTTCAGGAGATAAAAAAAATATCGATATAACTAGGGATTGGGGGTTATCAGGTTTTCTACAAGATTACAAAATAGACATCCGAGATAGAATAGCGCGGAAATCATCTGGGTGGAATTTCGCTTTCATGATTGTTTTTTCTTCTTAGGGAAACGGGTCACGATTGAATGACGCTGTATGGCTTTTCATGTCTTTTTCCGAGTTTCTAGGTATGGCTTCTCATGTCTTTTTTTCGAGTTCGAGGTTTTCCTTATCTCAACTTGTAAAGTAATGGTTACGTGTTCGGGTCTGTTCATTTAGTTTCCTACATCATGTCTCTCTATTGCGGGTTATCTATTAGTCTTTGAATTGCCTGATGTTGGCTGCTGTGGAATTTCGGCTACTCTTGGTGAGTCGGTGGGGAAAGAACTTTTACCTAAACAATTGTAGTTGCATCTAGCTGAATAAGATGTAGGGCAGTAACTGTGTGATGCTAAAATCTCACTTGTATGAGACAATTAACCCAAGAAACGAATAGAGTTTGTGCGTACTCTGAGTACGACTACATATTATACGATGGTTCAAAAATAGCGGAGCTGCCTCTCTGAACCGATAGTACTCCTGACAGATTGTTTTAACATTTCATAATGCAAGTAGATACTCCGTTTCCCTGCTTAGCGAGATCCCTACTGAGCGAGATTCGCATATAAATATTCCTTGGCTGTAGACTTGGCGGCTAGTGTTTAGGTCGTAGAGGACCCCAAGTCTTGGATAGTAGGGATCTCGCTGAGCAGGGAAACGGAGTAAAAGTTCGAGTAAGGACAGGTATAGAATCAATACGTTGACAGGTAGCCTTTTTGGCATAGGACACCGTAGTTTAAAGGGAAGGAACGAGCAGGTAAGAATATTAGATCTCACCCACTTTTTGACTTCAGTTGCAGTTTCTAAACTTGTTTAGTCATAATGTTATTCCAGATCAAAATGCGCGACAAAAGGTGATACAAATGGGTAAAAGTGTAGAATGCTCTGCGACCCATTACGGAGAATTCATCCCCGGGGCGTCTCCCATCAAATATCTGCTTTAGCATCAGGCAACTAAGAATTAATGACCAGAGAAATACGACACAATTCAGCGAATCATATCATATCACTCGATAATCGGCAGAGGACAGTATCTGTAACTGCCTCGCCCGGTTTTACAGCCTATCGAATTACATGACAATTTTAAATTCCATTACCAGGCTACGAAATATTTTTGCTCGATAAGACTTTCAGAGCTTCATACATGTAACTTATGATTGGTCAAACCAGCGGGTTCTTGAGGATCAGCGACGTTAGCCAAGGCCTTGAACGAAAGTTTACCCACTCAAGAAGCAAATTCTAGTACTACGCATCGATCATCGACAACTCAGTTCTTGGCTTTCCAAGGTAACTCATGAGCTCAGTGATTGCATAAGGAGGATCCAGGAAGTATTACCACCTCAATTTCAGAATTCCCAAATTTCTAGGCGTTTGTTACGAAGGATCGACAAAGTTATATCGATTACTAGACATATGCATATGCATATTTTCAAGACCACTGCCGGCGGAGAAAGGATCCGATTATACGTGTGTACTCTATGTAGGTACATGCGTGCGTACTTTTTGTACTCAGAGTAGATCAGGTATGTATGTATCCAGGTTTTGGAGAGCCCTAGCTAACCGAGGGAATTAACCGACCCAGATGGAAGGTCCCCTACCTACTACGTACAGTCGCACCTCGTTATGTCGTTAGCTTATTCTGGGAGCCAAACCCCTACGAGATAGCAAATATACGAGACAGCAAATAGTTTTTGGTGGAGAAGGGCAGTACCTGTCCCGCAAATCCGTACGAGACAGCAAGAGATCCGAGATATCGAATTACGAGATAGCGAGGTGCGACTGTAGTTGTTATTATATTAGCCAAGATCACCTGTAGCGTTTGTAGGTAAGTACTGGATGATCCATCTAGATATAGGCTGGGATCTTGATTAGAACCAACAGAAATTTAGTGCACCTAACGCTGTGCGATTGGTTCATGATTTCCCCGGCCAACCAGAATCGAGTTAGCTGCCGGTACGAAGATGACGGACGATCTCTCACAATGCAAACCAGAATCATAACTTCATGTATTAAGCACCAGGGAAGAAAGAGGGAAAAAAAAAGTGCTCCCCTACATATCACTATCTGGCGCCGTGTGGGTCAGATAATATAGGGGTGGTCCCCCTCATATCCTTGCTGTGAAACCCAATATTACTCTACGTTCAAACCCCGCTAATTTCAAAGCGCTGGAAAGGGCCCCTTAGTTGAGATTCAGTTGATGTATCGACCCAAAATTTCTAGATATATCATTACCGCAATTAATAACTCTTACTCAGAAGTACTGGGGTATGCCTGCTACGGGTAACTACAGGTCACAATCAGTCACTCGAGCTTGGTATACATATTATCGATCGTATTTACATGCATGTGCACGTGTGTATTATTCAAATGAACACCTTTCTTCGGAGTAGAAAAGAGCTACACATATGAACGTGTATATTCTAAATGATTGCATGACCAAAGCTCCTAATAGAGACTTGGGGTAGGCAATCCCCCGGTCTCGCCGTTAGGATCTACAAAAGATGCAACTTAGATTCCTATACTTATACTTGCATCTTAAGTTGGACCCTTTTTGCCTAGTGCATTACGACCACTAATGATGACAGGTTGCAATATATTCGTCGGTGAGATGCGGTGTAAGGATATTTTGACATGATTGAGAATAGACTAACTGATTAATAGTAGAGCTTTCTTTTATAAGTTAGCGAGTAATAGAGATTGCTATGCTTGAAGAAATTGGTACTACTGGCCTGTCAAAGTACCATTAATCTAGAGTGCATATGTACACAATACCACATACACATGTAAGTGATCTAGACTATGAACTTGAAAGTCACTTCTTTTGGTGATGACTGCCTCCACAAGCTAGTATTTAAATTTGACTGAGTGGCATTCTAGCTTGAATCTACTGCCGCACATTCCCGTAACTAGCGCCAGGGGCACTTTCTGCAAATCTTCACATGAAAACCTATATTATTATGTAGTTATAATCCATATCTAGTATCATTGTAGTGAATCATCTCACATCCATTCGCAGGATATAATACTTGCTTACCAGCTTACCAGCAAAAGAACCAGAAAATGCAAGTGACGGAAACAGGGATTATTTGTATGAGAGAACGGCGCCACTCCATACAAATTATCCTTGCCCTGAACAACTGCATTTTCTGGTTCTTTTGCTGGTAAGCAAGTACAGAACGTAATCTCTTAGTTTTAGACAACTAGCCGCGAAGTTTAGAATTTCTACCGACAAATAGAAACTCGTAGAGTTGAGTAATCACGTTGGTTAGGCTAACGCCAAATACTTTCTTAGGTACTTTTCCTAATGTAACTAGGTATAGATCCTAAACAAACTTATTATATTGATCAATGGTATTCACAAGGATATCTATGATCCGGACGCCGAAGACACCGGAGTTTTCCCGTTGCCGACTAAGCCGCAAACAAGAAGGCGGATAAACAAATTTGAAATAATCCGGCTAATAGTTTTCACGGGTAGGCAAAAGGAGGGTTTGGATAGCTGTCTTTCTCGGATAATTTCCAAAATTCAACGGCATAAAACTGCATCATTGCTGCTGTACGTTTAAGTTAGGGTGATGTGTACAGATGGGCAGAAGAGTCGATTATTCCGATTACTATCGTTCACTCTACTCCCGAACCAAACACAAAACGTATGGATGCTTTCTGGAGCTAGGAGGAAAACATAAGAATACAAAAAGGGTAAATACAAAAGTAGGCCGTACGCTAACTACACGTGTGATATATATCTAAGACAGTACGTAAATATATTAATATTCACAATTGGTGAGGAGGCGCAGTGTATGGCCGCTGAAGTGTCAAATCTCTATTCAAAGCTGGTGTTGAAGACGGACGACGACGATTAGAACCGGTGCCATCCCCCGCGTTGTGCCTTTGTTCTCCGTCTCGAGTACCTTGATTATTAGAAATTAAACATCAGTAGTTTCTCCAATATACCTTGCATGCCTGTGATAAGCAACATACAGCTTTGACTCAAATCATCTTCATCGTTTTTACTCCGAAATCTATTGAAATCTGTCGATAAGTGCCAAAACCGTAAGGTTCTGTTGTTCCACCTCGATTCTCCTGGATGTCGTGGTGATGATTGGCTTGCTGCTTCGCGCTCCAACATTGCCCATGCCATGTAACCTTGCTGTTTACAGTTAGCGTGGCAACCTCTAAGTTCAATAAATGGGTATTTCACTTACACCTAAAGGTTCTGGAAGAGAGTTCGGATCATGCGCATAATATACCCCATTCACTAACTAGCTATCTATCAGTCCAGCTTCCTTTTAATATCCGATTAAGAGAAACCCACTGTACGGGGGTGTTCCGGGAGCGATCGTGATTGTTCTGATACTGAGCCGTGTGCTGGATTTGTATTATCGGGACTTTGGACGCCAACGTTTCTTGGTTGATATCTTATGTCATTATTTCGTTGGCATGAATCAACATCTGCGTGTGATGATAATATGTAGCTATTAGACGTATCGGTGGTAGTGGTTGTTGTTTGAGCACTGAACGACTCTGTCGCGGACTGTGAAGCAGGGCCGCTTTCTGCAGCTGTAGTATCCGCAACAGGATCTCCACCTCTAGAAGGACTTTTTCGTTGGGGTCGTTTCTTCGACCGCCTTCCCCAGCCTATATATACTGCAACCATCAGCTCCTACTCTCTCTCACATATGCAGGAATGACTTCTGAGATATAGATTAATTAGGAATTAAATAAGCAGTGAGGGGAAACCGATTGCGGCCGCTCTTGTCAAGAAGTAAAGAAGATATTGCTACTACCGGTCATAGATTAACAGAAGCCTTCAGAGAAAGCATATGTACCCAAAAAGTTTGGATGATTTCGGACAGAGCACCAAGCAAACGAATGTCTACCGGAGATGTTGATGAAGAGATTTGTGTATTGGAGTTATGTGAAGAGAGGGTACGCAGGGCCTTGCTTCCTAGTTTTAAAAGGTTGGGGCTATTGAACATAATTATGAAAGTCCCACCCACCTTCATCCGAGCGGGCAGGCTAGCTGCATGTCTTAGCAACAGGGATAGAAACTCCGGTGGTGATATGCAATGTGAGCAGCAACGGACCTCTTCTGTGGAGTAATAGAGAGGTTGGTGGGGTCTGACAGGAACGTTATTGAGAGGCGAACTAATGCAGCTGACTATTTCTGGTCGATATTCAACAGCCCGGGCTGGGGGGCCGACTGGCCGGATCGACCAAGTAGGTATACGAACATTCACTTGCGGAGAATAAATGTACCTACGGCATTTGAGATAAATGTTTCTTTTGGTTTTCGTAGTAAGTCAGCTATTCATACACTATTCGTGAGTTTACGCAAACCCACTGTACGGGTTCAGGGTCCATGTACATAACTCAATGAACGTTGTTTTTGTTGCACATATCTTTAATCTAATTGCGACCCATACGTTCGTTTAGGGGACGGAAAGCCAATTGAAAAATCAAACTGGTTTATGCAGTTGAATGGCCAATTGTATAGATTAAAAACAAGGCGTCCTCTGTAAGATGTAAGGAGACATGCAAGAGTGCTTTTTGAGTGGGAATTGCAGCTCACGTTATTTGACTGGCGCGAGTTCCTGCAGCATAACCGAGTGCGCACTGCTGGTAAGATATTCTATTCACACCCTGTTACGTATGTGGGGAAAGTTGTGGACAGGTTGATGGTGCATGTTTTATATGTACATGTAGGTACTCTGGAATATTCAACATAAGGTAATGCCGTGCCCCAGGGCTCCCCAGGTAAAAGGAATGTGAGACTGACACAGACGCAGCGGAACGTTTCTCGCTTAAACCAAGTTCCCGGACCGCTCAATGCTACTAGATGGCCGGGCGGATAAAGACACTTACTAGTCCCCATGTCTAGCTTGACGGGGCGATAGTAGAAAAAAGTCAACTTGAGGGACGCTCAAGGACGCCACTTCTATGAGAAGCCATTTTCTGGACAGCCTTGTAAAGTTGCAGACAGGCTGCATGCAATCGTAGTGGTTTGAAAGACGCCTTCGAGTGTACAGTTACCACTGGCTGGGTATTGTAGGCCATTGTGCGTTCTGATGGCCGGAACAAGCCAACTCAGAATATGCACAAGATGATAACGATGATGTATTGGATACAAGGTGGAACCTAGATCTCTACTCTATACAATGAGCAGCGTGTTCTCCAGCCACTTGTCCACAATAAATGTATGTGTCTTCATTTTGACCCGGTTTTCAGCTCTGTCTTCTGGTACACGTAAGCCATACCAAACCTACATATACAGGTAGTCTGGTAGTGCTATATGTACGTACCCAGACAAGCAGGTGTCTGTATCTACATGTAGAGTACGAACATAGGATACTTGTAGGTACAGCAAGTACATGTACTTCCATTCCTATCCTAAATATGTACATGCATGTATGTACACTCGTACTCGTAAATTCATAGCGTTTGTGAACACAACTGGGTTGCATACCGGCCAAATCCTGCATGAGGCTCCAGATTTTGGTATATGCAGACCCAGCTATGTTCACAAACGCTATGAAATTACGAGTAGATTTGCAAGTAGTTCAAACCACTGTCCTCAAATCAACTGTGCTTCCGAGACATAAGTAAGTACTCAACCAAATATGATGATGCGGAGACTATAGCTACTTTGTATTTAACCTAGTAAATTGCGTGAGAACCAGGATGTCGGAACTTGAATTTGTGATACCCATTCTTCAGCGCCGGGAGATTTTCTCGGAGGACGCCTACAAATGGTGGATAAGAGCGGATCTGTGGGGTCTCCAGGAATCCCGAAAGAGCGTCACCAAAATAGATGTACCTAGCCCTTCCTGCAAATCTTCCTGCAAAGATATCACACGCAAGTAGGATGCTGAGTCGCTTCACGCGGCAGTTGACCCCAGCTCGTGTCTCTACAAATATATTTATGTGGTTGATAGCCGCAACAACCCCCGCTTTACCCTAGGCCTGCATGCCATGGGTACACTTCATGTCCAGAAAGCTTGAACAAACGTTGTCGTGAGTTCCTGGGGGTTTATTGCAAGAGTGGTCAAACATGTGCTGAAGCAGTTCCCCAAAGATATTGATCAATTGAGCCTGAAGTACATGCACGTGCTCGTGCTCGATCCAATGAGATTATTCGAACACAGAGATCCATATATTTTGTGATACACGACAATACAAGATCACTCAGTAAGATATATCTACAAGACTATGATGATTACTAGCATCTACATACATTTGGTGATACATGATCTTCCTAGATACTTAGGGTTATCATAGGGTACATGTAAATACACCAAGACTCGAACGAGTGATATTACATGAGTATAGGCCATAGACTGGGACTCTTCCCGCCCCGGCCCAGAACAAGTATTGAAGACATTAACTGATTTGTTCTTTCCTCCCCAAAGCTTTTACGATTGGGTAGAATTGAAGGGTATATTGCAAATAAGTATATACACCATGCATCCGCGGGTGAAATCCTGTTCGTGGAAATATCTTCCAAGCCAACGCTGACCGTTTGACATTTTTTTACAAACAAAAGCAAAAAAAGGGTTAGCCACGTTTCTTCTCCCGGAAATTTTATCTCCTAGCTACCAAGATCCTAGATCACGCCTTAATAGCTTGATTCGAAATCTGATAAACCTATTAGGAGGATAATTACGACTGAGTGCTACACATGAAACGCCAGCTAGAATCACTGAAGATGATAAAATAAAAGAATGACTAGCTAATTGGATCTTAGCTATAGGATCCACAAAAGATTTGTCCAATATTCTCTTTCCACATGTTTTGAGCTATGCGGCCTTCCAAATTCTCGTCGTAGGCCCAAATATAATATCTTTCCTAGTTATATATAATAGGCCTGCAGGTATGCATAGGTGACTGCAGAGATCATAGCGTGTCTTCTCGAACTTAGATGGCAGATAAAGCCGGCCTTAAACTCCCCGGATCCAGACGGATATAACTCAGGCCTGTGAGCCGCGCTCCAATAAAACCATGTTTTAGATAGACGTGCATAGCTGTTTTAAACTAAGCCCACAATAGCATCGTCGCCGTCAAGTATTTGGAATATTGGAAAAGAAATATTTCGTGCCTTGCAATGGGGGTTATCCCTACGTGGCAAGGCATCAGATATCAGCACGAGATGAATCAACAGAGTAGTTTCGACGTTAATGGCTGCACTTCTTAGAATTGCGGATATATTATCCTCACGATAAGTTTGGTCATAGATTAAGGAGTTGTTCCTTCATGCTATCAGGCCAACTTAGTTAGGGAAGCTAGCACAAGATCTTTTTTGCTCAATCGCCGTTGATATTTGTACAACGTTAGACAGCATGAGAAATTAAAACAAACAGTAGTTAAATATTCCTGTGAAGGGTTAAAATTCTAATGAGGTTTCAGTTATAAGGCGGCATGCACTATCGATCGCCGTTTGGTAAACCCATCAAATAGAAATGGCGCATTTAACCGACTGATCGCCCACATCAGTCTTCAATCACATGACTTTTTTCTTTTTTTCCTTTTCAATCTCATGTTTCAGCATTACTATTCGTTCTCAATGTATACAATCGAGAAAGTAATCATTGGCATTATGAGTAAGATAAGAACATGTAATTGTGGATATCAATGCCATGCTATTGGCTACCCGGTCAATCCGCAATCAGTTCAAACTAGGTAGGGGTAACTCATGATCATTAAGAGGCAATTTTCTTTTTGAAGACAGGCAATTTCGTGGCTAATTAAATCTCAATGAATACTACGGGGCTCAGTACTACGTACTGGTGCTACTGGTTTATTACTCTAACGAAGAGTTATCTTTACTTAAGAGCCTGTGTAAAGGCACACGTACCAAGTAGATACTATATGTAGTTATATTAAGAGTGTTTATAATGGTTGTCTAAACTCCACGGGATTTATCTATACTCTCTTCGCAGGGGCTTAATGATCCACTATTCGTAGCAAGTTAGACAGTGAATTGGCCGATTTATAGTAACAAATCGGAGATTATAAGATACTGTATATCCCAGAAAACATCGTCATCATATGGTAAGTGAATTTCTTGTCAGCTCAGACACGCTCAGGGCACCCTGTGACAGTTTCGGCACCCGTAATCACTAACTGTCACTCGATCATCGTGCATACACAAGGTCAATTGAATGGCAACGTACCCTGTAAACCATATTAGCGCCCATGTCCAAGCTTCTTTGTATTCGTTCAGTCATGAAAGCATCTTATAGAGAATTATGCACATGCTATGGCCGTTACAACTTGTAACCTGCAAAACTGACCAGCCTTGTTACAATAAATAAATAAAGATGAACTCGAAAGAATCTGAAGAAAATCAAGAACATCGAGAGAGAAACGCTCACCAGCATCATTATACAAACTTTAAAAGTGCAAGCAAACAAAGGTGGAAAAAGTGAAATAAACCCTCGCCATGTCCAGAAACAGTACTTTTGATATCCAGCAACCTGCCACCCAAATAATACGCCATCATTTTAACATCAAGGATTAAAGAGAAATAAAAGAAAAAGATCCAGAAACTGAAGCATAATGCAGAAGAAGAAACATTTTAGCTAAACACAAGCGGGGATATACAACAATATAAGACCAAAAGCATGAGATAAGGAGATACATGTATCTACCAATCAACTCTCCCAGCATCGAGTCTTCACTAAGACATACATACATGAATTAAAATTGGTAGGAAATGAAAGAAAGAAATACCTTCGAGAGACAGCTTTGAAAAAAGCATAAGAGAGAAATTTTCGCATTCATGAAGAATCTTCAAGATCATGTGAGAGTAAGCTTTTTAAAATCCAAACGGGTCTCCAACCGCCTCAAACCTTTGCAGTGGAGTCGCCAACTTTCCACAATACTCTCCCCCCAGCTGCCGCACCCACACCTTTCTTTCGGCGGGTTATTTCAAGCCCGTTCCCACCATGACCAAACGTACGTAGGACGCTTTCCTCCCAGTGCAAATCCTCGTGATCAGGGCTCTTATCACTTAGAAGTGCTGGTGACATAGATAAATCGGATGTATGACCGTCGGCAGTCCCAAGGTCGCTACAAATACTAAGCCTCCGGTCTCTTTCAACCTTGAAACTGTACTTGCGTCGCCTCTCTCTTTCGTGCACGACCGCCTTTGCAATGTCATATTTTTCGAACCCCTTCCAATCATTGACCCTAACACCAAAACCATCGTGCTCCAGTATAATTCTCAGCAAGCCAAATGGCACGCTCAGCAAAATGGTGGAATAAGCTTGTCGAATTTCGGCTGGCCCACTAAATCCTCTATTTAAAGGAGAGATCGGGGTATTGACCCCGGTTGAAGAGCGGTTAGGCGCTTCAGAAAAGCGTAAGAGATATTTGCTTGCGGGTGCCCTAGGATCAAACTTGAATGGCTGCGGCAAATTTTTAACTAGAAACGCGACAGCTTCATCGAGCATATTCTTTGCAAAAACGCCATATCCTGTACTTGGTTCGTTGATACCGTTGGCGAGTGCCTTGGCTTCAGCTTCTTCATTCGCATGGAGCGCAAAATCTAGAAGCCTTTCAAGAGCGCCTCCTTCTAAACGCATTCCCCATCTCCTGATTCCCCATACCCCTCTCTCTACGATTTCATCGATTCCTAGTAAGGTGCCAGTAGCCAGCAATGCAATACTTCTGTCCAACATTTGTACCTCTTCGCTTTTGCTGCTTTGCATGATGTTTCCAAGAGATATCGATTTGGTTGAGTTATTGGTCTCTTGGTGAATACTTCCCTCAGAGGGATTGACGCTTTCAGGAGTAGAACCTTTTCTGAAATTATCCGCCTTCTCGGTGCTTTCTCTGGTCCATTCTAGCGTTCTATGTTTCGAATGACTAGGATCCAAATACGCATCAAGTTCCCAATCTGCAGCCCCATATAACCACCGTAATGAAAGCAAGAAGCTATCGCGGTTGATGTATTTGTCGCTTGTTTTCAATGAAAGAGTAATCTTTCGGCTCGATGTGATTTTCGCCTTCCGCCCCATTTCCGTTTGATCAGCCCACATGCCAGAGTCCCTTGAATCTTTCAAGGCCTGTTCATCTTTATTATTGACCTGATCTTCAATCAGACGGGCCAATTTTGTTGACCTTCCCAAGATAAAAGAGTGTGCGTTAAATTCTTCGGCGTTCCAATCATACTCTCCTCCAGTTTGATTCACCGATAGTTTCACATCAGACAACCTGTCACATAAATAGTACTCCAACGAATATGACTGCAATCTATGAGCTGCGGCAGTCCCCTTATCAGGCACCTCGAAATTAGATTTATGAGGGCGTCCCATTGAAGGGTCGAAACTGTTCGGCTGCCTGTTTTGGTTCCCATCTGAGTGCATTATGCCATGACGACCCATATTAAAACCAGGATTAGATATTTCAGCAGGCATAATCATGTTTCCAGTTGGCATCCCGTTGTACTGCTGATCGTTGTCGGGTGGAAAGAATGAAATGTTGCGAAGAAGCGGGTTACTCTCAATTATGCTAGTTTGCCTTGTTTTGTTTTCCTGTGATGCAATTAAGGCATTTTCGAAAGCCCGGTCTTCTTGAGGATGATGCTCATTTGAGGAATTATTGAAGTGGACTAAATGTTCATGAGGTGGAGGGGAGAAAACAGACATGTGGTGCTGGTGCTGCATGTCCATGTGTACTGGAAATGGATGGGTTGGGGTAAACGGAGTTTGGGGATTTGTGCTACCGCCCTTCTCGGAAGTTTGACTTGAACTGTCGAATGTACCATGTGGTCGGAAAGGAGGTGGTGGTGCAAACATTGTACCTGTGTTTGGAGGGGTCATGCTGCTGTGAAATTGGTAGAGATCTTGAGGGCCACGTGGAATGAAGCCCTGGTGGTGAAAAGGCATGTGGTGGGGATGGGGATGGTGCGGCGGGAGTGGATGTGGGAGAGCGTAGGGTGGGTATCCATCAGAGAGTGGGCCATTCTGAATTGGTGTTTCATTGCCGTTTGTAGTGTTTAAATTTCTATTAAGGTGGAAACCATTCTCTTGAATGTTCTCATAGAAAGCTGGGTGAGGGAATGATAGGAAATTAGGTTGGGAAACCATCTCCGGTCTCATTGTGTTAGAATAAGCATGATCAGCACGAGTCTTCAGAGTTTCCAACTCATTGCTGTCTTGTGATTGCAACTCCATTTTGGCTTGCTGGGATGAAGGAATCTGGTCTCCCGACTGAATTCCAGTTTCTTTCGAATCCGTACTATAGTTTATCAAGGAAGGAATCTGATCGACAAAGGGTCGAGTCATTGCTTCAGCGGGAGGAGTGATAGGA
This sequence comes from Morchella sextelata, assembly GCF_020137385.1. Lineage (NCBI taxonomy): Eukaryota > Fungi > Ascomycota > Pezizomycetes > Pezizales > Morchellaceae > Morchella > Morchella sextelata. The sequence goes on from NW_025408616.1 coordinate 990,058, forward strand.
GCAACAGGAGGCTGATGGCGATGGACAGGAGAGGTCGCCACTTTGGATTTTGAAGCAGGTGCGAGTTCGGTCATCACCGGTTCGCGGCGTGCGGCGGGGGGAGACTCAGCCTTTGTCATTGTAGTGGATGAGTATGTCCTCTTTGCCACGTGGGAGTATGAAAAATTCCCAGAGCCTGTAGTTTCTTTACCCCCAGTAAGCACAATAGGCCCGGTGTCCCTGGGAAGAGGTTTTCCAGGAATTCCGGGCTTAGGCGGGAGGCTGGAATGTCCTTGGAGCCCGCTCCCACGTCCAATCCCTTGGGCAACGAATTTCCTCACTTGCTTCTGATGATGTGCCATCGGAAGGGCCGGTAAGATTGAGATTACGGAACGAATCTGGGTCGGAGGAGGACGCGGAGGTAGTGAAGATGGTGATGAATTTAGAGGAGAAGAGGATGGAAGCTGTGACTTCGGGGGAGTAGGAGGAAGTTTATCCATGTCGTTAGATTGGAGGTGTATTCGTTTGTTCCTTCTGTATAGCCGATGGGCAAAGAGTTAGTAAACAGCAGAGAAGTGAAGCTGCTTGGAAGGATCATAATTACAATGTATCGGGGAGTTTTATCGTAGATATCTTAGTTTTGTGAGGTTGTATGTTGATAAAATGGTCAGAAAAAAAGTGCGTCAGCTAGATCAAGCTTGACCTAGGATAGGTGTATACTATTAAGCTGGGCTGGGTGAAGTAGAGTAAAAGGATAGTTGTTAACTTGTACGCAGAGGATAGATGGTGACAACCCGCGGAGGGGTGGCTAAGGAGGGGTTAGCAGCAGCTCTGTTTGGACGTTGCGCTGTGAGCCTGAAGTTGTGCAAAAAAAAAAAAAACTCTTACATCATTTTTCAGGCAGGATATAGGGAAATAAGACAAATACCAATAACACCAACATTATATAAAGACATCGAATTCCGCTCTTCGACTTTATTTACAGACCTCCTAAACGACTTTATTTTCAGATTCTTTCTTTTTACTTACTGCTGACGTGTGCGATAAGTAACTGAGTTGGGATAAGAGCAGAGCCTCATCCATCATCTGGCCCAGCTATCCAGGAACAAGGATCTAGCGCAGGGACCAACTCTACCCCTCGATCTTTATCGAAACCTCCCACCTTCACCATCAATAAGCCTTCTCATCCACATGGCAAACCTCCGGATCATACGAACCTAGTCTCAGGATTTTGATCAGATTACCCGCGGCACAATTCACGTGCAGGTCACTTGCACTACCACTGCCCTTCACAATTTTCAGATACCACAACCCTAACCCTATCTTCTACGCCAATGCGGTTTGTCATGGCCTTTTCCAACCGGCAGGTACATACATGTATGCACTCTCGAAAGAAATCATATAGGTATACCCTTTGGCACTTTCCAAATATAAATGACTTTGGAAAGGCCCAAAGTTCAATTGTTTTCTGATCGGGTTAGAACCTAGAGCGCGTACAGTAACGCATTCCTGAGCCTAGAGAAGTTTGGGTTATGCATTCATCGAGAAGAGACTAACTAAGAGAAGCCCTGCGGCAATTATTAATCTACAAACAGTCATATTTGGGAGTTCTTCAAGAAACGTTTAAAAACCAGCACTGAACCAGTATATTTACTCTTTCATCTGAAGAGTTTCCCAAACCCCCCAGTTCTCAGTGTGAAATTTAAATTGAGCAGCCATGATCACTCGGAAGACAATGCGTCATAGGTAACTCCGTGGTCCATCTCAGGTGTCAATACCTCATCGGGCGAACTACATGTATTTTTGTGTTCGGGTAGCATACTCTAGCACCTACGCTTTCCCGGATTAACTGCATTAATATTAACGGCCCTTAGACATCAGAATTCATTCTATGATTACAAGTCAATGATTCATCAATGCAGCGTCAATCGCGGTCATGAATAACGACTCCAAGAAGCCATTCACTCTGTCTCGAGGCTAAGTACCTATTTCAAAGCTATCATCCTCTAGCCCTGTTTCTGGACTGCTCAATTTTTTGATAGAAGGACTTATTTCAGCACCAAAGGCTTTTGTTCGCCGGAGGGGATTTGGATCTGGCTATGCACACAAAACGTCTAGTTCGGCAATGCGTTTTTCATACTATTTTGTCACATGAAGCCTTGGATCATTCTACTGATGTCTCAAAGCTATGGGAGATCTAGGGTATATGAAATTGAGGCCCCATATATACGACATTCACTCTGTTTTTTCGAGCCCGAGAAGTTACAGCTGAAAACCTCATATACTCTGGATAACCACATAAACAGCGGCGCAAATTAGTCAGATATCATACCTTCAACCCCGAAGAGATACATGTAGTTCTAAAGGGGGGCCTAATTTCGTCTAAACATGCCTGTAACAGTAAGTTTCTATTGTCAACCCCCGATTTGCACTCGCCATTATGGCCTTTAGCTCTCCCTGGAGTCTAAGCCGGTCTACATACATGTATTCACGGATCTCTTATGCAGCTTCTTACATATAGCCTTAAAGCAAAGTGCAAGTAAGACCTATATGGGATGCACTTTACCTAAACGAGGTTCTAAGAGATTTAAATATGATCTAATATAATAGCAGACTGGATACATACAGCACGCGATCGCTACGGACCACAAAAGCAACACCATTATTACAACGTGTAACTTACTTGAAACAAGATCCTACCTGAGATTAAATGCTGGAGCCTTGAGGCGAGCCATCCTGAAAGGATCTGCCCCCACCTAGAAATCTTACCCCGGTGGAAAACACGTGGGTCGCCTGACCGAGTGATATCCAGTGATTACACACACCAAAAAGTGAGACAGGGGCACAGAACTCAAACTAAAATGATTTCGCACATCTGTCTCGCTTACACAAAGGGTGAAAAAGAAACTGCTTACACGTACATGGAGTAATGATCAGCTAGTGTGCATTACTACTTCCAGGGAGTAAAAAATCACAAGAATATACATTAATGTTGTCGGTAAATTCAAGGACATATAACTATGCTACTAGATAATCGAGTACCACGTTTCACAACTGTGAATGCCTAATTAAAGCTATATCCATAGAAAGAATACCATGGTATGTACTCCCTAATACTTTGATAATAATTTGGATCGCGTGTTCAGGCGTGATGTTGTAATGGATATCTATGTTTGTTCATTAGACGGATATTAAATGCTAAAACTCTTCTCACCACTACTTTACATGAAATTTAAGTCATTAATCATAAGCCTATCTACCCAAGGCTTAATCAATTGAGACCCGAAGACATATATGGGGCTCTTCGTCGCTGGATTACCCTCCGAAAGTGTGTGTACTAAAACATGATCATGCATAGGTAAAGATCACTTTGATGATAACCAGTAGAGCAATCCGGATAGAGCTCGTGGGACCTCATATCTCTAGTCAAATTCTATAACCACAGATCGATCGAGGCATGCACTATCGTATATACACTCCAGTGCTCAATTTCCCAAAGCCATTCCTACATTTTCACCACCGTTGTTTCTACTACTGCCTATATTAGCATATCTCTCTAGTATACGGGATCCAATGTCAATCTCACATTCGAGCTTCCTCTCTTCCTCCTAGGAATCGTTCCGGGATCCAGTTGCTTGTTGTGAACCAGCCTGTGGTGTTGTGTCATGTTATCTTTCCTAGCAAATCCCTTTTGACCCTTCCGTGAGCATCCTGGATATGGGCAGTCATATTGCGGTTTTCCGTGTGCGTCCCGGTAGTGTCGTTGTAGTTTGTGCAAATGGGTAAATAGTTTATTGCATCCGGGTTTGAGGCACGGGTGTTGTACTTGATCGTCTGGATTTGATATTGATCTATGCGAGGTTAGCCAGATATGCGCTGGAGTATGATAATTAAATTTAAAGGCGACGACTTGCATTCCTGGACTACTTGGTTCTGAGGTCTCGAACTCGGGTGATGCCATCGCCTCATATTGGGAATTGCAATCGAGAAAATTCTCATCTTTGTGCAAAAATTCCCCTTCTTGTCGCACAGAAAGTATCTGCTGTTCTGAAGGTCCGGGACCATAGTATGAATTTTGAAAAATAAAAGTACTATTCTCAGCACGAAGCCTTGGATCAATCAAATTTTGGTCCGTCATTTGTAGTAGGAGCTGCTAATGCGATAGTTTGATGGCAGTATGCAGAAAACCTCTCGGGACGGCGGGACAGTCAGCGCTGTGAAGAGCTGATATATCAATTTCTAAGGTTTCCCTGTCTATGTCATGCGCACACGCACAAGTAAGTCATAATACACGTATCCTTTGAGGTCGCAATTGGTGGACTTACCTAGCTAGATAGTAGAGTTACACGTTGATTGTGGCGTTCAAACAAGTTAGGTGCTTAAGATTATAATCGAGGAAATTCAAACGAGAGTGACGAAGCTTTGAGGCTTGATGTTCGAAATCAAAGCAATGCGGTGGGATCTCTGGAGCTTAAACGTAAACTCGTGGGGAAGGACAGAGCTATGAATCCCCCAACATACTGCATACATCATGTAGGCTTACTCAGGGGGTGTCACTTAAGGCTTCGGAGGTGCTGCTATGATCCCCACTTCTTCACACATACTGTATCGGTTCATTTCCATGCATGGGGCTCCGCGAGTCATGCATGATGCACCCAAGATATCGGATCAGCCTTTGAGCTTCTTAGCCACAGTCCCACGTTAGTTAATACAGAAGAATAGAACACTGCCCTTACTTCTAGGAACCACAGCAATCTCTTTGGAAACCGTTTCTGTTTGGAGAAAATATTGCAGATCAGTCAGATTATGGGGTCACGGTTTTACGGCAAGTGCGGGTTTTTCCTTCGGCGACTAGGGGTTGGGGCCGATAGGTAGTACATGGTCGGTGGAGGCTTTGGTATCTTGGCCGTTTATTACCAGATTCATGTAAATTACACAGAACGGTATGATAATAAGCACTTGTACGCCTAGAGTACTTGAAGATGCGATTTCATACTATAGGGCTCTGTCTTGCAGTCGCGGAAGACCGTTAGAACGACATGTGCACACGTGGGACAAAAATAACACACACACACCAACACAAAAAGGTTTAAGGTTGTGAGGCTCCCTCCTACCGATTGGATACACAGAGTGGATAAAATATATATATGTCAAGCTAGAGTGGAGTCTTCCGAATCCCAGTTTAGCCAACCTTGCTTACCCTGCGAAGTCGGTGTCTAATACCTGTTTAGTATCCCTATATGTTCATACATGTACACCTCTTTAGAGGAAATATGGGTATAGCTGATCATAAAATCAACGTTACAACCTCCGCCGCTGCGTACTTTACGCGTGCAGCCTGACGTTTAAATTTGACAGTCACATTGAGGTGTCCCTAGCTACTGACTAAGGGCATAATTACTAGAGTATAACATATACTTGTGGGTAAATGTAGTTTTTGACGAATTTACTTACGTTCAACGTAGCCATGATATTACGGGACCTTGAGGCTCAATAATTAGACTCAACTTAGACGTTGTGCAAGAATAGGCAAGGCGAGAAACCAATTTTCGCCCCCTTTCAGGGCTTCCAGAGACGATTCTACATATTCATAATTAGAGCAAAATTTCCTGATTATAGTAGAGTGTTCAAATCATCGAGCGCGCCGATAGTATGCCACGCACATGTCTACTTGATGTCATCGACGCGACTTCCGGTACCTCTTTTGATAGCTTAAGCCTTGCGCTGCAGCCAACTGATCTCTCGATAGGTCCCATAAGTATATTACTACGCGCACGCATTATATTTCATGTTAGCACATACACCCCCTATGTACTATTCGACCTTGAACTAGTTCAAGTTGTCAAAACTGCATTCAATATCTCCTAGGCCTGGTTAGTGGGTGTTCATACATGTATGTGTAAAACAATTTTCCTTGCAGCGCTAGCTGCATGATTGATACATGTATCTACCAAATACATGTATTTGGGAGAGTTAGCCTGACAACAGCCGAGCTGGGAAGGGTGAATCGCAACTCATCTCACCATCGAGTGATATCACATGACCGAACCGATCTATACGCCTCACGAGTCGATCTTGTCCTATTATGGTCTGTGCGACTACATACATGTGCCGGCAAAAATTATGCCCGGGCTACCTCCACATTATCCCTTGCCAATAAAAATTAAACGATGTGCTACATCCCGGAAGACTTGCAGCTAGACATGCACAAAGGTTTGCTAGTGCTAAGGCAAAACAGTTTGTCGTTTGACCATTGATTTATCGAATACTTGTTCGGAGAGCTCGCAGAGCTAGAGCTGACAATCGTGTTCTTAGAATTTAGCTCCACGGCCCACAAAACCATATAGCTATTCTACTTCCGAGTGTTAAACCACCACGAATGGTCATGATTCGCAATGTGAGGCTTGTCTAAGACAGCGGTTTTACTACTGAAGCGAAGCCCATCGCCAACATACATGTATGTGCCCATAAGGGGCCTGCAGAGTAGAGTAAGGGTAATAATGCATAACCAGCACAAAAGACTTCATATATATATAAAGTCAGCCCAGTCAATAATTATAGATGCCCGTCTAGTGAGTTTTCCACAGATTTCTCGTTCCCGAAGCAGACCAAGAACCCATCAGAATGGACTTTTCCTTCCAAGACCAGGTGAGGGTAAGTTTATTTTGCCCATCGGTTTATCAGTGATTCCATTCCTCTGGAAATCAACATTTCCTCGTCAACTGGAAGTTTTCACTCCTTATGGGTCTAGTGTGTTTCAAAACTTTTGTGGAACCCAAATATAATACAAGGCCATATATGTCGTAAACGTGGGATTTATTCCAACTCAGTGGCTTAGATGGAGGGGCCATAGGGCTCCGAGAGCTTTCTTGATTGTGATGCCAAGTTAAAAACTGCGGTGCATATACTAGGTTGAGTATCTTGCTCTCCTGTAAACACGTGTGTCTACAGGTCAACCCGGATAGATCTGATTAATTTTATGTACCCTTATAATTAGATCAATCCTCTTTGAGATATACATAAACCCCAATTAAATCCCGGGGTTGTGGTCGAGTAATCAAACTGAACTCATTTGGTTATATTAATTCTTCAAATAACTTATTGGTTTATGCTGATATCAACAAGAACTGAACATTCTGATTCCAAGTGTGAGCGACACTTGGAATCTGGATATATCACCCTCACTGGTTGCATTAATATCCAATTCTACCATTTTAGAAGTGTCATAATGACCACTTGATATCTAGTTTACGTGGGGAGCCGGCCCACATGGACATCGGTTGCTTTAGCCTTGCATAAATGAATTTATGCATTATGTAGCTTCATCATGTTGTCACAATCACGAGTGATTTACCGGGTCGATGTCATCCTTGATAGAGGTTCCCGTGTCTTTCATGTAGTATAACTACGTGAGGTTAAGTTCACGATTGAGTTTAGACGACAGAAAAGTGCTTTAGATTGTTCTCCATGAAACCTCTATGCTGTTAAGTCGTGCATATCGCGTAGAGTATGAACTTGACGCTGATTGTTTCTGGTAGGCGAGTGTCCTTAACTATTCATCCTGTTAGGTTAAATCTCAAATGGCTATTCACCAGAGTGCAGAAATATGTACATACCTGCAATTCTGTTTGTGGATTTCGAGAAGCTAGATGAAGATAATGGAAACCACCATCATGCAAGCTTAAATGGGTGTGGTTTTGTTATGCTATCGATACCTCATTTTCAGTCTTAGATCCCTCCATAGTCCTACAAGATAGGGAATGATTCTCAATGTGAGGAGCGGCAAAATCGACTCGTTTGGAGGTGTTGACAGAACTAAAGTCCAGTTAAAGAAGCCTCAGTGCAGTGCCGAAATCCGTGTTAACTGCATACTAGAATGTTGAAGTGCCCAGATGGTAAACCAAGTTACATGCAGAGCGTCAAGGTGCGGACATAACGTGAGTTCAAACAAAGCTTTAACTACATGTCCTCAGAGTAGCCCCCAAATCTTTGCACGTGTCCAGTTAAATAAGCTTTCGCACCGAAAGTGATTAGAAGAGGGTAAGGTGTGACGTCACAACAAAAACATACATTCTAAAGTCCAGAACACAAATTCGTACAGATGCTCAAAGACTTTCACACTCAAGAAACATACGTACATGAATTAGATAACTTCCCTATATTGATCAACTAGGATCAAGGACGGAACAAGTTTTACGAAGTTTCAGCCAATCGAGTGGCTAGAAATCAGTCTTGAGAACTCCAGCATGGAGCCTTTCGTTGGCTAACAGTATCTGTTCGTTAATTGTTGGTCCTGTTCCCGTTGACCCCTAATTGACCGTGGATTGACATGTGCGTTTAAGAAACATCGAGATTTCGAATCATCTATTCACTACGAGAATATGGTACGACATCACCGGGAGCGGCTCTACTCTAGTGAGAATTACAAACTTTTCTGGGAGTATGTAGTCGAAACTCTCCGAAGCTGTTTTCTTTCAACCAACAAAATGCAGAAGCACTCACACCCATAAAAGGAAGGGTCTCGGATTGAAAAAAAATCCACTTTCGAAAGCGCCAACAAGGATATATCAAGGGTACCTTTTGACCATACACGGTCTTTGGTTCACCGATCCTTCTGCCGGACTCCTGGCCTGTAAAGGGAAATGGTTCCACGGCCCCCACCCCAGTCATGTGATAATGGGGGCCAATTTGAACGTCCTTTGGTGTAGGTCACGTGGGTTGTTATTTTGGCCCCCAAATTCATGCTCAATAAGCTTTCCAACCGAACTGTTCTGGTAAAAGCCGTTCCGGCGAGAACAAGGCATACATATGTTGTCTAATCCCTGCATGAGATCTGAACCATTCGCCCGGCGTCTCTGACAGTGGGTTATGTGCTCATAAGCGTGGCTGTGCGTATCTGCCAAGAATCGTTAACGGGGTATTTAAGGTCTTGCACCTGACATTTTTAATCATAGACAATCACTCGCTTGGTGGCACCCACAAAAATCATTAACATAAGGCAACTAGATATGTATGCATGTGCCATTATATGGAAATATATGTCTTTATTACACGGCCTTCTTGTTATATCCTATCGCCTATCTTCTATCGCCGAAACCCATCATCTCACCCGAAAATATCAGACAAACATACCAACAAGCGTACCAGACAATCTACATTTCATCATGATCGATCATCTCATTAAGCGCAAGACAATTCTCATTAAGAGATATTGGTCATTAAAATTAAGGTTATTTTTCAGATGTAAGCTGCTAACTTTCACTCACAGATTCGTACTCTCTAGTGGAATCATCCGAGCAAGAACCGGGAAAATAACAAATTTGGTATGATCCGCGAGGCCATTTGAGGCGCTTCTCTGCCTTGTGGGGGTACTACCGGGCATAGAGGGTATCACCTTAAGTCATTTGACGACCATTATGCATTTATCTACAGGAGTATTTTGTAAATTATATTCTCACCTGGAACATACTCATCAGGAAGGCCCTCAATGAGTATAACTAACAATAATAAACATCAAACATACTTTCTTTTAATTTGGCCTGGTATTAATCCTAATCTTGGACCTGGTTTGTGGCTGCCATAGCCCGACCCCAAAACTCAGTCAGTAATTATAAAGATAGGCAATCTGTTAATCGAGCTAAGCTAGGAGATACAGTGTCCGGCAAGATTGTTGTGAAAGTGAGGCGTTCAAAATCAAGAAATATCTACCAGAGAGCCTTGACTGGTTACCCTTGTTTTCACACCTTCTTGCCTAGCTAGGCATTGCACAAATAATCGCCCATATGCATGACAATGGTCAGTCCCTACTTACGATGCCGGGAACCGATGATTAATAGTTTTTCTTCTGCTACAAAAGCATCAAGATCTCCCACCAAAATCGAGTCACCTGATACCCAGTTCTCGGCATCGCAAGTAGGTACTACGGGTTTTGAAGATGCAGGTACGCAGTGGTCAGCATTTGTTTCCCTCAAAACTAACGCTACAACTCGAAATATTCAAAGGTGATTGAATGGCTGTGCAGTCCTTGTTGCTATTTTCCCGTCTTATGTGTTTACATGCGCCGCTTGGCCAATTTGTTCTACTCCACCCACCTAATCTATACATATGTAGCTCGGATTAATTGGTGCTCCAGTTAGTAGAGTGTGTGATCAATGAATATCTGGCATTGGCCTCCAATTGACCACATATACAAAGTCTCGCCGTTATAGCTCCGTCCCGCAATGGGTTACTCGATGGATTACCAATATACACGCACCTACCAAGATCTTGAGATTTTTCCCATGGCCCGTTTGGCCTAGCCTAGCTGGTCTGGGTTTGTGTATAATTAGATGCCCTGGACCCGTGCTCTCGTATATGTACATGTATCTATCAATTCGTGGTTAGTTGCGTATTGTTAACAGGTTGATATAACCGGGCGCGTATTAAGAGTGAAGAAAAAAGGGCCACTAACTCTATATATACAGAGGTACATGTAGCCTCGAATTCTAGAAGCACAAGAATTGATGATTCGGCTACGCAAAATCTGTGGCTCCTGCAGCAGAAATATGACCGAATCGTGACTCGCTATGGACAGAATCTTGGGAGCCATAGCACTCTATCCTAGTGCTCTCCCTGGCTTACACCAATCACCCCCATACCTCACATCGATTGTTCCTACTCCATAGATTCACGCCAATGGCTTTGTCTTAGTAGGTAGAGCTAATCACTGGGCACCATCTTGCAATATAGTTAGTTAATCAGTAATCAAAATTGAGAGAGGAAGATCTAAAGGTTAGTTGCGGGTACTAAGTTCTTACGACCGCCTCAAACGTCACCTAAACACCGTTTTGATGGTCAATGATAAAAGAAACCCGCACTAGCTAGCCTCTTGTCTCATCCACATCCCCTCCTCTCGAGACGACCACTACAATAACAACAACTTAACCATACAACCTCATCAAGTCTTATTTCCTCATCACCCGATATATCTCCCCGTACGTCTTCCCCAAAGATCTTCTAGCTGGTCGCAACCATCATCCTTCCCTGTACCTACCACACGGCTCGTCCCCGGCTTCACCGTCGCTACCCCAATATTTCTCTTCCCTGATCTAGTATCGTCTCCCGTTAGCCTACTAACCACTCTCCAGGAATTCTTTATTCTTCCAGTGGGAAAAGCTCGCACGCCCTAAGCTGGCGCTTTTACTAGCGAACTTACCGATTACTACTAACTTAATGATTGATGATGAACAGCTAGTGGTGCCCCGATGAGGTTGATCAAGGTTGCATAAAGACATAAAGTACATACATCAATGTATTCTGTTCTACCCATCTATTTGGTCCCGAAGTTGTTGGCTATATACAATTCTCTATTCTGCTAGACTTCATTCGGCGCAGCATACCGGAAAAAAAGAGCTCATAGTGGGCCTATCGTACTACATGGAGCTATTCGAGGTATGGCGTGTATAGCCCAGCTCTGTAGTACTTGTCCTATTGAATTAACGGTGCGGAGGCTAATCAGACGGATGCAGTAGAAAAAAAATGATGGAGAGGACTCTTATCTTTCACTTTATACATGAAGGACTTTTTGGATGCGGTGTAGCCAAACAGAAGAGCCTAAGACAAATGCCCTATGCCAGACGCGATCACATACTATGGGGGCCAAGGCCACTGTCATTACTTTCATCCAGCCCTAGAACTCACCACGAATGATGACCTGCTTAATTACCACACCGTACCGATAACAATCGAATTCGGAACTCACACTCAAATAAGAATTTATAAAAGCTTCTCATTATGCTAGTACCAATTCTCGCAGGCACCATTGCACTTGCACAAATTAAACAGAGACAGAAGAGAAGCCCAGCATATCAAACTAAAAAGCCCGGATCTCCAACATCTATCATGGACATGCACAAAAAACAGAAACAGCAAGCGCTGATCCGAAAATCCCAAGGTCCTAGGACCTATAATAACAGCAGAAAAAAAAAAAAGAAAAAAAAAAGAAAAAAAAAGAAAAAAAAAGCGAATTAAGGTAGCAGCTAAACCCAATAGCCTACTCAACCGGGTCAGACCATCCCATCATGAAATCAGCAATTATTTGAAGTAAAAGCACTAGAGAAAAAAAACACCCACAATTAGTCTCAACAAACCACACATCCACATTCACAGACCGAACTTTTCGTCTTTCTCTTCCTGGGGCGGCGGTAACTCACAACTCCATTTGGCGACTGGAATGCAACCCAGACGGCGCCATCGAGCGCACCAGTACCTGGTGGTGGTGGCGGAACATGAAAAGGGATCATCTTCGCAACTGGCGGGGCTGGCGGGGCAGCAGCCTTCACGAAGAAGATATTTGGCGATGGCGCAGCCACAGGAGCTGGGGGTGCTGGGGGTGCTGGGGGGGCCGCAGGAGGCGCGTTCGGGTTAGGGGCATTGATGAAGAAAACTCCTGGGAGACCCGAAGGCTTTGGCTCCTCCTTTTTAGCAACCGGAGCAACTGTATTAGGTGGAGGCCCAGTGCCTGCAGAGTTATAACCCCATTGTGGCTTTTTACCCCTTGAGGGAGCTGGAGCTGGAGCTGGAGCAGCGATAGCAGGTGGTTGGGTAACAGGGAAGAAGACGGTAGGCATAGTGAGCTGTTTGGTGAAGGTTGCTTGGTAAAGGTTTATTGGTGAAAGTTAGGTGGGAAGGGTGGGGTATAAGTAGTTGGAAGAGTCTGAGTAGAGTATCGGAAGAGTGTTGGAATTGAGTATAGAGAAGGGAGAAAAGGTAAGCTGAGGCCTTCTTTGGTTCTTATAAACACCTCTATTGCGACAGTCATAGATACTATGAGGATGGTATGGGACACTTTAACCTTTGTATTAGAGGGATGTCGGACTTCTCGTGATTGGGCTAAACGTCAGGCGTTGAGGTCGAAGAGCGAATACACAGATAGTATGCCATGGAAGAGCTACCACAGCCCATTCAAACTGTTGCACAGGCGCTGGGTCATGAAGCTTAAGCTTTTGTGTAATTAAAAAACCATAGAATAGTAAATGGCCCCTTTAGGATGGCATGTTATACCACATGCTCTGTAACATAGAACTGGGATTTCAATTACGTAGAAATGGTAAAAGCCAAAGTTCTAAGTCATATGTCCCGGAATGTTTTACAAAAATACCAAGAAGTATTTCCTAGTACTTAGATGACGCTAAGACTGCATACGATTAATGAGTTGAAAAAAAAAAAGGATGACGCTAAGACACATTCGTCCAAAAGTGCGAGTGATCGCGCATGATACGTCAACGATCATGCATGCATTTTGTCAGACCTTGAGGACACGTTTTTTCGCATCGCGAAATTATCTATTCATCACGGGTGTATAAACAATATTGCTCTCTTATATCCTCACGGCAATACCAAACCCCCATACATACAACAAGAGAGGCGCAAACAGCGCAGGATACCGCATCAAGGCGGGTTGTGGATCAAACATTTGGATACACAGCCTTGCCATCCAATGTTTGCCGAAAGTCAAAACAAGATCGTGAGCGAACATTATCCATTCATTTTTCTTGGCTTGTCGTCATCAAATCTTAAAGTCCAATTTACATAACATCAAGTGGTATTAACTCTATTAAGAGTGTGTGCATTTACACATTAAACGCCTCTATATAGCTAAAAAGCTGTTGAAATGCCCAAAAACCCTGCTGGACCTTTAGATCTTTCCGATCATCAACTGTCCAATAATTCCCTTCCCGGTGAGGTAGATAGTCTTCCAAATGTTCGCAAAGTCCAGAGTAGACGTGAAGGTGTCCAAGAATCCAAATGGCAGCATAGACGGGATCCAACCTATCCATACACATACACAGTTAGTCTCTCTTCCGCCAAGATCGGGGGGTCTGCGAATACTATTACTAACCTTGCGCAAGCTCCAATGCCCAGCCTTTGAGGATGTACTGCCCAGCGTCACCACGGGGAAGATGGTTCTGCATGCCGGGGGAGTAGACAGTCGGCTCAATCTCACCGGGCTTCACGAACTGCTGCTCTCCTGACAAGATGGTGAAGTAGTCGTGCGCGAGGTGCACCCCCGAATGACCCTCAGTTCCCAATGGTGTGCCAAAGATGATCAGGTACTCTGTGATTGACGCATGGAGGATGATCATAGCGCCCATTGCACCACCAGCATTGCTACCGGAAAAGTCAAAAACCATGGTCATGGGGAAACGGAGCTGGGACACTAGAAAGACTTACTTGAAGAACCACTCCTCCTTGCTGAGCTTGTTGACGTACTTGTCACCGTACTCTCCGCGCAGCCCCTCCACAAGGTCCTCAAGCAGCAGTGTTGTGTTGCCGCCCGGGCCTCCGTACTTTGCGATTGAGTTCTGGGATAGCTCCTGAAGCTTGACGGGGTCGAAGATGTAGAACTTCGAGATCATCGCATCCAGTGTCCTGAACGCAAAGAACATGAGCGGGAGGAAGGCAATGATGAAACGCATCGTGACGGCCGTTATTGCGGGTATGTGGTTAATTGATTAGTTTTGCCAAATGGCGAGCGGGCGGATGGGGGTCGAAAAGAGAAGAGAAGGGTACTGGGCGGACCCTTAAGAAGATGGTGAAGAAAGGGGCCCTGCCCACAAATTTTGGTTGGGATGCGCCAAGGCGCTTTATTGAGCTGGACCCTGGACGCGTTGGGTAAGTAACGTGTCGCTGTGTCGCTCGGGAGATGCCATCCGGAGAAGCTAGTAAGTCGCTGTTGACCGCGATTTGTTTAGTCAGGCTTGGGGCCAATGACCGTTTGGAGCTCTTTCGGGGGCGGTGAGAGAGCCTTGGGAAACAAAATTACTAAACTACATATATCCATTGGAGAAAACGAGTGTCACAAAGCTTAAGGCAAGGTAGATATTTACAATGGTTACCTCGTTGATAGTACTAGTCTACGCCGGCTAGAGATTAATGCAGTTATCATTGACATCACCTAACCTCAATAGTCTCCAGCTCAAGACGTTCGACCCGGAACCAACTCATGTTCCGTAAACTATGGCCAGATGCTCGAAACCAATGACAGAAAGTAATCGAGGGTTTGGCACAAAATCGAACTGTACAGTTTCCGAGTCTAGGTCTATCTTTTCTAGCCTACAGCTAGTAGTACTAACGAGAAATCTCGAGCCGTTTAGGGTGGGCGTTCAACTTCATCAGAACTTAAATTATAAAGACCTTAACACTAGAGTAAACATCCCATTGTATGCACGACGTGCCTCCGAATCCAAGGCAGCCTAAAGGCGCACCACAGAGAGGCCGCGGGCCCTCAATTAGTCCCGGGATTATTCCTACGTCCTTTCGCTTAAAACTATAGAATATAATGAGAGTCGTGGGTGGTTCATCATTTAAGGAGTTTATTCTAATTAGCTAAGTCCCAAGTTTTTGCACGATACATCAGGCTTAAGTGCTACTAAAAAAAACCCTTAAGATCTCAATTCTTCATTAGTATCGGTAGAAATGTAAAAGACTGCCTCAATTATCACTCCCCCCCGGCGTTCAATACTAAGTTACTGTTGCTGTAGCTGCGCAGTTGAAAGAGGCCTAACATTGTATTCCCATTTCGTTTACAAGAGACTCGACTGAATGCGAGCGTGCATTTAAATACAAGTACTCATTTGAGTATTATTCATAGCTAGCTACGGCTCATGATCAGCGTCGAACAGAAAATAAAATCTGACAGTTTAAAAGACCCCTCCATGTGTATGCTCCATTATCACCGGTACCACAAAGTCCGCAAAAAGAAACACGCATTGCATAAAAATAAAACGCCCACAATATATGCTCCATTATCCCGCCCAATTTGACAAATAGAAAATCCACTTGAAAAGAGAAAAGAGTGTGCACATCCACATGTGCTGTATGTCCCCACAATTAAGAAGTAGTAGACCCTAACGTATCCGAGAAAAGAAGTCTTTGTATCAAGCGAAAAAGAAAAATGAGAGAAATGGAAAGAAACTGAAGGCAGCCATTGAAAAACATATCCCTATCAACATTGGGGAACCACTAAAAGTTGAATAACAGGCCTGTCCCTAGGCCTGTGGAGAGGAAAGAAAAGAGGTGACGTAACCACTGATAGATAGGTACCTGTGAGATAGAAGATTGAATTAGAAGCTATCAATATATTTCTGGAGGAAAGGGGGGGGACTTACTACAGAGGCACATTCCCAGTAAAGAAAGACGAAGAAACCCCGTTCCCAAAGCAGCATCTCGACCCAGATAAACTCTTGTATCTCAATCACGCCGAATTGAAAGGAATCACTTCCTTTTGACATTTCTTGAGAAAAGCGTCCATACCAACTCCTGACTTGCTACAAGCGATATATTGCTTCCGAATCTCCGCCAAGTGAAGCGCTAGGCGCTCCTCGTTATCGGAATATCTGGGGTTGAACGAATAATGTCTGTTGATCTTGGCTAACAGCAACGGGTTCTTGACCTCGGATTCAACGAGTGTCTCCTTCATCCCCTCCACTGCGTTGGTCATGTTTGCCCCGACAGCCCCTGGCCAAATGCTGAGATCGCACGACTCTCCAAATCCTCCCTTATAAACTTCATCCAACCCCATGACCTGTAGGATTAGGCATAAATTTGCCCGAATCGCTAGCTCGAGTTCGGGACGCTCCGCAAATTCCTGGATAGTGTCGAAACTGAATTCATACGACCATAAAAAAGCCCGATAGAAGTCGTCCATCGGTAAAGTACCGTCACAATCGTACCTTGGGACGGTTCCCTTATTTCGGTGCGTATATTTGGTTGCAGCGAAGTAGACTACTGAAAGACGCCTGCAAATAGCAGCTTTGATTGTCTTTCTGCAACTTTCGTAATATCGCAAGTTACGCATGAGTAGTTTCGCATCGCTGGGGGTGAATACTAGCTTCGTCCCTAGATCGTGCTTGATTGCATCCCTATGGGAAAGGATGTTTTCTCCTGCTCGCTGGTAGACAAGAATCTTCTTGATATATTGCCAAGAGGGGATATCAACGATATTGATGGTGATTTGGGTCAAGATTGACGACTCGTAACTTTTGAACAGATGATATAAATTTTTTGAGGTCAAGGCCAAATTGGCCAGGTCAGAGTAATTAGGGAGTATAAGGAAGATGTGAATTAGAATATCCCCCGGGAGGGTCTTGAATTGAGTGGAATTAGGCATGATAGGGTTTTATTTGAGGTTTGATTGTTGGACGGTTGGATGGTTGGACGGTTGGATGATTGGATGATTGGATGATTGTTGGTGATATTTTATGGTAGGAAGTTACAGGTCTCTAGAGAAGTAAAGGTTCAACTTCTGTGTGCCGCTAAATGTGGGAGACAGTGTGCCGGTGGGCAATAGCCCTAATCAAACATTTAACCAGTCACAGGTATATGAATTGGACAGGTAACGAGCCCCTTTTCCCAGGCTATCCGGAATGTCTATTTCAGTATGGTGTGGTTGTAGGATATACGGCTCGGGACTGTAACTTACGCGTCAACTTTCTATGAAATTTGGTGCAGGCAGCTGAATATCATCTTGTGAATTACGAAGCCTCTCCATACATATATTTTAGTCTAATCAGGAAAGATTAGATACGTAAATATACAAAGTATCTCTATTTTAAAGAAGCCAGTTGAATCTTATCATTTCTTAAGTTCACAAATTCCACATAAAAAAATAAATTCATCAGATTTGTATACACTTAAAGATAGAGCATAAGACTAAAAATTGCATGTACATGTATCATTAGCAATTAGAATCAATGCGGGTTACTTGGAACAAAGCTAGACAGAGGTGGTGTGAACTCGGTGTCAAAAATGTATAAAACGTTTCGAAGTAGTCGGGCATCTACATGTAGGTAACAAAGGAGACTGTTTGTGTACTTTTTCATGCAGCATATGGTCAGTATACGTGACCTAGGTCTGAAAATAATAGCAGTCCCATAATCTGTGCTATTAGAAGCGCTGGGAGGCTATATATAGCAATTTTATACAGGCGTACATGCACTTCATTTAAATCTTATATTTCGATCCACCATGAACTTACCTGAGGCCGCACTGCCTGACAACTGGGTAGCAGTTTCAAAGTTATAACAAATTAAAATTAAATACAAGTAGCGTATAGAACTCATGGTGAGAGAAGGCTCAAGTCTTTTCCAAAGTACAGCCTTAAGCTTGATAACTATATTGATTGAATAAAGTGTTATAAAGTGACTGACTGTAAACAGCCATACATGGGCATACATTGAGAATCAAACACTGGAACGGGCAGAGAACGCTCGGGGTCCTGGTTAGAGGCTGCGCCACTCAACTCACGCGGCTCGTCTCTTGGATTCTCCATACTCCACCATATATGTAATTCTTAAGTAAACAGAGTCCATACATGTAAGCATATGTCTCTAGGTCGAGTGACATTTCATGATTCATATTCACACCAGTCCTCTCCCAATCTGCGATGTTAGGCATGGGCACTAGGGCCGGGAATTAATAGTACAACAAAATCCTTAATTTTTCTATCGCATGACCAGGCCGGGCAATGGAAGAAAAGAGAACGAGGAGAGGGACGAGGACGAGGACGAGGATAAAGGACATGTAGCTTTTTCTGCCAAATTCATTTTTCATTTTCTTTATTGTGTCCTAGAATCTTAGACACTCGGGCCCCTGGCCTCGACTACGCATAGACACGTGTAGCTTCAGGTTCAGTAGATGCGAAACCCAAGTTGTATTTGTCAAGGTAGGCACAACATGTTAAATACCTGCAGACATGTAGCGCGCGAGGCTTCTTGGCGTTCGAGTGATGTTCTATGATGCCATTACCCGCATGCTAGATGTAGTAATGCGACCGCTGTAAAGCGCTCGGAGTAAGATAAAGTCTTGTATAGGTGCTTCAATATTGATGCTTCCTGCAAAAGGGGTTGGTATTGACGAGGGTCAGAGTTGCGCCAGTGGGGTACTTAGGTTTGCCAAGGCTAAATCGAAATGTTTGCGTGGAATGGCCTTGTTGGCAACACCTGGCCATAAAATTTGCGTGAGAACTGATTTATCCCTGATCCCTGATACCGATTAATCCTTCTCTGCTATATCGTGCCAGAGGCAGTTGGTTTACTCATCTCTACGCCGCAACAGAACCTTACCCACGCGGGAAGCTTGGTAGGTGTAGAGAATAGACATGGAAGGAATATGGAATAAAGGAAAGCTGGGATGAAGGATGCAGTATTTGTACAGCTGTTACTTACCAGGAATAACGTATTTTGACACATCTATAGGGCTGGTCTTCAAAGCCAGGCAAACGTGCCAGCTCACCCCCACGGATAATTCGCCGGCCACGCCCTGTTATACATTATTTGAACCTATTTCTCCCTTACCCCCACCGATCTCCACAAAAAGGCATCATTATCTCCCCCTCCATTGCCTTCCCAGGACCCAGTGTACAGCATCCCGTTAGAATACCGTGGCTATAGCTTGGCAGTTTTGACAGCTCCTATTTTGAATAACCCTTATTGGTCAAATCAATACGTACATGGTATCCCTGATATACTGGTAGACTACGTTGGCTTCAAACTCGATGATGTTGAAAGTGCCCCCGCCCCCCCCCCCCCCCCCCAGTTGATTAACTAACGTTCACGATTCTCTTCGGGATAGATAAATTATCACTGCCATCACCGATGCAGCATGACTTTTTGTTCATGAAACACTGGTGGCATTACCAACGTGTCGTAAAATTGCAATAACTGTGCCTTTTCTGTTTATTCATCCTACAACTCATTCACCGCACATCCAAATGATCGAGCGACGAGAATCATTCGTGGCGAAAATCATGCTTGATTACATATCCATCTAGGTGCCTTCCGTATCCAATAAATACAAATCTCAAACTTTCCACGAAGAAGGCTTGAATAGAACCTGATTTAGCAACATCAAGCTCAAAATGTTTGAGCTTTCTTCGTGACTTGTTCTAGACATGCTCAATGATATGCAGTTTGGTCTCAGAATGAACGTGGATTGACTTGGTAATGATCGCATTACGATCAACAAGACCATATGATCTACTCCAAGGATAGACGACTCGAACACGGCCCACAACTCTACTCGATATCCGAGAGTTGTTCCTCATAAGAATTGGGACCACCAAGACCGAGCCGTCTTGGCACTTTCTGAGACTTCTGGTCTCGGCGCCGAATGAGGTTTCGTGAGACAGCATAGGTTATCCCTCGGAAACTGGATGAGCGAGCCGAGCCCTGGCCGATAGAGGTGCTTTGCGTATATGGACTACTTATCATTTCGTTTTCGCTGTCTCATAAAAGTCTCTCTAAGAATCGCTATTGGTGATATGTTTTTCAAAAAGCGAGACTGCAGCTGTCCTTGAGACGTCTCACTTTATCACTAATCCCTCGGGCCTGATAAGTTAACGCCGTGAGTGCATTAACATTGCCGGAATTCCATGGTTAATAATTAGCTTATATTCAAACATGGACTCACCGTCTAATAAATACATGAAGCAACAATTGTGGAACCACATTCGAGTGATAGCTTATGATTGAATGCAACCTAACTCGATGACGCATAGGTACAATAAAGTGCACCAATAGCAGCCCAGCTAGCGCCCCTGTTGAACAAGCAACCGGAAATATTAAGGCCAGTGATTTCACGTTACACAAACATGATCAAATCAAGGGAGCCTTCAATCCCATCAGTAGGTACCTGTA
This sequence comes from Morchella sextelata, assembly GCF_020137385.1. Lineage (NCBI taxonomy): Eukaryota > Fungi > Ascomycota > Pezizomycetes > Pezizales > Morchellaceae > Morchella > Morchella sextelata. Next base: position 1,010,712 of record NW_025408616.1, read on the forward strand.
TACTAGTTAACACCCCGCAACAATTCGATTCGAAACAAGAAACGCTATTATGTTTGAGACCAAAATTATAACCAAAAGGGGTAATTTCTAGATTGCGCAATGCAATAGAAGTTTCACGTACGCTGTGGCGACACTCACTAAGCTTCGAATGCATACCATATCAAACCTATTAGTGCAATTTCAAAAAAGCTATGATCACAGTCTATATTTGCAAAGATGGAGTCGATCCCTCCCCCCTGCAGCGGGAAGAGACAAACAATGTTCCGAAACAAAGGGGGATTGTGGGGGGCGATGGTTTGTATGGTCGCTCTATTCAAAGTGTTATTTTTTTATTCCCGCCCACCACCCACCAATTGTAAGGACCGGAGAATTCTCGAAGATAAGTCAATCGGGATCTTAAGTATGCAGTAGTCATAATAAGCATTTAAATTTTCCTTAGGATTGCATTTTGCGTCAGCTGATTGTCTCATACCCGTCAATTCAGCTTCCTCGGATTTGCCGTAGCCATCGAGACCAGGCCACCACCGAGCTCTAGATCCCGCGATGAGAAATTTTGTTTTAATTCGAAAACAATCCTTAATAATCGCCATCATGACTAGTACAGGATGCGCGTGTGTCCATTTTATATTAGTAAATCAGTACACACCCGGCCCGACAGTTCATGGATCCTGGAGCGAGCGATCTTTACAGACTACTCTCTCTTTTCTCCAGAGTCTTGGCGGAATTCATAAGGAACGTTTCATATAGATAAAATTCCCTTCCGTTAATCGCGATTGTGTATCTTATCAGCTACATTACATACTATGCATGTACGACCACGGTTAGTCGGGCGTTAGGTACTTGGTTAGCGGTTAGACGGCAGGTACTTGCGATCATATAGGTACATACATGCATCATATATATATGGGCATGTAGCTACAGTGCGCTATACTTATTCGATTGAGGTCTGCTACGATGTAGTAATGTGTAAATACTAATGGCTCTGGGGAAATTGGAAAGGCCATTCACTTACGTGGAGACAGAAAAACACTAAGATATTCCTACAGCGATTTATTAGGGGAGTGAATGTTGTTTCATCCGATATTGGTCCCATCAACCCTTACAGATGTAGATTCCTTGAGTCTGCTGCAATTCTTCATAGAAACAGGCCGGTAGACCCCGCGATGTGCAAGGGAAAACGATTTTAGAAGCTAAAGCCCAAAGAAAACATAATGATCCATATGGCCTTCTGATACGGTCACGAGGGTTATTTTTTCCTCTTCATTTTAATTTTCGAAATCTCCGGGTCCTAGGCTGGGTGAACTATTGTCAACGCGGGAAATTCGCCCGGATCGGGGTTCTTTTGTGCGCCGAAATGCCATTTTTTGGCAACGGGAATGTGGTTAATAGATTTATGCTATGTGCACAAATAGGTGGCATGTCCCGCAACGCATGCTTTCTTGTTCGTGAATGGGATCGTGAGATTCTCTACGCGCTCCCTTTACTGGAAAGGGGGGCACAGTAGGCAATTATCGGCCTTCGAGAAATGCTGTGGAACCGATCTTTGAGAAGGTAGTACTACTACCCTATATATTTCGTAGTACAGTGTGTACCTACAGATTTACATACCTAGATACCTAGATATGCTACTGCAATGAAGAATCCTGGTTGACAGTTTCGGCTTGAAGCTGATTTAGTAAGGATAAAAGACGTTGTCAAGATCAAGGCGTTCCTGAACTGAACAGAACCGGGCTGTCTTGGCGCAAAGCCCCTTGCAGGAAACGCTGCCAAGCATCTCATCGTACCTTGCATGAAAGTGGCCCATCCCTGTAGCCTCCAATTAAACCTCAAAGAGGAAATTGAAGGGGTTCGCCTGCTTGATCGATGCTCTTGTCTCCGCTCGTATTTTGGTAAGGTGCTGATGGGGAGTTTCTTCAGCTCTGGTTGGGTTTTATCTTGGGGGCGAGGCCATGCTATGTATGGGGACAATTGGTGCTTAAACTGTTCGTTTCAAAGAGCTTGCGGCGCGGGATGACATCGAATCTTTTTAGAGATGTGGATAACCTGCGCTCAGACGTTAAGCCTCTGATAGAATACTTCGAGATCACGAGGGTTTCAACAGCTCACAATACGGCCAGTAAGAACATGTTCTTCGGCAAGTGAAGTGATTAGATACTGTGCCTTATCTTCTTGAAGGTTTCTCCTTTCCCTTCTTCCTCTTCCTTTCCCCATTCGACATAACCCTGTTCACTTCACTAGCTTTGGGTTCATGGGTCGGGAGGGGCGGGGCGAAGGTGTGACATGCATGTGTACTAGAATTTCGCTTTTAGATAAAAAAAAATAAAATAAAGAAACTCCTTCTCTTTCTTACAAGAAGCTGGTCCTTGAGTACGGCGTTGATAACCCGGTAAGATAATTGTTGAAAGGAGACGAACGGTTATGCGTTGTTTGGGGGCCCAGCTGTGCACATGAACATAAGCACAGGGTTGGACGTTGCTGTTGAACCATCCTAGACAACATCGTGAATTGGTTGGCTCCTTGGGAGCGATGGATCACCATGTTGCCACCAGCTGCGAATCAGCATGAGCTGCAGACCAATTGATGCCATAACGTTGCTCATCGTTATCTCCCCAGCTTTGGTCGATTGTTTGCCTATTCGCAAGTACCTAAGTGTCGTCAGCGACTTGGATCTTGCGTACCATGAGATCTGAAGCGCTCAGGCAGAGAAAGAAGGCGTCTGGGGGAGGAGAGTTCAAGTTAGAACTGGACTCAATTACTCCTCACTCACGGGCATCTCGGTTGTTCAGTGGAGCGGGCCGGGGGTAGATGAAACGAGACCAGATTATTCCCCGGGATTAGATCCTAGGTGGGAGGTTTATACCCATTGGCCGAAATGGGGAATGCCCCTCTAGTCCTTGCGGCAAATCTTTCAATTTCCCAATCTTATGGAACTTTCGTGGGTGGTCATGGTGGTTTTTGCACTCGCAGGCTGCTAGCTGGCTGGCTGGTTCGTGTTGTGCTTTTTCGGTTCCAAGCATCTAATTTGTCGATAGCTTTTAGTTAGACAGAGGAACAAGAGAGAGAGTACCGAATCTAATACTACTTCAGTTTCCTGACTGATCATAGCTTCCGCAGTTGGAACTTGGGTCAACCCTTTTCACATTCTTTCTCTTTTTCTCTTCGCTTCTCTCTCTTCCCTTTATCCCTTTCTTTTGTGACCTCCTCCCTAATATCGGTCATTTGCCCCGCCGTCGCGCTAAGTACTAGTAGCGTTGTCAAGACGATTGACGCTGACTTGACTGTCTGTCTGGACTACCGCTAGTTGCTACTTCACCTACCTACACCTACATACCTGGTGGTGAATCGCGCACAAACTTACACCTGACGGTCCTTCGTTGAAGCTTCCAACTACTGATTGCTGTACTCTCTTACACACAGTCTTATACACTCACTCGTTTCATCCGTCGTCCACTCATTTACATCATCTCTTCATTTCAACCCCCTTTGCCTTCACTCTTCTTCCTTTCTTCTGTTCACTCCAGAATTCACTGTCGGCCTGGATTTACCCATTCTTCTCGACTTTGACTATTTGAACTCGCCTAGTAGCGGGGTCATTTCTATTCCATTTTACTCTTCTTGCTTGCAATTGTGCCCCTGTCGATCATTCGGGTGACTACATTTGCTTCAGGTACTCTTACTTTCCTGAACATTTTCGCTTCTCTTCTTGTGCATCCTGTGAGTTTTCGAGGTCAGGCACCACCAGCAGGACGGACGGAAGTTGTCAAGGTTAGTATAGTACATTAACTTTCCTTAACCCCGGTTTGGTTTCTTTTTTTTTTGCTTCTTCTTCTATACCCTTCGCGTTTCAGATGTAGAGCTACCTGGGTTCTACTCTGTTGGACCCTTTCTCGTACAGGAATTGCTATGCGCGCACACACACGCATTCATGTACTGATTACAGGGAGATCTTAGATAATCTACTTGTTTATTTTTTTTTCTGCTTCTCGCGAACAATTCGGCCGATTCTCCTTTCCGTTCAGCGGTCTAGTTGCTCCCTTTAATCGTTGGAAGAATAATAAGAATAATACATATCTTAAGTACTGAGGTAAGGGAATCTCCGCGACAAGGGGAAACAACTCTTTTACACTCTCTATTACTAAACAAGCACGTTCTCACTAATTCCTCTCAACAATCAGCGAAATTAGGGCAAATAGGTACTTGATATTTTTCGTTGCTTACCGCTCGTTCTCATCACGAGTTCTCACAATCTTTAGTTATACTCACTTGAATAATTTCGTTAAACCATACACCAAAGACACCCTTACTCACCATCTTCTGTTTTCGTATCACTAGCTCACCACTAAATATAAACCTACAACAATAATGCATCGTCTTCGTAAAGGAAAGAAGAAGGAAGATGAAGAGGGTGTCCCTCCAGTTCCTCAGCCAACTCCCACTACAAGTCACAATCCTTTCAAGTGGGGGAGAACCCCAGAGCCTCCTCCAAAACCTCAGCTTGACCTTGAACATGCGCTGCCTGCTTCGGATGACTTTCGGACTTCCTTATTGATGCCGAACTTAGCACAGCGTTTCAGTATCTTACAACAGGAAATGGCCGCTGCTGCTGCGGCAGCAGCAGCTAATGGAGGAGTGAACCCCAATGCACCGATTGGGACCGCAAGTGATGGAATGGACGGCTTTGTCTTTACAAATCCACCGCAATTCACACCCATGGGTGAAATCACCGAAACATCATCCATCGCCGAGGCAACGTCAGCTCAGCAGAATCGTTTAACTACAAAGTCGGAAGAATCTGTAGGTTCAGATGAGTCCGGTGGCATCATGAATCGTTCCAGAGGTGGAGAGGGAAATGTCCTCTTTGGAGGAAGGCAGAAAGTGTATCGGGTACCAAATGCCTATACTAGTGGGAAGGACTCTATGGATGATTCAAATCCAGGGTCCTCTATGGGCGGAAGATCTGTTGGAAGCCACGACGTTCCGGAGGGATTTGGAATGCCGAAGCATAGAAGAGAGCAGCACGAATCAGAGGAGGCCAATGGAGGTGATGATTATAACAAAAACAGAAACACAAGCTCCTCTACGGGCTCCGCTCCTACCACCATTACTCGTTCTTCGACTGCTGCGACATCTGTATCATCCAATAGGAGCCCATCTGGGACCACTCAAGCTTCAGCATCGGCCTCCCCCCCTCCTGTGGCTCCTGTTGCGACCAAACCTCGTAAAGCGCTATATGAACAAGCCTTGGACCAACAGTTACAGGACCAGCAAACGACAGCAGTTGGAAGGCTAGAGAGGTTGGCTTCCCTGCGAAAGGCAGCTGTTAGCCCGCCTCCAGCGAACAGCTACCAGGGAAGCTTCAGTCCCCCAGGGCTTTTCCAGCAGTCAAATACCTCGCCCTCGTCGCCAACATCCCCAAAACAAACCCCTCAGTGGTCCGTCAATGTCAAGAGGAGCCCGGATTCCCCGATGTCTACACCAGAGGAGGATGAGGATGAACAAGATAATGAAGAAACTGTAAAACAGGGGCAAAAACTTGGGCAATCACTGTCACCGCACATGGCACAGTTCAACTTTGGGTTAGAACCCAGGTCGCAATCACCAATTAGCCCTCCGGTATCTGCCAGTGCAATTCAATTTCCTACACAGGGACCTTTCAGTCCTGGAATTCTCTCGAGAGACCAACCGCAAAGAAATCCGAGCTCTGATAAGCTGAACTTACAAATCAGGGCTCCTTCGCCAATGAGTGATAGCAACGACCAGTATGGACAGAAAGGTTCAAAAACATTTTTGTCTATGCGGAGCTCGGCGAGTGATTCGAGTTATGACGATCAAGAGGAGAGTGACAGGGCAGATGGTAAGACCAGTCCTATTTCTCGAAATTCTTTGGACAATATTGCGCCTCTACACCCGCGTAAGAACTTTGGAGCACATCCAACGGATTCCGAATATGTAGAAGTAGAGCCGCCATCTCCAGTGTCTCCAGTTTCCCCCATCTCGCCAATTTTTAGCACAAGGATTTCAGATGACTTCATGCGTCCCAGCCAACCGCTCCGCAATCCAGCAATCTCGCCCACTTCGCCCAAATTTTCGGCCGATGTGCAGCCATCATCTGAGGATGACTCGCCAACCCTTCCACCGGGTCAAGGTCTTAGTATGCTCGTTCGCCAGCATCTTCGTACGGATTCTGGTCATTCTTCGGTATATGCAGGGTCTACATACACACGCATGTCACGTGTTTCAAACTATGGCCCGGGGGCGGCAGCAGCTAAGAACTCCAAAGAACCCGATGCACCAAGGCCTAGTGCTACTTCTGGGAGTAGTGGGGGGGACCTTTGGGAGTTTGATGATTGGGATGGTGGTTACTTTGGAGAAGATGATGGCCCGCGCATGAGGGGGTCGAGCCCATCGACTATCAGTGACAACCCACCAACGCCTGCAGTCCCGCAAAAAGACTCAGCCAGGACAAGGTCTGATGAAAGAAGAGATGACGAAGACTTAGCCAGAGAAAGAGAGAGGTCTAGAGGGAGGGCAGATAGTAGGACGAGTGAGAGGGATAGGGCTATGAGCAGAGCGAGTGAACGGGATAGGGATAGTCCTGCGGGAGAGGATGACAACGATAAGGATTGGGAGCAGCAGTTGGCTTTTAGACGCCAAATAATTCAGCAGAACCTTAGAAATCACGAAAAGGTCAACAGCCAACATGAGCTGGATTTCCCGCCTGACATGAAAGCTCAACAAGGGAAAAATGGCGGATCTGGCGGTGGATTTGGTGTCCTCAGATCGAAGGGTTCCAATGGGATAATCTCCAAGAACGATCCTTCGAGAAGTGGTCGTGATTCCCCTGGCCCTGGGATGCGAAAGGAGGGAAGTCGGAGCAGGATGAATAGCAGTGAGACCGAGAGAAGAACCGAAGAGGAAAGACGGCTCAGGGAAACTGTCAGAGGACCAAAGAACATTCCTCCCGGGGGGTATCCGACGCAACAACATCCACCACACTCTCACCATCATATTCCTCCTCCTAACCCTGCACGTTTGAACACAAACTTGCAAAACGAGAACCGCCCCAAGCCACGATCGCCCGTGGGTCTCCCGCACCCCCTCCATTCACCTATTATTACCCCCAGACCCAGGCAAAGGTCAACCCGTGACCAAAGGAACGATGCACACAGTAACGGTGAGCAGAATACTAGGAGAGGGCAGCCGATGGGATGGAGAGATGACGGAGAGGGTTATGCTCAGCCAAGGTCGGCGCCTGGTACTCAACCCGGTAGCCCGGTCTCGCAAAGGGATGGTCATCATGGTATACGTAAACAACCTAGTATGCCACGGATGGGCGGTCCAGATATGCATAGACCAGGCCAAGGGCAAAACAGAGACCAGGAACCGAGACGCCATGGAGGTCCACCACCTGGACCTGGAATGAACAATGGCCACATGAACCATGGACCAATGGGTAACGGTTTACAGAAAAAGCAGTCCTTTGACAGGGACGGGCAGCCACATGGATCTGAGTTCAGACGGCCCAGGGGAAACAGCAATGCTTCATCGGGACCAACAATGAGACAAAGGAGGGGAACTTTTGATAATACACCTCTACCACCATTAAACACATCAGCACTCTCGCCTCCTACCCAACACCTTCAAGCATCATCTACACCAAACTCTGCGATAACTATGGATCATTCGCCTGCGTTTTCCCAGGCGACCCAGACTCCAAGTAGTAGTGCCAACACTACTCCGGCATCTGCTATCTCATCAAAGTCTCCTCCGGCTGCTCTAATCCAAAGCATTGCAAACTCCAACGCTGGATTTGCCCCGGCCAAGAAGCGGGTTGTCGATAAGAGTAAAATTGGTGATCCCAAACTCATCTCTTCAACATCCAACATCCCTACTGTTGATCTTCCAACCCAGACTAGCCCTGCTTTGGGTAGTGCGAAGGAAAAGGACGGCCGTAAAAGGCGCATGACTGAGACCAGAAGCATATTCTCAGGCTTTGGCAGGAACAAGTCTTCCGAGGAAGTTCCTGCGCTACCAACAGGGAGCCCTATGATGCCGCGTCACCACACTGATGATGAGGTTGAGCGTTCTTCCTTCACTGATGACCCGCCACCAAAGGCAAAGAAGACTGGAGGCAAGCTCCGAAAGTCTACTAGCGATGGTGGGGCACTCAGTGCGCGTGCCAGGAAGGAAGCTTTGGCGAGAAGTCCAACTGTCCCCAAGCTTCCCAAGGGTATGGAGGCCTCTGGTGGCGCACCTGCAGGCATGATTTAGGCTTAGGTGGTTTCTTTTTTAAACTTTTTTGAGGAGGTTTCTTCATGAGTTGATGTTGGTTTGGTGCATATTGATAATGGGCTTTTCTTAAAGTTGCATATGACTGTCATGTGAATTCTTGTTCGAGTTTTTTTGTTTCTTCTTCTCTTTCTCTTTTTCAGTGCTAAACTTTCTTACCATATTCACTACACCCCCCCCCCCCCCCCTTCTTCCATTTTCCACTGTAATATTTGAAACAGAGTATCCCCTTAAATCTTTTCCCTTTTCCTCGATTTTTTTATCTTTCATTGCAAGCATTATAGTCATCTGCTTAAATACCCTCCTGATATTTCGAGATCACCGTCGTCGTCTGATTTTCTTTTGTATTTTTTTCTTTTTTCCTTTTTTTTTTTACTCGGGGAGTCGAGTCACATTGTTTTATCTGGTGGGTTTTGGAACAGGGGTTCAAGATTCCAACGGGCCTTATTGCATTCCTTTTTTCCCCTTCTCATTCACTTTTTATCGTGTGGATTTCTTTGTGGATTTTATGTTTAGTGGTTAAATTCTAAACCTAAGTACTAAGTGTTTTCTTCTATTTCTTCTCCTTCTTCGTTATCTCTAAATACCCTAGCTACTACTTAGTATTCGTACTGAAATACCTACATCATAACTACAATGTATCTCTCTGGTGCAACAGTGTTTGTAAATTGTAGTACACTATCACTATTGCGGTTCATCACATATCTCTACGTAGTGCTACAATATATATCAAGTGCTAGATTGGGGAGAACAAACACCAAAGGCTTCCACCACTTGCAATTATAGGGAACATGAGAAACTCATGCGGGGAAGTAGCTAGCCGTCCAAGATGAAGTGCGTGGTGTTTGCCTGACACTGTTTGCAACAGTTGGTGTTATAGTACATGAGCCTGATGTTCGAGACGATCCTAGGGCACGCAAAGGCTAGGAGTGTGTCTGCCCTACTAGTAGTAATTTTGTGCCCGCTCGCCCCCTACTAGTATTATGTCCACCTCCACCAGCCACGTAATAAGCAGTTCAACACCATGATATGGTATTCGACCATCACTATGTCTAATCACCACCGTCGTGATAATCAGCTACGAGGAAAGTTGTCACACGAACCACAGGCAGGACTAGGACTGTACATGTGATAGATCCGGGGGAGAAAATCACAATTGATTGAACTACTGATGAAATGAATTGTGGTGATGATAAATTCCGTGATGCTTCATGATACATTAAACTCTGAGTATCTTTTTCTATGTGTACATCCAAATCTTGCATGTATATACATTTAAAAAAGCGGTAATGGAAAAATTGAACACCTAAGCTATGCGGTAGTAGTGCGGTATTTGAAAGGAATACCAGAGCATTACCAGCCCGCCAACCTAAATACCCCGCTAATGCTACTGCTTATCCCAGAATACGCCGCAAATGCTATTGCTTATAAGAATACTACAAAATATCCACTTAAATGCCGCAGTCTCACAGCACAAAAAACACCCCGTTTTTTTGGTACTGTATACATCCCACGGACTGCTAACGGGCTACTAACGATGTATCAGCCCAAGCCTCGGTAAAATATCCTGTCTACAAGTATTAATGTACATCCCGTCGTTAGTAAAACTTGCGGGTCACCAAGTACTCACCTTTTCAGTGCGAAGTCAACTCCCGATCCCTATTCTTTCTTGACTGAGTCTTCGCCACCAGTCTTCCGGCAACGCTCAATGCGTCCCACCCACTCCTGCAAAGGCTTTTTATCGCCGTCGATGGCTCTCATGGTACAAAAAGAGGTTACAATAATCATCGACCGAATGGCTTGCATCTCGCCTCTGAAGCCCTGAATGTCTGTTTCGATGTCCGCAATATCTTTTTTGAGTTCGTCAATCTTGAAGTCGGTCTTGTTGAGAGCATGATCCCTGCGTACCTCCCAGGTTACAGCACCCGAACCAAGGATAGCGGCAACGAGAGTAAACGGTGGTCCTCCATAACGGAGAATCAGTTCTAATAGCAACAAAGTGTTTTGTAAGCAAACCTTCATAACGATAAGACGATAACGTACTTTGAAAACTCATAGCGTCTGTCTGTAGCGATGTTGTCCGAGCAAGTGTGGATACTATCGTGATAGTTGATCGTTGGTGGTTGAGGTCGTCTTTATATAACCCTTCGTTCGTTTTGACCATAAACGCTATTGGGGGTGTTTAACTTGTTCCAGTGACTTTTATCTTTAGCATACCTAATCCACACTCCGCGAACCTCTTTAGGCTCGAAGTCACAGTTTGTGACCTCTTTTCAACACATCTTTCCACTCCTAGAGGATATCCACGCCCTGTAGCAGTTAGTATTTTGAATATCAACTTGGCTATTCTATGTCAATCGCGGGCACGAACGAAGGATATATCCACTGGTGAGCTAAGCCGGGTAGTGGAACATTAATCTGTTCTTTGTGAAATACGCTAGCCTGGTGTCAGGCGTTGGTGTCAAGGGTTAGGGGTTCCAGCATGGCTTTAACGTAGAATCCTGAACGGTGTCAGGAATTCCCCTAACATAAAGTGATTTTACAGCGTAAATCTTAGGCTGGTGTCTGGTAAAGGCACCTGTCCCTCGAGTGATAATACATGATTAACACATAATAGTGAAATCTCAAGAAGTGTTGGGAGGTTCTAGAAAAACCTACAATACTCTTCTAATGATACTTAGCTGGAGCCGGTGAGCTGTCAGAAATTTGGGAATAGTCGTTTAGAATGAGATTCTACATGTATATAAAACTCATGGTTGCGGGTGGGGAGGTATTCTTAATTCTGTGTTCTCTACTCTATGACTACCAATCCTTGGCGCTCAAGAGCAACCTCTCGTGGAAGGCTCAGTCACATAAGACGACTCGCCTCAAGGTGAACACCACCCCCCACATACATACATACACCCACACATACACAAGAGCCAAAGCATCCCAAGATAAGTAACTTCTTACTGCCAGAATATATATTCAAAGACACCCTATTAAGAACGACCAGACATAGTGAGCTTCTGCCTCCAGTCACTGTGGTCTACTAATACGTACATGACACCCCCCAAACCAACCCTCCAACCCTCCAACCCCCAAACCCCCCGCGCTCCCAGCAAAAACACCGTCCGATAACACAATGATAAAAAAAAAAAAAAAAAAAAAAACTCCGATAGTAACTTTGATAACCATCATAACGATTTTGCTTTTTTGGAAAAACCCGGAAAAGAAAAGGGAAAAAAAAGAGAGGTGACTATACTAAACGATTGAGAATGAAAGAAAGAAAGGAAAAAAGGGGTATGTATGCAATTGGAGAGAGAGGAGACGCTGAACGAGAGAAGAGAAGAGAGAGAAGGGGAAGGACTGAATACAGCCCCCAATGAACGCCGCTGGCGCACTAGCAACGATGGTAATAAAAGAAAACGAAGGGAGGTGAGATACTAATACTTTTAAAGGGAAGAAAAGAAAGAAAACAAAACAACATATACATAAAAAAAAAAATCACGGAACGCCAAACCCTTTCCCATTCTCCAGCGCCAGTTTCAACTTCTCCTTCAGCTTCTTGCGGCCACTATACTCTGGCAACAACAGTCTGCCGAAACAAGTCAAGCTAGTTGGGACCCTCTGAAAAGAATCGTCAGCTTGCTTATCCACAATAGGGGAAAGGGAAGAAACTTACATCAGTATCCGGCCCGTTCCGTTGGATGTAGAACATGATACTTCCGATCCCATTAACGGGGACCCTATCACTCGCTGTGACAAACTCCAGCAGTTGCCGCTTCTTGACACTATTGAAGCCCTTAACGATGCTCCAGAAGTCGCGGATAGTCTTATGTTCAGGCCCGTAGCCGTCGTCGTATCGTGCGGTCTTCTCGAGCTCCTCGATATCGATCTCTTGGGTGCCCTCGACTAGACTCTGTAATGACGCAGGAGTAAAGAGCTATAGTAGACACATTAGCACACTTGACAAGATGTGAAAAGATAGGATATGGCAACATACACCCAACGCTTTGGGATCAAGCACAGCAAAGAAACCCTTCTCGAAAGCCTGGTACTGGCGGCGGATTGACCGGTCGGTGAGCCATGATATGTAATCCTTTACATACTGCTCCCGATTGCTATTCGCCACCAGCTCCGCTTCCTCTTCGAATTCGTGCCAGCTCTCGGTGAATCTAGCTGATCCTTCCGGCATGTCTCTAGCCTTGGAGTCGTCGGAGCTGATCTCCCCGCCCAAGTACCCTTCTCCTTCTTTCTCATGGGCCGTATCGTCTGCCGCGGCGGCGGCTTCTGCAGATGCCTCTGCCCTGGATGATGCCTCCGCTTTTGCTTTCGCCAGCTCTTCATCCTTGGCTCTGGATTCTTCTTGCACCGACTCGGCCGTGAGCTCCACAAACGACAACTCGGCGCCGGCTCTCGATGGCTCCCCCACCTGATCTGCAACCTCTGCCTCGCCCGCGCCCACTCTCTCCGATTCACCCGCGTCCGCATCTGCATCCGCGCCCAAGCTCTGCCGCCTCGCCTCCGCCTCCTCTACATCCTCCCACGCGCCACTCCCACTCCCCTCCCCCGGCCACTCCCTGAAAGTAACCTCATACCCCCTCTGCCTCACCGGACTCTCCGCCCTATTCAGCACATCCAGCACCTCGTTCAGCCCGCCCAGCCACGGATCCCTCTCCGGCTCCGCCGGCAGCCAGTTCTGCAGCTCCAGCAGCCCCTCGATCGCGTCCGCTTCGGGCTTCTTCTCCTCCTTCTTCTCCTTCTTCTTCTGCTTGCTCGAGGCGGGCGGCCGCGCAATCTTGTCTTCGAGGAACTCGAGACCCGTTTCTTTGGCTTTCAGCATGTTGACGTTCTTGACGGCGCCGAAGGCTTCGTAGGAGAAGTCGTAGGTCCGCAGGAATACGTCGCCGACGTCGCCTTGGTCCCAGTCGAGGAGCTCCTGGAGGCCGCTGGCGAGGCTGGGCCAGCCGTCTTTGATGTCGTCCAGTGAGGTCGCCTCCATCCCCAGGAGCTTCTTGTACAGTATCCTCGGGAACGTGACTGGCAGTGTGACGCCGTTATAGACCGCTAACCCAACCAGGAGTCCCAGTAGCTCAAACTTGTGCACTGGTTCCACGGGACACACGCTAAACCAGCTCATCCTGCTCCTCTCGTCCGTTGTAAACATGCCATAATCCGGCCTCAGGGCCTCCCTCATCGAGATGATGAAGAACTCCTGCTGCACACCGCCGTGGTCGACTCCCTCCTCGCCGCTGTTCGAGAAGCGCACCTTGAGCGGCCGTTGCAGCTCTCGGAGCTCGCGCCGGAATATCTGGTTCAGGGCGTCCTCGAGGACGGTTTCGCGGTTCACCTCGACGAGGAGATACATGTTTAGTGCGATACGCATCTTGCGCATGAGGTTTTGGATCTCGCGGTTGGGGTTTAGGATGGTGTTTCCGACGGACATCTGGTGCGTCAGGCGCACCATCGTCATGGACTTGTCGAATGCCTTGGACATGTGGTAGAGGTTTACGGCGCGGAAGTAGGTGACGATTGCGTGTGGGGGGAAGATGAAGGGGTATTCGAGGAAATGTACGATCTTTGGGTCGGGGGTGGCATTGAACCATTCCACGGGCATGTCCTTAGCATCATAGCGGTCCGATAGAACTGGGGTATAGAAGTATTCCGGTTCTAGCCCGTAGGATTTGTGGTCCTCGTCTTAATTGCCATGTACAGTCAGTATCGTAAATACATGAGCAAAGCTGGGGAATTGTAACTTACGGAGGATCTTTAGCAGCACCAAAGACGACGCTACTACACTTCCCCGTTTCGCGGTTTCCTGTCCATCCCATGCTTTCAGCAACACAGCTCGGCACCATTCCAGCGTACACACGCTCAAGCTCCAGCCGCCTTTCCCTCTATTCGAAAGCTTTGCCAACTCCTCGCCGAACTCATGTGACAAAACCTCCTGCCTCTGTTTCTCCTGTGCCGCTCCACATCTCTTGAGGTATCCCTTTATCCAGTCCGCAACATGATCACCATCATACGAGACCCTATACGCAACCGCCCTCACCACCCTGCGCATCAACCTCTCCGCCATCTCATTCTCGAACCCTATCTCACTCACAACTCCAGCTTCACTAACTCTCCCGCTCCCTCGTAGCTTTCTCGTAGCCTCCCATTCCTCGGGGGTGCTCTCGGGCAGCATAGCCGCAAGGACATGCAGCGCCAGCAATATCAGCCGCGCCGCATCTCTATCCTTCAGCACCTTGGGGTGAAACACGGCCTCCAGCCCCATCCACATGCTCCGCAGGATCATGATTTCCCACTCTGGATTCGTCACGAGCGTTCGCAAAGACCGGTCAACCGTCGCTAGGTCCAGGTAATCCTCCTCCGCTTCTGACTCTGCAGTGCTTGTGAATGATTTCAGCAATGCCTCCGGCGTACTGAAGACGTAGAACAAGCTCTGCTTGGCAAAGTTGCACACATCTGCTCTGGTTGTGGCATTGTCGCTGCTGTACATGTTCACCAGGGCAGTACATATCTCGAGATCCAGCCGTGACAGCGATTGCGGCGGCGTAACGAGCTCGCTCGCGGGGGTCTGGGAGGATATCTGCACATGCTTCTCCCCCCGTGTTGGCGTGACCTGTGGGGTCTGGGGGAGGAAGAGCCTCTGCTTATGACTGTGATGACCAATCGGCGGTGGCACCGCGGGGGAGGTCTTCCCTCGGGCACCCGCAAGAGAATGCTTCGCTTTGGCAGCGCCGGGGTGCGTGGGTGTCACTACGTCTATCAGCGCTTTCTGCACGGGGTTGGATGCGCGCCGCTTCTGGGCAGGAGGCTGCTGTAGGATCTCTTGATGTTTATGCTGCGACACGGGCTCAGAATCACGATGCAGCCGGCCCGTGTCTATGAGCTCCATTGGGCTTGAGTGGAACTTGTATCTCGGCGGCTGCTCATGGGGCGACGGCGGCGCCGACCCATTCCCGGGGGTGCTGTTTAGATCAGACAGCCTCGGCGGGCCCCCCGTAGTAGCCGGGAGCGCGCCCTCCGAAGAAAACCTCAGCGCCGACGTAATCGGGGGAAGCCCGATCCATTCTACCATTTTTAAAGACATCGTGTTAAACAGCTGCTGCGGGAACGACTTTGGATCCTTCAGGCCCTTATCCGTCACCGTCTCCGCCTCGCCCTCGCCGTGCCTCCTCTTCTCCCTACTGCCGCCGTTGCCACCGCCGGGCGAGCCCGAAACCGTAGTCATGTCCTTGTTCTCCTTCTCCGCCTCGTCGTCGTCGTGGATCTCCTCGCGGAAGCTGCTGTCGCGCGAGGTCCCGCTCTTGGCCTCCTTGGCCTCGGCGGCGTGCAGCGACATCACGGGCACCACCGGCTTCCCGGGACACAGCGCTTTGAACGGGTCGTCCTGCGTCGCGAGGTGGCAGGCGATGATCCGTGCCGACAGCACCGTGAGCTTCCGCGAGGCGTTCGTGCTCCGCGAGAGCGTCTTGCGGAACGTGTAGCAGGTCGCCGTGTCGCAGCGCTCCCGCTGGCACCCGTACAGGAGCTGGTTCATATATCTGGTAATGATCCCCGCTGATTAATGCACACATTCTCCTCCCCGAACAAAGCTTGGTTTTGGGGGAGTGGGGGGAATCGGGGAGGGGGAACTGCAGAAAGGGAAAGGAAAAAGAAAATAAAGAAGCGCATGACATACCGCTTCACAAGGCCCTGGAAGCCTCTCCGCCGCTCCGCATCAACAACTGGCTCGATCTTGTCTGGTGCCCGGACGTAGATTGTGTTTGCCACGATGACCTCTGGTGCGTTCGCGGGCAGCACTGCGTACTCGAACGAGTGGAGGCGCAACGTCGCTGCTCGCCCCTCCTCGGGTTCCTTGTGCGCCATGATGGCGAGCTTTTCTTCTTGTTGGGAATGGGTGCTTGTATGTGATGTACTCGGGGGGCGTTGAATGGGGAAAACGGTGATATGTTCTGAGAGAGCTGTGGAGGTGAGTTGTTTGGGCGAGGGAAGCTGGGACGCAGGGATGGATGGATTGACGAACTGCAGGAACGAACGGGGATGATGCAGCAGCGTCTGAGCAGGAGTGAGTGGGTGATGATGATGATGATGATGATCGCAGGTTGTGAGTTGTTGCTCCTCCAGAGCTCTGAGGCGGCTCTTTGCTTGGTTTGGAAATTATGACTGCGTGTGGGAATCGATCTGTCTGTCTGTCTGTCTGTATGTGGGAATATCTGTGAGTAGCTGGGTTGGGGTTAAAACGGTGCCATACAAATCAAGATCCAGGCAGGCTGTGTGTCACTTTGGCGAAGTTTGGCACTGTGGATAGTTATGAAACTCTTAAGATATTGTTCTGGCATAGACACCAAGCGTACTTGGTCTAACGGTTATGATTTTCGCTTCCCAAGCGGGAGAACGGGGTTCGACTCCCCGAGTACGCATTACATTTTTCTCTTTTTGCATGTCTCTGTTCCTACCTGGGACACCCGTTTTGTTACACGGGGGAAGAACATGGCCAAACACAGAGGCCCAGCATCACACTTGGTATTGACAAAGTGCACTGAGGCGCCAGGCGGGGTACTCTACCTACCTTCGTACGCGGCAGCGGTAAACACTCCGCATGTTTCAAAACCAAGTACGTATTTACCAAGGTACATACTCCATCTCTGCCCTACTAGAGATAGAATACAGCTGGAATACCTACCTCATCACTCAGCCCTCTACCCCGCAATGCCATGCCCTACCATAACAGCAGAGTAAGACAAGACAACAGACCCATGGCCATGGCATGTCATCGCAATCCACAACCACGTAGTTCCCCCAGTGGAAAGCCTCGCTGTCAATTGGTGTCTCACGCCAATGTGCACCGAGTGAGATCTGGTGAGTTTCTTGGCGGGAGCTGTTCGGAGTGGGTAAAGTGGGTATTTCTGCGGAGAGGAGGGAATATCCTAAGGGTCGGATCGGGGGTAGCTGGAGGTAAAAGGCCATGGCCGAACGCTTGCCGTGCAGCAACATCCACAAGCGGGCCCACAACCACTTCCCGCACCAGCCCAACCCTCGGCGCCTGGCTCTGGGCCGAGGAGTGTGCCCATGGTGCTGTCCACGAGTTCAGTGACAGCTCATGGCTCGGCGGTGTGCACATGTGTTTGGCCATTGTTTGCCCCCCGGCCCGCGCGCCAATGGGACAGCAACAACAGGGACAGGAACAACAGCGGCAGGAACAACAGCGACAGGCACAGGAGAAGCAGCAGCCGCTGCTGTGCCACCCCCCGCTAAGATAAGATAAAGGCTACTATACAACCATCAAGGCGATTGCGCTGGCTTGGGGGGGAGCGTTGGTATAGTGGGTTGGATGGAGAATTGTCATTGGCGGCTGCCATGACTCCTCGGGTCGTGGTGGGTATGTTTGGAGCGTTGGACACGCATAGAGAGAGGCCTCTGGGTGTGCGTGTGTTGGAGCAGTGATACCCTGCCCGATATAATATATATAGTTTAGGTATTGGATATCCCCGTAGAATGGAGTACAGCATCCATCTCATCCATCACCGTTCATCACCGTTAGAGTGCAGTAGATGAGTCTTGCAAGCCCATCCCTAGCACTAGTCCCTCCTACCTGCCCAAAAAAAAAGGACAAGCAGTAGAATAAACCAGCGGACGGGTATGCACCACCGGCACCGCACCGGCTACCCACGTTACATGCGGCCATCGTAGAGTATGTAGCTAGAGTACTACCTACATGAAATAGCTCCACCGCGGTCCCACAGCAACGGTAATTGAGATGCACCGCACAGCGTGCTACCCACTCTAAAATCACCCTAGAGTAGCAAATGGAGCTTCAACGGGCATCTTGCCTGCAAACACGAAAGCTTCTTCTTCTTCTTCTTCTGTAGCTAGAGTAGTAGACTTCCCGGTTGGCATGCTATGCTGGCTGGCAAGGTTCCTTTGTTCCGATCGATGCGCTGTCGGGCGTGACTCTTTTCCTTATCTGGCTTGCCCTTGCCCTTGCCAGGTGAAATACAGTCGAGCACATGGAGGGTAAAGACAGTAAGGTAGGTACATGTAGGTATATTAGGTGAGCGTGAATAGGTACGAGAGGGGGGCAGGCTGGTTGGCTGGATGGATGGCTGGTGCGAGGCGGGGTTCAACAGAAATGGAAACCCCATCCTACCCTCTGCGATGTACCTACTCGACTATGACCATCCTCTAAATACTCCTTCCACCTCCTCCTCCTCTGCCTGCCTCGAGGGTAAGTAGTAGTACAGTAAGTGCAGAGGAGCTCCACCTACAGACTATACTGCTTACGCACCCAACCACAGCACGCGGGGTTTCCAGTCTTAGTCTTTGGAGTGAAGGGTAAATTGTGAGCAGCGAATAGCTGCACAGAGAGGCCGAGTTACGTATCATATGTTTTACCAAACTGGCCGGCTCGCCTTTTCCTCTGCCTACTCAACCCCCCCATTGCCCATTGACCATTGACCATTGACCATTGACGACACACGCGGCTCAGTCGGAGAGATCGAGAGCGAGGGAAACTTCCATGATCATGATAGAGCAATTCCAAGGCTTGCACAATTTTTTTTTCCTTTCTTTCCGAGCCCTACCTGCAGAGCTCGATGGGCACCGCGTTTCTACCCCGTAGCCTACCTACCTATGTACATGTACTTGGAATCGATGCTCTCCTCTCCCCTACCTCTACCCTCAGTCCCTTAGACAGTGAGCACTTCTACACTTCCCATGCAGCACGCTCCAAGCAGAAGTGAACTTCCAATGACGTCACACCTCCAATACCACGGCTGCTATTCAAACAGCACCTTTGCTCCTGCTTCTGCCTGCCCCAGAAAAAACAAATTCCCTGAGTATCTAGCGAGGAACGAGAGGGGTTGCCCACTCTCGAGACTCCCACCAATCGAGTGATCACGAATGATCATTGGCTCCCCCCCCCCCAACCTCCCTCTCCCCCGCCCAGACCCCTGATTCACCAGCACCACCCACCCCGCACCGCCTCAGCCTTTAGCCACAGCGCGTCAACCTCCCCCAACGGCGCGGAGCCAATGGGCGCCCGCCAGCATACAGCGCGACCCAGGGTGGGGTGAGTGCGAGAGGACAGGATGGGACTGCATGCAGACGTCGTCCATCAGGGACGCTCGCTCGCCTTCATGCAGAGCCTAGCGAGAGAGGGAAATAGACGAGCGAGCCAGACAGGACAGGACAGGACAGGACAGGACAGGACAGGACAGGGCAGAACGGACGGGGCAGACGGGGACTGACAGCGTGTACGTCTGGTCTCTGGGGGGGGGGGCGGGGGGTTGGGCGTTGGGTGTTTTAACCTCCCCCTCTCGCTGTCGTTCTTCTTCTCTTCTCTTCTTTCTTTCTTTCTTTCTATTTACCTTGCCTGTCTGTCGTCTGCCTGTCTGTCTATCACGGTCCGGGTCTAGGTTCGCTCTGCTCTGGATATTATTTTTATTCTTTCCATCTTTTCTACTCAAGCGCTCAACTACTTCGTCTTCTTGCTAGCCAGCTGCCCTCCAAAGATTACATCTCCATCGATTCTCTGTTGACCAGAAGGATAGAAACACTCATACTCCAGTCGCATCACATCCTTTGCTGTCACTTCACTCCTCGTACCCATTCTCCACCTTCCCTATTCCACCCACATCTCCATCCCTATCACTTTCCATATCCTGGTTCCTGGATCCCATCCACTTGCATAGCACATCTTATATAGCTACAACCCCCAACCCAACCACCCGCAACACCTGAGTGAGACACCAGAAATAAAAAAAAAACACACACAAATGGCCGACGCATTGAATCTCCAGAACGCCCTCAGCGTAGCGCGAAACATCCCCGCCCTCACAGGCACCGTGACGGTCGTGGACGACGCCGGAAAGGTCGTGACCACTGTACGTATTTACCCATTCCGTCCGATCTCTTCTCCCTTCCCTCCCCCCCCCCCCCCTCTTATAAACCCGCAAAAACCAAAAACCAAAAATATAGGAAAAACTAACACATCTCGCAAAAAAAAAAGTCCAAAAACATCTTCTCCGCCTTCAAGTCCGCCCGCGAAGCCTACAAAGCCCGCAAAGCCGAGATCGCCTCCGAGCGCCACGGCGAAGCCACGCAACGCCGCCTCGAGGCCCGCCGCCCGGAGCCCCCGCGCCGCGAACACCGCTCCCACAGACAGATCACCGCCTCCTCCACCGACGACCCCACCACCACTACCGCCGCCGGCGGCGACGACAGCCAGCGCAAAAAGGACAAGAAGCGCTCCAAGTCCCGCAAGCACCGCGGCGACGACGACGCCGGCGAGGGCTCCTCCCGCCGCGGCAGTGGAGCGATGGTCCGCCGGGGCTCGGCAGACACGATGCAGACGGAGACGACGCTGGTGACGCCCGGCGCGCACGCGCAGCAGATGGCGATGCTGCACCATAACGCGTCGCTGCTGACGCTTGCGCCGGCGGCGATGTTTGTTGGCGGCGACCCGCTCGCCGAGTCGCTGCACGGGCTGCTGATGACGCTGCAGAGCACCATCGACGAGATGTCGTGCCTGACCGCCGGCATCGGCGAGTTCATCAGCGAGCTGCAAAAAGTCCCCGACACGCTCGCCGTCGTCGGGCTGACGCTCGCAGAGATCTCCGCGCTCGTGGCCAAGATCTCGCCGGCGGCGATCATGGGCATGAAGAGCGCGTTCCCCATCATTTTCGGCCTGCTCAGCTCGCCGCAGTTTGCGGTTGTGGCGGGCGTGGGCATGGCGGCGACGGTGGTGGTTCTGGGCGGGCTGCGGATCGTGGCGAATATGGCGGGCGTGGGCGAGAAGGATGAGGAGGAGGAGGAGGAGCGGGACCTGGATCTGGAGTTTGGCGTCACGCAGCTGCCGGACGATATCGAGGAACCGGAGCCGCCGAGGCGGGCAGCGACGGAGCCTGTGCCTGTGAGGGCTATCATGCCGGCGCCGGTGCAGGCCGAGGGCCCGTTTGGCGCGCATGGTGTGGGGGGTGCAGCGGCGGACGAGCGCGAGATGAGGAAGCGGATGAAGAGGCGCGAGAGCGAGAGTGCGGCGGTGAAGGTGGGCAGGGCGGAGAAGCCGCTGAAGGCGGTGTCGCCGGAGAAGGAGCGGGAGAGGGAGAGGGAGAGGGAGAGGGACCGCTCACATAGGGACCGCCCGAGACTGGAGCGCGGGGAGAGCAGCCGCAGACATGAGAGGTCGGATAAAGATAGGAGTGAGCGCCGCGAGAAACGGGATAAGAGTGAGAGGCACGAGAGGAGCGACCGCAGCGATCGGAGTGGTGGGAGCGGCGGACACGAGAGGAGTGATAGACACGACCGACACGAACGCAGCGAGAGAAGTGAAAGGGGAGAGAGGAGCGAGAGGAGTGATAGGGATAAGAAGAAGGAGAAGAAGGAGAAAGAGCTGCCGCCACTACCGCCCGCGGCCGCACCGACGTCAAAGTTCTCCTTGATCCGGCGAGCGACGGCGCCAGCGGCACCAATGGAGCAGCAGCAGCAGCAGCAGAGGCCGGCGGCGCCGAAGCGGACGCCGACGGGGCTGAGTGCGTTTTCATTGGGGTCGTCGAAGGCGTCGTCGGCGTCGGCGTCGGCGGTGGCGGCGGAGGAGAGGCCCGCGCCACCGAAGCGGACGCCGACGGGACTGGGTGCGTTTTCATTGGGGTCGTCGAAGGCGTCGTCGTCGGCGTCGGCGTCGGCGGTGGCAGCAGAGGAGAGGGAGAAGGTCAAGCCGAAGAAGAAGATGTTGGCGTTCTTTGATGGGCGGTCGTAGGTTAGGTTGTTTGTGATGGGTTAATGTGGGATGTGGGATGAGCGATGTTTTTTTTTTGATTGTTGTTTATACACTACTTACTACTTACTGGCGTTTTTTATTTTTTATATTTTTTTTTATTTTATATACTTGTGTTTGTGCTTTGGTGGTGGTGGTGGTGGTGCGTTCTTTAATACCTGGGTAGCTAGCTAGCTAGCTAGTCTAGAGATGGAGGTGGAGTAGCTGCAATTGTCTCTTTGAGTTTTGAACGCTCACTTTTTTTTTTTCCTCTCTGATTTCACTCGTATTTGGATTTCTCTTATGGTGTTTGCGTGCTGTGCTGTGATTGTCGCATGTAGCTCGAGTAGAGTAGCTGCAGTACCTAGAAGAGAATGAGTGAGGTTGGGACCTACATATTCATACTTGCTTTTTTTTATCCACCAAGATTTTCACACTCGTGCCTTTTTGCCTTTGCTTTTTTTTTTTGTTCTCGCGATAAAGAATACTATGCGGGCAGTATGTAAAGTTTGCTCAATTGGCGAACTGGTACCTACCTACGTGACGTGTATGGCAGGTTAGGTTCGATACAGAGAGTAGAGTACATACGCCGCTCCGCGCGCTCAGTTCCCATATCCTTGATACACATATCATATTCCTTTTTTGCTAGCTCCCACACGCATGCGGGATAAAAAAGCAAAAAAAAACGCACACCCACACACGCCCATCGAGATTGAGAGTTTGCTTTGCTTTCTACCGGCTGGAGCCACGTTCCCGTGGGCTGTGATTGGGGGATGGGATGGGATGGATGGGGTGTGCTGCTTTGGGAACGAGGTTTAGGTTTAGGTTTGGTTTGGTTTGGTTGTGATGCTGGCCAGCTGGGGGGTGCTTCATGGGGTGTCACTCGGCGTCAGCTTTCAGTTGTGGATTCGGTACGGGACGAGTGATTGATTGATTGTTAGAGTTAGTGAGCTAGTTGGCGAGTTGGTTATCTATGTACCCCGTGAATGAGATATCGGTACCCAGAATAGCACACCCCCCCCATATCCAGCAGCTCACATATGTATCCGCCCGGCACCCCACCACCATCCGAGTCATACTTCCGCACAGACCCCCCGCGCAGCCAACGCCAACACCAGAAGCGCGTACATGCCCCTCAACGCATCGCACCTCCGCCCTCACGCGAAACCCGGGGGCCTGGGTTGCAGGTTCAAGCTTTGCGGGGCGGGCCAGGCACATCTTGAAGGGCTGACCCGGAGGTGGTGGGTTGCCATGAGGGTGCGAGTGAGGGGTTGTGAGCTTAGCGAACTTGGATGGGGGGTTGTGTGTTTGCTGGTGTTGGTGGGTAGCTGAGTGCGTGTAGTTGGTAAGAGGATAGAGTGGAGGGTTAATGGGGAGGCAGAGGGTAGAGGGGGCCGGAGGAAGAGGGAGGGGGTTATAAAGCGCTGCTGGGGGTGTTCGAGAGAGAGAAAGAG
Source organism: Morchella sextelata (assembly GCF_020137385.1). Lineage (NCBI taxonomy): Eukaryota > Fungi > Ascomycota > Pezizomycetes > Pezizales > Morchellaceae > Morchella > Morchella sextelata. The sequence goes on from NW_025408616.1 coordinate 1,034,199, forward strand.
AGAGGGTTCTTCTTCTGTCTGGATACCTGCTTGGTTAGCTGATTGCCCACGACTTTGAGTGCAACATAATAATACGATACCTACTACAATCCAACCAGCCCGCCAGTACCCACCCGCAACCCACAGAACCCCACAGAACCCTACAAACACTGCCCTCATAACCACCTCAATGTCCCAAGCATCCTCCGTACCTCTCTACACCCCCCCACGACCGTTCAAGAGCGAGCCCAGCCCAGACCCAATCCCACCGTACCGCAGCATGACCGTGCCCCAGAACAACAACCACGCCCCAGTACAGATGCTCGTTGAGAACCGTGAGCGCTCTGCCCCGGCCGCGAGGCATAGAGATGAGGAGTTGGCGGTGGTGGCAGCAGTTGGAGAGGCGAAGGTGCCGCCGGTGAGTGAGGGAAAGTTGGTGAATGGTAATAGTGTCGGTACCGTGGCAGTAGGGACGGGGGATGAAGAGCTCTATTCGGCCCCGGCGAATCCGGGTGTTACGGTGAGAGGTATGTTAATTAGTTTGTTTGCTATACTGCCCATAGGCCTTTCCCAGCCGTTCGTAGTCTTCTGCAGAAATAGTAGAAGCAGTATTGGTATTAGTAGTAATAGGAGTGGTGGCGGTGGTTTCCCTGTAATATTACACATTAACATCCATTCTAACCCCCCAAAAAACAGAAACCCGAAACCCCACACTTGAAGCCGAAGATACACCCATGGCCGAAACGTCCGAAACGTCCGCCGATAGCGGTCTTGCCGTCCTTGGCGGCGGTATGCGTAGAATGGTGGATCTTGTGAACCGGCTGCGGGCATCGGGGATTGAGGATCTTGGGCTACCGTTGCCGCGTATTGCGGTGGTGGGGAACCAGAGTGCGGGAAAGAGTAGTCTGATTGAGGCTATTAGCGGGGTAAGTTTTTGTTTTCGTTTGTTTGTGCGGATAGGGAGGAACATCAAGATGGGACGGAGGCTAATGTACGTGAGAGGAATAGATTAAAGTGCCGAGATATACGGGGACTTGTACTAGGGTATGTACTAATCTTATATGTTTGTACCTATGGTTCTGGGGATTATGGTTGCGCTTTTGGCACACCACAACTCAAAACCACCAATATAACACCCCCTACCTACTCATAAAGCTAACCACACCCTATAGTGCCCCCTCGAAATCAACCTTTCTGAATCCAGCCACCCTCGCGATAGCTGGCACTGCCATATCTCGCTGCGCTTCAAGAAGCGCTACGACCCCGACACCGTCTCCAAGAACACCTCTACGGGCCGCAGCTCCTCGCCCTGGGTCGAGCAAAAGGCCGAACAAGTGGCCTTCCTCGACATTGTCGACAAGTCGCAGGTCGAGCGCGCGCTCGTCGCCGCACAGCAGGCTGTCCTGAACCCAAGTCGCAACTGGCGCGAGTATGCGCGTGAGATGGTGCCCGTTGCAGCGGGAGGTGCTGCTGGGCTGAAGTCGAGGATTGGCGGCGGTGGAGCACGGGGGAGGAGGGGTCAGGGGAAGGGGAGTAAGGATGGAGAGGATGGGTTTGAGGTCAAGTTTAGTCCGAACGTGGTTTGTATGGATGTGAGTAATTCAATTAATTGATTGCAGTGGTGTATACTGACTGAGGCGGTGAAAAGATCACTGCACCGGACTTGCCGAACCTGGCGTTTATTGATCTGCCGGGTCTTATCCAAACCACAGAATCGGTAGGGTTGATCATTGGCTCTTTGTTACTATTTCTTACTATTCCAGTTAGTGGGATTGCTAATAATGGGGTAATGATCGGTTTTGCAGGAAAGTGAAAATTACCTGATCGACTTGGTAACCGGCTTGGCAAAGGAGTACATCAACCAGCCGGATTGCCTGATCCTGCTAGCGCTAACAATGAAAGGTTTGACTGCCCTGTTTCATGAGATATCACTCGCATGCTAACAACGACCGGTGCAGACGATGCCGTTAACCAGTCTGCAGCCCGCATTGCCCACGAGTTTGGCGAAGAAAGAACTATTGGTAAGTACCAGATAAAACCTAGATACCCACTCGGAAGATACGTGTAGCATGTATCTAACAAACAAACCTTATCACCCATCATTACAGGCGCTTTGACCAAGCCAGATACCGTTGGCCCCGGAGAATACGACCAATGGGTCAACATCCTCCGCGGAAACTCCCACCGCTTGAAGCACGGCTACTTTGTTACAAAGCAGCCTAACCAGGAACAGCTCAACCAGAGCATCGACCACGCCCAAGCCCGCGCGCAGGAAGCAGAGTTCTTTGCGAGAAGCGAGCCTTGGGCAACAGACCTTCAAGACCTCCAGCACCGCTTCGGCACCCAGGCACTGCAGAGCTACCTTGCCAAGGAGCTCGGCGAGCTGATCAAGAAACGGTACATATAATCTAGCGATTCTCCCTTCCCCCTTCCCTCCTTTGTGGTTTAAGTTTGCGTGCTGACCGACACGAAGGCTCCCGGACGTAATCAAACTGATCAAAGAGCAGCACGCTGAGGTTAAAGAGAAGCTTGTTGCGCTGCCACCTCCACCAACCGACAACCAGCTCTTCCTCGTCTACAACCTCATCCATGGCTTCAACACCTCGCTCAACAAGCACCTCCTCGGCGACAAGGACAACAACGAGTTCCCACACGCGCTGCGCCAAAACACAGACCAGTTCATCCGCTCACTCGGCAGTGTGCGTCCCACGCTAAAAGTCTTTGAGACGTTCAAGGAGGAGAATGACATTGTGCGCCTGCTGGAAACACCCAGGAAGGAGAAGGATAGGAGCCATAATAATCACCTACAGCAGTCGGCGAGACGTGCCCAGGGGGGGAACGGAGCGGACCCGTTTGAGCGTGAGAGGGAGGGGTCGCCATCCTTGAGGAAGGGGAGGAAGAATCAGCAGGGCCCGGAGGTGCATACCCTCTCAAGTGGCGATGAGGGGACTGTTGCTCATGTCAAGAAGCGAAAGGTAACTAACGAGGCTACGGTCCCCATGACGCCTAAGAAACTCAAGAGGGTAGATGAACGTAAGTTTAAACTCCCTATATGATTTAGTCATTGGCATGTTGGTGGGTGAACGGGCTCCCCAGAATCTCGACTTAATGGCTTTTTGATATCACAGAACACAAATACAACCTCCCTCAAATCCGGCACATTATTGACTCTACCGCCACCGCCCAAATTCCCGGCCAAGTCGACCCCAAAGCCATCGAGAATCTCATCAAAGAGACAATCTACCTCTGGCGCCCCATCCTCGAGAAGTTCATCTCCGACTCGGCCCAACTCCTCAACCGCCGCATCCACAACTGCTTCGTCGAGAACTTCGAGACCTATAAGAAGAGCCCCATCTTTGTTGAGGTCTACACAATCCTCCAGAACCAGCTCAAAGAGTCGTACGAGCGCCTTAACGAGGCCGGCGCCCGCCTGTGGAACTTGGAGGTCAACCAGATCTGCACTCTCAACGACGAGGACTACAAGAAGCACATTGCCAACCACTCCCGCATCCTCAAGGAGCGGCGCAAGCGCAACCTGCTAGAGCAGAACGAGCATCGTGAGCAGCAGCTGCAGGCCGAGAATACGGGAGGAACGTCGCGGAAGCGGAAGCTTGGTGGGGGCGGTATTAATGGCGGGGGCGGGATGGCGATGGGTTCGGACGATAATTCGATGGATGATCCGTATAGTAAGGAGATTGATGTGCTGGCCGAGGTCAGGGCGTACTCGGAGGTCGCCCAGAAGAGGTTCATTGATAACGTCTACATGACGGTTAGATTTGAGATTGCAACGGTGTTTTTAAAGGCGGTACCGGTGGCACTGGATCGCGATTTAGGGCTGCAGAGGCCGGATTGTATGTGCATATATAATCCCTCTATTCCTATCCTATCATATCCAATCGGTATGTTTGGGGTTGTTTTGCTTGGTTTTTTGTGGCTAACATTCACCGCGGTGACCGCAGCGAGCCAAATTTGCGCGGCGCTCCTAGTGGAGGACCCCCAGAAGGAGAAGGAGCGGGCCATTTTGCTACAGAGGAGCGAGCAGCTATCGAGGGCGATGGAGGAGCTATGTCGCATCACGAATTGAAACCTTTTTATTTAGCCTTTTTATTTTATTTTATCCAGCTTGGTTAGTATAAGTGTTGTTGATGTTGATTCCTCTCTTTTTCCTCTTTCCTTTGCGTTATATGTTGTGTTTGCTTGCGCTCGATCATAAATTACTATGCACTCTAGTAAGAGACATCCGGAGAGAAGGGGAGAGGTATAGTTATTTATGTAGAACCTTCATGTGCCACTATCTGCTCTGAGCCCCAAGTTTTCTTTTCTTTTACCAGCAAAGGCTTTTTTTCAATGAACGAAGATTTCTTTCTTTCTTTTTTTATCTCCAACCATCTGTGACACTCTAGGGAGCCCAATCAGCCTCCCGAGTTTACCCCAAAGAAACCCCATCGTGAATAATAATTCGAGTTTAATAGCTAGGGACCGATATGTAGTTGTGTAGGTACAGTCCGTATCCTCGCCCAGTCTGCCTTGTGTTTGATAGTTATTGAATGGTGTTTATATAATAATTCTGGCTGTCTAAGGTGCGGTTAGGCACGTGCACGCATCAGCTTGCAGATGACGCATTCGCTGCTGTTGAAAGTATGACGAGGATTAAAGCTTCAATTTTTATCGATGCCTAGAGCTAATATAAGCTATCTTATAAAGGTCAGATAGGACAGCGGGTTCTTTACTATTCGACACCGTGACCTTACTGCCTTGAACAACACATCCAATAACTGCACGTGCTCATGTTCTGGTCACGAGTGATTTCATATGATCGGCCATTCTAACAGTTATGAACGAGTTACATATTTATAAACATACAATAATAATATTAACTGACCATCTCATGGTCCACTTTACATATCCAAGTATAATTAACGACCGTGAGATCTTCATCTAGCATTAAAGCGCCCTCGGCCAGATGGCATCCCTAAAGTTGCTACTCCACCCCAAATCATAGATATTATCAATTTCCCTAAGTCCTTGGACACGGCGCCATATTATGCCCCTTGGTATATCCCCCCTATTTGTGGGGTCAATACGGTAGAATAGCTGTGTCGTGACTCGTGGCCAGTCACGACACATCTCGTCTGCATCGAGCTCTGTTATATCATCATCTTCCTCGGGGTCGGCGAGTAAGATGTCGCCGTTTTTTATGTCATCGCGCCAGTCAGACCACTTGATCGTCTCATTAGTGGTTGTGCCAGCCCAGATTAGGTACCTAAGCTTATTAGTTACTGCCAGAATTTGATTTCGAGGGAAGTGAATATTACAGGTGGTAAATTGTGAATGCAAATGATAGTACGCCGGTCAACATGCAAAGAAGGAATACAGCGCCAATGTATATTTCTTCAACTATGGCAACGCCAAAGAGATGGAGGTAAACAGACCATGAGAGAGTTTCGATGGCGATTTGGGATGGTATTAGGGCCCGGACGATGAAGGACTGGATTATGCTGAATGAGAGGTATAAACCATAACTCAGAAGGATATTTGTTGCGGCGAGGAATGCGAGGAAGTGGCGCGTGTTGAGCTGTCCTACGCAGTTATTTATCCAGACCTAGGTAATTTTTGCATTAGTAGCTGCACTCAGTGTATGTAGTATCTGTAGATAGAACTCACACAATGATGGTCATGCTTTGCTATGCAGTGCTTGCCTAATCCGCTCAAAATTGATATTAGCCTCTTAATAATGTGATACGTATGGACTCTTTGACCTACAGATAGAACAATGTTTAGATCGTGCCGGCTTTGCTAACTGACAAGTTCGGCATATGTTTCCAGGTCTGAAGTTAAGGTGGTCGTATGGATAGCATTGCAAGGACCGTTGGTGATTCTCCGGGGTAATAAAGCCTGGATCCGAAGTAGCAGCAAGATACATAGTTATATATGGAAGTGTTGCCACTATTGGGATGCACATTCTTTTTTCACGCATAAGTACACGTAAGTCCATGAACTACTTTATACAAGGAGCGTGGGTGTAGAGGAGGCAACCATAACACACCTATGAATCGATGATAGATGCTTCCAGCCATCTTTGGTGAACATGTATATCCCACCGGTTACAAGCGTCAAGTAAAAAGCCTAATTTTATATTGTCAGTGCTGATCTCTAGAACATTAGTGAAATTTTGACCCACCATAATGATTGGATGTTTCTCATTCATAAGATAGTTCCCGGTTCCCATAAGGGCGGGACCAAGGCGACCGCAGGTTACCGCCCTGTCGAGAACGAAAAAGCATCTCGGAATAGTTTTCCATAGGAACCGGTGCGCAAACCCTATTGGCGTATTTCTTTAAAAAAAAATAAAAAAATCATATATTAATAACCAAAGTACGGGTTGATATTGGAGGGGAGAGAAATTAATCAGGCCCAGGAATGAAAAAGAAAGAATTAACTGGGAGCCTAATAGGAACCGAAATTCCAAGAATTATAAGAGCTGGCGAAGGGAGGATTAAAGTCACCTTAATCCCGGGACATGCCCGAATAGCGCAATAAATACCAGAAGTGATATCCCAAGAACCACAACTGCGACGTCCCGAACTGTGCCCATCTCTTTACGACCCCAGGTCTCTTGCTGGCTGGCAGATGAGCTTGTTGATTGAATGCTTCCTCCTTCTGTTCTTACTCTCTCAGTCGGATTTAGACAAAGAAGATGCCCTAGAGAGTTGTTGTCACCGAACAGCTCGAGCCCTTGTAACGCCGCCGGAAGCTCAGAGAGTACTACAGTACAGTATGTGCGTCTTGCGAAGGAAATGAAAGTTTAAAGAGCAGAATATGTATCAAGTGCCGAGAGATTCCGGGACCTTAATTGTGGGTGCCTTCCTCGCCGCGTTACCAGCTTACCATTTACATACTGCCGCGGGTCAACCTGTGGCTTCCCAAGCAGCACCAGCCGTGCGAATTCTTAAGCGTGCGCCGGAGCTTATGTATCCTGACGTCGCTTGTCTCTTTGTTCAGCCTCAGCCTTCCCCAACTGAATGCTTGGTTCAGGGGATGCCTGTCAAAAACCTAACGTAAATTGCTCCGTTGGAACTTTGAGGCTCCGCCCTAACACGTCGTCTCGAGGGTCGCGTCATCTTACTTTACAACACGCGTCTTATCACTTCTACCATTTCAAACAATCTTATCAACAGAAGTGAGGCTGCAAACCGCATCTCGTATGGCGGCGATCATACAGGAAGGTCAGATGTCTGCCCCTACCCAGGGCGGGCTCTTTCAAGGGAAGAGTTTCTGGTTGTCGGCGAGAGTTCCCATGCGCAAAAGATTTACCGAACAGATCAAAGTCTAATCCCCTACCATAACCACTGTGTAATGAACACCCATTGACTTGATGTAGGTGAATGGTGGAAATGTTGTCCTCAGTGAAAAGGATGCCGACATACTTATCGTGGACCACTTGAGGGACCATACAGGCGACACGGCGTACGGCTTCCTTTTATAATCGTTAGATAATGCTGTCAAATTTGGCACATTCACTCATTTTTTGCGTATAGGTTCTCGTACAAATTTATTGAGAAATCTATAGAAAATAAAAAATTGGAAGACCTGGACGATCACATAGTTGTGCCCGTGGGAAAGAAAAAGACATCGAAGGCCAGTGGCCTCAAAGGGTATGTCGAGCATGACACCGAGATAGACTTCTGCTGCCAAAAACTAATATCTTGGTATATAGCCGCAACACTTTTACCCAAGAGGATGACAATATTCTCTTCGAAAAACTGGCATCCGTTGATTCGGGCTATAATGGCAATAAAATCTATCAGGAACTCCACAAGAAAGTAAGGTGTCTTATCCAAGTATTTGTTGATTCTTATTCACATCATCTCCCTAGTATCCGCACCATACAATGCACAGCTGGCGAGGCCGCTGGGTTGACCATTTTTCTAAACTCAAAGATTCTCAATCAAGATTGGAAAAATTAAAAGAGATAAGGGATCAAATGGAAGACGAAGAGGAATCGGATCAACTAGATCTGACAGAAAGTCACGAAGAGCCAGAAGTGATTCCAGCTAAAAATGGTTTGGAAACATTTACCAAAGAGGACGAGGCTATCTTACAGAAAATGGCGGTTGAACTATTAGCAAGTTCTGGTGGCGCGATCTATGAGAAACTGAGTAGACGAGTAGGTAATCTTGATTGCTGCAATGCCGACCTGTGCTAACTTTTAATTTGAAGAACCCACGACATACCCCCGAAGAGTGGTCCACCTATTTCAACAAGATAATGCTTCCTAGAATCGCTCACAAGAATACAAAGAAAACGTCAGACGAGTCCTCATCTAACGGTCACCATGATGAGTCTGAAGATGAGGAGCAGCCCATATCTCTTATTAGTGAGGGGAAGGCCATGTCAAGGTCTGTTCGGAACATTGAAGAGGCGCTTGAATCAACCCCAAGCTCTCTTAATCTAAAGGGCAAAAAGTTACAACCCCCCGTAAACACCAAATCACCGCTACGCACTATGAGTGTGAGGGAATCACCAAGATACTGGAGTAAGGAGGGAAATAAACCATTGGCAGATCTTCAACCTCACAAGAATGCAACTAATTCTTCAACTGAGCAAATGATATCCACCACGAAGGATAGTTCAAAAGCCGTTGATGAAACAATAGCCACAGATATCCCAGAAAACCTGCTACAGCAGAAACAGCGAAAAAAAGACGAACCCAATAAGGGCAAAACTTCTGAAATCACTCCTCTATCTCATGATAAGGTCCAGTCTGACATTCTGCAAAATATCCAAAAACGAAAACGTGAAAAGGAAGCCCCTGCACCGGGGCAGAGAAAAAGGAAAAGAAATTTCCACGATGTGATCGAATCTACGCCTGAGGCCGAACCAACCATACAATCTCGTGTGCTCTCTCCAGAACTTGGTCAAAGTTCCCAGAAGAGTTCCCCGCCTGTTGTCAAGAAAAGGGGAGACAAGAAGTACGGTGAAATGAGCACACAGGCGTTATATGATCAGTTGGATAGGGGGGAGTTACTCGCAGATATGGAATTCCCTGAGTTGGAGCTTCCTAGCACACCTACTTCTAGTCCTGCAGTACCACCACCGCCGCCCCCGAAAGAACAGGCTACCCCACCATCTAAACCCTTGCCGAAAACCCCTGCATCTGCATGGGAATCTTCGCCTACTTCCCCTAAAGATGACGACTCCAGTAGCATAATAGAAATGAGTGTATTTCTTGACTATTGTCAGGAGAAATATAGGACATCGGAAAAAAAGGTTATTGATGCAATTGAGAGAACTAACGGGGTTAGAGCGCTGGTAGAGGTGATATTGGGATGTGATGCCACGGGGCAAGCGCCGCCTGATCTTCCAGGAATATGGACCCGAGAGCAAGATCAAATTCTCCTGGGAGCAGATAGTAAGGTGATAAAGGAGTTGGCGGAAACTAAAGGGGAAGAGCAGATGCTTAAGAGGATGGAGTTTTTGAATATGTGGAATAGGGCTTGATTCATTTCAATGATAATGTAACAACATTGCTTCGAAATTCTTTGGGTTTAGCTCTCGTTTTTCTTGTTTCACTTTTACTTTGCGCTTTTGGCAAGCACAAACGATGAGTTTTCCCACTCCTCTTACCCTAACCTTTAGGTACATGTAGCTACATATGTATCCTTCGATGTTCCAATTGTAACAGATAGACCTATGATGAGTTAATATCATTAGATAGAGTTCATGCGTCAAAAGAATCGTTATTAGCCGCAGTTATGAGAAGCATTTTTAAGCGGGGAAAGTTGTCAAATTGATGAGACTTGTCCTGGCAAAATTAAAAAATCAAAAAAAAGTGGCGCAAAATCATACCCTTAGGGCAGGCACCTTTTATCGAGGCCTAACATATGTAGGCCGAGAACTCACCCATTCCTCTGTTTTCAAGATCGTCCAGAGTTCTCGTTATAAAGTCTCGGCGTCTCGGCGTCTCGGAAAATCTTCTGAGTGGCTAGCAAGTTATACATCACTCCGGAGATAGGCGTCCGAGTGATTTTGTGTGACCGAAGGCAACACCTACAGTGTATTTTTCTTTCTTTGAACCCGACACCAATAGGGCTCGAAAACAACAAATCCTTTGTGCAGTAGCGCAGATCAACGGGTGAGTTGTGACAATCATGCAACAAATCGAAAAGTCCTTCGGTGGCACAAGGAGGCGCAGGTGGCTCACCGGCAGGTAGGTGAGAGGCAGAACTTCTAAGTTGGGAATCTCGGAATTTCAGGGAGGATTTCGGTGAGGCGGTTTAGTGTTTGATGTTTAGTATATTTGAGGGAGACGCCGGTGAGATAAGTTGAGAGCTATGGTGATGGATGAGGTTTTCAGAACTTGAGTATCTACAAGCTCGAGAGCTATGATAGCTTGATGCTTCACGATCCACTAGCTGGAAGAGAGTAAAGCTGATTATGGCTGACTCGTTCGGAGGTGATAAGTATGAGGTGGAAGCAGGGCGTAGGCATGCGCTCAATATCCGAGGTGAAGCCGTTACTTTACCGTACATGTGCAGTCTGTACTGTACCCTAGGGTAGGGAAGGTAGAGGTGAGGTTAGGTTTAGCTAGGGACGGTTGCGGGAGGCCAAGACCCACACTGCAAAACCATTGGCGCAGCCTCGTCTGGTGTTACACAACCTTCTATACTTAGCGCGGCTCGTCGACGTGGATCGATCCAGGGCTGAACATAACTAGGAACGGCTGCGCTTTGAGGCCCCACCTCCCCTCCATATCTACCGTACCTACAAAGCCCAGTCGAAACTGAATCATAGTTGGTATATATCATAGCAGCTCCCACATTCCCCCCACTTACTTTATACTTCTTACCATTTGCCCTACTTGATTTCCTTACCTCTCTTCAGCTGCTTCTTCATCTACCAGTTGCTTAACCCAAAAATACACCTTTAAACAATGGCTTTCAAGAAGAACCCTTCCCCTTGGTCAAAGGGCCCGTTCTTCGGGCTCCGTGCTCTCCAGTTCATATTCGCTACTATCGTGAGTGCAATCGCAAGCTACTTCAACTACACCCTCGATGCCGATGGTTACGAGATCCCGTGGGTGTTTCTTATTGTTGAGGTGGTTGTAAGTATTAAACAACACCAGCGCAACTCACCACTGCTACAATCGCTAACCTACATGCAGTCAGCATTAACATACCTCAACATCTTTGCTTCCAGCATTATCATGTGCTGCAACAAGCTCAGTCCCCTTTTCATGATGGTCGCCGACGCAATCTTGGTCTTCATGTGGGTCTTTACATTTGCCATGTTGTCACGGGCAATGGGAAGAACCACAACTGAGACTTGCGATATCGCAAACTGGGGGAGTGATGCTGGTATCGTAATTTGCCACATGTACAAGTGCTTGTTTGCTTTCGTATTCCTCTCATGGTAAATTCACCCCTCTATTCTCTTTCTACTTTTTGGGTCCCTCTGCTAACGGGGTTTGGGATGAAAAAGGGTAATGCACGTCGCATCCACCGTCTTGGCTTCCACTGTCCGCCGAAAGGTCAACACCCACGCATACGAGCCTGCTGCCAACCCTGGAAACTTTACAGCGAGCAAGTCAGGCTCATACAACCCTGGCGCTGAGTCGGTTAGAGATGTGGATACCTCATACAGTGCACCCAAGTACAACGCTGGCAAGCAGGGGTCGTATGCTTAGGTAGAACGTGGGTGTGGGTAGTCGGGATTTATGATATATTGGACAAGGTTCTTTTGTGTGTTACTTTGAAGGAGTTTTGTGTTTGTGGGTTTTTACTTGGTCATTTTTAACTTTCTTTCTCAAACTACGGTTTCCATACCCGGATTCTTTTTTTCTTTGCTATTTTTTCTCTCTCTCAAATCGCAATCTGCAAAACAATTTTACAGTTGCGTATCCTTAGCTAGCTAGGGAGGTGTCAAACAAACAAAAAACTGGTAATTCTCGAAAACAGCAGATCTCATCGGGGGAAGAAAAAAGGGAAAACCGGTTTCGGAATATTCGTGAGCATGGTGCTTGATCTATGTCTTATATGTACAGCCGAAACCGAAACTATCATATTAGTCATCCAACCCAGTCAGATCGTGTCTTTGGATATACGATGAGTTCGAGTAATATCTGTTTTGTAGATGATGAAACGGTGAAGCTTGTTGTCTGGAGACTCTTTACCGGATTCGAAGGCAGTGCAGGTGTAAAGAAACCATTACCGGGTACTTGGAGCACTACATGTATCTAATTGATTTGGCTTGGCTTGGCTCCGGTATCACCTAAGCTGTTACTTAAATTCTGCCAACACGAGACACGGCAAACTTCGTACGCAAGCCATAGAGTTGAGACATGATAGGTTGGGCGTAAAGGATAGGGTTAAGTATTCTAATTCGCCATTCCATTGGATCTCCGACATGAGAGCCTGGCTCGTATGTAAGTCTAGTAGAGACAGTGTCGAGTCTAATATCTAGTTGCTGGCGATATCGATAGAACTCCATGTACAGCGGTACGTACTGCCAGTCTTGGTTTGTATTTTGTCTATTTTGAACGATGAACATCTTCCGGACTCTACTCCCCTTGGGGTGATAAAGAAAATATAATTTTTGTTTTTAGGAACGTGATTACAGGTAGTTGCGGACTAGGTGCTACATGCCGAGAACTGAGTGATTGTTTATGATTCAAGATCTTTCATGATCCAGTCGCTGGGGACGAGCACTATTATGTGGTCAGTTGTTCTGAGGCACGATATCTCATTGTTTAGTACACTAGCCTAGATCTTTTTAACACAACTCTCTTGAATCCTATCCCAGAGCTCATTCGTTCAACCATTCTCCTATTCCCCTCAAAGCTCCCAATCCTATAATTCCATGATTGCTAGTACATATAGTCTCAGCTTAGATGATTGGACCAAAATTTTAAGTTTGAGAAATTTCCTCATGAACTACTTGTAGTTGTCGATCCCATAATCTAACCAGAGGATTGTAATTTAGGCTCCGTTTGGATGACCCGGTTTATTGGGTTTATTGGCAACTTCTGTATAAAGAAAAATAAACTGGGGGTTTGGAAAACCGCAATAAACGGAATCTGAACTTCTATGGATTGCAATAAACCCGAAAAAAAATAATCAGCTCCGGAGGTGAATCTTGAAAAATAAACTGGAGTGAGTGGCTCACATGCCGCAACACAACGCGCTCACCCTCATATCCCTAACTTCGATATTTTGAAGCTTCTCACAATATTACCCTCTTTTATGACAAGCGACTTGAATATAAAAAGTCAAAAAAAATTTGTCAATATTTTTGCGCTAGGCAATTATAGGTACAGTGTCTTTTATTTTAAACTGACAATCAAACAGGTTGGTTTATTGTCACTTTCCATGGATTCGGTTTATTCTCAGTTTATTGAAATTTTCTATAGAAGTGAAAAAATAGAAAAATAAACCGGGGTGCATCCAAACGGAGCCTAAGATTGTTAGAATTGTATCTTGAGGGCCTGATTCCCTATGTAGAATTATCTCCATAACACCCGGTATTGTAATGCTCTTATCATCTATTTGTTTGATTAGAAATCGGTTTTTCTCTGTCCTTTTTGATATTAATTGCTATGGGATATAGTCACTTCCAAAAGTTCTATGTTCGCATTTATGTAGTATTTCATTTCACCACTCTACCAAGATTCAAGGGCATACTAGAAAAGTTTAGAATTCAAACCCTCGAGACTGCTCGAAATAAGGTAAAACCCAGATTGGTACATACCTATTGTTCATATTGATAGAGTCAGGTATGGCGGAGAGGTTGGTAGATATTATGGTCTGATAATCCGAGTGTATGAGCGGGGGTGACTATTGTATCAGATCATGTTCTCCCTCTAGCATCATATACTATCACTCGAAATTAAGCCTCGGGACTTGGCGAAAAGTATTGAGGTTGTCCATGTCAAATCTCAGGGGCCCAGCAAAAAAATGCTCTAGCCAGGTGAGAGAAGATGGTGTATTGGTCTAATTCTTTCCACTTGGATGCCTACGATAGTAAAGTGAAGGACATAAGAATCAGGGCCAGATTAATAGAGTTCATGAGTTAAGAGAGTGAAGAGGGTTTTGATGTGAATAGGTAGACTAGTTAGCGGAGCTAAGTACAATGAAAATCGATTAACCATTTGTGACCGTGGGATGAGGCCTATAGTTATAATTATAGAGAAAAGGCGATAGGGTTGAACGATATGCAATATTAAGAAGAGCAAGGTAAGACCTTAGATGTAAAGGAAAGGACGAGAGTTGCTTTACCGTGTTTTATTAGATAACATGATAACCTGGCCATGCGGGTGGTTAGTTACTGCGTCAGAGGGGGAGAGAGAAACGGGGGTGGTTCGGGGTCTGATATGATCATCATTCCTTCTTCGGTTCAAGATTTACTAGTCATGGAGAGGAGAAGTAAGCGAGTGAAGGTGGGAGAGACTGAAATGTGAAAGGGGCGAATGAGGGAAAGAAAGCGAACCACGGGAAGGAAGCGAATGGAGGGAGGAAAGCGAACGAAGCTAAAAAAAACAAAGCGCCTCTTAAGCTCTTGGTTGTAAATATGAGTGATGGCCTGTGAATTGCTAATTGAGCCTAATAATGTCTTGGCGCCGCTTTCCTATCTCAACCACTGGACTACATCATACATGTGCTTTACGATCCCCAGATCTTCTAGATGACAAAGCGTTTAATACCAATGATGTGATAACAGCTCAGTGGTCATAAGACATTGCGTTGAATTTCAAATTAACACTGTAACGCGCGGCCTGTGCCTCTTGTTTATTATTCTAAGCGGGGATTGAGGTACATGTAGTTACGAGGCCTTTAAGTTTTTAATTCTCGAGTCTAGCGGAATATGAATAGAGGTTGTACCGAAACTATCGAATGATATCCAGCACAAGAAAGTCCCTTCCGGACCGCCGAATACGTGCCAAAATCTCACTTGAATACTACATGTATATAGCGTTCAATTAAAGTTATGCTTTGTAAGTCGTACCACTATCATGCGATTCTCGGTTTCTATAGTTTCTGTAGATTAAGAGATGTAATTTACTTCGGCGATGGGTCAAAATACCACCGAGTCGGTTAGGTTTTGTGTACTACAGGGGTGGGGGCTGATTCTGGCGATAGTTGATGCTGCTGCAATAGAAGCTTTGCTTGTGTAGTGCCACCTGGGACGCTACTTGCTGCGGGTAGGAGATGGGAGCGAGACTAAACACACCGCAATCTACCGCTAGGCCTAGCTGGTACATCCCCACCCCCACAATATGCGCTAGATGCCGCAATTTCTAGCATGCGTGGTGAGAATACCATTTCCAGCTACTAGTGTGAACTTCTAGCAACGACACTCCTCCAACTTCTGCACCCCTCGCGAGTCCCTTCAAAACTTGCCTTAGATCTATCAGTGCACCACTAAGAGATTGTTTTTTTCTTTTCATTCAGTGGATATTCTTGTTTCTGGCACTTAATCTTTTTTCACTCCGGCTCCAATGGATAGCAAGATGGGCCAAGAGTTACTTGGAGTCATACTCGGGGCTGACTTCAGCTTTTCTCGACGTCGAAAGCAGCTTTCTGGGTGTTTGCCGAATATAGTATGCGGTACATATGCGTGATTCGGACCCCACGTACCCCAGTTGCAAGGACCCCACGAAGTTCTTTAATATCCACAACCCCAGATTCCCCAAAGCTAGAAACCTGGGGGGCATGAGTACACGATTATTGATCAATATCAACGTTATCGAAAGGATTGTACTACTTTCCAACCTGGGGTGCTTGATATGATTACGGTATTTGGCTACGTGGCTCGGTACTACCATTGATCCTTCTCTTGGGTCGGTTAGAGATACCGTCATATATCATAATCCCGATAGAAGACTCTGCTATCGAGAGTGACCCGTTAAGAGTCATACATAGCGCGATGTTAATATTGTACATGGTGAAGCTCGCGAGTGATACCCTGTGATTCACGCTACATATCAAACCTTGTAATGTGCTAACTCGTATTTTGTCAGTAACCTTGGGGGTTTCTTTAATATCGAGAACAATATTTGTCTAATGAAAGAAATGGTTATGCAGGCTAGCATGCTACTGATTCGACTGCAATTACCACCTTAGGAAGGCAGGAAAACGTCGTTATTTTCTACGGCCTACTACACTAGCCTACGCATGCGTGGGGGATTGTATGTAGCTTCTTTGACTTTGATTTTAATTTATGCGTGTGCAGGCTAAACTCACGATAAAGCTTGAGATGCTTAACCCAGCACAAATCCCTTGGCTCAAGATCTTGGCAGCATATCTGTTTCGGATATAATCAAGAGCTACTTGCAGTAGTGATGGACAGTGGCGAGGGATAAGGAAGGAAATGTAAAGGTTCCGGCGATGAAATACTTATTCCGGTCTCAGATCACGAGCATGGAGCGAAACGAGCTGGATTTTTTGTGAGCCAGTCCACATACATACATCATTTACCTCATTGCACATACGCATAAACAATCGGCCTTAGCTGCAAGGAGAAATATCAGGTCACATATATATATATACGGACGTTCTATCCGCGATCCCAGGTTCCAAGGACGGCATTTGGAATTCCCAGTCAGCGCATATTTGGCTTACTCAGTAAATAATGGTGGAATTTGTACATGGGCCTCGTATGCAAGATGTCTTTTATTATCAGATTACTCTCGATAGACATGGTTGAAGTGATGGTCGGGTATGTTAGATAGTCCCAGAAACCGGTATGAGTGTGGGGTGGAAAAACAGTACTTCGACATGTGCGGGGATCCGCGGCAGTCTGAGCCTCAAGGCCGTCGTAACACAGGAGTTTCTGAAGCCAAGGTAATGTCGTTCAATGTTGTCGGATCTTGATATTCAGATTCCGCCAGCTAAAGTTTGTTCCGGGAAAACCTCATGATCTCAATTAGTACCTGCATTCAGTACCAGGAACGTTAACGGCTCGGTAGTAACCGGCCGGATATGTACCCCGTACTGCCTACTAACTACACAAGACGTCACTCCATACCAAGACTTAAAGTTGAGCTCTTTGACAGACTTACCTCGTATAAGTTATTCTACGCCTCTAAAGTACAAACAATTATATGAACCATCCATACAATTCCCCGGTCCGGGTTCCGCGCTTCAGAAATTTGGTTTTTGTTGTTGAAGAAAGTCTTGGAACCGATGATATCTACTTTATTTATACACCACAAGTCACAAGTGCAAGTGCAGATTCAAAAATTAGGGTCTGTTAACAGGGGTCGGGGTAGTGTTCAAAGATCCTATTGGTTTTCCATGCAGAGTTTCTAATACGGCACCCTTGTTCCTGTATTGATTCGTGCAACTGGAACACAAGCTGACGAGAAAAGGAACCAAGCTAATAAAGTATCTAGGTACGTACCACTTGAATGCATGCCACCTGGTTCCTAAAAGAGGGAAGGATCAACAATGTAATTCATCAGCTTATGCTGTTTTGGAGATGATCAGTTGTGGCAGCTTTGGTACCTATCATATCAATTATCACCTCCGTTGGCGGTGTATCAAAGGTTTAAAAGGAGTAATTTCCCTCACCTCATGCAAGAATTATCTCTTCACTATCCAGCTCTTGCTTCTTGAGAATTGTCTGTCAATCATTTTGAGTTCAACTTCAACGAAATATAACTCAAATCATGGTTTTCCGTATCAGAGATATCGTCACCATCCTGGGACTTGCGAATCTTGTCCTATCAGCACCAGCTGATTCACTGCAGAGAAGGCAGTCAACGATCGTTGACTGCCTCGAAGCAGCCTCAGTCCCTGTGATCTCTGACTCATCTCCTAACTACGCTGGCGAAGTCATTCCCTATAACCTCCGTACACCATTCTTCCCCATTGCTGCCGCTGTGCCCGAAACCGTTGATCAGGTGTCATCTGCTGTGATTTGCGCAAATCAATTTGGTTTGAAAGTTGCTGCTAGGTCTGGAGGACACTCCTATGCTGGTTTTGGGCTTGGTGGTCAAAATGGGTCTTTGATGGTCGATATGAAGATGTTTAAATATGTCGAGCTCGACCCAGTGACCCAGATTGCTACTATTGGTGCTGGAACTCGTCTCGGCGATGTTTCGTACAGCCTGTATAACCTAGGGGGGCGCGCGTTACCTCACGGCCTATGTCCAGGGTAAGTACAAATAACCAGATATCTTTGAATCGTCCGTTGATTACTAATTTTGTAATTGTAGTGTTGGTATCTCTGGACATGCGCTTCATGGAGGTTATGGATTTGCTTCTCGCATGTGGGGAACAACTTTGGATACGATTCTTGAGATGGAAGTCGTCCTTGCTGATGGATCGATTGTCACCACCTCAAGGACTCAGAACGAGGACCTATTCTGGGTATGTCAAGAGCAAGCCTTCACACTCACATATACCAAAGAAAAGGAGATGAATCTTTCTTATCAACTCACAAAACTCGGTTACAATGATGTCTGTGAGCGATTAGGTGTATAAGTAAGCTAACACAGAGGTCTAGGCTCTCCGTGGTGCCGGTTCTTCCTTTGGTATTGTGACAAAATTTAAGCTCCAAACGCTCGAAGCACCTGCCAATGGTGTTAGGTTTATCTACTCATTTGGTACACCCACCACTGGTTCAAATATCTCGTATCACGTCCAAATTTTCCGGGCTCTGCAAGAATATGCTCAAACTACCGCCCCCAAGGAACTTGCCTTGAGATTATGGACCCTGACCGATGTCTTCGAAATCACCGGTGTTTACTGGGGCACCAGGGCAGACTTCGACACAGTTATTGCACCGCTTGTTGCGAGCTGGCCCGCTCAGACTACTGTGGTGATTGAGGAAGACAATTGGCTTGACACGTTGGTTGCAGTAGCAAACGGAGCTACTCTTCCTCAGCCACTCAATTATACTCAGCACGACACTTTCGTAAGATCCCCCCCCCCGGAAGATAGCTAGTAGGGGTTCTCTCGATCTATCGTATAATTGCCTAACAACTTCGCGATGCAGTTTGCGAAAAGTATTGTTGCGCCGGAGCTATTGACTTCTAATGCTTTGACTTCATTTTTCAACTACCAGCAGAATGGCAGGAATGCCCCAGTAGTAAGTGACCTATATCTATATCATCCACTAGGGGGTAGTAAAAATACTAATATTTCCTACTATCAAGCCCTGGTGGGTTATTGCAGATCTCTACGGAGGTGTTCATTCAAACATATCCTCGTTCTCTCTTGATTCCGCATCATACGCTGTACGGAATTCGCTGTTCACCTTCCAGCTTTACGCGACTACTACGATTCCTCCATTTCCAGCCAACGGTATCACATTCATGGACGGCCTGGCAAACTCACTCATCCAAGCACAACCCGAGACTACTTTCACGGCTTATCCCAACTATATTGACCCTACTTTGAGCGCAAGTGATGCTCATAGATTGTACTATGGATCCCAGTACCAGAGACTGCTCAACATTAAGAGGAGTGTTGATCCTATGATGAGATTCTGGAATCCTCAGGCTATTGGTGTGTGATGTGTAAATCATTAGTACATAAGAATTTGTCTTTGTATTTTCTGTTGAAAAATTTAGCGTATATATATATGAATATATTCCAACGAATAAACACAAAATAAAGAAGAAGAAGAAGAACAGAGCCAGATATGTATTTGACCTGGTACCATAAAAGAAAAAAATTTGATTAGAACATGTGGATCTATCGTGGCTGAGAGGTTTCTGTTTGTACCCGTCCGCATGCAGTAATGTACCTGAGATTTGTGGTAGACCCTTGCATCAAGTTGGGTTTTGTAGCAACAAGTATATAATATGATCACCATGAACTCCTGTAGTTGGTTCACCTTGAACCAGCATGGGGCTGCATAATATAATGTAGATAGATCGAAATCCTGAACATGTCGTGATGTACGGGTAGATACACAATTACACAAGAGGCTTCTTGGCCCGATCGTGTTTAAACAAGGCTGCTTATGCGCACTCGATCGACCTGATAACTAGATCCATGTAGATAATAGAGAGGTATATATAACAAATGAGGTGCCCTCTAGTATGTACATACTCTATGCGGACAATTGGTGATAGCTTGGCGTGGTTATTTCCCTCAATAGAGGGAAATTCGAGAAGGCTGCACAGGTACGCATTATGTGGGCTCAAACGGTCAATTTACATAGATTATGGGTTGTTAGAGTGAGCGAAACATGCATGTAGTTCCAGGCTAGTTGTTTTTCCCCCCATGTATCCAAGCTATGCCACTTGTACTAGAATCAAGTGAACACCAGGAAATTATCATCAACTTTTAGTAAAAAGGGTTAACTCTCCGTAAAAATGATTAGTTATCAAGCATGATCTTCAGGAGCTTAAATGCAGGGAAGAGCTCGCTTTCTGGGGATGATCATCGAGTCGGAGATTATGCCTAGTCTTCTTCCTCTTCATCATAAAATTTCTCAGGTCTTTCCAGAAATAATCACGCCCCCGTAGTAAGAATACAGCTTTGCACCTTATCCCATCCGTGATTTCCCGGCGCGGTCGGTACTATGCAGCGTCTGTATTTCACTTTCAGTGATCAACCTGGAGCTTAAGGTTCTGACAGTCGATCGTCATGAGGATTTTCAGGTCCAGCTCATTTATGTGTTTATACCCCTCAATAACTTCGTTTGCGAATCTAAAACTGCGGCTATTGAGGTTGTAGGTGAGATGATCATATTCAATCTAACTCGAGAGAATATTTTCCGCCGACGACAAGGATTGAGCTTCTTCCGGCGGGTTTCGCGGTAGAGGTCGTCTTAATCCCACATTTGATTGCTGTATTGGTAGCACAGCTACGATATATCTAGATTCTTGAATAGCTGTGAATATTGCACCCTAGGTGTGGTGGAGGTGAGCTAATTGCCTTCGAGCCCTGTGCATAACTTGGCGGTCATGATATCAGCTGTTCCAGCGAGAAGGTGTATCATCCGCGACGAAAACCGCGAGGGCTTTACCTACTTCGGGGCTGGCGACCTGATGCTCTCGAAATTTCGGAACTGTTGTCGGAGGATTCCGGTCATAGGAATGATGTGGGGGTTGTAGTGCTCTGGGAGGAGTGAAGGAGTAGAAGGAGGAGGAAGATGGAGGAGAAGCATGGGCAAACAAAGATGTCCCTAGCTCGCAATTCCGTACCCATGTCTTTCTCTTTATTGTGTGTTGCTACGAAAATCATGTCGGAAGTCGGGAACAAATTGCAAGTGAACGCGGGTTATGGGAGAAGGTTTCCGGGATTGCGGTTCATCTTTCCGGGTGCGCGTTTTCTCGCTGGAACAGCATGAGACGGTTTTCAAGGTGCTGGAAGATATTTCCAGGCACTGAAAAATCGGCCATCAAAATGGTCTCTGGTAATCTATTCGATAATCCTCCTCCTTATTTTGGCCTGTCTTCAAGCCCCCCTAATTCTCTACGCGTCCCTTATGCTCATGCCATAATAACGCGAGTCCCACCACTTTTCTTCTCTCCTCTCGCCCGGGTCCATATCCAGTGACAAATGTACATAGAGAACCTCAGCTGTCCTGTTGGTCTCACTTCGATGGTGGCCTTGAATGAGGGCATGAGTTTCGGATATTGAAAAGATCGAGTGCCATAGTAAAGAATGCGAACATGGTGGAAAATGCGTCCGTCTAGGGCGCAAGGCGATACCAAAGATAATGAGATGATGGTCCACCGAGTAGCTGTCTATAAAATAAGTTTTCTTTGCTTAAATAACCAAAAGGAAACCTTTACCTTCGTCGGATGAAAAACAAAGCCGTTGTTTCTGAAAGGAAAAGGCCAGGCTGGAAGTACACTTTTCGCACTAGTGGGTTATCGACTTTTACCCCCCTTTCTTTTAGTTCCTTCGACTCCAGAGTAAGAAAATAGTAGGTAGGAAACAGGACATCTCAAGAATATAAAGCAAGTTTCTATAGACTCATCAAGCATAGTTAATTTATGGTAGGTCTTAACGTACGGGGATATTGGGAAAATTTATAAGCGGGTGTCAGTTGGACTGGATCCAGGCCCAACGCATTTATAAAGATTGATAGCAGGGAATGATACTCGAAATCGAGACAGCCCCGAGTTTCACGACGATTGCACTTGGATTTGTAATTAAATAAATTTACAATTCAATTATCACAAATTATACTACTTGCCTATTTTCAATACATGCTCATGAAGGGAAGAGATCACAGCAGAGAGACGATAAAAACCCTAACCCTTATATCTTGCCATTCCTCGAAAGGTTGACCTCATGCTGATCGAGTGACATATGATGATTCTTGCTCAAAGGTACTTCCATGACGGCATTCAAGGGTAACAGAGGTACCTCTGCATGTATCCAATCTTATGGTTATTTCCAGTGAGCCGTAAAAGCACATCTCTCGGAATTCTACAGGGGGGACAGTGGTGGCGGTGGCGGTGGCCTAGATCTAACTCACTACTGGCCTTTCAATCCCGCCCACGTTCATCAAGAATACCCTTCGAATCCAATAATGCCCCGGTAAAGAATAATCTTATCGTCATTCTCGGGACTATGCAGACTTTGAAACCCTGAATCAATGCTCTGAACGAATAGAGAGTCACATGGCATTAGGCGAAGAAGCGGCTTGGCATTTCTTCCACTGGCCGGTTTCCCCTCAATCCTCTCTGCTTCCGCTGACCAGATGATGTGACAGGATCATGATTGATGTCGTTCAAATTCTGATTGACCTGTAGTGATATACCATCTGCTGCTGGTGTGATTTTGAACTGTCTCTAGGGCAAGTGTGACAACAGCGGCACATGTTCAGCCGTTCCGAAAAGGCCATGGAGAGGGTTTACAGACACTTGAACGAAGGGCGGTTGATGAGGGAACGAAAGGTGTGCTGCGGCCGCAGTCATATATAATAGAGGTAGTACACAGCTCTGGTGCAGGAGAAAGAAGAAATCATCAGCTCTACCTGTCACGAATAACAACGAAAACGCAGACGAAGTGAATGGAATGTACAGAAATGCTTCACATAGTCCCACAACTTTCGGGGTACTTGAGGGGCATTGATTGGCAAGGATTTATCCTCGATTTTAAGTATCATAGAAACTCTATATTCGTCTATATGCATGTACTAAGTCTTCTATAGATTTCCCTCGGATTAAAGCACGCATGGCGCAACATAATCCATGAGCCAGTTAAACAGGTTAAAATGGCCATAGATAGTAAGATAATGTTGATTATTGTCCTTAACTCATCTAACTTCCTTTGGCAAATCATATACTAACTTATCCTTAAATGCTATTTCTTCTTACTGCTTAAATTATAATGCCACACTGCTCAGGGGGAGCACATCTACGTGTAATTACTAAGCTTACATGATTTAGTTTATATTTCAGCATGGACCAATGCAGAAAAGTCATTACCTGCTCTTAGGAGATCACCTAACCGCTGACGAATGTCACACATGTTGAAACTAGGTGTAAAAGAGCTAAGCTAGAAACAGACAGAAAATTAACATTGTGGGCATTGTAAGGGGCGGTTTTAATTGGTCTGAATCAAATAATTAATATATCGGTATGTACATCGGAAGGCTTCCTTTTTGGGGTCAGTTTCTATGATAACATGTACCACAGGGACCAAAACTTCAGCGGGGTTAATTGAAAGGGATTATCTAATAACCTAGCAGTCGACTGAGGGCTGAGATTTTCACTCTCGATAAATACCTCTATTCCTTATGATCAAACAGAAGTGCTGTCTGCATAAGAGGACGAAGGATCATCTTTACGACACTTACAAAGATCTAAAAAGCCTCGAGCCCAATCAATAATCATGATCTTTAGCTTCTAAGCATCAAAAATCTTCCCTCAACATTCAATAAACCACAACAACTAGCTAGTTGAGCACAACGCTGCTTACAATAATGCTAGTTGTTGCATGTTAGATAACTTCACAACTCATCACTCGTGTCGGGAAATTCGCTAATCCTCGTGACCAATGATCCAACTACTATAGGATATCACGAGAAGTTGCAATTGTCGCACATGACTGATAAACGAGAGATAATCATTCTCCTCCTTCTTCTGGATTAGAGTTTTCAGATTACTTGAGCAATCCTCCGGATCTGCCGGAACAATTGGCCACCTCGGGCTACCTCGGTCCTGGAGAAAGAAAAGACCTAAGAGGAGTGCAAACTCAATAACACCATCCATGCTGCGCCAGCCGTCTTAAACACACTTTATTGAAGCTCAACAGCCACGGTGCGCACGCCCGCCGGTAATAACTGATAAGAGCGGGAGCATAACATGGGTCGAAAGCATGCGTGGCGAAAAACAGCTCATCCAAAGCACGGCAGTTCTTTCCATGATGACCCGAAGATTAGGTCGAAATGGAGAATGACCTTCATGCTTGCAATTAAAACACACAGCTCGCCATAATGCAGCTTTTTCCGAGGGATCCACAGAACAATTATGCTTGCATGTCGGTGTATCCTGTCAAAGACCTTGATCCAGTCAACGAGGCAAGCCGTGTTTATGAGGGACTCCGGCGCAAACAACAGTATTACCAAAGTTACCATCCTTTCGAAAACTGTCTATCCTATAGCTATTCGTGGCCCTGAAGACACTTCTCCCACTCCCAATACAGTCACGCCTACTAGAAAATCCCAATACCGGTCTACAAACAATAGTCTGCCCGTATCCCGAGATTTCCGCCTTAATTCTTTAATTTCGCCAGTCTGCACATGTGGTATGAAGTGTTGATGTTCTCCAAGCCGGATGTATGCATCGGTGTTGAGAGGATGATAAACATTTTAAAGTTCATCTGAACTTCTATCTTGAGTTTACTGTTTTCAGATGAAGAGGCTTGTATACGGATTCCAGGGATCAGACTGTATGATTAGGCTTTTGAATTCTGACATTGCCGGATTTTTACTGGTCATTGGCCCCTAACTACCCTCTCAAATGAGGGTTTGCCTCCTATTTCTTAGACTCTCAACGTTCCACTATCACCTATTGAATTCGCTTGAATGCAGTTACACTACGTTCCCCTCTGTTTGTATTGCAGTGTCGAATTTTACAAGAAATCCTCTCATGCCGCGATCCGTGAACGAAGTGTACCACTTACCGTCCACCAGCTGCATTATTGGTATGAAATTCTCTCGTCCCTACCATTTTCAGATGTCAAAGTTAACAAAATTAACTCTGATTTTTCAAGAAATCCAATCTCACCAATTTCAGGCTGAATATCAAGAAAACACACAAATAAATCATTTCCCCTGGACCTGGGATAACAATGAAAGGGCCGAATATAATAAGGTTCTTTCACTTTTGCATTAAGTTGCCGGTGTCAACGTTCGGTTAATTTGGTATACAACAAGAGCAGTAGAGCTGCTGTATGTTATTTCTGCCTTCTCGTGGTATCTCTCCTGTAGTGTCAATTTCCGTCAACCCGTTTTCTAACTCACGGTTATACGCGAATTGAGGCTCTTTTTATGCGGTTATCAATCCGAACTCAGTAAGCAAAAATAGCATGAGGTATAAGCTGATTCGACGTCTACGTATACCCCGTGTTGTGTGAGTCCCCTGTTGAATCACATACATGTGCATACAGCGCAAACCAGTACTTGAACTCCTAGTCCAACTTGTCACTAATTCCCATTTTCTCATTTTGCCTCCCACAACTAAACTATTGCCTGCTGGATTCTCATTCTCGTCTATCTCTGTACCGTCTCTTTCTTCTAATCCTAAATCCGTCAGAATTAAGCTCGGCGATAGAGATAGTTCACTTGCCAACTGTCGGAAACCGAATGTTCTATAAAAATCTTCCCGGATGATTGATCCAAGCAAACTGAAAGACACGACCCAAATGATACTTCGCTTCGGCAGTCAAACTGCAAAGACATCTTTGCTTATGAGACGTTGATGTGCTCTCGAACGCCATCCGTCCCTTCCTGCAGAACGAGCGTACTGGACCCCACTGCCACCAGATTATAGTATTGGAAGAAAAAGTACTCGTCTAATATTTCAGTATTATCAGGCCACGGGAGGTATTAGCTGTGAATTTGTTCTTCCTTCTCTTGATGTCGACGGGACCAACCAATTTCTAGGCCGTTCTGGAGACGACATATCATTTTTTTCTATTTTTGTTCGACACAATTACAATAGTTTGGCTCAATCAGTTTTACGAATGTCTTGGGACTAGTGTCGTGTTCATTCACGCTCATAGTATGGTAAAAGCTATCAAATGGTCAAACGCTAATTCTATTGAGAGCTACGCTCTAGGCATGGCCGTGTATATAAACTCTTTATATTCTTCTTTCCAGATCGACTTATCTCCTCCTCGTCCAGCTTACAGTCCGGATCCCACTGCCACAATACAGACACGATTTTCCTAACGTGCCTAATCGATCTCTCCAGTTTTCCCTCGTTACTACTATATCAACCAGTCTAGACCTCAGGGAATTTGCTGTAATCACCGAACCTTACCGACGGGATATCTTCTCACTTAGTGCTTCGAAATACGAAAGAAAAGACACGTCAAAAGTTTTTACTCCACACGAACACTTGGACCCTTTCAAAAATGCCTACCGAAAAATCCCAGAATCCCTGCTCCGCCGAAGATTTCACCCAAATCACTGTGGCTACTGCTAAGTGCGACGTATGCAACAAAAGAGATAAGAAGACCATGAAGAGATGCAACACCTGCTCCTTCCAGCTATGTGGAAGTTGTTCCCTCAAGTCAGGGAATGACGGCTGCCATACCGGACAGTAGCCAATCTCACTATGACACCCCGAACCTTTACCAAACCGATATCGTACGTTTTAGAAGAGAAGAACTTTTTAAACGCGGGGTAGCATCTTTTCTCTGAAAACATTGTGTGGGAGGCTGGGGGAGGAGGGTTGAATCTGTCGTGGTATGGACGGGCCTGTACGGATATCATCCTCTTGTGTTTTGTGTATGACTGTCTGTGACTGCACTACCGAGGAAAAAAAACATGGGATCTTCTTTCTCTATTTCTTTCTTTCTTTCTTCTATTCTTCCCTCATACATCATTATCTCATATTATTTGTAACTACTTTCATGTCGGTCTCTCTTTTGTCTGAACACTTAAGTACTTGCATTTCTTTGATAAGAATTGTACCTGTAGTCATATGTATGACTTTCTGAAAATTAATCAAAATGATCATTTATGGGAATTGAGGTCACCTAGAGTTTAAACCAAATATTGCATAATCTATTGATACTTGCTACAATTAGGGTTATAGTACCAGCCAAAATTGGACGAACGTATTGTATGCCACTTCTTTTTTAAAAAAGTAGTCACTGTGAGACATATGTAGTAGCTTCCCATTTACATATGGCTAGCGTGAAAGATGAATAGAAAACTTCTGTATAAATATTTGCGTCTTTGTTTCACCCACTGTCGTATTAGTACATGCATATATGTATAGTGTTGATGTTTCTGTTTGCCATTTCTCCATGAGGCAAAGTATAGCCTAGCATCGATATTGATCTTTATGCATTTATAGATGCATAAAGAGGGCTTTAGAAACAAACGCCCAAACTCTTTCCAGGTTTACGGTTTTTACTGTCTTTCCGGTCGGGTGATTTAGTCTCTTCCTATCTCCTTTAAGGAAGCTGTTTCGGCCAATCAAGGAGCTTATTATCCCAGGTTTCGATTTGAACAGCACTTTGGGCTAGCCTGTAACCATATATATAGCCGTCCCGCAATGATAAACCAATGATATCTGCCGCTCTTTAGTGAGTGCTTTCACCAATAAATTATCCACTCAGTTCACGTGTCAGCCATTTAGATTGATGTTACACCCCGAGTTCTTATGAGTGTTACTGGTGGTTTTAAGAATTAAAGTGGCGTATGATGGATGGATAGGGTTTTGGGTTGAAAGACAAATACAAATTTGCCTTCTTGTCGCCAAAGTCTAGGCCTGCGTGAAACGAATGATATATGTGCATCAATATTTCTTTCCCAGAAAATGGAAAACGATAGGCGCTAAGTATTAAAGTAGATCACAGGACTGGTGCTCAGTAACTTTGTGGGGGATTTTTGACCCAGAGCGCTGGGAGGTGCTCGGGTCTTCCTTCTGCTGTAATCACTCTGTGGCCGTAGAATCATGTATTCATACAGCATGTTGTGGTTAATAGGTGTTTGTGCTATCATTTACCAAAACTCATTCATCAAAACTATATCATGGATTCGTTGACTTAGTATAGCTATAGTACCAACAAATCATAGTCAATCACTCGTTAGTATAAAACATAGCGGAGCAAAACCTGTAGGGTATATAACTACATGTATACTTGTATTCTCTAGAATCCTAGCATATTAGGGAATAGTTCTTGCTGGGAAATGGAATCGGGATTGTATACGTACCTAGCCACCTCCCCATATATGAATTCTCTACTATATATACTAGGAGTGTTTGGGAGTACCATATATGCTGTATATACCACGCCGTGCACAGATTATCCCTCTTTATGACTCTAATCAGCGGGGAGTTTCAATTTCTGGTTCAATGTTCCAAAGTCTTTTTGTTTGGCGAACTTAGCGCACAATCTCATCTCATCACACTTTAGACTAGGTGTCGTCGCCCGGTCGATAACACAGGTATGCACACATAAGGTTTGGTCGATTTACAGCGTGGCACAGGTTTTTCACGATATAGCCCATGCTCCGCTGATGGTGTACATGTACGTGCGCTCGGGAAAGGTTTGAGCTGACACAGCTCATGGGTAACCTTCTCCGAACGACAGCTAGTCAGTGCCTGCTCCAAAGTTGAACCCAGTAAGTTTGGGAAGGCGAGCTCGACCCCGAGGACAGCGACCGACCTATAATCACATATTCGGCTTTCCAGGCTACAGCGCTCTCCAAAGAGACCGGGCGAAGACAACTGCGTGATAACTCGAGCCTTGTGCACAATTGGTCAACCTTAAGCTGGCTATCTGGGTTCAACTCGCTGCTCAGCCTTACCTGGAAACTCCTCTCGGCGTCGCCAAACATCCAAAGGTCTTAAGATTAAATCACGTGGAAGTTGTACCATGGCAGCATCATGTATTGTATAATGGCTTGTAAGGAGGACACGGTGATGTCTTTGCTGACACTCAACGAGCGCCACTGGATATGCTAGGATAGAAGTGTTGGATTATGCTGATGTTGATAATATCAACAGTAAACCTACCAGAAGGTTTATCGCCTGCCTAGTTTCCCACACTTTATTGACATAAAGTGTTAGTTGGTCTCAATGTCACGTCACTCCCGAAAGGTGTCAAGTGAACCCTTGGCCTAAACCCAACCATGGGGTTCTCTCGCGCACGCACATTGTAATTGCACAAAGTTTGGTAACATATCCCACCGATCTCTCATCGAAATTCAGGCCTAGGTACAGAGTAAGGTTTTACATATAGCCGTTTTGGACAAACGAATTTTGTCGACTATGGATATCCATCACTGCCTACCAACCTTCGGCCGGTTTCGATGAATATATCTATGCAGTGCAGTTTGATGATACTAACCCAAGGCATGTTTGTGTTGTGATATTCGTTTCTTGTGCTTCATTAACAAGTAATAATAGACTATCTCTACTCTGCAGATCTGACTAAGTACTATTTCTGGATCACTCGGCATCACTCGCTCATGGTTACATGTACCCCTTGGTCTCCTGATGTAGCAAACACACCATATGCACCTAACCAGGTTTACCGCCACGACCTACTACTCCAATGTATATGGCTCTCAACAACAACTGCAAAATTGCCCTACATATCACTGGGTACCACCCTCCACTGAGGAAGGTAGAGAAGAAACCAATCCTATCACATCATTGATACAAAGAGGGAAATCGTGTTAATCATTGTCCCCCAGATTAATAATTACAACTACTTCCAGGATAATAGAGTAAAAAATTCAGTCGACTGCGTGTATAGATGTGATACCCCCCTCAAAAACTTGATATGAACTCCCACCAAAACAAAAGAGCAAAACAAAGATAAAAAAAAAACGTAGAGAATATTCAAAAGAAAGTGCATAGCTATATAAATGTGTGCGCCAACCCAAAAACACAAAAACAAAAACAAAGAAACTCCACGCAGTAAAATAAAATAAAAAAGAAAGAAAGAGAAAAAAGGAATGATGTATGAGTAACGCCCCCTCCCCCACGACTTCAAGGAAAAAAATGCCAGTTTAACCAACTACCCAACCTGCCTATACAAGAAAGAAAATAACCCCCCACACCAACAGATATATATATAACCTTGAACTTAAGACTCGATAAGGCGGCCTATCCTACCATCATCGGTCTCTAGTCCCAATAGTATCCATAATAACTTCCCAAGCTCCAAGTCGAAAACCGCATACTCCTCTCGGTGGAAAACCTCATCAGATTCCGATCCTTCTCAGCCTCAACCGCCGAGTATGCTGGTGGTGGGGGTGACCCATTCATCGTATCCCGTGATATGGATGAACCGGCCACCCCAAGTTCCTATAATGGAAGATCCTCGAACCCAGATCTTATGGGTGTATACACCCTTGGCTTATAAGGCTGATGGGTTTGTAATCCAAGGTTTAGAGGCTCTGGAGGACCTCTGGTCATTGCTATTGGCAAGGGTGTCAATGGTGGCGGAGGCGAATCTGGGATTGAATGCATCGTATGACGATTGACGACTTGGAGGGGCCCTCGAAGAGGGGGAGGGGGGTTTTTGAGTTTAATTGTCGGCATCATCGGGATTGGCGGTGGTGGTGAAGATCGCCCATGATGAGCACCGCGCGAGGAGAGACCTCGTCTCAAGCGTGTAGACGGACCACGGTTCAATGTGCGCGAAGAAAGGAGACGCTGAAGACGGGGATAGTTAAATAGTTGCGACGCCCGACGGTCACCGAAAGAGGAACTGGATGATGACCGGGAATGCCGGGTAGATGGCGAATCGAAGGCCGATCGTCGGTCTCGGAAAGATTTGCCATAGTAATCTGCTTTCTTCTTATCACTGCGGACACGGGCCCATACAGCTGCGATGACGATAATTATTATAAGACCCCCAACACCAGCACTGGCTGCCCCAAAGATCAAACCCAGGTCAGGAACAGCTGTAAGATCTTTATCACTATTTAAGAGGGAAGACGTTGAAGCTGTCGATTGAGATGCTGAAGTAATGGCAGCGGGGTCTTCGCCCCCTGCGACGCCTTTTGCCTCTTTTGCATTGCTTATCCCAGTGGGAGTTTCCGAAAAGACTGAGGTGGGCGTAGTAGTATCTTTGCCTGGCAAGGTTGTTGAGGTCTCTGCAGCTGGCTGGGATGTTGCAGTCGTAGTTTCTGGCGACTTTGAAGTTGAGCTTGTAACTGGAGCAGGTACAGACATATCAAATGGAGGACTGTATTCGTATGTCCCCGTCAAATCATCTATTATTTGAATACCATATTTATCACCCACGGGCATTTTTGAAGAATCCTCGTAGTCGCTTGGGACGGTCCATGTGTAAGATCCCGAATTCGGAGCAGCCACTTCTCAATGTTAACCTAGATCCACAAAGAACGCGTAATTTCCAATTTTATATCGAGGTATCAACTACGAACCGACAATAGCGCCAAGATCTGAGAGGTTATCTGGAGGACCCTTGAGGATATGTAGTGTGATGGTTCCCGACGTTGTAGGCTATAAGTCGAAGGTGGGGTACACAAGTCAATTGACTGATCTTACAACCTTAAAAAGCGAAATCAACTTACATACCTTCCATGTTATCGTGACTGGGTTTCCTGCATCAACTAAATCTCCGAGGAGTGGATATGTAATGGGATTTTGTCCATTTGTTTCAACACCGTCTGCTGCAGCAAGGATAGAAAAGGCAGAAAACACAGCTACCCAGAGGTAAAAAGATGAAAGACTAAGCTGCATGCTCAGTTCAGCTGATTATAAAAATACCAATACACGAACAGGGAATAATGAAATTTCAGGACTGGAATGAAAAAAAAGGAGAGACTCGGAAAACTATCGTGATGGATGCATGCGTCGTCGTCTTCGTCGACGGCGGGGCCTGCTCAGAAACGATTGAACGTTCACACACACACGTGTGACTGAGAAACAGACGTGTTGGTTGAGATATGGGGAACAGAAACATGAAAGGAAGATCTCGAGTCCGGAGAAATACCCCAACCTGCTCACATCCCCCCCATTTCGGAGAGCTATGTATCCACTTTTTGGCCCTATTCCACATTGGAGGTCAATTTACTGATGCACTTATTACAGCCCGTTCCGCAGCGGGCGCGTAAGGTCCAACCACGAGAATCCAGGTCGAGTGATAAGCGAATCAAAGCTCTAACTAGGAAATATCTTCAATTTGCAAGTGCCAATCCCCTAACCTTCAACGTCCGCCCCTTGAATCTGCAGGTGGGACCGTGCGTTCAATCGCCTCGGCAAGCCCCGTTTAGTGTAACCCGAGACATTATTCAAGCTTCCACAAATGTTCCATGCAAGATTTCAATGCTTCTGTCATGCCTGCAGAGGGTAAACAAATACTCAGAAACGACGTACGAAAAACGAGATCACAGAAATGTTGGAAAATGAGAAAGTCTGACGAACAAATCCTGCATACGATGTTTTTAGGTGCGATGGATAGTTGTTGATCGTGACTACATTCTTGCCCATTTTTTTTTAGAATGAAGTTTTGCAATTATGGTAAACGAATACAAAAGTCAAATTTCCAAGTTTCTAAGGAAAACTCGTGCAAATGTAAAGACAAAGAAGGATTTGGTTTGCTAACAGAATTTCCTAGTTTGCTAATCCCAAATTCCAAACAAAAATAACGGGAAAAGAGATAAAACAACAGGAAACAAGTGGGAAATGGAAAGTCCAAAGAAAGTCTACATGCGTGACAAACCTGCAAATGCCAGACGGAAAGTCGCAAAGGAAATGCACCGAGGCTTAGTCATACATCCTATTAATAGGATATTGACTTATCAGTTATTAGTCCGACCGTGCCTCCGCTTCTCCCACGGCGAATCTGTACAGGACTCGAAAGTGCATAAACGACGAAACGTGATCGTGTCACTTGCCAGTGTGCTCTCAAACTCTCTCTCGACGAAAGCTCGAATCGAAAGAGATATGTCTTGTTTGAAGGTCAGTTGATCCCGATATTCACGTTCTGCCCTGCATCCTTCCTCCTCCTCCTCCTCCCCCTCCCCCTCCACCACCCCCTCTTCTCCGTCTGCCGTTGTTTCTCCTCCCTGAATGCTCCACGGTATCTTTCTCGGGATCTCCTAAGCGCATTTTCCCTAGCCTAACCAAAACATCTTCCTTCTCTGCAGATTCCACATATCTCAAATTGGATTCACGACGCCCTCCAGGAGCTGATTTTTTGTTGTTAAAATTTTGTTGTTGTGTTGATGCTGGGTGTTGTGGTGGCTGTGACGATGGCCTTGCTTGCTGTGTAGGCGGTTTTGGTGAAAGGGCCTTTTGAAAACCAGTTGGAAGGATACGGTTTGAAGGAACACCGTCGAAGAAAAATCGTTCCGTACCATCCAACTCATAGCGAAGCCGCTCCCGAGATTCCATCCCCCTATATTGAACTTGTCTGTGGATCCAGTCCGGGTCGAGACCAAGCTCATAGAGCTGAATTTGAAACGCAATAACCTAAAAACACGTAAGCGCTGAAGACACAAACAAGCCATGTAAAGATCCGAACGTTCACTTTGTGCAGCAGCAGCAGCAGCATTTACTTACATCTACATCGCTTGGATCCAACTTGTCTTTCGAACAATCGCAATCTACCTTCCCGTCACCATGACAAGATCGGCAAGGACCCGGTCTGCGAAAGACTTCGCGTCCATACTTTTTGCAAACATAGTTATAACCCTCCTCCTCACGTAGATCCACCTGCTTCGCAAAACACTGAGGTGCCAAAGTCGCAACGGAATCCATGCTTGCTGTTTGTTGAAACGCGACCGGTGGGAAGTATAGTGGGAACATCTAATTGTCGTATTTGGTTTTAGTTTGGTTGAATGTCCCCTTTATAGCTGCAACTGGGGATTATGAGCATATTGATGAATGATGTATCAGATGTGAACTCGTGAATCGCGATGCGGGGTAGATGCAAGATTGAAATGAAGGTCGGGGGAAAGAGATTGGAAGTGATGGAGTGGTTTGCCCGGCTCTGCTTACCTCACTTGGGGGGGTGGTATGGCGGAAAAAACCCGGTACCGCGACCAGTACACGTGCCAATCACGGGGACGATACACGACTTTTTCTTTTGTCACAGGATCGCACTCGCTGGAACTTCTTGTCATGCATCTATGTGCCTACAGTACTGCAGTTCAGGTATTTAACAGAAATACTTGCTATACAAAGATCTAGAACCAGTGGCGAATTGCAAGTCAGCGGAGTTGTTTCTGTGTGGACCTTATAATTCGATGATGATAATGGGTATATCATAATATATGACTACAACCACATATTATAATTATACTAACTCCTTATATAGAAACACTTGAGTTTCTGAGTCCGCGGCTGTGCCATGCATGTGTGTCATCTATTTCTCGTTAGCCTCCTCTTCATAATCATCTTCACATAAATAATTACCCTCATCTTCAACATCCTGTTATGATCACCGTCGACTTAAATTTTTTGATCAGCGGCAATACATCGGTCTCGAATTCTGCTGAGGCCGGAAAAGGCCACACGTCCCTTTTTTTTTATGTGATATATATTGAGGTCAAGGCATATATATCGACTCCATTACTTCAAAGAGATGGAAAACCAATTTCATTTCAAACTTGCTACACACGTGTACGTAATAACATCTACTACAGTTATTTCCAGGTCATTAATTACAGCACTGCCCTAATAATGAATGGTCTATTGTAATTGAGATAGTGCACTGTACTGTTCCCGTCTTTGCAGTCCTAGGATCGGTCAATTGTCCCTATTCTCCATTGAGTCAGGAACGACTAAGGCTATCACCGCCAGCAAATCATTCCTGGGAAGTCATCTACTTTTAATTGGAAAGGTGGATGAAGATTCAAGTTTAGGTTTTTCATATAAAAATACTCGCAATACCAGCCCCAAAACCTCTATTTTATAATGAAGTATCAAAAACATGGAATAAATACAAAATACCATGCATTAATAAACGATAGTAAACCTCGCCGCCTTAACCACTTAACTTTACACGCATGTTGAGCGTACTCCTACTGAACAAATCTACCACCCCTCAACTATGCTGACCTTTAGCGGAATGCCACCACTAGGTTTGGCTGTAATGCCACCCTTGACAACAATTTCTCTCCCTTCCTCTGCTTCTACGAAGGCAAATTTGCCTATTCATCTCAAAATTAGCATTATATTAAAGAAGAGAGTGGAAAATGGGACATACCAATCATCGCTGCTAACAGACACTTAAACTCCAACTTTGCAAAAACGTTTCCAATACAACCTCTCGGTCCAGCAAGAAATGTCAAAAATGCATAATTGCTCTCACCCTGCCCTTCATTCCACCTATCAGGCCTAAACTGGTCCGCATCTTCACCCCATAGCTCTTTACTCCGGTTGATTGCGTATGGCACAAGAACGATATGAGCTCCCTTGGGAATGAACTGGTCACCGAGCGTTGTGTCTTCGGCTGCATGTCGCGCGGTCAACCTGACTGGCGGATAAATCCGCAAAACTTCAGAGGTTACATTGCGTAAATATTTCAAGGACTCAATCTGCTCATAGGAGACTTTCTCTGGTATTCCATGAGGGTAGGCATCACGTATCTCCTCGCGGAGACGATTCTGTATGTGAATATTCTCCTTAAGAGAGAGAACATAAAGTGCCCAGGTCATTGAAGTAGCGGTAGTTTCATGCCCTGCTGCAAGGAAGGTCATCATTTGATCCCTCATAATCTCGACACCGTCGGGCCCATCGTATTGACCGCTCTTCAACATGACTGAAAGGATATCTCTGTCCGTGACAGCCTTCTTTTCTGCGATCTCCAGCTTTTTGGCATCGATGATTTCAAGGGAAACGCGCTTGACCACCTCTGAAGCTTCCTTTATTTCTTGAGTTCGTTTAATAGGGAGAAGCTTGAGGAACCAGTTTGGAAAGACGAGACGGGCGATATGCATAGCTAGTGCGACAGAAGACGTTTTAAAGATTGTGTTATATGCCTGCGAAAGTTCAGAACCACTCTCAGACGTTGCATCCCCATTCTTGACGGATGCAAGAGCATTAAACTTATACCCAAATCCGGCAAGACCGATGATATCGAGGGTTGCAAGGGAGAACCAATGTGACATGTCGATCACCGGGGTTTCTACAGACGCAGATACAATTTCGCTGATTTTCTCCGTGAGGTCGAGGGAAACATCCCAGAACGTTGGGACTAGGTTTTTGATCTGAGAGTGCGAAAATGCTGGTAACAGAACCTTTCGTTGATGTCTGTGCTCATCGCCCTCACTAAAGAGGATCCCCTGCAATCCTAGGATTCGACCGATACTGTTACGCATAAAGTCTGGTTTGATGAAACTGTAACTCTTCTGATGAAGCGCTTCACTCAGGGTTTTTGCCGAAGTAGGCACGATTCGTTCCCCGTTGAAAAGTCCTCGGTACCGAATCAGACCATTGTTGTTGTGAAGCTCCTCCATCCATTTTAACTGCGGCACTCCACTCGTGTTGCGGTGGATATCAAGGAAGTGACCAAGAAGCCAGTTAGCACCTTTTGGAGTAGGTATGTGCCTGAGTGGTGAGAGCATCAGTGGAAATATAACTGCATCGTAGGCAAAAAGTCCGGTGAGAAGGAGTGTGGATATTCCCAAAAATGTCCAGGTTAAAGATGGGAAATGAACTGGATCATGTCGAGCTAGCAGCAATGATGCAACCGCAGCAGAGGCAAGAATAAGCTTCTTAGACATGATGGGGTTTCCGTGGGGTGCGATATCCTGTGATAAATAATGGAGGTGAAAAATAAATAATGGAGACTGAGGGAGATAGGTATAAGTATTTAGGAATGTTCGGAGTATATGAAAGAATGCTAATAAAAAGATCCATGACGATCAACGTCCACAGCGAAGCTTATATAGATGGCAAGATTGAGACGTGAGGGGGGTGTTCGACTGCATCCAGATGAAATCGAGAGCCCCAAATAAGAATTAGATTTGAGACTGCCAAGTGTCTTAGCGCTTCTCGATAGCAGGCCGAGTACCGGCACGAAATGATTAGAAACACCCTGGGGGTATCAAGTTGCATATGCGTTGCTGAATCGGTTGCCCAAGCCCATGCATTGAATCTCAAGGTTATGATTGGGCGTCTAGTTACTAGTCCCAGGAAGTACGCGTTCGAAGTGTTTCTAAGGATCCCTTGGTATCTGTAGACTGTCCCTACAACCTTAACTTTCCGAAGTCATGGTAGCTAGGGCTTTCAGGTATGAATCATTGCGTATCACTTGGGAGGATAGTGTCACCGATCACCGGCCGCAACAACCTTCACTCCGCCGGCCAAACATTTCATCCCGTAGCTTACCCGGCGGTCAATCATTACCCCGCAACAACAACAACAACCACGGCGCAACGTACGTCAAAAGACACGAGTTCAAAGATTCTAACTTGTTTACTAAATGTAGTTGATCATGATGTGACACGAGTCTCCCCGATGATAAAAATCATACGCCGTTGATTCTTGGCCGATAGCTGGGCCCGTAGGGATAGTGAACGTAATAGCTCTCGTATAGGGGGGATTTGGATGCTTTGGATGCAGGAAGATATTAGTTAATAGATCTAGCTACCGAGTAATCTTTTTAATGGTGGAAATTGCATGTCTCTGAGGTATGCCAACTAGAGTACAAGGGAGGGAGGAAAGGTATTAATAGGGGTGTGCCCGGGGAGCAGGGTGGTACGTTCATGAAAACCAGCGTGATGGCTCATGCTTAGGATATTGGTACATATGATTATCTTGTCGCGGCTATGCTTGGGTAAATTTATATAGTTCTATGCTATATAGAGATGTATATGGTTTTCCGGAAGATTTTAACCTATTTGAATCTAGGTATATAATCGGCGGTAGGATCTCATTGTGTGCCATGCGTGGGGGGGTAATTTAAAGACCAGCATGTCCCACTCTGCTCTATGAATTACTGATGTAGTACATATTATAGGTGACAGCGGAGCCGAGTGAGAAGTCATGTTCTAGAATCCTTTATGCGTTGCATGCAGTGATAAAATCTACCTATATGTGCCCATAGGTTAGGATCCTATATCTCCGTAGGGAGGCTAGCCATGCATATGCATTATCCTGCAGTTATCCAGTTATGTATTTTCTTCACCATTTACTAATATTCCTGTAAATTTACGCTTAGTTATTTAATTTTATGTACTTACTATCTGCTCTTAATAATGAGCAAATCGGATATATACGTATATAATACTCTGCTCAGCCGCGTGGCCATTGTGAACTCTTTGAAATTTGACAGTGGTCTGTTACTTTAGCCGCCCTTGTGTATTTGGAATTCACAATTACTTTCGTCTGATAATAGTTAAACTTCATTTGGATTTCATACATGGATATCGTCATAAAATAGGTTTCGTGTACCCATAAATAAAAGTAATCACGCAATTAAGAACTCTAGACCTCACCAAGTCTAACTGCATGCATACACCTGCTTTTTTTTCGAAGTCTTGGCACTATAATTTATTTACCTACCCCAGATGCTAGAGTTTTATTGAGTCTTCGGACGTTGACATTAATCAACGATATCAATATTGAACAACTTGACAGTAACCATAATCACGACCGTATGTAGAGTAAGCATGTTTGATTATGTAAATACTCCAGCATGTCTCAGTAGCAACTTTAGCTACATAGCCGGCCGATCAGTCGAATATACTCTATTAAGGGTATTTAAGCTTTTAGATGTGTCTTAGGGAGTTTTTAAGCAGTGCCAGTGACGTTGAAAGTG
This sequence comes from Morchella sextelata, assembly GCF_020137385.1. Taxonomy (NCBI): domain Eukaryota; kingdom Fungi; phylum Ascomycota; class Pezizomycetes; order Pezizales; family Morchellaceae; genus Morchella; species Morchella sextelata. The sequence continues at coordinate 1,073,084 of NW_025408616.1, forward strand.
GTTAGAATACCATTTCCGGGTTGTTTTTAAATTTGCTACCACATGATTGCTCGAGAAGCTAACCATATGTAGCCTATTTTTCGACAATGACGTAGAGGAACTAGTGTGTAGGATGAAACATCAATAGCTTTCAAAGCTATCACCACTCCTACTAGGGGGTCAGGTTCTTTATCAGAGCTTGAAGGGAGCAAAAGGCCAGTCAGTACTTGAATTCAATACCACTACTTCATCGATTCTGGTTCCTAGGGTCTGGCTTGATACTTTCAGAGCCTGATTTGGCACTAATCATGGAGTATGATTCGGTTAGAAAGCAGTATTATCGCAATAGCAGGGACACTCAGGGCCTCTTAATGGCAACTGTGTAATAGAAAAAGAATGTTGCTAACTTTTACTTGAATTGACGAGACGATACCACCCCCGCACTAGCCTCATACAGCAGCCTATCGCAACAGACGCAAGGTGCCACGAGGACAAGCACCCTGCAGAGAAGCTAGCAACCGCCCCTCTAACTGAACCCAAACTCACTGACTGCTTCCTCCCTCCTCCCCCAAACCACACACCACCACTACCGCCCCATCTCCCCCCTTTCACCAAGTGTATCCCTATATAATTATATTACATAGAAAAAACGACAATATTTTATTGAAATGTCTAACAAAGCTCTTATCCTTGTTGGTGCCCTTCCTGCTCTGCAATTGTCTTGTGTGGAACACCTGGGCTGACATTCGTTTTCCCCGCTAAAAAAAGGTTGGAGGTCCGTCTAGAGGCACTCGGTTCAGGCCTCTATCCTTAGACTTACCAAAGGTATTACTTCTCCAATTGCCTCGCTTCCAAAGTTGATATGAAGCTTATCCCACTCGTCTGTGTGTAGCCCCTCTTCGAGATCGCCGGGCACCCATTGATCTGGCACCCTCTCACTGCCGTCGCCAAGGTCCCATCGATCAAGGAGGTCTACCTTATCGGGTACTATGAGGAGTCCGTTTTCGCACCTTATATCCGCGAGTGGTCCACCGAGTTCCCGGACCTAACTATCAAGTACCTACGTGAGTACACTGCTCTGGGTACGGCCGGTGGTCTGTACCATTTCAGAGATGCCATTATGAAGGGGAACCCAAGCAGGTTGTTCGTCTTGAACGCCGATGTTTGCTGTACCTTCCCCTTGACAGAAATGTTGGAGGTATTTGAAGAGAAGGAGGCTGAGGCTGTTCTTCTGGGAACAAAGGTTGGCGACGACGCGGCGAGGAACTTTGGTTGTACGTTTCAACCCCTACTCTTTGACAACTAAAAATATGGAGAAAACAGTCTGATACAAATTAGGCATTGTGTCCGATCCTAAGACGTCTCAAGTTCGTCACTATGTGGAAAAGCCAGAATCTCACATTTCCAACATGATCAATTGTGGAGTTTACCTTTTCTCCTCATCAATTTTCTCTTTGATTCGTACCGCAATGGAAAACAAGGCTATCCGTCTTGCCTCAGATCCCACCCTCGACCCCTCAGATGGCGATTCCTCGTCTGTTCTTCGTCTTGAGCAAGATATCCTTGGACCTCTCTCCGATTCGCGCCGTTTCTTCCTCTACGAGACGCGTGGCTTCTGGCGCCAAATCAAAACTGCAGGTTCTGCTGTACCCGCCAATGCACTTTACCTTCAGAAGGCGTTTCAGGCCCGCTCCCCAGAAATTGCGGTGCCGTCAGCTTCCATTGTCGCCCCGGTGTTCATTCACCCGACTGCTCAAGTTGACCCAACTGCCAAGCTCGGGCCTAACGTGTCGATCGGTCCGCGTGCAATTATTGGTGCTGGGGCAAGAATTAAGGAGAGCATCGTTTTGGAGGATGCCGAGATCAAACACGACGCCTGTGTGTTATACTCTATCATCGGTTGGCAAAGCAAGGTCGGCGCCTGGGCCCGTATCGAAGGAACCCCCATGAGCGTTGCCGAGCACTCAACTACTGTCATCAAGAATGGTGTCAAGGTGCAGAGCGTCAGCATTTTGAGCAGAGATTGTAAGGTTGGAGACGAAGTTAGAGTTTGGAACTGCATTTGTCTGCCAGACAAAGAGCTCAAGAGAGTAAGCAACTCTATTCTATCTTTAAGGACCTGTTTTTATACTAATAACCTATTAGGATGTATCGAATGAGGTTATCATGTAAATGACCATGTGGGTATGTCAATGAGTGAATGGAAATGGGGGCAATTTTTTCCAAAAGCTATTTCTTGTATCTTTCTATACCCGCGCTGCCGTCGATGATTTATCTATGTTTTTAACTAGTAGATTGAGGGGGCATTTTGGGTTTTTTTGTCATTTCTTTTCTTTCTTTTATGATTACTTTTTTTTTGAACAGATGATTATCTGAGTAACGCACCTATCGATAACATCACTGTTAGACGAGGGGTTTGAATTTGGACTAGAGTGTACCATGGTTGTGGGGACTTTCTGAGACATTTGTGTGAGACAAACCAACTCCAACCCAGGCTTACTTGGTATGCGTAGCTACCATTTCCCGGAGCTAGCAGCGTCTAACGCGGCCTCGTGACTTCCTTAAACATTTGTATTGACCCTTCGTCTGGCGATGCTGCCCCTTAATGAAGGGCCAGAGTTTGCAAGTCTCATAACCTGAGCCATTATCTTGGGACCGGTATTAGGTGAGTATTATTTTTTCACCAGACGAAGGAGCAATTCTAGTGACTAAATACTTTTAGCCGCCTAAACGCGGTAATCGAAGTAAACATTAGTATAGTACTAGGACAGAAGTTTTGGTAATATACCCTTTTTACAGCCAAAGTAGCCATGTTTAGCTACCCGAAACAACCACCCAACCTCATCAAAAAAATTCCAACTCTTCAAGGGCAGTTGGGAATTATCTCATGACGGAGTTCAGAGAATTCTAGAATTTTGAGTCCATTCTTCAGGTGTGTGCAATCTAATTTTTAAAGTCATGATTTTAGTGTTTCTGATTTTGTATGGTGTTCCCATACAAATTTTGTGTTGCAACCAAAAGTTACCAAAAGTTACCAAAACTTCTGTACCCCGACTGTATGTCTCACCACGCTTGATGCGTCGATATATGTAGACCTCCCAAATACTTAAATCACCAGGCCATATAATATTGATATCCAGAGCACCAGCTTAACTACACTGGTGCGATAGGCAATTTCTCCTGATACATTATCTTAATGGGGTTTTGACAGCTCGGCCCTTCGAGAACTAGGGTTCGGCTCCTGGTCTTCTAGTTGCTGGTCAATGATCGCAAAACACGATGTTGTTTCTGCCTATTAGAGGAGCTTATAGGTTGAGGGTAAGCCATAAAGATGAGGTATCGGGTGCTTGAAATGACGGTAGATGTAGCGAGCTGTTATTAGCGATAGATGAAGACAGTGTATAAAGACAACTAGCTTAGATGAGGCAAGGAACATAGAGCTAGGACCTGTGCCTATAAATAGGGAGGGAGGGCCGAGACTTGGATAGAAATCAGTAATTATAACTACATACTCTATTGTGCCTACAGTAGACCTAATCTCTCCTTCTGTGGCTCGTCGATGTTTTACTCAAAACTATGCTCGCTCAATAATAAGGCTAGCTCTGCAGTTGGGATGATGGGCCACATTAATTGGAATCTGAGGGGGCACTTGCATGGAGTTCGGCTTCAATTTGAAGATGTTTATTGAATTGGTGGATCTTAATCCCCACGGGCAGGGGGGGAAGGGGGATCTTCAAGTACTGAAAGCTTCTAATATTTCTATGTACAGTGTATACGTCCTTGGTGGGAGGCTATTTACAAATACTTCAACGCGGGAAAACATTTATCTACATTATTGCGCATGTGCATGGCATTTTCATACATCTACGCTCATCACGAGGTGATATTAGCACAAATCTACCAACAATGACTGCAGTTTTTCTGCCACATAAGGAATACACAGTCTAAGATATAGCAAAGAGAGTACCAGTTTATATTCTGGATGTACCCTCACCCAAATGTTCTTTGTCCTGCACGTGACCGATACACTGCGCGGCATCGCTAGTACTCTCATCTGGCCGTCTCTACTACATTCTCTCAGATATACAGAGCAACTTATAGTCTGGTCTGTCGGCCTAGGCGGTGGTATATCTCCTGCGTCCTATCCTCGGAAGTATGCGCAGCTGCGTAGCGATATGTACAGGTTCATGGACTATCACTCGACCCACCTCAGTACCCACCCGCAACACGAGCTACCGCGCTCTAGTACACGGACTCATCCCAAGCCCTCATGCAGGTACTCTCCATCTCCTCACCAAATTAAATCCACAATCCCAAACCAATCCACACCGATACTCCACTCCCGTACTCAAACCAACACCCTCCTGGCGAACCTCCCATACCGCCAGTGCCCCGTCCACACCCGCCAAGCCTCGGTAATAAATTAAGGTGGTCTGACCTCACCACCAGCCCAAGCCAACCCAACCCGGGCAGCATCATCACTCGACCTTTCTTCAAAAAATCCCGAAAACCTCCAATTCTTCCACCAAACGCCCCTCCAGCCTCGTGAAATAGCAAAAAACAGCAATAATGAACACTGTAAGCCCCTCCCAAAAATCCTTCTTTCAAACTCCAATAAAAATCCCGCTAATCACTTTTCTAGGTCAAATCATTCTGGTAATTAACCTCACTCCTCCACCACCAACCACCACTCCCAATTCACCCCCCCAGAAACAAACACAAAAACTAACAACTAAAACCCACAGGGTCGGCTGGGGCTCCCTCATCGTCGCCGGCGGCGGCGCCTACTACTTTGCAAAGCAGCAAATCAACGCCGACCGCCGCGAGAAGCACCTCCGCCGTCTGCAGCAGCAGCAATGTATTCCCCCTCCTCCCCCTACACTCCCTCTCTTCCGTACATGCTAACACTGGCTATAGACAATGACAACAGCTACCTCGAGCACGACAACGCAGGCTCGCCAGCGCGCGAGACGGCCGGCGATCCGGCGGCGACGAGGCATGAGCCGCAGACGGAGGAGCAGGCCCTGAGCGAGAAGGGCAAGTATGAGGCCAGGATCACGTATCAGAGTAGGAGGGGGGATCGGTTTAGCTAGCTTATTTGTGGGGGGGTGTGGCAGTGGGGTATAGACTGTGGGTGGGGTGTGGCGGGGGTGTATATAGCTAGTTTGCAGTAGCGGGCTTTTCGTTTTCTTTGTTTCGTTCTTTTTTTTTTTTTGTCTTAGAATTGGATTGTAGGTGTTTTTTTTATTATTTTATTGGCTTTGCTCTCTCTCCGCTCAATTGGGCCTAGGTGTCGGTGTCTGTGTGGATGTGAAGATGGTATATGTAGATATATAGAAAAAAAGAAAAAACGCCGTGGAATTAACAAAAACTACATATAGCTAAATGTACCTACAATTTAATCTCCAAACAAAAAAAACCAAATATCACAAATTCATGAAACCATTAAAAAAACCTTCCATTGGTACACAAAAGAACAAACTCCAAGAAAAAACCAGCCCCCAGTTAAAAACCATTTTTTTTGTTGTTGGTTGTAATTCTCGTTGCATTCACCGGCAGCAATGATACAGACTCAATTCTTCCCTCCGGTCCACGCCACTGATATCCCTTCATTCCAGTTAGTATATCGATAGAGTAGACTATAGTACTAATGATAATCAATGGTTGTGGCTATAATACCCTTGGATGCTCGACCGCCTTCTCGCTGCTGGTACTGCGAATGGGAGTGTAAATCCGGCCTGGGATCCAATGCCATCATTATTAGCCTAGGCACTGAGGGCGTTTGTATCCACAAGAAGCAAAGAGAGGGTGCTTACAACTATGTACCCATACACGCCAATGACCCTCGGTCTTGACGATGCCGATCTCGGCCTTAGGCTAGAGCTGGAAAAGGATCGGAGCTGGATCTTGGGGTGGATCATATTTGCCGACGGTTGAAGTATTGGATATCGGCGGGAGAGGGTGGGGGGTATTAAAATTGGATTACTAGTGCTTTGGAGGAGTAGGTAGTGTTTAATAAACCAAAAAAAAGACAAATTGTAAACGCCGGAAACGACAAGCAACTTATAACCACGCTTTTCTCCAATTCAACTCTTAAACGTGGCCACAAGTGGACTCATATAAGGTAGACAGATAAGGCTGCTGTACTCTACTGTGTCTATACAGAAGTGTGCCCTACTTTGCGGGCAATCTAATTGACATGCTATTTACCCCCCCCCCGCCCCTTCACCCCCAGGCGCTCCAGTTCAGCCAGCTGAATCCGCACCTTCCTCACATATAGTGGTGATGTGGGTTTGTACACGCGTACCACCCCGACCCTTGTCCATAACACACACGGCGGAAGAAGCAGGGCAATAGTGATAAGGTTAACACCCACCGGCGTGGTATGTAGCAAAGTGAAAAAAAAAAAAAGAAGGGAAAAAGAAGGGCTTCGGTAATGCGCGCAAAATGCACCGATCGGCTGATGTTACCGGGCAGCCTTAATTTGTGGACTGATCTGTTTGCGCCGGCCGTTGCCAAGGATATATATGGGCCCCGGGGAGGGAGGGAGGGGGGGGTTGCGAGTGATCGGCTGTGACCGCTAGTCAGACACCCAGCCAGGTACCTACATGTACTGTACCGTAGAAAAAGCGTGTATCTGCACGAGCACGTGGAATTTGATGCTGCCAATTCGCCCAGGTCCGGACTTACCACATACAAATACGGAGATGGTGGATTTCTCGAGAGTTAACGGTATGACATGATGAGCGCTCGAGCGGATATAGGCTTAGGAGTAGGGAATACCCGCGGCATAATATGTGTGTATTTTGTGGGGGGATACTCTTGAATCCGGGTTCGTACGAAAGCTTCGCCCTTGCCCGGGAATGGCCGCTGTGCATATGTTGTGGGCTGTTGTGGGGTGGGATAAGCTTAAAAGTGGAGTGATGGAGTCGGGAACAGCAGATTGTTTGGAGACGAGCTGAATCAAGGCTTTAAGGGTCTTTCTTGCCTAGGGTCGGTTCTGTAGCGAGGAGTGTCAGCTGTCAGCTGTCAGCTGTCAGCGGCATCTGCAGGGCATGAGTATTTAAATGCGAGGCCAAGATAAGCTGGCTTTGCAATTGCCTCAAATCCGCCAAACTGACCCCACTCGGATCAGACTTGGGCTTCTTCAGTTCGAGAAGGTGCCATCGATGCTGTTGCTTCCAGACACAGTAGGTGCATTCGGCACTCAGCACCCGGGTGGAAACATGCGACAAAGGCTTAAATAGAAGGCATCCAACTCGAAAATCTTATCGGCGGGATGTGGTTGTGTTCTTGATGGAGGAATATATAGGAGAGTATTCGCTATGCTCCTGATATATATATCTAGGCTCCAAGAACACCTACTAGTATGCATGAAGCTATATCAACTGTGTTCTGGGCACTTATGGCACCGTTCGTTAAAGACAGCTAGAGGCGACCCTGGCCGGCTAGTGCGGGAAGTCTTCACACGCTCGGTTTCAGAAGTAACTCCTACTTTACATGATTGGTGTTGTAAACATACAATTGCAATTAAGCATCTTGTTTATAAAGATGCCTCCGATTGATCTCGCAGAAAGGATGATGAATTCTTTGAACATGAAGAAGAGAGCATAATATTAATGGCTTCAATACCATGCATGTGATGTCGGCTCTCGGATTTGTACAAGCTTTTATGTACTTGCGGCGATTTCCCCTTGTGCCACCGCAACATATTGGAGGCATTAATTATAAGGCCCCGCCAGCTAGAAATGAGGGATAAAGCTTATCTGGTATTTAGTGCTTCTTTTTTATCTCTTTTTGGCATTCAGGCCGGGACACACGACATTAATTGCAGCTCTGCATAGCAATCCAGGACGCCCAGCTCAGGAGTCATTTTCAGAATTCTGCTTCACATCACAGCCCCGTCAGAACTTCTCACTCGTCCGCAGCTTGAGTCACCGCTGGAAATGATTGATATTCCGCACGCCCGCGAGCCTCAAAGGCTTGGCGCCAAGACACGTCCCAGTTCAAGAGCTCTGAACCTTCACAACCATCAACTATTCACACTCTCCCCCCTCCACCACCCGCCTCCCACCTCTCAATAAACCACCACCGCTGTCACAATGCCTCCCAAGCGTAAAGGTGCCATTGCCGGATTTGCAGGTAGTTGATCTCTTGCTTTCTGGCCCTGACCAAATAGCAGCTAGTTAACACACACCCCCAGGGCCCTCTGCCGCCACCGCAAGCTCAAAACGCACCAAGCCCGCCGCCCCCGTCGACGATGACAGCTCCGACGACTATTCCACGGACTCTGCCAGCGAGATTGAAGACCTTGCCCCTCCCGAGGGTGCCGTGCGGACGAAGAAAGCGCTCGACAGTGCGTCTCCTACTCCCCCACAGTCCTTCCTTCTTCCCCGTGCCTGTCTGTAGCTAACCACACAGCACCACCACAGAGGCCACCGTCAGCGCCGTCGTGAACCGCTTCACGCTCGACTCCCCCGTCGTGACGGCCGCACCCGCGGTCCGCACCCGCGACTCGGTCTCCCACCTCTTCAACAAGCACGACTTCGCCTACCTGCACATGAAGCCCGACCACGCCTCGCGCCCGCTCTGGATCAACCCCGAGAACGGCATCATCGTGCTCGAGTCCTTCTCACCGCTGGCCGCAAAAGCGCAGGACTTCCTCACGACCATCGCCGAGCCCATGAGCCGGCCGACGTTCCTGCACGAGTACAAGCTCACGCCGCACTCGCTGTACGCCGCCGTCTCGGTCGGGCTGGACCCCCGCGACATCATCTCCGTCATCGACCGGTTCAGCAAGATCCCGGTCCCGGAGAAGATCATCCAGTTCATCACCAACTGCACGGGCTCGTACGGGAAGGTGAAGCTGGTGCTGAAGGACAACCGCTACTTTGTCGAGTCGAATGATCCGGCGATGCTGCAGCGGCTGCTGCAGGACCCGATCATTGGGCCCGCGCGCATCCAGGGCGGCGACGCCGGCTCGGGCGTCATCAAGGAGTCTGCGCCGAAGATGGGCGCGCTGGTTATTCCCGGGACCAAGAACGCGGCGGGGACCGCGCAGCTGGGCGGCGCTGCGGCGGCCGCTGAGAAGGCGGCGGCGACGGCGGCCGCGGAGGATGTGTTTGCGTCTGTGACGGGGCTGGGGGATAACGACCAGGACGACGAGGACGAGGACGAGGACGCGGTGCACAGCTTTGAGATCCCGTCGGGCGAGGTGGAGAAGGTGCAGAAGCAGTGTCTGGACCTGGGCTACCCCGTACTCGAGGAGTACGACTTCCGCAACGACCGCAAGAACTCCAACCTCGACATCGACCTCAAGCCGCAGGCGCAGATCCGGTCCTACCAGGAGAAGTCGCTCTCCAAGATGTTTGGCAACGGGCGCGCCAAGAGCGGCATCATCGTGCTCCCGTGCGGCGCCGGCAAGACGCTCGTCGGCATCACGGCCGCCTGCACCATCAAGAAGTCGGTCGTGGTGCTGGCCACCTCGTCCATGAGCGTGGTGCAATGGCGCCAGGAGTTCATCAAGTGGTCCAACATCAACCCCGAGCAGATTGCAATCTTCACCTCCGACAACAAGGACAAGTTCCGCGGCGACGCCGGCATCATCGTCAGCACCTACTCCATGGTCACCAACGGCCGCAACCGCTCGCACGACTCAAAGAAGATGATGGACTTCCTGCAGTCGCGCGAGTGGGGGCTGCTCATCCTCGACGAGGTGCACGTCGTGCCCGCCTCCATCTTCCGCCAGGTCGTCACCTCCATCGCCACGCACTCCAAGCTCGGCCTCACCGCCACCCTCCTGCGTGAGGACGACAAGATCACCGATCTCAACTTCCTCATCGGCCCCAAGCTCTACGAGGCCAACTGGATGGAGCTCGCGGACCAGGGCCACATCGCCAAGGTGCAGTGCGCCGAGGTCTGGTGCCCCATGACGCCCGAGTTCTACAGCGAATACCTGCGCGAGCCGGACCAGCGCAAGAAGGTGCTGCACTACATCATGAACCCGCGCAAGTTCCAGGCCGCCCAGTTCCTAATCGACTACCACGAGAAGCGCGGCGACAAGATCATCGTCTTCTCCGACAACGTCTACGCGCTCAAAGCCTACGCCCTGAAGCTGCAGAAGGCCTTCATCTACGGCGAAACCCCGCAATCCGAGCGCCTCAAGATCCTCGAGAACTTCCAGCTCAACGACAAGGTCAACACAATCTTCCTCTCCAAGATCGGCGACACCTCGCTCGACCTCCCCGAGGCAACATGCCTCATCCAGATCTCGTCGCACTACGGCTCGCGCCGGCAGGAGGCGCAGCGGCTGGGACGCATCCTGCGGGCGAAGCGCAGAAACGACGAGGGCTTCAACGCGTTCTTCTACTCGCTCGTCAGCAAGGACACGCAGGAGATGTTCTACTCGTCGAAGCGCCAGGCGTTCCTCGTGGACCAGGGGTACGCGTTCAAGGTCATCACGCACTTGAGCGGGATCGAGAATCTGCCCGGGTTGGCGTACTCGACGCTGGCGGAGCGGAAGGAGCTGCTGGCGGAGGTGATGCTGCAGAATAGTGATGCGGGGCAGGAGGAGGGGGATGACTTTGATGGCGCGAAGAATCTGTCGTATAATGCGAACATGAAGCGGCGCGGCGCGAAGTATAAGCGCAGTATGGGGCGGCTGGCAGGCGTGTCTGGGGGTGATGGGATGGCGTATGTCGAGTATAATAAGAAGATGCAGATGCCGAAGCAGAGCCATAGCTTTTTCAAGAAGATGCAGAGGGAGAACGAGAAGAAGAAGAAGGAGCAGAGGGATTTGCTGAAATAGAGGGTGTTTTCTTTTTTTGTTTCTTTTCTTTGATGGTTGTTATTTGACTTTGACTTTTTTTACTTGGGATGGGGGGGGGGGGGGGGGGTTTGGTTTCGTCTTTTTTTTTATATCAGTTTTTTATATCATGATTGTGCGCTGGGCTTTTAGTTGGTTGGGCGGATGCTCTTAGACGCGCGGGTTTAATACATTTCGACGTTGTTGGAGGTGGGGGGAGGAGAGCTTAAATTGTATGACTATGACTGGAACGAAGGAATTACAAAAGGACTAACACGTAGTTAGTAGAACGCAGTACTAGCTGCTAGTAGAATATAAACTTTATTACTACAGGCTTTTATATAATCTGCAGAAGTGTCACTTGTGGGGGTTTGGGATGTACATGTATATCCTAGACACCTAAACCTGTGCCCTTCAGTAACAGAAGCTTCAGTCCTGTAGTATTTGGTATCCCAGTCCAGTTAAATTTGTTCTTCCTGAGATTCTGTAGTACCAACATGAACATACACTACCCGAATACTAGGCGGCGGTCACACAAGACGTTGAAATTCCCTTATTTAGTGATTTGTCTTGACCACACACCCTCCCGCCTACTGACACTAATTTCAAAACGCAATTCGGCACCTTGTATGACCGGCCATCTAGTCTATTCGAGTTACTTGCAGTACAAATGTAGCTAGCTAGTAAGTACGTAACTATTGAAAGAAAAAAAACCCGCGATTCAATCATTGATATCATCAATTCTTCTTCCCCCCCACCTCCTCAAACTCCTTCATCTCCGTATTACCCAACGGATGCTCCGTCCTCCTCTCATGCGACTCCTTGGTCTCTACCAGTGTCGCATTGTCGCCCTCCTCGTCCTTGAACGTGTACGAGCGGAACTCGGTATTGCTCCATCCCGTACCGGGGAACGATCCGTCGCCGGCCCAGTCCTCGGTCAGGTAGTGCAGGAACTACTCAGCCCATTTTATTAGAAAAAGCTAGAGGGAGGGAAAAGAGGAATGGGAAGGCAGGACTTACAGCGCCGTGTAGAACAGCAACGACATGGCTCGTATCCAGAGATTTCAAGTAGTTCCTCGCCTCCTTCGCCCGCGCCCTCAAAGGTTCCGGCTCCGGCGCCCACTTGCCTTTCTACACCCCCACCCGCACCCACATCAGCACCACACACCACTACACCACGCCCTTAGACAGAGAAACCACACAACATACCTTCGAATCCCAATCATCCCCCAACCTACTAAAATCCAAGCCTTTAAATGCCTCCTCCTTCTCCAACACCTCCCTCGGACTCCCGGTGTCACACGGCAGCGCCGAGGCCTCTTGAAATTCGGGCACCACCTCAATCTTGACTCCGCTCTGCACCTGCGGCGCAAACCCGATCAGCGTGGTCTGCAGCGTGCGCTTGAGCGGCGAGGACACCAGCAGCGTGACTGGGGGCTCGGCTGGAAATCGCGACGGGAGGGATTGGCATTGGGATTCGCCTAGGGGCGTGAGGTAGGTGTCGTGGAGGTGGTGCTGGAAGTCGACGTTGTGGGCGGCTTGGCCGTGGCGGACGAGGGTGACGAGGGTGGGGGCCACTGGCGGGGGGAATTTATTGTAATTAGTAGGCGAGGAGGAGTGAACGGGGTAGATATTACTTACTGGTGAAATGAAGTAGATTTATTTTATTCGGGGCTGTGGGGGATCGTGGAATTGGGATGGTGGTTTTGGCTGTTAAGTACTTCATCAGAAGCCAGCTACGGTTGATAGCTACCCCACCAGGTGTCTGAAAGCCTGCAATGACTCCTTCAGGCGGGCCACTGTTCTCCGAAGTGGTGCATTCCGTCATTGGCAGGGATCAACAATAGTAAACGCCTGGCACTAGTAGTCTACATACTAACTAGTATGCACTGCTCAAAGAATGGGTTATCAAGAGCAAACGGTAATACAGCCAAATCCTTATTCCGAAGAACCACACAACCGATAAGCTCCAAATTTTCCTAAAGCTCAGAGAACCTTGGCAAGAGCCCAGAATTAATTTTTCGGTCATTGGTTCCATCAATTGGAGCCTGTAGAGTGCGGTATCGAACTGATGAGGCCTTGTTGCGTTGCCACACAGGTACCTTTTGCTAGATCGACACCCATATTACATGTATACAGTACATGCTGGTTCTCAATCACGGTGGCTCATACACAATATTTACGAATCGCAGTTCTCCCAAAGGAAATTGAAACCTCTGTAAAGGTCAAAAAATAATATTGACAGCTATGGCATCGATAGCTGTTGTGTTAAAACTACTCATAAGAAACAATACAGATTTGGTGACACAGGTCTTGGATATCCCTGGTTTGAACGTGTATACCCGGAGCGCATTGACATGCTGCCACTGCTTTCTAATATATCATGACAGTATTATCGTATCGTCCGTATTGCAGACTTCATCCTCTATAGCTACACCTGCACAACTTTCATCGTCTGCATGGTCTGTAGAGCCCGAGTCCGTTTCCTCGTCTGTATGGTCTGTAGAGCCTAAGTACCTTTTCTTCTCCACAGGTCTAGACCTGCCGAAGACGCGCGTTACAGTCCCTCCTACTATTCGTCGAGGCTTCAGTGGAACATCCTTAATTAAAGTTGTCCGATTAGCATAAAACTAGCTCATAGTGTGATCAGATAACATGTTTATCTATACCGTTATGACCTCAAACTCCTTAAGCATACTGGACTCTCTAACGTGTGGCACGCCGCTCAGATCTAGATCAATAAAAACACCGCATCTGTAAACCGCACCATAGGTATCATCTGGAATGTTTTCAATCTGATCCACTCTGTATTCGCTGTATTTGAACGTTTTCGCGAGATCGGCCTTTTTTACGGTAACACGTTCGAATCTGAAGTTCTTGCTAATCACCATTTCCGCAATGGTCTGTAGAGTGGTTAAATCTTCTTTGGTGACATCGACAGCGATATATCGCCCATTCACCGTTTTACTATGGGCAATATCATGGTAAAACTGTCCATATTCATCAATCTTCCACCCGAAAAGAAGACAGTTAAATCTGAGCTCCAAAATCTGGCCAAGAAGATGCATTGAGGAGTGTGCTATCACCTCTTTTCCTAAATGATTTATTGGATATTGATAAGCCGGCGTCGAGTTTTAGTTTCTGAAAACGGGATCAAACCTTCACGAGTACTTGAAGACACAAAGCACAGAGTGCAGGACTTCACTAGAACCCTATTGCAATCCCAAAGCTTGCCATCGACAGTCACGCAAGCAGTATCATTCAATAATTCTTCACCACCAATAAACCGCGCTATTTGAGTCGGTCTTGTCACCCAAGACTTCTCGTTAAATGATCTCCCGTACTGGGGTAACCAGACAACGATATTTCCACGTGTCATCTCTGCAAAGTAATACATCAGCCGAGTCTGTGATTAATCACACAGATATACGGATTCTTACCGCGGATTCTATCCTGGAACTCAGCGTAATAATTCACAAAATCGGCCATTCTGTCGACGGCGAAGGCCGGTAAATCCCATTTACCGATCTAGAGAGCAACTTTGTCAGCATTGCTTGAGCGTTTAATTCCAGTAGCACCTTATACCAAGTTCATGGCGCCATGTAGCTCTATTTTGCAATCAATCATCAATGTGATGGATAGAAATCTATAATCGGGGTTACGGGGAGAGGAGATATGAGTATGAGTTACATTTGTCATAACATCGTCGAGAGGAAGGACGTTAGGCTCCACCCCATCGACTAGCGGATCGGCGTTTGCTGCAACCTTTTCATTATGTTCGCGGGAATCTTTCTCAAGAAGCTTTTGAAGTCTTTTAACAGTTGTTGGATCAAACGAGAAGGGATTCTGCCGCGGCATGATTTGAGTTAAATAGTTCTAGTGGTTTTGAAATTTACCTAGAGCAAGACTCTAAATCGTGATCGAAGTTGCAATTGAGGAATATGAGCTTAGTTTGCAACAAGCTACATGTATATTGCCACTTGTCAGTTAAGCCATTATTCAAGTAGGCCAGATTAATTAATGAATTAAAAAAAAAAGCAGGCCAGATTGTATCGAGTGATGGTTTGTGACTCCAAGTAGTAACCGAGGGTAAAGGCCATGTGTGTCACACTGGGTCTTATATTTTTACATACATAAATTCCGTACGACTAGTCTGTAACTCCAGATCAGGTCTTAGTCCCCAGATATATTGCCAAGCTAGCGTAAAAACTGAACGTTAGCCAAAAAGGTCTCTCTGAAATTTGGTCAACCGTCAACCTCCACTAACATCTACAGCGAAAGAAAATTCATCACACCAATCCTCATACGCATCAGGGCGCTCTGAATGCCACGAAAGGACCGCCTGCCTGGGCATCCCACATCTCCGCCCCCGCGGCACTCGGATTCATCAATACCATGGCAAAACGAGGACAAGAAGTGTCTGACATCATCCTACTACAACCTTCCGGCTGTGAGCCTTCTCAGGCCTCAAAATAACATGACATGAGCCTTATTGCACTCAGCGACAATTGATGGCATTCTCTAGGCCTAGGTCTAACTACATGCTTCCACTACGACGGCAGCGAGATAGTCTTGATAGTCAG
Source organism: Morchella sextelata (assembly GCF_020137385.1). Taxonomy (NCBI): domain Eukaryota; kingdom Fungi; phylum Ascomycota; class Pezizomycetes; order Pezizales; family Morchellaceae; genus Morchella; species Morchella sextelata. The sequence goes on from NW_025408616.1 coordinate 1,088,450, forward strand.
TCGACTATTTGTCTACGGGCATCTCTTTCTCCTTTACTTATATTGAGCATGATTCTTCAAATTATCCTTGGTAATCAAGGAGGGGAAGAACAAGAGGAGTTGATGCCTTTCTGCATCTTCAGCTCATCTAGTTTCATGACTTCGAAGTCAATATAGATCAAAACGGCACCTATGTTGTATGCGAGCAGGAAAGGTGCCTGTATGGTCGATATAGGTCGATAGCTGCCTTAAGAGACAGCGTAACTATAGGCTCTCAGATTCAAAGTTCTCTCTTGGACGGCACACAATTCACCAAAAGATTCGTCAATCTCACGGAATCCACCTGACGGACAGAGTGGGAGAAATGCGGTGCCTACCCGTTTGTAGAGCGCCGTCTTGGAGACGCTCATATTAAATAACTCAACTCATTCACAGAACCTATTACATTGAATAATCAGAGCTATGGCCTGTTGGATATCCTGAGTCTATTCGTCGAAACCAAAATTCGTCAAATAGACCCGGGCATGTTCGAGTTCTGTACGAGTGATAATCAGTGATGCGACTGAAACCTTGTTGGTTATTTTTTTACTCTGTTCTCGGAATAGGGTGATCAAAGCCTGGTCTGCGGCTTCATTACCCAGTCACCAAACACCATTAATATATCACATAGCTGCCAACTAAGCTACCTGGGTCGAAAAAAACGTATAGATATTCGATGGAAATCTATCTTGTCATTAAGGGAGAAAAAAAGTATATACACTATCCATCACATAAGGGGACAGTTTCTCGAAATATGAAAAAAATAATGAAAGAGATAATTAATCGGCCGTCTCAACACTATAATCTACAAGTCGTCTCAAAGCCTGCTCTAAAACAGACAAATTCAGTTGCGCACACCTAGTATCCATAACCCCGCTATCAGCTACGTCTCTCAGATATTCCTCCTAATAAAATCCTCTGGCCTCGTTGTTGCACTCCTTGCTGGCGGTTGAAACCGACCATATTCATTCGCACCTTGCATCCCAATATCTGGTCTTGCCGTTGCACTCCTCTGTGGCTGTTGGAATTCCCTAGCGACTGGAGGTGTCGTGGTACTTCGTACCTGTATGGGATCTTCTCTACCAGAAAAGTGACTTGATGGTAGTTCATCAAAGTTCTGACCAGGAGCATTTCTAGCAGCTGATGAAGGAGTGTTTGCAACAGCTGAGGCAGGAGTATATGTTGGTCGTTTGTACCCACCAGCGTTTACTGGGCTGGGAGTTTGGGTATCTAATCGAGGTAATTGAGGACGCGATTGCGCTTGCTGCTGGTAACTTTGCTGCTGGTAACTTTGCTCCTGCTGTTGTTGCTGTTGTTGCTGTTGTTGCTGTTGTTGGCGATTTGGTGGGAAATATTCGTATGTATATGGCTGTGGGTCTGGAGGCAGTTGCAATGGGTTTTGCTGTGTTGTAGGAGTCTGTTGGCGTGTTGGGTAGTATTCCTGAGGCGACTGTACCATTTCGATTGGAGATTCACTATAGTATTGCGGTTGCTCTCTCGGAAGTGCGATTGGGAACCTATTCTGCGCTGAATGCTGCTGCTGCTCTCTGGACATCACTGCAATCGGGAATCTCCCTTGTCCTGGTGCATAACCTGATCTACCTGATCCCGATCTACTTGGCGGTGGTCTCTGTGGATATTGCCCACCCTGTCCCTGGTACCGGGCTTGCCCAGACATGGATGATCCATCGGAATATCCATCTTGCATTTGTTGCCTGTTTAATCTATCTGCAACAAATGGGCCTCTTCCACTCTGCGATGACGGCGAGTGGTAGTCCTGAGTTTGGAAGCCTGGCCCGTTTCTTTGAGCTGGGGTTCTTCTCCCCTCACTCCTACCACTGCTGCTTCCAGCATATGCCGGCGCAGGAGTTCTACTGCCAACGATGCTTCCAGCATATGTTGGCGCAGGAGTTCTGCTGCCCTCGCTTCTTCCCCCGCCGTTGCCCGCGTATCCGTATGTAGAAGGAGGGGCAGGCATAGGCGGTGGAGAACCCCATTGTCGTTGAACCTGCTGCTGCCTTTCCGCGTACTCTGTACTCTCGTTACTTCCTCTTCGAAATCCCTGTCCCCCGTATCCCATACCTGCTTGTGACGAAATCAATGGAGCAGATGCTTCGTAGGATGAACCAGACATCATCGTCTGGCTTCTGCCCATCGGACGGCCAGAGCTAGCGACAGAAGACGAAGTCTGCACACGCTGCAGCGGCTTCGGCGTCCCTCCTCTACTCTCCATATCTGCAATACTAGGCAGCGTTGGTTGCCGAGATGGCTGCTGCATCCTCGCTCCTGCTGAGATATTCGAACTAATTATTGAAGATGCATATGATGGCTTTTCCATCATTGCCGCAGCTGGAATCGTCGGCGCACGTAGCATCCCAGCTTGAGATTTCTCCTTATTCTCCTTCTGGATCCCTTTCTTGTGGTTTGCAAGAACAATCTCACCCATTCGCTTATCAATACGTTCTTTGCAGTATTTTCGGAGCGAGTCGCCGTTCATAACGTGCCAAAGAAACGTGATGAAGAGAATGCATGCAATGAGGAGCTGTAGAACTGCAAAAATCCAGAGAATTGTAGTGAAGGCCATCGAACATAGGACCACGACTTGAATCTTATTTTCGCTCCAGAGATGGTCGATGTTTTCGAAAAATTTGGAGATTGCTGAGAGAGTCTCGGTCTCTTTCTCTGGAAGGAGATCTGCAGAGACGACAGAGACGAGAGTGAATGTATTTATGACGACTCTGGGGCCTTCAGCAAAGACAACCCCCACCCAACCTGCAATATTGTGATTAGCATAGTCGATTGTGCTGGGTAACAATTCCTCCATACCTTTGAAGGAAAAGTAGGTAAACAGAGCAACATAGTCTGCTTTTCCTCTTTGCTCCGTCAATCGAGCAAATACAAGGAATCTTTTCCAGCCAGAATCATCGCCTCCCTTTCCACCCCAGACGCTGTTCCAACGCAGCGCGATAACATTCATGTAAGCATCTGCCACACCGCCTCTTCTGATGACCTTGATCGCAAAAAACCAGTCGTAAATAATTAGAAGGTAGGAGATAAGTATACAAATGGCGAAGACGATTTTTGCTGTCTCAAAAGGAATGACTGGTTGGATTTGACTAGACCATCTGTTATACACGAGGAGAGTAATGGCCGTATAACTATTGTTTCTCAGAATTTAGAAAAGAGAGGTATATATAAAATACGAAGAGACACACTCACGTATCAGCGGCCACACATGCGAGCGAGATCAAGATACTCAAATAAATCCAGATGTAAGCTGTGACGTTGACAAACGACTTATCCTGGAAATCTTTAAGGTTCTTTAGTTGTCGAAATTTTGGTTAGCTCCCAATGCGGCGCAAGCGAAACATTGACTTAGGAGGAGGACGCAATGCGTTGCAAAAGTAAAGCGGAAAACGCACGATGTATTCAAACTTATGCTCTGGTGCCAATTCAGTCTTCCTCTTCTTATATCCCGAAAGCCACCCCATCGCTCAGAAAACAAAAGAAAGCCACAAAAGAAATGCTTAGTCAAAAGATTGTTGAAAGTAATCGAAATTCCCCAGCAGGCCTCCTGTGCCTGAGTGTTGCTTTCGAGGGTGCCAGATCCAGCCGGCTTGGTTATGTGTGAAGTCGTGCTGCACCCGGCAGATATCGTGACGGCAGCGAAATATCAACAGAATGATGAAGAAAGGAATGGGGGAAGAAGTGCTTTTTGCAAGAATCCGCTAGAGTATATTTTGGGATACTCGGACGTTTTCGCGCTCATCTGGATAACTTGTGGTTTCAAGACCCGCTGAGGAGTAAACGAGAGGATGACGACTCTTTGAGGAAATGTGCAGCTACAAAGTAAATACCGTGCGCGACAGGAGCCAAGTACTGGGAGGGGGTGACAGCCAATTGAACGAGATGCTGAGGCAGGCTGAAGGCCTGTAGGGGTCACTGGGGTAGACACCTGTTGATCAAACAGCAGTGTGCTTCACCTTCCAACCACGATATTAGTGGGTCACTCAAATTTGAATGTAATTTATAGTAGATGGAGGGAACGATGCCTCTCTATTTAGATTGGTTCCCAGTTTGATTGGTCTAAAGAGAACCCCTGGGATGTGGCCATTCCTTATTCCTCATGGTGAACTGGAAGCCTTGAAGAATCACCTGAAAACAATTGAATCATTGAAAAAGCAAACATAACCTGATCTTGGTACACGAAGGAGGAAAGAGACAATCTGAGGCAAACTAGAAGCAGGGCTTAACATTCCCACGCTCTCCTCGTTGCACGTCGCACGGCCTATCGCCAATGCTCGGTACCTTGCAGCCGTTGATTCAGAATGATTAGGGCTAATCTTGTTTGGGTGATAGTTTTACCAGGGAGGCGCTGGCCAGGGCGGTTATTGGGAGACCCCTGAACCGCTGTTGCCATTCCCTAACTGACCCTAAGGTCCCTAACCAACTCAGCTAATCCTAGCTGTTGCCCTTAACTTAAGCATGTGGCGGTTCACTTCACGGGCCCGAGGCTCTCTCGGTGGCTTCGGTGCGTGGCTAAAGTAAAAGGTTACTTGCAGATCATGCCAAGCATCTCGCCGTTGTCAGCCGACGATAGGCGAGCTGAAATCCGGGGAAAGGTCACGAACTCGATCCAAGAAGCTGCAAGAGCCATAAACCCCAACTCTTAACATCCCCTGAATTCCAGCACTATACCCCCAAAGCATCCCGGCATTTGCTTGTAATTCATCATGATGAGATCAGTAGTTCCTTTAAGATTTCTGCGTCCTGCATTTAGAGCTACAGTTCCATTTTCTACCTCGTCTAGACGCAATCATGCTCAGGGAAATCTCGAGAAACGGAAGCTAAATATTCCAATTGATTTTGCAGAATCTTCTTAGTATGAGCCTAAGCTTCTCTCTAGTTTTTATTCCTATTTAACATATCATCTGTAGTCTTGCACTCAATTCGAAAGCTGCTTTCTCCAATCCCGAGCTTCCATCTACACTAAGCACAACTTCTAAAACGAAGCGTATGAACCTGTTCCAAGCAATAAACGATGCTCTTGCAACCATCCTAGAAACCGATGAGAAAGCCTGTATATTCGGTGAGGACGTAGCTTTCGGCGGTGTATTCCGATGCACCATGGGCCTCTCCGAGCGTTTTGGCGGCGAGAGAGTCTTCAACACACCTCTGACCGAGCAAGGAATTATCGGTTTTGCTGTTGGCATGGCCACACAAGGTCATACTGCTCTTCCAGAAATCCAATTTGCCGATTACCTGTTCCCCAGTTTCGACCAGCTACACAACGAAGCTTCTAAGCTCCGGTACCGCAGCGGCGGAGCGGAATCTTTCAATAGCGGTCACTTTGTCGTTCGCATGCCTACAGGTGCGGTTGGGCATGGCGCACTTTATCACTCTCAGTCCCCAGAAGGGTTTTTCATGGGAACACAAGGTCTTAAAGTAGTCATCCCACGCGGCCCGATACAAGCCAAGGGACTCCTGATAGCAGCTGCTCGTGGTCCTGATCCAGTTGTTTTTATGGAGCCGAAGATCCTCTACCGTGCCGCAGTCGAAGAGGTGCCAGTTGGAGAATACGAGCTTCCAATTGGCAAGGCCGAGATTGTCCAGAAGGGCAGTCAGATTACACTCATTTCATGGGGAACTATGATGTATGTGTGCGAACTTGCCGCAAAAGCCGCGAAGGAAAGGTTGGGGGTTAGCGTAGAGGTCATCGATCTAAGGACCATCAGGCCTTGGGACAAGCAGACTATCAAGGAGAGTGTTGATAAGACGGGCAGGTGCATTGTTGTTCATGAGGCGAGTAGGACTGGGGGTGTAGGGGAGAGTATAGCATCAGAGGTACAAGAGAGAAGTTTCTTGAGGCTAGAGGCTCCAGTTCAAAGAGTCACTGGGTGGGATGTGCACATGCCCCTAGTTTTCGAGAATTTCATGGTTCCTGATGTCGCAAGTGAGTTTCCCTTTCGAAAGACCTGTGAGATAGTTTACTGACAATGTGTTTCAAAAGGGGTTTTCGACAGCATCAAGAAGACGATGGAGTATTAGCTACACTTATAGACATGTGTGATGTATTTATGAGCGAGCGATTTGCATTGGCATATAAAATGATACCATCTGTGAAATATGCTTTGTTTTACATGATCTGTTTACGAGCGCGCATAGAATTTCTTTTCCACCTTTAACAATATCTACCTACGTCTTGATGTATGCTTGCTATTTCGTGTAGACGCTTTAGCTTTCTGCCCTGAAATATGTCCTAGATAATGAAAACGAAACGTTCGAGTGAAAGAGACGAGTGACAATTTGTGATCTGTCATGACCAGGTTGATGACGTCCGTCTCGCGAACGGATGGCTCCCTTCGTGATTCTCCAATTGGAACAGTGGATTTTCGGCAATGAGAACTGTCTATTCGTGAATAGACAATGGGCCGACCTAATTGGCATAACTAACATTAGTTAGAACCAAGTGTTACCGAATTGTCGATGTTCTTGAATGGAATACAGTATCAATACAATACCAATAATCAGATGAGGAATCCTCCTTCGAAAGTTAGATAAATCCGCAATGCAGTGGAATTGTTTTTAGTGATCGTTGAGCCCAGTCAGTGCGTATTTCCTACTAGTGTTTGCTTCGAGGCTCGTCCACGGCGTGAGTAAAAACGAATAGCTTCACTCCCCGACCGGTCGCAATATCAGGATCGATAAAAGGAAAAAATATGAAGTTGTTTCGACATCGGCAGGATTTGAACCTACGCTCGCGAACGAAACAGATTTCTAATCTGTCGCCTTAACCACTCGGCCACGATGTCATGTTTAAGCTGCAGTTACATGTTTTACAAAAAACATATAGTCACACCGAATCACTCATATGAGTGATAGGCCATGAACAACAAAGGTCCAATAATCGGGGCTTCTTTCTGACGCTTGTAGAAACTACTCTATGGCCTAGTCTTCGCAGCCGAGGTTTAATGAAGGGATACAAGGTTTAGATAAACCTTCCTTGGAGATCGATCAAGGATCTACACCAATTACCCTGGCTTCATTACACTACCGTACATATCCCGGCCAGTATGGGTTTATATGCGGAGGTCGAGTGAATCCGGCTGGACTATCCAGAAGGCAGTCTTTCCCCGCTCCATGTGGTATGATGCATGACACCGCAGAAAATATGAACATACTTGTAACCATCTTCAAGTGCTTATCTACACTCTGCAATGCATGGTGTGCGCCAATATATCTGTTTCTTGGGGAAACCGTTACGTATCCCCATGGCCGGAAGAGCTGTCTTTTGTTCCCCGGGTGAGCCGACTAGATGGTGGTAACAAGGCCTTGTGGATGGTGGTAGAGCTCTTGCGTTCATACACGGGCTCTTTCGTTTGAGGTAAACAAATTTTTCGGTCCCTCCAGGCTTGCTAGGGTGGTCTAATGCCGACTTGATTTGCCGGGAAAGTTGTGAGAGGTTTAGGTTACCCGGCCTATATAGAGCTTAGCGAGTGATAACTTATGATCTATGAATATTTTCATGTGGATTTCGTTGAGCTGGGTGTTCAGCTAAGTTTATCCGCTGGCAGTTGGGTAGGAGTATCCTGTAGGTGTATGGATATACCGAGTATGTAACGTGCGATTTAAATGTGATTAGCTGAGTTCAGAAGCTTTTTTCTTGAATTCAGATATGTATTGATTTTCAATGTTTGGATCATGGAGGAAGCTGACCAAACGCTCTGCCATTTTCTACCATATCTACAAGGAAGCTAGAAGGATTGGGGTTAGAGGAACTAATCCCATAAGGAATGATAAATTTAAAGCTCATTTGTATTATGGGTTTTTATCATGTACCCACGGTGTCGGAAAATGATGCACATTTGGTGATATCTCAATTAACGATGAGAGAATTAATCTTCACATAAGTCTATCTTGAGGTCAATTCAAGTGTGCAGATTCTTTTCTTAATGGGGGGATAAAAAAAAGGGGTCAGTCATGAATATCTGAGTTCTTTACATGTTTAGCTATCTAATAGCAACTTCTTACCTGGAAAGCTTGGTTATTTTACATTAAAATACCACCAAATATATTCTTAGACACTGCAGAGACACCCCGCACCCGAAATTGGAATTTATGGAGCGTGTTGCATTGTGATATTTTGGGTAATTGGGCGTTGTCAGGCCAAAATATACATCACTTTCCAACACCCTGGGTGCAACTTATGTAGATATTTACTCCCTGGTAAGAAAACACGATACATCTTTGGGTACGGACTGCAATAATCTCAATATTATCTCGACTCTCACACACTCCTAATCTTTGTATAATAGATAATTCAATCCCCAGCATCCACGGCTAATCTAACTACATGTACGCTATTACTCCCATCCGCATAAATCTCATTACCATCTCTTCAAAACCCAAGAAAGAAAGAAAAGAACAAGAAAAAGCCACTAAAAAGTCCACAAACACTTGTACGTGAGCAGCCTCGCCCCTAGCATATCATATTCATTCTGCCTAATCCAACTATCATTTGTGCCCCTCAACTTCCCAAACACGCTTGCCCCCTTCCACACAATCACCTGCGGATCTAGCTCTCTCGGCGGCACTCCAATAATAATCTGATAATCCTTACTGGGCTTCAGCGCCCTCACCTTCTCTTCAAGCATGTGATTGAAGCCCGAGACCAGACCACCGCCGCCAACCACCATAATCCCGGACAAGAAGTCACGAATCTTCTTCTCCTCGCCCTTAGCGGCATGCGCGATCGACTCAACAATAGCGCGGTCGAGCGGCATCACCGGGACGATCTTGTCGCGCTCCTCAGCGAGCTCGAGGGCCGAGCGGCCACTGCCGTTGTTGGGGGCGCCGACGGAACCGCCGCCGCCGCTGTTGAAGATGAGCATGCCGGGTTGGAGAGGTGTTACGGAGCCGGCGGCGTTGGGCGTACCTTCGGGGACGGGGGAGCCGGCGGCGGAGGAGCGGGGGGTGTCAGTGGTGTTGAGGTGCATGCCGAATGTGCTGGGGAAGCCGGGTTGAGCTGGGCGTGCGGGAGTTGTGAGGGAGGGATTGAAGGAGGGTTCGGGGGTGGGGGGGCGTGGGGCGAGCGATTGGAAGAGTTGGAATTGGGCTGTTGAGCCTGGGTCGTTGGGGTGGCCGTCATAGAGGTCGTATGAGCGCTCCCAGAGAGAACGGCGGCCGCGGAGCTTTTCGGAGTGGTCGAGGAGTGTGGGATTGTAGTGGGTCTAGTAAGATATTAGTAGTGGTCTAGTTAGATGTAAGTGAGACATACCAGTGGAGCTAGCATAACTTCATCGTATGTCTTGAACGAATATTTTTTAGTATCGTTGTCGGGCGTTCGCAAATGGAAGTCATGCGCCTGCACGCTGATATCCGAGTCATTGAGCGTGGAGTATTTTATTTTCAGCTCCTCAGCCAAAAGATAATCATATCGATGCCATAGATTTATCTCTTGGTACGGGAAGTTGTTCGATAACATCATCTGCAGCAATGCTTCTGTTACGTCCTGACCACCATATTTCAGGTTCAATCGTGATTCTTGCACGCACATCCCTTCTTCAACACAGCAGATTGAGGTTTTCTGCGCGCCAATATCCACGATACAGGCTTGTGAGTAGCCAGCGCCAAAAGAGGCGGCCAATGATTCCTAGTGCATATTAGTCACTATTAACCCTAACCCTTGAGACGAGTGATAATACCTGTATGATGCAAACTTGCGAGAACCAGAATTCCTTCAACAGCAAATCTAGCATTTCCGTGACATAATTCTTTTCATACAGATCCGGAACTACCAGTACGCAAGAATACGTCTTGAGATCTTTCTTTTCGAGCTTGAGCTCTTTCATGATCGCATCTTCAATAATTGTAGATACATCTTCGAGGACCCGTCTTTTGGACTTGTAATCGCGCTCATTGAAAGTTCCGTACCTGATTGGCCAGAATAACCTGTACCGAGGGTTTGAATTGTCTGGAATCCTCAGAGCTTCATGGCCGACAAAATATTCACTCTTTTTGGTCATCTCCGTCCAGTCAACACGGTATGGATCGTTATGCTCTTTGATTATTTCCGGGGGAGTACGACGATTGTACGAAAGAACGAGATCTCTAGAGTTTGGTAGAATACGGCGTTTATTATGTCGCATGCGGACTTTAAGCTCATTCGACATCTTATTAAACTCCGTTTCAAACTACTCCCGTCAGCAACCGAATCCCATCCGTTCATTCGCAAATAACCAGCACAAACCTCTTCTCCAAACATTGCATCGTCCGATTCGACCTCGTCTCCATCATCGTCCACAACCTTCGTCCTCTTGGGGCTCCTCTCTTCCTCCTCATACTCCGCCTTATTTGCGCGCCTCGCAATTACATTCGGCAAGCTCTTCGGCAACGCATCGTTCGCCAGGCCAATCCTTAGGTTCTGCGATCCTGGGTGGATCACAATGACCTTACTCCCGAGCGTAGCCTCCTCCTGCTCCTCCGCGGCCACATTGGCAGCTGCATCGTCGACAACAGCTTGGCTGTCGATATCCATCGCATTCGGGTCTACGGCAGCCGCAGCCGCAGCTTGTCGCTCCTTCTCAGCCAGCAATGCCTGCGCGCGGACAGCCTCCTCTTGCTGCTGGCGGAATACCATGATCTGGTCATCGCGCTTGAGATATTCACTAGTTTTTTTTGCTGCTGTGTTAGCGGGATAGGGTGGGCAGGCGGGGGAGAACGGACGTGTAGTAGTTCTTCTGGTTGATCATGGGGGTCATGGGCCATGAGTGGGTTCGGAGGTTATTGTCAGTCCGCTCGAGACCTTGCATGCGCCGTTAGAAACATCCTGCAGCTTCGTGATAATAAAACGTACCCTCCTCGCGCATGAGCGCCCTTCCCGACTTCTTTGGCGGTGGCATCTTTGGTTTTGCGGGCTGCAGCAGTGGGGCCATGGACGATGTTGCAGCTGCTATTGGGACATTGATGTCCATTGAAGGCGATGGAGCCCTCGACATTCTTCTTCGTCTATATCGTGGTTATGGGGGTATTCAATGGGTGGTGTATGGGGGCCCAACGTCAGTGGTAGGCGGAGTTGGGGTTGTTTGTTGTTTGGGAGATTTGGGGGAGCAATTCCCGAATCCCTTCTCGGCACAGCAAGTAAGAGCGAGTGGCTCTCGCGTTGTGTTGCTTTTGCTTGGCGGGAGGCTCATTTCTCGGTTCGGGCGGGGCTTAGTAAGGGGGAGTTTTACACGTTTCTCCTAAGCAAGCTGGCAGCTCTGCATCCCCGGGGGTTTGTTGCACTCTTTTTTTTCTCCTGACCGTCCAGCACGAGCCAAATAGAATTTCTACAGACATACAAACCAGAGCAGTACCCTCCTCGTACTGTTTGCATACTACATATTCGCTTCCTAAAGCTATACTCTACATACAAACCACCTAAAAGTTACTCACAGCCTTTCATCTCATTCACGCGCCATCATGGGAGCTTTCCAGAGCATGTTTTCGCGGTTATGGTCGAAGAAGGAGGTCCGGATATTGATATTGGGACTTGTGTGTAGCTCCACCAAGGAATACTGGGAGTACTTTTTGCTAACGGGCGGTCTCAGGACAACGCTGGAAAAACTACATTACTCTACCGGCTGAAGGTATGGCGATCGGAGTGGGGGGAGGAGGGGAGCTTCATCTAACAGGGTGCTGCCAGATTGGTGAAGTGGTGACTACGGTCCCTACAATCGGTTTCAACGTCGAGAGCGTCACATACAAAAACCTGAATTTCAATGTCTGGGTATGTTTGCTATATCCGCATATCCCGTTCAGCCATGTCCTGACAAAGCTAACAAATACCACAGGATCTTGGTACGAGACGGGCTCATTCCACCAGTAATCATGAAGATACAACGTGAGAACTAACACCCCCTCTTCATAGGTGGCCAAACCTCGATTCGACCCTACTGGCGCTGCTACTACGCCAACACGGCGGCTGTCGTCTTCGTCGTTGACGCCACAGACCACACCCGTCTTGAGACCGCCGCCGAGGAGCTAGCAGCAATGCTTAACGAGGACGAGCTGCGCGACGCAAGTCTGCTCGTGTTTGCAAACAAGCAGGATCAGCCCGGCGTCCTGGGTGCAGCCGAGATCAGTGAGGCGTTGAAGCTTCCAAGCTTGAAGGAGAGGAATTGGAGCATTTTTGGGTGTAGTGCTGTTACGGGTGATGGTAAGCAAGACTTTTTTTTGTTATCTGAAATGTGTTTGGCGCGCGCGGGGTTGTGGTGGAGATGGAGGGGCTTGCTGTGGTGATATATTGGCGAAGAAGAAGACAGACAAGCTTCATGCTACTTAAGAGTGAGATTTGCTGACGCGTCCTCCCGGGATTATTACAGGTGTGAACGACGGCATGGATTGGCTTGTGGTGCGTTTATCCCCCCCCCCCCCCTTGCTCTGGCACTCTGAGATCGTGCAGACTCGCTGACATTGTTATTGTTTGTTGTTGTAGACTACCGTCCAAGAGAACCAATAAACGCACCATCACCAGTTTTAGAAAACGGAAACGTATATAGTAACAAGACATATCCCCCCCTATTTCAATGTTGAGAGGGTTTGGTTGTTTAGTTAGAGTGCTGGACGGGTGGGTTGTTTCATGATATGGGCGACTGTTTGATTAATTGCTGGTTGCGTGTTTTTTTCTCTTTTTTTTTTTTTTTTTTATTTTCTCTTCATGCTGTTTTCTTTATTGAGGTAGCTTGTTTGTGTATCAATCCTTCGGGAGAAAGATGCTGGATGGGTGTAATGTCGTGTGGTGTAGGTCTTCTACTACTTATAGATATGTGATGTGCGGTAATGAATACCATTTTATTGATGAGGAAATCTACTAAGCATTGTTCTTGTACCCCTAAATCAATTTACGGTCCAACAATTCGCGTCTGGGTTTGAAGAGGCACTTGGATTACTAGTACTGATTCTCCTAATTAAATCAAGATATATGCCCAAAGATACGAACCCATCAGTAATCCCCATCCCAGCCGTTTGTGACACCTTTCTGGCCCCCATCCTTCTTTACCCATCACTACCGGCCTACTTTATCTACCCGATATACTCCCGGCAGCGCGGATCCAAGTGCGGGGAGCAGCCGCTCACCCCCATATAAAGCTTCATGCATGCAGTGTAAACACATTTAGAGTATCTGCCGTGGCAGATATCGATGTAGAGCACGTACGTACTCAACCTCCAAGTTTAGCCGCAGGGGAACATTGGCGCCTTGCAGGTCGGTGGTTTTTCGACCGAGGGCTTGAGAATTCGAGGTTTCTGCTGTGGAATTTGGAATTCTCCTGTTTCCCGAGAATCAACCAACTAATGTAGTCATGGTCCTGGACCCTCTTGCTGATATAAGTAGGTATCTAATCATGTTCTATAAATCATTGCCTTTGTAATCCCGCCGCTGAGCCAAGGATGAACTCGGAATCCGGCTAGGTGGGAGGAGCCTCAGGTAGCGAAGTGGAGGGGAGGAAAGGGTGGGGTGTCCATCATCTCACGCGTCATACCCGTGCAACCCTTCAATCAGTCCCTGCTTAGTGTTTGCTGGAGGTCTGGAACATCCATCATCCATCCTCCCTCGATGCCCTGAGCAAAACAAGTGCAAAACACAGGGTTCTAATTCTTACAAAAACCTTACACTCACAGATACCGGCTACATCCGTAAGCATTTCCATTGTATGTTGACAAAGACAAAGAAGAGAGAAGCCTCATGAACAGAAAGCGGCGGCGGGCGGCGACCGCTACCGCTCGTGGCCGCCCGATGTTTCTGCCACTATGTTGAATTGGGACTAGCGGAATGTGGGGGAAGAAACGTCTCCACATGGCACTTTACCGGTTCTAGCCTGGTCTTGGGTGGCACAGGGGCATGATATCATCAATGGAAAAATCCCCATTGGCCGGACTAGCCGTAAAGCAGGAAGGACAGGACGGGGGAGGATAGGTACACGATAATACATGTTGTACGGACTGCAGAGTACTTTACATCCCCTCCCACCCGTGATATTGGGCGGAATTCGGGTGGTTGATGGATCACGGAGCTTGGCTAAGCTTCGATGACTGAGTCGGAGTTGATTCCGGCGTCTTCGAGAGGTAAGTAGTGAGTAGTGCGTAGCTGGTGTTCTCAGCGTGTTAATTCTAGACTCGCCATCTCCTGTAAGCTGTTGAGGAGTGTTATGTGATGCATGTACCTCGACTGAGGGCGGTCTGTGTCTCTGGCCCTTGGCATGCAGCTGTCCGAAGCTTCCCCCCAAACCCCAACGGTATATATACGCCCCTACTTACCCACAACCTCAGCTCCATTACTTCTCAACGTAATTCTATACTTTATACAAACTAGATATTGAATTATCTTCTTTATACTAATACCAACCTCTGATAACAATCCAGCAGCAATGGGCCACTACAAGGACGAGGATTTCAAAGATTGTCCAGTCTACACAACCAGCAATGGATGCCCTGTCATGAACCCGCAGGCGTCACAACGTGTTGGCGAGAACGGACCTCTATTGCTTCAGGACTTCCACTTGATCGATCTATTAGCCCACTTTGATCGTGAACGAATTCCAGAAAGGTATGTCTTCAGCCAGCTATCTTTGTATATTCCCTCCCAAAGCTCAGCCCACTGACATTGTTCCCACAGAGTCGTCCACGCCAAAGGAGCCGGCGCCTATGGCGAGTTCGAAGTGACAGATGATATCACGGACCTTACTTCAGCAGATATGTTCAACAAAGTCGGCAAGAAGACCAAAGCTCTTGCTCGCTTCTCCACCGTCGGTGGCGAGAAGGGTTCTGCGGACTCTGCGCGTGATCCTCGTGGCTTCTCTGTAAAGTTCTATACGGAAGAGGGAAATTACGACTGGGTGTTTAACAACACGCCAATCTTCTTCCTACGGGACCCTGCGAAGTTCCCTGTCTTCATTCATACACAGAAGCGGCACCCACAGACCAATCTGAAGGATGCGAGTATGTTCTGGGATTATCTCTCAAACAACCAGGAGTCGATCCATCAGGTTATGCACTTGTTCTCGGACCGTGGAACGCCGTACTCTTACAGACATATGAACGGATACTCGGGGCATACCTACAAGTTCACGAAGCCGGACGGGACTTACCACTACGTCCAGATCCATCTCAAGAGCGACCAGGGGAATAAGACCTTTACAAACGACCAGGCGAACGAGATGGCTTCTGCCAACCCTGATCACCACACGCAGGACCTTTTCGAGGCAATTGCAAACGGCGACTTCCCATCATGGACCGTCTACGTCCAAGTCATGACCCCCGAGCAGGCCGAGAAGTTCAAGTACAGCATCTTTGATCTGACCAAGACCTGGTCACAACGCGAGTACCCACTCCGCCGCTTCGGAAAGTTCACCCTGAACCGCAATCCTGAGAACTACTTCGCCGAGATTGAGCAAGCTGCCTTCTCACCCTCCCACCTGGTGCCCGGCGTCGAGCCATCCGCAGACCCTGTGCTCCAGTCCCGCCTATTCTCATACCCCGACACCCACCGCCACCGTCTCGGGGTCAACTACCAGCAGATCCCCGCCAACCGCCCGCTGCACGCCTTCAACCCGTTCCAGCGTGATGGCCTAATGGCAATTGAGAACTACGGCGCGAACCCGAACTACCAGTCATCATTCCGGCCAATCACCTACGCAAAGGTAGTCCCCCATGAGGCGCACGAGAAGTGGGTAGGCACTGCGACAAACTTTGCCTTCCGTGTCAACGACGGTGATTATGAGCAGGCGAACGACCTGTGGAACGTCCTTGGCCGTACAGAGGGGGCGCAGAAAAACTTCGTCCACAACGTGTCCGTGCATCTGTGTGCGGCACGGAAGGAGGTTAGGGAGAAGACGTATGGCATGTTCGATAAGGTGAACAAGGACCTAGGCGAGAAAATTAGAACAGCGACGGAGATGAATGTGCCGGATGCTGGCAAGGTCGAGAGTGTGAGTGCGAGGTTGTAGGTGGTTAGTTTTTTTGTCTCGTTTTTTCGGTTTGTGTTTTTTGCTAGTTTAGGGTGTCTTTTTATGGGTGTTATGTATTGTTACGACGTTATGTTTGCGGTTGCTTGTAGGGATGGTTTTGATATCTGAATGGAATATGTCGTTAAACCTATAATATTTTTTTTTTTTGAAAATTTGATTTTGTGATAAAACTTGAGTATCAGATGGCCCAAGACCCTTTATGCTGAAAAGACCTCTCGCCTCGGCGTTGAAATGCCAATAGTCAGCTATCCAGCTCAACGAAATTGACCGCTCCCACTACCCATAAGTCCATTAAGGGTTGATGGTTATCTACGGTTTTTGTTTACTTAGAAAGCTCAGCTTCTGCCCTACAACTTTCTGATATCGATACATTGTATCTGGTATCTCCAGCGGGTATCAGAGCTTGAAGTGCTGGCCCAGGTAGAGAGACTCAACAACACGATACTTGTAAAGGTGTTAACAGCAATAGGGCGGGCCTACATTTAAAAGAGTTAGAAATGATGCATGGGAGACATATTTTTGGTATAAAAGTCCATTTCTTACTATCTAATAGTTTATAAACTCGGGCACGACAAGTGTTGATCAGATTGTCAAAGGTTTTGCAGCTTCCTATATCTGTCTTACTTACACCCACAATTTTGTACACAAGTGTCTGATATGACTAGAGTACAGAAGCAGCTGAGCCTATTAAAAGTAAGTTTTGTGTGATTAACCTATTAAACCTGTGAGGTTACTTCATACTAGTGCCTGCTGCACCGATTCGTTCCGGTTACACGCCCATACAAAAGCCCGTTTTAACAAAAGCAATGGAGGATAACTTGCCTTTTGTGATGCCTATCCTATCACAACTCGTTTTACCAGATGGATTTATGGAAAGGATCATGTAGGTACGAAAGTAGCTTACATACCTATTCCAGGGGCCAGGAATTGTGTAGGTACCCGCACTGGACACTTACTGTGCAACTTCTATTGGCCCTATCAGTGAATAATACACCCACGCGTTAGAGTTGTATTTTCGGGTACTCGCAATTTCACAGCGTTTCCGGACGCAACTGCTATTGCATACACAGAAAAAACCCGCCAAGGCTATCTTTTGTATGGCATGCAATAGTGGTCGCGTCCGGAAACGTCAAAAAACTACGAGTACTTGTTGCCTGTCTCTGTACTAGCACCTACAACACCTACTTGTGTCTTCGCCAAGAACCCCAACCGTTCTTATGTAATTCGCCAAGGCGAGCCTTATGAGGAATCGATCACTGGACCACGTCTTTAGAAGGTCGCCCCCCGAGCATCTGTTCTTAAGCTTCTTCTCCTCCTGACATCTTTCCTCTTTGTTGTTCAACTTATCAACTCTGATAGGATGCCGTCGCTTTCTAACGAACCCGCACGCTCTCATTCGTCTGCTGGCCGGATCACAGCCGGCCTTTTGTTATCGTTCCTAGCACTATCTCCGTTATCTGCTGTACTAGCAGCGTCTCCAGATCCGTTACGGGCTACACATATTACTGACAATATATTGGGTCCTGGACCGTTTATCGGCGGGGGCCCTGGAGACGGTGGAGTAATTAGGGGGGGAGGGGCTCATACCTTTGTGAGTTTCCCCGAGTTTCCCAGAGCTCTATCGCGTAGCTTAAAGCTCCTGAAAGCTTAATACTTACAGTAATCGTAGACTCTGCGCCACATTCTACACCACGGTGCTGAATTGTATGGTTTCTTACAAGCTTCTTTCTCCGGAAATCTCTAACGCGTGCATATCTAGATATCCCTATCAGCTTCGCAGGCTCGATATTCATGAAGATACCCTGGTTGCTACCGAGGAAGATCCCCAGCTCAGGCCGCCCCCAAGATTACAAGCAACCTCGCGGTCCCGTAAAATAACACGACTTGCGGATCGCTCTAAAGATACTATCGAGAATTATCTATGGGCACAGCGTGCCCATGTCCCGACTACCTTTTCTGCCGATGCTTGGACAAGCGAGGAAATCCCACAGCCCAATATAACCGATAAAGCCACGGTCCTGAGCTTGGCACGTATCGCACAAGCCGCGTACGTTGAAGTTGAAGGCGGCGATGGTTGGATGGATGTTGGAAACCAGTATAACGTTACAGGCGACTTTGGTTGGGAGGGCGATGGTTTAAGGGGGCACATTTTCTCTGATGAAACTAATTCAACAATCATCATCGGACTCAAAGGTACAAGTCCTGCCGTATTCGATGGTCCGGAGACCACTACAAATGACAAGATAAACGATAATCTCTTATTCTCGTGCTGCTGCGCAAGAGTCTCAAGATGGTGGAAGACGGTCTGTGACTGCTTCTCTGGCACGGCCTACACTTGTGATAATATATGTCTGAAGGACTCCGTCACGGCAGAGAACCGGTACTACCGTGCTTCTCTTAACTTGTACTACAACGTGACGCAGATGTACCCCAACGCAAACGTCTGGCTTGTTGGTCATTCTCTCGGCGGTGCTGTTTCATCTCTTTTAGGTCAGACGTACGGGCTCCCAGTTGTAACTTTTGAAGCCCCCGGTGAAGCTTTGGCTGCCCAGCGTATAGGCCTTCCCAAGCCACCTGGCGATCCCAAGGGGCTAAACGGAATGTCAGTATTTCATTTTGGCATTACAGCAGACCCAATCTTTATGGGAGTTTGTAATGGTCCAACTTCTGGTTGCTCTATCGGAGGATATGCCTTGGAAACAAGATGCCACGCCGGATTTGAGTGTGTGTATGATGTTGTGTCCGACTTAGGCTGGAGGGTAGGTTTAGGATACCACAGGATTCAAAGTGTCATTAAGGATGTCATCGAGGTTTACGAGACGGTTCCTGAATGTATCTTTGATGACGGCTGTGTCGACTGCTTCAACTGGAAATACGTCGAAGGAAATGATACCCAACCTACCACCACACGTACGACAAGTGTACCTACAAGTACCAGTACAACTACATGCACATCACCTGGATGGTGGGGGTGCCTAGATCCAACAACAACTATCACGACGACTACTAGTCCACCAACTATTACTACTACTACCACTACAACAAAGCCAACCACCACTTGCACTCGTTATGGCTGGTTTGGAAATTGTCTCGATCCCTCACCAACGACAGCGACAAGCACATCCACTGCTTTCATCACTATCACAACCACTTCAACATCAGTCACCACTGCCACTGAAACTTGCTCCCACTATGGCTTTTTCGGAAAATGTCTAGATTCCACTACATCAAGTGCAGCCAGCGCTACACCTATAGTTACACCCCCAGTGGAGACATGCAAAAAATATAATTTCTTCGGAAAATGTGCTGATCCGGTTGAAACCGACACGCCTACTAAGACTACTAAGACCATGGACCTACCACTACCAACTCAGAGTGGCAAGAATGAGGAAGCTCAAAGCTGTATTAAGAGGGCGCTTGGTGGATTTGGATGGTGTGTCCAGTGGAGTTCTGCGAACTCTGAGGCGGAGCTCTGAGAAGTCACTGCTTTACTAGGCCCAGGTATCCACTTTATGCGTTTTGATTGATTATGAATTGGCGGTGTTTTTATTCTTTTCGGCAAGGATGTTTTTTCCGCTTTGGTATTATTATTCTATATATTTTAGTGCATATCACGGGTCTGTGGGTTTGAGGTTATCTTTTTTATGGCAGGAAGCATAGCCATCTCTATGTCTCCATTGAAGGCGGAGCATAGTTTAGATGATACTAGTCATTGTACTGGTTGTGAGCTTTTATTTGTTTTGGAGCACGGTCATTTCTGTTGGGTTATATATCCGGCCAGTCGTTTCGTCGATGGTTGATTATGCGGCACGTCATTGGGTTGTATTTGGGATGCTTTTGATTGATGAAATTGGCAGTTTTGACAGTGGGCGGTATATGATATGAAGTTTGAGTATTTGTGTATTTAAATCGATTCGAAATAGTATGCATTTGTTTTTAGATGCCTTTTTATCCCGACCTTCGATGAGTAAGTAGTATGCAATACCTTGTTGTATAATTGCTTAAAGTATCCATTTAAAAGGGTGTATGCTCGATTTCTGCTTGGTTCATGAGCACTTTTTATGGTGTAGTGGTTCAGTAGAGTAAACCGATGCAAAGCTAAGTTTATATAATGGGAAAATTGATCCGGATCGAACCCCGAATCACCGCGTAAGTTTTTTATCATGAATGCCCTGCATGATATGTATGTAGATCATAGTAGCCTTTTTCCCTTTCCCCCTCTATCAACGAGGATCTCCCTGTCCAGTTGGTGTTACCACTCGTACTCGGAGAGTAAAATATTCGACCTAGCACGGCCGGCTTCTCCCGTCAGTAATACAATATATGTACATGTAATTATAGCGGTGACGGAACTATACAGGCCTAGGGCACGAACACATAGGTTTTACAAGGTTTTATTGATTCGTTTCTTTTTTCTTTCTTGATAGCTAGCCGCACTGACATAAATACTAATTCCTTGCCAGTGCAGATTGTGTTGTACTTTCGTTTTTTGGACGCTCTCTTAAGAGGTTAATTGGTGATAGACGTGCACGTGGATCCGGAGGGGGTCCGCGGAGATACGTTTTAGTGGGGTTAGATGCTAGAGTACATGCTGATCCCCTAATTAAGGGACTACTTTAGACGACCAGATCAAAGGAAGGCTTCCATTAATTACAAAGCTTTCGAATCTCGTTTGACCGTTACTTTTTCTGTTATAGCTAGGAGATACATGTTGCGGGCAATACTACTTATTATAATTAGTAAATTTTGTATAGTCTGAAAACGTATGCGTATCAGTTTGTCCTATTACATACATTATACTAGATGACATCCTCATGTGGATAACATTCTGGAGGTGATCGAATCTGAAGCTTTTGAGAATAGGTTATTAGACTCTATAGTAAAGGACATCAAAAGAGCAGAATATCTTGCTATTTGGAGGGGGAGAAAGACTTAAAACCTTGTATCTACATAGCTATATCTTTAAGGTTTTATGGTGTTGTTTTGATTATTTGATCACAAAGTGTGAAGCTCGCAAGTGGAAGAAAGGTGGATAAGTTTGGTAGAGACATCTGAAAGCCTACAGACGCTGAAAAATACCTACGAAATATCATCTAATTACTTAATTACATTATTTACACTCTTTTCTATACATCCTTGACAACAATACTCCAATATCGGTCTTCACGCGTCCTGCGCGTGAGAGGACCTCTATGCACCGACTAATGACAGACAGACCTACTCCCAACCCATACTCCGCCCAGAAGTCAACATTATATATATACGATATTCCCCCAAATAAATTTTACACAGCACGGAATAACAACCACTCTATAATACCCATATTCGCTCAAAACAGAACTCCATATCTTTTCTCCAATATTCAATCCAGCTCAAAGATCTCACGCTCTGCATTCTCTACACCAAGCCATCCAAGACAGATGTTCTTACACATGTCACGCGGAGAAAAATAAATAGTGTAATTCGTAGTCGTAGTCTTTGTAGTCGTAGTCGTGGTCGTAGTCGTGCTATTCACACCCATTGCATAAAAGGGAGAAGTTTGACCTGGGTGAGCACTACCAAGACCGTGCTCTATCCAATAAACGCGTTTACATTTCTATGGATGATGTTAGTTCTGTACAAAGAGGAACTGGTCAAAGAAAGAAGCCCTCTTCTTTCAAAATACCATATCACCTCATAAGGAATCTAATTTGTAGTGAATGAATTGTAGTACTTACGTCCCTCTTCCCCTTCCTCCACATTTTCCAGCCCTCAAACAGGGCGAGGACGCCAGCGACGGCAGATATGATCGCGACAACTAATCCGATGATGCTCAACAAATGGTCCGGTGGTGGATGTCCTTGGTTCGGGGGCCCTCCATGTGGATGTATATGTGGTAGTGGCATAGAACCCGTATTTTTTTTTTACTACAATCGAAGGAGGAGCTCGAGCGTGACCGTGAAAACTGGTTGATCTGTAATACCGCAATACGATATTGGAATCGAAGATGTAGTTCCATTGAATCTGGGTGGACGGTGGTATTTATCTGGAGTATGTGGTATTTCCGTCTATTGAGAAGGGGGAAATATGACAAGAAAAATCTGAAAATACTTGGGGAACAATAGCAGAGCAGGTTCGTTACTGAGCACTAGCACTGGCAATAGATGTCAACAGGGATCTGCCATATGTGCGAATGATTTTATATGATCTGTGGCTTATACTCCACGGTGAGGCCGGCGCCGTGTACTACGTATGTAGTTAGGTACACTGATAATATTATTTACTTAAACAAAGCCTTGTGATAACCTTTCCCAGTCAAGGAGAGAAAAGGTAAATCTCTGTCTAGGAGTCTGGTAGGAAAGAAAGAATACCAGGCCTATCCTTACATAAATACGCTAGTTAGTACTACTCCTATACTACAAAAAAGAAATTACGCCGCAACCCCAGTAATATAGTAACCATCCCGTGCATCCTAGAGCCTCCGAAAAAGGATCACAAAACTTGTGTAGTCTCTTGGGAGGACGTACGTACACCTACCCACTAGGACGGGGCTTGCCGGACCGCTGACAGGCGCTCCAGGGGGGGTGAGGGCTGATTACTGGTAAACAAGGATAGACCCGGCCCAGAATGTTTCTGTGTACCTGCGAAGCAAGAATATATGTCTAACTACATGTACCCCGTTCAATGTATATATCGTTGGGTATTAGGCGAATACCTAAAGTTACTGCACCCCAGGATAGTCTCATCCTGGACAAAGGCTATGCCAAATATTCGTCTATCTTCACCCAGTACGTCTCTGGAGACTCTGGAGACTTTTGTCTAGCTGCAGCTGTCTATCAACAACCACGGCGTAAATAAGCCATTGCAGTGGTCGATCGAGGCGATAGCAACCAGGACCCTGTAGAGGTAAACATCGTCCCCTTCCAGATCCTTCGGACTATTGTGTGATCTAGCCTGCATATATGATATGTGTAGGGCCTAATGAGTACTTTATAAGAGCTAAAGTCGACAAGTGAATTGATCAGAGCGGCCGCGGCCGGAGAGGCCGGTCTACCCACTATATGAGACTCTATATAATTACAAGCACGACACATATTTAGCACATATACTTGTACGAATCAGACGACTGAGACTGAACCTTTTAATGGATGTCACTACCAAATGCGCGTATCGATTGGCGAGAACGATATGTGCATTAATCGGTAGTTATTGTATATCTACCCCGAGTCGCCCCGACAAGCGCAAAAGCCCTAACCCCATAGTTTTCCTCTGCTATGGGGCTAATTACAAGCATACGGTATGCATGTAATTTAGTGGAAACTAGGTTTTGTCTGACAACCACTTGGATGGAAATTCCCCGGTTGCCACAAGGGTCAATTGGAGAAAAGATAGCCAGATGTGCTTCTAGAAACGCGCATGGCTGGAAGGTCATATGTACTCGGGGCAGGTAAAAAGTACCGGACAATGCAGGTTTTTGGTTCACCAATGGGTGCGCGTGCTAGGCGTGAACTACTGCAAAAAAAAAGCCCAGAGACAAAACTTGCATTGTCCGGTACTTTTTGCCTGCCCCGAGTACCTAAACCTAAATCCACATCAATTAAGTGCCAAAACCCGAAAACCAAAACCTGGAATGATATCTGCTTCGATGGTTAGACTCCAAGATACCCACCTTTCTACTGATCGATCTTTAATTGTGTTCCACTCATGCAAAGCCAATACTGAACCGTTGTTAGGGTTTCAGACCTGTTGCATACGCAAGGTTGGCTATCAATTGCGCACAACGTGTCAATGACTACCGCAAAGACAAGGGGACGTGAGCGGGGTTCGTGCTCTTGACCTATATATGGGCACCGACGAACCAAGAGCCATTGGTATGAGTAAACTGGATTGTGGCTTGTCTTATCTCTTCAGCGATTATTATCATTAGTACAAACATGAATCTACTTACCTAATGTGTAACCAGATAGAATCTATTTTCGCTAGCAAAAAAAGAGTCAGAGCCCCTTGTTCTAGAACTGCTACGCCTCGAAAACATGCAACTAAATATCTTTTAAGGCTGCCTATTAACGCCCCAAAACTAGGAATGTCTTTTTAGTATCCTGTTATAACCTTGGCGCACGCTTAAGGCAAATAATATCTAGACCCCATTCATAAATGGTCACTCGTAAAAAGAAGTAATTCGAGTGAGAGTTCATGATCCTGCTTCACACGCACCTATTTTCATCTAAGGTGCCCAATCAGAGTATTATAAATTGATTGTAAACAGGGAAATAGCTTCATTTATCAACCTCGTTAAGCCTAGGAATTTTACCGAGTGCAGTGATGGCGGGTCGGAGCTCCGACGTCTCTAACACGAGACCACTCGAAGCGAGTATAGACAAATGGTTCGAGGTTCTCTGCTTTTTAAGGGGTGTGCCTTACTCTGGTCGAGCGAGGAGAGGAGATGCCTCGTGATTTTCGGGTCAATCCAGATAAATGCGGACTATTTATATCTAGGAACGTTTCGATGATATCAAAGTACTTATGCTCGGCACTCTAAAACTTAGCAGCAGTACAATAACCGTCTTACGCACAGCGATTTGTGTTGTTCTTCTCCTAATATAGGGGTCACGTAGTTGGTAATCTAGTAATAATTCTGGGGTTCTTGTAATATACGTTTTTTAGATGTTGATACCAATTGGTTAGTTAAGGCTCGAGCAGGAGGACTCGGCTCAAACATACATACCTGTCTCGTACATCCATGCCTTGACTTCGAATTCCTCGAGCGGCTATAGGCTACAATGTCTCGTGAACCATACTAGGTCACCGTCGCCGTCACCGTCACCGTCACAGCGCCATTGCCGCTACAGCCGTAACCCGTGCGGATTACCAATCGATAAATATTGAAAACACCGCCCAGGATATTAAGTAGACATTGGAAGCCTTGCATAGGAGATTCTTTGCAGTGGGAAAACATTGGATCCGAATAATTTCGCATTGGACAGGATAGCTAGGATCCTATCTACCGCGTTCCGACACATCCAGTTGCGACTTTATAAACTAGTTTGACAAGCGAGATAGTAGTTAGGAATTTTAAGGACGATTTCTAGAGCCAATCAAACAGAATCGTTTGAGATATCCCGTCCAGTTCTCTCGGTCGACTCGCAATGTATTTCGTAAACTCACTCAAACCTCTTGCCTTGAACTCGGGATCAGATTCCTTTTGGATTTGATGTCGCTTCGAGAATTAGTTGACTATATAGTGTTAATGGCATTGTTCTAGGCCATATTGGAAGATCGGCCATATTGGAAGATCAGCCATGATAGAAGATTCTGCCGCGGCGAGGTAATCTTTCGTGCCATGGCAAGAGGAATTGATTTACCAGAGCAAAATATGTAACTAAAGATCGATATTAGCCATAGACATGCACTATTTTAGGGAATAATAATCAGTCGTTCCTGAGATAATTGTGAACGGGTCAAATGAGGAATAGGTCGATAAAAGCTGACAACAGATACAAGAGCGGACCAACTTCTTTGTCTTGACTAAGAATGGTTTTCAACTCTATTCAGGTAGGGTTAAAGGCTACCTTTCCCCACTCAATGAGTCTGAGCCAGGTTCGGCATTGTCCTAGGAACAACTATATTTATTCTCCTTGCTAATAATTTATCAGTTCTTGAGATCTTGCAAATAGTTGGTACACTGGCCCGCTCGGTCACGGTGGATGATGATCATTGCATTCACTCCATATCCGGTATACCAAGCTCCCCTTCCGCCGTTCCATCATGGCCGATCTTCCAATACAGCCTAGAATAGCGCTCACTAACACTATGTGGTAACAAACCAATTAGCAAAAAGAGAAAAAAAAAACTTATCACTGAACTACCGAAGGCCGGTGCTCTGTTCTAAGTCGTATCCGGGTTAGTCTCGTACCCAGGGGCTGTGTACGAGCTTGTATTCGCCAATAACAGGTAGGGATTTGAAGGAACACCGCCTTGTGCCACGATCGTTGGCAGCCTTGGCTCACAATCACTCACTCGACGGTTTTAGCTTGCCTTGTGAGGTTTTTTTGGCGGGGTTCTATTATATCCTTGATCATTATGACAAAATATTGGAAAAACATAACCTATATATACCCCAAAAAGGTGCCAAGGAAATGTTCTAGGCCCTCCCAAGTAACCACGGAAGATGGTCCTTGGCAAATATAAAATCCGCCCATGCAATATATAAACTTAATCCGGAGATTTCTCCCGAAAGTTTAAAATGAACACCTTGTTGATGGTGGCTTCCGAGCCCCGGAGTTATATGGTTATCACTATGTGGTCATAGTAGGAGATTTGGTGCAGGCTATGCCAAGAGTTATATGGGTATATAAGGTCCGCCTATTGTACTATAGTATTCATAAAGACATACAAGTCTCGTACACTTCACTTTACCTTCACAGTTTCCACCCATAACCAACATTCCTTTCTGGCGAGTGTGCCATGACTAAGCCCAGCCGGCCCTCTTTCCCACCAGACGAACGGGGATGTCAGGACTTTGCGCAGCAGCAACTCATTTTTGCGAGGATTCTTCGTTCTGTAGTTTTGCTTGTACAACTGTACCCAGGCAGTGGACTGTTTTTAAAGGGCTCAATAGTTGGGTGAAGGGGAGACTGCAATGAGAGTTTGAAGCCATAGCCGGAGAGGCCCCAAACATAAAACTCGGGGTTCTGTTGGCAGCAGAATCATCTCGCTAGGGAGCATAAGTGGTTTTGAAAGCCGATCCTCTGCGCATTGGTCTCCCCAGTTCCAGATGGTGTAAATGTAGTCGTGATTCCTTGCGGCAGGTAGGACTTCTGTAAGTAGACAGATTTCGAAATTTTCCACCTGCGAAGGACTTTTAGTAGTCGATAGGTAAAGGTCTCATTTAACGTTGTTAGATGCTCTGCTCTTTGTATTCACAGAATGATTTTTCTCGACGAACTGATGCAAACGTGAATAGCTTGCGCTACGAAACGAGGTAATTCAATGATGAGGGTGAGGGTGAGGGTGAGGATGATTACAAGAAGAAGTGGGAATCTTTACTACGGTTTGTCTCTGTCGGCCACGCACTCCCTCCCTTGATCCCGCTTGTCCTAATTTGTCAACCTGTCTAGGGGACATGCATCACAACGCAGGATCCGACGTGGGGAATCGATGAGATGCTCTCTAGGTTGCTGAGGAAGCAAACGACTTCTGACTACCTGTATAGTCAATAAACATGACAGGCACGATGTCAATTAACGGACCTAGATCAACCATACTATTACCCACAATCATCATTACATAAGTCCATCGTCACCCAGGGAGGAAAGAGATAAAAGAAAGAAAACAGAAAAATGATTGGGGCCGGAAACTTAAAACTAGCTCTGGGAAATCACCATTCGAGGGGTAATGATTTTTGAGCCAGGCCTAGGCTGGCGCATGTTCTTCCATACGCGACGTACGAACGGTCATTTCCGATTTTTTCCGATACTTTAAAACTCAATTACGTATTCTAACATATTTATCCCATGACTAAAGATTCAGTACGTACCAAAAATCTTCAAGTTCTTTTTCAAAGGAGGACAAAAGCAGTTCAGTTGAAATTTTTCCTAATAGGCCTAATTCGTAAGAACTAGCACATGTTCCAACCATTTTCAGAAACCTCACGATGAACGCCTATAACAGATCTAGAAAAGACGGCGGTTAAACGAAAGTTTCGTAAATGGAAGAGTTAATTTATATCGGCCCCGAGCTCGCACATGCAGGATAAAGAATTAACCGTAACTATCCTTCACCAATCTAACTTCGAGATTCTGATCATAATGTATTGCCGTGTGCTCTTACTGGGCCTTATATATATGGGATGAAGAGATAAAGAAACCTTTAAAGGGAACGTCCAATTATATTAACAAACGACCTTCCAACGCGCTCTGTACTTACGGAAGGGATGCCCAGTGTCCAGTAGGGCAGCTATAAAAGAGGAACTATAGAACCAGTTGATTACATTATAGGATATATGTGAACTGTGAACTGTGAACTAGACCCCCACAGTCTCGTAGATCTATAGATCCTATATATGCGCGGTGTCCTCTATTGAGACCCAGAGCATCGATGTTTTCTCCAGGCTTAAGATTCATTCCAATCCCGATATATAGATAACTGACAGTAGAAGCTGGGTAACCTACATGTAGCTACATGTAGCTATATGACGGTCATCTCTCTCCATATATTGTGGTAACAAGTCAGTAGAGCGAGTCGACCCGACCCTCGTTTTTAAAATTTTAGGTTGAAGTATATGTAGTTATATCGCTTGTTTGTACATGATGGAATTTATATAATTATTTCCTGCGACCTGTATATATATATAGAAAAGACTGACGTAAAAGCGGCTAGTGCGCGTAGTTTGCTTTCTTAATTCAATAACTATGACCATTCAATGGCATAGTTACCCATGCATGACCGAGCTAGCTTGGGAGCTCAACCATATTTCCTAATTTCTTATGTCAACACATGACATAAATGTTTTTGAATTTTAAGTATCGTAGGACACCGCTCCTCCACAACTCCTACTCATTTTCATCCCATAACGTCAAAACTTCAATAATCTATTGAGCTTACACAACTACACCCATTCACAGTCATATTCTCATTTCATCTACCCATTGAGATAGCACCACCACCATCACCGCCCATTCTCACTTTCATATTCACACCACACAATACAAGTACCCAGCAACGAAACTAAATCCCTTGTGTTTACAACTTTCAAGATCACCACCACCACCAACCTAGGCATTCAAGACTCAGCTCCAAATTTTCAACTACACTCCGCTTCCATCCAGCCCCCCAATCCCGACTCAAATTTTCTTACCTTCGCTCCAAACACAAACTCCCTCAAATCTCAAAATGCCTCGCGTCAAAGCCCCCAAACCCCCTCGCAGGTACAAGTACGCGATCCAGAGAGCCAATGGCGCTCCTCCTCTCCCTGCCTTAAGCAATGTCGACAGTCCCGTCTCAAAATCCCACAGTCCAGTTCCCGCCCCTCGAAGACTCACCCCGGAAACGAAAGTGCAGCCAGCAGCGCCTCGGTTCGGATTCTCGTCTCTCATGTCCGGGATTGAGAAAAACCCCGATACCAAAATGGCTTCGAAAAAACCAAAAGTCGGTCTCTCGAGCTCTAGCAACAGCACCAAGGCGACAAAATCTCCGTCCACCAGACCAGCGAAAGATGCTACCGCAAAAATCATAAAGAGAAAGCCTGTAGTCAAGACCAGGCCTGTAGTCGAGACCAAGCCTGTAGTCGAGACCAAGCCTGTAGTCGAGACCAACAAGTTGGCCAAAACTACCACCAGCAAAAGGAAGGCCAACGATATCAGCCGAGACGACTCATCCACCACAACCACGAAAGAGAAACCTGTCAAGACCCTTACCAAGGGCACCAACAAGCGAAACCTCAGTCCAGAGGTCGTACATGTACACGATAACCCCACACCACCGCCATCAAAGAAGGCGCGCACTCAAGCTGAGAGCCCGGTCCGCGAAACCTCCGTCCCAAAGCTCAATACCCAACCCATCGAACACCGTCCAAAGTCTTCAATTCCCCTACGCACGTCCGCCGGCACAAAACGTACAGCTATGCTGTCTCCTCCTCGCTCTTCAACCGAGCCACAACTGGCGATGACACCAAATATACATAAATCTTCCTCCGGAACTCCCGAACATAAGGCGCCACTGCCGGCGGCAACATCAAAAATAAACATATCCTCCAAAGCTCTCGAGCATAAGGCGGCACTGACTTACCGGGAGTCGTTTTTGGGACCTCTCGCTATGCGTTATGGAGCGAGTATGCGCGATGAGATGGGACCGAAGTGGGCGATAGCACTTGAAGGGAAAACGGAGAGCCGTTATTGGGAAATTATGTCCGGAGTGTAGTTCCCTACTAAATAGGTATGATTTTTACTCATCTCGCTGGTTTGAGTTTTGGCTAACATAACAACTTAGGAGTGTTTTGAGTAGCGTATATCTTTTATAGCTACAGGTGCCAGCATTTGGGGATATTTTCTAATAAATATTTCTTCTTTTCCTTCGTTTCTTTTATATTTTGTTTTAATATTTGCATCTCTTCTCTTTTTGTTAATTTTTGCTTGGTGCAATATCTTCGAGTGATAGCTCATGACGTGATTCTCGAGTGAGCAGTTGTGAGTCATGCACTGTCTTGCAGATGTACAGCGTAGATGTACAGTGTAGTTATATACTAGAGTGTATATATAAAATTAAACCATCAGATGAGGTCTTTTTAATCTCTAACTTATTCCTACTTGAGTGGATATCGATGTCTTTATTGGATTCAGGTGCCGTGAGCACTCACACCCAACATCGAGTTCTCATGAAACTTTTTGAGATCTATTATAATCAGCCTTTCTGTCTTAAGTCTCTTTTATTGGTTGTTCTTATCATATTTGGCCATGGGGGTACCGGACGGTCATTTGTGGCTGAGAGCGCTGCGTGCACAGGAATTGGGTGCCGAGTGATCATCCATGACCTAATTTCTCCCAGATCACCATCCCGTCGCTACTACTACGATAATCCTGATTCGGGTACCCACCTTAATCTCTATTCAAACTTACTCTTCTGATCATACCCTTTCGTTGCAGTACATATATACTCAGGCTGGTGACTCATGACGCCGAAATCTACTTCCTGCAAGAATATGTTTCCGCTACCACTTTTGTGTTCTTAACCCGTTTTTATTCTAAGAATCGGCCGGAACCTATTCTTAAAACAAGTGCATGTTATAATAATAAGCTACATGTATTTAATAGACACTCCCTGGTGGTAGAGGTGTTTGAATACCACTCCTAAATGAATGCCACAGCTAGCGGGCAAGACTTTTTGAATCTCCCTATCCGGAAGGCCACCACTGTCATAAATGTGCCGGTAATTAGTACCAGACACAATTCATGATTCGGTGACTTGCCCTACACCTCACGAGTAGGAAGCTTGCAGGTCGGAGGTCGAAGAATCGAAGGTTGTAAGGTCAGAGCTCGAGGGTCGCAGTCGTTAGCGCTCTAGTAGTGCAATAAAGCACTCTTTAAACCCTACCAATCACTGGCGTAAAGCTGTAGCCGCGGTACTCAGAACATCTTGCCTGCTGTGGCATTCATTTTAGTGTGGCATCCTAGATACATACAAAAAAAAATCCGTGGCATTTTAGTCATTTACCGGAAGAAAAAAAGAACAAAAGATTTTACAAAAGATACTGCAACGACTTATTGATCAGTGAGCGTTACTATCCCCACCCCTGGTTTGAACCCAGGACCTTTGGTATCCTGGGTAAACACTCGGTGTCTAACCCGACGAGCAGTCTAACCACTAGACCACTCGCCCATGGTGGATGCTGCGCTGGAAATGATACTTGAGCTTGGCAGTGTGCCAAGATGAAGCAGAACCCCTAACCCTTCGATGATAATGCTCGGCCATCCATAATTTTCATTTTGTGGAGCACACCTACCGAAAAGTGTGTCGTTTTAGACCATTTCCGTTATTTATATTTATCGACCTAAAAATCCTAGTTCATGATATTCCCACTTACTATCAGTACCTACTGACACTACCGCTACTATGCCCGATTTGTTGCCGGCACCAGGTGGGAACAATCGATCTATTACAGCCTGGCCGGTTGGCTGCATGCATTTCTAAGATCCAGTTTACGTACAGTTAACATGTAGCTAGAACTCAAGAAAGAAATCGACCCACGAGGTCCCTACCCCGTTTACAATCCCCTTGATCTTTTGCGTATGGCGAACCTCTTTAACTATACACTAACATTGTGAAGATACTTCGTACTCAGATCTTCAGGCAATTGCGCAAGCGGAGAAGCCATGTTGACGAAGTAGCTGCGTATATTATACTCTCAGCTGGCGGATATGGAAAGGGTATAAACCCCCCCCCCCTTTCTCCTTTTCAGATTTCTCCTCTCTCTCTTATACATCTCTGAAAGCTGGGTAGATGATTAACTCCTCCTCCATCATCAGCGCAGCATTCCTTACAATATACAGTCACGTGCTCGGCGCCAATCCCCTACAAGTAATTTGCTGCTCGCCGTAGTACCAACCAGCAGGAAATAGGAACGAGCTTACGCGCTATATAGTACGCGAGACATTGCGAAGGTTTACCCCAGAAACAAAGATAGAAAGTATGTTCGACTCAGCGTCAAGTGTATGGAGGGTCTTATAGTATAGCCAACCTTCTAGAACAATGGCCACCCGGTCTAGTTGGCCCACTCGAGATTCAGCTTACCCCTACCCCATATATTTGAGGTCTGTGTGCGGAACGTCGCACGACGGATCGGAGGCACCCTAGAACGGAGAGAAGGAATTCGGTAGAGTTTGTGATTCTAAACATGGAACATGTCTGAAACAGCTGACTTCTTCACTGTTTCAGATCAGGACCTACCGATCACGTATATTTTGCGGAGTGACTGTGATCCTGCCAAACCACCCGGATGTTGCTCTTTTTTTGTTTTTATTCTTCGTGATGCAATATTATTTTCTTCGAGCGGCTTGAGGAGGGAATCGGTGTGGATCCTGCTTTTTAAGGCTATCTTCCCATGGGATATTATTGCCTAGCGACTTATGCGAGTAAGTGACCATTTCTCATTATCGCCGCGGTCGTTGGGTGATATCTATGCCGTATTTATATCGGGCGATTCCTGCTTATAAGTTAAAGGTCTTAGAAATTACTTAGGTAGTCAGCTACCTCATGCGAAAATGTGGTTTATATTGAATAGTTTTTCTATCCTCTTGATTCGAGCTCGGGAAACAAAATGCCCCATAAAAATAAGTTTTGTCTCGCCGAGATAGCCGCCCTATCCAGACATTATTATTTCAAGTCGCTTAGCGCCTCGTATGTACACGGCCGTCGATTCGCCGTGTTGTCCCAAAACCGTTCTCCGAGCGAGAAACCATGACGCTGGGCTAGGGTTTCCCCCACCTGTAACCCCTCCAAAAACGTCATAGCCTCTCGATCTCTCCCTGACCCAAATCGCCCAAATGTTGCCCAATATCAAAGCTGTCGCGAAGACCCAGAAGAAAACCTCTCGTAGACCCCATATCGCAGTGCGCGTGCAAGACCACGATTCCATTCCATCGTAAGCCTGTAGTTGTTCTCGGTTGGTGAGCGCTCGAGCGCGGGGTGCCTAGTAGCGGGGCATTCTGCATGCGCAACCCAATTTACACCTTGTCGGCTCGATAGATCTTGCAAGACCACCATCCTCAACTCGCCTTCAACCAAGAACAGAGAACCCACCCACCCCCCGTCACAAACAGAAAAGATATTGCAATGGAAGGCGCCGAGCCACCGACTCTCCCCCCGCAGATGTTCACGACATCTGCGCAGCTGCTTGATCTCACCGATAGTGCGCACTCACTCCACGCCCACCCAGAAACAATAGCACTAGGCGACTAACATGTGCGGCAACAGAGAAACTACTGGTTGCGCTCCGCGATGGGAGGAAGCTAATTGGTGTCCTGCGATCGTGGGATCAGGTATGTTCCCCCAGCGCTCTCTCTCTACTAGTTGGTAGAAGGCCGGTTTGCTAAGTGCGCGGTGGTGGGCGGATTGGTTGCTGTAGTACGGTTGGTTACAAATTCAATTTTACACTTGATGGGTTTTGGGATGCATTGAACGGGGGCTGACCTCTTTTTCCTGGAATGCGCAGCAAACTTGGTGCTTCAGAGCACAGTTGAGCGTCTCTATGTGAACGATTCGTACTGCGACATCCCGCGCGGGGTGTTTATCGTGCGCGGCGAGAACGTGCTGTTGCTTGGGGAAATTGTAGCCCTCCCCCCCTCTCGCCTCCTTTTTATAATAGATATGTATGGTTTTCTGACAAGTGCATGCAGGACCTTGATCGCGAGGACGATATACCATTCCGGCAGGCGTCGGTCGAGGAGGTGTTTGCGGGGCAGAGACAGGCCGATGTGGAGAAGAAGCACAGGGACAAGGTGCACAGGAAGAAGCTGCGCGCATTGGGGTTTGAGGATGAAGGTGAGGTGCTAGTTTAGCACAGGGGACTATTAAAGCGAGGAAAGGTGGGAGGCGTAGAAGAACAGAAGAGAAGAGAAGAGAAGAGGGTGCCCTTGTTATATTAAACCCAAGGCCTAACCTCCGGGGAAAGCGATAAAAACGAATAGCAAAAAAACAAAATGTTTATGTCTCTAATGGATTGGATTGGAGTTTTGTTCGGGGGTTGGTCCGTTTTGATTTATATGAAAAAGGGAAAATTGCAATTGTGATAGCTATGGCTGGCCGGTTGTATTCATGAAAACCGTTCTACATAGGACCTGATTTGATAGTCTACAAAAGAAAGAACACATCCAAAATTCAAAAAGCAGGCTATTTCGTAGCTAATGCTTCCTTACGTTTTACTTCGTCTAGGATAACATCCACGGCCCAGGGCAGGATCTTACTCATGTGCATATCGACCTCTGGCGGCGATACGATGTTCTTTGCCTTCATTACCTCGGGGTCTAGGGTACCTGATACGTCTCCGTCAATGAAAAGATGCTTGTGAGCTTTCACCTGCATTTTCAGATATGTTAGATACTGCCCTCTCTGGATGACTAGGTGCTAGCAATGTTGATGGATAGGACCTTGAGTACTGTCGATATCGACATTGCTAGTACTAGTAGAGCTGTGATATAGAAGGGGTAACAAACGTAGTTTGGCCACACGATCTTGTCGAAATAACCTGGCGGGTCTTCCCAGAAACCTGCCACATTCCCAGTCAACGATGTTAACACCAATAAAGAATTCTCACAAGTATTGATACTACCTTCAATAGTGACATATCCAGTCCTAGCCTCTCTCCTCTGCTTTGCCTACACATAGTAGTATTACTTCAGTACCCCCCGCAACACGCAAAGCATATTCTAGTACAGCCAGCCATGATCACACATACCTTATCATACGGCGCCCTCAAAAACATTCCCAAATCCAACCTCCCCAGCACCTCCTCATCATGAAACAACAAAAACCCATCCACCACCGCCAACCTCACACGCCCCCCTCCCATCCCCGCCGCCTTTACCCTCGCCACACACTCCCCCACCACCCCATCCCCCACCCCACTCTCACCAACAGAGTTCTGATCCTCCTTACTCACCAGGTCCGCCGGTAGCTCGCCATGCTCCCGTACATACCCCAGCGCCTTCTTGAGCCCCACGAAATCGATGCTCTCGATACAGTCGTAGTCCACGTCGCCGTCGACGACGGGGAGGTCGCCCTCGGAGACGAAGAAGTCGTCTTGGTGCAAAATGAAGCTGTCGGGGAAGACGCGGCGGAGGAGGCGTGACAGCGTCGTTTTGCCGCTGTTGGAGAGGCCCGATAGACCGAGGAGCAGGGGAGGTGGCGGCGGGATGGCGGCCATAGTGTAGGGCGCGGGGGAGGGGGAGGGGTCGAGGGGATGAGTTGGGGGGGGGGATGCTTGGCGGGGTAGGTACTTGACAAGGCTGAGGTGTTTGATAGACGATTATTGATTACTATGCTACTATGATACAGTAATACAGTGAATACTTATATCTGCAGAAGGTTCAACCTTCCGCAGTAGGTGAGAATATGAGGATATAATATATATATATTCTCAGTTAGGATTTGAGACGATTTATTCGACCAAATGACATGACCCCGAGGTCATCGATCTAACCCGACGTCTAGCCCTAGGCTAATAAATCCATCATTCTCAACGACAGCGGCAACCATAAACTCTGTGGGTCACGCTGCCCACGTTTTTATTATTATTTTGTTTCTTTCCTCATGTGGATGCCAAGGCTAGATAAGCTTTTAAAGCAACACGGGTGATGCCGTGCGAATACCTGGTAATAATTGGCTATTTGCGGCATTTAATATTTATAGCTGCAATGGCGTTCTGGTTACCAGGGACTCATAAATGGGGAAAATATTTTGTTTGCATGACTTGTGGCTGCTGACTTTCTTGCTGGACCTGCATTAAGCTGTAACACGTTGGTTGATCATTGACCATCTACCATCGTGTGCATACACCTGCAGTATTGACATGCAATTGTACTCTAAGCAGTGAATACATGTAATCAAGGCAAATTTATGCGATGTTACTTTACGTCTCCCATTCATTCGTCAAGCAAGCTTTCTGTTTGATGAAGTTACTGCAAATCATAAAAGAAATTCAGAATTGCTCTTAGCAACAATATAGCTAGCTTCGGCCAAAGGCCGGACGCAACGAGTGTATCTATAAACAGGCACTATGTACTTTCAGTCTGAGGTTACTCCCGGATATCGACCTCCAGACAGCTATAACCCGCCTCTAATGCCCCCGAAGTGACCTTTCAGATAGAGACACCATTCTGTGTAGCAATTGTGAACCCAACAGCTGCAGGGCCAAACAGACTTGGCCCAACAAACTGCACTATCTTCATAAACAACCACATACCCACCAGGCCCATGATCCCCAGAAACACACAAAAGATGATCAACACCTTTGCGTTTCTCTTTTCCGACGATCCCCTCATCTCCTTCCACTTCAGATCCATGGCCTCGATGCTCCCTGCCTCTGTCTTTGTTGTCAATTGCGGGACAAACTGGAACTCAAAGTTTGTTAAGCCCCCCAGACCGTCGTTGCTGACGAGGATCTTGAGCATGATGCGCTTTGTTGTCTCAATCTTGCGTTTATCGAATCCGGGAAATATACGGGACGAATAGCCGATATAGCAGGCGAATATACATTGTGCGAAAACTAGCACCTTGCTGAAAAAGGGTGCCTGCGGGAGGCCAAGCTCGTCACACAGCTCGTTTCCGTTGAGCCATCTGGCTGTGGCGACTAAGAAGTCGGCAGATGGATACGAGGGCGGTGTGTTGGCAATTGAAGCAATGATATTTTGGGATAGGATCCTCGAAGTTTCTGATGGCTTGATGTCGTGGACGAG
The DNA here is from genome assembly GCF_020137385.1 of Morchella sextelata. Taxonomy (NCBI): domain Eukaryota; kingdom Fungi; phylum Ascomycota; class Pezizomycetes; order Pezizales; family Morchellaceae; genus Morchella; species Morchella sextelata. The sequence goes on from NW_025408616.1 coordinate 1,125,396, forward strand.
AATATATTCCGTGTAAGCCCTTGCTAGTTCAGGGGTTGCAAAGACGCTGTTGATTGAGTTAGTGACATATGCAAGCTCGTTTCGGTGTGCGGGGGAGTTTTACTCTGTAGGGCAGCCAACATAATATGCAACCAATCTCCAAAAAGCCATATAGTCTGCAACCCTACTCGCCAAAGATAATCAATAAAACCCTACAATATTGATAATCCATATCTTAAGGGAAAAACTCACTCTCGTCTCGTTGGAAAAATTCCTTGTTTAGGTAACGAAATCATCAAGATTGTCGCACTAAACGACAATATCGTTGCGATTGAATCGAAATCATTGATTGGCATCCCAAATTCTTCAAGATCATAATACTCCGGATTCTTCTCCCGGAGCTTTAATATCCTTCCACGAACCGCAGAGTGAAGAAGTCGGACTTTGATAGAGGACATGTGACCGTCCCCTCCGGGCTTTATCGATTCGAGGGACCTGGTGCACTATCATTTCCATCCCAATGTTAGAAACCAAACTAGTCATGACGTAGATCCCGTGCTACAGGGGTTTTCGTCCAATCTACCCTACCTGTAAAATATGTCTTGATAGAGTATCAGCAAATAATACATCAACGGCCCAGCACGCACAACACTGGTAGGCTAAACGAGAAACAAAGGGAATAACGTACTGCGTAGTCTCAAACATCCTTCGTTTCGCAACCGATTTAGAGAAGCCACCTGTACGGGCCAGCACCTCTGCAATCTTATGGGCGCCCTGCAATGCGATTTGTCAGTCCTGCATGACAGCCGTTGGGACGCAGTACCCTATCACGAAACAGAAAAACAGAACAAGGAAGATTGAACATACCATCCCTCCTAGAAGACTCGAATATGTCAATCCAGCCACTATAGCTATTGCATATCGATAATATACCTACACCACCACCACCACCACCTCACCACTATCAGCAAACCAATCCCTCTAGCTCTCCCCACCGTTTTTACCTCCACGCCACCAACATCCCACTAATTCCCCTCCCTTCAGAAAACAGACAAACTCACGTCTTGACCCCTTTGTATCTGCTCCCAATCGACCCATTCCGGTATCGTATTAACCTCTGTCCACAACTGGCCCAACACGTCATCGTTCTGATGCTCCTCCTTCAATGTAGTGTATAGATCCCTCTCTCCCTTGACGGCAACCAACCTGGCCAGTGACTCGTCTGCAAGTTTATCCCAACGGCTCCGCAGGGCCGCTGCTTCCTCATGGCTCGGGTGAAGGGGTGACCATTTGACTTTGTGGCCAAAATTCTCGTAGTACACTGGTTTCTCACCGCTGCTGCTGCTGAAGCTAGCTGCGATTTTGTGGATCCAGCTCATAGCTTCTTCTTTTATGTGTGTGTGAGAGTGAGAGGGAGAGGAACGTTTTATTCTAGGGATATCGTTTTTTCCTTTCCTTCTCTTCAGATGGGAACGGTTTTTTTCTTGTCTCTTGTCACTTGAGGAGGGTGGGGGGACCTTAGGGGATAAAAGGAAATAGGTATGCTGGCACGACGGTGAGGAAATGGTATTTGTTCGTTGCCGTCTAAATAAAACATGTGATTCATCTTATCAAGCTACCGCGTGCAGTAATTACCTACCGACTACTAGTATCGGCGCTTGTCGCCAGCAACGAGCTGGCCGGCTTGCGCGTATGAAGGGCACTTATGTGTGCCTCACACGGGTGAAGAGGGCAGCATTGAGTGTCCTCTCGGCAATCTTCGTTGAACCCGGAATCACCTTTTCCGATAGCGGGGTGCAGTTCAGTCGCAGTCAACCAGCCAGTCGTTGCGTCATGTCATGAACTAGAACCTAATAATACAATAATACACTTGGCCGGTCGGTTCTAGACCACCGAATCACTTTCCATGATTTCACACTTGAACGTATCATATGAGAGAAGAGGCACTTGGTATGTATATAATCCCGTCTGCACACCCTATAAATAGTAGGTAATCCGATTCTCACACAGGAAAGAGTAGGCAAAAACTACACATCCAAATCCCCCCCACTCACGAATGTCACTTGTAGTAGTAGCGTGCATTCCTCTCCAATCGCATAATCCCCCCTCCCTCCCCCCCCAATTCCCAAATTTTCAGACAACAAAACTCCACCCTCCCATGGTCACCCCACCCCCAGATATTGTAAAACTTTACACTTTGTACACCTGCCTCCCACCCCTATATAGAAATCCCATTGACTGAAGTCTTCGAAGAAAAGAAAAAAACAAAGGGAAAAAAATCTGTTCCGGAAAGTAAATAATCCTGTAAAAAAAGAAAAGCCCCGCCCCAGACCAAAAAAAGCAACCCAGAAGCTAGGAGAATTGAAATAAGGTAAAAAAGAAGCCCTGCCCATGCAAAAGACGCAAAGAAACTAGTGTACATTAAAACCCTAAGAAACGATTTAAAACGAAGGTATCTCCAAAGTGAATCAAGAAAAAGTGAGAGAAAGTAAAAGTCAAAAAACCAACCCAACGAACTGCAAAACAAAAAATAAAAGAAACAAAGTTGAAGCACACGGAACACCCCGTTTAAGAATAACATAGAAGAACCCAACCGAATAAAGACTGACCAGATACAAAACGCATGACAAATGAAATCGAGCTGAGGGTATTGGGATTAATTATTATCTCTTAGCCTTCTCCTGAGGTCTCTACCATCTTCTTTTTCCTTTCTCGCGTAAGTGGGGTTTTCGTTTCAAGCCTTTCGCTTACAATTGAAACTAAGCGCTCTGAATATGTATCCAGTAGTTGTGTCATCAGATCTCGTCCTGCCACATCTTGCGGCCCAAGGCTGCGGTTGGATGCATTTGATCGACCGCGGTTGCTCTTCCCCTCCCTATCTCCAGTCGCCCCCAATTCCTTTACAGTCAATCCTAACTCCCTCTGTAATTCCTTCAGCACCTCTGGGTTCACGCCCTCTTTGGCACCCGCGTCGATTTTCTTCCGGAAGCTTCTTAGACTTCGCGAAAGACTCTCGGCAAGCCCATTCATATTTCCTGCGCCGCCAGTGCCGAGAATTGGCGTATCAACACTTCCCACACTATGTCCCCGTACCCGTGTTCTTGTAGTAGAGCTTCCTCTACGTAGAGGGGTTGGGGCAGTTGGGGCCTTTTTCGTTGTAGTTGGGCTTGGTGTTCGATTTCTAATTTTTCGGCCTTCCCGTAGACTGGCTGGAGGGGAGATGCTTTTTCGCCCGACGCTTGTTCGTTTAGTGACATCTGCGCCGAAGAGCGGAGTTGACGGAGATGCTGAATCATCTGAAGTCGTTGAAGGTGTCGGTGTCGCGGATGATGCTGTTGAGACTGTGCCTGGTAATACAGCTGGTAGTGTAGGCACTCCTTTGGCACTTGTTGTCCGGTTCATCCCGTATGCTGAGGTCTTCCGCCTGAGTGTCCGCGGAGGAGATGTGTTGCCAGTGTGAGATGACGCGGGCCTACTAGATTGTGCTGAACCACCAGGCTTTGGGGCGAAGTCCATCAGCTCAGTCCTGCTCAATACACGTCGAAGTGGTGGTCTGGTTGCAGTCATTTCCTTCTTTTGAGAGGTAATATTTGCGGTTCCATCTGTATCTACAACAGTTGCTGGTTCGGGCTCAGAATTCTTTGGTGTAAATCCCCAGATCATTATGGTCCCATCTGACCCTGTACTTATGACAATTGTTTGCCCCGTCTCCTCCCCCTTCTGCGGTTCTCGTTCCAGCAAAACCACATCGCTGACTCCTTCAGTATGTCCCCACTCCTTGTCAATCAGATTTCCCGACAAATCATAGAGCCTTATGCTCTTATCCGTTGTTGAAATTCCTGCAAGGATTCTAGCCCGTGGAAACCCTTTATCCTTGCTGACCGTAACAGAATCCATCACCACAGCATCGCCCGACTCATCTGTCGCCTTGAAACTGCCAAACCCTTTCCCGGTATTCAAATCGAATTTCTGAATCTGTCTATCCATAGTCGAGACAATAAGTGTTGAATCTGAAAGTGGCGTCATGTGTACTGGCGATGCTTTTGTTGTAAGAGTCCTGACGGGCACATATGCCATAGTAATCGAACCATTAATAGCCTCTCGGCGACAAAGTTCTCTAATGACGATTGTTCTGTCCGCTGAGCAAGTCAAAAGTTTGTTTCCACTGTCCAATAGTAAAACTCTATTCACGCTGGCCGTGTGATCATCCAATGTCTGTGTCAATGTCCATCCCTCTGCATCCTTGTGAAAGACTTGTGCTGTTCGGTCTCTCGAACAGCTGGTGATAGTATCTCCACATATCGCAATGTCCATAATTTCACCGGCATGCGCTTTAACGGCATACAGGCAATCCTGGTGTTTACCGTCAATTACACTAGTCGAAACGTCAGCCCAGGGTACAAAAAAAATGTCCGGGGCCTTATAAAATACCGTAGAACACCATATTTATCACCAGTAACAAACATGCCGCCATCCTCTGAAACCCTAACAACTTTAAGTTCATTTGCTACGTCATCTTCACTCTCCATAGGTTGTTCAAGCTCAACCTGAAATTCTCCTCTAGTCACACCATCCAGATTCCAGAACAATACAGTACCTCCAGACGACCACGTGAAGAAAAGAGCGTCGGAAAAGCAATTCAGTGGAAGGAGTCGAACACCGAGGCAGGGATCGTGGTGAGCCGGCAATTCGCGAACGAGAGTATTCGGGACAGGAACGCCATCTACAGTAGACATGTTGATCATTTTAAGTGATTTGTTAGAATCTAAGGTAAATAAATGACCAAGCATGCTCGCCATGGCGAGTACGTGTGCGGGTCGAGATCCAAAAGGAAGGACCGGAGAACTAGAACGTGACGATGATGGCGATTCTGGTGGTGTCGAAGGTACAATCTCCTTCAAAACAAGAGCCCTGAAAATAATCAGTGTGCGTCCCTTGAACTCGGCTGGAGCGCTACGGACCGAATGCTCCCATGTCTGCCTGCCACCCATGCGAACTTTGAATCCGCATCCACGGTGATCGAACTGACACCAAACTCGGCGCTTGCGACCCTAGTGAATCTAAGCCCACTCTCGTCGAGCAAACAGATATCCCCCTTCTCCGTGCAAACTAAGGCTTTGTCGTCCGATATACCGACAACGCAGCTCATGGTCGAATCCGACATACTACCCAAAAGCGCATTTCGGCCATGCAGGACCTTTGGTCCTGGGTTAACGGGCTTTTGCTTTCTGGCTGTCAGCCTCAGTTGTTTGCGACTGATGGACAGAGATTTTCTCACATCTTCTTCAGTTCTCCAGATTTTGACATGTCTTGTTCCCACACTATCCAATTGTTAATAATCGTCTCGAAGCCGCTCGGGGTGTATGGATTACGGACGTAACAAGACTTTTTCCCATCCATGCGATCTGCCGTACAAAGCTTGTACATTTGTTAGTCGCGTGAAGGCGTACCAATCCGCTCCTGTTTGTGTTTAATGACCAGACGTAGACGAATCCGCTACAGATCCCCCACCAATTAGCTTAGGCCAGATCTTCTTCTTCGGACTGCAATTGCGATTGCTTACTCGTTCATGGTGCCTATGCTAGCTAAGTATCGTGAGCATGCACTGAAAGCCACGTCGCGCACTCCAAAGGTGTGTTCGGACATGGCCGCAGCAGGGATATCACTAGGTACATCCTTGGACATTGAAAAGATCAAAATCCTTGGGTTGTAACCAGTCTGCCGAGATAGATTTTTAAACTTTAGCATGGATAATCACTCGGTGACAACGAAGATCGGTGGTGCATACCTCTCCAACCGCAAGCCATTTCCCATCGGGACTAAACGATAAGCAGGTTGCAGCTTTTATTCGCTCACGAGCTGACCACGTCTTTGAGCTTGGTGAATCATCCTGGGCGAATGGTGATGCAGAGTTAGTATATTGGTAGCCGACTCCAGACTCTCGCAGCGACGCTGCTGTCCTATTTCTGGTCTCCTGGATGTAGCTAGTTGGTGTAGAAGGTGCAAATGAGGCTCCGGTAGAAGCAAGAGTAGGGGCGTTAGGTCGAGCCCTAAAGAACCGTTGGGTGATCTGAAAGTCGTCATCAAGGTGAACGACCACAGCAGCGGCACCCGCAGTGTAGGCAAAGGATCGTGATGGGGGATGGCTGTCGAACGCAGTGGTAGAACAGCCTATCACTCTTCTCAAAGAGAGACCGCAATCGGAGAATGGTGAGGCGGATGAGGCTGAAGAAGAATTCTGTCGGGATTTGCTTTGTGAACGATTGTTTGGGCGTGATGAAAGGAATACAGGGGAATTGTTGTTTGGGGTCGCAGTAGGAGTGAGTTTGAGGTTAGGAATACCTCCAGAGTTCTTGGAAATAGGAGTGAAGAAGCCTGACATTCTGTCCCTCATCACTATGAAGTCCCGAGACGTCAATGGAAGGGGACCAGATGAAGGTCGAAGTGAAGGGGAGGTAGGACTGAGGACAAGAAATTGGGCCGACGAAGTTGGAAAGGCCTAACTCTGCATCTGGAAGGGAAACCAAACAGTCTTGTATGAATGTCGACTGTCATGCACGACGCACAATAGAGTGAAGATGGACAACAATTCTAAATAGAATTGGGGGGGTGGAGGGAGGTTTGTGGGTTAGATACGTGGGAAATGGCTAGGGTCTAGTGTGATCGATGATGATGCAAAGTCTCTTTCAGTATGTCCGTCTCTCCGTCTCTGGGATTCTGGGCCAATCCCTCTTCTAAATTCTTCTGTCTCTCTCTTCGCACGTTTTTTCCGTCTCTCTTTTTCACTCTCACGCCGATAGACAACGTGTAGTTGAACTTAAGTAACCTCTCCGGGGTAGAATAAGAGCAGTCAGAGCAGTCCTGCAGCAGCACGAGACTGGTGAGCTAGAGTACCCTTAGCGGCTATTCGGTGGTTTGATCCCGGGTGATCTTCCTTTTTTTTTCTGGTTCTTCCTTCCCTTCCCTTTCTAAGAAAAATAAAAGTGAGGGGAAGCTGTATGAGGATGTATGAGGTACGTGTATGATGTTCAGTGATGTAGACCTGCGTCGATAAAAGACGTGTAAATGTTTTGTAGGCCCGGTCCGCTAGTACTCGATTGCAGCAGAAACCGGCAGCCCGGTGGAGGTTGACAGGGAGTTCGACGAAACAGAGTGCAGGAAAGGGAAAAAAAGAGCGGATAGAGTGAGTTAACGCATACAAAGGGACCAAAAAAGCAGCAGTAGCAGCAGCACACACAGACACAGACAGGAAGGACAGGCAGTAGAGGCAGAGGCAGGCAAGCAACAGACAAGCAGCAAACCAAAGGTACAGTAAGTAACCAAGCAAAGAGAAATCAGCAGCCCTCGAGCGGCGTGTGCGCAAGAAGGGGAAGGGTCAAAAAAGCAACAATCCAGAATTCTTGACCTTAAGCAGTTTTCGGGGTGAGGCGTCCGTGCTCGCTAACTTCTTCCGGTATCGTGGAATGGTTGCTTGGCTTCGGGTCCCTCCTTCGCTTGGATCTGGTTGGCTCACCTTCTCTTAACTGCACAGGGGTCACCTTGACCCAGCAATAACAGCGAATCCGAAAACCTGGCTGCCAGCTGCCTCCGTCACGCAGATGCGGCCGATCGAACAACCTCAGTGACCAAAATATCTCGTCCAAACTTACTGTCTCTACTGTACCTGACTGAATTGGTGAGCATGTAGATATATTTACATCTGCTCGACCTTGAAGCCGCCAGACTCGGTTCTAGACTAGGAACATCGGGGATCTTTACACGCGGGATTGATCCAGTAAACGCTCTTCCTCCTTCTCAATCCCTCCGTTTGGCGCGGCTCTGGGATGTTAATCCGGGGTGTTATTGGCATCTCTTGGCAATCAAATTCCCCCCCAAATCACCTGTGCACCCAGAAATGAGATTGCGATCCGATTAAACAGGAGCCAAACAGAAACCAACTGTAACATCACAAATCCATGACTACATGTTATGCTCCAGAGGAGGATAAAGCACCTGGGAAGAGAAATACATCAGATTTCTGCGCATGCATATAAATCGACTACTACTCTAGCTACTCTACATGGAGTCATCGACATTGATTACCTACCATCACTGTAGGTACAGCTCATGAGAAGAGCTCCATCTTCCCATCTAAAAAACACGAGGGGGCACATATGTGCATAAGTAGAGTGTATTTTACTTTACCTAGATATCTGCAACCCACCTGAAAAAGTTTATTTATCCGGGTCCCCGCGATCGACTGATGATTACACCTTCAGTTCACTAACATACCGATTCATCTCGCCAGATTTTGCAGTGGGTGATCCCGCGGACGGCGGAAAAGAGATAATAAAAGCAATAAGGCTGAGAAACAGGACCACGGTTCCAGGTGGTGTTGCCTAGGAGAACCATGCAAGTAGCGGGCGGGCAAGCAAACAGGCATAATCTACGATAAACGAGCCCGATTGGTAAGATCCAAATTACCCTCCAAGATGACGAGTCGGTTATTCTGTCAAATGCCCTTGCGTTACCCATCGAGCGAGTACATTTCCCCGTAATCTGTAAAATCGATATCGATCGAAGTTTGAAAGGAAGAGGAAGTGGAAAAATGTTTCCTGCGTCTGTGATCGCAGCCTATTTCAAAAGGACAAAATGTTTATATCGCATAGGTCTTCAAACAAATAAGTACATGTTGGACCGAAACTGGCGAGATACAGGAGAAGAGGGGAGCTGACAATTAGCCCTTGTACTCTATCCGGATTTGGCCACGAGCCGTAGGAAGTTGGATATGGAAGTTGGATATCGGGGCTGATAATGAGAGCCTCCCTATGGCCGACAATGCCGAATCAATTGAGTTATTCGGCACAGATTCCGACTTAAGATTCATACGAATGACACCGGGAAGACACCCGGTGGGTGAGCGGGGGAAAACATAACATTCATCTTATTCAAGATAAGCCCTTACCTGTTTTAATCAGTAACACCACATCCGTAAGCTACAAGAGGAGAAGCCCTTTTCACTAAAATACGCTTCATTTCCCAGCGCTTCTTTTTGTCTGTGGCACCACCGAGCCACAACCACCACCACCAACTTGATAGCAACGCCTCAGCTATTCTGGCGCGCGGTTATTTATCATTGACATCTGCTTTATTTAGTCATTCACTACGTCCTACTCAAGTGCCGAAAAACTCACTGCGCGCCCAGGGGCTCCAAAAAAAGGCAAGTCACAATTACTTTAAAAGCTACTTAGGTTGGTCAATGTTGTTTATTTTATCAACAATAGGTCTAGCCCCTGAAGATCTTGACAGCGAATAGTGGGTGATCATCGTAGATTAGGGTACGGATGGAGTTCATCGCTTCGCTTCGGTGCGCTTCATTTGGACTGGAATGAGAATGCTTAAGAATTCTAGAATGGGTATTTAACATGTTGTTGGGGAGCTACGTCCTACATAACTGTTATGAGATGCTTAACGATGAGGTCCCTACATCATGTCGTTGAGGAACTAGCATTGAGGACACCTATCTATCGGTCTGTGGTGACAGATACATAAACAAACAAGTTTACCAGAGTCCCACCGATCGCACAGAATCTCAGACAGAGATTGTATCACCGAGATACTCGGAATCAGCAATACGGCATGCACAGAAAAACGAAATAAAACACAAATTAAATGAAAATGCACATATGAAGTTACCGGAATTTTATTGGGAGGTCGGTCGGTAGCCCTTGGTCATTAGCATAATGCCATTTTCACTAATAATGCATACTGAATCAACTGGCTGCAAGGCAACAATAAGTCTTACCCCTCACGTTCACCGTTGATGCAATTGCACCTAGACTTAGAAACAATAACATCGATTAGTTAAAGACTCATGGAATCAATTTTGGGGAACAATACACTACAAAATATACTATCACCTCGGATTAAGCAATCGAATTGGATTATTTTTCAATCCTTTATTTTAGGAAGGTTTATCAGCGCAAACTCAGCCTCCACGATTGAAACACGTATAACTCAGATCTGAACTCAATACATCCACTTCTCGGCGTATCAAGTCTGTTCGTCGATAACTATAATATTATACACTCTCTTTTCCGAGTTTCGAGCATATTGTTGCTTCTACGACCCAGCTTTTCCATTCCCTCCGTTTCACAATTGGACTTTTGGCACTGGGACCTTTCATGAGAAATTTAGAAACTCAATCAGAACATCTGCGAATAGGACAAAGAAATCTCTAAATCACAGCAGCAATATCTTTTATTGTGCTAGCTACAAGGACCTAGGCTTAAAACATGAAATCATGTGGAAATCATGAATTCTCACTCGGTTCGATTTCAAATCGAACCGGCAAAACTAATGAATCACAATATTCAATAACATCTACGAAGTCAACTGCACATCGCAAAGTCTTTGATACTTCTCGTCACAATCGACACATCGATAAACACCACTTTGGACACAACTTCTTTTCCAGCAAATTTTTTGCTTCCTCTCACCTTCAATTGTGAACGTCAAGCCAAGGACAGGTGCCTCGTCATAATTTAGCTCGATATCAGCTCCAGTGTATTCGAGAACCATGTCTCCAATGCCATATACGTGGGGAATTTCTGTCTCCAAGAGCGGTACAACGTCGCATGGTTTATTTTCCAGTCTGCGCCTTTTATTAGGTTGGTTATGAGGGCGAATGTAGGATGGAATATTGAAGTTGTTCATGTTGACTAATAATTGTGGCTTTTGGTGAGACGAGTGATAGCGCGAGTAAGCGACTGGTGAGTGGTGGTGAGTTGATGGGTAGTAGTGATGAGAGAAAGGATGATGGCGATGGATACTTTTATAATCATTGAAAAGTATTCATGTTTCACTATTCGGAGGATGATGGCTTTGAAAGTGAAGATGATCGCGACGGGAAGCACAGTTTCTTCAAACTGCGTTTAAAAGAAGTTAGAAACATGAATATTTTGGGTTTTTTTTTGTCACGTGTTGGCGCATACGGGATATCCACAAATGGAACCAACTTGAATAACGGTAAGTAGTGGGTTTATTTACATGCATGGTCTCGAGCTCCTGAGTTGCGCTGGCTGCTAGCAACAGCAGTTGTATCTGGCGGAATTAGTCAAGGTTGAGAACTTGTGATATGATCTCAGCTCGGGAATTATCTTAAAGGCGTTCAATATTGAGCAAATTACAAACAATTAGTAGTACATTCTGGACCTGCACTATCTACCTGCGGGTTTGTATCCGACCCATGTACTAAAGATTAGGCCCGGGATCAATGGTGGGATCCTAGCTACTAATCATGATCGACTATGCATGACTATGTAGTCCTTCCAAGGATAGAAGCGTTCAGAAATTGAAAGAGGATTATCCCAGAGTGACGTATAAACTTGAAGTTTTAAGGAAAATAGCTGAGATGAACTGCCTTGGTATTTAAAGCCCCTCTCCGGGATGCCAAATTAAACAGATGCAGAAGTATGAGTAGTTAACCATATGTTTTGACAAAATATTGATCATCGATTATCGGAAAGATGGATATATGTAGTAGATTCTTCTTTGTTGCTCTTGAAAAACAGAGACGGGGCTTATCTGTGAATTCTATAAACATCAATATCACGTTCATCCTGCTGATCGTTCAATGAAAAGTTTTGAACTAGAAATGGGTCGTCACACAAGTACTTGCGGTACCGATTCACGAGTGATATCTCATGACGGCAAATGAACTCGATCTCCTCCAGTGAACACAAACAACTCAACTGTACAAGTACATGTAGTACTCTAAAACTTCCAAGAGAGCAACTCTAGTATTTCAACTCAACGGATAATTGCTGATTATGGGTAGTAAGGCAACCCACCAGGAGAGGACTCATGTATTTATATAAAGAACTCAGTACACATATCAAACCCCATTTAAGTGCTTTTAAAAAATTACGTTTGTACGTGCCATAAAACACATGTACATGTAGTTCCCTCAACCAAGGCACAATTGATTGATTCAACTCGCCCGTACACTCGTCTGTAGGCGTACCAAAAAGCAGGTTAACTGATCCGAAAGTATGTGAATAACCAAACCTCTCTCTTTACAAAACCCACCCCACAAATAAACCTAGGACTTTACACTAAGATAACCTCTATCACTTGACGACGCCCATAACCCGTCCTCTTCTTTTTTTTTTTTTTAGTAAATATCACATCGCACAAACGAAGGAGAAAAAATTAACCGAGATAAAACATAGGGGTATCGATATATCTACAAGAAAGGCCTAATCTCGGCTTCAATTCGCCAAAGCCTGAGGAGAAGAAAAAAAAAAAAAAGGATTAAAACAAAAGGAAAAAGAGCAAAAAAACTCCCCGCTGAAACAAGAAATTAGGCTAGGCAAGCACCATCTTTCCACAGTTACCCATATATTCACACCGTCAAGTCTCCGCTATCTTCCATTAAATTCCCATTATGAATTTTGAGTTGAGCTTCCCTCCCCGCCGTTATCAGCCTCCTGGGGCTTACTAGCTGCCGCATGTAGTCTCTGGTCCAGGGCCTTCAACGCCAAAGCTCTTCTTCTGTCCGCTTCAGCTCTTGCGCTACCTGGGACTGGCACCCCACTCGTGCTACCACTCCTTGAATGCCCTCCGTGACCACCGCCAAACAAAGTTTCCAGCCTTGCATCACCACGTGCCTCTGCCCTAGTATTGCCCGCTGAAATATCTGCCGCAGAAAATGGCGTGCAAACCCTGATTGTGACTAGAAGATTGTATACGACCTCTGAGACAATTGCAATAGGCCGACTTAATGGGTCCGGGAAGAAGTAAGCAATCGCAAAGGTCTCACTTGCATCTCCCTTAAGGCTAGGCGCCTGGTTGCTCCCCAGATCCGGGAATGAGCGCTTATAAAAGCGCAGATAGCACCATCCCGCGCCAAACCCTAACCAAGCAAGTATCGCGGCCACGTCCGTCCCAAACAGTGGTCCCGATAGTGTGTTGACAAGGAGAAACAGCGCTGGAAAGTGTTTCACCCGAATTTTGATGATGCCGCGAAACACGTCAACCGTGTGTTCGGGGACTAGCTGTTTGAACGCCACCAAAAACCCTGCTTGCAATGCTACCCCGCCACAGATGGTGACAAAGCTGGCAGATGGATCCCCAGTAATAGCGAATGTGATGAGGTATATAACGAACGCTAGGAAATTTGGTATGATTCCCACAACGAGAATAAATTTCCCGTACTCAGAGCTACCCCATGCGCGCTCAAGGTATTTCCCGCCGTAGAAAAGAGTTGTGAGTGTGATGATAAGAGTAAAGATATTTGATTCAATGAATGCCGCTGTTAAAAAGGTCCACGGGAAAGGGAGAGATTCTGCGGGGACCACCGTAAGGTAGGGTATGGTGAAGTACTCCTCGGGTATTTCACCCTCAGATGCTGGTAAGTCCGGGGAAGTTGTTGAGTCGGGGGTTTGACGTGAGAGAAAGTCCCTGTACCGGAGTGTTGCTGTAATGATGGATAATGATATCGTGAGGAGAAGAGATACCCGTGTCAGGGGGGGGATGTTGACTCGAGGGGGCATTGCAAGAGCAGTAACGGGAAGGCAAACCAGGGCGGGTGATAATTAGTGATGAGCTAACAGAAGGGATTTTGATGATGAAGAATTGTGAGGGGAGGTGACGTGACGTTAGATAGGTTGACGGAACTGGCTGGCTGCTTAGGTACTCCACGTTTCCCTAAGATAAAAAAACAAAACGGGAGGGTAACGCGCGAGACAAGGAAGTGGCGCAAAGACCAACCGTTAAAGTGGCTTAAGAGCAGCAGGCAGCCACAGATCGAAGTTTCAATGTGATGCGATATGCAGCCGAAAGGGAAAGGTTTGAGATGGTGACCAGGCTAGCGAATTGCCTTCCGCTGCTAGGCCCAAAAGGGATGACGCATTGAAGATGGGATTCTGGTGGATGTTCGAGTCTCACTCAGGGTGCCATGCCATGCCACCATCATGCTGCTTACTGCAACGGTTCCAGGTGGTGATCTTCTGTGGCCCTTGTTGCGTAACTCGATATAGCTATCCTCAGCTACCTACCTAGGAGGATGAGGAGAAGAGGGGGGGAGGGGGGCACAATGTAGTCTCTCCTGAATTGAAGAAGTCGTCTTGAATATTCGAATTCGATCCCATCCCTTGAAAAAAGACCCTATCTGCCCTAGATAAAGTAGCCAAGACAACATAAGCAACGTGCAACCGAAAACACGCAACGATCAAGAAAGCCTCCAGAGTCTGAAAGAGCCTACCCCCGGTCAACCAGAATGCCCCTGGTCCCCGGATCTCTCTCTTTCTTTCTGCTGTCCAACATCAAACCGCTAAAGGTGGCTGTTTAACACCTCATTCGGCCTGTCTGAGCATCCCATCCATCCACACCATAACGCACCCACACGGACGGAGGCCCACCCCCCCCCCCCCCCCAGTCACTCTTCAATTTCCAGCAGACCCGAACCAGTCCCAGCCCAGTCAGTAGCCAGTCAATCTCCATCTTTGAATTTATCTTGCTCAGTCGCGACTCGGCCAACCATCAACTGGGGACCTGTCAATCTCGAATCGATCAGTCAATCAATTGTAATCTTCAAATCTCCGAGTCTCCAAGTCCTCCTCTTCCCCAAACATACACATTTGCCCATACTTGTCCATCCATACATAGGAACTTCTCCATACCTCTCTTTACATTACTACATACTACGTACACACACGATACCTAGACCGTGTTGTTCGTCTCTTTCCCTCTCTTAAACTCCAGTCTTCTTTCTTCTCGAGGTCAAGGGAGACACAGTTCATGTAATCAACCATTCCTCACCATTCATCTTTCCGTGTCCACCCATCCGCCTCCCCCAGACAGCCCATTGCCTGGCCGCTTTTCGCTGCATACACGCGCACATCCTGTATCCTGTGCCTCTCGGCATCACTTAGAGCCACGCACCCGTCGTGCTTGCCTACCCACATCCTGCCTGGCTGCTTACTTACCTACTTCCTTCTCCGTTCTATTGATTGATTGATATTATTCCCCCAAAGAAATCTCGAAAGTGTAGGGAAGAAAGAAAGAAAATAAAGAAGGAAGAACAAAAGAAAAAGGCCCACAACCCTTCTCTCGCTTCCCCAGCGCCCATCCGCGGCTGCGCTTGTCCAAGTTGGCCTGCCCTGGTCTCTCCACCATCCATCAATCAGTCTACATACCCTCTCATTCATCCACTCACTCCCACTCCAGCAATCTGCAATAACTGTTCGTCTCGTGCTTTCTTTTGTGTCTTTTCCCCAATCTATAATCTCTCTCTCTCTTCTCTTTCAGACCCTATCTTCAATTCTTTCTCTCAGTCACCCATCCTTTTTGATTCCAACCCTTTCCGTCTCACGTATCCATTCACTCAACCAACTCTTCCCTAGCCTTCAACTTGGTAGACCCCCCAATCCCAGATTCTCCCTTCAACCATCACAACCCCATCACAACCCCATCTCTATCCACCTAACCCTGTTTTTTTGATTCGCTGTTATCAACTAACCGTCAATACTGCTAGCCCCCGTCGCGTGCGTCTTTGTGAGCACCTATGTCAAGCTCACTGACGTCTGAAAAAGTGAATTACCTCGTCTGGAGGTGAGTTTCTGATTCTCGAGAATATATACACCTATCCTACATTACATGCATACATCACACGCACTATCACCCCCACCCCCTTCAATATTTCTTCACCCCATCCATCAGTCCCCACTCTCATCAATAAACCCCTTCAGTCCGAGCTTCATAGGGACTCGAAAGTAATTATAGAAGTAAACCCGCTTACACTTATATCTGATACTTAGGTACCTTCAAGAGTCAGGTTTGTGCGCCCTTCCCTGATTTCCATATTCTTCGACTGGATCCCTCATTTTTTTTTGACTTTCATCTCTTTTACTCCTGTACCTCCATTGCTTAAACTATCCGTGCGACAGGGTTCCGGGAATCGGCCTGCAAATTTCAGGTTGAGAGTAAGGTGGACAGAAAAAATGGCTTTGGAGGGATGAAGACTGGCTCATTGATATACCTGATCCAGAGAGGTCTTCAGTACGTTGAGTGCGCCGCGCTCGTCAATAAGGCACGTTCACTTCGTTAGCGTTCGGGAGGCTGGTGCTATGTCTCGCGATTTCGATGGTTGCAGGATACGTCGCTGACTAAGGGTATCCAACCACAACAGGATGGTGGGTTGAGAAAAAAGTCTGCCGAGCCTTTCTGTTTCTTCCCAAACATCAATTCTGCGGTCGATGTGGAGGACGAAGGTGTTGGGGAGGAAAATGTCCACGCTCAAGAAGACGATGATGATCCAATGGAAGGATCAAATTCTCCAACTTCCGCCACAACCACTCAGACGACGAGTTCAAGAAAGCATGGGCGGGATGATGTGATAAACGGAAACGGCGTAACAGGCCACAAGCGAAGGAAAAAGGTGTTACCAGGAGCAGATGGCGATACGCCAATGACAGACGGTTTTCCGGAAACACCTGTACCTGTCGAACTCAACAGCATCGGTACCCAGATGGAGGAAGAGGTTGTTGAATTGACAGCGGCAGATACAATACTGCTCGGACAAGAAGATAAAAGCGTGTTAACATGCGCATGGAATCCAGTACATTCGACGGTACTTGTTACAGCAAGTCCAGACTCGATCGCGCGGATATGGAATGTGCCGCTCGAGGCAGCACAATCGTCCATGATTCAAAATAAGATTATATCACACGAACCGTTGGTTCAGAAAAAGGCGACTTTAAATGACCCGACGGTTTCAAGACACGGAGATGTAACGGCATTGCGTTGGAGTCCACAGGGGGATCTGCTGGCCACAGGCTCTTTCGACGGACAAACAAGAATATGGACAACTGATGGATTCTTACGCTTCTCGCACTCACTGCACAAATACCCGGTTACCAATCTAAAATGGAACAAATCGGCAAATACATTGCTTTCATTGTCGTGTGATGGGAAAATCATCGCGTGGGATGCTGTTACAGGAGACCTTCGAAAAAGCTATGAGTTGGCGAATATGGAAACAGCGGGTGATATGGACTGGGTGGAAGATAACCAGTTCGTCGCATGTGGCGACAAAGGAGGCGTTTTCAAATACGACTTGAACACCGAAGAATCTTTTGCGTATTCAGGACACGAAGGAGAAGTGAACTGTATAAGCTGGGATGAAGTATCAGACCGGTTTGCCACCGGAGGAGCGGTGGATAATACTGTTATGGTTAGCACAGTTCTCTAGAATTGAAACCTCACGCGCTAGTACTAACAATGTGTCTAGATTTGGGACAAAACCACGGAAGCTTGTGAGGCTAAGCTGACAGGACATATCAAATCGGTCGTTTCCCTCGTTTGGCAACCCATAACAACTAACTCGCCTCCTACATGCCGCATCCTCGCTTCTGCGTCCGATGATCGCACTATTCGCATATGGAACACAATCTCAAGGACACTGATCCATGAGCTACAATGCCATATTGATCCTATAGAAAGCATTTCCTTCTCACCAGATGGTTCACGGTTAGCATCGAGTGCAAACGGAAGGTTGGTTGTATGGAAGACAGAGACGGGTACAATGACGCACGTGTACGATGGAACGAAGGTTAGGAGGAAGAACGGGAAGGTGTCATCAGGAGATGACGAAGGGATCAATCAGATCAGCTGGGACGAGGGAGGAGTTAGGGTTGCGGTAGGAGGTGGAGAGCTGAAGGTGAGTTATATGCACTAAGTGTCGGTAAGTGAGGATTGCTGATAAGTGTGTAGTGCTCGGTGATACGTCTAAAGCCATCACCTTGACATGGAAGATCCCGAGAGGGGGGTACAGATATCCGTTTCGCCACACTGTCTCTGTAGTTCGGAAAGACTTGGGACTCCAACAAGACTAGAAAGGTTGTAGATGAGGTAGGCATGTCGCATGCGTTGCTAATGAAATATTTTGGATGCAGAAGCGACGTGGTGGGGATACTGGAGTTCCTTTTTCTTTATCTTATCGCCATATGGAGTTTTATTACGGTGTTTGTGTTTTTTTTTTTTTGTTGTATTCTTTGATGGACGTATGTTTTTGATATTGGTCTGCGTGTCTGGATTCCAAATGATACGGAACATGCTGAAAGGCCTACGACAGAAAAGGACCACAGCATTTGGTTGGAGAAACATATTTAGACCGACAAACTAACCGACTCTTCCAGCTAACCAGGAGACAATTTCTTTTCTAACTATTTATTATCCTTTTTACTGTTTGATTGCACTGCTTGTATACTAGTAAAGTACTCTTACCATTTTGACTTGTTGGGGTATCCCCTTTTTCTTTCATCTTTTTCATCTGGCGTGGTGGTTTATCTTGGAAAAAATGCGGATGTCCCTTTGTTTCGTTTCATCTCATTTATATATTATATACATGTATGATTGTGTTGCAAATTGGAGGAAGTTAGCTGGATGTGCATGCGGGGTTCGGGGGTGTTGGGTGTTGGGTGTTGGGTAAGGGGGTGCGATGGTGATGATCTTTTTCTATTTCTTGCTTCTTCTTGGCCGTCAGTTTGCAGGACTTTTTGATGGAAAGCTTTTTCTTCCCCGTGGGGTGGAGATAGGAAATTATTTCCTTTGCGTGTTTTATTGGCATTTTGGAATTTGGTTTGATAAACAAAAGATAGCATGGTTCTCTTTTTCTTCTTTTTTTCTTCTTTTTTTAGTGTTTCTATACTCATTTCCCCTTCCCTCCTTCGATACCTACACGCATAGTTACATATACTATGTTGGTCTCTTTTGTTGTCTTTTGCTGGTCTGGCCTGATCTAGTCTTTTGCTGGCCCCTTTGAGATTGCTGCTACTGTTGTTACTATTACATTTTGGTACTATAAATTCTATGGGTTGATATTCTATTAGGTGATCGGCATCAATTGCTTGATACTCATTACTGCATCCTGACTAGTTTTCTTCCACACTCAGGGGCAACTACGCATGCACTGTAGATAGCCGTTTGTCTCTATTATTACTGGTGCACCGAGTTACGATTCATGACCCTATCATAGAGAAGCCGACCGAGTGAGAGTGCATTATCATCATACGGTCAATGGCGAGTGAGAAAACATGTGTGAGAAATCATGATTACATCCTTTTATTTTCCTTAACCTCGACCACAACTCCGGCCCTAACGTACATCCTCTCCTACGCCCCCCATCTGGCATGGTCCGCCAGCGGAGTATGTATACAATAGAATACAGACATGCGTGATCCCTCGATAGGATGATAACCAAAAGCAAAAACAAGTGCTTGTGCATGCGAAGATAGAGAAGGGTATGGTGGAAGGGTATGAGCATGAAAGAAGACTACTACAAAGATTATTCCAATTCGAAAACCAGTCTATAACGCAACAGTCAAAAAAGAACAGAAGAAAAAAGAATTTAAAACAACACCACACCTCCGCGAAGAAAGAAAGAAAGGGTTAGTAAAGATACAGAAAGAAAGAAAATAAACCACCCGTCAAAAAGAAGTCAATCAATTGCTGCTGTTCAGGAAGTTAGATTCTACTCGTCCAAGACTGCCCTTTTGGCAATCCATTTCTTCCACTCCTTCTCGCAGTTGCGCCCATATGCCTCGCAGTTGCCAAGGTTGAGGATAAAATCGCCGTCCTCGTATGCGCCTTCATCGCTGCTGCCAGTGCCGGGGAAGCTGTTCATGATGTTTTGTGGGACCAGTGCAAGCTTCGTGAGGATTGTGGGGTGCCATTGGACGATATGCTCCTATAAAACACCACTATTAGTTTTCTCCAATTGAACGCCTCTTTCTAGGGGTGAACACTAACCAATGCATGCCTCTCCGCCTTCTGGAACCCATACAGCCTGAAAATCGGATCAAACCAGGCGTCGAGCAGATAACTTGCCCACTGCCCCCTCTTGACTACCATCGCGCTCGGATCCAGCCCCTCTTTATCCTGCGTCAGCACAAACTGGATTCGCTCTGCAGGTACGTGGCGGTATGTCTTGATGACGCTGTCGGGCGGGACGATGGGTACATCGCGGCGCATGAGCTTTGCGAGGCGCTCGGGAGCCATGATATGGGATTCGATGGAGAGCGTGGGGTTCATGATGATGCTATTGGAGTCAAGGAAGAAGAAGGTGCTTGTGTAGGGGAAGGTGGACATGGCGTGGCGGAGAGCGGGGATGCGGGACCAGCCGCTGGGGACAGGCCCGATGGGATAGTCGCTGGTAGACTTGACAAAGAGACCGTAGCCTGTTGGTGTTAGCTGTGCCGAGTGATGCATTGTGAGTAGAGGGTATGTGTATACCATGGGCTTCAGCATATGTACGGCGGTTCTCGATCACTCGCTCTATGTGCTCCCCCGAGTGGTGTTTCCGGTCCACCAGTAGAACTAGCACAGTGTCTGGCGCATCCGACGGCCGTGACGGACCAGAGCTTCGTCCAAAGCACAGGATCAGGATTACCACGAGCGCGATGAGTGCGTATATAGGTCTTCGTCGGGAGAAGTATGCGCGTGGGACAGACGATGCTGCGAGGAAGGGGGAGGAACGGTGGTTCCGAGTTGGGAGCGCGAAGTGCATGCTTGTATAATTATTTCCGCCGAGAGAAAGCGAGAAAACGAGTGTAGGGTGCTGTGATCTGGAACGGGTCTGAATACCAGGGACTGATTGTTGCTGATGTTGGTGTTGCTGTGAGGTTGAGGTTGTAGAAGTTGTGGGGGTGGGGGGGTGCTAATTCATGATGTGGTTGGAGGGGAGAGCGTGCAAGAGCTGAAGTGGAGTGTGGATGAGGTTGAATTTGACAGGTCTCCTGAATCTTGGAAGGCTCGGCTTGATCTGCGCGCAGCAGCTCTCAGTTATTCTGAAAACGGAAAGGCTTGATTCGTATGTTCTTTAGGGACCAATTCCTTTCTCTCTGTGTTCTATGTATGTACCTGGGTTATTGCCTGCTTGCGGAGAGTCGAATTGAACTGAATTTGAGAGAGAGAGAACAATTAATAATCTGGCGATATCCCTCCCCCATGGCGTGTAGTACGTATGTGTGCAGTTCCTAAATATAGAGCACGTCATTGGCAATCTCTCGGATTCCCATTATGTGCGAGAGAATCCTGTGTTCCCAAATACCCTGGCCTTGGGTCAGGTCGGTCGGTCTTCGGTCTTTCGGAAAATATTCTTCCCCCCGATAACTGGACCACTAGAGTCAAGTACTGTTACTAGCCCATTCGATTGTCTGATAACGGAGTCAGAAACAAAACATCCCCCCGACACGAAACATGGTCAAATACCCTACTCACACCTCACCCACAACCAACTTAGGAGCTCTCACCTGCAACCAAAAAGCAACACCATACTGACCTGTCACCAACCAACCATTCACATCCAACTAGTCAGCTCCATCTTGAATCTTCTGCACGAGAACGGCAGATCTACTCCATCTTAGTCTAGCCATCTCAAAAGTAGATCTTCCAACCGGAGCCAGACGCTCTGCAAGGATTTGATAACCACACACACAATCACAATCCCATGTTGGCTATGAGGGATCCCACCTCCACACCCCCCACGGGCCACGAACAGCACCGTGCGCGTCCTTGGCCAAACAGAATACACTCACGAGCGTAGGCACACATGGACCCTTCTCCCTACGTCCTATCAAACTTTAATGTGTCCATCTACAACCTAGACCCTTGTGCATGGGAAGGAGGCGGGGTGTATCAAAGTGTGAAACGGTGAATACGAGCCGGGAGGGCCCGGATGTTTGATGGAGATAGGAATCATGGCAATCAAGGCAAGGAATTGTTTTGGAGTTATGTTTGGGCGGTGAACGGATAATTCGGTGAAGGGCCGGGGTGGCTAGCTCATGGACAAGGACTTTGTGATGGTGTTTGCCATGCCTGCTGGGTGAGGAGAGGGGACAATACCGTATCGGACACTTATGACTGTCTTATCTGGATGAACCGACTCACCGACTATGTGCTGGAAAAAAAGATGCCAAAAGTCAGTGAACATGCGACTGCTCAAGAGCTTTCCTGGAGCTGTGGGGTTTATCCTATGAAAAATAGGCCCAAGCTATAGAGTAAAAATCTCACAGGGGAAATGATTTGAGCCAAAAAATTTGATGGACAATTAGACTTCATAGAAGTTAATCTAGTATAGAAATTTTCCACCACACACCAGCTCAACTGGATTCATTATCAACATTCCCGGCAGTGGACAATGCACTCTTCGGGCATACACCTAACCCGAATAAAACCGCGGCCACCCACTAGCTTTACCGACGCCGGCCCGAGGCCATAGACCACTGAAAAAATTGAAATACGGCAGCAGGTTACCGACATCCTCACCACCAGTTACAAAACACTGTTCATAAAAAAGTAATAAAAAAATACAGGTGGAAATGTTTCCCAGCAGCTTTTTATAAGTTCTAAAACGCTGCTAGGTCTGGAGGAATAATATGAAATATGTAGCAAGAGAAGGAATTAATGGACAGAGGAAGGGAAATAAGAAGGCAATGAACGTATAAAGTAGCAAGGGAAACTGTGGGAATAGGGCCCAGGTAAGTGCGTGGATATGTATAGGATATATACATGAGGGGGTTTGTTTAGGCCGTTAATGATCGTTCTACATGATTTCGACAACTACTCATCAACTAATTGGGTGCCTCTAGTGAGAACCACTAACAAGGCAATATTCTAAATTCACAACCAATTAGCATCCCTGTTATCTTATAGTTCCCATTGGCTATGCAGCTTACCTCTAAATCATGAATACTCATTCGGTCCGGACGACCTATTGATCTCCTGCTGGACATCCGCCAATAGAGCATATATGGTAATACTCTCCATATCATATTCTTTATCACTCCTCTTCCTTCTTTCCGGGGTCGCAGGCGGTGTCACCATCCCTTTTTCTAGCGGCGAGCACCCACAACTCCCGACACACAGCGCAGCCGCCATATGTTCCAGTAGCTTCTCCTTCACCAGCGCCTTCCTTTCTTCAGCCTATCCACGCGTTAGTATATGCTTATACTTACATCCACACACCAGATAGAAGAAAATAATACCTTTTCTAGCTTGTTCTCCCAGTCCTCAATTGCTACATCCAACTCCGCCAACGCCTCCTCTTGCCTCAGCAGACACTCCCTCCTCACCCCCTCACCCGCTGCACTTCTCAAATATCCCAACATCCTCTTCTGCAGCGCCTTTCTTCCGCTCCGCAGGCTCCGATGTGTCTCTCTTAAATACTGACACCGCGTCTCCAGCCCACCCAGCTCACGACTAAGCACTTCCACATCTCGAGCCCCCAGCACTCCAAATGCCCCGCACCGCTGTCGTGCTGCAAGCTGTAGCGCTTGTAGCTGGCTATACGTATAATGCGTGGGAGCCTTCGCTGGCCGCACCCCTTGAGGCAAGGGCCCAGAGAAACTACTTTTCTTGCCGCGGTGCCTTGTGGTTGTGAGTGTGGGTGCCGAGTCCGCACGCGGACGAGTGAGCGGCGGTGAGAGTGGACGCTCCATGTATTTCACGACCGCGCGGACATCTGCGGGCCGCTCACGTTCGAAGGTCACTGTCTTCTCGATGACGGGCTTTTCTCGATCGAGGAAAGCTGGCGATCTCTGCAGCGCTGCTTTTGGTGGTACTGCTGGTGGTTGTAGCAGCGGTGAAGGAGAGTCGTAGTACTCCTGAAGCTTGTTGCTGATGTTTTTTGAGGCGAGGTTGACACCGGGCCAGGGTGTATCTGGCCAAGTTGTGTCAGGGAGGCAGAAGGGTGATATAGGCCGCTCTGTGGGCGAGACGGAAGTCGAGGTCGAGGCTAAGGGAGGCGTAGAAAAGGGTTGGGAGGCATTGCGCCAGCTGGGTGCCAGCGCGGGGCGACCGGGGATGGTAGGGGAGTCCATACAATTCTCTTGGACGGTAGTTAGGGTGTCGAGATCAGAGGAGCTGCTGCCTTTGCGGCGGGAGACGAAGACGCCTTTGGCACGGGTAAGCGTGGAGGTTTTTGGGGTGTCGGGGGAGCTCGGTGGGGAGGCGGCAACGGGGATTACAGTGGTATCAAGAGAAAGCTGCTTGGTGGGTGAGGCGTTGCGGGATGTGTAGAGATTAACGAGGCTTTCCAATGATGTTTTAGGGAGGGGGGCAGAGGATTTCTTGTGTTTCTGGAGTAAAGGTCAGTGATGGTTTCCTTATATCTTGGAACAGAAGATTTTGAGTGCGCAGGTTGGGCAGAAAATGAACAAGTCATTGGTACTGGATTTTTGGTCCATATGCCTCGATTCCCCCTGCCCGACTTGCGCACATAAACCCCACTAATTAAGAAGAACTTACTGGAGCCTTTGAAGTAACTGCGCAGGCGGCAACGTGCTTCGGTGGCACTGGTGGTGGAACATCGATGCTGCCGCCGCGCGCCGGGAATGGGAATAAACTCATTATTATTTGAGTATTTTCAGGAATTAGATATGTGACGATTTTGAACTCCAAACTCCAGAGAAGGCCGAAATGAAAGAAGAAAAAGAAGAAATAAAATAAGAGCGCTAGGAATCACAGTAATCGAAAAATATATCTTTCGATACGTTGAGGCCAGCCTCTAACTATTTGTGAGTCTTTTTCTTCTATCCTTTTCTTTCTAATAATTATTCCTTCTGATAATCCTTAGCGAGTAATCGTTCAGTGAAAGACGGATGGACGTTGGAAGATGACAACTGATCCGGAGGTTCTTACAGATATATACTATTCATTAGGTTTGGATTCTCCGTCTAGCTAGTCCGGGTTCCCAGTCCCCTAAATCCCTTCCTCGGAGGATTGCTAGTGCCCTACCATGTGGGAGGCAGACACACCCCTGTGACTGCATGTTTCGAGCAATTTCAGGTCTGTACACAAGCACCCGTCCCCTATTGGGGGATATCACAGTCAACTATGAGCGGAAGCGAATTATTATTTTGGTGGTTGCTGCACCAACTACCGCTGGAACATCACAGAGCTTAGCACGGGTCGGAGATCACTGGATCAATCGTATAACGCCGTTATTTTTTTTACTTTTTATTCTAAGGTCACTCCGGCGCAACAACAACTGTAGAATAGGTACATAGGCAGGAGCAGACATGACAGACAGGCACAATGATCCTTGCCCTGGCTGTGGAAATGCTTAGCTGCACGAGACAGCATCTTCCTTGTCTACTGTTTGCCTGCAGTTGCGGGGTGGGCGAATCGAAACCTTTTTCGAGGAAGGTAGGCATGCAGGAAGGAGCATTAGGACGTGCAAGCTCTGTGTGATCAATTTACATCTTGCATCGTTCTAGAGCTATCTCTTTTTTTGCGTGTGTGCGCCCAGGGCAAGAAGGGACAATAGGCAGTGCACAATCCAACTTTGTTTTCTAACCGGTGGGTCACTGGCATTAGAAACTTTAGGCCAAGCATCAATTTTGGTCAAAATTGATGGTTGCAGGGATTATTTTGCTGGGTGGCGAATAGCATTTTTCAAAATTGATCGTTGGCCTAAAGTTTCTATTCTAGATATCACTGGATGGGTAGGGTAGGGTTGAGCGACAAAACATGGGGTGAAACATGCTGCTGCTTCTTACCTAACCTAACCCCATTCCTGCCAAAACGGCTGGGCATCCTTGGGCCAACCTCCTGGTGATGGATATTTAGAAAACCTATGTATTATTTACCTCAACCGGGCTGGCCCGGGGATTACGCCATAGTTTATACTGCATGCGACCATTCTGTACCTAGAAACTAGAAATGAAATGACTTCACACACACACACACACACGGGCTGGCCCGGGGAATAGTAGCGACTCCGGGCCTCGTTACATAGCAATAGGTAGAGTACATACTCGAGACCATTGAAGGATAGATATCATGAAATTGCTTATATAGATACATGCCTATCTACCTATTTACCTTGTGGGGAACGAAGGGTTCATACTTTCTGATAGGTACCTATACGTGCCCACTGTTGCGTCAGAATCATTCGATGGATGTGAATGATTCGCAGTACATGCTTCGCACGCAATATGATACCCAGCTTGGCCGGCAGCTTGATCTGGTAACTAAACCATAAAGTTTATTTCCGCAGAACATGGGCACTGTCCCACGGTTAGGGAAATGTATTGGAAACCAAAAACTTGTTACAAAGTGGTTACCGGGCGATAGGGAGATGAGACAGAGTCGGCTAAGCAATAGCATCGAGGGATGAGGTATAGGAGCTCGAGTAAAATATCCAAAATCAAGCTCACGGATAGTGCATTTTTTAATTCCTTCTGCAACGACTCTCCGCCTTGTCTGGTTCTCGCTTGGGATGCGAGGGAAGTGTGCATTTGCTGCTGTCAGGTCTCGCGTATACATACAGTACTTTACCGTGAGAAAGGAAGAGAAAGAAAAAGAGGGTGTACGGTGGAATAATAGAGCAATCAATAATAAGGCCAAAGGCGCTCCCTACCGAAACGCTTTGGCTAGCAGGAGTGGGTGCAGGTAAGGTACGGGACTGGTCTATACAAGGCGGGGCACGCTATATCATCCCGACGGGTGTAACACTATTAAAAGGAGATGGATGAGGGTTGTTGATTCCCTGTTCTTGTCCTGCCCTCATGCATGAGAGACTCTTTGTGTGAATTGGGGGTGGTGTTCGAGGTACCTACATGGCCTAGGAGCTACTCTATCATGGCCTTGTATTGTGTACCTACCTGCCCAAGACCAAAGGAGCGATTGGGACATTTTCAACTACCTAGCTGGGTACAAAGTAGTTGCATAATAAAGTGCATATTACAAGTATCCCCCCCGCAGCAATTGTTATATCTAATGGGTGACCGTATAATTAGGGTTATCGCAACTAATTGCCTGTTCGCCTTGGCAAAGAAACAATGTCTTACACATGGATGGGGGTTACAGATCAATGATTAGCCAATAGATAACCAGAAGAGACTTGTGGCTGCCGCGGCCTCATTTCGCTACAGGGCAAGTAGGGAACCTGGTAAATTTCTCGCCGTGGTGGCGGTACGGTAGGCATATGTAGGCTGATAAGCAACCTCCACTCTGAGTCCCTCCTTTTACTTGCTTTTGCTATGCTTCCCTTTCCTCTATCGAGGCTTAGTTTCCCCCACTTTTATTTTATTTTATTTTATTTTTTTTTCTCCGAGCGGACATTGTTCGTTTGTTTGGGTAGGTTGTCCGACTTTACATTCTCTCGATGCCGGACGTTATCCGGCCTGTTTCCTGCTGTGTGTGGGGGGTATGTACGGCGGGTTGGCCGTGGAGACTCATGGGAGATGCATTGGTCGGCGCGGCTTACAAGGAAACTTTTCCCGCGCTGTAAACCCGGCAGCGTGGAAGCTTGTCTTGACACTTTTGACAAGTGAAAATCCATGCAAACGGTAAAACATTGGATTGTTTTCTGTTGTTTGAAAGGCTAGACTAAGGGACGTCTGTGGCAAGAATATGTGGAGAAAGGGGGGAGGGGGGTAAAGGTAATGATAAACTATCATTGCAGTAAAAAGAATACGAGATGGAAAGAAGGAAGCTGAGATCGACACCGTTGTGGCTTAATGGATCCATAATTCTCCGTACTGGCCAGTCCCGCAAGATATATATCAGAATTAATAAATCTATAGTTATTTATGAAAACCGCGCGCTGATGCCCCGGAATCAAGACTATCCTGGTACCACATGGCAGATGATGGCCGACGACAGGGGAACTGTGATGGAAACAGGTTTACCGGCATGAGATATATCGTCTTTTTTCCTCTGCTAAAGGCAAAGGTGCTAGTATCGCACATCACTTTATCCGAGTGAGTATCTGTGTCTGAGAGGATATACTCCCTAAAGACTAGCTGGGGCCGATGATCATGGATGCCGTATATACCATGTTCAGGCACATTGCAGATCACCGTTGGAACTTGTTTTGTTTGGGGATGGCGGTGAGAAAACAAGATCAATATATCTGGGAATAGTATTGATCATGAGATTCATTACCTTAGCAGAATCAGGGTTCTGGGGGGGAGGGCTTTGCAAATTTGGGTGGAACTTCTGGAATTGGATGTGACGGGGGTGGGATATGGTGGGGGCTTAAGGAAATATCGATGGGAGAGGTTGATATATCTTGATGTATCTACCTTGCTTTGGGATTGATATTGGGCCTGGGCTGTACCCAAAGGACACTGTTTCGCTGCTGGAACGAGATTGACAAGCGAATGCAAGTAATCAAAAAAAAACGCTCGTCTAGCGGCATGCGAAGGAGATCGTGATGAGATGTGAAGGCCTCACAAGACAAGTTTGATGCGGGTATACCGAGGCAGTACAGTTACATGTATTTCGGGGATACAGACTAACTACATACTACCAGCGCGCAGGAACAATCTACAACCATGAGACTTAACCCTCACAATCCTCACAAATATGAGATGAAAAGTGGTGTACAAGTATACTGTACTACGACAAGCAGATCTGGCCAGCTGCCGCTCCTAGAGTTGGATCTACTCTTTCTGGCGTGTTCAGAAACCAGACCTTACAGATACAACGAGCAGGGAGGCCGTATTAGGATACTTTACGGCTTCTTGGACCAAGAACGGAAACAGCATCGGTCCCTATCTCCTCAATTGAGAACTTCAACCGACTTGATCTCTCGATTTTACGTGACTATGCACGTTGACATGAATCGAAACGATGTGATTCGGGCTGCAGTGCATATATTTTTTTGATACTCGCGCTCGGGACATGTGCGTACTTAACAATATACAGATTATCAACCTTGCTCGGAGTTGGCCAGTATGTATGAGAGTTTTCCGGGAATTCCATGCAGGGGACGGGGGGAGTGTCGCATGTACCTCTTTGGTCATAAATGTCCGAAGGCTTGATTAATGAGCCGGTAAAAATTCTATATAGCTATTTATACCCCATACGACCCAGCCGGCGATTTTATAGGAAAACTTGGTCGGTTTCATGTCATGCCATTGCAAACATTTCTCCGTTATCGAGCATATCTCATACCCCGGTCCGGCTCTGTCCGGCCGGAAAGTAGAGCGCGATCATGGCTGATCACTCATGGGTAATATTTATTAAGCAGCTTTGTGGACTTGGCCAATCACAGGATTGTGCTGGCTTGGCACATAACCCTTTCTGATCATTTCATGCATGAGCACATGTTCTCGGTTGGATAATAAACAGTTGCGGACATGGGGGTGGGGATACCATAGAAAACGGAGAATGCCGGCGGCGAAAGGAAAGTACTCTACATAGTAGAATACCATGATTATGGTAGTGTAGTACACAACGTGCATATGAAGGCCAATTATCCATTTCCAAGCTGCATTAAAACCTAAAAGTCCTTCGGAGTCCGGCATTCAAACAGAGCATTATGATGTTTGTGATGTATGGAGGTAGCGATATCAAATTTAACCATAACTCGATCCACTCACATAGCGACTGAGCTGGTGAATGAGCAAGCGTAGGTACAATCGAATTCTCGTATGTACTCACTTCAATAATGAAGTCACGCGCCCCAGTTTGAGTAATCAGGGGGCGGTTAATTCAAACAAGGTGATTGTGCTTATAGCCTGTCTATAATGTCTGGTTTATTCCCGGCATAGCTTTTAAAAGAGGGTGGTAAGTAAATATGCATAAACTGGCCGTTTAAAGGTCTAATAGATTCAACTGGTGCTTGTTAAGTCCGGGTGATTGATAGGGTTCCCTGGAATTTATGGATGACGTGGTTTATTTCCACGATTTCTAAAGGCGGGGAAATATCTGATGCCAATGACATGCAAGATTTGTGTATGATTGATTGCCAGAAAACTTCTAAACATAATACTACTGAAATGTCAGCCCTTGAGTATTTCAGAATTTCTGTCCAAAACTGGTCCTTGTTTCTAGTGACTAATCAATCTTAAAGGTAGCATTACTGTAATGATTTCATATCTTTACCTCCGTAAAATAACTTGTTGTATATGCAGTACATGTAGTACGTACCCACATACTGAACCGATTGTATGAACCATCGGGCTCCCCGCACTGCAGCCAATTCTTCACTTGGCGCTCTACGAGATAAATGTGTACTAAACCCAAGACAGATATTTTAAGATTGACTCCGCATGCCAGTTCTATTGGTATCTAGCGGGTTCTGTTTCTACAGCCTCTTATCTGTAACTATTAACAGTCAGTACCATTTATTATTGCTAAGGATGTTAATACAAGATATACAAGCCTCATGTTTAACTCGCCCTTCCACGGCAGATGGAGATACTCCAATTGCTAACTACACCCGGGAGTGTATACAGGTTTGAAAATGCTGCGATCTAGGCTTGTAGTAATTTCTGAGAGTGGGTTTGCTTTCCGAGCTGACACAATTGATTGGTGGTATTACGGTGCACCGGTGCTACCAAGGTTGAAGAGCTGAATATGTGACAGCGGCAGTCATTTATTTCATCTCATCTTTTCTTGAGACTGGGTTAAATTAGAGTGGACTCTACAGTGCGTAAGCAATGGGACAATCGGGAGAGAACCCGAATAGACGGTAGGTGGGGTTTCTTGTGGGGTAGAAAGGTGGAGATGGTGGTGGAGATCGTGGTAAAGATGGTGGTGGAGCGGTGAGTATTTAATCTGGAAAACCTTGGCTCCGTCTCTCGTGGGTTGATTTCTGAGACATACAGACCTTGGTAGTTTGTAGTGCCGTGTGATATATGTTGTTGACACCTGCGGTAAATGTGGATGCCTTGCATGCATAGTTTCGACACCTTGTGTTTACCTTGCTGATTTCATTAATATTGGGAACCTGATATTGGGGCCTTTGGCATCAACTCTGAGAATCAATGTCCGAATAATGTTTAGAAATTCTTCTATACTGCCGAAGGTGTGTTGCATGTTATAGGTATGATAGTTTCTTTATAATCCCGTACCACCAACCGGTATATTGAAAATAGATATAGCTATAAACTCATATGACTTTATTTATATGATTGGGTTAGCTTGCAATATATGCTGTAGTAGATATAACCTATATAATCTATGATCGAAAACCATCTTCTGTGTATATATATGCAGTGGCAATATATTAATAACCTTTATATCATTGAAAATGAAGATCAATAGGACCTCTTCTTTTAGACTAGCAATGGCATGCAAACCTGATATTGATTTTCAGGATAGAAAATTCTGGAGGATTAAAAAAAGTGTTGCCATTATATGCTTGACCTCATTATGTTTGAAACATAGATAGCGCAGGGCTAATAATGATCTAGCCTTGATATTGACCCCGTCCCCGGGAATTATATACTTGCCACCGAATTGACAGGTAGGGATCGAATTGAATAGTAGTAGTAATTGCCGTGTGAATCGTGATGAATTAGTGATATATCAGAAAGAGATAAGGTTATATGTGGAATGGATATTTGATTTTGTTCATACGCATATGAAGTATTAGACTAGAGCTCCTTCATTCGTGCTACTAGAATCCCGACTATTCCAATGAAACCATCAGTAGTGCTACCATTTTGCCACTTTCCTGCCCCTCGCCACTGCCGTTTCAGGTGAGCAAATCTGATAGCCAGTTCTTTTGTCTTGTTTCAGGTCAATCTCATGTGACTGGTCTATGAAACCGTTGATTGTGGAATTGTACCAAGTTTTGGATGCTATTTTTATATATACAGAGCACGTCTTATGGCTCTGCTAACCAGTATTGAGGGGCTTGTACAGATGTAGATGTAGGATGAGTGGCACTGTAGCTCAGAACTAAGGCTGGCTTCCAAGGGGACCGTGAAATATCTATTGAGATTCGAACATTGTAAGTTGTTGAGGCAATCCAAAACGAAATATGGAAGTCGCAAAATTTTCTCAAGTTCTTATTTGAAAATTCGAAATCTGTGCAGTGGCTATACTGAATTAGCAGCTTTCGGTAACGTATTTCACCTAGAAGCCGACCTTCACCTAGCAACCGATCAAAAAGCAATTATACTCCTACCCGATAATAAAAATTTATTTTCTAGATCTAAGTCTCCTAACAGAATCCCCCGGCTTTGGACTATTACTACTATTATTTACAACATATATTTTCATTTTCCGGGCATTTTTCTTACCACTTTGGGTTGTGATATTTGTAGGGGTGCACCTATCCGCTTCCAGCTCTTCCCACTCGCACTCTGAGCCTTCAGGGTCTTGAGTCACAGGTTCAGCCGGTTCCTCAATTGGAAGCTGTCTCTTTGGACGGCCTCTAACCTTGGTGAGTTTCCTGCCGAGATTTGCGGGCTCGGCGCAGTCTGTCTCGGTGCTCTTTGATGTCCTCTCCGCTGCCTTCAACTCTTTTGCTATAGCTCTCGCAGCGGTGAGCTTTTGCTTTTCCTCCCATTGATTGCGCAGACGTACAACCTCATCTGTAGTAACTATGAGGGCTTTGGAGAGAACAGCTCTACTTTGTACCCTTGAGGAGTCGGAATTTGCTTTTTCTTTCTTCCTCAAATATGCTAACTCCTGCCGTAGGACAACTACCTCTGCTGATGATTCTTCAGCGGCAAGGCCCAGTTTCTCAACCATAATTTGCGCCAGCTTTCTACTAGGTGTTGCATTGCCTACTAAAGCAATGGTGCGCTTGGTGTGGATTGAAATGCCTTTTCCATGGCGGGGTGTACCATCAGCAAAAAATGAAGTCTCGTCTTGTGACGCCTGGGCGCCCCAGACGACCTAGACGCTCCAGACGACACAAAGCGATTTCTTACCTGCATACCGACACCTGGGTGCCCTGCGACGAGAGCCCTGCGTCTCTTGGGCAACCGACGACGTCGCGAAGGCTAAAGACGAAAACCTTCTCCCATCCCTCAAAGACGTCGTCACGACGTCTAAAGACGAGCTCGTCTTCTGGACATAGGAGGTAGCCCCTCTACCATTATGCTCGCATCTTGGTCTATGGAAGTCGTCCTACGCCCTCGTCACCTCGCCTTTAGTCTAATTACCTACGTAATATTGGCCGACTTATGTCCTCAACCTGCCTATCTCGACCACTACATATCGTCTTTCCGCTCGCACTCTCTGTCTCTTGACAGTTTATATCGTCCTTTTTCACTAATCTGCGCCTTCCGACAGCTATCCCGTCTTTTGGTTCACACTCTTCGTCCTTTCATTCGCATATCTCGTCTTACGGCAACTATATCTCGTCTTTTGGTCTAAACTCTTCGTCTTTCCGTCCCTTGATTCTACGTTTGAATTTTCTTTAGGTGATACTGTCTATTGATTCATTGTCTTTTGACGCCCCTCGCTCTAGCTAGTTCGTCTATTGGGGTGAGAGCTATCTGACCCTTTGTACTTTGCTCCTGCGCAGTCTCCCTCTCCGTCTTCTGACCACTTCTCCCGAGCGCTCTTCTCCACCGTGCGTCATACTGACATCTCTCTCTACGTCGTTTTCAATATTTACATTAATCCCGGTAATTGTTCCAATAGTCCCATCTATCTGGCTTTCTGCATCGACTACGTAGTCCCCGACTGTAGGTGGAGTGACATTGCCCTCCTCCCCGTCGTCATCGTCAAACGGCGGGTCGCCTGCCTCGTCGGACCCCATATCGTCGTCGTCAGTCTCCGTACTGAGCTTGGATCGGAGACCCTCCAAAAAGCTGCCTACTCCAGGGTCAATAATTGCCTCCCTGCTCTCCTTAGCGGTAATTCTGCAGCAGTTTGTCCTCTTAATCCGTTTCAATATCTCGTGTCGAATCCCCTTCAGTACTAGATTTGACGTCTCATCGTCGGGGAAGGACCTCTTCCATGTGCGCATGTGCCTTTCGAAAATTACTAGCACCACCGTCAATAATGATACCCGTCGATAACCTGACCAGATGAAAGACGGGGTGCTCACCGCCGCAATAGTCCTTATTGAAGACACCATTCTTCCAGTTGCTGCCTCCAATTACTTGGACTCTCAGCGCATGGTAAAGTACAGTAGAAACCAGGCAGATAAAAGACGGGTTGATACAACTCTCAAATTCCGGATGGTTGACGGCAATCCCACGATTGGTCTTATAGTAGGCGTAGACGATAAAACGCGGTATTTGAGGTGCGGCGAAATGCCATTGCGCGGGCTAAAGACGTTAGTACCAAATCTGTGCCCCTGGATGAACAGTGGATATACCTCGTAATGAGTGGGATCACAATTGAAACGGTCATCTGTCAGGAGGTAATCGACACGGGCTTTTGCTTGCTCGCCGGTCATGCCGGCTAGGCCGTAATATAACGCGATTACCGCCTTTGCCTTCTCCATCATGTGTGAACGAGTCCGTTGATGATAAAACCTCACCTGCCCGGACACGCCGGTCGACAACTCCGCTGGAAAGTCGGTTCCCGCCCTGGCAAAATCCCATGAATTTCTGTCCATGGACGCCAATTCCAATACCGAGGGCATGTAACGGCAGCTACGTATTTCGGCTAGGTGATGAACTGGGATGAGGGAAGGAGGTATCGTGTAGTGGAATTAGGATTTGTAATGGGGATTTCTGTTATGTTCTTTGGGTTTCTGTTACGCGAAGGTATTAGTCATCGTTGGATTATGGATGGATATATAAGGGGGTGTTGTCTCGTGCTTTTGTCTGTTTTCCTTCTTCTCTTTCTTCCTTACGCAACCTCTGTATTTTATTCCACGAATACTATTCTTTGTTCGCACTACGTCATAGGGCTCCAACCGGTTTATCATACCAGGTAGAGCCACCCATAGTCCATAGTCAAAGTATACCTTTACGTCTACGTCCACGTCTACGTCACTACCTAGGTTGTATTCCTTGGCACCACAGTCTATCGCCTATAGTCCCCGTGATACGTAGGTTGCGTCCTCTATCGCCAACCAATACAACACCATAGCCTACAATGTCGGAACATGTCCATGTCGATTATCAACAACTCAACGATAACCTCCAAAGATTTTTTGAAGCGCATCCACAGGTCGATCATGTTGTCGGAGCTGAAGCTTATGCGCTTCTTCAACAGTGTCAAAATGGTCTTATTCAATATGCAACGGATTTACAGGAGATAGAAGCGGAGGCTGAGAGGGCAAGAAGGATATTTGAACGAGATCTTACTGCTGCCCGAGCTCAACAAACTGCTGTTGAGGTTGTGGCCCCTGACGAAGAACCTATTGGAAACAACGCTCCACCTGTACCTCCAGCGCCACCAGTTACAGGTACCACCTATCGGTCGGAGAAACTCCCAGATCCCGATGTGTTTAGGGGGGATCGTGATCGAGAAAGACTACACTTATTCAAGCAACAAATGAAAATTAAGTTACTGGGAAATATCGATCGCTATCCTACACTACAGTCTAAGTTATCGTACGCGTTCAGCAGATTGGAAGGTGCTGCTGCCAATCAGTTTTTACAGTACATGGGAGAAGAAGGTATTGCCTTACCTTCTATGACACGGTTTTATGAGATTCTGGATACAGCTTTTGGAGACCCCGATCGAATGCGTACAGCTAGAAGAAATCTTCGGAACATCAGACAACGCACTCGAACCTTTGCCGATTATTTTGCTGAGTTTCAACGGTATGCTGCTGAGTCGGGTATGGATGAAGTCTCTCGGATTGAGGCTTTGATGGAAGGAATTAATGGGGAACTGGACGAATCGATGATACACCATGAGACTCCTGCAACGGTAGATGGTTGTGCAACACTCTTGCAACGGTTGGATAACCGACGACGGGCGGCGGAAGCTAAGCGAGGTAGTAAAAAACCTTGGACTACTACTGCGACCCCGGCTCCGCGTCCTCCACCAACAAATCCTGTTCCTGCTCCCCGTCCTGCTGCCCCTGCTGCCAACCCACCTGCCATTGAGAATCACCCCTCGTTCCGTCCTGGAGGTGATGTACCCATGGACCTGTCTGGAGGACGTCGTCGCCCTACCCCTGCCGAAAGAAACGCCCGATTAGCTGAGGGCCGATGTTTCTATTGCGGAGGTGTTGGGCATATGGTTAGAAATTGCCCCCAAGCGAGGGCAACTGGAAATCAACCAAGGAGGCCTGTGATGAGAGGAGCGGCGTTGACAGTGGAAGAAAACGATGGAAGCGATAATGAGTCGGCAAAAGATTTGTCCCTGCACTAAGTGGCTTAGCCCAGGGACCGTTTAAGGATTTTTTTAGGATGTGTATTTCTGGTTTTTCGGTATCAGAGGAGGAAATGGATGGAAATCAACTTGTAGTAACTTGTTCGATTTCACAGAATAAAAATTCGTTTATACCTACCTACGCCCTTATTGATACCGGAGCATCAGGATATGCTTTTATTGATGAATCCTTTGCACGCCACAACAATCTTACAATGACCCCCCTTAAAATACCTCGCCATGTAGACGTTATAGACGGAAGGCCTATTAAGTCAGGAAAAATTACCCATATTGTCGATGTCTCGCTAGACATTCATGGTCATCGGGAAACGGCGCCATGTTTTGTAACGAAGTTAGGACACTATCCGATTGTGATGGGGATACCTTGGATGCGACGACATGATGTTACGATTCGACCAAAAGAAAATCTACTTGTTTTTGACTCTCGAAGCTGTTGTCAACACTGTTCACTCAGTGGAACTGCAGTTATTGTTCATGGTATCTCGATCCCCTTACCAGAACACCATACAGTCATCGTTTCAGCAACTGAGAAATCCACTATCGATATCGAACAATTAGTACCGAAAGAATTTCACCATCGTCTTCACATGTTCAAAGAATATGATGCTTCAATTCTCCCACCACATCGACCATCCCATGACATCGAGATAGTATTAGAGGAAGGCAAACGACCACCATATGGACCTATATATGGATTATCTCAAATTGAGTTAAAAGCACTACGAGAATATCTTGATGAAAATTTACCCAAAGGATTTATTCGAGCCAGTGAATCACCAGCGGGAGCACCCATACTGTTTGTGAAGAAAAGCGATGGAACCCTTCGACTTTGTGTTGACTATCGAGGCCTAAATGCGATTACAATCAAAAATCGATATCCATTACCATTGTTGAAAGAAACCCTGGCTAAGTTGTCAAGAGCACAATACTATACTAAGTTGGATTTACGATGGGGATATAATCAAATCAGAATAGCGGAGGGAGATGAATGGAAAACAGCATTCCGGACTCGATATGGACATTTCGAATATACAGTAATGCCGTTTGGATTAGCTAATGCCCCTGCCACATTTCAGCATTGGATCAATGATATTCTACGTCCCTACCTCGATCAATTCGTAACAGCATACTTAGACGATATCCTTATCTATTCCGAGACCCTATCAGAACATAAAGAACATATTCAGAAGGTTCTAAAGGTACTTGATGAAAATCATGTTCACCTTAAACCTGAAAAATGTGAATTTATGGTTCAGGAAACAAAATATCTTGGTTTAATCCTTACTCCAAATGGGAATAGAATGGATCCAAAGAAAGTTATCGATGTTTTGGAATGGACTACACCGACAAACCTTCGTGATGTTCAAGTATTCCTAGGATTTGCAAATTTCTACCGACGGTTTATTTTGGGATATTCGAAAATTGTTGCCCCGCTTACAGCCTTGACAAAGAAGAATGTTAAATTTGAATGGACGGATGAAAGGGAGGAAGCATTTCAGACTTTGAAAAAGATGTTTACAACGGCACCGATACTCGCTCATTTCAATCCAGATCGAAAAATTGTGATAGAAACTGATGCATCCGACTATGTTTCAGCAGGAATCCTATCTCAACGTGACAACGAAGGAATCCTACATCCAGTTGCTTTCTTTTCCAAGAAACACTCTCCCGCAGAATGCAACTACGAAATCTATGACAAAGAACTTTTAGCAATTATACGATGTTTTGAAGAATGGCGACATCATCTGGAGGGAGCTCAATTTCCAATTGAAGTTCTTAGCGACCATCGGAATCTTGAGTATTTTATGACAACAAAATTGTTAAATCGTCGACAAGCCCGTTGGTCCGAATTTCTTTCACGCTTCGATTTCGTTATACAATTTCGGCCAGGAAAACAAGGAACAAAACCAGATGCATTGACTAGGAGGTCAGGTGACCTACCTAAAGAGGGGGATGAACGGTTAACGCATCAGAGTCAAGTGATTCTGAAGCGAAAAAATTTGGATACCAAGCTAAGTTTGTTCGCGGGTTCTTTGTCAAATGAATCCGCTGAAGGAGCGTCCACTGTAGAGGAGTTATTTTCAAAAGCTTACCAAGTGGATAGTTTCCCAAACAAGGTCCTCAATATGCTTCGGAATGGCACACGCCACTCAAACAAAATCTCACTTGCCGAATGTATGGAAGATAACAACGGTCGGCTGCTTTATCGAGGCATGCTATATGTACCAGACGACGATGACCTTCGACTAAGGCTTTTAAAAGAATATCATGACAAACCATCTGCAGGACATCCGGGTAGAGCGAAGACTCTGGAGCTCCTAAGTCGAGAATATTACTGGCCACAGATGCGGAAGTTTGTCGATCAGTATATTAGGAATTGCAATGTGTGCACCCGTAGCAAGGCATCACACAATGCACCTTATGGAGTACTTCGCCCCATGCCAATTCCCGATGGACCCTGGACAGATGTCTCGATGGACTTTGTGACTGATCTTCCTGAGAGTGATGGGTATAATGCGATTTTGGTCGTGGTGGATAGACTAACCAAAATGCGGCATCTGATACCAACGACAAAGGAGGCGGACTCACAGGAAGTAGCAAGGCTATATATTGATAACGTCTGGAAGCTACATGGATTACCCGACACTATGGTATCCGATCGAGGAACACAGTTCGTCGCGGAATTCTGGAGGTCCCTTTGTGATCGATTGGAAATCTCGCCAAAGTTCTCTACTGCATTCCACCCCCAAACAGATGGACAGACAGAAAGAATTAATGCCATAATGGAACAATACCTCCGAAGCTATGTTTCCTATCAACAAGATGACTGGGTCCGATGGCTACCGATGGCTGAATTTGCAACTAACAACCACGTTTCCGAAACAACAAAAGTTTCCCCCTTTTATGCTAATTCGGGAAGGAATCCTAGGATAACATTTGGGCCTTTGGAACATGGTCGAACGACGGCGGAGGATCAAGCGAACCGTATTGCAAGGGAAATGAAGGATGTGGTGGACTTCCTAAGAGAAGAAATGTTCCGGGCGCAAAGGATACAAGAAGAATCAGCCAATAGGAATCGAACTCCAGCTCCTCGATATTATTTAGGAGATAAGGTTTTTCTATCGACCCGTCATATTCTAACAAAGCGACCCTCTAAGAAATTCGATTGGAAACGTATTGGACCTTATAGCGTTAAACGAATCGTTAATCCCTATGCTTACGAGTTGGAACTTCCCCGGTCGATGAAAATTCATCCAGTATTTCATGTTTCGTTATTGTCACCTGAAGCAAATGATCCTTTACCAGGACAACAACGATTACCACCACCTCCGGTTGAAATCGAAGGGGAGGAAGAATGGGAAGTCGAAGATATTTTGGATTCGAGGAAACGAAGAGGAAGATTTGAATATTTGGTACGATATATGGGATATGACGAAGCCTCCTGGCAACCGCTATCGGACCTTGAACATTCACCTGAAATTATTAGACGATTCCATGAGCGTTATCCAGAGAAGCCTAAGCCTACCAGGAGGTAGGCCTTAGAGGGGGGCGTGGTCTGTAACGGCAGCTACGTATTTCGGCTAGGTGATGAACTGGGATGAGGGAAGGAGGTATCGTGTAGTGGAATTAGGATTTGTAATGGGGATTTCTGTTATGTTCTTTGGGTTTCTGTTACGCGAAGGTATTAGTCATCGTTGGATTATGGATGGATATATAAGGGGGTGTTGTCTCGTGCTTTTGTCTGTTTTCCTTCTTCTCTTTCTTCCTTACGCAACCTCTGTATTTTATTCCACGAATACTATTCTTTGTTCGCACTACGTCATAGGGCTCCAACCGGTTTATCATACCAGGTAGAGCCACCCATAGTCCATAGTCAAAGTATACCTTTACGTCTACGTCCACGTCTACGTCACTACCTAGGTTGTATTCCTTGGCACCACAGTCTATCGCCTATAGTCCCCGTGATAGGGCATCGGGTTTTTGAATAGTGTCTCTTTGGTGAGATGCCACCCAGCTTTTTCGATTAGAGTCCTCAGCTCAATGTTGAATTGCCCTAAGCTACGATGTCGGAGAGCTCTGGTTTTGTTGGGATCGGTAGGGTCTACCGGCGCTAGTAGATTTTGTGACGACGACTCTCCAGAATACCCACCGCCGCTGCCACTAGCATAATCTGTACTCCTGACGACTTCGGAAGGGGCTCTTATCGACGCCGGTCTAGAAAGCTCAGAAATTTGACGACGGGCTTCGGGGCGGGTCCCCCCCGACGATGTTCTAATAGACTCAGAAGCTTGATGACCGGAGTGAGTATGTGTCTGACTAGTTAAGGCGTTTCGACGGGTAGGAGACCTATTACTACGCCCGGGGGAGGCATAAAAAGTGTCATACGGCTGGTTCGCGTCAGATTGTCTATTTCGTGCGGCCGACGGTAACGTATCCCTCGACGAGGATTGCTGAAATTGAGACTCCTGGGGTGGTAGGCTTGAGAGTGGCGGGCTCGTAGGTTGTCGGGCATTGACTCTCCCGTCTTTTGTCAAATACATCTCACCATGAAGCTGTAAATCAATCTGTGAAGCTCTTTGTGATAGGTCCCCGTATCCTGAGACATCGTCTTCAGACTCCGTTTCTTGTCCTCGCGCCTGTGACGATCTCGTAGGCAATCGTCTGGCTGAGTCATGTGGAAAGGTGCTTGGAATCTCCTGTGAAGATCGTACATGTCTTTGGGTGGTCGGTCGTCTGTCCCTGCTAAACGACCTGGTGTTCCGACGGGAGGAAGTTTCTCTGTAGGTGTTTTGCGAGGGACGGGAGGAGTTAGACAAATGAAACTGACTCTCTCGCTGAGGCATTGTCAAGGATGTCTTTGTCGGTAGGATGGGCAGTGCAAAGTACCAACTTTATAAGAGAGTTTTGGGAAGGGGGAGTGGGGAGATGACTCGGAGGGCAACTTCTGCCGTGATGTCATTGATCCGTACACGGACCAATAGCTAGAGGCAAACGACGCTAGGAGATATGTTCCGCGATTTGTTCCGAGCTCCTGGAATCCAAGGGTTAGCCTAAATAAGTCCACCATAATACAGATTCACGCCGTTCCACTAAATCGTGTGCGGGTAGTCGAGGGCGGTCAAGTCAAAACCCTCTCAAGTCCGAGTCTGGCGTCCCCAGCAAGCTCGTCTTCTAGAAGCTCGTCTCCTGGAAGGGTGACTGGCAGGCAGCGGTCATTCCGACCGATAGTTTCATTCCCGCATCACCCTGTCCGGGCTC
Organism: Morchella sextelata; assembly: GCF_020137385.1. Lineage (NCBI taxonomy): Eukaryota > Fungi > Ascomycota > Pezizomycetes > Pezizales > Morchellaceae > Morchella > Morchella sextelata. The sequence goes on from NW_025408616.1 coordinate 1,166,676, forward strand.
GACTGCTTGGTAGAAGCTCGTCTCCTGGAAGAGTGACTGGCAGGCAGCGGTCATTCCGACCGATAGTTTCATTCCCGCATCACTCTGTCCGGGCTCGACTGCTTAATGGCGTGGGTATACAGCTTTTCGAACGGAGTCGTCCCATCCCCCCGACGCAATACCCTTGGTATTTCGTGATCCGTCGGTTTCAGTCGCGTGACTAACGCTGGCGTCCCAGCAAGCTCGTCTTCTAGAAGCTCGTCTGCAAGGGTGACTGGCAGGCAGCGGTCATTCCGACCGATAGTTTCATTCCCGCATCACCCTGTCCGGGCTCGACTGCTTAATGGCATGGGTATACAGCTTTTCGAACGGAGTCGTCCCATCCCCCCGACGCAATACCCTTGGTATTTCGTTATCCCAGCAAGTTCGCCTTCCCGGAGGGTGGGCAATGGCAGGAGACGAAAAAGGCTTCGATCCCGCACTCTTCCTGTCCGGGCTTTACTGCTTTTTGGAATGGGTATTATACAGCTAATCAAACAGTCCACGCGACTAGAGTCATATGGGCTAAACGAGCAACAAAGATTGTTTACTCGCCTTCTGGTCAGATTACTGAGGTCTGATTCGAAACGTACACCGACCGATAGATATAGGCCAATGACGCGAAGACAAACGACGGACATTCAGTCGCCATGCTAGTAGAAAACCTAAAATCCAAGGGTTAGCCTCAACTCCACCATAATACAGATTCACGCCGTTTCACTAAATCGTATGCGGGTAGTCGAGGGCGGTCAAGTCAAAACCCTCTCAAGTCCGAGTTGGCGTCCCCAGCAAGCTCGCGTTCCCGGAGGGTGGGCAATGGCAGGAGACGAAAAAGGCTTCGATCCCGCACTCTTCCTGTCCGGGCTTTACTGCTTTTTGGAATGGGTATTATACAGCTAATCAAACAGTCCACGCGACTAGAGTCATATGGGCTAAACGAGCAACAAAGATTGTTTACTCGCCTTCTGGTCAGATTACTGAGGTCTGATTCGAAACGTACACCGACCGATAGATATAGGCCAATGACGCGAAGACAAACGACGGACATTCAGTCGCCATGCTAGTAGAAAACCTAAAATCCAAGGGTTAGCCTCAACTCCACCATAATACAGATTCACGCCGTTTCACTAAATCGTATGCGGGTAGTCGAGGGCGGTCAAGTCAAAACCCTCTCAAGTCCGAGTTGGCGTCCCCAGCAAGCTCGCGTTCCCGGAGGGTGGGCAATGGCAGGAGACGAAAAAGGCTTCGATCCCGCACCCTTCCTGTCCGGGCTTTACTGCTATTTGTGTTCCGTCGATCCAGTCCGTTTACTAGAGTCGTCATAGGCCAAGCGAGCAACAGAGATTGTGTACTCGCCTTCAGATTGGATAGAGGAGAGGAGATGAGGTCGGACGCGACTTGGATTGTCAGATGACTAAGCACTTGCTTGGCGTCAGCTACGTCTTTTTGCTCAACATACTCATCACTGTATTGTATTCGGTCGAGTGACGCTCCTAATAACAGTATACTACTAATGATCAGACGAATCTATAACGACCCCAACCAGCATCGAAAGACCTAACTCACCTCACATGCTGCGCGAAAAGACCCTAACAGATATCACTAACCCTAAACCAAAAGGACCCCCGTCAAATAACCCGAAAGAGATAAGACTAACCCCCAAAAGACCCAATAAAGATAAGACTAACCCCAAAAGACCCAAAATAGATAAGACTAACCCCCAAAAGATCCAATAAAGATAAGACTAACCCCAAAAGACCAAAATAGATAAGACTAATCCCAAAAGATGACCAGGACAACTGTCAAACCACCCAAAACAGATAGACCAAACATATCGCAACAACCGCCAAAGAGGCTAAAAAATAACGCGATAAAAGATAGGCCGACAAAAAGACGAGAACCACAACCGTCAAAAGCTAAAGGTTGCGACTAGGGTCAGAAAACTCACGAGCAGGTGACTGGAGCGTGCAACCTACTATCAACCAGTGCTACTCGAAACGAAGTTTCTTTCGAGTCGCAGGACGAGAGACGGAAGTCCAGCCCTTCGCAGGGATGTCGGGGAGGTTGATGATAGTGGGGGGAGGGGAGATTTGGGGGTGGGGGGACTGGGGAAGACGGGGAATTGTTTGGAGCTTAGCCACTTCAATCGAACTGGTCGGTGCATCGGTAAGGTAACCCACTTCCATATCGATTGACTCGTCCCCGCGCCCGCCAGGAGGAATACCCCCATCAGGGCCACCATCAACGTAACTACCTTCCCCGGCAGGCTCTTCGCCGGGCATCTCATCTTGCGTAGTTCTTTCAGACTCCGGAGCGCTGTCAGCTTGTGAACCAGTGGCCCGGCTTTCGTACTCTGGTATTAAGTCCCCTTGCTCTTCCTCCTGCTCACTCTCATAGGACGGGCTCTCAGCAGGCTCATCGAACAGATGGTGTCTAACGTATTGACCGCATTAGCCGCATTAGGAGAAACTATACTACTGGTACGGAATTTAGTCCAACTTACGCTCTCGACCTTTTCCCTCCTCGCTCGGCAGCAGTAGTCTGAGCAGGTGTTTTGGCCGGGGTCTTCGGGCCGGGTGTCTTTGATGGCGGCGTCTTGGCCGGCGTCTTGGGCCCGGGTGTCTTTGATGGCGGCGTCTTGGCCGGCGTCTTGGGCCCGGGTGTCTTTGATGGCGGCGTCTTGGCCGGCGTCTTGAGCCCGGGTGTCTTTGTTTTCTTTCTCCTTGGGGCCTCCTCCTCCTCTTCTTCCTCCTCTTCTTCCTCGTCCTCCTCCTCTTCTTCTTCCTCGTCGTCAACGTCATCGTCCTCCTCGCGCTCTTCGTCGTCGTCGTCGCCATCATCGTCGTCTTTCTGGGCCGCCTTGCTCGAGCTACCCCCTGCCTTGCCTTTCGGGCCCGCCTTGCTCGAGCTGCCCCCTGCTTTACCTTTCGGACCCGCCTTGCTCGAGCTGCCCTCTCCGGCGTTCTCTCCTCTGGGCTTTTTACGGGAACTCGACCCTCCACCTTCACCCTCGCCTTCGTTGTCGTCGTCGGCGTCGTCGTCGGTGTCGTCGTCAGCGTCGTCGTCAGCGTCGTCGTCGTCGTCGTCGTCGCTCACCTCCACAATCTCACTTCTCTTCCTCTTTGTCGGTTTCCCCCAACGAGTTCCTGTCTCCTCGGCCTTGATGCCCGACGCTCTCCGGTCAATCCGCAACTGATTGTCTATCAGCACCTCCCAGTCAACGTGAAAGTAGGGGAATGACAGCGGCGGTGGAGTCTGCCTGGCATTTTTATCGCGCTCATTATAAACCACCAATAGTCTCAGTCGCGGTGCAACTTTACAAGCATTGAGCCATACTCTGACATCTTTGTCCGACTGTAGGAAGATGACCTGTTCAGGTAACGGCCGGTAAACACGATATTGACCCGACGCGGTCTTGGAAAACTCCTCGTCGAGGACAAGAGACCCGACCAAATGGCGTATCGCGGGGTGTGGCAAGTCAGAAGCACCGCCGCGGGTTTCAGGGTCTAGTTGTACCCCCCTGACCATCCTCACGACCTCCGATAGATACGGACCGGGAAGTGAACTAAACGTCAGGTAGGGATGCCCACCAAAGGTTCTTGGAGTCCAATTAGGCATTTCCCAAGGCTTCTGACGTAGTCCCAACTTCGCCCCTCCGAGTCGCTCAAAGCGGTATTTGGAGGGGAAATAATGCGAAATGCCGATAGGCCGATCAGTAAGATATGGTGCCCTGTCGACCTTCCGGGTCTTCGCCGAGAAGGGCTCGTCGGCTTCCTCGGATGTCTCTTCGTCGTCCCTCTCATCTCCGACGTCTGCCTTGTCCCTCGGCTTCTCCGCTTCGTCTTCCGACGAGGCAAATTCGTCAATGTCAGGGTAGACCTCGTCCTCGTCGTCGGGCAGAGGCCCCTGGGCCTGCTTGCTCCTCTTTGTCGAACTGCGAGTTGGCGCCGTCTCGCGCTGCTTGCCCTTGCCTTTTGTGTCGGTCGCCTTCCCCTTGGTCTCCTTCTTCTTCGCTGCTTTCGCCTTCGCTGACTTCGCCGCACGCTCCTTCTCTTTGAGTGCCTCAGAGAACTTCTCTCTATCCTCAGCAGACTTACGTTTGGCAAGATCTTGGAGTGTACTGCTCACACAGACTTTGATCAAGGCCCCTTGTAAGGTGCAATCTTCCTCCGGCTGTTGAAGCAGGCGTCTGAATTTATTCCAGGGCGGATAACTGAGCAGGAGTCTCACGGCCTCGTCCCATTGCTCGTCTGTTGCCATAGTTCTGCTGGCAATCGCATTCTCGACAAAGTAGTCGTGCACAGCTTCGAACATGTTCCTCCATTGGGCCGGCGTAATGCCGAGCAAGGACTTAACTTCGGCGCCAGTAAATTTGCTCTTTTTCGCATACCCCTGGCGGGCGTCAGAGGGCGAGAGATATAGGACTTGATAGAAATCTTACCTCTGCTATGCACGCTGCTCTGCTAATCGACAAAACCCAGGGGCCCTCCTTATCGGCCCATTCCATTCTTTTCTTCGGAGATGACCTTCCCGCTTGGGCTAATGCCGACTTGTTCTTACCCGACCGAGTTCCCACCATTGTAGTCAGTTGCGTTAGGAAGGTGGTCAAAAGACGGTTGACCGTTGGTGGATGCCTTCAGGAGGATAGACTCCGGGGAAACAACGGGGTATTTAGACCCTTATATAGAACAAAGACTGTGCGAATTACCATCGTGAGGCTGTGCTGGAATCGGCAACTCGTAACGCCTAACCATATACACAAGGCAGGGGACGACAAACAAAGGCTCATCGTCGCCGGATTAGGTTAATGAATGAACCAACACGAGTGTTTTGACGGAGGTTTGCAACTGTTGGTGGTGAGGTCAGACGATGTTGTGATGAATGATGTCAGGTCGCATGTGCTTGGCAAAGCTTGGCTCGCGGCTGACGACCCCGGGGAAACGATCGTCGGTCTGTGCTACAGTGGTCATTTTGCTCAGTCAGAATTCCAGCAGTATAAACCCACTCGATACCAGTGCCAGTGAACGCGAGAATGAGGCATACGACGAAGCAAAAGACGCGCACGACAAGCCAAAAGACCATCACGACTGATCAAGAAAGCGGATGTCATCCACACCTTGCCCCCTGTGCCCAAGGTATTACCGTCGCGCGGGACATCTTGCAAGACATATTTACCGGCATCATGGCGGTGACGATGCGCCTGAGGACGAGCGTTTAGAAGACGAAACTACGCTGCCAGACGCCGGGCCTGGTACGCTTACTCTGGTAATTGATGGCTCGGACGATTCTACAGACTCAGAAGCCGACTCTGAGGTGGAATCCGACTTTGACCCTGACTCCGACGACGATGGCCCTGCGGCGATCGCCCCCCCGATCTCAGAGCAAGCTGACGATAATCAAAGGGCCACAGCATACCTACCCAACAGTGGACAAAGACTAGGGCGGATCCAGGGCTATCGGGACTATATGGAAGAGAATTGGAAGCCCTGGGCACCGTTCAAAGACGAGGCGGAATGGAGATTGGCTCGTTTCTTTATCGAGCACAAGCTGGCCACCTCTACATCAATTGACGCCTACTTCAATGAGGGGTTGCACAAGACGACAAAGAACGAGCGTTCCTTTCAGTCCGCTTATACTTTCCAGAACCAGCTCGACAAAATGACGGGCTCCCCACCTAACTTTCAATACGGGACCGTCGGGGACGGCTTTGGAAGAACGACCGACTTATATTACAGGAATCCGGTCGAATGCGCGAGGTATCTCTTGGGTCAACGTTGCTACAAGTCGAGCATGGTTTATCGGCCGGAGAGGGTTTACGACGCGGACGGATATCAACTCTTTCCCGAGATGCATACAGCGGACTGGTGGTGGAATATGCAGGAAAGACTTCCTACCGGGGCCACGATTGTCCCGATTATCTGCAGCTCCGACGTCACGCATCTGACAAACTTCTCCGGAGACAAGAAGACCTGGCCGATATATATGACGATAGGCAATATACCGGGAAAAGTACGATCCAAGCCGTCGACCAAGGCGCATTTGCTACTCGCACTATTGCCAATACCTCCTAAAATAATTGGCGACGCGAAGTCAAAGGGGAGACTCCGGTCCTGGGCGGCGGAGACGCTGAGGAGAGTCATGTCAGTTATACTGCAGCCTCTGCTGCACTTTGACCAAAGGCTCGGCGTCTTAATGGGCTGCTCAGACGGGTACGAGAGACGTTGTTGGCCGATTCTGACGGCATGGCTTTCGGACCACATGGAGAGCTGCAATATTCTGAATACCAAGTTCAACTTGTGCCCCAAGTGCGAGATACCCGTCAATAGACTGGGCGAATACGAAGCCGAACCGCTCAAGACCTACCCTCATGATCAGGACGAATACAAGAGAATGTATCGTCAGTACAGGGCGCTGAAGGTACTGGAGAATCCGACGAGAGACGAAAGGCGGGAGCTGAAGACCCTGACCAAGTGGTTCGATTCTCGTGGTTTACGACCTCTGTACAACCCTTTCTGGAATCTCCCCTTCGTCCAAGCCTACGACCTCCATAAGCCAGACATGCTGCACGTGGTATACTTGGGAATCCTGAAACATCTTATGGAGTGGCTGGAAGACTTCCTGAAGGAACATGGTCGTTTGGATGAATTCAACGCCATATGGACGCGTATGCCACCTTACCCTGGATTTACCCCACCGACGAAGCCTTATCAAGCAGTCAGTCAATGGCAAGGGAAGGAGATGCGTAATTTTCAGAAAATAATCTTACCAGCCCTGGCGTCTGCCCTCAGGAATCCGTCATCTGCCCAGGCAGAGCCATTCAAGAAAGCCTTTCAATGCGTCCGGGCATTGGTCGACTGGGCACTAGTCGCCCAGCATCGTTCTCATAACGAGCTGACGATAGAAATGTTGGATAATTACCTAAAGGCTTTCTATAGGACGAAGGATATCTTCAGGAAATATCGCGCGACTAGAGAGACTGACAGACTTGTGGCGGAACGACGGAGGGAATTGCGCGGGGAATACGACGTCGAGTTAGCAGGCCTAAACGACTCTTTAGGCCAAAGACGAAGGGTTATCGCAGACCAAAGGCTAAATCTCCAGGCGGAAACCGACGAGATCTTGCGAGCAGAATCCCACTTCAACTTCCCCAAGATACACCTCATGGGCCATTTCGCAGAGCACATTCGTCAATACGGCAATATTCCGGACTATTCGACGGAGTCTTGCGAGTCAGCCCACAGGGATCAGATCAAAATACCGTATCGTCGGAGCAATCGCGTCGATCCCGCAATGCAGATACTTCGGACGTTTAACCGTGATTATACGTTTTCCATTTGCGAATTAAATCTTCTACAAATTGCCCGGGACGGTTTTTTCGACCACTGAGCTTGTCGGCAATCTCGACGTCTTAGAGCCACGTCTGAGGAGGAGGATGCAAGCTGCAAGACGGGATCTTAGAGACCCTCAGTACGACCCGGCGTTTCAAGCGCAGGATATCGCGCCATTGGTCTATTTACCAAGCGACACCAGGGTGGAGAAGAGGTGGGTCAAATGCCCGGTCAAATTAACAAATGTCGGTAGTGTAGATATCGCAGGTGCTACAAAGAGACTGGGGTATTACATCCGGCGGTATTTCAGGAGGGAGCTATGTCTTGGATACGAAGATATGCCCGAAGACATCAATAGCTGGCGGGTAAACACATTCAAACAGCTCAACGTACCCGTCCTTTTGCACGGCGAGGGCGACGAGAGTACAATTCACACACTTCGTACGATGGGAACGTCGGGTTACAGACGGGGAAACGCGCGCAACGACTGGGTCTGGTTTCGTCAAAAGCCAGCTGACCTGGAGGCTTTGCAGGGTTTATGCCCAGCAAGGCTGCTTGCGGTCTTTAAGCTCAGGGACCCAAGACGAAGGAGGGCCAGACTTCTGGCTGCGATACAACCATTGAAGCCGGACTTCAATGGATGTAACGGGGACTATGGGCGTAGGAACTATGAAGCCAAGGAATACAACCGAGGCAAAGACGTGGACGTAGGAGGTTCGTGGACTATGGACTATGGGGCCGAAGGGTACACCTAAGGCAAGAACGGGGACTGTGGACTATGGATGGTTGTACCTGGTCTAGTATACCGGGTAAACCCTATGACGTAGTGCGAACCAAATAGTGTTCGTAACTGTAAAGTACAGAGGTTGCATAAAGAGAAAAGAAGAAGAGAAAGAAACAAAGAATCACAAGACAACGCCCCCCTTATATATCCATACCCAATCCTAATGCTGACTCATACCCTCACATAACAGAAACAGAAAGAACATAATAGAAACCCACTGTACAAATCCCAACCACATTATATAACCCTTCCTCTTCGTACCCCAACACCTCGCATAACCAAACCACATGGCTGCCGTTACAGACCACTCCCCCCTCTAAGGCCTACCTCCTGGTAGGCTTAGGCTTCCGTGGGTAACGTTCATGGAATCGTTTAATAATATCGGGCGAATGTTCGACGTCCGACAATGGTTGCCAAGAAGCTTCATTATATCCGACATATTTTACTAAATATTCGAATCTCCCTCGGCGCTCCCTCGAATCCAAAATATCTTCAACCTCCCACTCCTCCTGTCCTTCGATTTCAACTGGGGGTGGAGGTAGTTGTTCCTGACCGGGCAAGGGATCATCGACTGCGGGCGACAATAACGAAAAGTGGAATACCGGATGTATTTTCATCGAACGAGGAAGTTCTAATTCATAGGCATAGGGATTGACAATTCGTTTCACAACATACGGTCCAATACGTTTCCAATCGAGTTTCTTCGATGGTCGTTTGGTGAGAACATGGTTGGTCGATAAGAAAACTTTATCCACCACACGATAGTGAGGTGCTGGAGTCCGATGTATATTGGCGGACTCTTCTTGAATCCTTTGCGTTCGAAATAATTCATCCTTTAGAAAATCTAATATGTCCTTCATTTCCCTTGCAATACTATTGGCCTGATCCTCCGCTGTCGTCCTACCATATTCCAAAGTACCAAAAGACATTCTTGGATTCCTCCCTAAGTTGGCGTAAAATGGAGAGATTCTCGTCGTTTCCGAAGCATGGTTATTCGTTGCAAACTCGGCCATTGGTAACCATCGAACCCAGTCGTCCTGTTGATAAGAAACATAACTTCGAAGGTATTGTTCCATCACAGCATTAATTCTTTCCGTGTAACGGCAACTATGGATTTCGGTTAGGTGATGAATTGGAACGGGAAGGGGAGGTATTGCGTAGTCGGATTAGGATTTGTAATTGGAGTTTCTGTTATGTTCTTTTAGTTTCTGTTACGCGAAGGTATTAGTCATCGTTGGACTATGGTTGGATATATAAGGAGGCGTTGTCTTGTGTCTTTATATGTTTTCTCTGTTTCCTTCTTTCTTTACGCAACCTCTGTATTTATTCCACGAATACTACTTTTGTTCTACGCTACGTCATAGGGCTCATCTTGGATCTCAAATCAGGATTGAACCGCCTCATAGTCCATAGTTACGAACATCTTCTACTACGTTCTTGCTTCGGTTGTATTCCTTGGCACTATAGTCCATCGTTCATAAACCCACGTTATACGTAGGTTGCGTCCCCTCTCGCCAACCAATACAACACTATAGTTTACGATGTCGGGACACGCTACTATTGATTATCAACAGCTCAGCAACAGCCTCCGAACCTTTTTTCAAGAACATCCACAGGTCAATGATGTTATCGGAGCCGAAGCCTATGCACTTCTCCAACAGTGTCAACATGGTCTTGCTCAGTATGCAACGGATTTACAAGAGATAGAAGCGGAGGCTGAAAGGGCGAGAAGAATGTTTGAACGAGATCTTGCTGCTGCCCGAGCCCAACAAACTGCTGTCCAAGCTGTTGCCCCTGAGGGAGCACCTGTCGGAGACAATGCTCCACCTGCACCCCCAGTACCACTCACTACAGATACTACCTATCGGTCAGAAAAGCTTCCGGATCCTGAGGTGTTCAGGGGGAATCGTGATCGAGAAAGACTACACCTATTCAAGCAACAAATGAAAATCAAGCTATTGGGAAATGCCGATCGCTACCCCACCCTACAGTCGAAATTATCCTATGCATTCAGTAGATTGGAAGGCGTTGCTGCCAATCAGTTCTTACAGTATGTCGGGGAAGGAGAGATTACCTTGCCCTCTATGATACGATTTTATGAGATATTGGACACTGCTTTTGGGGACCCCGATCGGATGCGTACGGCTAGGAAGAACCTTCGGAACATCCACCAACGAAATCGAACGTTCGCCGACTATTTCGCTGAGTTTCAACGGTATGCTGCTGAGTCGGGTATGGACGAAGCCTCTCGGATCGAGGCTTTGATGGAAGGTATTAATGGGGAACTCGATGAATCAATGATACACCATGACACTCCTGCGACGGTAGATGCCTGTGCGACACTCTTACAACGGTTGGATAATCGTCGTCGTGCGGCGGAGGCTAAACGAGGAAATAAAAAGCCTTGGAGTGTTACTACTACCCCGGCTCCTCGTCCCCCACCAGTAAATCCTGTTCCTGCTCCCTGTGCTGCCGCCCCAGCCGCTAATGTACCTGCTACGGAAAGTCATCCCTCGTCCCGTCCGGGAGGTGATGTACCAATGGATCTGTCTGGAGGACGTCGTCGCCCCTCTCCTGCCGAAAGAAATGCCTGCTACGGAAAGTCATCCCTCGTCCCGTCCGGGAGGTGATGTACCAATGGATCTGTCTGGAGGACGTCGTCGCCCCTCTCCTGCCGAAAGAAATGCCCGCTTAGTTGAGGGCCGATGTTTCTATTGCGGAGGTGTTGGGCATATGGTTAGGGATTGCCCCCAAGCGAGGGCAAGTGGAAATCAACCAAGAAGACCTGTGATGAGGGGAGCAGCATTGACGGTGGAGGAAAATGATGGAAGTGATAATGAGTCGGCAAAAGATTTGTCCCTGCACTAAGTGGCTTAGCACAGGGACCGTTTAGGGATTTTTCTAGGATGTGTATTTCTGGTTTTTCGGTATCAGAGGAGGAAATGGATGGAAATCAACTTGTAGTAACTTGTTCGATTTCACAAAATAAAAATTCTTTCATCCCCACCTACGCTCTTATTGATACCGGAGCATCAGGATACGCTTTCATTGATGAATCTTTTGTACGCCACAATAATCTTACAATGACCCCCCTCAAAATACCTCGCCATGTGGACGTTATAGACGGAAGACATATTAAATCAGGGAAAATTACCCATATTGTCGATGTCTCGCTGGACATTCATGGTCATAGAGAGACTGCGCCATGTTTTGTAACAAAGTTAGGACATTATCCGATTGTGATGGGGATACCTTGGATGCGACGTCATGACGTTACGATTCGACCAAAGGAAAACCTACTTATTTTTGATTCTCGAAGCTGTTGTCAACACTGTTCACTTGATGGGACTACAGTTATTGTTCATGGCATCTCGATTCCTTTACCGGAACACCATACAGTTATCGTTTCAGCAACCGAGAAATCTACCATTGACATTAAACAACTAGTACCAAAGGAATTTTACCGTCATCTCCATATGTTCGAAGAATATGACGCTTCAATTCTTCCACCACATCGACCATCCCATGATATCGAAATAGTATTAGAAGAAGGCAAACGACCACCATATGGACCTATATATGGGTTGTCTCAAATCGAGTTGAAAGCACTACGGGAATATCTTGACGAAAATTTACCTAAAGGATTTATTCGGGCTAGTGAGTCACCAGCGGGAGCACCTATATTGTTTGTAAAGAAAGACGATGGAACCCTTCGACTTTGTGTTGATTATCGAGGTCTAAATGCAATTACAATCAAGAATCGATACCCACTACCATTGTTAAAGGAAACTCTAGCCAAGTTGTCAAGAGCACAATACTATACTAAGTTGGATTTACGCTGGGGATATAATCAAATCAGAATAGCGAAAGGGGACGAACGGAAGACGGCATTCCGGACTCGATATGGACATTTTGAATATACAGTAATGCCGTTTGGATTAGCTAACGCCCCTGCTACCTTTCAACATTGGATCAATGATATCTTACGTCCCTACCTCGATCAATTCGTAACGGCATATTTAGACGATATCCTTATCTACTCCGAGACTCTATTAGAACATAAAGAACATATTCAAAAGGTTCTAAAGGTACTTGATGAGAATCATGTTCACCTTAAACCTGAAAAATGTGAATTTATGGTTCAAGAGACGAAATATCTTGGTTTGATTCTTACCCCGAATGGGAATAGAATGGACCCAAGGAAAGTTATCGATGTTTTGGAATGGTCTACACCGATGAATCTCCATGATGTTCAAGTATTTCTAGGATTTGCAAATTTCTATCGACGATTCATTCTAGGATATTCGAAAATTGTTGCTCCACTTACAGCCTTGACCAAGAAAAACGTTAAATTTGAATGGACGGATGATAGGGAGGAAGCATTTCAAACTTTGAAAAAGATGTTTACCACGGCACCGACACTAGTTCATTTTAATCCGGACTGAAAGATTGTGATAGAAACCGATGCGTCTGATTATGTTTCAGCAGGAATCCTATCTCAACGAGACGACGAAGGAATCCTACATCCAGTTGCTTTCTTCTCTAAGAAACATTCTCCTGCAGAGTGCAACTATGAAATCTATGATAAAGAACTTTTAGCAATCATACGATGCTTTGAAGAATGGCGACATCACCTGGAGGGAGCTCAATTCCCAATCGAAGTTTTTAGCGACCATCGAAATCTTGAATATTTTATGACAACAGAATTGTTAAATCGCCGACAAGCGCGGTGGTCCGAATTCCTTTCACGCTTCGATTTCGTTATACAATTTCGGCCAGGAAAACAAGGAGCGAAACCAGATGCATTGACTAGAAGGTCAGGTGACCTACCTAAAGAGGGGGATGAACGGTTGATGCATCAGAGTCAGGTGATTTTGAAGCGAAAAAATTTAGATATCAAGCTAAGTTTGTTCGCGGGTTCTTTGTCAAATGAATCCGCTGAAGGAGCGTTTACTGTAGAGGAGTTATTTTCAAAAGCTTACCAAGTTGATAGTTTCCCAAACAAGATCCTCGCTATGCTTCGGAACGGCATTCGCCATTCGAATAAAATTTCACTTGCCGAATGTACGGAAGATAACAACGGTCGGCTACTTTATCGAGGCGCGCTATATGTACCAGACGACAATGACCTTCGACTAAGGCTTTTAAAAGAACATCATGATAAACCATCCGCAGGACATCCGGGTAGGGCAAAGATATTGGGACTTCTAAACCGAGAATATTATTGGCCACAAATGCGAAAGGATGTCGACCAGTACGTTAGGAATTGCAATGTATGTACTCGTAGTAAGGCACCACGCAACGCACCTTATGGAGTACTCCGTCCTATGCCGATACCTGAGGGACCGTGGATGGATATATCGATGGATTTTGTTACCGATCTTCTTGAAAGCGATGGATACAATGCAATCTTGGTTGTGGTGGATAGATTAACTAAAATGCGACATTTAATACCAACGATTAAAGAGGCAAATTCAAAGGAAGTAGCAAGGCTATATATTGATAATGTTTGGAAGCTACATGGATTACCTGATACTATTGTATCTGATCGAGGGACACAGTTCGTTGCGGAGCTTTGGAAATCGCTTTGTGATCGGTTGGAAATATCACCGAAATTCTCTACCGCATTTCATCCTCAGACAGATGGACAGACGGAAAGAATTAACGCCGTAATGGAACAATACCTCCGAAGCTATGTATCTTATCAACAGGATGATTGGGCTCGATTGTTACCAATGGCCGAATTCGCGACAAACAACCATACTTCGGAAACAACAAAAGTCTCTCCTTTTTATGCTAATTCGGGAAGAAATCCAAGGATGACTTTCGGTCCTTTGGAACATGGTCGAACGACAGCGGAAGACCAAGCTAATAGCATTGCACGGGAAATGAAAGAGATAGTGGGATTCCTAAAAGACGAGATGTTCCGAGCACAAAGAATACAAGAAGAAGCCGCCAATGCGAACCGAACTCCAGCCCCTCGCTACAATTTGGGAGATAAAGTTTTCCTATCGACACTCCATATTCTAACGAAGTGACCTTCCAAGAAGTTCGATTGGAAACGTATCGGACCCTATAACATTAAGCGGATTGTTAACCCCTATGCTTACGAATTGGAACTTCCTCGATCGATGAAAATACATCCAGTATTTCATGTCTCATTATTGTCTCCTGAAGCAGGTAATCCTCTACCTGGACAACAACAGTCGCCACCACCTCCGGTTGAGATCGAAGGAGAGGAAGAATGGGAAGTTGAAGATATTTTGAATTCAAGGGAACGAAGAGGAAGGTTTGAGTACTTGGTACGATATACAGGATATGATGAAGCCTCCTGGCAACCATTATCAGACCTTAAACATTCACCTAATATTGTCAAACGATTCCACGAGCGTTATCCAGAGAAACCTAAGCCTACCAGGAGGTAGGCCTTAGAGAGGGGCGTGGTCTGTAACGGCAACTATGGATTTCGGTTAGGTGATGAATTGGAACGGGAAGGGGAGGTATTGCGTAGTCGGATTAGGATTTGTAATTGGAGTTTCTGTTATGTTCTTTTAGTTTCTGTTACGCGAAGGTATTAGTCATCGTTGGACTATGGTTGGATATATAAGGAGGCGTTGTCTTGTGTCTTTATATGTTTTCTCTCTTTCCTTCTTTCTTTACGCAACCTCTGTATTCTACTTGCTCGCTAAGGCTCGCAAAACTTTCTGACAATTAATCTCGCTTCAAAAACACTTTATTTTACTCCTCTCGGTTTACCCTGGTATACCATACCAGGCTGAGCCACTTTGTCCCCGATCGTATGGTCGCGTTTTGTTGTTCCAAGCGAAAGAAACACCACGAAAACTGGCTTCTAGCGAAAAATTCACCAGCCTTGACCTCCCGAAAGGAAGGAAAAGAAACTTATCCGAAACATCTCTCTACGCCGCCAGAAGAACTGGACACTCAGTTATGTCGCAGCAAGCTTCGCTCCAGTCCTTTTTCACCCAGTCTTCCCAGCAAGGGACAGCCCCCTCGCAGATCAGGAACACTCAGGTTCCCGACCCAACCCCATCCGGAGCTCAGGAACAGGAATTCTCCTCGACCTTTGCAACAGAATCCGACTACAACGACCCCTACCAACCGAGAGTCGACTACCTCTACCCGAGCATTGTCCCCCAGGATACTCACACCCAGACGGACCTGAACTATATTACCTGGGCCATCAGACATGCCACCAGCCGAATCTGCCCACCCACCGACAGGATTGAAATCCTCGAAGAGCAAACAACCACACTCCGGAGAACAGTGGATACACTGAGGCACCAAATCGAGGCGCAGACAACTATGATCACCAGTATGCACTCGGCGATCCATCTTCTCCTCAACAAACAACCACAATCGCAGCAACCGCAACAACCACAACAAAACCAACAACAGCAACAACAACAACAACAGCGAAAACAACAACCGCAGGGACAGAGAATACCCCCTCCAGCGGTCCCTCAAACAATTCCCCAAGCAGCGCCTCAGGCAGCCCCTCAGGCCCCCCCACCCGCACCCCCCCAACAAGCCCCACCCCGTGGATGGAAAGCAGGCACCTGGGCCGCTGTGGCCTCGGCACCCGGTCCTGCTCAAGGAAGTTTCCAGGTTGTTGAGAGAAGAAAGAAGTCCGCAAAGCCAAAAGCGGACCCCCTCTTCAAGCCCGAATATACCAAAATCAACAGAGAAATCATTGTTGAAACCACTGCCCCATCCGACGTCAACCCCTCCGAGATCAGGACCCTAGTTAATGCAAGAATTCAGGACGAATCCTGCCACTTCATCTCAGCAAGGAGAACACCCAAGGATAATTTTATCCTGGAAACTAAGTTTGTCACCCCAGCAACAAAGGCAATGGAATACGCCAAAGAAATTGAGGAGGCTCTCCTCACCCTACAAGTACCAGTCGCCATCATCCGGGCAAATTCCAAATGGTCAAAGTTCCTCATTCACGGAATCCCCACAACGATCGGAGAAGGCGCCGAGGCAGGACAACTGGTAGCATCCGAAATTAGAAGCAACTATGGAGAGAACTTCCAACTTGCCCAGATTCCCCGCTGGATCTCCAGAGCAGAGACACGAATGGAGAAAACCCACTCATCAATGGTTATTGCGCTCCCAGGACAAGTTACAATGGAAACATTAGGAGTTAAGTTCCTATCCCTCTTTAACCGAAGCTGCCACATTGAGGCCTTCCTCCCAACCTTCCCAGACACCCAGTGCGCAAAGTGCCTCGAATACGGTCATCGCCAGGAGAAATGCAAAAACAATGGGAGATGCGGTCATTGTGCCGGAGATCACCTCACCAGCTTCCACCCATGCAATCAATGCCAGGGAGGATACAGATGCACCCACACCCCAATCAGATGCCTGAACTGTAAAGGAATCCATAAGGCCTCCGACCCAGCATGCCCCGAGAGAGTCAAACGCCGATTCCTCAATAAAGGAAAGGAAAACGCCCCACCCGCCCAAGACCCACCGGCCGCACCCGTTCAAGAGTTGCTTCCGATAGTTCAAGTACCAGCCACTGCCCCAGTCGGAGCCACACCCGTTCCCGAAGACGACCAACCCATGACAAATAATGCTTAGGCCTCGAACCACCGCGCTCGCACACCAACTCAATTGTGCACGGAGCGAACTCATTACCAAGGCGGCGGTAGAAGAAGCGGAAACAGACTCTAACATTTATTTCCTATTACTACAAGAACCATGGACCTCAGCAGAGGGATACCCACCAGAATCAAATCTCTTTTATATTTTTACGGCCAGCAACACCAATACAAAATGTGCAACATACGTCCGCAAACATGCCAATCTCAAACCAAAACACCATTACACACACGATAATTTTATAGTATCGATCACGGTAGAAATCCAAACCAAAAAAACCCAAATCCTAAACATATACTCCCCGGGCCGAAGCGGCCCCTTCGCGCAAATAGCAAGTACAATCCAAACCCTTGATAACTGTCTAGTAATGGGAGACTTCAACTGCCACCATCAAATGTGGTACGGAGTAAATTCACAGGAATACAGAAACAACATTCGAGCAGACCGCGTCAATGGCGCACGGCTAAAACGATGGATAACCCGACAGAAACTGACCCTCCTGAACGAACCAGGCGTCTTTACGCACTTCCCCAGAGACAGAGGGAAAAGGCCCACAACCATCGACCTGGCATTTGTAAAAGGCCCAATACTCGACCACAACCTACGATGGAGTACTGAACCCTACGGAGCGGGCTCAGACCACGGAAGAACCTCCGTCCACTTACACCTGGAAAAACCACCTTTCGTGCCAAGACGAATGTGGCGACAAACAGACTGGAAGCTATTGGAGAACCATATGTCAAACATCTCCATCCCTGCAGAGGCATGGGAAACCAAGGAACACACGGAACAAACTGTCGATTTCTTCCTAGAACTGGTCAGGTCAACAGTCAGCATAGTAACACCACTCTCGAAGGAGGGGGTAAGAGCCAACTCCTGGTGGTCAGATGAGATGAAACAGATGAAGGCAAGGGTAAACGCAGCAGAAAGGAAGGCGAGAAATACAAGGAAACCCAACCACGTGGAGGAACACCGGAAGGCTTGCAGAGAGTGGACAGTCATGATCCGGAAAGCTAAAGCGGACCAGCGGGAAAAGACGATGAATGAGGCGAAAGGTAGTGAAGTCTGGAGAGTCCTAAGCGTAGGAAAGAGACGAGACACAATCATACCAACTATACAAGGTGAAGAAACGTTTGCGGGGAAGTGTCAAGCTCTAAGAGCCCAACTTTTCCCCTCGAAACGGACGTCCCCCGACCATCCCCCCTTGAACATTAGACCCCCCTCTTTTGACCTTAGCGACACCTTCGACATAGTCACCCCCGAAGAACTTAACAAAGCAATCGACTCCTGCCCAGCGCACTCGGCGACCGGCCCGGATGGCATCCCTTATACCTTCATTAAAGCTATAGTCAAAGCAAACACAACTCTAATCCAAGACATGTTCTCCGCTATGCTCCGGCACGGTGTACATCCAGCGGAATGGAAAATAGCTAAGTGTATCCCGATCCCGAAACCCGGTAAAGCAAATTATCATGAAGCAAAAGCCTACCGGCCCATTTCCCTTCTACAATGTTTCAGCAAAATCCTGGAGAAGATAGTGGCCCAGAGACTCTGCACCGCTGGAGAAATCCTAGGCATACTCTCAGCAAACCAATTCGGAGGAAGACCAACCATCTCGGCAATCGATGCCCTCCTGAGAACCTTGACACCAATACAACAAAACCTACTACTAAAAAATAGCACCGGAATCGCCCGGCGAGATAGACCAGCGATCCTAACCAACGACATCCAAGGAGCATTTAATTGTGTCGACCACCTACTCCTCGCGGAAATCATGCACCAACAAAAATTCCCCATCTATCTGACAGAATGGTGCAAGGAATTCAACACCGGCAGAAAACTACAGTTCCAATTCAACCACGAGCTAGAGGAACCACAGCCCTATGATTCTGGAGTACCGCAAGGTAGCCCCATATCTCCGGTACTATTCATGATCTATGCCGGAGTAATTCTGGACCCAACTAGCAGCCCAAAAGAGATGGACACAACTTACATCGATGACGATGCGTTGGTGCAAATATCCAAAACACCAGGCTTTACAATTAAGAGAATGGAGGAACGAATGAGAGAAAGACTAATTAAAGCTGAGCCACTCCAAATCAAATACGACCCGGATAAATCCGATCTGATCTTCTTCCGGCCCACCACATCATCCACACAACAACCACGACTTCCAGTCAAAGTTAACAACACCGATATATACCCCAAGGAGAGGCTGAAATATGTAGGAGTCTGGATAGATCCAACCCTCTCCTTCCGGCCCCATATCGAAGCAGCAATCGCAAAAGGCCTAAAAGCCCTCCACCAAATCCGAAACACCGCCCGCCTGCCAGGGACAACAGTTAAGACAGTTCATCATCTAATAACACAGGGCTTCCTTCCAAGCCTGCTCTACGGATCTGAGGCCTGGTGGACTGGCGCAGACCACATTATTAGATCACTAGAACCACTATACAACGAAGCTGCCCGGATTATCACGGGCCTACCTCGATGGACCAAGAGAGCTAAACTCCTCCGAGAAGCAGGACTACCCCCCCTAGAATACCTCCTAACATATCGCTCAAGAAAGTACGGAACCAGAATACTCTGCACCGAGGCAACCCACCCCAACAATGAATCCCTAATTGAGCTCCTCCCATACAGAGAAGCAAATATCAAAGGGACAGGTCTACACCGAATCGCTTCCCTCCTACTCCCATATCAAACCCCCGGAAATGCGAGAGACAAGTGGAACCAAAACAAACTACTACGCGACCACCTGTTGGAAGAATGGAATACACAACCAATACCGGACTACCATCACCGGGGGGAGTTCCGCCCCCCTTCCAAGATTGCGAAACTCACCCTAACGGAGGCGAAAAAAGTTTTTCGAATCCGGTGCCAAACTACCCGAATCGATAAACACGCGGTATATACAGACCCCGAACCATGCCAGTGTGGTATGGAAAACTCAGCGAAACACACACTCATGGAATGCCCAGCGTGGGCTCGAATCCGTGCCCCCCTGATAGAAAAGATCCCCGGAGCGATGACCTGGGAAAACTGGATGTTTACAAACTTGAAAACGGACCTTATCTTACAATTTGCAAAAAACTCTCAACTCTCGAAGTGGTACGAGTCGGCGGAAGCGGAGGTGGACCTAGAAGAGGGGATGGAAGGAAATGATTAGGGACGGGATTAGGAAAGGGCGGTTTCCTTTTACCTTTTTAACTTTGGTTTTACTTTGTTTTGATGGATCCAGCGCCCGAGTTCGCTGAGATATGTTATTTCTCCTTATCGTTGGGTTGTTTCTGGTCGAATGTCGTTCTGGAATTTCCTTATTTCTTGTTGATGATCGTTCGTGTTCGCTTTTGTTCTTGGTTGTTTGTTCGTGTTTGTTGTTTTTCTTTCCTTTCGTTCTTCTGTTTGGTTTGTGTTTTAGGCGGTCGGGTCGGTGTGCGATAAGTCTTGTACTTCAAAGCAATATAAGTTTCTTCTTCTTCTTCTGTATTCTACTTGCTCGCTAAGGCTCGCAAAACTTTCTGACAATTAATCTCGCTTCAAAAACACTTTATTTTACTCCTCTCGGTTTACCCTGGTATACCATACCAGGCTGAGCCACTTTGTCCCCGATCGTATGGTCGCGTTTTGTTGTTCCAAGCGAAAGAAACACCACGAAAACTGGCTTCTAGCGAAAAATTCACCAGCCTTGACCTCCCGAAAGGAAGGAAAAGAAACTTATCCGAAACATCTCTCTACGCCGCCAGAAGAACTGGACACTCAGTTATGTCGCAGCAAGCTTCGCTCCAGTCCTTTTTCACCCAGTCTTCCCAGCAAGGGACAGCCCCCCCGCAGATCAGGAACACTCAGGTTCCCGACCCAACCCCATCCGGAGCTCAGGAACAGGAATTCTCCTCGACCTTTGCAACAGAATCCGACTACAACGACCCCTACCAACCGAGAGTTGACTACCTCTACCCGAGCATCGTCCCCCAGGACACTCACACCCAGACGGACCTGAACTATATTACCTGGGCCATCAGACATGCCACCAGCCGGATCTGCCCACCCTCCGACAGGATTGAAATCCTCGAAGAGCAAACGACTACACTCCGGAGAACAGTGGACACATTGAAACATCAAATCGAGGCGCAGACAAACATGATCACCAATATGCACTCGGCGATCCACGCGCTCCTCAACAAACAACCACAACCGCAGCAACCGCAGCAACCGCAACAACAGCAACAACAGCAACAACAGCGAAAACCACAACAACCGCAAGGACAGAGAATGCCCCCTCCAGCGGTCCCACAAACAGTTCCCCAAGCAGCGCCACAGGCAGCTCCTCATGCCCCCCCACCCGCACCCCCCCAACAAGCCCCACCTCGTGGATGGAAGGCAGGCACCTGAGCCGCCGTGGCCTCGGCACCCGGTCCTGCCCAAGGAAACTTCCAGGTCATCGAGAGGAAAAAGAAGTCCGCAAAGCCAAAAGCGGACCCCCTCTTCAAACCAGAGTACACCAAAATCAACAGGGAGATCATTGTTGAAACTACTGCCCCATCCGACGTTAACCCCTCCGAGATCAGGACCCTCGTCAATGCAAGAATCCAAGACGAGTCCTGCCATTTTATCTCAGCAAGAAGAACACCCAAGGACAACTTCATCCTGGAAACAAAATTTGTCACCCCTACAACAAAGGCAATGGAATATGCCAAAGAAATTGAGGAGGCCCTCCTCACCCTACAGGTACCGGTTGCTGTCATCCGCGCAAACTCTAAATGGTCAAAGTTTCTCCTCCATGGAATCCCCACAACGGTCGGGGAGGGTATTGAGGCGGGACAATTGGTAGCATCAGAAATCAGAAGCAACTACGGAGAGAACTTCCAACTTGCCCAGGTTCCCCGCTGGATCTCCAGGGCAGAAACTCGAATGGAGAAAACCCACTCATCAATGGTCATCGCGCTCCCAGGACAAATTACAATGGAAACACTAGGAGTCAAATTCCTATCTCTTTTCAACCGAAGCTGCCATATCGAGGCCTTCCTCCCCACCTTCCCGGATACCCAGTGTGCGAAGTGCCTCGAATACGGCCACCGCCAGGAGAAATGTAAGAACAATGGGAAATGCGGCCACTGCGCCGGAGATCACCTCACCAGTTTCCACCCATGTAATCAATGCCAGGGAGGATATAGATGCACCCACACCCCAATCAGATG
Source organism: Morchella sextelata (assembly GCF_020137385.1). NCBI lineage: Eukaryota > Fungi > Ascomycota > Pezizomycetes > Pezizales > Morchellaceae > Morchella > Morchella sextelata. Next base: position 1,188,632 of record NW_025408616.1, read on the forward strand.
TCTGAACTGTAAAGGAATCCATAAGGCCTCCGACCCGGCATGCCCTGAAAGAGTCAAACGCCGATTCCTCAACAAAGGAAAGGAAAACGCCCCACCCGCCCAAGACCCACCGGCCGCACCCGTCCAAGAGTTGCTTCCAATAGCTCAAATACCAGCTACCGCCCCGGTCGGAGCCACACCCATTCCCGAAGACGACCAACACATGACAAATAATGCCTAGGCCCCGAACCACCGCGCTCGCACACCAACTCAACTGTGCACGGAGCGAACTTATTACCAAGGCGGCGGTAGAAGAAGCGGAAACAGACTCTAGCATTTATTTTTTATTATTACAAGAACCATGGACCTCAGCAGAAGGATACCCACCAGAATCAAACCTCTTTTATATTTTCACAGCCAGCAACACCAATACAAAGTGTGCAACATACGTCCGCAAGCATGCCAACCTCAAACCAAAACACCACTATACACACGATAATTTCATAATATCGATTACGGTAGAAATCCAGAACAAGAAAACCCAAATCCTAAACATATACTCCCCAGGCCGAAGCGGCCCCTTCGCCCAAGTAGCAAGTACAATCCAAACCCTTGACAATTGCCTAGTAATGGGAGACTTCAATTGCCACCACCAAATGTGGTACGGAGTAAATTCACATGAATACAGAAACAATATTCGAGCAGACCGCGTCAATGGTGTACGGCTAAAACGATGGATAACCCGACAGAAACTGACCCTCCTGAACGAACCAGGCGTCTTCACGCATTTCCCCAGAGACAGAGGGAAAAGGCCCACAATCATCGATCTCACATTTGTAAAAGGACCAACACTCGACCACAACCTACGATGGAGCACCGAACCCTATGGAGCAGGCTCAGATCACGGGAGAACCTCTGTTCACTTACACTTGGAGAAACCACCTTTTATACCTAGACGAATGTGGCGACAAACAGACTGGAAGCTATTGGAGAACCACATGTCAAACATTTCCATCCCTGCAGAGGCATGGGAAACTAAGGAACATACGGAACAAACTGTCGACTTCTTCCTAGAACTGGTCAGGTCAACAGTCAACATAGTAACACCACTCTCGAAGGAGGGGGTAAGAGCCAACTCCTGGTGGTCAGATGAAATGAAACAAATGAAGGCAAGGGTAAACGCAGCAGAAAGGAAAGCGAGAAACACAAGGAAACCCAATCACGTGGAGGAACACCGGAAGGTTTGCAGAGAATGGACAGTCATGATCCGGAAAGCAAAAGCGGACCAGCGGGAAAAGACGATGAACGAGGCGAAAGGTAGTGAAGTCTGGAGAATCCTAAACGCAGGAAGGAGAAGAGACACAATCATACCAACCATACAAGGTGAAGAAACGTTTGCGGGGAAGTGTCAAGCTCTAAGAGCCCAACTTTTCCCCTCGAAACGGACGTCCCCCGACCATCCCCCCCTAAACATTAGACTCCCCTCTTTTGACCTTAGCAACACCTTCGACATAGTCACCCCCGAAGAACTTAATAAAGCAATCGACTCCTGTCCAGCGCACTCGGCGACCGGCCCGGATGGCATCCCGTATACCTTTATTAAAGCAATAGTCAAAGCAAATACAACTCTAATCCAAGACATGTTCTCCGCCATGCTCCGGCACGGTGTACACCCAGCGGAATGGAAAATAGCTAAGTGTATCCCGATCCCGAAACCCGGTAAAGCAAACTATCATGAAGCAAAAGCCTACCGGCCTATTTCCCTTCTACAATGCTTCAGCAAAATCCTGGAAAAGATAGTGGCCCAAAGACTTTGCACCGCTGGAGAAATCCTAGGTACACTCTCAGCGAACCAATTTGGAGGAAGACCAACTATCTCGGCAATCGACGCCCTCCTGAAGACCTTAACACCAATACAACAAAACCTACTTCTGAAAAACAGTACCGGAATCGGCCGGCGAGACAGACCAGCGATCCTAACCAACGACATCCAAGGAGCATTCAATTGTGTCGACCACCTACTCCTCGCGGAAATCATGCACCAACAAAAATTCCCTACCTATCTGACAGAATGGTGCAAGGAATTCAACACCGGCAGAAAACTACAGTTCCAATTTAACCACGAGCTAGAGGAACCACAGCCCTATGATTCGGGAGTGCCGCAAGGAAGCCCCATGTCCCCGGTACTATTTATGATCTATGCTGGAGTAATCCTGGACCCAACAAGCAGCCCGAAAGAGATGGACACCACATACATCGATGACGAGGCGCTGGTGCAAATATCCAAAACACCAGGCTTCACAATCAAGAGAATGGAGGAACGAATGAGAGAGAGACTAATAAAAGCCGAGCCACTCCAAATTAAATACGACCCGGATAAATCCGACCTGATCTTCTTCCGGCCCACCACTTCATCTACACGACAACCACGACTTCCAGTCAAAATCAACAACACCGCTATATACCCCAAAGAGAGGCTGAAATATGTAGGAGTCTGGATAGATCCGACCCTCTCTTTCCGGCCCCATATCGAAGCAGCGATCGCAAAAGGCCTGAAAGCCCTCCACCAAATCCGAAACACTGCCCGCCTGCCAGGTATCACAGTCAAGACAGTTCACTATCTAATAACACAAGGCTTCCTTCCAAGCCTGCTCTACGGATCCGAGGCTTGGTGGACTGGCGCAGACCACATTATTAGATCCCTCGAACCACTATACAATGAAGCTGCCCGGATCATTACAGGCCTACCTCGATGGACCAAGAGAGCTAAACTCCTTCGAGAAGCAGGCCTACCCCCTCTAGAACATCTCCTCACTTACCGCTCAAGGAAGTACGGAACCAGAATACTCTGCACCGATGCAACCCACCCCAACAACGAATCCCTGATCGAGCTCCTCCCATACAGAGAAGCAAATATCAAAGGGACAGGCCTACACCGAATCGCCTCCCTCCTACTCCCATATCAAACTCCCGGAAATGCGAGAGATAAGTGGAATCAAAATAAACTACTACGCGACCACCTGTTGGAAGAATGGAATACACAACCAATACCGAACTACCATCACCGGGGGGAATTCCGCCCCCCTCTCAAGATTGCAAAACTCACCCTTACGGAAGCAAAAAAAGTTTTTCGAATCCGGTGTCAAACTACCCGAATCGACAAACACGCAGTATATACAGATCCCGAACCATGCCAGTGTGGCATGGAAAACTCAGCAAAACATATACTTATGGAATGTCCAGTGTGGGCTCGAATTCGCGCCCCTCTGATAGAGAAGATCCCCGGAGCGATGACCTGGGAAAACTGGATGTTTATAAATTTGAGAACGGATCTCATCCTACAATTTGCGAAAAACTCTCAACTCTCGAAATGGTACGAGTCGGCGGAGGCGGAGGCGGACCTGGAAGAGGGTATGGAAGAAAATGATTAGGGACGGGATTAGGAAGGGCAGTTTTCTTTTACCTTTAAATTTCGGTTTTATTTTTCTGTTTTGATGGATCCAGCGCTCGAGTCCGCTGAGATATGTTATTTTTCCTCGTCGTTGGGTTTTCTGGTTGAGTGTTGTTCTGGAATTTCCCTGTTATCGTTTGTGTTTGTTTGTGTTTGCTTTGTTCTTGTTTTTGTTCGTTTGTGTTTGCGTTTGATGTTCTTTCTTTCTTTTGGTCGGTTTGTGTTTTAGGCGGTCGGGTCGGCGTGCGATAAGTCTTGTACTTCAAAGCAATATAAGTTTCTTCTTCTTCTTCTGTATTTATTCCACGAATACTACTTTTGTTCTACGCTACGTCATAGGGCTCATCTTGGATCTCAGATCAGGATTGAACCGCCTCATAGTACATAGTTACGAACATCTTCTACTACGTTCTTGCCTCGGTTGTATTCCTTGGCACTATAGTCCATCGTTCATAGACCCACGTTATATTCCGTTTGTCCATCCGTCTGGGGGTGAAACGCTGTAGAGAACTTTGGCGATATTTCCAAACGATCGCAAAGGGACCTCCAGAATTCCGCAACAAATTGTGTTCCTCGATCAGATACCATAGTTTCAGGGAGTCCATGTAATTTCCAAACATTATCGATATACAACCTCACTACTCCTTTTGAATCCGCCTCTTTAGTTGTAGGGATCAGATGTCGCATCTTGGTTAGTCGATCCACTACCACCAATATCGCATTATATCCATCGCTTTCTGGAAGGTCAGTAACGAAATCCATTGATACGTCCCTCCATGGTCCATCGGGTATTGGCATAGGTCGAAGTACCCCATAAGGTGCATTGCGTGGTGCCTTGCTACGGGCACACACATTGCAATTCCTAACGTACTGGTCGACATATTTTCGCATCTGTGGCCAGTAGTACTCTCAATTCAGGAGTTCCAAAGTCTTCGCTCTGCCTGGATGGCCTGCCGATGGTTTATCATGATGTTCCTTTAGGAGTCTTGGCCGAAGATCGTTGTCATCCGGTACATAAAGTGCACCACGATAAAGTAGCCGACCGTTATTGTCTTCCGTACATTCGGCAAGCGAAATCTTATTCGAGTAACGGACGCTATTCCGAAGCATTACAAGGACTTTGTTCGGGAAACTGTCAACTTGATAAGCATTTGAAAACAACTCTTCTACAGTGGACATTCCTTCAGCGGATTCATTTGAAAAAGAACCCGCGAACAAACTTAGCTTTGCATCTAAATTTTTTCGCTTCAACACCACTTGACTCTGATGGGTCAACCGTTCATCCCCTTCTTTAGGCAGGTCACCCGACCTCCTAGTCAATGCATCTGGTTTCGCCCCTTGTTTTCCTGGTCTAAATTGAATAACGAAATCAAAACGTGAAAGAAATTCCGACCAACGGGCTTGTCGACGGTTTAATAACTTTGTTGACATGAAATATTCGAGGTTCCGATGGTCGCTAAGAACTTCAATTGGGAATTGTGCCCCCTCTAAATGATGTCGCCATTCCTCAAAACATCGTACGATTGCCAGGAGTTCTTTGTCATAGATCTCATAGTTACATTCCGCAGGGGAATGTTTCTTAGAGAAGAAAGCGACTGGATGTAGAATTCCTTCGTCGTCACGTTGGGACAGGATTCCAGCAGAAACATAGTCGGATGCATCGGTTTCTACGACGATTTTCCGATCCGGATCAAAGTGCATTAGTATGGGTGCCGTTGTGAATATTTTTTTTAATGTCTGGAATGCTTCCTCCCTTTCATCCGTCCATTCGAATTTGACATTTTTCTTGGTCAGAGCTGTAAGCGGAGCAACAATTTTTGAATATCTCAAAATAAACCGTCGATAGAAATTTGCAAATCCCAAAAATACCTGAACATCATGGAGATTCCTTGGTGTGGACCATTCTAATATGTCAACAACTTTCTTCGGATCCATCCTATTCCCATCCGGAGTGAGAATAATGCCGAGATATTTCGTTTCCTGGACCATAAATTCACATTTTTCAGGTTTAAGGTGAATATGATTCTCATCAAGTACCTTCAAAACCTTCTGGACGTGATCCTTATGTTCTGACAAAGTTTCCGAATAAATTAGGATATCATCCAAATAAGCCGTAACAAATTGATCGAGATAAGGCCGTAGGATATCATTAATCCAATGTTGAAAGATGGCGGGGGCGTTGGCTAATCCGAACGGCATTACTGTATACTCGAAATGTCCATATCGAGTTCTAAATGCCGTTTTCCATTCGTCTCCCTCCGCTACCCTGATCTGATTGTATCCCCAACGTAGATCCAACTTGGTATAGTACTGTGCCTTCGAAAGTTTAGCCAAAGTTTCCTTTAACAGTGGTAACGGATACCGATTTTTAACCGTGATCGCATTGAGGCCTCGGTAATCTACACATAGCCGGAGAGTCCCATCACTTTTCTTTACGAATAGTATAGGTGCTCGCGCCGGTGATTCACTGGCCCGAATAAATCCTTTGGGTAAGTTCTCATCAAGATATTCCCGTAATGCTTTCAATTCAGTCTGCGACAGGCTATAGATAGGTCCATACGGTGGTAGTTTACCCTCTTCCAAAATTATTTCAATATCATGGGAGGGTCGGTGAGGTGGAAGGACTGAAGCATCGTATTCTTTAAACATATGAAGGCGATGGTGGAATTCCTTTGGTACGAGTTGCTTGACGTCGGTGGTGAACTTATCAGCTACTGAGCTGACAACTGTATGAAATTCTGGTAAGGGGATCGATATGCCATGGACAGTAACCGCCGTTCCACTGAGTGAACAGTGTTGACAGCAGTTCCGAGAGTTAAAAACGAGTAGATTTTCCTTTGATCGAATGGTAACATCATGTTGCCGCATCCAAGGCATTCCCATCACAATCGGATAGTGAATTAGATGGGTAACGAAAAACAAAGCAGTTTCCTGATGGCCATGGATATCTAACGAGAGGCGAGCAACATGGGTAATTTTTCCTGATTTGACTGGCCTACCATCGATTACCTCGAGTAGGCGTGATGTTTTCAGGGGTTCCAAGGAGAGTCCATGCTTTTTCACAAAACTTTGATCGATAAACGCATAACCTGATGCTCCCGTATCGATGAGAGCATAGGTGGGAATGAAGGAGTCGGGATTCTGGGAGACAGAACAGGTAACAACAAGAGAGTCTTCGGACATCTTATCCTCAGACACAGCAGCAGCAGGGAGAACAGAAACAGGTGGCGGGGCTGGTCCCTTTGGTTTTCCATTTTTTACCAAAGGGGCTGACCTTTTAACGCCGACTTTGGGGACCCATTTTCAAGTGGCCTTTCTCGCCAATTGTTAATGGAACGGGGATCTTTGGCACGAGGAGCCAGGTAACGAGGCTTGGAGACATGGTGAGATTTAACTGTAGCGGTGAAAACGGAGATACGAGAACGAAGGTCAGCAATAATGGCATTGGCTTGGGCCTCCCAGGCCTTTGCAACAGAGGTGATGTGAAGAACTTCATCTTCAGCATCAGCGAGGTTCTCGTCAGCGATAGCGAGACTTTCCTGATGTAGTGCCAGGCGATACCGAAGCTCCTCCTCTTCAGCCTTAGACTCCTCAAGCTCGCCCTTGAGAGCAACGATAATTTCATCGCGGCCCCGGATAGTCTCGGTAGACTCTTCCTGGCATTCAGACAAGGTTTGCAATAGATCGGCAGCCTTTTCGTCAGCTGCTTCGAGTTCCTTGGTGAGGCCGATAATGACCTCTTCTTGGGCCGTATCAATAACGGGTTCGGGGACTTCGGAAGGATTGATGAAAGCCTCCAAACATTCAGCAATGAGATTATGGGCTTCGGTAAGTTCATCACCGAAATCTATATCCGTTGGGAGAGGACCATATGTGGTCAAAAATTCTGAAAGACGCTGCAACAACGTATCTTGAGTGGTGTCGGACATGGTCGCGACCAGAGCTAAGCGAGGCGGTGTTGTATTGGTTGGCTGTAGAGGATGCAACCTAAGTGTAACGGGGACTATGGGCGTAGGAACTATGAAGCCAAGGAATACAACCGAGGCGAAGACGTGGACGTAGGAGGTTCGTGGACTATGGACTATGGGGCCGAAGGGTACACCTAAAGCAAGAACGGGGACTGTGGACTATGGATGGTTGTACCTGGTCTAGTATACCGGGTAAACCCTATGACGTAGTGCGAACCAAATAGTGTTCGTAACTGTAAAGTACAGAGGTTGCATAAAGAGAAAAGAAGAAGAGAAAGAAACAAAGAATCACAAGACAACGCCCCCCTTATATATCCATACCCAATCCTAATGCTGACTCATACCCTCACATAACAGAAACAGAAAGAACATAATAGAAACCCACTGTACAAATCCCAACCACATTATATAACTCTTCCTCTTCGTACCCCAACACCTCGCATAACCAAACCACATGGCTGCCGTTACAATGGAAACCCCAACGTCGACCACGGGCTAATAAGGGTATCACGCTGCTCAAGCTCTCCTGACGATATATGGGTAGTAAACATAAAAAGCATTTTGGGCGCCGCTCATTTGGTGCCTGAGACGACGTCATCTACGAACAATAGATGGTTTATCAATAGTACGATCGATCTATCGGCATACGGATCAATTTACTGAAGTAAGACGGGACGTTGGACTGAGTTTTTTATAATGATACTGACGACATGAACACCAGACAAGAGACTTTAGACAGGTGGACTTCTGACGATAGGTTTTGGGCAGGGGGGATTATGACGAACGGGGAAGACAAACGGGAATTAGGCGGGAGTCCTTAGACATGTTAAACAGTGGATATTCGACGCACTAGATTGTATTGTACATATCAGGTGGAAGGTATTAGACGGGCCCGGGGGTCATTGGAGTTTGTATTTTAGACGAAGTGATTATTGGACTTGGATTTTGGACAGAATTATGTCCGAGTCAAATGACGAGGATTTCCCAATTGAGCCATCTTCGTCTTTTGACGGGTAGTGAAGACGGGGACATTTGGCATAAGACGAGCGTAGGATAGATTGATTCAAAAGACGAGCTAATGAGGTCGCACGACCGGTTTCGTAATTGGAGCTCTAAATGGACAACGTTTTGTGGTCGAATGACGGGCGGCCAAAAATAGCGGGACATACGACGAGATCCCAGAGCCAAAAGACGAGGTCTTGGGGGCAAAAGACGAATTTGGGCATCTGGGTGCCGGAATTCGTCTTGGGGAAACCCATTTTTTGCTGATGACGGGGACCCAATGCTTGCTCTTTCTTGATGTTTAGGGCCTTGACCTTTTCAATGCACGGTTCAAGTACCTGGCGGGGATTGAGGGGATATATTCCAGTAGCTTTGAACGCGTTGAGGATGTTTTTGGGTGTATGTGTAAAGGTACGGGCCTGCATCAATAATCTATATATCGGATATTAGTGAAAATTAATAGATAAAAAGAAGAATTTCAGCTCACGGGAAGAATGTCCCCTTATGAATTCCAGTATTTCCGTTTTGGGTCCAGTCGTCTAAAGCATTTGTATAATGGCATTGTAGAGGACCAAATAGTCCAACATCTAAAGGCTGTAGTATGTGTGTGGAGTGTGCGGGAAGACAGAGGGGTATAATATCGTTGTCAAGACAATAGGAAAAGAATTCTCAAGTGCAGTGCGAAACATGTCCATCAAGTATCAATAACTGCGTACGACCATTCGCTCTGTTATAAAAAATTAGTAATTTAACACACGTGAATGAGGAGAGTAATAAATGGATTGTTACCGTTGAGCTGAGTTAGGACCAAAGTTTTGTGTCAAATACTCTAAACCAATAATATTATTGGTCCACCCTTTCTTTGAATAACTAAAATATGCCTTTTCGTCTGCGTTTACCAAACCGTGCCAACCTTGATACTGTGCTTCTCCTTTATATATTATAAATAGCGGATGTAACGGCAGCCATGTGGTTTGGTTATGTGAGGTGTTGGGGTACGAAGAGGAAGGGTTATATAGTGTGGTTGCGATTTGTACAGTGGGTTTCTATTATGTTCTTTCTGTTTCTGTTATGTGAGGGTATGAGTCAGCATTAGGATTGGGTATGGATATATAAGGGGGGCGTTGTCTTGTGATTCTTTGTTTCTTTCTCTTTTCTTTTCTCTTTATGCAACCTCTGTACTTTACAGTTACGAATATTATTTGGTTCGCGCTAAGTCATAGGGTTTACCCGGTATACTAGACCAGGTACAACCATCCATAGTCCACAGTCCCCGTTCTTGCCTTAGGTGTATCCTTTGGCCCCATAGTCCATAGTCCACGAACCTCCTACGTCCACGTCTTCGCCTCGGTTGTATTCCTTGGCTTGATAGTTCCCACGCCCATAGTCCCCGTTACACTTAGGTTGCGTCGTCTACAGCCAACCAATACAACACCGCCTCGCTTAGCTCTGGTCACGACCATGTCCGACACCACTCAAGATACGTTGTTGCAGCGTCTTTCAGAATTTTTGACCACATATGGTCCTCTCCCAACGGATATAGACTTCGGTGATGAATTTACCGAAGCCCATAATCTCATTGCTGAATGTTTGGAGGCTTTCACCAAGCCTTCCGAAATCCCTGAACCCGTTATTGACACGGCCCAAGAAGAGTTCATTATCGGCCTCACCAAGGAACTCGAAGCAGCTGACGAAAAGGCTGCCGATCTATTGCAAACCTTGTCTGAATGCCAGGAAGAGTCTACCGAGACTATTCGGGGCCGCGATGAAATTATCGTTGCTCTCAAGGGCGAGCTTGAGGAGTCTGAGGCTGAAGAGGAGGAGCTTCGGTATCACCTGGCACTACATCAGGAAAGTCTCGCCATCGCTGACGAGAACCTCGCTGATGCTGAAGATGAGGTTCTTCACATCACTTCTGTAGCAAAGGCCTGGGAGGCCCAACCCAATGCCATCATTACTGACCTTCGTTCTCGTATCTCCGTTTCCACCGCTACAGTTAAATCTCGCCATGTCTCCAAGCCTCGTTACCTGGCTCCTCGCGCCAAAGATCCCCGTTCCATTAGCAATTGGCGAGAAAGGCCACTTGAAAATGGGTCCCCAAAGCCGGCGTTAAAAGGTCAGCCCCTTTGGTAAAAAATGGCAAACCAAAGGGGCCAGCCCCGCCACCTGTTTCTGTTCTCCCTGCTGCTGCTGTGTCTGAGGATAAGATGTCCGAAGACTCTCTTGTTGTTACCTGTTCCGTCTCCCAGAATCCCGACTCCTTCATTCCCACCTATGCTCTCATCGATATGGGAGCATCAGGTTATGCGTTCATCAATCAAGGTTTTGTGAAAAAGCATGGACTCTCCTTGGAACCCCTGAAAACATCACGCCTACTCGAGGTAATCGATGGTAGGCCAGTCAAATCAGGAAAAATTACCCATGTTGCTCGCCTCTCGTTAGATATCCATGGCCATCAGGAAACTGCTTTGTTTTTCGTTACCCATCTAATTCACTATCCGATTGTGATGGGAATGCCTTGGATGCGGCAACATGATGTTACCATTCGATCAAAGGAAAATCTACTCGTTTTTAACTCTCGGAACTGCTGTCAACACTGTTCACTCAGTGGAACGGCGGTTACTGTCCATGGCATATCGATCCCCTTACCAGAATTTCATACAGTTGTCAGCTCAGTAGCTGATAAGTTCACCACCGACGTCAAGCAACTCGTACCAAAGGAATTCCACCATCGCCTTCATATGTTTAAAGAATACGATGCTTCAGTCCTTCCACCTCACCGACCCTCCCATGATATTGAAATAATTTTGGAAGAGGGTAAACTACCACCGTATGGACCTATCTATAGCCTGTCGCAGACTGAATTGAAAGCATTACGGGAATATCTTGATGAGAACTTACCCAAAGGATTTATTCGGGCCAGTGAATCACCGGCGCGAGCACCTATACTATTCGTAAAGAAAAGTGATGGGACTCTCCGGCTATGTGTAGATTACCGAGGCCTCAATGCGATCACGGTTAAAAATCGGTATCCGTTACCACTGTTAAAGGAAACTTTGGCTAAACTTTCGAAGGCACAGTACTATACCAAGTTGGATCTACGTTGGGGATACAATCAGATCAGGGTAGCGGAGGGAGACGAATGGAAAACGGCATTTAGAACTCGATATGGACATTTCGAGTATACAGTAATGCCGTTCGGATTAGCCAACGCCCCCGCCATCTTTCAACATTGGATTAATGATATCCTACGGCCTTATCTCGATCAATTTGTTACGGCTTATTTGGATGATATCCTAATTTATTCGGAAACTTTGTCAGAACATAAGGATCACGTCCAGAAGGTTTTGAAGGTACTTGATGAGAATCATGTTCACCTTAAACCTGAAAAATGTGAATTTATGGTCCAGGAAACGAAATATCTCGGCATTATTCTCACTCCGGATGGGAATAGGATGGATCCGAAGAAAGTTGTTGACATATTAGAATGGTCCACACCAAGGAATCTCCATGATGTTCAGGTATTTTTGGGATTTGCAAATTTCTATCGACGGTTTATTTTGAGATATTCAAAAATTGTTGCTCCGCTTACAGCTCTGACCAAGAAAAATGTCAAATTCGAATGGACGGATGAAAGGGAGGAAGCATTCCAGACATTAAAAAAAATATTCACAACGGCACCCATACTAATGCACTTTGATCCGGATCGGAAAATCGTCGTAGAAACCGATGCATCCGACTATGTTTCTGCTGGAATCCTGTCCCAACGTGACGACGAAGGAATTCTACATCCAGTCGCTTTCTTCTCTAAGAAACATTCCCCTGCGGAATGTAACTATGAGATCTATGACAAAGAACTCCTGGCAATCGTACGATGTTTTGAGGAATGGCGACATCATTTAGAGGGGGCACAATTCCCAATTGAAGTTCTTAGCGACCATCGGAACCTCGAATATTTCATGTCAACAAAGTTATTAAACCGTCGACAAGCCCGTTGGTCGGAATTTCTTTCACGTTTTGATTTCGTTATTCAATTTAGACCAGGAAAACAAGGGGCGAAACCAGATGCATTGACTAGGAGGTCGGGTTACCTGCCTAAAGAAGGGGATGAACGGTTGACCCATCAGAGTCAAGTGGTGTTGAAGCGAAAAAATTTAGATGCAAAGCTAAGTTTGTTCGCGGGTTCTTTTTCAAATGAATCCGCTGAAGGAATGTCCACTGTAGAAGAGTTGTTTTCAAATGCTTATCAAGTTGACAGTTTCCCGAACAAAGTCCTTGTAATGCTTCGGAATAGCGTCCGTTACTCGAATAAGATTTCGCTTGCCGAATGTACGGAAGACAATAACGGTCGGCTACTTTATCGTGGTGCACTTTATGTACCGGATGACAACGATCTTCGGCCAAGACTCCTAAAGGAACATCATGATAAACCATCGGCAGGCCATCCAGGCAGAGCGAAGACTTTGGAACTCCTGAATTGAGAGTACTACTGGCCACAGATGCGAAAATATGTCGACCAGTACGTTAGGAATTGCAATGTGTGTGCCCGTAGCAAGGCACCACGCAATGCACCTTATGGGGTACTTCGACCTATGCCAATACCCGATGGACCATGGAGGGACGTATCAATGGATTTCGTTACTGACCTTCCGGAAAGCGATGGATATAATGCGATATTGGTGGTAGTGGATCGACTAACCAAGATGCGACATCTGATCCCTACAACTAAAGAGGCGGATTCAAAAGGAGTAGCGAGGTTGTATATCGATAATGTTTGGAAATTACATGGACTCCCTGAAACTATGGTATCTGATCGAGGAACACAATTTGTTGCGGAATTCTGGAGGTCCCTTTGCGATCGTTTGGAAATATCGCCAAAATTCTCTACAGCGTTTCACCCCCAGACGGATGGACAAACGGAAAGAATCAATGCTGTGATGGAACAATACCTTCGAAGTTATGTTTCTTATCAACAGGACGACTGGGTTCGATGGTTGCCAATGGCCGAGTTTGCAACAAATAACCATGCTTCGGAAACGACGAGAATCTCTCCATTTTAAGCCAACTTAGGGAGGAATCCAAGAATGTCTCTTGGTCCTTTGGAACATGGTAGGACGACAGCGGAGGATCAGGCCAATAGTATTGCAAGGGAGATGAAGGATATATTAGATTTTCTAAAGGATGAATTATTTCGAACGCAAAGGATTCAAGAAGAGTCCGCCAATATACATCGGACTCCAGCACCTCACTATCGTGTAAGGGATAAAGTTTTCTTATCGACCAGCCATTTCCTCACCAAACGACTATCGAAGAAACTCGATTGGAAACGTATTGGACCGTATGTTGTGAAACGAATTGTCAATCCCTATGCCTATGAATTAGAACTTCCTCGTTCGATGAAAATATATCCGGTATTCCACGTTTCGTTATTGTCGCCCGCAGTCAATGATCCCTTGCCCGGTCAGGAACAACTACCTCCACCCCCAGTTGAAATCGAAGGACAGGAGGAGTGGGAGGTTGAAGATATTTTGGATTCGAGGAAGCGCCGGGGGAGATTCGAATATCTAGTGAAGTATGTCGGATATAATGAAGCTTCTTGGCAACCATTGTCGGACGTCGAACATTCGCCCGATATTGTTAAACGATTCCATGAACGTTACCCACGGAAGCCTAAGCCTACCAGGAGGTAGGCATTAGAGGGGGGAGTGGTCTGTAACGGCAGCCATGTGGTTTGGTTATGCGAGGTGTTGGGGTACGAAGAGGAAGGGTTATATAATGTGGTTGGGATTTGTACAGTGGGTTTCTATTATGTTCTTTCTGTTTCTGTTATGTGAGGGTATGAATCAGCATTAGGATTGGGTATGGATATATAAGGGGGGCGTTGTCTTGTGATTCTTTGTTTCTTTCTCTTTTCTTTTCTCTTTATGCAACCTCTGTACTTTACAGTTACGAATATTATTTGGTTCGCGCTACGTCATAGGGTTTAACCGGTATACTAGACCAGGTACAACCATCCATAGTCCACAGTCCCCGTTCTTGCCTTAGGTGTATCGTTTGGCCCCATAGTCCATAGTCCACGAACCTCCTACGTCTACGTCTTCGCCTCGGTTGTATTCCTTGGCTTCATAGTTCCCACGCCCATAGTCCCCGTTACAGCGGAAGTGCGAAACCCCCAGCTGAAACAGTTTCGATAACTGTGATTAGCTCCCGAGCTCCATCCTGAGTTTTGAAGTTTCTTTTTTTGCCCCTCCTACAGATCACTTTTACGCGAGCAGACCTCCCCATTAAAAACCCTTTTTCGTCCATATTGTAGGTATCGTCAGGAAGTATATTATGTGTCACAACTACGCGCCGAAGCTATACAATTTGTTAGCGTAGTGTGACACAACATTGGAACTCCCATACCTGTGTAAAAAAATCTTTCAAAACCGCAGGATTACTGGCATACGAGCGTTGTTTGTCCAGACGGGTTGAAAATTTAGAAGCTAAATCAGGATGACGAGCGAGAAACCGTGTTAACCAGTTCTTGCCTAGCTTGGGTTTTCGAATTCCATGACTTCTGAGGAAATCTAAAGCCATATCCTTCACATATTGGTGTCGGGGCGGTGTAACGGGGACTGTGGACGTAGGGACTATGAAGCCAAGGAATACAACCGAGGCGAAGACGTGGACGTAGGAGATTCGTGGACTATGGACTATGGGGCCGAAGGGTACACCTAAGGCAAGAACAGGGACTGTGGACTGTGGATGGTTGTACCTGGTCTAGTGTACCGGGTAAACCCTATGACATAGCGCGAACCAAATAGTATTCGTAACTGTACAATACAGAGGTTGCGTAAAGAGAAAAGGAAAGAAAAGAGAAACAAGAAATCACAAAACAACGCCCCCCTTATATATCCATACCCAATCCCAATGCTGACTCATACCCTCCATAATAGAAACAGAAAGAACATAATAGAAACCCACTATACAAATCCCAACCACACTATATAACCCTTCCTCTTCATACCCTAACACCTCGCATAACCAAACCACATGGCTGCCGTTACAGGCGGAAAACCCCAATCATCTAATTTCAGGATCCATTTTTTGATAGCTGTTTCCTCGATAGGAGTAAGGTTTTGCTGGTCCGTATGAGCATCTTGACGCGTTCTAGAACCAGCTAATCTGTTTTGAAGGGTAGTGTAGGCTATTCCATGCACGTCCGCTGCCTCCCTAATTGTCTTAATGCGCCCACTATCAAGGTCTCTCCTCGCATCCTCCACCCTCTTGTTGAAGTTCTCCTTTTCCTTTTCACGGCTTCTCCCCATCTCAATGATTGGTTTGGCTGTATTCCGGACTGAATAGTAATCAAAACTGGCCTACAACGAATAGAAAAACTCTTCAACTCAGGAGGATACAGAGGTTACACAGGACTCACTTCACTGATCGGTTACCCGGTGAAGGTCGGCTTCTAGGTGAAATAAGTTACCGGCGGGGCGCCAAGGAAGAAGTAGAAAGATTCATACCGCCAGTTTCGACAGAAATCGGGTGATGTTGACGCCCATCCACACAGTATCGTTTCTATATCTCATCTCCCCAAAATTGATATGAATATATCAATAAGTCTCTTTGGTAAATGTCCATGAAGCCCACCGAACTTACCAAGATACTACTAAAGAGTGTTTTGCAAAAACTCTATACATGTAGGTGGTGCCATGGGATAAGAAGCTACGTACATGGTTACAAGGTTTTAAGCTTCAACAACGTCATCAATACCGCCTTAGTTTTCTACTCTCATTATCCAGTTCAATAAATAGTTTTCTTTTTGTCACCGAGGAAGATAAATCTATCACAAATACTCTTCTAGTAGACACTCTCGGTACTCAGTCTTCCTAAAGTTAACCTCATTCCTAGCCCATACAGGCGTGGCTGAGTCTGTCTTGACATCCGATGTTTAGCAAAAAGCCAAGCCAAGGGGACGGTAATCAGTTTGCCCCAGGGCGTCACTTTTTCCCTAGTAAGAACTCTTATGATTGAATTCTAATCCATTTTTCTGCTACATGTACATTAATTGCTTTTGGTCCTAGCATAAAATGTAAGGAGGGCGAAAGACCATACCATCTGAATACTGTCGCGTCACTTTCGACTACAATGGGGTGATGTGAGCTTAAGTCTTATATATATAATCTTCACATTTCGTCACGACTGTCGGCTCGAAATGTTCAGAGTTCGAATACCGGCCCCGTCGTACTCACTGAAGTCTATCATTGTTCGGCCCAAGAATATTGACATGTATACGCTGTAAGCAGTAAACAGTTGGTAGTGGAAAGTATGCGCTCGGCGACCTCCCCGTACTTTCAGATGGAATATTAGCGCTAACACATTATTAGTTGGAGTTTTGTCTATTCGGTGGCAGTGCTCACCAATTTTTCCTAGGCTCATCGCATCTTTTACTCAGGTACTATGTGCGGCTAGTCAAAGAAAGCACGTGGATGTGATTTTCAACAAGGAAAACTATGGCTTCTGCATAAATGTACCTAACCCCAAGTCTGTCTCATACCCGACCACGTTTTCCCCACAATGCTTGGCTAGGGTCCTATCTAAAGTAGAGTATGTAGGTAGGCCTGGGTCTGCATGTTACCTGGTCCTTGCCTCTTGCTTTATATCAATAGCGGCATGTTCCGTTCTCTCGCTTCCTTTAGAGAATACACCCTCTCATTTCCAACGGCTCTCGCGGGTTTTATATCAAACGAGGGAGGAGGTAGCGCGCTTCGCTTGAGAGCAGTTTTCTTCTTTCTTCCTTTTTTTCTTTTCTTTTTTTGCCTGTAACTAACTTCAGGCAAAAGCAGATTTTCCCTCATTTATCTGGCCGAAATCGATTTAAAAGCAGAATCATCTTAATATTTTTCCGGAGGGACTTTCGGCCAACGGGTAATTATATATCCGCTGTTGCAGATTGATAGTATGACAATGAATTAGAATATAGTTTTGACTATATATATAACTTCATTCTTATAACCTTTGAGCGACGAAGAGAAGGTGTACTGCCTTAACGCATATCGGATTAGGGCTGATTCTCGGGCTGTAACCGTTAGAGGATAAAACTATGGTTATTATCCCACATTATCGCGCCCCTTAAAACCACATGCCCGTATGGGAGTTAACGGTCAGTTGTTGATCCTCCTTTAGTTGAGCTTGTCGGAATGCCATAGACTTCTAAAGTTCACTTTAGACCGTCGCCTGTGTGTGGTTTACTGCGCCAAGCTCCTAAGCTAATGGTATGTTCTAGGCAATCTGATCAGTCGTTATCGTTATCGCTCTAGAGTGGGTATTAATCGATCAAATAGGGCTGTGTATCACGCCAAGCTAGCTTCTCAATGAGCTGTATATCGATCGAGCAATCAGTCACTCTCTCCTTCTCAATACAAAGACTCTTGCCCCTCATTTCGATACCATTTTTTGTTGGGACACGAACCATGGTTATATACAGCATCTCCATATAGCCGAGCCTTGAAGCAGTCCCGGATATTGTTTTGAGCGGCACTGTCAATTCTTCCGGAGGAAATGACCGAGAGCAGATTTTATGGGAATCGGGATGATTAGTTATTGTGAGTCAATTCGCGGAGAGAGAGTGTGGAGTTGCAATGTTTCTCCAAGGCAGAGGAGCTCACTATGGTTCTTGTTGTGTGTAGTTTGTTTGTTTATACGCTCCCCATTAATCACGGCCCATGAGGAACGTCCAGTAGCCTGTCCGGGTAACCTATGCGGAATTCAAGATGAGATGCTCATTACCACCCCGATGCTCATCCACCCGCCGTTATGTTACACAACGCCCCCAAGTTGATATGGCATCGTGAGATTGGCTGGCCCAGGAAAGACGCGACTACCGGTGTTTTTTCGTTATCAGGAATCATTTCGCGTTGTCTAGACTTCCCTTTATCCCGCTTCCCCATATCGGTTTCTCTAGCTTCCATTTCCCCAGAAAATCACTCCCCGGATGTCCGGGGTTACTTGGCGGGGGGGCCGTTATCGTCGTCTTCCCGCAAGCTTTCCGAGTTTGGACCGAGGCGGTTTGAGGACGCATTTTCAGTGGCACTCGCAATCGGCTACTTGATTACCTACTGTTGCTTGTTCTTATTCTTATCATAACCGAAACCCTAACACAGAAGGGCAGATCAGTTATCCGGAGAATAAATGAATCATGATCGAAACTTGACCCGAAATGAAACATGGAGCAGCCCGGCCGTGAATATGTAGAGTACTCAGTACACTGCTGCCGTGTCTCTGGAGTGACTATTAGTGTTGATTGGAACTTCCCTTTGCCTCATATCTCGCTCTATCTATGCCCCCACTCTAGCAGCTAGAGTCCCTGTACCTAATCTCAACAAAAGTAAAGTATATGCTTAGATAGAGGCACATGCCTCAAGATGTGGATTCCTTAACATCTTCAACTAGAGACTTTGTGCGGGCGTGTTTTTTAAACGGCCTTTGGCCCCGACAGCTGCAGAATAATAACATCCTGTAACCCGCAGCCAAGGCTCAAATGGTTTCCCATGGGGTACAGGTACCTACATACGTCTGTACCTACATCCAAGTACCTGCTGCTCTGTTGGCGTGCTGGACTGGTCTGCATACAAGCCAAAATCTAAGCTTGCATGCACTCTAAGGTACTCTAGAGTGCCTAGGTGCTCCACTAAGCCGGCGTTTCCATAGACACGGCTCAATAGCTGAGGCTCTTGGAGTAGGTTTGTTACACCGCATTCTCCTGAAGGGGCATAAACATAGTACAGTCGACCTCCGTTATAACGAACCTGCATATTCCAAAATTTCTCGTTCGATACAGCAGATTATTCGGTGCAGGTAAAATTCTATCATTTTCTGTGAAATTCGGATTCGGATCACCAAAACCAGTTCGTTATAGCAGATCTGTGGCTTTTTTGGCATTCGGTATAGCGGAGGGCAACTGTATCTCTTGTCTTCGCCGCCTCATCGAGTGAAAGATAATGCTGAAATACTGCATAGAATAAAAGCAAAACCAAATGGTTCCTTTCCCCCGGTGTGGAAGGTGGAACGTGCCTACCTTTGGTCCGAGAGGTGGGAGGGTTGAGACAGAGCAATGGGATGCTTAGCGCGCCTCCCCCGCACCTTCGTAAAACCCCGCCAATCGTCATTTGTTTCAGCGAGTTGTTTTTTGACTAACACAACTATGTACCTAGGCAAATCTAAATCGAGAATCGAGACAGATGGGGATGGGCGAGCTTTCTCCCCACAGTCTGCGGTTTGCTGCCCTGCCTGCCTTTGGAAGGAAGTAGAATCACGCTAATTATGATTGGCGGGCTATCACTGGTAGTGTAGGTTAGTAGTCGGACCCCGAGGTTGTTTACCGAGCTTAAGGCTTTTGGGTAATGCGGCGGGGCGATTTGGGACTGGTCTTGGGACTGGTCTTGGACCCTCTCGTTCTTTATAACTGGGGACCTGAACCCAAGAGACGTGGCTTTTGCACACTATCCGTTCGCCCGTGTCCACGAGTATAACAAGAGGACTGTGATCTACGGGGTTTCCTTTCCATTCCAGTTCTCTCTTCTCCAGCATCTACTCATCAACAGAAGAAGAAGGACATAATAAGAAAGCTATTATCCCCTAAGGAAAAACTCTTCAATCGAACAAAGGAAACTAGAGATGTCGGAAGGAAGCATTGCACCCACCCCGGTGGTCATCGAGGCCCACAATGTCGAGAAGTACTCAGTACCGGAGAAATACTACCAGTAAGTATCCATCAAATGCCCTCGTTAAAGCAACATATCGTTAATGTTCTTATCCATAAAGGAAACATCCCTCAAAACCTCATTTGACACTTGAGGAGTACCAAGTACAATACAAGGAGTCCATCGAGAACCCTGACAAGTTCTGGGGTGAGAAGGCACGGGAGCTCCTCCACTGGGACATCCCATTCCAGACCGTCCGAAATGGATCTTTTCAACACGGCGATGTTTCCTGGTTCCTCGAGGGTCGTTTGAACGCTTGTTACAACTGTGTCGATCGATGGGCGTTCAAGGACCCCAACCGACCAGCCATCATCTACGAGGCTGACGAGCCCTCAGAAGGCCGTATCATTACCTACAGCGAGCTTCTCCGCGAGGTTTGCAAATTGGCGTTTGTTCTCAAGCAGATGGGCGTGAAGAAGGGAGACACTGTTGCGATTTACCTTCCCATGATTCCGGAGGCTCTCATTGCCTTCATGGCCATTGTCAGAATCGGTGCTGTTCACTCAGTAGTATTCGCGGGTTTCTCGGCGGAGTCTCTCCGTGATCGTGTTAAGGATGCCGGATCAAAGGTCGTCATTACCTCTGACGAGGGAAAGCGTGGTGGTAAGGTCATCGGAACCAAGCGCATTGTCGACGACGCCTTGAAGCAGTGCCCTGAGGTCAAGAACGTTATTGTCTTCCGTCGCACTGGTGCTGAGGTCCCCATGCAAAAGGGCCGTGATTTGTGGTGGCACGAGGAGGTCAACAAGTACCCCGGATACTGTGCTCCCGCTCTCATGGACGCAGAGGACCCATTGTTCTTGTTGTACACTTCTGGCTCTACTGGTAAGCCAAAGGGTGTTATGCACACCACTGCTGGTTACCTTTTGGGAGCAGCGATGACTGGAAAGTACGTTTTCGATCTCCACCCAGGCGACAAGATGGGAACTGCGGGAGACGTCGGCTGGATTACCGGACACACATACGCAGTATATGCGCCTTTGCTTCTCGGTGTTACCACTCTCGTCTTTGAGGGAACTCCAGCCTACCCCAACTTCTCAAGATACTGGGATATTATCGAGAAACACGGAATCACCCAGTTCTACGTCGCTCCCACAGCCCTTAGACTATTGAAGCGTGCTGGTGACCACCACATCAACAGGGAGATGAAATCATTGAGGGTTTTGGGATCAGTCGGTGAGCCCATTGCTGAGGACGTATGGAAATGGTACCACGAGAAGGTTGGACATGAGGAGTGCCACATTGTCGACGTATGTTTCCCCTACCCTTAATAATATTTTTTACCCGCACTAACTGTATGTAGACATACTGGCAAACCGAGACAGGTTCACATGTCATTACCCCTCTTGGCGGTGTTACACCAACTAAACCCGGATCTGCCTCGCTGCCATTCTTCGGTATCGAGCCTGCCATCATTGACCCTGTCTCTGGTGAAGAGCTTCACGGAAACGATGTTGAGGGTGTATTGGCCATCAAGCAGCCATGGCCTTCAATGGCCAGGACCGTCTGGGCATCCCATCAGAGATACATGGAGACCTACCTTAATGTTTACAAGGGTTACTACTTCACCGGAGACGGTGCTGGACGTGACCACGAGGGCTACTACTGGATTCGCGGCCGTGTCGATGATGTCGTTAACGTCTCTGGCCACCGTCTCTCTACAGCCGAGATTGAGGCCGCTCTCATCCACCACGAGGCCGTTGCCGAAGCTGCCGTCGTCGGTATTGCTGATGATTTGACTGGTCAAACCGTCAACGCCTTCGTATCGCTCAAAGATTCATTCTCAAACTCGGTCGAAATGCGCAAGAGTCTGACCCTCCAGGTCCGAAAATCCATTGGTCCTTTCGCTGCACCTAAGGCGGTATACGTTGTCGATGATCTCCCCAAGACACGATCAGGAAAGATCATGCGAAGAATCTTGAGAAAGATTCTCAGTGGTGAAGAGGATCAGCTTGGTGACACATCAACACTGAGTGACCCTAGCGTTGTAGATGCCATTATCATTACCGTTCATGAAACGTAAGCTACCCCAATCTTTATAAGGCTTTAGCAGAACACTAATTGAAGTCACTAGTCGCGGGTCGAAATAAATGAAAGTACCAGAAGTGTGGGATCAAAATTGCGTGAGGGAATTTCACGCGAGGGAACATCACCGGGTTTTCAATTCTCTAGCAGCCTTTTAGTTTCCTTTGTCTGTTCATCTAGTTTATTGTTGTTGGAACCATTTATGATATCTACAAGCAGTAGCAGCCCGTGTTCTTTTTTTGCAATTTTTGGCGGTGTTAGAAGTGTCTTTGTATCTCTTTGTGGGCTTGAAGGCGCTGAGTCAATGCAAATAATTCCTGAGTAATTTTCTCCTCCTTGATAATTGTGATATCAGAGATTCCGAAGATTGATAGATTCGGAAACTGTTCCTCCGGTATCCCGACCTAAACAAGTAATCATAATGCCGTGAAGCCTTTCATCCGAAAAAATCCAATCCATCTTTCAAATCTTACGTCCTACCCGAGGAACTCAGTGCGTCGAAATTTCTTCGCCTATATCAAGCTTTATGAAAATGACAATCACAGAGAATTGTAAAGACTACAGCATATGTGAAGTATGATGAAATGACGCTTGAGAGCTGGTAGATTGCAAGTTGTTTTAATTAAACCTTCGCGACCTTCGGGGCAGTTAATAATTGCAACATATCTCAGCAACAACATGCGTTATATTTCCGAGGTACATAAAGGTTTAGATATGCATCAATTGCAACTTTAAAAGAAAGGGTCAGACTTTGTCCTGAACTTAAGTGAAGCTGTCGATCCCGTTACCCCTAATAGTACACTCCATTCCTCAGATATAACTCGATACCGCTAGTGCGAACTTCTTGTGGGATAGCTCCCTAAAGTTATGTGGGGAAATGAACATGATGTTAAGAAAGAGGAGGTTCGATCATTTCAAGTTAAATGTTTACGTGATGCCGGCGGCTGTGAGTCTGTGACTGCTCCACAACCCAAAGCGTGCGCCAAGGCCACTTTTAAGCCCTAGCACCCACACACGCTGGTTGCTGTGTGAACTTTGAATCGGGCTCTCAATCATCGACTACGACAACACACAATTTCGGCAATCACCAACAACCTCATCGACTTCCGAGGACAGAAACAAACATGCCGGTACGCATTATCTCCAAAAAAAAAACCCTGTTATTTTTCGTTTGTTTTACGGGAGGATTTTCGCGGGGACATTCTTGGTGGAAGGCCGAAAAAAAACAATTGGGACGGGAAGAAATGAGCGGGGGGGGAATGAATAATGAACTGGGGAAATTGGTGAATTGAAGGCTAACGAAGGCGGTTTGGGTGTGGGTATAGACAAGATTGACCAAGACCAGAAAGCACCGTGGGCACGTCAGTGCCGGTCACGGTCGTGTAGGAAAGCACAGAAAACGTGAGTTCTTTTTGCACCACCTCGATACGGACTTTTTGTTCCCCCCGCCCTATATCACCAATTCCAACCAAATACGCACAACTCGCTGACGAATGGACTTTTGAATCGCTATAGATCCCGGAGGTCGTGGTATGGCTGGTGGTCAGCACCACCACAGAACCAACTTGGACAAGTACCATCCTGGTTACTTCGGTAAGGTCGGTATGAGGTACTTCCACAAGCAGCAGAACCACTTCTGGAAGCCCGTCATCAACCTTGACAAGGTCGGTTTTCTTCCTTCTCCCCTCGCCCAGCTATACATCAATAAATGCTGACATTATGGCAGCTGTGGTCCCTCGTCCCCGCCGAGTCCCGCGAGAAGTACCTTAAGGGTACTTCCGCCGCCGCCCCCGTCATCGACCTCCTCGCCCTCGGATACTCAAAGATCCTCGGAAAGGGAAGGCTCCCTAACGCTCCCGTCATCGTCAAGGCCAGATACGTCTCTGCCCTTGCCGAGAAGAAGATCAAGGAGGCTGGTGGTGTTGTAGAACTTGTCGGTTAAACGCAATTTCTCAAATTTTCTTCCTGTTCAACGATTTCTTTTTTTTTTTCCCAATCAATCACCGCGGGCCTGCTTTGTGAAAGAGAAAAAAAAATATCAAAACAAAATAATTAACAAAAACTTTTGATGTGAAACACTTTTCATGAACAGGTTGTGATTGGGTTGGGGGGGGGAGGCATAGCCCCGGGGTTGATTTAAAAAAAAAAAAGCGTTCTCTCTTTCTGTTTTTTGTGGATATTTATCTTCTTATTTTTCGCGTCGGTTCAGATTTTTTGGGGTTCATGGGCTGCTATGGGATGGGTAAATACTGAAAAGTCTTCAGCCAAATATTTTAGAAGGGGATCATATCGCATCATCGTACCTACGTCCATTCTGTGAAGGTCTGCTTTGGGAGCTCAAGGAGCTCTTTAGCATATGTATGCGCCCCCACTTGCCCCGCTCGCCCCAGCGCCATTGATAGATATCTGCATGAGAGTAAAACCCTGATTCTGGTTATGTATCATTTATTTCTTTATGCCTCATGATGTCGACGCAATCTTGCCTCCAGGGTGGTGTGGTGGTTGGGGGCCGCCGCTCCAAGATGCTGTGCCGTCAAGATCACATTCCTCTAGAATATATATGATCATCCATCGCCTTATCGAAGATTTCCCGGGCGGCTTTCCCTGCTTTTTTTCACCTCTAGGATCTTTAGGAAACGATCGATAATAATTGCTTGATTATTATCTCCACCCGTTGTAGCTAGAATCAGTTTAACCAATTAATCCCAATGTAGTTAGCGGCCCGAGTGATACTCTATGAACAACACTATGCCGCCTCTCCCGCTACTCTCCAGGGTACAGCCCCGTCATCTCCTAAGCTCTCTTCATGAATTACTACACCACTCCGTTAGTTTCTAGACAAAACCGAAGAGCCAAAGGAGTATCTATCACCGCAATGTTACCACCCCGCTCTTACCTAGGGACAGCGTAGAACCGGAGAGTATCACGGGCCAGAAGCTAGCCACAGACACACCAAGAGCACCGCACAGGTCTTTAAAGAAACTTCATTAACATCGATCTGTTCGTAGCTATGCCCACAATGCCTAATGAAGGACCACTTAGGCGGGGAAGACAATTGTGGAAATACCCGTCTCGACAGCTTGCTCCTTAATCGAAAGACCCTCCAAACCAAGACCCAGCCACCAAGCGGGAGGTGCTCTCTGCGAGTGATCACCCATGACCTATATAGTAGTATCGTAGCTAGAGCTGTCTCTTCACACCGAGACTACTACTACTACTACTACTACTACTACTCCTACTCGAAGAGCACATATTGGCAGGCGACTTAACATGTACCCACATCCTTCGTCGCCGTGTGTGCCCAGGGGAGAGAGAGAGAGGTAAAAGGAGGGACAGCTGCTAGTGGGGTGTGATGGATACTGCGGTTCTGGTCCGTCGTTGAATCCACACTTGTCTGATCATAGGCCCTGCGCGCCGCTTCACGGCATGGCGGACTGATATATAGATCTAGGCGGTGGGAGGGTTGCGAGAATTTAGGAAGGGCTTTTGATATTGTCATTGAAGGCATGGTATTGCGATTGAAGGTATGGATAAGGTATGTAGAGGAAAGGGAAAAAAAGAAGAACCAAACTTAGAATCGAAGCAATGTAATTCAAGACTGCCCCCCCGAACTAACTACATAGCCCACTGACTACCTAACTAACTAATGATGATGATGGTGATGATGGATGTATTTAGTACAGACGACTGCTGGGAAACTCCACAGCTTCAACTAAGTAGATAACACCCTCCCCTACGAACCGCAGTTGCTGTTAACGGTCTTACAGGCCGGTAGAGTATGGTAACGTCGGAGCGAGAGAAAGAGAAAAAGAAAGCATGCAAAAAAGAAAAAAAAAACGTATTTAGGACCCTATAGAAGTAAGCACCCCCCTCTACGCCAGCCACCCCACCCCACCCCACCCCACCCCGCACGTCATTCCGGCATCTCCACAGCAGCAGCAGCAGCAGCAGCAGCAACCCCAGCCGCCACACCCCCCTTCTTCCTCGGCCTCCCCGCCCTCTTCCTCGCCGCCGCGGCGGCCTCCCCATCCCTGCCACTACTATACCCACACTCCGGATGCCTCTTCAAGAACCGATAGAACCAGTCCTTGCCCACCCTCTTGCCCGGCTCGCGCCTATGCAGGATCTCGTGCGCCAGCTCATAGCAGCGGCCCCTGTCGACGCCGGGGCCCTGGAGCGCGCGCGCCACGAGCGACGCCTCCTCGTCGGGCGTCAGCAGCTGCTTCTGCCGGTTGGCCTCGGCCGTGCTGCGGTGGCCGGGCGTCTTGATGTGCCGGCGCAGCGTGGACTCGGGGATGTTGTGGCGCTTGGCGAGCTGCAGGACGATGGGCTTGGGGTGCGTGCTGGGGGAGTGGGTGTGTAGGGCGAGCGCGCGGCGGTAGTGGGAGAGTGCTAGGGAGATGCTTTCGGCGCGGGAGCGGGCGGGGGCGGTGGGGGAGGGAGCGGGTGATGGCGGGGTGGGCGGGGTGGTGGTGGTGGTGGGGGATGGTGGTGTTGGTGGGGGCGCTGGGGCTGGGGCTGGCGCTGCTTTGGCGGTGGCGGGCTCGGGTTCGGGTTCGGGGGTGGACATGCTGGGCTGGGAGAGGGCACTAGCCACGACAAACGATGAGGCGGCGGGGGGGTGTATCAAGCTATCAAGCTATCAAGCTATCGCCAAGAGCAAGTAGACGGACAGACAGAGAGAGAGAGGGTATTCTGCCCGACAGTTAGATATGAAGACCTCAACAGAGAGAGAGAGAGGCGAGGTGAAAAGCACTCCAGCCCTGACCGTCGCCGTCTTTATCAGTGGGTGTGTAGCTACAGTCACGCCCTGGTCAGTGGCGGATATCTCGCACCGGTCCGGTCACGGGATGCAGGCTGCGGTCAGTGCGCGTGTTTTGTGTTTTGTGTTTTTCGCTGCCGTTGCCGTTGCGCTGGTTGATTCGCCATGGCCCCGGAAGCGAGCGTATGCAATTAACGCGCGAGCTCAGGCCCAATTCTTTCTCACTCAGCCCCGTATTTCTGTCTGTCTCAAGCCACACAGAACCAGAGCAGAGCTGGTTTCGCGATGGCCGGGGGGATAATTGGCTGACAGAGAGCCTGAGTGTTTTTTTCTGCGCAGCTGCGCTGGGAGACAAACAAGCCAAGTTGGGTGGGCCCTTCTGAGAAGGGGGCACATGCGCGGTGCCAGTGCCAGTGACAGTGACTGGGATAATCGGCCAGAGCCGAAAAGCTTGGTGCCATGACGTCGGTGTGCAAACAGAGGTACTGAGGCTCTTCCTGTTTTCTCGGCAGTGCAGTGCAGTGGAGCATTGAAGCGCGCCTTGATAATTATAAGCCTATGTTTATTTGTAGGTATCGAATCTCTTACAATCTAGGGTAGATCTATACAATGACATGACGAGTACATACATGTGGTGAATAAAGGCCATTCGTTGTGCCTTGTCGAATTTGTAGAGGGCCCGATGTACTAGGAAGACCCAACAGGTAATAGGATGGATGGCTCTGTCACGAAGGAGGACATGTTCTACTTATGCAATTTAAGACCTGCAGTACATGTGCACTACGCATGCATACCGAACCAGCGGTATATAATGCGCAACCACACGGCTTGGGCTTGGGATTCGTCAACCTGGTTCTGACCACTTACGACCGAACCCTGATCCAGGGGGTTTGGGAGTTTTGTTTCCCTGCATACATGTAGTATCAACGTCGATGGTCGACTCGAGTAGAGTAGGTGGCAGTTTAGCTCTTTCAAAAGGCTCTTATCCGGTAGGAGGGCAGTGTCTAGAAAATCCCGCCTGGACAGTGCGGCTGTTTATAATTGTCCGATATCAGTAATGATGGAGATGAGATGAGATATCTCGAGCCCGAGCTCGCCAGTTGGGAAAGATTTCAACGGTAAGCTAGTGAGACTCCTCAAGAGACCGCTGCAGCAAGTCTCAAGAGCCACGAACGTCCATACACAGCGGCTGCCTGGAGTATTCAAGCCAGCAATTCTCCATCAAAAACCTATGGTTCGAGTTATTGTTATACCACTACCAGTGGCTTGGGCCCCTTCGTGAAATGGGCTGAGGCTGCTTGGTCAGTTCATCTTATATACGCTGCAGCTGTCGACATGTCCCATAATAGTTATAAAGCTTCTTTCTTTCTTTTCTTTCTTTCTGTGCCGCGGGAAACCTCGAGTCCTCATCACGATCTCGAGACTACATAGCTGGGCTTATCCATTGCTATATATCAATACACCCCATCCACCCACCAATCTTATCGGCAAATACAAGAGTTATCGCCGCCAGGATTTCTTCTATGTAGCAATCCCGTCACTAACCGAGTGACACCCTGTGACGCCACCAAACCAGCAAACAATGAAACCACCACAAACAAAAAGACGCACACCAACGCCCCGGTTTCAACTCCAGCTGCAGCCCACCTGGTACGTGGGAACAGCCCCAAAAAAGGTGTAAGCTTGAATTCCCCCGGCCACCTCCCGCACACCACACACCGCACACCACACCAGCGGCCTCGGGCCAACCTTAAGGCCTCAGCGGGCCGTTTCATGATTTGTGCTCCGTTATAGAAACGTGGGGGGGGGTTGGGGGGGCGTGGGCCTCGTCATCTTTCATCCGTCAGCTGTCAGATCTGGGTGGATGGCTTGTCGATCGCTGGTAAGGCTCTGGGATCTGGCTGGCTCTGCGATATACTTTACATGTAGCTTTTACACAGCGGACCAATGTATGTATGTATGTATGTAAAAAAATTGCACTGCCTTGTTCTCCTCGTTTATTCACCTCACATGTAAAAAAAAAAAAAAAAAAACCCCTTCATTCCCCCGCGAGCTAGGAAGGCCGGGTAGAGTACGATATATGTTGCGCGTCCGTCTAGGGTTTCAACTTTTTTTTTTCGGCGATAAGCTAGCTAGCTAGCTGTAAGGCGTCGGGCCCGGGGCTAACGTGGGGTCCTCCTACCTACCTACCTACCTACCTACCTACCTACCTACCTACCTGGTATGGTTATGGTTATGGGTCCACTGGTTTTTGTTTTCCTTCTTCTTGTTCTTTGTTTAGAGCCCACGTTGTGAGAGCCCGCCGATCGAGTCGGGGACTAGGCTGGCTCCGGGGCCGAAGTGACGAATGTAGGTACATGCGTTATAATACGAAGCGTACGTATGCTTTTCTTTCCTGTGGTGACTTTTGGATCTGGGATTGGTGACTTGATGGCTGGGGTGACGTTGGTTTCGATATAAGCTTTATAGTTAAAATTTCATCTTATCATGTGCGTGTGTATGCTTAGGACTAGATCTCGTATTGCGGTATCGATGTTGTGTCAGCTACATGCTACATGACATTGCAATGGCCAATTAGTACTGATTAGATTAGATGGATGTAGATATAAGGAATAGGTGCTACAGACTTTATACTTGCTACATGTAACTATAGCTAGTAACAAGTCTGTGAATGAAGGCTCCGGGTTTCCCCCCTACAGTTCTGTGTACCTACAAGTACCTGTACTTCACTCCGCCCACAGTACACGAACCACAACACAAACCCAACATCTCTGCACCTGCAGGAACCAGAACCCTCTCACTGCACTTTACGGCCATAACAAAGCCGCAGCCCAGCCCGCCAAGCCCGTGGCCACATCCTCTGAAAGAAAAAAAAAGCGCCAATGTGGCAGTGTGCTTGTCTTGGCGAATCACAGCATACAGATTTTTTTCCTTGGTATGGATGGAGTGGTGGTGGTGGTGGTGGTGGTGGTGGTGGTGGTGGTGGTGGTGGTGGTGGGTTCCGAGGACGGGGAGAGAGGGAGAGTGTATCCGAGTTGTCTGTTTGGTAGGTACCAAGAGACCAAGAGACCGGGAGTACCTACAATACAATAGAACCATTGGTCTGATACCCTAAGTATACGGGTACGAGGTGATACGTCTCGCAATGTACCTACTCTATATACCTGCAGCTGGGGGGAGTTGTTCTAGGTACTCTACTGTGCTGGCATGATTATATGGGTGAAGTGTATACATATACGAACATACTACAAGCTAGTGGGGGGGCTATTTCACCATGGCTGGGCGACGTCTTGGATCCTTCTTAATCCGTATGTGGCAGCTCAGAATCTACTTCAGAGGCGGGCCATATCGTTCTTTAGAGATTACAGCTACGGGTGGCATGTAGTAATCATTACCACTTTCCCTCGCCTCATTTCATTTCAGATGCTCGTAACAACTATACTCGGCATCATGGCATCTCATCTCGCCACCGGCCCGGCCCTTCCCAGCTAAGCAGGTGCTCGTATATCGGCCAGTTTCATCGGCCTGGCGTGACGCGCTATAGCTCGGCGCCGAGACCGTGCCAACTCTTGACGCCGAGGCGTGGGCCGTGATGTCCGGAGGTGAAGCATGTTTGGGACGATTAGTTGGCATTAATTCGGAACACGCTGCGCTGCAGCTGGGGTCCGGTACGGGAGGAGTAGGAGGAGTGGGGTGTGCTGGTTCGAGTTAAGTGCAGTAGGTACTAGGTGGGGATCGATGTATGATGTTGTGGGAGATTTGGAGTCCTTTTTTTTCACAAGGAGGAGAGAGAGAGATCGAGAATGGAATAATCAGCAGCATCCAGCTGCCACGCACTCTTCTCGCGGTGACTCTTTCATCATAACAACTCACTCACTTACTCACTCACCCTACCCCACCCGGCCACCCACTCTCATCTTCACACCCAATCACACGGTTGCAATCACCATTTATCACTCGCACCCTTTCCCTAGCCCCACCCACAACCCTACGTATCTACATACCACCACGAACCCCCCCAGCCGATTTCCAGTAGATTACATACTCTATGTTTATTTATGCTTCATCCCCCGGCCCCCTCCCCTCCCCTCCTCCTCCTCCTCCTCCTCCTGCTTCTACTTTACAAATCTAAAACACGGGAGTACCCACCCATCCATGGACCCTTCCCTTCCCTTCCCATCCCAGGTCCCGGTCGGTGCCGGAACTCCGGTCGGAAAGTGCAGTGTGCAAAAGTGCAATTAGCCTTTTATCCCAGAGGGGAAGGATTTGGGGGGGGGGGGGGGGAGTTAGCGAAGCATTTTGAATCGGACTGGATGGTCGAGGGTATATATATGCTTTTTGGGAGGTATGTACTAGGTAGGTAGGAGTAAATTTAAGGGTTCTAATTTTGGAGAGTGTCTCTGGTTTGGTCTGGGTGGATGGCTGGGTGTATTGTATATACGATAAGTGCGATTGGGGGGGAGCTGCAGGGTGGGAGTTATAGGTACGTATTTATGTAGGTGCGTAAGGAGGTGAAGTTGGCCAGTCGGTCATTTCCAGAACCCCCCCCTAGTGCCGAAGCCCGTGAGACTCGAGGGGTTTTAATACGGCTTAGCTCTAGCTAAGCACTATCCCTCCGTTCCTCCCTACCTCATAGAGTATGTTGCGCATGCTCAGTAGAGCACAATGTAAAACCCTTTTTTTTTTCTTACAGGGCAGCTTTTCCCTCTTTATTTCCCTCCCCATGTCGGTCCGTTATAATTATGGTTATTATTATTCCGCAGAGCTAGAGCCAGAGCAGATTTTTTCTCCTTTCCCTGTAGGTAGTTTATTATACCTTGTGCGTAGGCAGTGCTAGTGCATTTTCTTATTTGCCATAGAGTCATGATATCACCATAGCTTGGCCAGTGCTTTGAAATTATGTTTTTGTCGTTGTCGTTGTCGTTGTTGTCCTTGTCGTCCTTACCTTACCTTAGCTTTTTACCTTGGCCCCAAGAGAGCACCAAGAGTTGCGTCGTAATGGTGTTGATATTACCTTTGCTATGCGGAGTTAAAAGGGTCTTATGACCGTTGTTGGGGGGGGGGGGGGGTGGACGTTTTCTGACATGTCTCTGTCTCTGCACCTCCAATCTTCACATGGAGAAAGAACTAGTGCGATCCCGTTCTCGGTCATTTCGTGTTGTCAGGAAGGAAGATAGGTAATTCTGATTCCCAACTGGGCGGACCCAGAGTTTCTGTTTTGGATTTTTTTTTTGTTTGTATGCGTATGTTATGTTATTAGAGGGTTGGGGTTCGGAAGTGACGCAGCCGTCCGAAGTGGGTTGGTAGGTGTATGTATGTCGAGGAAGAGGATCATGTAGGGTTGGGTTGTGGGTTGTGGGTTGTGGGTTATTTGGGTTGTGATATGTAGGGTTGGCCGAGTTGCCGGGTTGGCGCAGAAGAGACGCGTCAGCGAGCGCTGTGACCAAGCATAGGCTAAGAGCCTCCCTCCTCTTACTGCACGCAAGCAATTAAGCAGGCTGGCTTCTCTCTCTCAACGAAGGTGATGATGCGAGGTGAGAGGCGAGAGGGTGTATGGTATGTACGGGTACGTGATACCTATTTCTCTCGGTCTCGCTCTGCCTTATGGGGAGGAGGAGGGGCGGTGATGATGATGATGGTGGTGGAGGTAGTGATCGTGGGTGTGGGTGTGACAGGGTGCAGCCGTCATCTTGAAGGGACATACCTAACTGACGAGAAAAGTAGGCCAAGGGATGATGGGAAACACTCTCTCTACATTTACACTCGGGCCATATTAGCTATGAACTTGCTATGAAACTGGAGAGGGAGAGGTCGGGGTCTCTATGTAATTTCAACCTCTGCCTCTTTCTTTTTTCTACCAAAAGCAAAAGAACTAAGTTTGGCGACAACAACGTCTATCTGTCTGTCTGTCAGTCCAGTCCGTGTCCGTCTGTCAGATCTTGCGTCCTTTCTTGGCTGGCAGAGAAGGGCAAGAAAAGAAAGACAGAAAGAATCAAAGAAGCAGGGGTTCTTTCTCCATGATGGACGCGTGTTTCGACCGAGACAGGGCGCCTCCCTTTTCCTGTTTAAGGGTTTAAGACGATCTTGTCAACCTACCTTACTCTATTGCGTCCCTGCCCTGCCCTGCCCTGCCCTGCTCTGCTGCTCTCACGCCCTCTCCCTCCCCAGAGCGTGTGCCTGCCTGTGTCTTTCTTTCTTCAATAACCCACAACCTTGCACTGCTGCAATCCGATTTTCCGCAGCTGCACCTCGTCTTGATTCGCTCGTTCGTTTCGTTTTGTAAGGTTGAGAGAGAAGGCATAATAACCAACCTTTTTTTTTGTGATTACTGTACTTTCTTTCGCCGCCGCTCACTCTTTCTCTCTCTCTCTTGACCTCTTTTTTACATACACACTCCTTCCTCGTTCCTCTTTTTCCGCTCGTTCGTCTCTTCCTTCCCATTCACAGATATTTCCATTGTTCACCCCCCCCCTCTTCCCTCCCCCCCCACCACTGGATTCATCCCTCCCTCTATCCCCCACACCCCTCCCTCTTCCGTTCCCCGGGATTTTGTTTCGTTTTGGGAGAGAGAGATACTCGAACGAGATTTGGACGAGTGAGACGAAAGAGCTGACTTGTACCCATATTCATGTTCTTTAATTGATTGTTTTATTCTTTTTATTTATTTCTTGTTTGCTGTACTGGGGAAGAAAGGTTGTTAGTTTTATTACTACCACTACTGCTGCTGGTACTCTACAGTCAGCGTCCCTAATCAAGATTACCCCGGGTACATATCATCCAACGATTGTCATCCCCCACGGAGCAGAGACACAGAGAGAGAGGCTCCGTTGTTTGTTTCGTAACGACGTCGACGGTCTACAAAACGTATACAGACAGATATACAGCCATCCAACCCACCACCACCACCCACCCACTCACCACTCGCTCACTCGCTCACCCTCTCACCCACTCACTCGCTCACTCGCTCACTAGAGGGACCCCCTCCCTCTTCCTCTCATCATCATCACTTATCAATCGATCAATCAGTCGATCTTTACTTCGCCTTCCCGCCGCTCACTGCTGCTCGGCTACAAGCTGCCTGCGTCCGACTGCAAACCTTGCTAGTCCCGACTGGTCATACCTGCATCCAAAGGGTAATAATATTAACGCCGGTTTCTTCTTAACGCCCCACACACATCTATTCTATTATACCCACTACTGCCTACATTACCTATTTACCACCTACTATACCACGTACTTCTACCCACCTCTACCTATCTACAACCTACCATTCCTTTACCACTATTCAGGATTTGAATTAAAGGACAGACAGGAAGGACAGACATACAATAGAACATGCGCCTACCACCACGATTATGCTGGGCCCTCACGGGTCTCCAGCTCTTGGCCTCCACAGTCCTAGGTACCACCACCAACTCCCTCCAACCGCCCGCGGAAACTAATAATACCCCAATCTAGGCCATTCGCAACACCGAAATCCCGTAACCTACATCACCTACATCGACAACGCCGAGATCCAGACGCCCTCGCAGCGCATCCAGTCGCACAGCTCCTTCACACTAACCTTCCAGCTGCACGCCGGCGAGCAAGACGTCAAGTTCACCCTCGCCCCCAACCACGACATCCTCTCATCCAACGCCCAGGTCGAGTACCACAACGCCGACGGCACCGTCCGCCACACCGAACCCATCCTCGCGCGCGACTACAAGGTCTACAAGGGCGACTCGTGGCTCCGCGATGTTGACGGCTGGTACCACAGCGGCTGGGCGCGCATCATGGTCCGCCGCGACGGCGAGTCCCCGCTGTTTGAGGGCGCATTCACACTCGGCCACGACGCGCACCATATACAGCTCGCGGAGAGCTACCTGCAGACGCGGCATGCGCTGGATCCGGAGATTGAGGTGGAGGACGGGCGCGATGCGGCGGAGCGCATGGTGGTGTTTAGGGACTCGGATGTGCAGAGCGGGTTTCAGTTCCAGGGCTTGGCGGGCCGTGATGTGGAGGGGATTGTGGGCCGAGGGTATGGCGTGGGGGACGGGGAGCTGGATGTAATGTGTCCGTCGGATCGCCTGGGGTTTAATGTGCAGCCGGGAAACCCGATTAATAAGATGATTCTCGACCCAATTCCGAGGGCCGGATGGGGCGGGTTTGGGCTGGAGAGCATGTTTAGGGGCGGGCTGACGAAGCGGCAGAGCGTGGATGGCGGGGATGGATATTATGGTGGCTCGGGGAATTCTGCGGGGGTCAATCTGAGGACCACTATTGGAAGCACGGATGGGTGTCCTACGACTCGGCAGGTGGCACTGATCGGCGTCGCCACCGATTGTACTTACACAGCGGAGTTTTCGACCACCGAGCTGGCTAGGGCCAATATCATTTCGCAGATCAACTCGGCGTGAGTTTTTTTCTTTTTTCTTTTTTTAGTTATTTTTTATCTTCTTGGCGGGCAGGGTTTGGTTTTTGGGGGGTGTCAATGACTGACTTGCAGGTAGTTCGGATTTGTTCGAGAGGACGTTCAACATTACGCTTGGTCTCTCTACGCTCGTCATTACGGACGCAAACTGCCCGGGCACGGCGCCGTCGACAGCAGAATGGAATGTTCCCTGCTCCAACAACATCACAATCGAGGACCGACTGAACCTCTTCTCGGCCTGGCGCGGAACCCGCTCCGACTCGAATGCGCTGTGGACGCTTCTGACCACTTGCGAGACTGGAGCGTCTGTGGGTTTGGCTTGGCTTGGGCAGCTGTGTGTTATGGATGCGCAGACGCAGGACACATCGACCGTTAGTGGGGCCAATGTTATTGCAAGGACGTCGACCGAGTGGAAGGTTATTGCCCATGAGATTGGACATACTATGGGCGCGGTGCACGATTGTACCAGCACCACATGCGCAGCGAGTAGTACGGTATCGGCGTCGCAGTGCTGCCCGTTGAGTTCCACCACCTGCGATGCTGGTGGGAAATATCTGATGAATCCGTCAACGAGTGACCAGATTGAGCAGTTTAGTCCGTACGTATATATATATATATATGCATCATTTGAGGGCATTATGATTGCTTACAAGTCTTATTAGTTGCTCGGTGGGTAATATATGTTCGGCCTTCAAACGCCGTAGTGTCAACACGACCTGTCTGACGTCCAACAAAGACGTCCAGATCATCACCGAGAACGAGTGCGGTAATGGGATTGTTGAGGCTGGCGAGGACTGCGATTGTGGTGGTACTGACGGCTGCGGGAACAATTCCTGCTGTAACCCTACCACCTGCAAGTTTGTCGATACTGCTGTGTGCGAGTATGTTCCCCGCTCACCGGATATCTACATGGCGTGTTTTTGCTGACCACCCCCACAGTGACGCCAACGAAGACTGCTGCCGTGGATGCCAATTTGCCTCCGCGAACACCATCTGCCGCGCCAGTAACGGCCCTTGCGACCCCGCCGAGACATGCTCCGGAAACGCCTCCACCTGCCCCACCGACGTTATCGCCAACGACGGCACGGACTGTGGCACCAAT
The DNA here is from genome assembly GCF_020137385.1 of Morchella sextelata. Classification (NCBI taxonomy): domain Eukaryota; kingdom Fungi; phylum Ascomycota; class Pezizomycetes; order Pezizales; family Morchellaceae; genus Morchella; species Morchella sextelata. Next base: position 1,225,081 of record NW_025408616.1, read on the forward strand.
CTCAGATGCGCCAGCGGCCAATGCACTTCTCGCGACCAGCAGTGCCAGACAATCATGGGCCAGTACTCCAACGCCAACGACACCTCATCCTGCGACAACACCAACTGCCAACTTACCTGCTCCTCGCCCGAATTCGGCGCCAACACCTGTTTCGGCATGCAGCAGAACTTCCTCGACGGCACGCCCTGCGCCGGCGACGGCACATGCAAGAACGGTGTATGCACGGGGGCCAGCGCACTCGGCGAGGTGCGCAGCTGGATCAACAGGAATAGGAACGTGGTTATCGGCGTTGGGAGTGCCATCGGTGCCGTCATTCTCTTGTCGCTGCTCAGCTGCTGCTACTCAAGGTGTAGAAGGAGGCCGCAGAAGAAGATACCGGCACAGGGAGGGTTCGTGCCCGCGCATGATCCGAGGTGGAGGCAGCAGCAGCCACAGCTGTATCCGATGCCACCGCCGCCAGTGGGTCGTAGACCAAGTAATAATAGGAGCCGCAGTAGCAATAGGAGTGGGGCTAGTAATAGAGGGTATCCCGGGGGGCCGCAGGGACCGCAGGGACAGCAGGGACAGCAGGGACAAGGGATCCCGCCGGTGCCGCCGCCGAGTTATACTCAGGGGCAGAGTGTGAGGTATGCATAGAGAGAGATAATGCAGTTGTGTTTTGTGCTCTCTGTACTCTTTTTTTTGCTTTTTTTGTTGTGTGTTTTAATGGGGGGCTGCGCGGATGCGCCTACTTGTCGGACTTTTTTAACTACTTTGCTATACTTGCTACCTTGGTTTCTCCTTGCTTTTTGTATATCGGATCGGGCTTGGCTTTTTGGGGGGGGTTCTTCGCTTTCCTATGTATCATCTATTTAGTCCCTCTTCATTTGGGCGGGAGTGGAGTAGGAGAATGGGTAGGGGAATGGGATACCATCTATTTTTTCGTTATCTTTATTATACTCGCGGCGGAGCGGAGGAGCGGAAGGGGGGCTTTCTTACTTTTTTTTTTTGCTTTCTTTTTTAGTATATATTTCTAGGGCTGAGAATCACTGGGTATCTTTTTTTTCTTTCTTTTTTCTTTTCTTTTTCTTTGTTTTTTTGTGGAAAGGACAAGGCAGGGAGGGAGCGGAGGGACTTTACGAATTTCCTTTTTGGGCTACTGGATGGGTGGACCTTTTTTCTTTTTTCTTTTTCGTTTTTTTTTTTTTTTTTTCCTTTTGCTGCTAGCTGCTAAAAGATGGATGGAGGATAGGATAGGAAGGGGAGGGCAGATATAAATACCACTGTACATGTATGTACCTGAGTAACTACTAGTATGTTAGGTTGGCGGGCCGGAATAGATTTGGGTGTGTGGTTTCTGGGACTTGTGTTTCGTGGTGTGCTTTTTGGTGATGTGCTTGTGCCGGTGATGGTGATGGTGTGTGATTGTGTGTGTGAGGGTGAGGGGGGGTGAGGATGGGGATAGGGAGGGTGATGGTGTGTGATTGTGTGTGCGAGGGTGAGAGGGGGTGAGGATGGGGATAGGGAGGGTGATGGGTGGAGAGGCAGAGGGGCAGAGGGGCAGAGGGGCAGAGGGCACGTCATAGTGGGTCCGCAGTACATAAGGGAACGGTATATAACCCCACTACACATGGCTCCCTCCCCCTGAGAGGTTCAGTGCAAATCCTATGACCAGACGACCAGACAAGAGACCACTCATCCCAAATGACACGGCCCCGCCAGCTAGACAGGCCATAACTACGGACGGGACCTAGCTAGGACCTAGCTTATAAGGCTGCACTACATGCCTACAGTCCGGCACATGAGCGGAGAGGGTGGTATAAGCCCTCCTCACCACCGCACATACTGGCCCAATGCCAAAAGCAGTGTGGTGGCCCCGTCTCAGATTATCTCGCCAGTAGTACCTTCAGAACCATCCAACCGACCGACCGGGTCTTGAGTCATGGATGGCTTTTAGGAAGGGCATTTGTAATCCCCATCCTATGTCACGGAGTTGGGTGGCGGTGGGTATCTGGCTAATTAACCCTTGGTTTAATTGTACCCAGAAACCGGTAGGATAAGGGAGATGTGAGATATTTGAGGGATTGGGGGCATGGGTGGGGGGGTTCGCCTAATATCTGAGGGTTTCTTGGTATTGATTGCTTTGACGGGGGTTATGGTCTCTCTACGAGTATACGATTACCTTGTATGCCCTCCGTGTTGTAAGTCAGTCTACAGTCAGTTGCTCCAGCGTAGGAATAAAAGCCCACGAATTACATGCCTGGCTAAGCAGGAGGCACCCACTGTGAGATCCCTAGCAGCCCTGAGGTGTCAGCTCTGCATCTCTAGAATCTTGGCTTGCTACCTGTGAGCTCGCTATTATCAGCGCACAACCATGCACTCATGATCAGCATCAATGATTCACCCCGAGTGACGCCCCATGACGCCCCATCACGCCGCATCACGCCGCATCACGCCGCATCACTCGCCCCACGCACGCTAGCGCCGGAACCTCCCAGCTTGGCAAAAACTTTTTGCTTCAATCTCACCCACCGCAACCCGCCCGCCCACCGCACGCCAACACACCACCACCACCACCACCACCACCACCACCACCACCACCATCTTCACCATCGCCATCCTCACCACTCCACCACAAACACAATCCACAGAAACAAACACCCCCCCAGCATGGCCGATATCTTCCGCCTCCTCTCGCGCGGCAGCACCCTCGCCAAAGGCGCCACGGGCGGCTCCCACATCACCACAGCCCGCAGCAAACCCACCACCACCACCACCGCACCCAAGAAGCGTTCCCGCGAGCAGGACGACCTGTCGGTGCCCAAGGAGCTCGACTTCTTCGGCGACGCCGCAAACACGAAGAAGAAGAAGCCCAAAGTCGCGGACGCAGACGGCGACCTGTCCATGGACGACACCGACGGGGGGGAGGATGATGAGGAGGCAGAAAAGGCCAAGGATGAGGCGGCAAAGAAAGAGAATGACGGACTAGAGGTAGTCGAGGAGGACGACGACGACGCCGTAAGGAAGCTGATGTGGGCGCACAAGCTCAAATACACGCTCCTCACCGACCCCGCCGCCAACGACGACGACGACGAAGACGAAGACGGCGCGAAGAAGCCCAAAAAGAAGAAGAAGAACAAGCACGCCCAGCTGCTGATCCCGCCGCTCACGTCGTTCGCGCAGCTGCGCTCGCGCGCGCACGGGTATGCGCTCTCGCGGCGCGTGTACGAGAACATCCTGGCGCAGGGGTACGCGGCGCCGACGGAGGTGCAGATGGGCGCGCTGCCTGTGCTGATGAAGGAGCAGCAGGCGTCGGGGGGGGCGGACCTGCTGACGTGTGCGCCGACGGGGTCGGGGAAGACGCTGGCGTATGTTGTGCCGCTGCTGGACTGGATCCTGTCGGCGCGGAAGGAGGGCGGTGGTGGTGGTGGTGGTGAGCGCGGGGTGCGCGCGGTGGTGCTGGCGCCGACGAAGGAGCTGGCGGCGCAGATTGTCAATGAGGTGCGGAAGCTGTCTGTGGGGACGGGCGTGCGCGTGTCGCTGATGCGCAAGGGGATGGCGGGGACGTCGGCGAAGGGCGAGGAGGCGGGCATCAGTGTGAAGAGCGACATCTTGGTGTCCACGCCGCTGCTGCTGCTGCATGCCATTGGGGCCGAGGAGAAGAAGGAGGAGGAGGAAGGGGGGGGGAAGAGGGGCGAGTTTGCGGGCGTCCGGAGGCTGGTGCTGGATGAGGCCGATGTGCTCCTGGATGAGCTGTTCCGCGACCAGACGCTGGGCATCTGGCGGGCGCTGAAGGAGGGCGCGGAGAAGGATGGCGGGCTGAGGACGAGCCTGTGGAGCGCCACCATCAGCAGTGGGACGGAGGAGATTGCGCGCAGCATGATGCTCCCCTCCTCCAGCGCCCCCCCCGCGGCCCCCACCACAACCCTCGACGAGCCCACCGCCGCCTCTCCAAAGCCCAAAAAGTCCAAAAAGTCCAAGAAGACCCCCGAAACCGCTCCTGAGCCACCAGCACCCGCGCCCGCGCCCGCTCCCACCGCGACAATCCTCCGCCTGATCGTCGGCGTGAAAGACACCTCCCTCCCCACCGTCAAGCAAACACTCCTCTACACCGCCACCGAGCCCGGCAAGCTCCTCGCCCTGCGCCAGCTCTTCACCACCCGCTTCGTGCCGCCCGCGCTCCTCTTCGTGCAGAGCATCCCGCGCGCGCAGGCGCTCTACAACGAGATCCAGTACGACCTGCCGACGCCGGGGCGCATCGCCGTGCTGCACGCCTCGCTCACCGACACGGCGCGCGAGGACGTCATGGGCCGCTTCCGCCGCGGCGACGTCTGGGTGCTCATCACGACGGACCTGCTTGCGCGCGGCGTCGACTTCAAGGGCGTGCGGCTGGTGGTCAACTACGACATCCCGACGACCGTGGTGGCGTATATACACCGCGTGGGGCGCACGGGGCGGGCGGGCAGGGAGGGCGGCGAGGCTGTCACGTATTATACGGAGGAGGACGTGCGCTATGTGAAGGGGATTGCGAACGTGATTGCGGTGTCGCAGGGGGAGCAGGGGAGGGGGGAGGGGAGGGTGGGGAGGTGGCTCTTGGATGCGCTGCCGAAGGTGGGGAGGAGGGAGAGGAGGGAGCTGAAGAGGAAGGGCGTCAAGGCGAGGGCGGGGACGGAGGCGAAGGGGGCTGCGAGGATCAGTACGAAGAGCGGGTATGAGAGGCAGAGGATGGACAGGAAGAGGGGCGCGGTGGAGGCGAGTAAGCGGAGGGCTGCTGCAGAGGCGGCGAAGGGGGGGGAGAGCGGCGGGGAGAGTGGGGGGGAGGAGGAGGAGGAGTTTATGGGCATTGAGGAGTAGTTGCCCCCCCCCTCTTTGCCCCCCTAGATTCTCTTCTTTTTTATTTTATTTTTCTGTTGCTTCCCTGTATATCCCTTTTTAGATGGTGGATAGTGTGGTGTTCTGCATGCTGTATATTAATCCAAAAGTTGCTTCTTCTTGTATTAATTGTTCAAAGTTTGTAAATCATTTTGCTCGTGAAGTAAAGTCTCCAAGCCTGCTGTAACCTCTGGCTAGGCCGGTCGTGCGTAAAATTCCCAATATCACATGTTGGAGGATGGCCTGCCATTCCAAAGTAGACCTAGGACCCTTTCGTTGGGCATCCAATACATCACGGGATGCGTGGTCCAGAGTCCGTGTATCGCATCTTAGAATACTCCAGTCTGCGCCTGATTGCGAGCTATCTATGATAGCAACGCAGAGACTTGGCCCCCCTATGGGAATTCTTCTGCAATCCGTTGGACATATGTAACCTACTAGAGTCCATAGTGCATCTCCAGTATATGTGCTTTCTGCGCTTGGTGATGGACTATCTGTGATATATAGCTGCGCAGAGACCAGACCTACCTATGGGCATGCATCTAATATGTACTACGATGCAGTCTTTTCGCCAGCGCACCCCACCAAAAAATCAATGATGCTGGATTAAAAAGGACATATAATTAAGTAATAAATCTAATTAAATAGCCACGCCGCAAAAATCAATGATACCCAATGATACTGACGGAACTCTGTATCTGCGGCGCACATAATAAAAATTTAAAAAGGCCTATATAATTAAATAATAAATCTAATTAAATAATCTAACACGAAGCAGTGGAGGAGGGTGAGAGCAGTTGGGGGAAGGGGAGGGGGGTAGAGGGCAGCGGTGGAGGGGGAGGTGGAGGAGCAGTGGGGGGGGGGGGGGTAGAGGAAGTGCGTGGAGGAGGTAGACCGCGGTAGAGGACGGAAGCATGCTACCGACTCACTACTAGCGCTCATGGCGTTTTAAGGGAATTCGAAAATTATCTACCATCAACCACTTCCCGTGGCCTAAAATACAAATTAGGCATCGTGAAGCCATCTTTTTTGGTACTATTTTTTGCGTTGGCAAGGTATTCTCTCCACGGATAGAAAAATGGAGGGAAGTATACAAGTATCTATCGAATAAACCCCTCCGAGGGAACAAACAGATTCCCCCCCGGCTCTATTCGACAGAATCTCAAAGATGGTCTATTCGGCAATAGAACGAGTTTTATCGCTTACTAGAACGCGCTTATTAAATATACTTTCAACAGTATAATCATCTCCACCCTACAATTCTTCGTCCTGAGGGCATCTCCTAGCCAAATGCACGCGAAGACAGGAGGCGAGTGATAGTCCATGATTTAAAAGAGTGACACCACAAAATGAAAAGTAAATATATACGTATATACATGGATATTAAGAAGTGAATAACATGTATGCATGTGTACTTCTCATCGGGTAAGCTCTGAACTCCCAATAACTATGCTCTCCGAGGCCTACACCCCAATTCCCTCCGATCCATCAAGAACAAGAATGCCCTCTATCTATATACACATTTATATCGTTAAACATTAACTGGAAGGAGCTCGCTAGCATTTAATATCAATTAGGTGCCGATATCTATTGCGCACCTAGCGGTCAAGAATGGGCGGGCGACATTCAGGCATAGTGTTGCGATCCAGCCTCAAGATCAGATATTAGAACTCCTCTCCCATCCACCAACCGCCACGTTAGATATGCTCTAAAGCAGCTGAAGTGTCGCCCAGAGGGGCCGAGGCCGATAGTTCGAACCTCCCAGACTTGGTGGGAAAACATACACTGTGTGACTGGGTAAAAGGAGCAGAGCGGGATGCCTCTCCTTTTTTGCTGTTTTGGACATGGAATTTCCTTTTTTTTTTTTTTTTGCTCCGTTTTTGGGGGCTTTGAACGGCGCTCACGAACTCCTCGAGGGTCGTACTGACTCGTACATACATGTACTTGGTATTGTATGTACTACCCGCGCCAGACAGGCCCCAGAAAGGAAAGAAAAAAATAGTGCTGTATCTTTTGTGTTGAATCATATAGTATCACTCGCATTCGCGGTCGCTGGAGCATCACATCCTGCCGCAACAGCATCGCATCTCTGGCAATAACGTCCATTGCAAGAGGGTCAACCTGTAGCCTTTACCCCGAAGCCCACCCATTGACATATGGAATTAAAGGTCTAAAAAGACACAGTTTTTCGGTGCTCTGCAATAACAACACATGATGTAAAATTAAAACGACAGTCCGCTATGATCCAAAATAGAGATTCTACTCGAACCTTACGCTGAGAAAACAATAAAAAGAAAAAAGAAAAAAAGAACAGAAGGTTTTTTTTTTACAAAAGGTACTGACTGCAGCGTCTTATATGCGCTACTACCCCCCACCCCTGGTTTGAACCCAGGACCTTGTATTGTATAAGCTAGTGGTCTGCCCTAGCATGTTTGAGCCAGGCAGTCGAGCCGGCCATGTAGCGCATCTTGAGACGCACCAGTACACTCTGGGCTTGATGGTGAACTATCTATGATAGTAGCGCAAAGATTAGTCCTATGGGCCTCATTCCACAATCTGGTGGATTTCATACTATGTGTGATCTAGGGCCCATATAGCGCATCTTAAGATACTCCAGTACGCTCTGTGCCTGATAGTGAACTACATGTATCTATGATAGCGTCACAGAGACATGACTAAACCAGTCCTATGGGCCTTTCATTTCCTACAGGGGGGACTACCTCACCCCTGTATCTATAGGTGTGCCTCATCTATGGCGCGATAGGTCATGTCAGTAACGTCCAGTTAGCCCTTGTCCGCACCATGTTAGTAGTCCTTCTGGTACTGATGACAGTGTCTACATGTAGCTACTTGGATGTTGGGCTGTATGTTGTGTGCGTCGTGTCGTGTCAGTGCCGGGTGGTCGTTGTAGTGGCTGGCAGTGGTAGTAAGGTCACCGAGTGACACCCCATGAAGCACCATCTCGGTGGCTATTCTTCAATCCTCAAGCTAGCTTGGCAATAGGCAAAACGGTAGCAAAAAACCCAGTAAGGCATTCTACAGCTACATGTTCTTAGGCCGTTGGTGATCGAGGTCTCATTATCTTAGGTCTAGAGAGGGCTGTGGTACGGTGCTAAATGCTCGGATTCAGGAAAATTGAGAGTGATGATGAGTGGATTAAGTGGGTTGCCGCAGCTTAACTTATAGGTCTTGAAACTAGCACATATGCTTCATCGAGTCCGACCACGTAGCCGTTGAGACGTGTTTTAACACCTATTCTAAGCCCCCGTCGTCAATACACGAATGAATTATCAATCAATCAAGCAAGCAAGCAAGCAAGCAAGCCTCGCCGTCAACGACACCCCGAGATCTGATCTTGGCGCCCACTTTGGTTTGTGTTATCTAATCTTTTGATCTCACGGCCAGGCAAGATCATTGACCTCCCGCTCGAGGGGATTGACCAGTCTCTGGCAAGACCTACCTAAAATACAAACCCCCACCACACCAACAAGCCCAAACAAGCCCCAAGATCGACCCTACCAGTGCTACCACTGTCAGAAGCTAGGAGCCAACCCGCCATTTCCAACCCTTCTGAGCTATAGAATTTCACGACAGGAGGTGATTTACCAGCCCCACCATTGAAAGAGCCTGTACTTGATGCCCTCAGGAGTAGCACCCCTATACCGAGTGATAACCCATGAACCCCTCTAGCCCAGGTTCAGGTTCCGCCATGGTGTGGAGGACAATCCGCCAGGCGGAGGACATATATATATATGAAACACCTAGACTATGGTACAGGAGAATAACGCTACATAACCTATACATGTAGGGTTGGGAGGTCCGCCGGTTTCGGGGCAATGCTGGGCCGACTGGTATCGACACCACCGCCTACTGTGAAAGCGGATCGGGTCAGTGGCCGGCATCTGTGGGTTGAGAAAATAAATAGGGAAGAGAAGTCATTACTCTATATAATATATATGCTCAACAAGCGTCTACCAGAGTAGAATTGGGGGCATTCCCCTATTACAACCGATCGATGGATTCAAACACCTAATTATACTAAATAAGGGCGGAAAGAATAGGACCAACAACATTGTATATGAATCAGAGCTAGGCCGCTCATGAGACTTTTTTGGCTGACTCCCGAATAGGTAGTATCAATACAGGTATTTGCAAATCTTCAATCATAAAATACCAAAAAGCAAATTCATCAATAGCCCAAAAAGAAAAGACTCGAAACCTGGCCCAATGTTGCATACCCGGTATATCTGTATAATTATCAGATGTTCATGCCAGAGATTTTACAGCGGTTACATTCAATCTGACTGGATATGGGTAACGTTCATTCCAGAAAAGCAACTCACAGCAAAAATCAAAATCACAATCGCTTCACAAACCCAAAGAGCAAGTAAAATCCTAAAAACAATAACAGTCTATCCCGAGACCCGCAAACTTTTAATTATACCTATGGAGCTAGTATATACACTTCTACCCCCAGTACCCTACCCACCCATTACTTAAACTTGACACTCTTGACCAAGTTCTTCTTAATACCCGTCATCTCACCGCCATAGCTCCCCTGCAGCCCGCCCTTATACACCGCCTTCTTACTGCCCAACTTCTTCTTCGCCGCCTCATACTTCTTCCTCTTCTTGACCCTCGGATTCCTCACATCCTTCTTCCGATGCGGCGTCAGCCCCTTATTCTTCTCAATCACATACCCAACCGCCCTCTTCCCATCCGCCGCCACCTCCTCCACAACCCTCACCTCCCCACCGACCTTCTCCGCCTCATGCCACGCCTGCTTCTGCGCCTTCTTCTGCCTCGCCTTTCCCGCCAGCATATCATAATACTCATTATCGCTGCCCTCCTCCTGCTCGCGCATCTGCTTCGCAACACGCACATCCTCCTCGTCCGGCTCCCCATCGCTGAGGTCCGCGCCGTCGTTCCGGCGGCGCGCCGCCTCAGCGGCCAGCCGCAGCTCCTTCTCCTTCCTGCGCTCGCGGTGCGGCAGGTCCGTGTCGCCGCCGGCGGACTGGCCGGCGGCGTCGCGCTTGGCGGACTTGGACACGATCTGCGAGGTGTAGAAGCGGAGGTTGCGGCGGCGGGCGGCCTTCTGCTCGGCGTCGAGGGCGCCGAGGGTGCTGTCGTCGCCGAAGTCTGCTGTGTCGTGGGCCCCCGCTGTGGAGGTGGATGTCTCGGGGGTCTTTTTGGAGGCTTTCTTGGTTGTAGTTGTGGGGCGGAAGGATGTGGCGAGGGCGGTGAGGTCCGAGAGGTCGGAGATGGGGGCAGACTTCTTGGTCTTCTTGCTGCTGCCGGCTGTCTTTGCGGCGGGCGCAGAGTCAGAGTCCGAGTCGGAGTCGGTGAACGCGGGCGAGAGCTTCGCCCTCTTCCTCTTCGGCTCCTTCTTCTTCTTCTCCGCCTTCAGCGCCTTCTTCTCCGCCTTCAGCGCCTTCTTCTCCGCCGCACCCGCACCCGCACCCGCCACCGCCACCGCGCTCTTCCTCTTCCTCTCCCCGCCCTCGCTCCTAATCGCCTCCACCTCGAGATCCTTCACGGCCTCCCACATCTTCCGACACTTCACCAGCCCCTCCATCACGCCATGCTCCCTCAGCCTCGCCCCCTGCGTCTGCGCCGTCTCAGGACTACTCAGCACCGCAAAATACATACTCAGCACGCCCAGATACGCGCTCAGCGCGCGGAACTTCACCACCGCCACCGAGCTCCTCACCGTCTCGCCCACCGCCTCCGCCGCCGCCGCGCTCAGCCCCAGCGCCCCGTGCAGCGCCCGCAGCTCCACAAACTCCTCCGCGAGCAGCCGGAACTCCGGGTGCCGCGCCTCGAGCAGCTTGGTGCGCTCCTCCGCACTCAGGTCTTCCGGAACCGCCGTGGGCAGCTCCTCCGTCACGACGAGGCTCTGCCCGACGACGAGCTCCTTCTTGGGCTCCGGCGCCGCCCAGTCGGCCTCGTCGAAGCCGTAGTCAGCCTCCGTGAGTGCCGCGGCGTGCTTCGCCTGCAACCGTAGTGCCTCAGCGGCCTCAAGCGCGGCGTCTTGTTCCGTGGCGATAGTGTCGCCGCCATAGTAGTCCTTCTTTGACGTGCCCCAGCCCTCTGCGTCTTCGTCTTCGTTGTCTGTGGGGGCGGCGTCCGAGTCGTCTGTGTCTTCTTGTTGCTGCTGCTGCTTCTTGGATGATCCCTTGTTTTTACTCTTCGGAGCCCTCTCCTCTTCTTCTTCGTCCTCGGAGTTCTCAGAGCCCTCAGAGCCTTCAGATTCGCCCTCAGAGTCGTCCATGTAGTTATCCAGCGCCAGCACCTCCTCGTCGCTGACCTCGCCGTACTCGTCGACCCTGCGGCGGCCCACGTTCTCACCCTCGAGGAGGACCTTGTCGCGCGAGATGTGGAACTCGTCTTCCTCGTCTGGAATGTCCTCCCATGTATCTGTGGGTTACCAATTAGCATACAATCCTCTGCCTGTGAGCAAATTGGAATTGAAATTGGGCAACGTACTGAAGGCTGCGATCTTTGCGTCTTCGGGGTTAAGTTCGCGCGGGCCCGAGGGCCCCTTTGATGCGGTTGATCTGCGTTTTTTCGCCATTTTGTTGTGTGGATGTTTGGGATTTGAGATTGTGTGGGATGGAGAGAAAATGTTCGAGGTGAAAATAAATTAGCAAATGGGACGTCGTGCAGCTAGCGACCGGGATGTGGCCTTATCTTATCGCATGATGATCTGATTAGATCGCGAGGCTTCTGTGTTGCCGAGTGATCTGCTGTGAGCCTGCACAACACATAAACACAACACAATGCATCGCTCACACATCGCATCACATCACAGTCCACACCAAGGATCTATAGCAACAGTTTTTTGATTTCTAAATACAGGATACAAGCTAATAAAGCACATGCACAAGGACGAGATATCCCATCTAAGCAACAGTGGCCTCAATGCACTCGATGCCGTACTCCTCCTTGAGCTCCTTGATCAACGGGCCGTTGATCTTAGCGTTCATAGGCGCCAACACACCCCGCTCAGAGATGGTTCCGTTAAGAACCTGCTTGACGGCGACAGCGCAGGGGACACCGACAAGGCGGGCCATGGCGCTGTAGCCGTTGGGGTCACCGTACTCGATGAGGGTAGAAGTGCGAGTTTCCTACTCCTGTCAGCAAAGCAATTCAAAAAAGCATAAAGGTGGGGAATTCATACCTTCTTTCCATCAGCAAGCTCAATCAAAAACTTGTGCTGGAGCATAACCATGTCCCTCTCGCCCGGCCCATACTCCATCTTCTGCTCCAGCGTAGCACACAACGTATCCAGCGGGTTACCGCGGGGGATAGTCTTGTCCTCGCTGAACAGACCAAGCCACTTCATTCCGGCAATGATGCGGTTCTTCTCCTCGTTGTCGGCAAACTTAGTCTTGCTGCCAATGGCCCAGACAAGATCCTCCTCCTTCTCGGAGCTCGATCCCAAGATCTTGGCCACCGCCGTCTTCCACGGGATCGACTCCTTCAAGAAGTCGGCCGGCTCATCCGACAAGAACCCGATATCCACCAACGTGCGCACAAACTCGGGGAAGCCTGCATAGCGGAGCGTACCACGGATGATGGTCTCCGCCTCTGGGATTCCATAGCGCTCCTTGTACGGCGACGAGTCACGGTTGGGGTACGCGACGAAGGCAAAGCCAGGGTAGATATGGTAGGGCTTGGCGGCCTCCATGAGCTTCTCGCCTGCAATCTCCTCGATCTTGCCGTCCTTGTAGTACTTTGCGCTGTTGCGGAGGGCGAGGAGCACACCGCGGGAGGACCACGAGAACTTGTATCCGAGCGGGTTGCCGGAGACCTCGGGGGCGGGTAGCCCACCGCAGTAGGAGAGGAAGGAGAGGATCTTGCCGCCGGCGTTGTGCACCTCGTCGATCATCTTGACGGCGTAGAGGTGGTCGATACCGGGGTCGAGGCCGATCTCGTTCATGACGGTGATACCGGCCTCCTTGGCGGCGGCGTCGAGCTCGGCCATGGCGGGGGAGACGTAGGAGGTTGTTACGACATGCTTCTTGTTCTTGATGGCCGAGTTGATGACCTGCACGTGGTGGGTGTATGGGATCAAGCTGGGGGGGGGGGGGGGTTGTGTGTTAGCTATGGGAGATACTTATAGAATTGAATTGGGAAGAATTGAGGAGAATTGAGGGGAGAGGTAAGTAAGTAAATACCTGATGACGAGATCGTGCTTAGCAACCTCAGCGTCAAGAGCACTGGTGTTTGAGACGTCGAGGGAGATTGGGAAAGCGTTCTCAACACCCTTGGCAAACTCCTGAGCCTTCTCGAGGGTCCTGCAAGCTACAATTGCACCACCAATGCGTCAGCAATCCGTCCAAGCAAGCCCAATTCCCACCAACACTAAACAAACCAAACAAACTCCCCATAAAGAAAGAGAAAAAAAACTCACCAACAGTAACCTGGATTCCAGCATTGGCCAAAATATCCAACGTCGGCTTCGCCACAAACCCGCTCCCCAGCAAAAGAACCTTTGATGCAGACATTTCCAAACAACTTTTTCTCGACTTTTTCTCGTAGAGTTCCGAGCAGCAGCAGCAGAGAGAGAAAAAAGATTGTATGTATGGTGGGGTCGAGATGAGGGGTCCAATAAGTGGCGCCCTCGATTAGTCCTCACTCTAGCCAGGGTGGCCAGGGTGGGTTGGGTGGAGGGGTGCTGCTCTACCCCTAGCCCAACCTAACCACCGCAACGCTAACACTTTTTTTCTCCCTCGCCGTGCCCTCCTCGGCCTGGTTCCGAATCCCTCTTAGAGTGTGCCGTAAGAGCCGCACACACTTCACAGGCAATCACTCGGCCCCTCGGGAGGTCTGTCTGTCTGTTCCATCGGGTTCCATGATCATCATCCATCCATCGCCAGTTGGGTACCTACCGTAGTGCACTTTCAGTCGTAGTCGTTATCGCATGCACCCTGCCCACATATACCTACATGCTAGCAGAGTAGCGAAACAGACTGCAATTTAAGCATGCGAATCATCCACCATACCAGATTCCAGCCGGGACTGGTAAGGTAAGTCATGCCAAGGGAGAGCAGAGTAGGTACTCTATGTAGATTTACATGTAGCTGTCGATTTCCCACCGATGGCCGGGGGGGCGGCGGGGAGAGTAGAGTATGTATTACTCTACTCTACCTCTACATGCGGCACATCGGGGGGATGGGTGGGGAGAATTAAAGCACTCTTGGTAGAGAGCACAAGAGGTGAGTAAGGTGAGAGTCTGAGTGAGTGTGCTCCAAAACGTGACTCGACAACACAACCGAGCCCGGTTTGCAACACAACTACCAGAACACAACACCAACGGTGGTACTCTACTCTACTCCAGAGCAGTAATGGGGGGTATTTTTACCACAGCGCATTGCAGCGGTGCGCACACGACGGGTTGCCCGCCCCAGCAGGAGCAGCAGAAGGGTATGTCCCGAAAACCCGAAAACGCACAGCAGGTGTGGGGGGGTGTCAAAGAGAAAAGGAGGGGGGGGGGGGGGGGGGGTTAGAGTAGTGAAGCAGCAGCAGAGAAGAGTGGCTATTTGCTGGAAGTAGAGTACCATGGATGGTACATATTTCCATGTAGCCCTACCGCCAGCCAGCCCGCCAGCACAAAATGTGAAACGAAACGAACATCGATAGCCAACGTGCGCCGATAAGATCACGGCTACCAATGGGCCCGGGGGCAGCCATGGTTATCATCGTACGTAGGGCTCTCTTTTCGCATAGCTACATATGCGTGCAGATCCTAGAGTACATATGGATGTGAGGATTTGTCGTGCTTTGAATTCACGGGCCGGCATGCTGCAAATAGAGTAGACTCAGGGTTCATCATCATGATCATCGTCATCATCATGGGTAACGTCTGGAGGGTACCTACTCTACTGGCAAACCAGTCATTTCTCGAGATGCACAGCGACCCAACATGGGAGAAGGCAAGTGCTGCCGTGCGTCCTGCTACTGCTACTCCCCCATCTCTGTAAGCTCAAGGTAGGTACATGTATGTACTCTATGTAGGTAGCAGAGCTGTGTTGGGTTGAGTAGAACCACACGCAGGTAGGTGGTACTTCTCTGTGTGACGTGACATTTATATGCGCCCATCAGAACCATAAAACCAAAACGATAAAAACTCCAACAATGTCTCTCTCTCTCTCTCTCTCATCTCGCACAAGAGTCCTCGCCCTCCATCATCGACATCATCATACAAAAGGCCGCCGACTGAGCCTATACCGCCACGACAACAACAGTACAATATAGTAAGAGGAGAGAGGAAAGAATAAAAAAAAAAAGAGAACCCCAATATCACACTCATCCATAGAAACTTCTGTTCGTTGCTGTTTTTCCCCATTTATGAATCCACTAAATTATCCATACATAAAAATGGTCCATCGATCTGAAAAAAAAAAAAAAAAAAAAAAAAAAAAAGTGTTACAAAAAAGAAAAAAAATGCACACATGCACGACAGAACCGGACAGAAAGAAATAAAAAAAAAAGAGCCCATAAAAGTAAAATTCGCCATAAGAAGAAGCTTCCCGCAGCCCCCTCTCAACCTGACCCGTCCCCCATCCCTACCCACCCACCCACCCATTCCCCCCATACCCGCCAGCCCTCAGCCCCCAGATTCAAGTAACCCAAAGAAGAAGCAACATGCAGATCAAATCACAATAGAAAAAAGAAAGAAATATATAAAGACACAAACTAGAGGATGAGTGGGAAAGAGGATTCCTAGCAAGGAAGATCAAATTTCATACAACATACCCGACCTTTGCGGCCGCGGTTGTCTGCGTGCCCACGCTGCCTCCGCAGGCCACCTCCGCCGCATTAGGATACACCTTGACAGGGACACTCGCATCAAAGCTCTCGACCAGCAGCCCTTGGCGGGCCTCAAACAGCTCGCCGCGATCATCTGCGTGGGTCAGCTCCAGAAGATCGTCGGCCACGGCCTCTTCCCCGCCGTTGGGGTTGAGTCGCGCAGAGAGCACTGGGGTGACGAACTCGAGGCGGAGCGTCCAGTTATTCGATACGCCGGATGTGCTAAACTCGGGGGTTGCGCTTGGGGGGATTGTGGGTGTGAAGACAACGCGCTTTGCGAAAAGGGTTGACTCAGAGTGTTGCGAGTGGATTTTGCGGGTAGCGCGGTGAATGCTAGATGGGGAGCGGAGGGCGATAGAAGGGGTCACGGTTTCGGAAGTCTCAAGAGATACGTTGATCTAGCGAGTTGTCAATACCAAGAGTAGCTTAAAGCACAAATTATAGCTAGATAGGTGATGGACTTACATGGTAACAGGGGATCTTGGCTTTCGAGAAATCGATAACAGCAGTTATGGTCTCTCCAAGCTTATAGGCTGGCCGTGCCAATGTCAGGCTAGCCACCTTTCTCCCATTCCTCGCAATCTCGAATTGTGTGGCATCCGTAGATCCTCCAGCACCCCGCAGAACCGCAAATTCAATTGCGTCTTTGGAGCTTATTGGCATCTCCTCCCACATTGACATTCGTTTTGACATCATGGGTACCGATGGTGATAATATACCGAGTGGGTTTTGGAAATTATTATAGTCCTGAGGCGCTAGTAGTCTATCAACATATGAGAGGAAGTCATCTAGTGAAGATTCTTGTTTGGCCGGTTTCTTGGGGGCGGATGGGTCCGGGGGTGTTAGAGCTTTTTGCTCCTCGACGCAAGATATAGTGGCTTCATCGCGGAGAAGAATAACGGGGGACATGAGGTCGTGAGTATGTAAATAGCCACCCGCTGTTATACATTAGATGGATATCATTATACTGGATCGAGATATATCAAGACTTACGTTCTACATGAGGAATCACCCGGAAAGGGATCTCAACGACTTTCGGTTGCTGAACTCCCTTCCCGGGCCGCTGTGTTCCAATCACCAGATTATAGGTCACTTTAATGGCCTTTCCCCGGTGGGAAGGTGGGATCCCCTTTGGCAGGGTAAAGCTGTACGTATATGTTCTACTTTCGCCCGCTGCCAACCGCAAATCGACAAAGAGGATAGATTGTGGTGTTGACAGTATGGGAATCGATTTTGAGCCTATTTTTGGTCAACATTTGCGTTCCCGCGATAATTAGTCGGGGAAGGGTCTATTCACTGGCTATTGTTTTCATCTCGGCGATGGAGCTCATATTATTGCCTCCTAGAAGCCCACCGAACCCGCCGCCAAAACTGCTCCATCCAAACCCACTCAAGAATCCACCATCACTCTTATTGGTTTCCAGCCCTATTACTCCACCTCCCATTTGCCCAACCACTCCCCGTCGTTTTACATCATCGAATATGCTGGTCTGTATTAGCGACCCATCCAACGTGAATGTCCCAGATACCTGTGCATAGCCCATCATCAGCGATTCCGATGATCGCGGGCCAATGGCCAATAAACTATGCCGCCTACTATGCGTCTGCTTAACGGTGCGCACCGCTGCCCGGGGGTCATATTCCGAGACTAGCGTCTCTGTCGTGCTATTCGACATTGAATAGAATTCCCCGCTTGATCGCGGTGTTTCACCGCCCACACTGTGCGCAGATATCACTCGGCTCTGTGCACGGTCAGGATCTGTGTCGTCCGTAGGGCTCCGGAGAGCGATATGTGAAACCTTCCGCACAGGTTGCGGCTGGCTTTCTGAGGTGGACTCATCCGATGACAAGCTTTCCGTAGTGATGAGGAGTGGGGTCGGGCCGGGTGGGAACTTGTAGGCCTTGTGTATTGATTTCGATTGCGAATGTGTAGGTTTGAAGCCGCCAGGTGTTTTAGGTGTTGTAGGTGTAATAGGTGTCCGGGGAGCAAAGGAAAAGGCGCCCGGCGTTTGTGCTTCTGCTATGGGAGTGCTAGACTGGGAGGGTCGGAATGGTGATTGAGGGGATATAGCTATAGAATTGTCAGCGACTTTCACGATAGCAGCGGAACCATGTTCGCGGGATGCATACCTGAGGTTGGGGTAAACCCATTCAGCATGGGTGATCTTCTAGGCAATGTGTGCAGCGAAGCAGATCTCCCATGACTCCTCGCCCTCCCCTGCGTATTTGGTGATCTCGAATCTTCGCGACCTCCGGTTTCCAGCCCCCCAGCCTCGGACCCTATCGAAACTATGGATATCGATCTCTTGTGCTTATGCCCAATCCCGCCATTGGTAGTCGAAGCAGACACCGGAGATGTAGGCGGAACCTTACCCGCGGGTACGCTCAGCGAAAGCGACGGTTTGTGCGCCGAAGTCGGCCGGCCGGTCCCTGCAGGAATCCTCGGACTCACGGCACCCGAGCGCGCCGTTGTTGCCGGAAGTTGTGATGTCCCAGCTCTGCTACTCGGACGTCCACCTACTACCGCTGCTCCTACTCCAGCTCCTCCTCCTCCAGGTGCTACCAAGCTTCCATTCGTTGCTGGGAGGCCATAGACGTTTCCTGTCGGCTTCTGTAGATGTAGCGGTGGAGCTGCTCCTCCTCCTCCTCCCCCTCGGCTAGATCCGGGCACTGACGAGACGTTCTTAAAGGTGATTTTGCACTCGAGCTTCTCCCCAGCAAAGACGGTTGACGTTTCGGGGAACGTGACAAAAACCCTAATGTCGCTCATGGTAAGGGTTATTATAGTATATAATATAAATCACACTGTTTTTTTTTTTTTTCTTGTTTAATTTCGTTATGTTTCTTTGGTACTGAATTTATTGGTCGGGAGAGGAAGTTTTATTATTCTGTAAGGAAATGAAGAAAATAGAGGGATGGGGATGGGATGGGGAAGGTCGTATTGCTGATCGTCACACTTTCGTTTGTAGATTGTAGATTGTAAGGTACCGTAACTGTTCTTTTCGTTCTTCGGGAGAGGTATGATGTAGGTTTGAATTAGTTACTGGCCAGCAGGTATCACAGCGCTTGTTGCTGGCCGCGGCATTGCTGGTCAGTCTGTGTGCTTTTCCTGTGCTGGATGTTGCTGGTTCGCAAGTGACGACAGACAGCGGGAACCTTAGACAGGACTGGGAGACTGGGGGGGGGGGGATGTATTCTAGAGAGGTGGGAGCGAGCGGGTGGCCGAGGGTTGTTGTGAGGGATTGGGGATTGTGATGGGGGGGCGTTGTTGAGCCTAAGGTATGGATTGGGTTTAGATTAGGAACAGGGAATAGCCTAACCTGCAACAGCAGACAGCCAGAGACGAGCTTTCTCTTCAGAGTCTCTCGCCAAGACGGCTTTGGAAGGGATGATTTGATGCCCTGCTGACGGGCAATGATCATCACACATTTCAATATCCGCCCTGGAGAAGGTACCTACATTACATACTCTAGAGTACGAGTCTAGAGTACCTACCTACATGTACACCCTCCATCGGCTTAGAACGGAGAATTTGCAGGGCTGGACGGGGATGAGATCTTTATGTAGGTCCATGCCTACATGGTACCTTAAGCCATTTCTCAACAAGATCGGCTTTTGAGGCTGAACTCTAAAGGGGATTCTCACTCAAGAAGTCTTTCTGCCCCCTCCCGGATCTCTCGCTAGAGGACATGTCATACTCGCATTGCCATGGTAAAATAAAGCAAAGGGGAGGAGAGGAAAGGACACTTCTCACGCTGATGGAGCTCGGAAACCCCCCGGCGCGCCGAAATCGACTGCACGATTCACAAGATCAGTTGGGCATGTGAGTTTGGACCAATCCATCGACCACGCATGAGCACAGGTTTGTATGTACCTACATGTAATCCACAGTATGCTGCTGCTTTACCCACTACGGACCACTCTCTCTCGGTGGGTACATGTAGGCTACATGTATAGATAATGTTTGGGGCCATGGTTCCATCCCTGCAACACCTTTTTTTTTTTACCGCGGTACACCTACTTCAGAGTACATACACAGAGTGCCAAACTATAGTAAATGCGATCGAACAACGTCCCACGTTTTGCTTGCTGGAAGCTAAAACCAAACACAGGCATCTGCAGCTGGGTTATCATGACGGAATTAGATCTTTCCTACCGTATGTGCGTGCCTGGCTGTAAGCTCGCCTCCTTCATCCCTGACATCTACCTACCGTACTGTATGTAGACGTCTGTCAATAATACAATCGATACTGTATGCACCGACTCCATGTGAGTCCCTGGGAATACCACAACAGTGCACCCCCAGCCCTCGCTCAAAGGAAGATCATAATGCCCCTTGATACCACCATCCCCCCAAGAAAGAAAAGGACATACCTCTCTCACTGCATCCAACCGTAAACACCCCAGAAGTGGCTTCATCATGCATATAATCCTTTTCATACTGAGAAAGAAAGAAAGAAAGGGAAGAAAAAGGTCTTTGTCCATCTACCACGTGTTTCTGCCCGCCAGACACAGAAAGGGTCTCTTGCTCCATTCCCGTGATATATAGGTTGTACGTAGTAGGGTATGTGCCTACGGACGGACAGACGGGCGGCGGACGGGCGTGAGACGATGTTTTGAATCTGGCAGGCATTGATTAATGTAGATCGAGTGGGTTATAGTAATATTCTGTACAATTATTACTCCAGGCTACTAAATTTGGTGATACATGGCTGGCTGGCTAGCTAACTACAGTTGCAACTCGATATGCCGGATTGCCAAGATTCTAAGGATTTCGTACGGGATAGCAAAAAATCCGGGATAGCAAATTGATTTTGCAGTAGGAAAAATCATATTCTCAGAGGATCTCGTACGGGACAGCAAGGGATCCGGTGTATTGAGTTCCGGCATATCGAGTTGCGACTGTAGACATACCTACCTATTTGGTACTACACGGAGCCTCCTTCAGCAACTTGTGGCACTCAAGCTTTGCAATGGATATATATTTAAGTTCTGCAACTTGTTTCGCTTTTCACGGCGCAAATCCACCAAGCTTAGGCTTCCCGGATATGAAACCGGGGAAGTGAAGTTACATTAAACTTTTTTGGTCGGCCTCGTTTTCGAAGGAAGAAACCTTTTTTATGTATGCACCCCACTGATGTTGCTGCATTCGTTACTACATTACATATATGTAGCTATATCATCACTTCTTGAGCGGAAGTCTTGATGTGATGCGAGAATGCTTGGCAACGTCTCCAGAACCACCAACAGGATCGATGCCAATCCCGTGTGGAACGCATCCCTGCGCCTTCCCAGATCGGGGTGTGCAAACGATGTACCGGGGGTTAAGGGTAAGTACTGAGAACCCCTTTTTGGGGAATTTTTAAAAATGAGGGTTTGGAAAGAACTCTGATTGGGCTGATATGAATTAAAGTGACACTTGGCAGCCAAGCAAGTATTTGAGGTAGCCCGTTGCCAGCTTTTGCAACGCAACCTCCATCATCTCAATTTGACTCCTGTTCAATCACAATTTCACCAAATAACAACCCTCAACAGAGTCTGGCGGCCTGAAATGATATGCAGATGATGCGGTAGGCAGGGGAGATACTACTGGTTTTTTGTTTGTATTTTTAACGATTAAATTCGATTTTTTAAGTGAAAATATATGAGAACGTCTCGGTATTTTTTTCCCACATAAGTCTCAGTAAAAATCATCCGGCACCATTGGTTGCTTTGGTTGCTACCCATGGCGTTGACACAAAAATCAACCAATGAAAAAATGGACATGGGGGTGTCTCCGTACTTTACGTGCACACCCGGTACGTGCAAACACTGCGGATGTCCCAAGATTGGTGGCGCTAGAGGCTCTGTAAAGTGCGCTGCTGCGGCGGTCAAAGCAGTCAGTCAGTCCCCCTCGACAGAAAGGGGGGAGGGGATGGGAGGGGGGGCGCTCAGCGCCGCTGCTCCAAATTGAAGACTCCGTATGTAAAACCCCACTCCCTCCCGAACCCGATCACACGGCATGGAGTCTAAATCTTTGTGCGTCATTGATGGACGCAGACCCGGGTCTGTCACTCTGATGGGGCTGAACGAAAATCTAGATCATTCCCAACTTACGTAAAACCTCGAGTGATCCTCCGTGATGCAAAGGGGGGGGATGGGATCCCTTATTATTTCGCTTCGTTCATATGTGGAAATGGGATAATCTTATTTGGATTTGGTCGGGCCGGGTCGTTGGGCGCGATACGGATTAGATCTCACTTCTTGTCTAGCTAGGGGAGGTACCAGGACGACGAAAGTGGCCAATTTCCTAGGGAGCCATTGCCATTGGACCCTTCAATTATTCTGCGTTGTTTTCCATGTGCATGGCAGGAGGCGGTTATGATAGGTACCCCGCTTCAGGGGGGGAGCGTTGGTGGAGGGAGCCGGAGGCCCACAGATAGAACAGACAGGCAGGCAGGCAGGCAGACAGAGCAGAGACAGACAGACGGACGGAACTCTCGGTCGGCTTGTGCTCCAAGGTTCCCATTGCGTAAAATCCGTGGGATGGATATATACCGATGTGTACCTACCCTACATACAGTACACATCTACCACCCACCGATACTTTCCTTCTTCTTCTTCCATCCATGATTAGAAAAAAAAATGTCGCATCTGGCCGATGGATTTGGGTTGGCTTCTTTATTTTTATTTTTTTGTCCCTTTCTCTTTCCCCACGATGCAACCGACCGTAGAGGAGCTGTGGTTACCGGGCGCGCAAACCCCGGAATTTGCCCAGTAACTCAGAACACAACAAGCCTTAGCCAGAGCTAGGGCAAGGTACCAAGGACCTACTCCTAGGTACTCTGGGCCGGGTGATTAGGTCGTTCTCGGGTATCATCGATTCACTTCGATTTCCGATCGAAGGATAGCCCGGACATTGGAGCGAAAAAATAACCACATAAAGGGCCCAAAATTGGACGGGTGTTGATCAGTTACAACATACTACATGCACGCAGCCCGGGAGGGTGGATTAAATAATCATGCTCTGCTTTGCTGCTCTGCTCGAATGGCTCGCTGCGTCAAGTAAGGCAAGGCAAGGCGGACCTCTTCCCTCCTCCCCCAATTCCACGGGAGAAGTAAGAATACACGTGCATATACGCCTCCTGGGATAGAGAGCACAGGACATTTTTTCGAGCATCCTTCCTTAGGCAGGCGTTTCTGCCTAGCCCTTTTTCCCACTACACCCTCAACCCCGTGATTGAATTACGATAATTGCCACGCGAAGAAGTGGGATTGTTGGCGCCAGTGAGATTTTACCTAGGAGATGGTGCTGATACATGGTGTTCTATGGGCAAAAGAGGAGAGTCTTGGTCTCGAGAATGAGAAAGCGCAGGCTCAGATTGGAAAACACATATCTACCGATCGTGGGCGGTTCTTTTACAACCTTGTTCCTACAGCCGCTGGTACTGATGATGTCGATGGTTAAGAAAGCACGAGTGCCATCCCCTCCCCCCTTCCTCCACCGGAATACTAGTACGAAGAGATGGATACTCTACCACGGAGAAGCAATGTCGCAGTGTTGGTCGTCGGTATGGCGATATCATCGTCTGTTGGTGCCAGCAAGGATAGTATTCATTCAACCAGAGTGGGGTGTGGGGGGGGGGGGGGAGGTAAGATCAGACACTCTGGGTGATACCGATAGGGTATGCCTGATCTTCCGTAAGTCCGAACACAAGAACAACGTTTCCCCCCGGTAATATGTAAGTGCAGATAGGTAGAGCAGAGAACAAAATATTATTTTCGATGGGTGGGGGGTGGAACGAGCTTGTTTCCATGATTCTGTGTTAGGTTACCCTAAAGCCCGAAGATTATTTTTGTTGTGAACCCTAGCAACCGAGGAAGATATCTTGCAGCCATCATCGTCTCACCCATAAACCTTCCTCACGTGGCTTACGTCATAGAGGGTTAACAACTTATATGAAAACAATCAGAGTGAATGTGTTTTGGGGGGATATTTGAAGGGTGAGGTCTTTCAGTTTAGATAATTAAGGTTCGCTGAACCTTCGGAGAAATTCAAGGGAGCGGAGCGAAAAGTAAAAAGAAAGGGTTGTTATGTTTGGACATCGGGATAACGAATAGAAAGTTTCAGATGACCTTGGCAACAACGAAACCTTAATTCGACATCTTTGTTTGTTAATGACCCTACTAATTTTTTGGATAAAAAGAAAAAAGATAAAGCGAGAGGAGGAAAAAAAAAAAAAGAGAATTGAGATTTTGAAATGAAAGAAAAAAAAAAAACACTGGAAAAATTAGCGAGAAAAAAAAAAAGGGTGTGTTGGGATTTTCCCCATGGTGGAGAGAGAATCTGAAGGAATGCGTAAAGAAGGGGGTTTCCCGATGTTGTTTTTAGCGCACCCAAGAGATGATGTTGACGTGTGCTTTGTCACAGACTCGCAGCGGAGCGGAAGCGACCACTCGTGTGTCGTCAGCGCAAGGATACCCGACAGAGCCTCAATCCCTTGCTTCTGCCCGACCCGGTTGTGCACTAGCCCTGGGTTAGGGTTTACACGAGATATGCCAAGCGTTAGAGCGCCCGGCGCCACCACCCCGGCCTCGCGACAACATCCATCAGGCGGCGAGTCGATCCGAACACTGCACTTCAGCACCCACCACCACCACCATTACCATTACCACCACACCCCCTTCCCCTCCCCAAGAGATTTGTTTGTGTCTCTGCAGTCTCCCGTTTCGTTATTTTCAGCTCACCAAAGGATCAACCACCACAACAGTGTTCTGCGACACACATTGTAGCAACACCACCACAACCACGAATCGCCTCTATCCGAAATGTAGGTAGCAAAGTCTAATATGGGATATCTACACGTGACTACGATCGGTCCTTTTAGATGGAAGCGGGTGGCGGCAGATATAAAAAGTAAGCATCCGAATGTTGCAGTCTTGCGACTTGCAGGACCTGTACCTACTCCCAGAAAAACAATAATCCCCGAATGTGATCAAAGCGCTGAGAGCGCTCATAGAAGCAAAGAGTGGGTGCCGACCATGTGTTGCATTTTGGGGGGGGGGGGGGGGGGAGGTGTGGGAGGAAGACCTATGGAAAAAGTACCATTGGGTCGAGGGGGTGCTCTTGCCTGAAGGGAAGGATGATCTTCGATGGGTACTGGGGGGTGAGGGAGGAAGGTGAGGGTATGGAGGGTATTAATAATTTATTGTAGGGCATGTAGGGTAGAGTAAAATGGTAGAGTAGAGTACCACATAGGTACATGTATGGTAGGGTAGGGGTGAGAGAGTGACTCGCAGAGTATCTATCCATAGGGTGGTGGTCTATGATGGGAGTGTGAGGACTGGGTGGGTGTGTAACAGTGTGGGTGTAGATGTGGGTATGGGTTCGACGTTTTGTTTTTGGCTGTTCGTTCGTTAACCCTCGTGGGTGGGAAGACCCAATGTGGGGCATCAAGAGTTGCGCTATGATAGCTTGGTGTGTATGGTGGTGCAGGACATACATACAGCGACAGGCATGCAGACAAAAAACAGAAAATCCGGTGCAGCACTGCAGCACACCGCACCCCCTTCTTCTGTAAATCCCTGAAGTCTGCGCTAAGAAGGCATGCATGCCAAGATAGCTGTGCGAGTTTCACCCAGACGAGCAGGATGCGGTGTGGGAGGGAAGAAGTGGGAGGGTGGCTGCTGCCTCTGTCTCTCTCCGCCCTTTCGCTCTTCCCTGCCGCCTGCAGTACTGCCGTTCTGTGCTACCACCCTCCCCGAGCCTTTTTTTCGATACCACTCTTCCGCCAACCTCACCGCCGTGCGTCCTGTCGTTGCTGCAGTCTGCTGCTGCTTGTTGCTGCTTGTTGCTGCTGCTGCTGCTTGCTTGCTTGCTTCTGCTGCTCCGCTCTCACTCTCTCCCTCCCACTCTCACTCTCTCTTTTCCTCTCTCCTCTTACCCTCTTCGCTCCCCTCGCCTCTTGCGTGTGTGTGTGTCTGTCTGTCTGTTGCTTGGGGCTTTCTAAGACTCCGCTACTACTGCCACCACTACCACTACCACTACCACCATACCGTACTATTAACTCCCCTACTTTCTTCTATCACCACCACCACCACCACCACCACCACCACCACTACTACCAGTGCCAACGTTGTCAGTAGTAATTCACTACTCACTACTACTCAACAAAACTCCCCCCCCCAATCTCTATCCATCACTCTCCCTCTCCTACTAGTACACACTACGCAGCCGTCATCGCTCTTCCCTCCCTAACTCTTGTCGCGTCGCGATCATCTGTAACATCTGTCTCTCATTCCTCAACGCATTTGATATTCTTCGAGAGAAGTCTGGTCTGTTGTTCCGTCCGAACAGGTTGAAGGACAGAAAGGAGGGATCCGAGAGAGAAAAAGAGAATAAATACACGCATACGCTATAGCCCGTTGCTCTGTGGTACGGTTGAGCCCCATCATCATCATCATCACCCCCCCCCCCCCCCCCATCACGCCCCCCATCACCATCACCTTTGACATTTCCGCTTGCCCATTACCATCTCCACTACCTCCATCACTATACTCTGTCATCATTACATCCTTTCCCCACAACACTCATCCCCACCCCCCCATTATACTAGGTGTTTGGTCCTGTGTAGTCGTGGCTTCCCGTCTTTCGCCCTACATCCCCCGTGAAGCTTACAACCGCCCCTGACACTAATAGATAGTTCTACCCGGCCGATCCCCCCCCCGTTAGAGTTGAAAGTGATCGCACCACCACCCGCGTGTCCCGAAATAAATTTTATCGATTAAAATTCCCCGTAATATACTTTCGTCAAGTATACGCAACATCGATTTTCGCCCCTGTAGATTTGTCAACGACCCCAACTTAACGTCGCCTTCACGATAAACCCATCCTCAACACTCTTAATTTATCATAAGTTAGGACATCAACACTCGTAAATCCATCTGATTGAATCAAAGGATGGCGAGCCATACCACCTCGCCTGGTCATGGGCAATCCCAGCCGCTACATCAAGCAAACGGTCACCCACCGCAGCCGATCCAGCAGCAACAACAACAACAGGCACGGCCAACAGCATTCCAGAATCTGCAGCATGTAAATGAAACAGTATGGCTTCAAATCGGTAAGCGCCCCGAAATTTCCCTCGAAAAATGATCATCCTTCTTCGTGACCCCCGACTTACCCCCACGCAGGAAGCCTGACGGAGTTGATGGGCGATTTGGACCGTGCAATGGCCGCATACGAGAACGCGCTTCGCCAGAATCCTTACTCTATCCCGGCGATGAATTCCATCTCGTGCATTCTTCGCACGAAAGAGCAGTTCTCAAAGGCAGTAGAATATCTTCAGAGCATCTTGAACTTGGATGGAAACAATGGCGATATCTGGGGCTCTTTGGGACATTGCTACTTGATGATGGATGATCTGCAAAAAGCTTATTCAGCCTATCAACAGGCCTTGTATCATCTTCGCGACCCAAAAGTAATTATATTAATTATATTCACGTCATGGTTACAACTGCGCTCAAACATATTAACCCCTTTTTCTAGGAACCGAAACTTTGGTACGGAATTGGAATTCTGTACGATCGCTATGGGTCTCTTGAACATGCTGAAGAGGCATTCTCACAAGTGATGCGCATGGAGCCGAACTTTGAGAAGGCAAACGAAATCTATTTCAGATTGGGTATAATTTATAAGCAGCAGCGTAAATATCAACAGAGTCTTGAGGTGAGTTAACCCCCACATTGAACCCTTAAATCTTGGCACACAAATGCGCTAACCTAAAATTCAGTGTTTCCGCTACATCGTCAATGACCCGCCCCGCCCGTTGACTGAGGAGGACATCTGGTTTCAGATCGGACATGTATATGAACAGCAGAAAGATGTTAGCGGCTCCAATTGACAAGATTGATTGCGTATTTGAGGCTGACATTTGTCATCATAGTATAATGCCGCGAAAGACGCATACATGCGTGTTCTTGAATCAGATCCCAACCATGCCAAGGTCCTGCAGCAACTTGGCTGGCTTCATCATCAGCAAAGTAACAACTTTGATAGCCAACAGCTTGCCATTGAGTACCTTGAGAAATCAGTGAGCGCTGGTATGCATTTTATGCCAGAATTAATTATTTGAAAGATATAACTGACCACGCGCAAAGACAACTCGGATGCCCAAAGTTGGTACCTCCTTGGACGATGCTACATGTCTCAGCAGAAATACCCCAAGGCGTATGAAGCTTATCAACAAGCTGTCTATCGCGATGGCCGCAACCCAACATTCTGGTGCTCTATTGGTGTTCTCTACTATCAGATCAACCAGTACCGTGACGCTTTAGATGCGTACTCCCGCGCAATTAGGCTGAACCCCTACATATCCGAGGTTTGGTACGATTTGGGGACGCTGGTACGAATCACTTCATTTCTACTACAAACTGAGCCTCACTAACACGTTACCCTAGTATGAATCATGTAACAACCAGACAAACGATGCTCTTGATGCCTACCAACGCGCAGCTGAGCTGGACCCCAAAAACCAACATATCAAAGCTCGCCTCCAGCTATTGAGAAATGGCCAGTCATCTGGTGTAGCTCATCAAGCATCTGCGCCGCCTCCACAGGATGTGCATCCTCAGGCTTATCAGGCTGCAGGAGTTGGCGGTCCTCCAGGGCCACAATGGGGTTCACAGGCACCCCAAGGCCCCCCTCAAGCTCGAGCGCAACAGCACCCTCCCCCTCCACTCCCCCAGCTCCCTCAACACCAACAGCAACAGTTGCAGCAACCTCAACAACAGCCATCACCATACCGTCCTGTGGACCAGTCCGGCCCGCCACCCCCACCCCCACCACCGCCGCAACGACACATGGACCATAGCCCTGACCTCATGCGTGGGCGTGTTGATGAAAACAGGCACCACCTTAGAAGGCCGCTGTCACCGTCGCCAAAATTCCCGAGCCACCCATCCCAATCAGGTCCATTCCAGCCTTCTCAACAAAGCCAGCAGCAGCAGCAGCCACCTCCTGGTCGTATTCTTAATCCCCACCATAATTCACAAGTGATATTGCCACCTGCGTCGAATGGTAATCCAATGACCCTTCCACCGTATGGTGCTCATAACAGCCCTCCACCGGAGGTTAAACCCATTGTTGACGAGCACCTCCCCTCACCAAACACAGGTTACCCTCACCATTCATCTTCGCAGGGCGGCATCGCTGGTGGCGCACCACCACCAGCCTCGGCCACAATGGCAGCGGAAGCAGCGGCGCGCGAACGGGGTGAACGAGGTAGTGACCGGGATGAGAAGCTTCATTACGGCAAAAGACCAAGGGAATGGGAGGAGGAAGAGGCACAGCACATCAAGAAGCCGGCATCAGACGAGAACAAAGCTAGGTTGGATGATATCCACCATCATCGACCATCTCCGCCTGTTCGTATCTCTTCTCCACATCAAGAGTCTAGAAGGCGAAGTTCCTCAGAAAGGCCGGGGGGAGGGGAATATCATCACAGTCAGCCATCGCTTCCCTCTCAGATAAATATCCAGCAAAACCATCACACGTCAAACTCCCTTCCCCCGATTAGTCACCAGCAACTCCCTCCTATGACAGAGTCAAGAACAGAGGCATTAAGAATGTCGGAAGCCCCCCGAGAGGACCGGAAAGAAATTATCGAGCCACCTGCTAGGAAGGTCGAACTAGACGAGGATTATGATAATGAGGAGATGGGTGATTCAGAAAGGGATCCCTCAGGCAAGGGGCAAAACACTGAAGGTCCCAATGGAATTTCTAGTGCACCCTCAGGCGACAATTGAGTTTTGAGAGCTACTAAAAAGCCGCGATCTTTAATCTCGACTGTTTCGAGCGCGGATGATCGATGGTAGCGATGTTTTTGGATACGGATTAAAGCATTTTTTTACTTCGTTGGTATGTACGGTTTTCAGGCAAGGTAGTGCTATAAGCTGCGTCTGCCTCCCAATAATAAAAAATATTTTTTACGGTAGTTATTGGGGGGCAATACATGGTTTATGACTGAAGCTCCTCTGTTATTATCGTACCTTACTGCCCTAAAATTCTTTCTTCCCTTTGTTTTATTTACTCACCGTTTGTGTTAGTTTACTTTGTCTTCATGTGTTTTCTTTTATCCTCTTTTTTTTTTTTGGTGTTCATGTAATTTTTCGGAATTTTTTTCTTGAGTCGAAGAGCTGGTTGGATTAGGTAGATTAGGTAGTGGGCACAGCAGCAGCGAGCCTGAAAATAACTGGGTGTCGTAAAGATTGATGACGGAAATTAACGAAACTGGTAGGGGGGGAGGGTATCTGAGTTTGTTCAAACTTGTTAGGAAAAGCATTATTGAGGTGAAGGGAACTCGGTACAGGGGAGTTCTACACAGAATGCTATCTCGTTGTTTCAAATGTCCGCATGGCGCTTGGGGAGTCATTATTTTCTTTATCTTTTTACTTTTCTCAGTATTCTTTTTCTTTTTTGTTTACTATTACCTACTTTGTGTGTGTTCTTTTTCTTTTCATTGAAAGATTTGGCTGAAGCGTGTATGTACAACTATTGAGAGAGGGAGAAGAAAAAAGGAATCACGATCACTTTTAAACCAAGACCAGTACCATAACAGTACCTTACCTAGTAGGAGATACTTGGGTGATAGATAGTAGATAGAGCACATACCTGTTTTGACTGTAACACCTCTTGGCTGCTTGTTATTATTATTGTTATTATTGCAACTGTTAATATTGCCGCCATGGATGTACTAATTCTCTCATTATTAAGTACCTCTGGGTAAGTACTGAATTCGGTTTGCTGCGGTGGTTGTTGTTCCAGTAGAGGTTGTAGTGGTTGTGGGGGGTGGTGTTGCGGTGGTAGATGCCCAGCATAGTTAAGACAGCAGCCGCAAGCTCCGAGTTTGTTGTTCGCATGCGGTCTGGTTGCCGCAACGCCCAGGCTGCCCAGCGCCCAGAGGTTTGGCATATGTGCGGAAATTCTCACCACCGCCTTGGCCACGGCGCTGTTGGGTTGTATGGATCTCTTGGTTTTCTCTCGGCGCTGTGTGTGCTTCCCACACATACCAGACATGGCCGTGAAAGGGAGGGAAGGGAAGGGGGGAGGAGAAGAGAGAGAGTTTTTTTGGTCCCCCATCCTCTCTCTTCCTTTTCCCTTTTTCCCTCCCCCTCCGAATCCTTTTTGAACCCCCCCTCTGGCCCATTCTTTTTTTATCTTAGGAAGGAAAGAAAAAAAAACGAAGAACTTACCTTCTTGTACCCCCCCCCCCCCCCCCCCCCCCCCTTCCGCACTCTGGAAGGAAGGAAATGGTCCCTTGCCCCCCCATCCTCATCCCTCCCACCCGCCCGCTGCATTCTTGTTCCCAGGGTTGATCGGTTTTCTGGAATCTTTGAATCGTAGCTCATATCGTATTGTCTGTTTCGTCCGTCAAGTCCGCCACCACCCCCGTCGGTCGCGTTCTGCTTGCTTGCTTGCACTCATCTTACCATACCCTACCTATCTACCCACCCACACAACTCACACACCCACCCTGCCGCTCCCTGCATGACGCCTAATTCTCAGTCGCCGCCAGGCCTGGCGGCCCATCCGAACCAGAGCCCTGATGTCGCTGTTGACGGGCGGTCACACGAGATCCAGAGCTCGGCTGAAGCGGCGCGATCCGAGGGATTGGTGCAGTTTCAGCCTGGGATCGGGGGTGAAGGTGGGAGCTGTGGCAACGGAGGTAGCTGTGGTGGTGGTGGCGGAGAAGGAGGGAAATGTAGTTGTGGTGGTAGTGGACGAGGTTGTAGTGTTGGAGGATATGGAGGACATGGAATTGGTAATGGTGGTGGGGTCGTAGCCGCGGCGGTGCCCAACAACCTGGCCGTCACTTTCTCGGTGGGAAAGACGCAAGAGCAGCAGCATCAACAGCAGCAGCAGCAGCATCAGCAGCAAGGAAGACAGCAAGAATACGCCGACGGCGATTCAAGGCCGGCGGTGGTGGTGGTGGAGCGTGTCGCATCACCTCCTGCTGCGACAGCGACTGTGATCCATATCAGACAGCAGAGGCCGCGGTCAATTGAGTCGTTGGGCGACATTGAGAATGTTGGTGGATCTGGGACAAGAGAGACATCGTCATATGTTTGGCGCGTTTTGGTAAGGACTCAGAGAAACGTTGAGTTTTTCCATGTGTTCCCCGGCGCTAGTTGGTGGGTGGTGGTTTGGTTTGTGGTGATGGTCGTGGTTGTGGATGGTGGTTAAATACCACGGTTCTTCATCATGAAGAATCACTCTGCATCCACATACCCCCAGCCAGCTAGCTAGCTAGCTACCCCACATCATATATATACCCCCCCAAACACCCAATCACCATATTGGAACAAAAATCAAACAAGGGAGAGAGGGTTGAATACATGTAGCATATAGCTAACCTCACTCACCCCCACTTTAGGTCTATCTCGCCTTTATCAACCCCTTCCTCTGCCTCGTCTGCTCCCTCTACGCCCTCCTCGTCCTCCTCGCCGTCCTTATAACCTACCCCATCCGAAGCTTCTTCCTCCCCAAGACACTGGCCACACACCCACCGACGCCATATCTTCCACAGCTGCTGTTAGTGCACATGCGCCTGATATATCCGCAGCCCACGTCGACGCTGCCGTCGCCTGACGACTTTGACCCCGTCCGCCTGGTGCTGGTGCACCTGTTTGGGCCGTTCCTGGCGGGCGTGGTGGCGGCGGCGGGGTGGGTGCTGGTCTTTGTGTGGATATATACCGAGGTGCTGCTCGGGGAGAAGAACGATGGACGGGGCGCCGAGTATCGTGCGGTGATGTTTGTGAAGCGGAAGTGGGAGGAGTGGATCTTGGTGGCCTTGAAGCCGAAGAGCTTGGATGGGTATTAGGGCTTCAGGTTGGGTTGGGTTGTTGTAATGGTTTTTCCTCCCGTTCTTTTGCTGATGGTCTATTTTTTTTATCTTATTCTTCTGAGTGATATATTTTTTTTTTACTTTTCTCGTTATTATTATTTCTTTCTTTCTTGTGGGAAGCTTAAGGGAGGGGGGAGTCTGGCTGGCTGTCTATCTGGCTGTAGTAGAAATACTTACCTTTGGTTTATTTGGGAAATATGTGTATCTTGGTTATCAGCTATTTTTTTCTTCTTTTTATCTCTGGCGTTCGTTTTATGTTTCCTTTTCTGTTCTTTTTTTTGGGAGGTGTGGATTGGATTGGATTGGATTGGATTGCAATATTGTCATGATCTTGATCGATATTTTGATATCAGGGATATATTGCTGTAGTAACTATTTATTGGCTATTATGGGCTCTACTTTTTTTTTATACTTTTTTTTT
Source organism: Morchella sextelata (assembly GCF_020137385.1). Taxonomy (NCBI): domain Eukaryota; kingdom Fungi; phylum Ascomycota; class Pezizomycetes; order Pezizales; family Morchellaceae; genus Morchella; species Morchella sextelata. The sequence continues at coordinate 1,258,051 of NW_025408616.1, forward strand.
TTCTGTTCAACTATCATGTATGCTCAAAAACAAAAAGCCATCGCCTCAGCGTATTGTTCAGTTAATTGAGGAGAGATAGATGTCTGGTCGTTCCTGGCTAGTGCTCTACCTACATGTGATGTGCATTTAGGTACATACTGCTAGAGTAGGTACATGTAGAGTACTGTAGTCTAGGTGCTCTACTCTGGAGCAAAGGGCTTCATCACGCAGGACTAGTGCCCACATATACTCTAGGTACATTTAGGCAATGGATGAGAGGGTCTCACGAACTCTTGGCCGTCATCTTATCAATCGCATCGCATCACCCTATCTCGGGATATATGTAGAGTAGGTTAAATTAAGACATCGATCTAACGAGTCAGGTTAGCGATAAACAGCACAGACATTCTCCCCCCTCCCTGCGCGCGATCTGAGTCCCGAGGTCTTGAACCCCTACGCAAACCCCCACACGGGAGGCTTGAGCGCCGCTTAGTTTGTTAGGTTGGTCATAACGTCATTATGTGTGGCTTGGTTGAGGCTTTTTTATTTTTTTGTTCCACTCATGATCACTGGGCAAGTTGATCACTGGGCGAGTTGACAACTCATCAGATAGGCTCTCGTTTAGGTTTTGGAGGAAGGGAGAGGGCAAGATCATGGCTTGTCACTCGGTGCTGGTTCACGCTAGGTCTTTATTTTGAGAGGAGATTCTCACATCCCCCATGGTAGTAGAAAGTAAAAAGTGTTTAGGTAGTAACCCCCGGGTGCTTACCGGAGTTCCACGCCTAGCTTCTCAACAACGGCAGTCCTCACGTCTTCCTGCAGCTTGTTGATCTCCTCGTTCGTCAGGGTCCTCTCCAGGCTTCTGTAGTTGATCCTAAAGCACACGCTCTTCCTGCCCGTTTTAGGGTGTGTGAATTCATCAACCTATCCACCCGCCGCGCATGTAAGTTACCAGTCTATCCCATTGTTCTTCTAAGTGGGAGTGGGAGGGTACATACCAGCCTAACATCCTCCACAAGATCTCCTGCAACACCGCGTACGCATTCCATCATATCATTCTCATGGAAACCCGCACCAACACCTCCACCAGCGGCACTGCTGGAGCTCTTGAGCCAGAAAGCAATATCCTTGAAACAAGGCGGGTGTTTCGAGAAGGGCACAAAGCGATTAATCTTACCCTCCGAGAACTGTTCCAAGAAGCGGGGGTCGTGACTCCAGAACAGTCTGATATCGGGGATTCCAAAGAGTAGCATTGCGACACGCTCAAGACCAACTCCAAAAGCCCAACCTAGCTTTGAGGGGACGCCTGCACAACAGTTAGTTTTGCTTTGTTGGGGTTGGTATGGTAGTGCTGCATACCAGCGTTTGTGGGAAGATGCTGCTGTACAACGCCGCACCCCAGGAGCTCCAGCCAGTCACCCTGCCAGAACACTTCAAGTTCCCATGAAGGACTCGTGAACGGGAAGTAAGCCTCGATCCACCTCACCCTCAATGGCTCTTCGTCACCCTTTTCCTCCCCCGCTGCAATAGCGGCCTTCTTTGCCTGCCCAAAGACTTCCACGACAACGTTCTCCAAGCTCCGCTTGAGATGTGCCGCGATAGCTCCGGCCTCCTCTGCTGTATGTGAAGCCTGCAGGGGGTTCCTCTCAGGGTGTATGGTAGGGTTGGGGTCCTCAATGACCATGTCGTGTTTCGGGAGCTTCTCAAAGTCGGCCCAGACAGCAGCAGCTACATTTCCGCCGTACTCGTCCCGTGACCACATGCGCGCGCCCTCCATTTGATGGAACACCGGGTAGTGACTTCTATCGATCGCATCGCGGCGGTAGACATCCGCAGATATGAGGAATCCATCGCTTTCCTGTGCTCGGAATGTGTCGGCTTGGTGAGCGCTCGTGTGGGTGCGTAACACGGTGGAAGCGTTGACATAGTAGGTGTCGGTCTTGCTACGTCCAGGATGCTCAAGTGGGAAGCCGAGGGAGTCAAAGTTTTGGTGAACAGACACAATGGGGGAGAGGTCATTGTAGGGCTTGTAGGTGGCAGCGGGGAAGCGGGACTCGATGAGCTTGCGGGTTATGGCAATGGGATGTGAGGGCTGTAGGTGTAGCTTTCGAGGGAGCGCGGAGGCTATGTGCGGGGGGAGATTTGTCCAGCTGTCCGTGGGGAATTGCTGGTTCTCGAGCTCAATTGAGGACTCTGTGGGAGTGCCAGACTGTAAGTATCAGTGCATGCAATCTTTTATTTGTATATATATATCTTAGTAATAGACAGAGACAGACTTGAAGATAAATTTCTCCTTCTATGCCATTGTCCAAGCGCAGAGACCTGACGAACACGAAAAATTGACTGTGCGCCCCCTACTCCTCCCCAAGCAGAGGCCTCGTACAGTATTTTTGACGAATACAGCCGCATCTCGAATTTTCGTTCCTGGATCGGGGTTTGGGTGAGCCGGCGCTGCGGGACAGTACCTGGTTGGAGTTGAACTTTAGCGGCTCTGCGACATCCAACAACCCTAACCCTCTGTTGGCGCAAATCATTGGCAGGATCATGCATAATCACCCGCGGCACAACACCTGGTTTCATGGGTTGCATGTACGAAACCCGACACAAAAAACGTCCGAAACTTTATTTGCACCTCCCCACTCCCTTGAGCGGAGAAGGGACGAATATCCCACGAGGCGTGTTTGGTGTGTAATCAAGGGATGCAGTTTTTTATGCGATGCGGTACTGCAATGTGCCACCTTCCTTGCGCTAGGTGTGGGTGTCAAGTACTCTAATTCAGACTACATATAGCCTTACTATACGCATGACTTGCTGCACTCTGTGGGAGTAAATGGGACCGTGAATATCCCCGGATTTGTATAGTCCGGATAAACGACTATATGTTTGTTTGTGTCCTGGTAAGCCAACGAGTTGTCAAAGTTACCAGAATGAAGAACTTACAGTAGTGAGCCTAAGCCGTGTAACTCCCCCCTCCCAACCTATTAGGTACCGCAGAGTTTTTCTTTGACTGGCCATAGGCCTCCCAAGATATACCGGCATCCATATTTCAAGTAGATGTGCTGATGGAGATACAGGGATAGCATAAATAGTACACGTGGAAAGAGGATGGTGTGCAAAGCTTAAGGAAGAGAAGTTTTATTCCATATTTTGGGTCACTATATGGGTAGCGCCCGTATATTGAGTCCTACTTTTGCTTTCGTTGTTGGATATAGCCTTGAAAAAGACAACGGGACCGCATGTCAGACAGGTCATGTCGAAAATCAAGTGCATGTACAGCCGCATTCGAAAAGTACTGGCACCCTACTATATTGAGTCGTTCATGAATTGTAGCCCACCAACAACCATGGCACTCGCGTATACTCAACTTATTGATAGGTATGAACGCAATAGAGACATTGTAGCTCTCTCTGATAACGGTCTCGAATATTAGAATTGCAAAGTAGAAAGGACTGCCTCGTGAGTTTAGCCCGGAGGTGCCAAAACTTTTCGAATGCGGCTGTACATACATGTAAGCATATTACATGTACTTTGTCCCGTCTAGTCTGTAGCTACATCATCATAAAAGGTACATGTAGATTACGTGGATTTAAAAGGTATCTTGCCGTTTTTCCTTTATTAGTGACGGAGATACTTTCGGGAATCCGCCTACAATCGTGCTGTAAGCTATATGTGAAGCACCTCTCTCTGCACCTCTTGCCTCCAGAAAACTCTTGCCTAATCCTGCCCCGAATAGCACTGAAACAAATTGATTTATGCAGTCTCTTGAAACATTCCAATAAAATTTCCAAATTTTCGGTCGTACGATCACCTTAACCAAATGAAATTTACTAGTACGTTGACCCAAGCTGCACCAGCTAGTTATGCCGAACAGATCATTCTTTTCTGGTTAGGAATTCATGATCCCGTCCTGGTGTTGGTGAAAATGCCGTTTTTGACTTCATGCTTCTTATGTTACAGCTTATATTGACATCCTATATAGATCTAGGTGACCATATATGTCAAAGTCCGGTCTTGCAGCATCCGTGATTACGGTCGAAGAGTATAGATTACCCAGCGGAGCCATATCATTTGCGACACCAAGCCCACAGTCAACTTCGATCCGTGGGTAGGAGGTGTGAGCAGACCTGGTTAGAGAGTCCCGTCACGTACGTCTTTAATTTATTGCAAATTCTTTCCTCCAGAATACTACCTTTGTTATATATATAAAATTCTACATGCACCATCTCTAGATATATCAAATAAATCCCTTCATTTAGAGTACCACCTTCATGGTAAATTGACATTCTCCCGTAGAATAAGATCGAGGGGAAATATTGGATCGTACACAACATAGAAGATAGCTCATGTACATCAAGTCCTGGCGGGTGAAGATATTTGGTCCATCCAGTCTTCTTCTATTCTAGCCCTTTGTCTCGATGAATCCGAACGAGCTAAAAATATTACCATGTCCGTGTTTCAAAGACCTTGGGCGGAGAGTGTTTCCTTTATCATCTCTGAAGATTTAATGGCTGTAACAAATTTGTTTAGGGTACTTTTGTAAGAACGCCAGTGTGGAAATTACAATTCTCGGTAAACTTTATTTTAAGTAACGAAAATTATCGTTTACTCTGGTTGTAATTTTTAGGGCCTCCTGCGGTATTTGGGCGGGTAATGCTGGCAATGATAGGTTGGGCAGTTGAGCGGAGTCTAGATATCTAGACGAAAGTGGTTCTGAATCTTTCTCCCTTTAAAGTAGTTCTCTAATATAATTCTTTAATCGGTTTATCTTTTTCATCGTATTCGTCCAATACTATAGTTTTGTTAGTGTTGTGACAGTACTATTGAACTCGAATGTTGATCACGGGCACAGGTAGGTGGTAATGAGGCGTTAACTTGATTGTAGGGCAATGGATGACTGTGGATAGTAAAGGGTCTGGATAGATGTTGAGCACAGAATAGGATGTGTTTTTTTATTCTCAGACCGTCCATAATTTTGAACCAAACAGTCAAAACTTCTGCAAATCAAAATCCCGGTTGGGGTTATGATTTGAGCTGTTGAATTCATGAATTGGATAGCTTCCAGGCGGGGCTCTTAGATGTTTAATTCATAGGCCGAATTCAATTGAACTAGACTCGACCTCCGAATTTTCCGGCCAGGAGTACTCTCGGATACACTCTCCTAGGTCCCCACTGGTATTGCTACAGACCCCACAAAAGGAGGATGATGAGCAATAACAATGACAGATTTGAAAGCCAAAAGAAGCATATAAAACTCAAGAAGAGAAGTCAGAAAAGGTAATAATTGCGTAAAAGATGGAGATAGAGAAAGAAAAAGAAATCAGGGTTCAGAGTGATATTTCATGACGGAAAAGGGGGAGAGGACCCCAAAGGAGGAAGGACGTGTTTTCTCATATTCATCGTACGTCTATGAATTGTTCGTGCTGTACGTAGTACTTCAGTACACCCAGAGTTATAGTTCTCTTACAGGTCATGGATGGTCTATAAACTGAAAAAAGCCCGAGTGACTCAACTATCTAACTTCCTCTCATAATAAGCCGTAGTCCGTTGGTTATTCGAACTGAATCGTATAGTCGGTCAATTGGCCTCAGTATAATTGTTATAACAAGAGATCACTGCACTTATTGCACTCTTCAGCAAGCATGGAAATTTCCCTAGTTGACCGATGATAACCCGTTTTATATTTACAGTCGACAATATGTCTTTTACCCAGTGAGACGAATAGTTAAGAGGAGGAGGGAGATGTGAACACTATACTTTACATCAATATAGACACCAGAAGTAGAGAAGAGAAGTAAGAAACCATATAGAAATACAAAAGAGAAAAAAAAGGAAAAGAAAACCCGACATTATTTTTTGGTTCCACAACCTATCAGATACGCCCCAGAAGCAAGTAAGACCTCAACAGAACCTCTTACGCGCTCGCTACAACGCCGACCTTGGCAGCCTATATCCAGAATCATTAGTTCAAGTTCTAATCTGAAGCAATTGGTTGATAGTAACATACCCTAATAGTTCGCCCGTTCAATGTGAAACCAGTTTGCTGCACATGGAATACCGAACCAGGCTCCTTGTCGGCCATCGGTACCTGGAACATGGCCTCATGTCTGTTGGGGTCGAACGCCTCACCAATAGGGTCGATCTTCTCCAATCCGTGCTTCTTCAGCGTGTTCAACAAAATGCCCTCTGTCATCTTCAACCCATTGTAGAGATCCACGAGCTCCTTCTTGTTCTCGGCGTCAGCTCGGCTCTCTTCGGGAACAGCCGAGAGGGCACGGTCGAGGTTGTCGACGCTGTCAACAAGGTCTTTGGCGAACTTTTGAATAGCGTAGTCCTTGGCAGCCTTCATGTCACGCTCGGTGCGGTCCTGGAGGTTACGGAAGTCGGCGACAGTGCGGGTGAATTTATCCTGTTTCCGATTGAATCAGTACGGGTCCAATTGGTGATTCCGGAGGTGGTGATTGTGGGTGAAGTTACTTTAAAGTCCTTTGCCTCCTCGGTCTTCTTCTCCAGCTCCTTCTTTAAAGCCTCCAATTCAGCCTTAAGATCTCCATTTCCGTTACCGTTTGAGGCAGCGGCAGCAGCTTCAGGCTTTGACTCTTCGGTAGCCTTCTCTGATGAAGCCTCTGTGGACATAAAACGGCCCCGGGATAGTGTAGGGGCGCATTGTCGGATGGATGGAAGGACGATTGAGAATGATGGCTTCGCCGCGGCGGCAAATGTCCTAGATGAGAACTGGCGGGATTGCTGGAGGAGAGCACGGCGGAACATTTCTGGTAGGCTTAGGTGATTTTGCCTGAATGGTAGAGAACCTATAGAAATTGTATTTAGAGGTGGTAGTGTTGATGTTGGGATTAAGGTGATGGTGGTGGTGGGATTTAGATGTTCAATATTTCTCCCACTCTTGAGTCGAAAATTTTGGCACACGATGATGAGCGCCTTGGCGCATGGATAGAAGGATGTGGGGTTACCATGACAGGGGGCTACGAGCCTCGGGCATGCTCTGTACTTACTCACAAACAATAAACAATATTACCCCCATGGCTGCTCAAAAGACCTCAAACAGTGTGAATGATGTGCTGGCCGTATGCTACTGATTTCTTTTCCAGTACACAAGTCTGGGCTGACTTTCAATAGAGTCTAGAGAATGTGATACGCGCAGATACAGAAGCAACCATAGGAGATCTGGACCTCCTGAACCGTATCAATCTCCACGCAAAGGAGCGGTACCAGGCTATGGCAAATGCGGCTGAAGGGCTGCAGACTGATAGCGAGTATTTGACCCAAAAATGTAATTAATCCTGCTCACAGGGAAGAAGGGGCATCTGATGAGAGGCGCCTACAGACGCGGATATCGAAAAGTATAAGAACCAGGTCGATGTGCTTGATGAGAGAGTCGGCGATTTGGAAGCTGTTGTGAAAGAACTTGAGGAATGGACGGGAGAGCTTGGTATGTTCAGTTACTCTGAAGCTGAGAGCTACTTTATTAACCACAGATTGGGGATATAGAAATTAAGGTTAGGAGATTGGCAAAGCGTTAGGTTAGTATAAACAGTTTCAATTGTAGCGCAAGTGGTTTCTTTTCTTTTCTTTTCTTTCTTGTACGGTCTCATTTTGAGTAAACGGCGGAGGCTAGGCTTCGAGGTTTAACAGAAGGATCAGGGCCTAGGGTCCCTAATAGTATCAATCATTACCGCACATATATGAGCGACAGGCCTGCATGTAATACCTACTATATGTACAGTGCCATCAATATCGGCTGCAGTGTCTGTCATTCCTTGGGGGGAAGTACGTGAGATTTACGCTGCGGGAACAATGTCTAATTCAAGTAATGTGTCGATAAATAGTAAACCCACATGTGTGTGCATGTAGGTACGATACTGTGTCTTATTTCACACTACATACACTGCGCGCATGCGCTGAATATATGTATCGCGACACTTTGCTTCCCGGCTTCGCCATCAAACTACAGGCGGCAGAAATAAAACGCTCTAAACAAGTGCAATTCCAGCCTTCGGTGACGTATTCCATTATTTTCAGCTGTTTGTGTTTAACGCTAGAATGACAGTGAGGCTCTCCAAAAAGAAAATTCAATGGTGGGATGACTCCCTCTTAACAACAACCACACCCCACCCCCCCACCGAGCCCCTCCCAAACCAACATCAAAACATCACGTTTAGCCCTCAACAAGTACTGCATTAAACTCAACCATCTCCGACTATTTGTGTCGCAAATACTGTGGTTATCATCCCACGAAAACCAGAAACCAGAAACCAAAGCCGCATATCCGCTTTTCTCACCCAAAAATCATGTCGCTCACAAACTCGCGCTACTACCCCGAGAAGTATCCAGAAGTGGATAGCTATGTTATGGTCAACGTAAAACAGGTATGATTCTATTCTCACTGGGTGGTGTCTCTTAAATAGTCTAGAGGGCTCATGTGCCATAGATCGCCGAGATGGGTGCCTATGTCAAGCTCCTTGAGTACGACAACATCGATGGAATGATTCTTCTCAGCGAGCTTTCTCGAAGACGTATCAGGTCCATTCAGAAGCTTATCCGTGTCGGCCGGAACGAAGTCGTTGTTGTCTTGCGTGTTGACAAAGAGAAGGGTATGCTATCAAAAAATTTCCTTTGAATCTAAAGGTGGCAAGGGATCACTGACACATGAGATGATAATGCAGGTTACATCGATCTTTCCAAGCGTCGTGTCTCTGCGGAGGATGTCGTCAAGTGCGAAGAGCGATTCAACAAGTCAAAGATGGTTCACTCCATTCTGCGACATGTCGCCGAAAAGACCAAGGAGCCTATCGAACAGCTCTATGAGAGCATCGGCTGGCCATTGATGAAAAAATACGGACACGCTGTTGATGCCTTCAAGTTCTCCATTACGTGAGAACCCTTTGTTAACACATTTTTCGAAATTCTTCTAACATAACTATAATAGCAACCCTGATGTCTGGGAAGGCATTGAATTCCCATCTGACGCTGTCCGCGCTGAGCTTACCACCTACATTTCAAAGCGTCTTACACCCCAGCCAACCAAGGTCCGTGCCGATGTTGAGGTTACATGCTTTGGATATGAGGGAATCGACGCCGTCAAGGAGGCCCTCCGAAAAGCGGAGGCCAAGAACACACCCGAGACTCCAGTAAAGGTCAAATTGGTCTCCCCCCCGCTATACGTTTTGACCTCGCAATGCTTGGACAAGAATACCGGAATCCAGGTCCTTGAAGAGGCTATCGTCGAAATCGAGAAGAGCATTACTGCGGCCGGTGGAAGTTGCGTTGTGCGAATGGCACCAAAGGCGGTCACCGAGAACGATGACGCTGAGTTGCAGGCTCTGATGGACAAGAAGGAGAGGGAGAACCAGGAAGTCAGTGGTGATGAGGATGAGAGCGTAAGTGATGAAGACGTTTAAAAAACTGCGATGCCTGTATTCATGTACAGCCAAAAAGTTTTGCTTGTTTGTTTCGGGATGGATGGATTTTCTTTTTTCTTTTCGAGAAGGGAGTACATATTTCTTTTATCTTCTTCTTTCTTGTCCTGGCGATGATGTTATTAGCCACACTTTCACGAACACTGAGATTAACCCAAAAATGGCTACATATTTGTACCAAAAACGATTGGGACAGACCTATAGCAAATATGTATGTACGTACAAATTTAAGGAGCAATAGTCAGCTGAATCTGAAAATAATGGGTGCCACTCCAAAAAGGAACCAACTTTTGAAGACGTCCCTCCTTGTGCACATATCCCGGAGACAATGAGCAAGCATCTCGAACATAAAGCACCTTCTAGTTTATACTCCCTGTTTCCAGTAACTAGCAGCTCAAGGCCATTGCCTAATACATTTAGATCTGTATACTTCTAGTTGTTTTTTGGTCTGCTACGTGCACTTGAATATTTGGTTTCGTACAACAATCAAGTACCCAATACGGTGAGGTGGGGCCTATGATTACATACACTTTTATCTATGCCACTCCTTAGAACTCTCAAAATCATCAACCTGGCAAACTATGAAAATTTCATAAAATAGTATATCGACTGCTCCTCATATGCTAGCCCACCAAGCACATGTAACTATACCAAATCCATGAGAGATACTCTTCATTCCATCTTCAAATCTATCTTTAAACCCAGTACCACATCGTTCATGTCCAATTGTGACCAGCTAGTATGCCCAAAAAGAATCTGTCTTCAGCACTACCTCTATGACCAGCCAAATCTTCAACTTCGTAGATATCTGGATTGGTTAGGTGATTCTAGAAAAATAGAATTAAAAGTAGTTTACACCGGTTTTCTGCTAATGGTGAGAGTAGTTAAGGAATATCAGTATCTCTGATTTTTGTCTTGGTTGTAGGAGTGCTATTTCGATGTTGACACCTCCCCCCAAGAGTACATGCAGTTACATGTAGTTCTAGTAAGATTTGGAGTACATGTAAGTATGTAAGATTTTGGTCGCCGGACCCACGTAATCCTCAGGAATATATATCACTATATACATCATTACGTGTATCCGTAATAGGTTATGTAACAGACCATGCAATTGTTTCAAAGGCTAAATGCAAGCTAATTGGCTTGGCTGGAAGCAATGACCTGGCACACACCTTTTAATTCAGTTCATAGAATATCACTCGCTCAACATCCACTCTAATCTAAGCCGTTCATGAATGGCGTAGGAAGTGTACTCTCCCCCGAAAAGTGGATAGAACTGTATGTTGCTATTCAGAAATTAGGCCGGAATACAAGAGAAACCCTAGTTGGAAAATAACGAGACCTAAAGCTCGAAATAAAGTACCCTTAATAAAGGTACTTCGTCATCGTCTTGTGCTACCCTAACAAATGGAAGCCGTTTGATTGAAAGTGACATGCAAGCGGTGCATATAAATGTAAAGATTCTCCGACCAAACCTACAAATCCCCCAGGTCTTATTCCACAAAGATATGCAAAGCTAAATCTACTCCTTTATGGACAATGCAGTTTTGTTCTATAGTCACCCCCGACGTTAGTAGCCAAATCCTAATGATGTAGCCGCCATCATTGACCAAATCTAACTGACCTAGAACACGCATGAATCTACACACATCTGAACCACACGAGGTGATGCGAAAGTGTCAGATATAGAGATATAGTCTAGTTGAAATATTCATATAGCTGGGCACATCTAGATACGACGGAATTATTTGGTATACTCTTGCTCATACTAGATCTCTATACCGCCCGTAATGCAGAGTTTCAGCTCTTTCAAAACACTCAAGAATGTT